>NC_090266.1:742655300-743909228 GCF_040414725.1 Anabrus simplex | reverse complement strand
AGTATGCTGTGGTGCAGTTAATGACCCTCATATCACTACCAATGATGAATAACAATCATATAAAATGGTTCCCCAGACCATTGTGCCAGTAATAGAGGATGTGTGATGTAAAGTAAAGTAAAGGAGGTACGTAAGTACTCACTAGTTTTCCTCTAAATTCTTGCACAGTAGTTATCAGATCTCCACGAAAAGTATGATTTGTCACTGCAAGACATCAACAGTCCATCACATTTCACATTGCTCTCTACTGATGCAATGGCCAAAAAATGTAAGAGTCAACAGGTTCACTGATTTGCTTGCACTAGGCATGTGGAAATGCTTCTGTTGGAGATAAGGTACCCCAGTGAAGCTGCCACGTCTCTGGATGGTGGACAAGAGAGCCACCGGATCTCACCATAAGTTATTAGTTTCTATTCGTATTGATGACTATTACAGTTCATGTCCACCTAATCAATACTATTGATAATAATAATGTTAGTAAGAGTACTGATTAGGTGGAGACTCCAAACCTATAATCATGAACCACTGGATCTCCTCGTGCCCAACTGACATTCCTTCTGGTGGTCTGTCAAGTATGACCAGAATAAGTCTGCTCTGCATGAGTACCTTCACATGTTCTTTGCTCCCAGTACAATCTCGCTGTGAATTACAAATGGTTCAAATGACGAGCAAAACAATATGCCATCCACCCTACATCTCGCAGCATGATTTCATGCCCCCTCTCAAATTCAGTGAGATGTTTATGCTGATGTCTTCTGAATTTTCTAGGCATGCTTATTGCTCATAGATCACTTCTAGCAAGTAACATATACATCATATTATGAGTGTTTTGCTGTGTTCTGTTCATTTATGCCAAGTGTGATGGAATTCCCTAGTGCAATGTAAATGCATGCACCATTGCATTTATCATTTGCATTATGTTGCATTGATACTACCTTTTATAGTGTGCACGTATTTTGATTCAAACAATGTACTTTCAGTATTTCCTTTTGGTATATATGGTACATGTGAATGTTGTGGAAAGCAAAAGCAACCAGAAATTAAATAATAAGGATATAGTTTTGTGATATATTGAGGCTTTTAAAATTCAATTGTTTGAGTTAGTTTGATAGCAAAAGGATTTATTCAAAGGTTGAACTGTAATATTAAGACTAACATTTGGATGCTATTGCTCTTTTTCAAATGGTATCATATTTGATTAGTAAAGGAATCACTTTAAATGATTGCCATTCACACTTGTCACTGAAGTAAAAAAAATTTCTCATTGATATCAGACCATGGCTTGGTATCATCTACACACCTACAATTACTGGTTGGTTAATATATGATCAAGTTCCAATAATCAACATGCTTCTTATCTCACAAACCTTAAAGAAGTGGTGCACAACTTGTTGTCTGAAAGCTGGAGTACTCCTTATTTTGAAGTGAAGAGCAGACAAAGCAGTCAGTACACATGACAGAAGGGCAGTCCACACATGTAAGTGCTGGAGCCATTCAATTTGTGTCTGCAGGTCACAGCTAGCAGACAGCGATATGACTACAGAATGAGGTTTGTCATATCAGAGCGACATTGTGATGCTGCCTGGGAAAGAAAGTATTTGTCCCATAAAAATGATGGAATTCTACAATACTTAGTCTGTTGTATGAGATTAATACTGCATGACTAATACCTAGAGGAAAGTTAAATACGAATTTCAGAATCACCATCTCAGAGAAGTACCCAAATTTTATAAAATGTGAAACTGATATGCCAAAAATCAGAATTGATATTGCTGGATAGCATTTGCCTACAGTGTAATGAAACAAGTCTATCACTTGACATCACACTACATATATTGCGTACACTTTTTGAGCTTTTTTCTGAATGCTTCTATATCAGTGACTTCTGCTTCATCATTATAAACACTGATTTATTAGCACAGTATATTAGTACGATTATATTTGTGAGAATTTGGCAGCTGTAAGATTCAGGTCATGCTCATCAAAACTTTTAAAGTATAAGCTTTGGGAAGAAACATGTGGTATTTCTGCTTCCAAGTAGGCAATACATAGGTAAATAGTGGCCCAAATTCTGGTTGTCAATCAAGAGAAGAGAATAAATTATTGAGAATACGAGAAGAATGTGATGTTTTTATAGAAGACTGATAACACATCGAGACATTCTTGAACATTGTTGTCTATTTCATAGTAATCATTAATGGCAAATGTTTAAAGTACCTCTCTATCTTTTATTGTAAAACTGCTTACTTCACTGCAGTACTTTTACCATGAAGAAGACAGACCAGTTTCAACTTTCTGTTTTGCTGCCATCTAGCAGTGTAGTGGAACTCTACTAGACATTTCGTAATGCTAATTAATTTTGTTGGGTGGACGGAGAGTGTACCACCAAACATGCTAGGAAATATAATGTGGGGTGTCAAGAATTTTGCCTGTCCTTTTAAAATCAGCAAACTTGACCAGGACTAAATCTGAGTTGGATACTTCATGAAGATGACAATCATTTCATTAGGAATATACTGTATATATTTATTGAATGAATCAACAACTTTCTGCAATTATGGGTTGCCACAATGACAAAGTAAAGTGTATCAGGATACAGAATGTTTTTATCATATAGAAATATAGCAGCAATGCAGATTTTTTTTTTAATATGGAGGTCCGAACAGATGAGATTTCAGGATGTGTACAGATCCACGTATGGTGGTGGTAATTATTCTTTCAATGCTGTTCATAGGCAGGTTGAACTTCTTCCAGAATTCTATGAACAAGGCAGGTAGTTTGCCACGAGCACCAACCATTAGAACAATAACCTCTACTTCTACTGTTCAATGAGAAAAAATAATGGTCTGAGCTACATATTAATTATACAGAATGTCCCCGAATTGCTGTCCTCTTCCTGAAGTTATATAGAGCATTTTAAAAATGCACAACAAAATTTCAGGGTTGGATTTCTCACGTACAGAGAAGGAAAAAGTATGTATGAACATGGGTCCAGAAATGCGTACTTTATTGGTCCCCACAGTCATCTGACCAATTGGACTTCTTTGTGTGGGTTTAAGCAAAGTCTTTGGTGTACGCGACTGTTGTGGAGGACGAAACAACACTTCATGGCAGAATTGTAAGGTCATTTCAAACAGTACGTGCAACACCAGACATATTCTAGTGTGTTCGTAACTCCATGTGACGTCGAGCATAAGCCTGAAGCATGGCAGGAAGTGGGCATTTTGAACACTTATTGTAAGGTAGTGACTGGAGTACATCACGTCATGTAAGATAGCTCACAACATTCGATGTTCTAGCCCACACCCTGAAATTATGCCATGTATTTTTGAAACACCCTGTATATGCACAAGTAGTTTCCTTCAGCAGCCCACTTCAGAGTCTGTGTTGTAGGATTTGAGTTGTTTTAGTATTTTGGGTTTAGGAGAGAAGTCACTTCTGCTCCAGACAATGTTTACGTGGCATGTATTCTAACTGCAGTTTTTTATTGTTAATACACTTTGCAGTCAAATTATTACTACTTTTTGCATAATTTGTGGTGTGGGTTATTGTAGTTATGTCGTAGTTTATGAACCATGGGCAACATCTGAGTGGCCATGTAAGTGGCCACAATTAAGGTACAGCCCCAGCATTTGCCTGGTTTGAAAATGGGAAACCACGGAAAACCATCTTCAGGGCTGCCGATAGTGGGATTCGAACCTACTATCTCCCGGATGCAAGCTCACAGCCGCGCACCTCTACGCGCACGGCCAACTCGCCCGGTCATCAGGATTCTAGTTGATATGGAACAGGAGTGAGCATCTCAGACATATTCTGAGATATTGCCCACCTTGTATTCAGGTGGCAAGGACTATACTATCCACCAGTGGTCCCTGAAATATTAGATGAGAGATTTTCATTGGGACTATGTGTAAGTAATGCAGTATTCTGTTTCACAGAATTTATCGAGCTCAGAATATTTTAAGCAATCCTTGGACATATGGAAGTAATGGAGTCTTACTTCCATTTGACAGGTGGGGGATTTCTTGGAAACAAACTTGGAAAACAAAATGGAATTTGAAGGAGAGCCATCAATATCAGTGGGGCTTAAGGAAGAAAGTACATAGAATAGGTATAGTCACCAGAAAGCATATGTCTGGATGTGTCAGGTGCTAATGATATTTGAGTAAGAGGAGATAACGAGGAAGAAATAGGTGAGTATAAAGTGTTCTTAAGAGGTGTTAAAAAGAGAAGGGCAGAGTGTGGTATAGGACTGTTCATCAGGAATACTATTGCACACAACAGAGTTTCTGTTAGGCACATTTTTGAGTGAATTTTGTGCGTAGATTTAACAGCTGGAAGAATTAGGACGAGAATTGTTTCAGTCTATTTATCATGTGAGGGTGTGGATGAGGATGAAGTAGACAAGTTTTATGAAGCACTGAGTGGCACCATAGTCTGGGTCAACTGCAAGAATAGAATAGTGCTGATGGGTGATTTCAATGTGAGAGTTGAAAACAGAACAGAAGGATATGAAAAAGTGATGGGTAAAGTGGGGAAGATATGAAAGCTAACAGGGGAAAGTATTTACTGGACTTCTGTGCTTGTGTGGAATTAGCAGTTATGAATTCATTCTTCAAGCATAAGGCTATTCACTGCTACACATGGGCGGCTAGCAACAGCAGATCCACTCTAGACTATATTATAACCGACTTTGAATTTAGGAAATCTGTTAGGAATGTCCTGGTATTCCAGGGATTCTTCGATGATACAGATCACTATCAGATCCATGGTAAACTAAGTTTGTATAGGCCTAGGATAGAGAAACTGAAACCTATTTGCAGATGAATAAGGGAAGAGAATCTCCAGGATGAGAAAATTAGACAGTACATGGATATGATTACTGAAAAGTTCCAATTAACAGACAGTAGGCATGTTCAGGATATAGAAAGAGAATGGGTTGCATATGGGGATACTGTAACAAAAACTACAGCATAATGCCCAGGAACTACTATGTATAGAGATGGGAAAAAGTGAAGAGCTTGGTGGAATGATTAAGCGAGGGCAGCTTATAAATGTAAAAATGAAGGCGTATCAAAAATGGTTCCAAACAAGGACTGACACAGACAGGGAACTGTACGTAGATGAAAGAAGCAGCCAAACAAGTAATTCTTGAATCCAAGAAGTCATGGGAAGACTTCGGTAATAACCTTGAAAGACCTGGTCAAGCAGCTGAGAAACCTTTCATGGACAGTAATAAAGTATCTTAGAAAGGGAGAGAAAAAGGAAATGAATACTACTTTTGGTAAATCAGGTGAACTTGATAGTAGACCCCAGGCCATCACTGGACAGGTGGAAGGAATATTTTGGAAAACTTCTTAATGTAAAAGGGATTCTTCCTGGTGAGGTCAGTAACAAGCGAGCTCATAGGGAGGAGACTATAATGTTGGTGAAATTATGCTTTAGTGAGAGAGGAGACGATGGTAAATAAATTCCATTTTCATAAAACAGCAGGAATAAACGCAATCAGACATGAAATGGTGAAATATAGTGGGAAAACAGGGATGAAATGGCTTCACAGAGTAATTAAATGAACACAGAATGTGAGTAAGGTACCTTTGGATTAGATGAAAGTAGTAGTTGTTAGTTGTATCTATCTATTAGCAAGGGAAAAAGAAGGTTTGCAACAACTATCGAGGTATTTCATTGATCAGTAAACCAGCCAAGGTAGTCATTGGTATTTTGGAAGGGAGAGTGTGATCAGTGGTTAAGAGTAAGTTGGATGAAAGCCAGTGTGATTTCAGACTACAGAGGGGCTTTTGGGATCAGATTTTCAGTACGCATCAGGTAATTAAAAAATGCTATGAGAGAAATAGACAGTTATGTTTATGTTTCGTAGATCTAGAGCAGAGGTGCTCACACTGGGCATTTCTTTCCGTGAGCAAACAGCACTGTAAGTGCAGGAGCATGCAGGTGATTAGCGTATGCTATTCAGACACAATGATGTTGTGGTTACATCACAGGCCATGAAGGTTGGGGGAGGTTCTCCCAGTTACTCTTGGTCACTGCGGTGACACCGACGTTTGAAATGCAGGCAGAAAATAATGAAAGAAAGAGGCCAGAAATCCACGTTATTTTCAATTTATATCATAAGAAATACATTATTTATGTTGATTGCAGTTTACCGGTATATATTTTGACTGGACACAATAAAGAGTTAGGCCAACAACTGCAAATATTTTTGTACAACTGCAAATATTTTTGTACTTTATGTAATGAACTACTTATTTTCAATATTATATTTTAAGAGGTGCTTTAGAAACATTTCCAATATAATAAGCTGTGGTTTGTGGTTGGCTTGGGTTTGAATTATCTGATAAACTCACCAACAATCCAATTGTGCTTACTAGGAATAACATCAGTTAGTTTATTTATTTGAAGGCATACTATATATCTATTTGGTAGATGTATTTACATTGTAGTTATTGTTGTTTTAATTTAATGTTGGATAGTATATATCTACATCCTAACTCATGATGAAACTCCCTCAAAATTTATAGGCTAGCTATTATCATCGGACACCTGATAAAGTGATAATTTTTAAATACTACTTTCAGAAATTCAGTGAACAGGGAAAGACACATAGCACTACAACACTGTGCAAAATCAAGTGGTAAACCTGCTAAATTATGTAAACATATTATGTTTTGCTAAATTAAATACCTTTTTAAATGGAAATACTGTCATTCCCAACCAAGGGATTGTAAATCGTAGCTTGCATGCTTCAACCCTGTATCTTTGTAAATAGTAACACAGCAATTATGTGTCAGTTTTCTTTGAATGTATAAATGTAAGAAAATAAAACTGACTGTTTATATTGAGCGCAGTATAAAACAAAATGGAATATGTTGAAAAGGTCAGTTTTCTTGTGATTATAGCGTATTATATTTTTTTAAATTTTTAAAACTGAACTTGTATCAACATTTTGCTGAGTAGTGGAGGAGAGCTTCGTAGTCACAATCGAACGACACTGCTTCACTTCCCTGCCAAGTGTATTCATTCTCTTGCATCACTGTGACTTATACATGCTACGTAAGCTGCCCACATTTACATCAGGCCAGCCCGGCTGCACTGGGCTAGCTTCAACTGGTGCCCAGATGAGCACCTCTGATCTAGAGAAAGTACATGACAGGGAACCGAGGGAAAAGATGTTAGCCATACTGAGGGATTACAGGATTAAGGGTAGATTATTAAAAGCAATCAAAGGCATTTTTGTTAACAATTTGACTGCAATGAGAATTGACGATAGAACAAGTTCTTGGTTCAAGGTACTTCCTGCGGTTAGACCTTTCTTGCTCATAGTTTACATGTTTCATCTATTGAAAGGTATAAGATAGCAAGGAGGGATTCAGTTAGGTGGAAGTATAGTAAGCAGTTTGGCATATGCCGAAGACTTGGTCTCAGTGACAAACTGTACTGAAAGCCTGCTATCTTATAACTTAAAAACAGATGCTGTAAGTATGATGTGATAGGTATATTCAAGGAAATAGGATGGACTGGGGAGCAGTGATGGGAATACAGGGAGCTGAAGCCAACTAAGGATGTTAAACTGTAGAAGTATTATAAAGAAAGATATAGAAATAAGTAATTCAGTGGATATATATTGTCATGTGGTGGCTGAATAAATAAATGAGCAGAATCTGGTAGTGCTTTTACTTGTAAGATTTATTAATTAATTATAATGATCACTTACGCCTCCATACACAGTCAGCATTCTGAGTCACACTTACTGTAAATCTACTTCTTGACATAATTACACTGTCCACGCTCATGTCACTTTCTACCATTTTCTCTTCTATTTTTCCGATCACAGAGTCTTCCACAGAGTCGAAGAGTAAAGGGCAGGCCAAATGGTGACGTCACCAGTCCCTCTCAAACTGGCACGGCAAACTGGCATTACTGGCATTACACTGCCCTGACTCGACTTCCTGTAGGAGCTGTTGAATGTCATCATCCTTCAGCTGCTCCCTCCTCAGGGTGGATCGATCCCATCCTTCAGCAGTGGTCGCCCTCACGGCCCAGATGTTGATGATGCCCGCCTATCTCTCCACTTTCTGGCAGTGTGCACAGTTCTCTGGATAGAGCATCAGCGCTGCAGTGCTTCCTTCCTTGTCAGTGCTTGGTGGTGAAGTCATACTCCTGAAGATGTTGCACCCAGCGAGCTGTCTGTCCTTCCAAGTTTCTGAAGCTTAGGAGCCAAGTCAATGCGGAGTGGTTGGTGTGTAGATGGAAAGGTTGTCCATAGAAATACTTGTGGATGTGCTCCAAGGTCTTCACGATAGCCAGAAGTTCCCGATGTGTTATGCAGCAATTTTGTTCTGCTTTTGACAATGTCTTGGTGAAGTAGGCGATTACCTTATCCTTGCCATGTTGTATTTGCGACAGCACACCACCAATTCCCATGTCGCTGGCATCGGTGTCTATGGTGAACTTCTCCCCAGACTTGGGGTATCCCAGGATGGGTGCTGTACACAGGGACTCATTCAGCATTTGGAAGGCAGCTTCTGCCTCACTTGACGGTTGGAAATACCTTTTCACTTTGGTGAGTCATGTAAGAAGATTGGAGAGATCCACTGTAAACTCCTGAGCTCTCGCTTGTCCTTCGATATATGCCAGTCTCTGACGGCTCCAAACTTTTCCAGATCTGTGGCTACCCCTTCTGATGACATGATGTGACCCAGGTAGCATACCTCCTTCTGGAATAGCTGGCATTTTCCGAGATTTAACTTTAGGCAAGCGCTACGTAGTCTCTGGAACACTCTCTGTAGGTTCTCAATGTGCTCCCTAAACCTGCATCCCACAATAATGATGTCGTCCAGATATACAAGGCAGGCTTCTTGAGTTAGCCCCCTTGAAACAGATTCCATCAGTCATTCAAAGGTCGCTGGCACATTGCAGAGACTGAAGGGCATCACAGTGAATTGGCCAGTTGAAAATGCCGTCTTCTCTTTGTCTTTCGGATAGAGCGCCACTTGCCAATATCTAGACTTAAGGTCCAAAGCCGAAAACCACTGAGCTGCAGATATCGTGTCCAGGATATCATCTATTGGAGGTAACAGGAAAGAGTCCTTCTTCGTGACGTTGTTCAACTTGTGATAATCTATGCAAAAACAGAGTTCGCCATTCTTTCTCTTCACCAGGACAACCAGCAAAGACCACAGGCCGTTCAACTCCTCGATGACTGCCCACTGCTTCATGTCATCTAGCATCTGATCGATTTCCACCTTCTACACCAGGGGTACCCTACGAGGTAGCTGCCGAATTGGGGTGGCATCGCCGGTGTTTATGAGATGATGCATTCTATCCATCGTTCTGTAGTTGCCTCCAGTAGCAGTGAAGATGTCCCAGAACTTGTGGATTAGTTCCTTAAACTCCCTGAGTTGTCCTGCCACCAGATCTCTCCAGGCATTAGATATAATCTTCAGGAGCTTATCCAATCATCCATCCACTTCCAGGGTCTGTGCAGCTTTGTTGTCTACTGGCACAACCCACATGACTAGTTCACATGTCCCAAGCTCGGTCCCCAGATGTTGATCATGGTCTTCTGGATAGAGTGTCAGTGCTGCAGTGCTTCCTTCCTTGTCAGTGCTCGGTGGTGAAGTCATACTCCTGAAGACGTTGTACCCAGCTGAAGTAGGCAAACTTGAAATTAAAAGCATAAGGTATTGACACTTCATGCTGGAATGGGCGTCCTCGCCAGGTATATTCCCCCAGGATGGTAGTATAGTCAGACTGAATCGAGATGGAGCAAAGCTAATGTAGGGAGCTCGCAGTTGCAATAAACAGTATTCTGTAAGAAGGAAGAGAGTTTCGAGACGAAACTGTCTTTATATCGGTCTGTTTTCAGACCAACTTTGCTGTACGGGAGTGAAACCTGCGGGTCTCAGGATATTTTATTCATAAGTTAAAAGTAAAACAGATATGAAAGTAAGAAGAATAATTGCTAGTACTAACAGGTGGGAAAATGGCTGGAGGGTACTTGAGATGAAGAGATAAAGTCTAAGTTAGGAATGAACTCTGTGGATGGAGAGGTGCGAATAAACTGGCTTCGGTGGTGGGGTCGTGTGAGGCAATTGTAGGAGGATAATTGACTTGGTCAGAGGGTAAGAGAAATAGAGGGATATTTTTATTATTGAATATTTACTGGTTATTCATATTATTAACATTATAGTACTATATAAATTAACAATAATTAATCGATATAAGATTGTTATAACAATCATGGCTAAATGTCATTACACAAAATACACTTGTATCATACAAAGTGACAGTGTTAGCAATACAAGAAAGCCACTTTTAAATAAAAGAACTGAAACAGAAGCAAGCAGTCCTACTTAATGTAATGGTAAAAAAAGTACAGGTCTTATACCAGCAGCATTACCCATCCCTTATGATTTCATTTAGATTACCTATCTCAACAAAGTAGACAGCAATTCAGGGACATTCTGTATGTTGTACTTAATTCTTTGTTGTCATGTAAACATTTGCATATTCAGCATCGCTGGTAAACTGGTTACTCGTCAACTTGAAATTAAAAGCATAAAATAAAATAAAATAGAAATACAAAGGTGTAAATTTACTTTTTTTAAAGTAAAGTATGCTGAAAAAACTCAGTGGCAGAATTTCATTAGTGTAAGTCATCTTCCAAATATTTATTTACTTACTTATCTATCTTTTTTTTTTTTTAGTGTTGCTTTAAGTGCCAGGATTGACCGAGGACATGTGTTTGGCTCACCTGGTGCAGGTCTTTCTATTTGACACCCATGGGCAATCTGTGTGTGTACGTGTGGAACGATGATTATGATAATGAGGTAGTGGTGGAGTGGGGGTGGGGGGGTGAAGCTTGAGTCCTGGCTTTTGACATGAATCTGTCCAACAGAATCAGATCTCCAATTCTTAACATGCACCCCTGGAACAAGCTGGATTCCAAAAAAAATTGCAGCTGTGTAGATCAAGTATTATCACTGGTCACACATTTAGAAGCTGGCTTTCAGAGGCATCTGAAGACATCAGTTGCATTCTAACAGCTGCATATGATACTGTCTAGAGACATGGTATGATCTGCAAACTGCTATGCATTATACCATGGAAAAGAATCATTAGGCTTGTGGATAACATGTTTCAAGTAACTTTGGGGAATGCCATCAGCTGTGGGAAGAAGCTGGATAATGGTTTGCCTCAGGGCTATGTTTTGACCCCACTGCTGTTCACTCTTTATATACTGCATATCTGATATGTGTGTAACCTGTTCCAAAACGTTTGGCTATGGGGATGACTGGAGAATTGCTACAGCACAAACTAATTGCAAATCATTTTCTTTTCAGTTTTGACACAGTTAATTTATAACTGTTAATTTCAGCAGACTGAAGAGCCTAATGGTTATAAAAAAAAAATTAAATATTTAAATTTGGAAAAGACCATATTTAAAAACTTAAAATATGGAAAAGACCATAACTAATGATGTAGAAACTCTTAATGAGTTGTTCTATAAATGGAGGTTGAAGCCAAGCGCAAGCAAGACTACAGTAACATGTTTCCATATATGCAACAAGCCAGCTAACTGTGAATTAGAAGTGTATTTGGGTAACAACCACTTAACTAAAACAAAAACCTAAATATCTGGGAGTCACTTTTGATAAATCTCTGTTCTTCAACAATTACCTAAGACTGCAAGAAAATTAAAGTCTAGAAATAACATACTTCGGAAGCTGTGTGGCACTTCTTGGGGTTCGTCGGTGAACACTCTATGTACCACAGCCCTCAATGTGGTTTCCTCGGCATCTGAGTATCACTCTCTAATGTGGCTCAACAGTAGTTACAAAAACCTTGTTGATATACAGCTGAATCAAGCAATCAGGATTATTACTGGTACAGTCAAACCAACACCTAAATTCTGGCTACTAACACTGAGTCACATCCTACCAGCGGAATTCTAACATAAATATTGCTGGCCCCATGGTGTAGGTGTAGCATGCCTGCCCCTTACCCGAGGCCCCGTGTTCGATTCCTGGCAAGGTCACGGACTATTACCTGAATCTGAGGGCTGGTTTGAGGTCCACTCAGCCTACGTGATTACAATTGAGGAGCTATCTGATGGTGAGATGGTGGCCCCGGTCAAGGAAGCCAATAATAACGGCCGAGAGTATTCATTGTGCTGACCATACGACACCTTAAAATCTGCAGGCCCATGGGCTGAGCAGCAGTTGCTTGGTAGGCCATGGCCCTTCAGGGCTGTTGTGCCATGGGGTTTTGGTTTTTATGAGAGTTTAATAAGATAACCACCACCAATCAACTGCCAATTCATCAGGACACCACCGCAGCTAGAAACAATATTTTGCGATCCCAAAATCCCCGAGTCAGAACAGCAAGACATCTGATACAGTGACTTCAACCCACTGCATAACTGGAACCAAAATTGGTTGAAAATTCTCCATCTTGATTACAAAACATTGCAAACATCATAATAAAACCAAGTGGTTTAGACTTGCCTTGGAGAACGTGGTCAATTCTAAATAGGATTAAGACAAATCACGACAGGTGTGTTGATCTCCTCTACAAGTGAAGACAAGCTTGTTCCCCAGAATGCAGATGTGGAGTTCCCAAGCAGACCATTAGGCATATAGTAGAAGAGTGTCCTTTAAGCTCATACAAAGGTAAACTTGGTGACTGTATGGAAGCAGGTCCAACTGCGATAGACTTTATTAACAACTTAAAATGTAAATAGTGCAAATTGTGTATAATATAATAATTTTATTTCTTAATATTTGTGATATACAATGACAAATGACAAATAAAATAGTGATTAAAAATTGTATACCACCACTTCTCCTATCTTGCTGGCCAACATTCTGATAGTGAACATTTTTCTTCCACAAATGGTACTCGAACCACCTAACCATGGTGTCAGTCTATATAGACATGACACCTTAACAATTATGGCCAACAGGTGAATACTCATTTATGGAATAATATGCTTTTTCAAGAGGAAAATGTTTACAATCCTTCTAAATGTTTCCCTGTGTTTTAATTATCTTATTCTCCTTGATAATTTGTAGTAGTCCTTGATACTCATATAATAGGGACATTTGTCTAGTAAAAATAATCTGTAGGATGGGAATTTTAGTATTTACTTCTTTTTTCTTTATGTTGCACTGACACGGATAGGTCTTATGGTGGCGATGGGATAGGAAAGACCTAGGAATGGGAAGGAAGTGGCCATGGCCTTAATTAGTGGACAGCCTGGTGTGAAAATGGGAAACCACGGAAAATCATCTTCAGGGCTGCCGACAGTGGGGTTCGAACCAGTATTTACTTCTAGAATCACAATTATGATTAAATTGCATGTTCCTATAGTGTTCAGCAATGTGGTGAACATAATTCAGAAGTTCATAGAAGTATAGAGAGGCTACAGTGAGTATTTTCAATGAGCAAAGGATGGATCTACATGAATCCTGAAATCCTGGAAAGGACATATGTAGTATCTTTTTCTGTAGTTTGTGAAATTTTAAGTATTCTGGTGAATTATCCCATATGTCAGAACTGACTCAAAGTATCTATAAATTTTTTTTTCTTTTCTGATTTCCATATTTACAAATTATGACAATAAAGTTCAGTGAATGAAGTCAGAACTGTCAATCCGTGAACACTGGCGACACACAACGCTGCACCTGCGTAGAAGCAGGGTTTTACCACCTGCTCCCAACTTTGTTCAGTTGAGCATCGTGTGTGTGCCATGTAAGACCTGTTTGACACAGTGTGTGTTTGTGCATTGGTTCTGAACTGCGAACAGGAACATGAACGACCAAAAGATCAATGTACAGTTTTGTTTTAAGCTTGGCAAGACACCAAAAGAAACGCATGCGATGCTGGTACGTGTTTATGAAGATAAAGCACTGTCCTTGAAGTGTGTGTACAAGTGGTTCACCCGTTTTTGAGGAAGCCAGGAAAGTGTTTCTGACAACGCCCATAGCGGAAGACCGCCGACCACCGTCAGTGACGAAAACATTGAGAAGGTGAGGACATTAATCATGAACTATCGGTGATTAACTGTGCGCATGATAGCGGATGAACTGCAGATTAACGGTCAATCCGTGCGACAAATCGTTACCCAGAAGTTAGGGAGGAGGAAAATGTGTTTTCGTCTTGTGCCACATCACTTGACTGACCATCAGAAGCAGGCACATTTAGAGGCTTCACAGGATTTTGTCGAAACAGTGGATGTGACACCAAATTTCTTGAACTGTATAGTCACTGAGGATGAAACCTGGTGTTTCAGGTACGACCATGAAACGAAACGCCAAAGCAGATCTCACCAGATCTCAATCCTCCAGACTTCTTCCTATTCCTAGGACTCAAACTTGTTTTGAAAGGAAAGAAATTTGATGATATTCCTGACATCCAACGAAACGTGACGAGGCTTTTGAACATCATCCCAAAGGAAACCTTCTTGCAAAGTTTCCAGGACAGGTATCGCCGATCTCAGCAGTGCATAGTTATGGGAGGGGACTATTTCGAAGCACAGTAAGGTCACCGTCGTGCATTGTTCATCTATGTTGATAGTACAGGACTATTCACCAAACTTTATTGTCACAGGTTGTATTACTTTCGGTATGCATATCATGTTAAAACAAGATGTATTTAGTCTTCTTTTGTAATGAAGTTAACATGATTGTTCCACTTAATATTTCACCTTGAAAGTTTGGAGGATTGCACCCCTGCTAAATTTGTGTTCTCTTTTATATCATGTTGCCTTGAAAATTTTTTAAATTGTATTAGATTTCTTTTGTTGTATTTAACTAAGCCATTAGTCATGAACCAGGCATTTATGCTTTTCAATACTTGTTCAGTTTTATTTTCTATGCTCCTGAAATTGTTATCGCTTATTATAGTAGTGGTTTAATCAGCATACAGTATAAGTTTTCTCTGTATTTTAGATCAAAATAATTAGCTTATACTGGGATTTAGTTTTATGCATCCCACCTCTTTTACTACAATTCTGAAATACATCAGTCCCTCTCCCTAAACCATTGTAATATAACAATATGTGTGGTTAGGGGCTAAAATTTAGCAAGAATCGTGAGCGCCAGTTAATTAATTGTGTATACCTCAAATGAAACCGTAAAACAAGCACAGATATGAAGAACATGTACCTTACAACAGGAGCACACATACAGACTAAAAACAGGTATTGTATAGGCTGGAAACTGTGCACTGTATGACAAGCCTCGCAATAGCTCACTTGGCAGGGGCGGGGTTTGAGTTGTGATAGTGGATGGTACTTGAAGGTTTGAATTCCACATAAGTTTTCTTTTTTTTTTTTCCAGCCAGCTGACTGGTATATGGTAAGGCTGCATACTTAATAGTTTCCACAGACTGATTTGTTTATTTGGCCCTGAAAAGGGCCGTTGGTATGGGGGCATATGGTATGGAGCTGGGTTGGCAGAGGGTAGCAAACATGTGACAAGATTTCAGTTACCTACATCTTTTAATGCAGCAAATGCTCAAACTGATGACCTCCATGTTCACTTCAGAGCTTTGCGCGATGTTATAAGGAGCATCTGGCACATTGCAACATCTCCAGCATAACGGATCGGCACACCTCAGTGATGAGCTCTCTAAGGTGACCAGAATTGCTTGGTTCCTGCATATACACCGGTTGTCTTACATGGTCCTACAGAAAAAATACCAGGGACGTCACATAGGGTGATCTGATAGGCCAGGGGACAGGCCCTCCCCTTCCTATCCATTTATCAGGATACATCACATGGTGATTGTTCCAGACAACCACCGCCATATGCGGTGGAGCTCTGTGATGTTCTAACCACATCCTGCAGCGGTCATGGAGTGGCATATGTTGTAAGAACGGCGGCAGGTCATCTTGCAGAAACCGCAGACAGTGTTCTGACATCAGAGGTCTATCAAAGAAAAGGGGATAAATAACGTGATCATGCACAATGCCACACCATACATTCATACCCCACTGTACCTGAAAAGCTGCTTGTCATACCCAATGGGGATTATCCACACTCCAGTAGTGTACATTATGTCAATTAACAACTACGCTTTTCCATAAACAAGAGTGTCACTAACCTAGGCAGGATCAGTATCTGCATGCTGTAGGGTCCATTGAACGAAAGCCACCCATGCTTGGAAATCATGACCACGAAACTGCTGGTGTAAGTGCAGATGGTATGGGTGAAACCGCTGGGTATGCAATATCTGCATTATAGATGCCCGGCTGATGTTCATCTCCTATGCAATGGCCCGTACTCTAGTGTGAGAGTTATGCTGGACAGCATCCAACACAACCTCTTCATTGTGAGCAGACATCACGGCATGATTTCAGACAGACCGTATCCTTCCTAGGAACGCAGTGGCCCGCAGACATCATTCCACATTCCAAAATGACATGCCTGTCTGTTCTCGTCTATCCGGATAGCATTCTTGATACAGGCATGGTGCCTGGTATGGATTCCGTCTAGTTTCTCCATAGATGAGTAACATATCCACTTACTCGATGCTGGAATACATCACAAGGCAATGAATAAGCTTTGTATTGTTTTGTGACTTGCCTCGAAGGAGGGGATTTCGCTCAGCTACATACCTACCTGCTACCACATGTTGTTATCATTCCAATAGGGCACACTTTGCCCTATCTGTGGCCTACAAAGCTTGTAACATGTATGACATAGCTAATTGGTTGCCTGTGTTCTAGCCACAGACCATCACCTCTTCGTCCTTGTTGAACTGACCTCAATACCTTATGTCACGATATATACAGCCTATTGCAACCCAGGAAATTGCTGGCAAAGTAAATAAAATTAAATAAAAATACTTGCGTGGGATTCGAACTTTTGAGCACCGTCCACTATCACAACTACAACCATGCCCTTGCCAAGCAAGATATTGTGAGGCTTGACATGCATTGCACAGTTTCCAGCCAGTACAAAACTTGCTCCTGGTCTGTGTGTGCAACTCCTGGTGTAAGGTAAATGTTCTTCATATCTGTGCTCATTCTACGGGTTTTTTTAAGAGGTAATAGTGGCGCTCACAATTCCTGCCACCTTCTAGCCCATAAACAAACATCTTGTTATATTCCGCTGGTTTAGGTAGAGGAACCGATGTATTTCAGAATTGTAGTAAGAGTGACAGGATGCATTAAACTTAAATCACAATGGGCTGTTGAACCAACCAATATTATGTGCAAAAGAGGTCCGAAGACCATACCTCAAGGCATGCCTACTGTTAGTGATGGGCTACACTCTCGCTCGAGACTCTCTAGACTCATGTCACAGATCTTGAGACTCTTGCGAGCATCTTGAGACCAATTTTCTTGCGAGAATCTTGAGACCAATTCTCCTGTACTGCGAGCTGTGCAACATCCAAGTAACTATGAGTGTGAACTTGATAGTATATCATCAGCAGTTATTGCATGAAATAACGTTCTCATATGGAAACATGTGAGCCAATAAATTTTGTTAAAAGCCTGGAAAAGTACTACACGTTCAACTATGAACCCCTTAATACCATTAACAAAAGTGAAAACAGAATGTCAATAACTTAAACTGTTCACAACTTATTTGGGGTTGACATCTTAGCTGCATAACCTTGCAGAATTTGTGAATCACTGTAGATAGGATGGATACTAGAGGCGTGCATTATTCGAACTTGAGACAGGGAAAGATGTGCTTTGCTCCATATCCAACCACCATTACCCATGAGTGCAACAGGTAATTTAAAGTGCCCAAGTTTGCTCCAAGTCTTTCAACAGGGGTGATGGGCAAAGTTCACAAGACCAATGATTCTCGTGTGCTGCGAGCTGTGCGACGTCCCAGTAACTACGAGTGTAAGCTTGATAGTACACCATCAGCAGTTCTCGTATGGAAATGTGTCTGATGATAAATTTCGTCAGTGAAAACAGAATGTTAGTATTTTAAACTGTTAAAGAGTTATTTCAGGTGGACTTCTTAGCTGAATAATCCATACAGTTTGTTAATAACTCTAGATAGGATGTACACCTACCTGGATATCTCGCAACTGTTGTCGACAGGGTAGCTTCTTGTGATGCAGACCGGGCCGGAGGTGTTCTGTGCTGATTCCTCTTCATTGATATTATGTTTATTTAAGTGCCAGATCATCCCAGAAGTATTTCTGCTGACGTATTTTACTTCTTTCAAACAAACAACACAATGGGCTGTGCTACGTGGCATCTCTTCAAAATAACTGATATCCACAACTTATGTTGCATTTCGGACATCGTCTTCAAATTGTCATGCAAAACTAGACACAATTACACATTGCACCGTCATATACCGAAATACCTAATTATGATGCGAATACTCTATATCATTGTAAGGAATTATTTCCTTCATCACCAAAATATCGGTAAACACAAGCAGTGGTCATGTGATATTGAATGTGGGGTCTGATAATGATGTACACCACCTATATGTCTTAAGAATTGGAGCAAACCCAACCATTTTAGATTATACATTCCACCCATGCATAATGGTGGTTGCATATGCAGTAAGGCGCATCTTGCCTCATCTCGAGTTTGAAAAATGCACACCTCTAGTATCCAGGTAGGTGTACCTACAGTAGCCATCAGTTGTTGTACTTGGCCTATTCATTCATGTACTTACCACTGCATATAATGCCAGAATGTGTATCCTTTATAATTATGTTACACTGCGTCAAAATAGACCTCGGTAGAAATGAAAGAAATGAATGCCCTAGTTTCTATTGACACATATTTATGGAATGGAGAAGGTGTGTAGTTTGCTATTCACATACTCAACACAAACTGCATTCAACTCCACCTATCTGTAGGCCTCGTCGCACAATGCGGGGACAACGCTCTCGAGATCTTTGGAATTTCTCACAAGAAATAGTGCCTGCGCTAGTTTTGAGGAATCTCAAGAAATCTTGAGACCTCGTCTCAGACTGCCCATCACTAGCTACTCTATTATTACTCCAGATTGATTGTGCGTTGTCTCTTCGTGAAAGTATAATTATTTGCTTTTGCCCATTTAAGTAGGATGAAAACAGTTTCAAGTCAATTCCTCTTATATCATGAAACTAATTTTTGTAATAATATCTTATGATTCACCCAGTCAAATGCTTTGACTATGTCGCACATTAAGCCTTCGATAGTGTGTCCTTCATCCAGTAGGTTAGAAACTTCATTTATAGTGTCAGCTTGAGCGGTATTTGTAGATAATTTATTTCTAAATCCATATTGATTAATCAAATGACACCAAGCTCGATAACTGCAGTTACTTAAGTGTGGCCAGCATCCAGTAATCAGGAGATAGTGGGTTCAAACCCCACTGTCGGCAGCCCTGAAGATGGTTTTCCGTGGTTTCCCATTTTCACACCAGGCAAATGCGGGGGCTGTACCTTAATTAAGGCCATGGCTGCTTCTTTTCCAATCCTGTGCCTTTCCTATCCCATCGTTGCTGTGTCGGTGTGACATAAAGGAAATAGAAAAGAACAAATGACAATCAACTACTTGGTACAGATACCAGCTGAAATTTATTTAAAAATTCCAGTGGTGTTCCCTTATGAAGAGGCTGTTCAAGAGTATACTTCATTCTTTCTGGAAATACTCCTACCAAACAACTGATTTATAATAATAACCAGAGGGTCACAAATGTAGTCAATGATGTGTTTTAGTATAAAAGGTGATAGAGATGAGCAATGGTAACTATGTGTCTCATGACAGTTATTGTGCGAGGGAGACAACTGATGGAAGAAAGAGACAGAGAGATTCTGTGCATGTGTGGAACATCCAAGCAACTCTGCTACAATATTTTCTACTTCATTGCATCTCTGAGTGATCACTTTGCCAGCATCTGTCATTGTTCTCATCACAACGGGTAACAGAACATACAGAGAGGCTATGCGAGGCAGGACAGCAGGCGGTTGGGAGTGCTGACATGTACCGGCTTGCTGAAATTTTAACTGATGATTTTGCAGTCAGTCATAGCGGTGCCTCTGACATTATACTATTGCAGTTACTGTGGCCCATCTCTGCTTCATCCCATCCAGAGGGTTTATTTGGTTTTAAGGACTCATCACTTCCTGATGACTTACTGTTTCATGTTTAAAGGAATTTTCTGGGTACATAGTTTTATTTGTGCCTTTCATTTTATTTAAGGAACCCTGTACAGAAGGTGGTACCTCATGAGTGTTGCTTGTGCTAAATTTCAAAAATTATTAATAAAAGATACTGCTATTTTACTTTTGTCTGGTATCAGTTGGGACTGATGCAGAGGATTTCAATGTTTATATTGATGTAACAGTGCTGTTGTCATTGAGCAATATTTGGTTGAAAAAGATGGATTGTTTTTTTCTACTTGTGATTGCTATAGTGTTCTATGAATCATACTATGATAATTTTAATGGTTTATCCAAAGTAAAATTTACTGAAGTGCATTCTTATGAGGTTTATATCTCTTTCTTTGGATGGTCTTATGCCATAATTTCTGGGGATATTTCTTGTGTCTATGAAGAAATATACAAGTATGGTAGGGTCTTATTATGTTTCTTATTGGGTTTGTGATGTTTTTACATCCCAATTTGTTTAAAAATCTACCTATATATGGGGATGTAACCATTATACTGTCCCCGTTAAAATTGGCGATATTGTGCATATTTTCAACAATTGGAAATTTAAAGTTTTATTGTCTGCTTGGAACTGCAATGTGTCATTGGGGAAGTAGTGGTGAGCTAAGAACGAGTTTTTTTCGTCATTCAGAGGGGTGATACATGGCCCGGACCGTGCCAAGGTCGAAGCAAATCACGTGACTACCGCCGCACGCGCGCAACTCACATTCTGAATCTGGAATAGTCTGAGCCAATTAAATGAGACCATCAGCCAATTATCGTTCTCGTTGAAGATCACACCTCCCAGGCCGATAAGATAAAAAGGCCTTGTTACGAGTAAATTGCTCTCTCTCTGAATATCCTTCGCTGTATTGCTCTCTGAATGTTCTTCGCTGTGCTGCTATTCTGAACTCTAGACTTGGATGTGCGACGTTACGTTATTCGACCACGTGGAGAAATGATTTTCAGTTCAAGTCGACGCCCGTTCTGCCAGAATTTAGCGAGATAATTAGCGAATTCCTATGGAGTAAAACACGCCTTAAGAACTAAGTTAAGTGTGACTGTGTAGACGAGTTATTAACGTTCGACGTGTGCTTGTGCAAATACTTAATTTTGTTATCTCAGTTACAGCTTGTGACCGGATTTCTACAGAAGTCATCTTAGAAGCTGAATACCTCAAGATGGACAATTCCACAGCCATATACAATGCAACTTCATCAAGGGACGCCTGCTACAAAGTCTCCATGGAGCTGTAAAATGTGAGGCATATCTGATAATTGGAAGGAGACTGACCGGAGGAAAATGCTGGAATAATTGACTGTCGACGGGGATCGAATTCCATCTAAAACTTGAGTACCTTTTAATTTAATTTATCTGTCTCACCTTTTGTACAACTAGAGGTCTTTCTTCTTTAAGTCGTAGATCTATTAGTTTGTTGTAGTTAGAAACATTTCATTTTTCCACTTCTTAAGGTGTCGTGGTAGACTAGGTACATGTGAATGAAATTTTGAATCTGTTAGAGTAGACATGTAGGTTGTCTTTGAATGATTTCCCATGCTTAGGAGCTTAATATTTAAAAATCACTGACCACACGATAAATCTACTTCCCTTGTAATGCTGAAAGTTATTGGACTGAAATTTGCATGTACATTTTGAGTGAATAGGGTCGAACCTAGTGTCTTTCAAGATCACTTGTTGTATTTATGATGAAGTCATCTAATTTTGTGATATTCCACGAGGATCAGTGGATGTAATAATCACTTAAGTAATAATAATATTGACTAAAGATCGGATAAAACAGAATTAAACGCTCGTTAGCCATAAATTTACAGTAGAGTCCTTATATGTGAGATTGAATGTGCTCTGTTCATGAAGAGTCTGGAATATGACCAATCCTGAGGGATATTTGTTGTATAATTGAGCGATTGATGATTTAATGATGATATTTGACTTATTCTTGTGTACTGGGAGCGCAAGATAGATTATAATTATTGGAGTACGTGTTGCGAGTGCATTTCACAGGTAGGGAATAAAAATAATACGATTAAGGCTCACGCTCGCGATAGTTTCAACCTGTAGCCCAAGAGATGGTAGTGCTTATGGATTTTAATAGAATCTTCCATTATAATTTCAAGAGTTAGATGAACTCACATTGATATGTGAAATGTGTTTCTACCAAGTGATACCCATGACTTCGATCGCTAGTCACCATTAATGAAGAATAATTTCAGTACACAGATTATTTCTGCTAGATATTACGTGACCTGACCACTCGTAAAAATCATGAATAAACTTGCCAAAACAGGATTCAATATAAATAATGTATATAAAATACGTGTTTCCTAGTGTGAATGTGTGTGTGTATACACTGACTGACAGAGCAAATGCAACACCAAGAAGGAGTGGTCAGAACTTTATGCCAATTGCAGGGTAGACTGACGTCACTGAGGTATGCTCATGATGTGAAATGCGCCGCTGTGCTGCGCACGTAGCGAACGATAAATGGGACACGGCGTTGGCGAATGGCCCACTTCGTACCGTGATTTCTCAGCCGACAGTCATTGTAGAACGTGTTGTCGTGTGCCACAGGACACGTGTATAGCTAAGAATGCCAGGCCGCCGTCAACGGAGGCATTTCCAGCAGACAGACGACTTTACGAGGGGTATGGTGATCGGGCTGAGAAGGGCAGGTTGGTCGCTTCGTCAAATCGCAGCCGATACCCATAGGGATGTGTCCACGGTGCAGCGCCTGTGGCGAAGATGGTTGGCGCAGGGACATGTGGCATGTGCGAGGGGTTCAGGCGCAGCCCGAGTGACGTCAGCACGCGAGGATCGGCGCATCCGCCGCCAAGCGGTGGCAGCCCCGCACGCCACGTCAACCGCCATTCTTCAGCATGTGCAAGACACCCTGGCTGTTCCAATATCGACCAGAACAATTTCCCGTCGATTGGTTGAAGGAGGCCTGCACTCCCGGTGTCCGCTCAGAAGACTACCATTGACTCCACAGCATAGACGTGCACGCCTGGCATGGTGCCGGGCTAGAGCGACTTGGATGAGGGAATGGCGGAACGTCGTGTTCTCCGATGAGTCACGCTTCTGTTCTGTCAGTGATAGTCACCGCAGACGAGTGTGGCGTCGGCGTGGAGAAAGGTCAAATCCGGCAGTAACTGTGGAGCGCCCTACCGCTAGACAACGCGGCATCATGGTTTGGGGCGCTATTGCGTATGATTCCACGTCACCTTTAGTGCGTATTCAAGGCACGTTAAATGCCCACCGCTACGTGCAGCATGTGCTGCGGCCGGTGGCACTCCTGTACCTTCAGGGGCTGCCCAATGCTCTGTTTCAGCAGGATAATGCCCGCCCACACACTGCTCGCATCTCCCAACAGGCTCTACGAGGTGTACAGATGCTTCCGTGGCCAGCGTACTCTCCGGATCTATCACCAATCGAACACGTGTGGGATCTCATTGGACGCCATTTGCAAACTCTGCCCCAGCCTCGTACGGACGACCAACTGTGGCAAATGGTTGACAGAGAATGGAGAACCATCCCTCAGGACACCATCTGCACTCTTATTGACTCTGTATCTCGACGTGTTTCTGCGTGCATCGCCGCTCGCGGTGGTCCTACATCCTACTGAGTCGATGCCGTGCGCATTGTGTAACCTGCATATCGGTTTGAAATAAACATCAATTATTCGTCCGTGCCGTCTCTGTTTTTTCCCCAACTTTCATCCCTTTCGAACCACTCCTTCTTGGTGTTGCATTTGCTCTGTCAGTCAGTGTATATGTAAATACATATATTTCTCTTGTATCATGTTGGTCCCATTAAATTTGATCTGGTCGTGCACTTGCTGCGACGCAGATTACATTCATTGTTGTGTGCTGTCTTAAGAAGTAATTTTCATGCCCTTAAGGGAAAATTTGATCAACTTAAGTCGAGGAAGACTAGAAAAGGATTTATTTTCTTCATTAGCGAGATTTAAAAGGAAAGATCATCTCGTTATCTTACGAAGGCACTCGATTTGTAAATAAAATTTATTTAACTAGCTCACACGTGGATAACATAAATTTCTGACACATTTATAGTTGAACTTTGAAAGATTTTAAGATTAATTTGAATGGAAATGCAATACAAAGATCAGAAGTAGATGTTCGTTAGCCGCATGATTACTTTGAGTTATGGTGAAACCAAGTCATTAATAATTAATTGGAAAATAATTATTCTGGAATACTAATGACGATCGTTAGGTAAATGATGCAGTGGAAAATTAATGAGAACATGATCGTGTGACAGTGAAGCATAGGTTAATTAAATGATGAGAGATTAATAATAATAATAATAATCAGAATAATAATTAATTAATTTTGAGGTCATTAATAATTAATTGGAAAATAATTATTCTGGAATACTAATGACGATCGTTAGGTAAATGATGCAGTGGAAAATTAATGAGAACATGATCGTGTGACAGTGAAGCATAGGTTAATTAAATGATGAGAGATTAATAATAATAATAATCAGAATAATAATTAATTAATTTTGAGAATTTTGAAATCAATTTTCATTTTCTACTGAAGTTCATGTTGGTTTCATTGACTAATATTAAATACTGTAAATGATAAATTTAGTTGAGTTCATCTTAAAACCACGTGTTGAGACTACTCTGAATTGGTAAAGCTTTGAACACATTTATTGTAAAACCCTCGTTAGCAAGACAGTTGTCTAATTATTTTATGAACCTCTATGTTAATTTTTTTTAAATTCTTTCAATCAAATATTTTGATTTGGAAAGGCAAGAGGCCTAATTTTTCTTTGGTTTTCATTACAGCACAGAAAGGCTGGAGATTAAGAACACGTGTCACTCAAAATCGAGGAAGAAATACAATATTATGGAAGTTCTATGTAAAAAAAAAGAATATCATTAAGAATATTTTCATTTATTATTTGCTTATGTGAATAAATGTCAGAGTGTTGTTTTAACATTTCTTTTTATCCTGCTTGGTCATCAACCCTTAACTTCCCTTAAATGCCTCTAGAAAGTGATAGCCATCGATCGAACGGTCCACCTCGGGATCTCTCGCTCGCTGGCTGGGCTTAGCTCAGGAAAATTGGGGGCAATACCTATCTTTAAGTATCATTATGGGCTAAGTCAGGTTTGTCCAACATGCAGACCTCGTCAACTTCTTTGTATGTGGAGCTTACCCGAATTTATAAATGAAATATTATTTTTAATAAAGCAAATTGTATTAAAATAGAATGAAACTATAACACTGTGTGAACCCTAAATTCATTTTAAAGATCTGTTTCCCATCTTAGGAAGGATATCCATATGTTTTGAGAGTTTATTTTAGTATTTTATTTGTTTACTGTTACTCAATAGTTGCCAGCAAGACCCTTAGTTTCAAAGCTAGTAATACACCACCTTTGAAAGTGCTGAATTAGTTTTATATTTTAGCCAAAACATAATAATGTAGCTCCATGCTCTCAAATTCTCTGTTTGTAACAGGTCAGTGTTTAAGTAGCAGTGTTGGTGACAAAAGTAGTATCCAGTGCTTTTTAAAACTGTGTGAATAGTATCTGTTCATATCAGTTATTGTTAATAATAAGTGGTGATTATGGCTCCTGCACCTAGTAGCAAGATTCCAGATGGAGGCATATCATTTCATGTCAGGTGGACAAATCAGTATTTTCTTACTGAAATTAGAAAACAAAGCAGTGAACCAGGGTGAGTGGCTCAGAATTTAAGGCACTGGATTTCTAAGTCTAAGTTAGCAGGTTTGATTCTGGCTCAGTTCGGTGATATTTGAAGGTGCTCAAATACGTCAGTCCTGGGTCAGTAGATTTACCGGCATGTAAAGGAACTCCCATGAGATAAAATTCTGGCCCCTCAATACCTCTGCTAACCATAAAAGTAAGTAGTGAACGTAAAATCAACAAGATTATTATTATTACTATTATTATTATTGTAATATCTGAAAGGCCTCTTCCTAGTGATAGGCAACACCTTAAATGCCTTGAGGGTGGTGAAGTCTTATGGAGACAGTATGAACTTTCTGAAGACCAGATGATTTTCAAGTTTGTTAACAGATGTCACTACTTTGAATTGAGTGCCACCTGGGGCTTGGAATGAACTCTCTTTAGTGGAGTATTGTAACTGTTAGAGGTTGGCACTAGCTAGTGCAAGTCCTCTGTTTCTAAGTTGCCACTACTGCTATTTCCAATCAATTCAACCAATCACCACCCTGCTCGCCCCTATAAATAAGTGCAAACTTGGAACTTATATAACTATCTTGATCAGTGCAGCAACCAGTGAGGTTCTCTTCATATAAGGATACAGGCGCACTGGGGCAATTTCTAAGGTAGGTGGTTAAAATCTTTCTCTATCAGTTGGGCTGAGTTGCTCAGACAGTTGAGGAGCTGGCCTTCTGACCCCAACTAGGAAGGTTTGATCCTGGCTCAGTCCGGTGGCACTTGAAGGTGCTCAAATATGTCAGCGTTGTGTTGGTAGATTTATTGGCACATACAGTAAAAGAACTCCTACAGGACAAAATTCCAGCACCTCAGCATCTTCAAAAACCATAAAAGTAGTTAGTGGGATATAAATTAAGTAACATTATTATTATTATTCTTTCTCTATTATGTGAACTTACTTGCATGCAGTAATGGGAAGATACCAGTGTTTCCCTCCAGCATGTAATGGTTAGGGTTGAGCCATGTTTACCATATTTTAATGTAGGTTTCCTAACATGTCTTGCTATGAAGTGTAACCACTCAGGTGGGTGTCTTGTAATATCTCAAAGATGCACGAGTATGGACCCTTGTTTCCTTTGTTCATTTTGTGATATTGTGACTAAGTTTCTCAAAATTTAATTCAATCATTCTTGCTTTCAATTATTAACTTCTGCACTTAATGATAATGTAGTATTTCTTATCCTCTGTGTCATTGGGCCTTCTGCCCCATTAGGTTTTATTGCTCCCATGTCACAGGATTGCTTGAATAGTTTCAGCATCCTATTCTATTTTACTTTTGGTCTTTGCTATTTAACCTCCTAGTTCAGTGACTCTTGGCTGAGGAGTATGAGCTGTTCGTATTTCTTTTGAATCCTTCTGACAGAAATGTGTTCCCTGCTGAATAAGGGCAGCGAGTTTCAAATGGTATAAAAGCTTGTAGCTTTTAAGTGTACTAAAAGGTACCTTGATGTGGATATTAGCCCCTGATGGGCTTGAAGTTTGGGAGTTTCATCCTCCTTTGGAATATAACACTTATTCCTGGAAGCGCATGCTTCTTAAGCTACTTACCAAAGTTTTGTATGGTCCTGTGAAAACGAAGTTCCTTCTCCCAAGTTGTTGATGAAGCTCTAAAGCTTAAATTGTTAAACTTTTATTATATCCCTTTTTA
Organism: Anabrus simplex; assembly: GCF_040414725.1. Lineage (NCBI taxonomy): Eukaryota > Metazoa > Arthropoda > Insecta > Orthoptera > Tettigoniidae > Anabrus > Anabrus simplex. The sequence goes on along the minus strand of NC_090266.1, from coordinate 743,881,681 downwards.
ATATTTATTCCCAATTGTTAATCATTATTGTTGTTGTGCTTTGAGAAAAGAACAAAACATTATTTAGGAAATATATTCAAAATTTAAACTCTTTTGTGTGGTCATTTGTCCAGTTACCTTAGCTCTGCCTCTTCTTCCCCTCTACTGCCCTTGTACACTTAACAATTATTATTATTATTATTATTATTATTATTATTATTGTAATAATGTTATTTTTTTTTACATCCCACTAACTACTTTTTGACGGTTTTTGGAGACGCTGAGTTGCCAGAATTTTGTCGCACAGGTATACCTTAAAGTGCCAGTAAATCTATCAACATGAGACTGACGTATTTGAGCACCTTCAAAAACCACTGGACTGAGGCAGGATCAAACCTGCCAAATTAGGATCAGAAGGCCAGAGTCTCAACTGGCTTCATTATTATTATTAACATGTAATGAAGTCGTTTCAGTTTTAAATTAATACATTATTAAGCGACATTAGGACTCCAAACTGTTTCTTCCTATGAGCAATTAGAGGGTCAATTTTATGAAGGCTTTCGGGATCAAACCTGCCAAATTAGGATCAGAAGGCCAGAGTCTCAACTGGCTTCATTATTATTATTAACATGTAATGAAGTTGTTTCAGTTTTAAATTAATACATTATTAAGCGACATTAGGACTCCAAACTGTTTTAAGAATGTGTCCACTTAATCTGAATCCTTGTCATGGTGATCTGTGTAGTAGCAGGAATTACTGAAAAGAAATCAAAACCATTTTCAGACAGTGAGATTGTTTGAAGAATGCCTTGAAAGTATTGCTGAAGTAATATGCCCTGACATGAAACTGCAGTTCTCAAAATTAAGCTTATTGAGACAGAATATACCTCACCATATAGATGAGTTAGCTACTAGTATAGAGAGACTTCACAATGTTTAACCAAAAGTTTTGAATGCTTTTCACTTGCACTTGATAAGAGTTGTGATGCTAGCAATACTGCCCAGTTAGAAATCTTTGTAAGGGGAGTTGATAAATATTTCCAATGTTACAGAAGAATTAGCCGCTCTTGTTCCTCCTAAATATACCGTGGAATAAATTGATTTAATGGTGGGGGGAGTGTAATTGACACTCTGAACGGGTTTGAACTGAAAGTCACCAGTCTTTCAGGTATAATAACTGACTGCATTTTTAGGAAGGTGAAAAGGCTTAGTTAAATTTCTCCAAGTCAATGAAGCTAAGATGGAAAATAATTCTGTTGTACAGGGGTGCTCAACTTAATTTGGCAGATTCCTAAACTGGGGAACAACAATGCCCCCCCCCCAACCTTCCCTAACACAAATATATCCACCCACCCAGGTGCCCCCTTCTTCAATCACCAACCAATTACCAACCAAGTTCTCACACAGCTATTCGGCAACATAAACAATAACCTGAACCACAATACAAAGCAAACTGAGAAAAGTAAACAATACTCGGTAACTTAGGATAAACTTCCCAATTAATGAGAGGCCTGGGCCTTTGCTTGAAGTGACAGTGGTGAAATGTCTGGAGATAGATTTGACACAGCCACCCTCAGAATGGAATGTAGGTGTTAGTCACTGATCCGGGAAAATAATTTGGATTTTATAAATTTCATTTTTGAAAGTGTTTGTTCACAAATGTAAATACTCGCAAACACGCACAAGAATTTTCTTGCAAATTTTAAGAAAGCCGGAAATTTTTTATTACTAAGCGCCCTGTAAAAGTTAATAAGATCTCCTTCCGCGAACTTGTCCCTTGATTGGGAACAACACTGAACTTCAATTAATTCAATCAGTAATTGCACAGTGCATCACCAACATGAACTGCAAATGGATTTTTGAACAAATTAATTTTCTCCACATTCACAGAAAGGTCTTTAAATCTGCTTTCAAACTCATTCTTCAGTAGGTCAATCAACTTAATAAACTGATCATATGGCACTGAACTGTTTGAGTTTGCTTCTTGAAGCTCATTACAACATGAAAAGTGTGGGAACGTGCCTTTCTCTAATTGCTGTTGAAATAATTTCAATTTGTTTTGGAATGCTAACATGTAACTACACATTTCATTTAAAAGCACGCCTTTCCCTTGTAATCCCTTATTCAAAATATTTAAATATTGTAATAAATCTGTGAGTATTGTCAAATCCCACATCCAGTTTTGGTCCCCAAATTCTGTCACTTCTTTCTGTTTCATATTCATAAATGTGCTTATTTCTTCACGAAGATGAAAGAAGTGTTTCAATATATTACCACGACTAAGCCAGCGTACCTCGCTATGTTAAATTAAATTGCCGTAATCACAATCAATTTCAGCCAGAAATGAATGGGACTGCGGATGATTGGGTCCATGCAATCGAATATAATTAATTGTAGATGTCCTTGTGTTCATCACATGTTGTAAATTTATTACTTTTCCACATAGCACTGGTTGATGAGTGATGCGGTATAATTCAAGAGGTATATCAGTATTTCTGTTAGTAAATTCATTTCTTATTCTTCCAATCAATCCAGTTTTTATACTACTCTTATTCCTTGCTCCATCTGTTGTTATAGCTGCCAATCCATCCCATCTTAAATCGAGATCCTTCAATGTTTCACTCAGTTGGAGAAACAATCCTCGCCTGTTGTAGTTCCATGGAACCATTTTAAAGATGCCAGCTCCTCAGTTATTTCACTTGCTTTGTCAATCCCACGAATAAAAATTAAAAGTTGTACTGTATCGCGGACGTCATTACTTTCATCCAAAGCAAATGAAAAGCACTTGAATGATTTAGATTTTTCACGCAGTTGTGAGCAAAAATTAGCCCTGAGTTCTTCTGTTCTTCTTGTCATTGTGCTCCGCGATAAGCTGACCAAATTTATCAGGTGTTTCTTTTCAGAACACATTTCTTCTATTACAGAAAGTATACAGTTCTTCACAAACTCCCCATCAGAAAATGGTTTCCCTTTCACGGCTAATAAATGTGCAACTTTATGGCTAGCACGAACTGCAGCTATATTTTTCTCGATCTGTTTCGTGAACATCTGTTTTTGAGTGGTGACACCTTTTATTGAATTTGAAATATTTTCCTTCCATAATACCCCATCGTATTTATTATACCGAGTGGTACAGCTGCCCCTATTCACTCAGTTTTATGCAACCCACAGATTATAGCCAAACCTAGAAACATTAACCTTGGCTACTCACAGCGATGTCTGGTCTTACTATGTTTTCTATAATTTGTTTAATCATGTCAACGAAATCATCATTAACGATAAAAGACCAAGTGATTGTAATGAATCATGAAAATTCTGTATCACAGAAACTTCATGTATAGAGAATATGATGGCTGAATGACTAGAAGTAGTGTTGATATAATGATGACGAACGACAGCTGGTGATGGCCGAGTGTGCTTGAACTAACAGGAGGAAAGCGGTGCTCGTTAGTCGGAGGTTTGAGTCAATTATAGGATGATTTTTTAATTTTGTTCTTAAATGTTCTTGTGAGTCACGTTGTTGAAGATGAGTCTAAATCATGATCAGTTCTCATGTTGCAGGTACTCTGTTATGTTCATTCCTAAGTAGCTCTTAAAAGAGCTCTTTGCAGTAAAATAAGCTATTACCGACAGGGGTGCCATGGGTTTGTGTTTGGCCATTCTTTCAGTGAAGGAAATGTTCAGAAAGATCACCTCCTTCGTTAATACATATCTGAGTATGGTAGAGGCCAGATATTCTTGATTGCTGCAGCATATGTGGTGGAATCTGCCTGCATTTAGCTATAAAGATTACTATGTGCTATTTCATGTGCCTCACATATGAAGTCCAGTCATTCTTCTAGACAAACGTGCGCAGTTGTTTGGTTGAATGGGTGTGTCATAATGCTGACAATAAGTGCAGTGCACTTCATTTGTTGTAGAAGTTTGCTATATAAAAGTCGCATGTATTTCTTTCTTTCTGATGTATGCTTTCTTTCTAAATGTGAAAAGTGACCTTTGAGACTTAAAGAAGTTAAACCTTAATAAGTTAAATCTTAACTACGAATGCATTAAGAGCATAATAATAAAAATGAAAAGCTCGCAGCTAAATTCGAACTCTGAATCCATCGGAAAAATCATATGCCGTCTGTGATTAGTACCATGTAGCCACTCCAGGCAATGAAGAGTATGTCTCGTATGTCTATATTAATGGAATAATCTATGCTATCTCTTTGAAACTAATAAGTTCTGAACTGCCGGGCTGAGTGGCTCAGATGGTTGAGGATCTGGCCTTCTGATCCCAACCTGGCAGGTTCGATCCTGGCTCAGTCCGATGGTATTTGAAGGTGCTCAAACACATCAGCCTCATGTTGGTAGATTTACTGGCACATGAAAGAACTCCTATGAGACTAAATTCCAGCACCTTGGCATCTCCCAAAACCGTCAAAATATTTAGTGGTATGTAAAGCCAATATTATTAAAAAAATTATAAGTTCTGAACTCGAATGTGCAGACAGGTTTTCCTTGCTGCATATACCACAGCGTGCTAAAGAATCATTTCTCTCTCAAGCCCAGATAGATGTAACCATTCCCTATGAGTAGAGTACATAACTATTACTTGGTTAAATGAGTCCTGCATTAAGGTTCAGGTGGTATTCACAATGAATTTGACCATAGTCAGTGCTTAAGTGGCAATAATTATTATGTCTGTTTACTATAACTTCCTTAGAAGAATATCTGAGATTTCAGAAAAGTAAAGTCTTTGTGAAGGATGCCTAGAAGTGTATGAAATAAAAATTTTAAAAGGCATGACTCAATAAGGTTTCGTACCCTCACTGCTCCCTCTAGCTTATCCAGGTACATCTAACATGCCTAATTCGCGCAGCTACTTCCTGCTTTAACGTGTAGCTCTTACAACTCTGTATTCACGGGAGAGCGAAAGTTTTTGCTTCGTAAAGTTACTGACGTGTTACAGCCTTATGGCCAAGTTTTATGACTTTATTGAATGTTGTAACAGTAGTAATTACATGGCGTATGCTATCACATCTGCTGTACGACATTTGTGTGCCATAGATTATAAAATACTGTGAAAAACACGTTTCTATCAGTTTCATTGTGATGAGACTACACAAAATGGTGGTGAATTGACATGTCTGTAATTGGTACTAACCTATTATGTTTTTTATGATACCAGACCACCCTTTTCTGTCGAAAGAAAATGGCCTCTTGAATCAATCAGGTGCGCAATTCTCTACCGACGGCTAAAGGAGTGGCTATGGTTTGTACAGTACAGTAACATTTTGTAAACATGACTGGAGTATTTGACTCCACTCAACATAAAATGGTACAGTGTTTTTTGAGAAGAGCCTAACTTACTGCCTCTTGTACCGTTTTTGCATTGTGCGGGGAAGTCTATATCAGACTAACTGCACATAAAATTGCTGTAAGATGTTGCATAAGATGGGACTAAGGGGCATTTAATTCCTAGCTGGTTGCATATGTTTGGAAAAAACAGGGGCAGCTGTACCACCCGGTATATAGATTTGTGCTTCGAATCATAATGCCGGCTGATGTTGTATTCTTTAAAAACTGAGATATTTTTCTTGCATATCAGACACATTACTTTCAAATTTTTCTCAATACAAAAATAGCCGTGAGTCAATTTTTCTTTAAAAACATGGCACTCACTATCCACTTTTCTACATTTGGAAAGGGACATTTTTGGACACAAATAAATTACGGTATTAAAACTACTTTGAATGACAGCAGTTCATAAGAACGCTAGATCACAGTAAAGTACTAAACCTCAAAGAACTGTTCAAAGCACTTTCCGGGTATAAACTGGCCATTTCCTATGGATGTCCCAAGATAACTGTACCTATTTAATCCCCCATGGAATGCAGGAGGTCTTTCACTCTCCAGAGAAGTCTGCAGCTCTAATTCCAAGAAATGAACGGATGAAGTTTAACCCTTACCTGCATTTAAGGTGGGAATAATTATGCATCTTAAAACTTTTCTACAGCCCAGTAAAAGAAACATAATGTCAAGAAAAAGCTATGAATAATAAAATTCCCTTTCAGCATACATTACAATCAAGTTTTTATTGTCTAGTTTTTCTGGTATCTATGAAAAACATAAAATGCCTTCGCGGGCCGTACGTTGAGCACACCTGCTGTAGTATAATGTTGTTGCTTACTACAGTCCGGCTCTCTAGAATAGTGGCTAGCGATATTAGTTGCTGTCCTCAAGTGCCCAGGCTTGATTCCTGGTACTGCTGAAGATTTAAGAATGGGAGGAGGGCTGGTATGTGGTTAAAATGGTACATGCAGCTCACCACCAATGGGGGTGTGCCTTAAAATAGCTGCACCTCAGGATGAGGACATGAGTTTACCATTGCTTGTTAAACCAAGAAAATCTATGCCAAATCAATGAATTCAAATAATGTCTTGAAAGTTGTTAAAATTTCAACATCTGTGACACAGAGAACTTCAGAATTGCTTGAAGAGTCTCGACTTAGAAGTGGAAGACATTGTTTTTGTCACACAGAAGCCAGGTGGCTCAGCCAAGGTAAATTATTTAAGTGAGCATTAAATCTTAAAGAAGCAAAGACATTTATGGAGGAAAAGGGAAAACCTATTATCAAACTTAATGACCCATCTTGGATGCGAGATTTTTCCTTCATAGATGATATCGTAACACATTAAAATGAACTAAATTTGCTTCTACGAGATAAAGATCAGTTTATCACTTCTATATTTGACCACATAATGGCCTTTGAAACAAATTACGGCTTTGGAAATCTCAAGCAATAACTTAGTGCATTTCATACTGAAAAAATGTAATGTTCAAAAGTATGTAGGAATTTTATCAGAATTGAGAAGAAATTCAATACTAGATTTCAAGCTTCAAAGAAAATCTTAACAGTTTCAATCTGTTTTCCTCTCTGTTCTCCACTGGTACAGAAGAGATCCATGAGAATTTGCAAATGGAGTGTGTTGATTTTTAGTGCTTATCAAACCTGAAAAGTAAGTTAAAGTGTTCCTTTATAAGAATTCTATTGCAAATATGTCCTCAGAGCAAAGTATCCCGGTATTGCATGCAATTATTCTGATCAATTTTTGGCAGCACGTATATATGCGACAGCGTTCTCCAGAATGAAGTATGTGAAATGTGTAACACAATCCCAAACCATCGACAATCATCTGCGAAATGCTTCTATATCTATCACACCTGAATTTGGGAGCCTTGATAGTGAGGAGCAGTGCCAAGTCTCGCATTAACAGGTAAAATTTATAATGTTGGGTACCAAGTGCTGCCATACAGTGTCACACTGATCTTCTAATCTGAGACAGCATGACACCAGATGTTGGCACAGCTGAACTTTGGGCAATGCACTGTTGAAGATCAGCTATGACATCTATGCATGTTACATTTGTACTATGTGAAGAGTGAAGTACATGGTCCATTCCAGTTATGTATTTCTACTGAGTGTCACCATATGGTGCCACAGTATTCTTCCAAAACCACTGACTCGCCAGTGGTCATTCTCACAAGTGTAAGCATGCCAAACATTGTTTATTCTTTGTTTACATGCAAATTATAATTTTATTTGTATAGTTGTGCAAAAATACAACGTAATGGAAGATATAGGTAATATTCTTGGTGGAAATGGTAAGCAACTTGCCAAAGAGAGTATTAGTGGTGTGGATATTTGTGAATTATGGATTCTGATGGAAAGGAAGATTTAAGTGTTGATGACAGTGAACACTAATGATGATAACTCCAGTGAGAGCATGACGGATGGATCGAGTGATGTAGATGACCATGGCGATATGGAAAGTAATGTTATGGGTGCAAATGTTGTAGACAATCATGTGGACAATAATACTGGGGTCCTTGTGTAGGGGCACAGAAAGATATTCCTTTTAAAAGCCAGGAGTTTCTAATGCTTCAAATGATACTTCTACAACCACACCATATGAATTTTACTGACTGTTCCTAACAGATGAAGTTCTTGATTTGATGGTACTACAAACTAATCTGAATGTAACTCATACACTGGCATCTACACAGATTAAACAGTCTAGTCATTTGAAATGAGTGACCTGATACTGCAAAGGACGATATGAATATTTTTATAGGTGTGAGACTGTGGATGGGTCTCGTAAGAATGCCTCCATTATCAAATTACTGGAGCCAGTAGTCTGTATATGCAATTAGTGTAGCTGGTAAGGCAAAGCCAAGAAACTGTTTTCAGTTACCACTTTGATTCTGGCACTTTGCTGCAAATGATGCATGTTATAAGTCTCATTCCATATTGAAGGCTATCACTTTACAATAGAAAAGTCTTTATGTTAGCCTTCGTTTCAATACAAAAGTGTCCATCTGTGTTCCTCCATTGTTCCATCTAACACAGATGGACACTTTTGTATTGAAAAAGAGATTAACAAAGATTTTTCTATTGTAAAACTATGCTCTTGCTTGAAACCTGCACAAGATTCAACCACTGTTAGATATCATGCATAAGAAATTTATCAGTGCCAAAATTCCAGGTGAAAATCTTGTAGATGAAGAATCAATGATTCTTTGGAGGGGTCACTTATCATTCTGGCAATTTATGCCTGGTAAGGTCTACAGGTATGGTGTTAACCCCCTCCCTAATACATCGTTCTAAGTCGTAGCAAAAAAAAGATTTGCATTCCGTTATATATCGTACTAGGTCATACCTGTGTTTTAGGAGCATACACCTCTGCCATCTCTTGGTGAATTTTAGAGTTAACTCCTGGAACTCTTAGCACGGAGTATTTATAAAAGATCGCTATGTATCATAATGTTTAGTGATCTTTCGATAGTAGTTTAAATATGTTTGGAAATATGTGACACACGTATTGCGGCAAGGACGCACTCGATGTAAACAGAAATGATGGCACAGTGACCGGTGGGTTGTGTTATGGATGGGCAAATACCGTATTTGCAGGACAAATGTCTTGATTTAGGAGGTTATACCGATGAAAGTGATAGCTACAGCAGTGGTCATAGTGATTTTGAAATAGAAATCGGAGGATTTGAAGATGAGGAGTGTTAAATGTAGGAAGATAATGGACCTCCGCCGGCGAAGTTATCTCAACAAATTAGGCCTATGCCGGTACAATGGTCTAAAAATTTGGATTATATCGCACCCGATCCCTTCACTGATATCAAGGTGTTTTCCACAACTTACCGGTAGGATCAAGTGTGTTCGACTAGTTTTCGTTGTATTTTGGAGAGGACTTTTTCAACTTTCGGCAGACAATACAAACAAGTGCGATTTGTATTATAGTGGAAATAAACTTTTCAAAAGTAAATATGCCCTTAGAAATAAGAACAAAACTTATATTTGAACTATGAGTTATGTCTCTGCAGTTGTTCAAATCGTCCACTGTAAATTTTCCAAATTATTTTTATCCATCAGAATTAATCTGCCCAATTTTGGTTATTGAAATTTTAATTTTCCTTTACCACAGTGTTACATGCAATCCTCCTAAAAGGTACAGTTTTATAAGAGTAGTAGTTTTATATTTATTACTGTTCAAACGTTGGCTCTACAGATCTGGAGTTGTAAAAATATATATATATGTGTCTGGAAAGTTGCATTTGAATAGCCTCAAAGATCCGAGGGAGATGGTTAAAGAATTTAAGTTGTGCAGTGACATGGGCTATACCTACAAAATAAAAGTATACGCTGGTAAAGGTACATTCAAAGATCAGACCACTGAGCATGAGGATGACCTCAAACTTAAGGTTGAAACTAGTCACATTTATTTTTTAATGAGAATATAGCCAATGATTTTTAATGAAAATATGTTTATATTGTCATTGATAATTGTGATGATGATGATGCTTGTTGTTTAAAGGGGCCTAACATTGAAGGTCATCGGCCCCTGATAATTGTGTAGTGAATAGATGGACCCACTCTTACTCCATTTAACGTCATCTGTCAATCAATTATCCCATAATATTTTTTAATATTCTATGAGGAGTCCTCATTTTAAAGAGTCCAGGTGTTCAAACAATGAACTTTCAAGGGTTCAGCTTTCCACATCATAAAGTAAAACTGTCCAAATTTACCCTTTCAGCATCTTTGGCCTTAGTTTAAAGAGGACTGCCTTAATTTTTGTGAAGGCATTTCATACCATTGAAATCGATGTGCTTCACTTCCTTTTCAGGATCTAGCTGCTCATTGATACAGGCTCCCAAATATTTCAAGCTACTCACTCTTTCAATCTGTTCATTGCCTAAGAATAACCTGTATATGTGATGGACTTGTTTAATGAAGATCGTAAACATTTATTTTCAGACCCATTTTTTCACTTACTGCATTTGTACTATGCAGAATTTCTTGCATATTGCTGTGCCTGTCAGACAAGATAACCATGTTATCAACATACCTGATTGTATCAGTCAAAACACCATTGATGTTCATTGCATCCTGATGATTTTCCAAAGCACTTTTAAAGATCTTATCTGAATTAGAGTAGAAAATAAAATTTGAAGAATAAAATAAACCCTGTAACTGAATACAGCTTCAAAACAATATTCCATCAGCATAGTTTTCCAGATATGAACAACCAAAAATATAATCTTAAATTTGATAAACCCAGTAAAATTTGAAAAACACAGTGTGTGAAACATACACTTTGGGTGGGCTTGTGACGTCATCCACTATGGCCGACCCACTTCCTCTTCGACTGCACCACTCATGTACAAGTCTAGTGTAAGATCAGCCCCTTCCCCGTCCCCTCGTAGCAGCAGCATGAGATCAGCATGGAAATTATGAGAGCGCGGAAGTGGAGCTTTCTGCCTTGAGAGTTTTCTACATGTATCCACGTGTCAAACCATACTGGAATGTTTGGTCTTTAATAAAGAGAGAGCTGGTTCAGTTTGAGCTCAGTCTGAGAGTGATAAGGGCCAGTCCTGTGAGTGACAGCGCTGTGGAGGGCTGAGCGCTGTTGGAGTGATAGTGTCAGTGGATGCGAGTAGCCCAGCTTAGCGGCTAGGGAGAATACAGCGACGTGGGACCTTGAAGGACGAAGACGATCCTGTGTGTGAATGTAAGACAGTTTTTATGTTTTATGGGCGTCATGTCACTCGCTAGTGCAGAAAGAGGTCGCTTATCACCGTGAGTTGGGAGCACAAAATGTGATATTGGAACTGCTTTAACATAGCAATTTTGGTACATACACAAAAAAATGTTGGTAATGCACTTCTTCAACCATGCACCACAAAATATCTCCCTCTGAACCACTTAAGTAGATATACCTTCCCACTGGAATATAATAGACACCTAATGCGCAAGCACGCGGCTGAACATCACACACCTCGCTGGTATCACCTCCACTTTTGGCATTCACTTCCACCACAACAACATGCCTTATCAATGAACTGTCATTGTTATTAAGATCACCATCACCTGAATTATTGTAACTGTAACTACAAAAGCAAAAAAGTACTTTCATCAGAGAATTTACAGAATCCCACCAAGATTGGTTGCCACAACACCAAAAATTCATGACTTTCAAGTTGCTCACAGGAAAAGAGACAGTTGATAAGAGTGAGTTGATATCACTACCAATAGGAAGAGGAAACAATTATGCCTGTATAAAAGAAAGTTTAACTTAGTTTACAGTCTCAATGAGAGATGGTAGCATAATGCAGAGGCTGCACATTGTATATAACTATGGCATTCCACACCTGCCAAAGTTTGGGGCATGCTGTACTTAGTACGGCACTCCACACTGCCGAGTTAATTGTATAAATACATATAGGAAACAGATAAAGATCAGTAACTTACCATGCAAGCACGTGTGGATAGAGTAATAAAAGAAACTCGCAATCCGAAAATTCTCAGCTATAGCCTTTGTCGGTGGAGGATAGAGTAAGAATGGTGGTGACCGTTGTTGAAAATTAGGCACTGTTGCAGGGTAATGGAGAGGGGGAATAAGCAAGAAAAGAGAATAGAAAATAGAAACAGTTAACTTATGTGAGGGTTGAGTGCTTTCCTAATCCTAATTACCAGTTGATCTCCAATTTCGGAATCTCTAAGGGAAACAGGGTGCAGATAAATTTTGGATTTATCATATTCATCAAAGGGGGATTGATGGAGGTGGGTATGAATGGGAACAGCAAGATCCATGTTGTGGGTTTTGCAGGTATTGCGCTGGCCACACATTTGTTTGGCAGGAGTTGGTAGTTAAAGGTCTTGCTTGCAGCCATTGTGTTAACAGGGGTAAGCTCCAGAAGGGGGGTGGGAGTTAATGTGGTTCATAGTGAGTGAGAATCTTTTTGAGGCTTGGTGAATGTCTGAATGTGACTGTTAGGCTTGATGAAAGATCATCTTGGATATGGGGTGAGGCTGAAAGAAGGCTGAAGGTTCATTTTAAAATTTGGTCTGGTCGCCACAAAACAACTTTCATTTTCTTTACAAAAATGTGTTTGACATCCCTTAATTAATCCACCTTACTTGATCTTTCCACCATTCCTCTTCTAGTACTTCATTGCTATTGACTCCTCTATTTGCAATACAGTCCACAACAGAGCTCCTCCATCTCATTCTAGGCCGTCCCCTAGGCCTCTTTGCAGTCTCTGTATTAAATAAATTGTTTCAGTTTTGTACACAATTTTTTTCCCCCCTGTATAATAATGACAGTGGCAAAGGAAGTGTATTTTCTGAAAACAAACATAAATGTTTATTTTTAAAGGAGATTCCAAATACCAATTTTCACGTCTGTAACATCTTCAGTTTTTAAGATATAACTATCCTCATAAAAAATAATTCAACTACTTTTTACTTCTTTTTACCCCCCATTAAGTGCCTTGTGTGAAAACAAAAATGTACATGCTCCTGTAATTTGAAAGGACTTTCCAAATACCAAGCTTCTTGTCTCTAACATGTTAATTTTTTGACATATAATATAGATATACCGGTACTCATTAAAAAAAATTCACCCGCTTTTCCAATACTTTCCAGCCCCTTAATTGGATTTTCCGAAAACAAAAAAAATACGTGTTTCATTATTTTTAAAGGAGATTCCAAATACCAGTTTTCATGTCCGTACGTCTGTAACACCTTCAGTTTTTGAGATAAAAGTACACTCATAAGAATAATTCAACTTCTTCTTCACTTCTTTCAACCCCTCTCCCGCCTTAAGTGGACTTTCCGAGAGCAAAATATATGTGTTTCTTTACTTTGAAAGGAAATTTAAAATACCAACTTTCATGTCTGTAACAGCTTCAGTTTTTAAGATAATGTGCCCTCATAACACATTTCAACCCCTTATTAACTTATTTTCAACCCCACACCCCTTACGTTGATTTTCCCAAAAAACAAAAATGCGTGTTTCTTCATTTTTAAAGGAGATTCCAAATACTAATTTTCATGTCTGTAACATCTTCAGATTTTGACATATAAGTATCCTCAAAAAAGTAATTCAGCTCATTTTTCACCCCAGCACGTTAAGTTGATTTCCCCCACCCCCACTCCAAAAATGTGTGTTCCTTTATTTTTTAAGGAGATTCCAAATACAAATTTTTATGTCTTTAATACCAATATCTTTAGTTTTTGACATATAAGTATCCTCAAAACTTACAAAGAATTCAACTAATTTTTAAATTCATTCACCCGCTTGAAAGGATTTTCTGAAGACATAGGAACACTTGTTTCTTTACTTTGAAAGAAGATTCCAAATTCAAATGTTGATGCCTCTAACATCTTCAGTTTTTAAGATATAAGTATCCTCATAAAAAGAATTCAACTCCTTTTTCACCCAGGCCCGTTGATTCCCCCCCCCCCCCCTTCTAAATAATGTGTGTTTTTGTAATTTTTAAAGGAGATTCCAAATACTAATTTTCACATGTGTAACATTAAATTTTTGAGATATAAGTTTCTCCAAAAAAATAATTTAATATTTTCACTTCCTTCACCCTTCCCCTTAAGTAAATTTTCCAAAAAGCAAAAATGCATGTTTCTTTATTTATAAAGGAACTTCCAAATGCCAGTTGTCACAACTGTAATATCTTCAGTTTTGAGAAATATGTATCCTCATAAAAAGGAATTAAACTCCTTTTTCACCACCTCCACCCCCAAATTTCTTTATTTTTAAAGCAGATTCCAAATACAAATGTTCATGTCTGTAACATCTTCAGTTTTCGAGATATAAGTAGAGTCCGGATTATTAGGTACTGATAGGTTAGAATGCCAGTAACAAGTATACCCTACACTGTACAAAAGTTATGCTATGAGATTGGCATAGATATTCGGGGTACAGCCTATAGAACTCCATGAATTTATGCTACTCTTCCTACATTATGGTACAACGGGTTGCATGACACTTCCTACAAACCAAATTACGTTGGATTCTAACCTATTACCACCTACAAATCCGAGGTATAGATACAAGTGTCCTCATGAAAAAAATTCAACTCCTTTTTCACTCCACCCCTGCCCGTTAAGTTGGTTTCCTCCACCCAAAAACTGTATATTTCTTTATTTTTAAAGGAGATTCCAAATACAAACTTCCACATCTGTAACCTTCAGTTTCGAGATATAAGTTTCTCCAGAAAAAGAATCCTTTTTTTTTTCACTTCCTTTCACACTCTCCACTTGAGTGAATTTTCCAAAAACAAACAGTACCCGTTTCTTTAAAAGAGCTTCCAAATACGAATTATCACAACAGTAATATCTCCAGTTTTTGAGATATATGTATCCTTGTAAAAGGAATTAATCTCCGTTTTCATCCCCCACCTTACCAAGTTGATCCCCCCACACTAAAATGCATGTTTCTTTATTTTTAAAGGAGATTCCAAATACGAGTTTTGACATTTGTAACATCTTCTTTAGATTTGTTTGGTATATATATTCTCATACAAATAATTCAACTAATATTTCAATTCTTTCACCCCCCTCCCCATTAAGGTTTTTTCTGAAAACAGAAGAATACATGTTTCCTTATTTTTAAAGGAGATTACAAATACCAATTTTCATGTCTGCAACATGTTAAATTCCTGAGATATACTGTAGATATGCTCATATAAAAAAATAAACCCCTTTTTCAGTTCCCCTTAAGTGGATTTTCTGAAGAAAAAAAAATATTTCTTCACTTTTACAGGAAATTCAAAATACCAGTCAAATCTGTAATATGCTACATGTCGAGATAATTTGCAGATATAATCTTTTTAAAAATTCACCCTTTTGTCACTCCTGTTCACCCCCTATTCATTGGATTATCCAAAAAACACAAAAATACGTATTCCGTTATTTTCAAAGGAGATTCCAAATACCAATTTTCATTTCTGTAACATCTTCAGTTTTTGAGATTTAAGTCTCCTCATAAAAGGTGTTCAACCCCTTTTCTCCCCTTCTTCAACCCCCTTAATGGGATTTTCTGGAAACAAAGAAGTATGTGTTTCTTTATTTTAAAGGAGATTCCAAATACCAATTTTTACATCTGTTAACTTTTAAGTTTTTGATGTATAGATATCCTCATTTTAAAAATTCACCCCCCTTTTGACATCATTAGTGATGGAACATCCAAAAATCCTCCCTTAGTGAACACCTACACCCTAATATAAATGTATCCCCAAAATTTCACTTCATTATGTCCAGTAGTTTGGCTCGGCGATGATGAGTCAGTCAGTCAGTCAGTCAGTCAGTCAGGACATGTTATCTTAAAACGTTAAAATTTACAGATGTAACAATTGGTAGTTAGAATCTCCTCTAAAAATAAACAAATGCGTATTTTTTGTTTCCTGTAAATCCCAATAGGAGGGGTGTAAAAGGGTGAAAAATGGGTTGAATGCCTATAATGAGGATACATATATCTCAGAAACGGAAGATATTACAGAACTGAAAATTTGTATAAGGGATCTCCTTTAAAAATAAAGAAACACGTATTTTTTAGTTTTTGGAAAATCCAATTAATGGCGGTTAAATAGGAGTGACAAATTGGGGTGAATTTTTTGAAAGACTATATCTACAGAATATCTTGGAAACGTAAAATGTTACAGACGTAAAAAGTGGGTGTTTGGAATCTCCTGTAAATGTAAAGAAACATAGGTGATTTGTTTTTGGAAACTCAACTTAAGGGGAACTCAAAAGGGGTGAAATTTTTAAATGAGAACTTTTATGGTAAATCTAAAAAAACTTAACATGTTACAGAAGTGAAAAATGGTTTTTTATCTCTATTAAACATAAAGAAACGTGTATTTTTAGTTTTCGGAAATACCACTTGGGTGAAGGGGGGGGGGTAAAAGTGACTGAAAATGGTGTTGAATTCTTTTAATTAGGCTACTGATATCTCAAAAATGAAGATGTTATAGACGTGAAATTTGATATTTGCAATCTGCTTTAAAAGTAAAGAAACACGTACTCTCGGAAAATCCAATGAAGTGGGGGGGTGAAAGAATTGAAAAATTAATTGTATTAGAATACATACATCTAATAAAAACTAAAGTTGTTACAGACGTGAAAATTCGTATTTGGATCTCCTTTAAAAACAAAGAAAAACGCGTTTTGTAGGAGAAACCATTTTTGGGGGCGGGAGTGCAAGGGAGTTGAATTCCTTTCATGTGGACACAAAAATCAAAAACTGAAGACGTTAGAGTCGCGATAATTGGTAGTCAGAAGATCCTTTACTATTAAACAAACAAGTATTTTTTGCGGGAAAGTTCACTTAGGGAGCAGTGTGAAATGAAGTGAAAAAAGTGAATTATTTTTATGGGGATACATATATCTCAAAACTGGAGGTAATAGACGTGAACATTGGTGTTTGGAATCTCCTTTAAACTTAAAGAAATACGCCTTCTTTTAAATATTTTCGGGGGGGGGGGGTAAATAAATTTATCGGCAGTGGGGTGTAAAAGGAGGTGAGACCAATTGATTTTACTGTCCTTAATGAAGGATTCTCCGTTGCTCAGGCGGCAGCGTGCCGGCCTCTCACAGCTGGGTTCCGTGGTTCAAACCCCGGTCACTCCATGTGACATTCGTGCTGGACAAAACGGAGGCGGGACAGGTTTTTCTCCGGATACTCCGGTTTTCCCTGTCATCATTCATTCCAGCAACACATAATAATAATAATAATAATAATAATAATAATAATAATAATGGTCCGGACCGTCGTCAAATGTGCGATCCGCGCTAGAAACGGCTCCTGGATGGGCAATGACTAAGAATGCAATCCAGCCGCGGGTTCAGTGCCGCCAAGGCACCCAGTATGACACCACGCCGTATCTTCTGAAGGATTTTATCCATATTAAAAATGATTATAGGAAGAGATGGCAAAGATTTACAGACCGGGACGTACGGAATCGATTGCTGGAAAGGAAGATTGAAAAATGGGAGGAAACGTGCCGTAATCTAATAGAATACGAGTCAGATCGGGAATTTTGGTGGATTCTCGCAAAAAACGAGTCAGATCGCGAATTTCGACAGATTATATATCTAAAACAATAAGCATTCAATTATAAATTTCAGTATAATACCGTAGCGAAGCACGGGTATCTTGCTAGTTTTATATATATATGACAGTGTATGAAGGTGAGAAGATTGTCCTTGTCGTTTTGTGTTTTCATGTTTGTTGTTCTCTCCTTTTCTGTTACTTCCCCTTCAAGGCTGACCTGTAGTGTGCCTATTCATGTTTCTATCTTTTTATGTTGATAAGTTAAAAATGTATTGTTACTCCCTACATTAGTGACTTCACTGGCAAATATTTAGAGCTCCATACTCTTCATAAACTTAATTTAGAATAATTTAGAATAACAAGCTCCAATATTAGTTTCATGCATCTTTAAATCTATGATCATATGCTTTACTCCCTTGTTTCAAACAAATTTACTTCATCACAGAGTGTTTCTATATAATCACAGAGAATCATATAACTGCTAATATCTCATCATCTGTACATTTACAGTATTTAAGATATTAGGCTTAGTTCAATCAAATTTTGAAATGATGATCATTGCAATCATGTGTTGAAATCAGGATATTCAAAATCTAGAAGAAGTCTATAGGAATTTACTAAGAATTTACTAACAGTCTTAAGTATTTAGGTCTGCACTGGTAAATTGCACAAGATATTTTACTTTCAACTTATTAATTCATTAACATTTCCTTTGTGCACAAGCTTAAAGATAAGCTGTTAAATTAGGAAGACCATTCAAGATAGGAAAGCATCAGTTACACTACCTGGATGATTCGACTGAGAAGTGGTTCCAGCCAGCCGACATTCACTTCACAGTGACTATCCAAGAACATCAAGTAGTCACCTTTGGCTTCCTGGGCTCCTCGGATTCGAGATCTTATAAGCCCTAATCATAAAAGCAGTGTGTAAATTTTCTGAACATTATGCATTTTTGTTTTCTAGGTTGTTTCTTGCTAATGTAAAATGAACATCATGAATCAGAATTTTATTCAAACAAGAATATTTACATTCAATTATTATGCATGGCAAAGAATAAAAATAAGTTTAAAATGTGAATATTTAGTTTTCACGACTGCATTGTATGTGAAATAACCTTCAACTTACAGCATTAGGACATGTCAAGTACATATACAGAACAAAAATGGCCAACTAGACACCAGTGGTAATTGAACCCATAATTCTTTCCAACAGAACAAATATGATCTAGGCTACCATAGCACAAGGTGATCAGATGTCCTGCTTTTTGCAGGATACTCATTTTCACTTCCATCCTGTGGTCCGTGTAAAGTATTAAATATTTCTGTTCCTATGTCAACAGTGTGTTGTCCCACCCTTAATGTTGTAACAGCTCCTAAGTCGATACCACACCAACAAAGGTTTTATGTGCATTTTTCTTCCATCCATCATGCTTCTTCAGGACTCTCAACACACTGATGTTTTCACAGATGCATTGTCTTATGTTTTCCTGTGAAACCTTTTCTTGAGTTGATATTTTTCCTAATTTTAGCTCATTTTGTTCCCTAAGGAAAGTGCTCCTGTTTCAAGTGCTATGCCAAGCAAGAGCAATTTTGGACTAAACAATGTCTCATGTACCATTATTTATCATGCTGTTAGTTTTTATACTTTCTCTGCGATGCCCAAATTTTATTTCATTGGGTCACTGATTGTTGAAGAATAATCATGCTGTATTGTGTTTTTATTTGTGTCACTGAATGAATGAATCAAGTATATCTAATTTATTATAGGATAAAGTTATATCTGATAACAAATTGCTACTAATTCTTAATGAATAGTTTTGTGAATTAGTGGGTGAAGAAAATCAAGCGCTGGGGTCCGAACTTGAAGAAATAAGTGGTTTTGAGTGTGTTCCTTCTTCTAAGTAGAAAAGGTGCAGAACTGTAAATCGAAACCCAATCGACTTCTTTTGGTGAAGACTGCAACTCTTATAGCGACACAGAGCATAATGTGCACGAGCAAAGTGCCTATGAAAATGTGAAAATTCATCTACAGGACATTGTTTGTAATGGTGTTGTTGACAGTGACGAAGATAGATGTGGTGGTGCTGATAGTTCTTTGAGTCTTCCAATGAAGGGAACTGACATGAGATAAGATTCATATATGAAACGTGTGACCAAAAACCCTATGTATATGTGAGAGTGTGCTGAGTACTGAGAAAGAGACCAAGTTAAATAAATTGTTTCAGTTTTGTACACAATTTTTTTTCCCCCCTGTATAATAATGACAGTGGCAAAGGAAGTAATTTTCACCTAAATAAATCATAATGGAATGCCTACAAAGTAGGAATTTAAACTGGAGTGGAAAAAGTTAAAATAGCCTGCTAAAATTTCTGCAAAATGCAATTTTAAGTTCTTTATTATTTATTCTCTATGAAATTAAATGAAGAAAGTTTCAAATCCTTTAGTTTAGTTTCTATTATCCCTGTTGTCTTTGGTGAAGATGAAATATGAATCATTACTTGTTTGGGTTTTCATTAAAATCACCAATTTGCAAGCCACAACAGAGAGGGCAGTAAATCTCATGTAATCTGACAGTGCTCATGACTATGTTGGAAATGACTTAATTCCAATTTAAACACAAATAGTTGGTTCACTGATTGTTGAAGAATAATCATGCTGTATTGTGTTTTTATTGGTGTCACTGAATTAACATGGGTAATAAATGATATCTGAACTTTTATTCACATAATATCAGACCGCAGACTTTTGTCACAACTTTGCATCATACGAACAGTTTATCACAGCTGTAAGAATGCCACATCACAATGCCAGTGTCATGTCATTATGTAGCTCACAAAATTCAATCGTGTAGCACAATAACCTGTGGATACTATCATGTTACTACAAAATATGAAAAAGCCATGTAGGTACAAAAATTCATGAGGGAATAAAAAGTATAACATATAACTGGTAGTTGATGCACATTTTGCGCTGTTACTGAAGTCCATTCTGAAGATCTCATGGCCATGTTTTGTATTTGTTCTTTTTTTAAGTCTTTGTCTCAGTCAGGAGAATGAGTACAATGTTCTCAATCAATCAGTCACTACTGATTTGCATTTAGGGCAGTCACCCGGCTGGCAGATTCCCTATCTGTTGTTTTCCTAGCCTTTTCTTAAATGATGTAAACAATGTCTCATGTACCATTATTTATCATGCTGTTACTTGGATAATACATTTACTCCATCATCAGCACTTGATGTTCTGAGCATTGCACTACAGGTTCCCTTTCTTCTTCTTCTTCTTCTTCTTCTTCTTCTTCTTCTTCTTCTTCTTCTTCTTCTTCTTCTTCTTCTTCCCTTTTCCAGATTATCTCTGTGTAATGTACCAAAGCCCTCCACCTTACTTGATCTTTCCACCATTCCTCTTCTAGTACTTCATTGCTATTGACTCCTCTATTTGCAATACAGTCCACAACAGAGCTCCTCCATCTCATTCTAGGCCGTCCCCTAGGCCTCTTTGCAGTCTCTGTATTCATGAATGTTCTCTTTGGTATTCTCTTTGCTGGCATTCTCATCATGTGTCCAAACCATTTTAGCTTTGCTATATCAATCTGTTCTTGAAGTTTACACATTCCCACGCTTCTCCTTATTTCTTCATTTCATATTCCATCTCGTCTGGTCTTTCCCTGTATGCTCCTCAAGAACCTCATTTCAGCTGCTTGTATCTTACTCTGGTTCTGCTTAGTCAACGTCCAGGCTGCTGAAGCATAGGTCAGCATAGGTTTATAAAGGACGAGTATATAACCTTCTTGCTCTTCATTGGCACATCTTTGTTCCATACAATGTCTCACACACACTGGTAGGAACTTGCAGACTGCTGTATTCTTAAATCAATTTCTCCATCCAAATTTCCATACTGTGACATCATGCTGTCCAAATATTTAAATGTTTTCACTACTTCAAGAGGCTCATTTCCTATTTGTATCACTCCCCTGGATTTTCTGTTACCTCTCGTCATGATCAAAGTCTTGCTTTTTGCAGTACTAATCTTCATTGCAAAATTTCTTATCTCCTCATTCCATAAATCAACTTGTGTATGTACTTCCTCTTCATTATCTCCCCAAACTACAATATCATCAGCAAAGAGCATGGACTTTACTTGCTCACCCATTATCTTCTCCTTAATATTATGTAGAATTCTATCCATGATGATCATGAAGAGTAAGGGAGACAATACACTTCCCTGTATTAAGCCTGTCTCAACTCTAAACCATTCAGTTTGACCCACTTTGGTTCTAACACAGTTTTTGCAATTTTGATACAATGCTATTACCATCTGCATTGTTTCATTCCCAATCTGTGCCACTGTCAATGTTTTCCATACCAAATTCCTTGGGACACTGTCATATGCCTTTTCAGTATCTAGAAACATTACTACCATGTCCTTTTCATATTCCCAATTCCTTTCCATCATTTGATGCAATGTAAATATTGTGTCAAATGTGGACCTACCTCTTTTGAATCCATACTGGTGTTCTGCCAATTTTCACTCTACTCTGTCTCTTATTTGTTTATTCAAGATTCTTTCAAGGATCTTAGCTGTATGAGGTATCCATGTCACTCCTCTGTAATTTTCACATTGCTTCCTGTCTCCTTTCTTGAAAATTTGTATAATGACCCCTTTTGTCCACTCTTTTGGAACAGTGTTTTCTCTCCTTATCACCCTTATCACTCTGAAGAGTCTATATAACCACTGTAGACCAATTGCTCCTGCTGCTATTAACATTTATCATTTATCAGGTTCCCCTAATGACACATATCCATCTTACACCATTTTTCACAGCCCTATGTTTCAGGTATATATATCCTTTATGTATGAGTTCTTTACCTCCCCTGCAGATTGAAATAATTTGTGTTTGTTGATCCATATGGAAAAAATTTACTTAATGGTAGATAATTTTTTTCAGAATAGCAAATGTGACATTCGTTAAGGTAACTAGTTTCCATGGAACTGAATGTGACAATTACAATTTCATAACATAAAGTACATACGACATTACATTAAAATGTGATGAAAAGTCCATCGTATGTTTTCCCTGTGACAAAACCAAGAACCATAATAAATATGTACTAGCTGAAACCTGTCAAGACATGATGGTCAATGGGCAAATATTTGTTGAAGAATTTCCTTATATTTGATATTCCTTGTACTTAATTTTTTTACAATTTTCTTTATGTCGTACTTTCACAGATAGCTGTTACAGCGACGATGGGATAGGAAATAGCTACAAGTGGGAAAAAAAGTTTTCTTTTTTGCTAGTTGCTTTATGTCGCATCGACACAGATAGGTCTTATGGCAACGATGGGACAGGAAAGGGCTAGGAGTGGGAAGGAAGTAGCCGTGGCCTTAATTAAGGTACAGCCCCAGCATTTGCCTGGTGTGAAAATGGGAAACCACGGAAAACCATTTTCAGGGCTGCCGACAGTGGGATTTGAACCTACTATCTCCCGAATACTGGATACTGGCCGCACTTAAGCAACTGCAGCTATCGAGCTCAGTGGGAAGGAAGTGACCATGGCCTTAATTAGGGCACAGCACCAACATTTGCCCGGTGTGGAAATGGGAAACTATGGAAAACCATCTTCAGGGCTGCTGACAGTGGGATTCAAAGACAATATGTTCTGCATGCAAGCTGATACCTATGTGATCCAAACAGCGCAGCCACTTGCTCGGTGCATTCCTTGTAAAAGTACCTTTTGGCACTATTGCAACTTTAAAATATCGCTCTTTTGACATTAAAACATTTAATTGGCCACGGCTGAAAACTAGCTAAGATAAATAGAGATCTACACGTCCCTTGAGTTTTATCGATTGTGATACAAAATGCCAAGTGAACTGGAAATTGATGCCTCTTGAAAGAAAATGGAAGTGTTTTACCGGATGTTGTTAAGTCAATTCGGAGTTTTAGAGCTCTCTGTCCAGCTTTATCTCCACCTATTATTTCTAAATCTAAACAATTTTCTTACATACTTCTTACAATTATGCCCTGATTTGGTTATGTTGAGAAACTATCACATTTCTAAGCAGCATAACTATGTCTCCAATTTTTAGAATAAGAATATGTGGAGGCAAACCATTAATTCCAAGGAATTCAAAAATTATGTAGGAAATTAAAGTAGCTAGCTTTCATCTTCAATATTAATCTGTTGATGCTAGTGTATGGTTTTGAACTACTGGGTATAAGTCCAATGACATCCAAATTAATTAATTAAAAACAGCTACTTTAGAGAAAATTAAAACATTTTTCGCTGAAGTGAACGTTTTGCTATAAATTTCATCACAATATCATCGTGCGGTAAAATTTTGGCTGGTAGTTCAATAACATTTGATCAGTCACCATCTACAGAGTGATAGTTGCTGCTACCGATTTCTTTGAAAAACATCAGTGAATTCCATTTTTTGTAGTTTTGCTCACATATTTTTATGTAAGCAGCATATTTTGAAGAAGGCTCAAAGAGGAGAGTATTTAATACAATTATAAAAAAACTAATTGTTTGGTGATAAGCATGCGGCAAAACACGCAAAATCTTCATGAAATCTCCTCCCGAAAACAATAATTTTCCCACCAGAAGGAATGGAATGTCATTACTAGGGGGCGGATTTCTATGACAAGTCATATTTTTTCCCTTAACATTATATCTTATAGTCTTGTATTTTCAACACATTTCCAAGCATGATAATCAAAATTAAACAGGTTTTATTGGGCATATAAATGCATATTTAGGTTTTCTTAAGTTTTATGGCATATTTTGAACAAAATATCATTATAACGGCGTGTTTTGGTAATTTTCATTTGAATTTCGTTTTATAAAAATCAGAATAAGCTCTAGAAATTATTTTTCAGGATGGACTGGAGTATACTACTGAAGAACCATTCTAAAGTAGTGTATGGAATGTTTCAAACAGGTAGGAGCTATTGTTTGCTAGCTGGTAATTCTGCAGTTATTTGTCATTGTTCTTATCTCTCTCCTTCGCCCTTCCCTCTTCCACCTTCAACACACTGAATGACCTTGGTCATTAGGGAGCTTCAGTCATTCAGTTCCTTTCAATATGCCTAAAACGAAAGTCTCAATGTGTGGGAAGTTGCAAAGTTTTGTTTGCGAGTTTGGTGTAAACATATTCAGTATGAATGGAGTGATATTCTGTAAATTGTGTGAGGTAACAGTTACTGCCGAAAAACGCTTCTCTGTGCAACAACACTGTAATACTGTAAAACATAAGAATTGTGTAACTAGATATTCTGCACTCGAAAATAGGCAATATCTGCTATTTGAAACCCCGACATCAAGTTCACAGTGTTCACAATTTTCACAAGATCTCTGCAAGATGATGGTTTCATCTAATATTCCTTTAAAGAAACTTAACAGCCGAAGCTTCAGACAGTTTCTTGAAAAATATACAAAGCATCCTATTCCCAACGAATCTACTCTCAGAAAGGACTATCTGACCCCTTGTTATGAAGAGATGTTGGATATAATAAGGCGTGGCGTGGGAGACAGTAAGATACGGGTTTCAATAGATGAGACCACAGATGTGGATGGAAGATATGTAGCAAATGTGATCGTTGGCACGCTGAAGGAAGACCGGCCTGGAGATATGTTCCTCCTGGCATGTGAAGTGCTAGAGAAGACAAACCATTCCACCACTGCAGTTCTCTTCGACATTTCAATGAATCTGTTGTGGCCAAACGGGGCAAAGAGAGAGCACATTTTTCTATTTGTAACTGACGCTGCTCCATATATGGCGAAGGAAGCCAAGGGACTTAAAATGCTATACCCAAAAATGATACATGTGACATGTCTTGCACATGCCTACCATAGGACAGCTGAAGAAGTTAGAAGTAGCTACCCTGAAGTTGATCAATTAATATCGAACTGTAAGAAAGTGTTTTTCAAAGCTCCACTTGGCGTTCAGAAATTTCAAGGAGAAGCACCTTCACTACCCCTACCTCCCAAGCTAGTTATAACACGATGGGGGACTTGGCTTGATGCCGCAGTGTACTATTGCAACAACTTAGATGTCATGGAGAAGATCGTGAAGTCTTTTGATCCTGCAGAATCGTCCTTCATAAAAAACACTCAAGATTTATTTTCAAGTACTACATTAAAAGCGGACCTGGCTTACATAAAGTCCAATTTTAATTCTTTATCTGGAGCAATCACGCAACTGGAAGTTTCAGGAGCAGAACTAAGCGATGCACTGAATGTTGTAAAGTGCATTGAACCAGAATTAAAGCATGCGAAAGGAACAATAGCATCTAGGGAGTGTAGAAAATTAGAAAATGTACTGGAAAAAAATAGCGGACTTGTGCACCTGCGTGGAATAAGTGACATTCATTGTGGAAACCCTTCATCTGCAGATTTCCAGCAATTTTCCCCAAGTGATTTAACTCTATTCAAGTACGCTCCCGTTACATCATGTGATGTCGAAAGAAGTTTTTCTCACTACAAGACGATACTCAGCAACAACAGGCGGGGATTCTCATTCAACAATCTTAAGATGCATGTGGTCATAAATTGCAACAATTCTGATAATGGAGACTAGATCAGGTATGAAAGTTTCATTCAAATAACATACGTTTTATGTATAAATTAAAACTGATTGAATATTGAACAGTGAAAGTAACTGTAGTGTTTATGTCTTCCACAGAGTCCATCCTTACCTAGAGGAGTATGCATTGTAACCTTAATGAGTTCATGAAATATTCATCATTTTAGTTGATTTTGGGTTCAAGATTTCGAAGAATTAAAACTTTTTAAACTCTAAATTAATTGCAGCCTGTAGCAATCATAATAAAAGTGTTTCTATGTAACATAGATGCTATTCATTAAGTCATATATTGAATTTTATAGGTCATATTTTTATGTTTTTAGGTCATAAATGCATACATATTTCATACATTTTTAGGTCATAGAAATCCGCCCCCTAGTCATTACCTATGATACATTGGGTGAACAAAAAATGCCGCACGTGGAGGTCGGCATGCGGTTCCTCGTCGAAATTCACGACAAAAGTTTATCTTGCATAACCTAGTCCCACCAATAGGTTTAATAGAAATGCAAGTTAAGAAACGAGGCTCTGGTAATGCTGTAATGGCATGCAGCGTGGCCAAGCACAGGTCGCATGAACTCGGCGCTCTGCCGGAGCTGTCCCATTAGCTCAGTGAGACGAGGTAATGCCATAAATGCCGGTTGCGCGGACGCGCCAAAGTTTGAGTCACGTTCGTGCCAATTTTTTTTTTAGTTAATGCATCAAATTGAATCCAATGTACACCTCTGCTATGCAATACACTATGTTCTGTTTCACCATTACAGTTACCTTTATTTAAACATTCAAACATAACATGAACTTCTTACAGATGTAAATGACCACTTTGTTTCATCCATGGCACACATAAAGTACCTCTAGTCTAGTCCTTGGATGACCTCTGTCCTCTACTTGTGGACGAAGATTACCGGTTTCCCGCAGGCGATGCTCAAGGTGACGGAAAACATTCGTATCGGGATGGCGCCTTTGAGGACACCGTGCTGCATACTCATGAGCAGCAGCAGAAACTTGGTTATTGGATGCACTCAACACTAAAAGCATATCGACTTATTCGCCGTTTGTGTACTCCATCAGGAAGCTGCCCTACATGCACTTGACAGGACCAGTTAAGGTTGGGTACTGCGTGGTTAGTCGATTCATGCATTCAGTTGAATGGATCACATTGTCATGTGTTCGACTATTGTCATGTGACAACAGGATGTCATACTTAAGAACACAGTTACACGACGGGAACTAGGGACCTGACGTCACACACACAAAAGAAAAGAAACAACCTGACATAGATTTGAGCCGTAGCTCCATGGTGTATGTGGGTTTGATAACACAGCAGTCGACTCAGTGAGCTGCGACGGCAGGTACGGTAGAGCGGGATGATGCAAGTTTCTCTATTACATTCCAATTCACTGTAGGATGTGACAGTGTTGCCAGCTTCTCGTTTTCGACTTGTTTTACAACAGCACCAGATCCGACTTGGCAATAGAAACTTTTGTCTTGCAATGGGATGAGGAATCATATGCCGACCTCCAAGTGCGGATTTTTTTGTTCACCCTGTATTTTAGGAAATGATTCACACACATCAATGAATGACCATTTGACAATGGGGCTTCATCCCATACTGAGCCATGCAAATGGAATATAGCCAGCTGCTTTGGAATTTTGAATGTATGTGCACTGTTCAATGGCTGGGCAACAAAACAGCGGCTATTCCTGTCTACGTTACTGAATAACATGAATCTCTAAACTGAAGCACATACGTAGTCTATTATATACCCCAAATGTTTTTCGAGTGCCCCAGGACCATCGATGAAAAATGGATTCTTAATATTTGTGTTGTTTTTTGGAGCAAGTCAATGATTTCATTAATAATTGAAAGCTGTTCCTGCTTTGTTATGAGTGCCATGATGGTGAAATCAAAACTAAAAATTAGCACATTAGGAAGAAATGGACGACCTGCATAAGCAGAAACGTTTCAGGAAGAACAAGAAGTATGATATGGAAGATGGACTCACTTCGCTAACAACTGGAATGGAAGAATTTCGCAGTCTCAGTTGTTAAAATTATGACATGAAAAAGGTTTAAATTCCTCCAAAATCAATCAAGTTAATAAATATAAGGAGAGATGACATGGAGAAGAAATTGTTTCAATTTATCAGAAATTACTTCAAGCTAGAAAATATAGGAAGTACCATGGACGAGACAGTAAAATTGTGTTGAATAACTTCTTCTTGGCCAAGCGAATCACTACAGCACAGCCTGCACAAGCCGAAGTACAGCTGACCAGGAAGACGTCTGACTGCGAGTGCGTGCTTGCCCCCTTTCACCTCCTCTTATCGTACCACATACCTCAGCACTCTCATGGTTCAGGTGGCCTTGAAGTACTGGTGAGCGCTTTGGGCAATCATTTATATTACATTGTAGGTGCTCGTTAAAGGAGGATTTTCGGATATTCCGTCGCTAAGGGGAGTGAAAAGGGGGGTGAATTTTTAAAATGAGTGTATCTATATCTCCAAACTTTAAAACTTTACAGATGTAAAAATTCGTATATAGAATCCCCTTTAAAAGCAAAGAAACATGTAATTTTTTGTTTTTGGAAAATCCCAATATGAGGGGTGAAAAAGGGTTTGAATGCCTGTAATGAGGATACTTATATCTCAGAAACTGAAGATATTACAGACCTGAAAATTGGTATTTGGGATCTCCTTTAGAAATAAAGAAACATGTATTTTTTGTTTTTGGAAAATCCAATTAATGGGGGGTGAAAAGGGGGGTGAATTTTTAAAATGAGTGTATCTACATCTCAAAACTTTAAAAGTTTACAGATGTAAAAATTGGTATTGTACCATTACGTTACGATTGACGTCAGTTTACATGAATATACATCGGAAGAAAAATGGCGCAGATCAGCTTCAAGCGTTAAGAATGCACGGAATAACTTTTTGTGACAAGTTGACCGCAATTAGGAGGCAGTGCCTGGCGAGATGGAAAGGAAACTCTATGAGAAATGAACCATTATACGTAAAAAAAAAAAATTGAAAAACGGTCTATTATTATCTACTTTGGCAAGAAGATTTTTCGTCGTAAACGGACTGTGAATTGCAATTACTTGACCAGAAGATTAGCTGACATAATCAATATAACCATAATAGGAGCCATACGAAGGAAGAATCCAGAAACAAACTACTGGAAAATACGTAAAACGGCAGGGAAACACGCATAATAGATTTCAAATACTGTACGGAAGAAGAGGTGTTGGAATACGGCATTCGTAAATAAGGCCTACACTGACTTAATAAACGGCCAAATTTTCATCAAATTATACGTATAGCCCATTTATTAGATTTAAAGAACATTATTCAGACAACATAAAAAACCAAGGAAGAGCCAGTTTATGAAAATAAAATTGAATCTGAGCAGTATCTTTAGAGGAAAAGAAATATAAATACAGTTAGAGAAAGTCCTTGGAAAAGCTCTATATACTGAAAATTAAGATGTATTCTATCAATTTAATAATATCTTTTCGTTGCATGGAAATTGGACACGAAATGGAGCTAGCCTAAAGCGATGGAGGGAGGCTGACCAGATCATCGTAAGCTCAAGCCTGAAGACCTAGAGATCCAGCATGACGTGATCCAGTGCAAGGCTAGGCGTTCCGAGATGCCGTGACGAGGAAGAAGAAAGCAGAGTCGGACATAACATGGCCAGAGATAAGTAACGTTCTAGTAAATTTAACTATAAAGTATTTCATTTGGTGTAGTATAATTGTAGGAATGCTGAAATGCCAAAGATATGACCTGTTTGTGCCATTGTGTGAATTCTAAGGCATATGCCGGAGAAAATAACCACAGATACGTATTATTTATGTGTAGTAATATACTGCCGTGCTCATAAGTTTGATATGAGGTTAATGTGAGCAGTATCGGGAAGAGAATTGATGTTTTTGAACCTATATGCTTACGAGAACGTCATATATTAAACTAGGCAAGGCTAAGATAGTGAAGTGCAGTATAATAATAATAAACCTAGGCTACCCAATGACCAGATTGAATAACTAGGCCAATATCGTCTACATTTACGATGAGTTGAAATAAACAGTAGCAGCTTGCGGTGTTTTGAGTAGATATTTAGGTAAAAGGAATGTTTTAATGCGACGTGGTAGACATTACGTGGAATCTGAGTAGAGATATTGTTGTATGCGGAGGAATCGCAGTAATTAAAAGCATAAATGTAATATGTTGTTGGAGATTTGAGATGTTGAATAGGTATTGTGTAAGTAAATGATTGTAGGAAATAGGTGCGAATTTATGCTTAGCTACAGTTATGTTGCGATTGAAAATGAGGCAAGCAGTGGAATTAAGGCCTAGATACGTGAATATATTAAGTGTAGCAGTGAGATTAAATGGTCTATTGGTCGAACTTATATGGAATATGGAGATAGATGGATCGTAATTTACATGTATTTGAAGTGCATATAGAAAAGAGATATAGTCGCCTAGTAATATATTCGTCTCACATAATGAATATATAGCAGTGGAGCACGCGTTAACCTGAAAATGGTAAAATTAGTAGGCAGTAGAAGGAGTAATTTTAATTGAAAATACACATAATAATTAATCGGTCGGTACGATTCTGACAGGTCATGACGGTTGAAGAACATGGCGATGGCATTCGTAAATGAAGATATTTAATTTTATTTTTGGCACACATTTTTAATATATATAGGATGTTGGAATTTATATTTATGGTTAGGATTAATTTCTTTTAGATACTTAAAATGGCATTTTGAAGCCATCATTGGAAAGAGTTACTTATCTCATGCCATAAACAAGTCAATACGCAAATTCCCAAACCAATTCCAAAGAGTAGTGCAAATAGACCTAAAGGAAAGAAAGACCACTCCCTCCTTTAATAAGAGTAAATCCTAGTTGCCCCCATATTGAAATAAAATGATGAAGTGTGGTCACGCAACAAAATAATAATTGCCCAGATAAATTAAAGATACCTGCCCAATTTTAATTATGTCAATTCGTCAATTTTAGTTGTCAAGAAAAATAATATGTGATTTTTTGAGTTTACTTTCCTCTATTACCAAAGATGATCATTATTTTGTTAATTATAATATTGGCATGCTAATAAATTAGTTTTAAGTTTATTCTAGCGTTTATTTTCAAAGGTAGAAATAGGAAGATTAGTTGTAAGGATACATTTAGGCTGATATTTCGGAGTCATGATATTTAAAGGCTTATATTAATTCTACGGTAGGATTTCGGAGTAAATGAGTAACACATTGAACTATACACCCTCTTCAACGGAACTTGCGAAGGTAAATAGTATTGTTGAATATATATAGATGTTTTTACCCTGAGATATCGACTTAATATGGACATGCAACCACCGCGTTTGATTGGTATATCCATCCCCGATTTCGCATAGTTAATTAGCAACATGTAAGTGGAAATATTGCACGGGCAACATCATATTAAATTAGTACTACAACTTGAGGTGAAGTATGAGGAAGTACAGCGCGATGGTGATACCTATATTTTTATCAGTCCAACCTGGACCTTGGTAAGAATTAGGACTACGAGGCCACCAATAGGTTGCATTAAATTTGTTGCCCATACATGGGGCAAAGTGAAGAGAAAAACACTGTTGCCGCAGGTTGCAGTATTTAGAGTATCCTTTAAAAATAAAGAAACACATATTTTGGTTTTTGGAAAATCCCAATAGGAGGGGTGAAAAGGGGTGAAAAATGGGTTAAAACCTATAATGAGGATACTTATATCTCAGAAACTAAAGCTATTGCAGACATGAAAATTGGTATTTGGAATCTGCTTTAAAAGTAAAGAAACATGTATTCTCGGAAAATCCATAAAGGGGAAGGGGGAGGTGAAAGAATTGAAAAATTAATTGAATTAATTATATGGAGATACTTACATCTAATAAAAACTAAAGTTGTTACAGACATCAAAATTGATATTTGGATCTCCTTTAAAAACCAAGTAAAACACATTTCTGTGGGAAATCATCTTAGGGGCAGGGATGAAAAGGAGTTGAATTCCTTTTATGAGGACACATATCTCAAAAACTGAAGTCATGATAATTGGTATTTAGAAGATCCTTTACTATTAAAGAAACAAGTTTTTTTTTTTGCCGGAAAATGCACTTAAGGGGGGGGGGGAGTGTGAAAGGAAGTGAAAAAAGTGAATTCTTTTTATGGGGATACTTATATCTCAAAACTGAAAGTAACAGACTTGAACATTGGTATTTGAAATCTCCTTTAAACATAAAGAAACATGCCTTCATTTTTGTGGGGTGGGGTAGTTGTAAATCAATTAACCGCGGTGGGGTGGAAAAGGTGTAGAAACCAATTGATTTTTCTGTGCATAATGTACTTGATTGTGATCATAAACCGATCATTTTTAATCTTTCTTGGGTTCGTTTTCAAGAGCCATCTTTTCGTTTGGAGAACACAAAGTTAGATTACAGTAGATTCTCCTGGCATATAAATAAAAAATTAAAAACATTTGAAATAAATGATAGGAATGATATTGACCGTGCAATTGTTCACCTGTATAATAAGGTCAATAATGCACGGAAGTATATAATTTGTATCACCAGAAATCATGCGCACTTGCCTACGCGCGACAATGGTGCTGGTCACATTGTCAGCAATGACAATGGCAGCAGATGTAATTTACCGCCAAGTAGCGGTCTTGCATCTTGCTGTGGGATCCAGAACATCTACAATAATAATAATAATAATAATAATAATAATAATAATAATAATAATGTTCTGGACCGTCGTCGAAATGTGCAGACCACGCTGGAAACGGGTCCTGGCCGGGTAATGAATACGAATGCAGTCCGGCTGCAGGTTCATTACCACCAAGGCACCCACGATGACACCACGCCAGATCTCCTCAAGGATTTGATCCATATTAAAAATGCTTAGAGGAAAAGGTGGCAAAGATTTAGGGACCCAACCGACCGGGTGGAATGTCTGGACCTAGCCCGGGAAGTACGAAATCAATTGCTGGAAAGAAAAATTGAAAAATGGGAGGAACTTTGCAGTAATCTCTCAGAAAATGAGACAGATCACGAATTTTGGCAGATTCTCTCAGAAAACAAGTCTGATCGTGAATTTTGGCAGATTATATGTAAAACGTTAAGTATTCAATTATAAATTTCAGTATAATTTCGTATTGAAGCACGGATATCTTGCTAGTTTAAAAATATATGGGAAGAAATTGTTATGCTTTTAAAGACACGCTGGAAAGCTTTCGTCAGAATGCTTTACGATTTTGATCGGTTCAGCTGTTCTCTCAAACTTGCTGCAACAAAAACCAGCTTAGTGTTTTAAATATATAGATGTATTTACCCTTCTTCATAATGAGATTATGCAGTTTACATATACATACAGTAACAATAATGAAAACTGTAACATCCTAAGTCAGCATTTCATCTAACCACTTTCAGGAAAAGATCCTGCTTTCTGTGTCCGAAATACTGGTCACCCTGCTGTAACTAAATCGGTAAGGCATCCAGCACAAAATCAGAAGGTTGTAGGATTGGTTCCCACTGGTGTCTGGTTGGACATTTTTTGTTCTGTACTTAACATTTCTTTGGCATGTATTACTAGGTGTATGCATAAGTTTTTGCCGGTTTTTGCAGTAAAGAAAACACGTAATTTTCAAGGGACATTCATTTGTTGTTTATTCAAAATATTAGCCATCGGCTTCTACACCCTTAATAATTTCTGTGTGATAAAATCAATATGTGCATCCAAATGTTAGCATCCAAATAAAATCCTAACAGCTTGACAGGGTCACTATCTTCCATAATTTGATGAGTTGCAAACCATTCAGTTGCTGAACATAGTGTATCCTTTGTTAGCTGTCCAACTTTATTAACAGTATTAGTGTTTGTTATGATAGTTGTATTGTCAGAATATAAGACTGAACTTGCTAGAGAGTTTACATTGTAAACTAGATCATTTATTAGCACCAAAAATAAAAGTGGTCCTAACACTGAGCCATGCTGGACACCATGTTTGATGTAAAGATTATATGAACTCATGCTTTTCACTTCTGCTTCTTGTTTATGACAACCTAGGTATGAACTCAGGATATCAAGCTGCTTATCTTTAATTCCATAGTAATGTTATTTTAAGGCGGGCCCCGTGGTGTAGGGGTAGTGGGCCCTCCTCTCACCCGACGGCCCCGGGTTCGATTCCCGGCCAAGTCTGGGATTTTTACCTGGACCTGAGGGCTGGTTCAAGGTCCACTCAGCCGACGTGATTAGAATTGAGGAGCTATCTGATGGTGAGGTAGCAGCCCCTGTCTAGAAAGCCAAGAATAATGGCCGAGAGGATTTGTCGTGCTGACCACATGACACCTCGTAATCTGCAGGCCTTCGGGCTGAGTAGAGGTCGCTTGGTAGGCCAAGGCACTTCAAGGGCTGTAGTGCCATGGGGGAGAATGTAATTTTACAATCAAATTTATATGGGATACACAGTCAAAAGCCCAGTCAAAAGCCTTGCTAAGATCTCATAACATAATCTGAGCAAGCCTCTTGTTTTCTAAAGCAAAGAAAGTATGTTCAAGCAGGGAGTCAATTGCTCCAATAGTTGATTCAACCAGTCTGATTCCAAACAGTTTCAAAAAACCCTACCAGCTGCTCTACCATAATACATTCGAGAACTTTTCCAAATACGGTACATGGACAAATGAAACTTGCCAGCAATTGCTTGGCTCGTTACATTTGTCCTATTTAAATACTGGGATTATTCTTGAATACTTTTGATTTTATGGAAACACTCCTGTTTCCAAACTGTCATTAATAGATATAGTGAGGAGTTTAAGAACATGATCTATTGTTGATTTCAGAAAATTATTTGATATGCCATAGATGTCTTGACAGTGTGAACCTTCAAGTTTCTTCACTGCACTTTTAACTTCATGGATAAATACAGCCTTCCACTTCAAATCAAATTTTAGAATTTCACGGGTTTGGACATTCAAGTCCATTAAATCAAATGGGGAGTCGCCCATGTTTGCATGTACATCATCTACTGACTGAACAAAATAATGATTAAAATCATCAGAGAATACTTCAGTTATTGTTTTTCTCTAATTCTATTACTCTCCTTATTAATTACTTGTCATGCTGCTTTGCATTTCTTGACTGTCCCAGCAATAAAATTTTCATTGGCTTTCCAATATTGCTTTAATTATTACAGAATGTTTATATTATTTCCTTTTGTTCTTGTACAGATCTACATACTCCTACTCTTTGACAATACTGCATATAGCATAACATGACTCATATCCAGATATTCTCCATTTACTGTATTTTTAAACCTACAACCTGTTTTCCAGTCAGTGACCGGGTCAGAGATGGAATGAATCAAGCCCCCATCTTGTGGCGAGGATCTCCAATTACTGTATACCACTTTAAATTATAAAAGGTTGGGCCAGAATTTAACTAGGCCTACTATAGGTTCTTTTTATGAGAGGAAAGCACTCTTCAAACAATGTTAAAATCATGTTGAAAATATTAAATTTTTTACTTTTGATATTATTTTGAACTACACCAATCAATCTCCCCACCCCCCCCCAAGGCTAGCCCGCCCCGTGGTGTAGGAGTAGCGTGCCTGCTTCTTACCCGGAGGCCCTGGGTTCGATTCCCGGCCAGGTCAAGGATTTTTACTTGGACCTGAGGGCTGGTTCGAGGTCCACTTAGCCTACGTGAGGAGCTATCTGATGGTGAGATGGCGGCCCCGGTCTAGAAAGCCAAGAATAACGGCCGAGAGGATTTGCCGTGCTGACCACATGACACCTCGTAATCTGCAGGCCTTTGGGCTGAGCAGCGGTCGCTTGGTAGGCCAAAGCCTTTCAAGGGCTGTAGTGCCATGGGGTTTGGTGTGGATAAATTCCAGCCTTTTATCTTCCAAAAATGTTGCTTGAAATCTAATTCTTTGGCAGGTGTTCTAGGTGTACTGTTTCCTAGCTTCTGCCAAAGACCAATCATGGCTGTGTTGAGTGTCATCATCATCATCATCATCATTTCTCTGCTCCAGCAAGCTGGGTGTGGATTACAAGCCTCTTCCAGTTTGTCCTATCCATTCACAGCTGATGTTCTACTTCTTGCTGCCAGTTTACATCATATTTTGCAAGGTTTTTGAAAATTTGCTGTTCCTAACCATCACTAGGTCTCCCTCTAGGCCTCTTACCAATAACATTACTTTCAGTGTATGCTTGTTAGCTGCATGCTGTGTTAGAAACAAAGTGGGTCAAACTGAATAGTTCAGAGTTGAGATAGGATGAAGACAGGGAAGTGTATTGTCTCCCTTACTCTTCATTACCATCATGGATAGAATTCTACATAATATCAAGGAGAAGATAATGGGTGAGCAAGTAAAGTCTATGCTCTTTGCTGATGACATTGTAGTTTGGGGTGATAATTAAGAGGAAGTACAGACACGATTTAATTTATGGAATGAGGAGATTAGACATTTTGGAATGAAGATCAATACTGTAAAAAGCAAGACTTCGATCATGATGAGATGTAACAGAAAATCCAGGGGAGTAATAAAAATAGGAAATGAAACTCTTGAAGTAGTGAAAACATTTAAATATTTGGACAGCATGATGTCATAAGATGGAAATTTGGATGGAGAAATTGATTTAAGAATACAGCAGTCTGCAAGTTTCTACCAGTGTGTGAGGGACATTGTATAGAACAAAGATGTGCCAATGAAGTGCAAGAAAGTTTTATATTCATCCTATTATCAACCTATACTGACCTATGCTTCAGCAGCCTGGACGTTGACTAAGCAGAACCAATGTAAGATACAAGCAGCTGAAATGAGCATACATGGAAAGACGAGACGAGATGGAATACGAAATGAGGAAATGAGGAGAAGTGTGGGAGTGTGTAAAATTCAAGAATAGATTGATATAGCAAAGCTAAAATGGTTTGGACACATGATGAGAATGCCAGCAAAGAGAATACCAAAGAGAACATTCATGAATACAGAGACTGCAAAGAGGCCTAGGGGACGGCCTAGAATGAGATGGAGGAGCTCTGTTGTGGACTGTATTGCAAATAGAGGAGTCAATGGCAATGAAGTACTAGAAGAGGAATGGTGGAAAGATCAAGTAAGGTGGAGGGCTTTAGTGCACTACCCTACCCAGAGAGAATCTGGAAAAAGGGAATGGATGAAGAAGGAGAGTATGCTTGCGGGGCCCTAATTGGATTCATCGTTCTCATATACCTATACCATAATAATCTGCTTAATTCTAAGGTTTCCAAGAGACTCTTGTCCAATCCAAATTTTTGCCGAATATTTTCACTCCTTAATTTATCTCTCCTTGTCTTTTGGAGACAAAAATGAAGGAACTTCATTTCAATAGCTTATAGGTGACTTTTTGCAGGTCTAGTGAACGTTGCTGCTTCTAGTCCATATGTTAGAAGTGGTACAAGATATGTTTTGTACAGTGTGAGCTTAGAAGCTTGGGAAAATGAGTCATCCCAAAGTTATTGATGAACAGAGTGGTAGAATTTTGATGCAACTTGTATTCTATTGCCTATTTTGCCAGCTATTAAGGATTCACGGTGTTTTTTTTTTTTTTTTTCATTTCAATATAGGCACCTGAGCCAAGGCTCTTCTTGGTTTATATTACTGTCAGAAGAAACAAAGCTTTTTATGTATTTGAAGTTATTAATAATATCTACTTCCTCATTTTGCACTCGCAGGTGGACTGCTTCAGGATTTTGACTCATCACTAAACCAATCATTCACATTCTTTCAAATTCTTCTTGCCAAAGATTAGTTTTGCTTGAACTTCTGCTTCTGTCTCTTCTCATAGCAAAACACCATCAACAAATACAAGTGCATTTGTGGTCCGATCCTTCACAAGGCTCTGGTTTCCCTTCAAAACGAACACACACACCTCTGAAGCGGACAACGCATCGATACTGTATTTTTTTCGGCCGGGGCGACGCCTCATCTATAACTCGCACCTCACCAAGCCCAAAGCACAAGGCTGACACCACAATTGGAAGTCGGCTATATTCACTTATGTCCTCGATCCACTCCAACCTGGTCTCTTCGAAAATGGCATCACCACTGCACTTCTCTAGACCGGACTACATATACACTTCATGTCGTCCCGCCCTGCTGATGGACCCAGCGCCTGCTCTGTCTACAACTGGTACACCGCCGTTGCCATCGTCTTCTTCTTCCATCGTCCCAGCTACCACCACCACTATCACCGCACCTATCACCACTACTGTCTTTGTTTCCGCCGTCTCTACCATTCCTATCACCACTACCATTCCGTCTCATCCATTCCCTATCATGACGTTTCCTCCTCCTCCTCCAATTCAACACAATGTTCAACGGTCCGACTCACAGCAACTCAGACCACCAACTGATGCAACATCAACACCACCGTCTACAACCGCACCAGCAGCAGCTGCCAGCCAACTGTCATCACCGCCGTCAACCTCATCCCCTACTGCTGTCTACAGCTGTGTCATTTGGGGCGTCGACCCTCTTCTTCCAGCAACAGAAATTCAACGTCACCTTCGTCATCACGGCATTCCAGTCCGGAAGGCATCCCGCATCTTCAACGCCTATGGTCCCACGTACTTAGTGCGTCTTCAACTATATACTGCAGCAGCCGTCGATCAACTCATAGCCAACAGTGCAACCCTCTACGGCCGTCTTCATGAAGTCGAACCTTCTCGTTCTCCTCCCTCCTCTAGATATCCCATAGCTACACTACATTGTTACCCCCGGCCAGATCATCCTTCCTTTCAACCTACACACTCCGTCCGCCCATCTTCTCACCATCTGAATATCTCTTTCCCCCCACCGCCGACTCTTGAACATCTTAGATACTTCACAACCGTCCTTTACCACATCGTCTCAACACTTCACCACCTTACCCTTCCCAGCGACTTTCAAACCGCCACTCTTGTGTAAATCTTCACTTTTCCCATCTTCCTTAAAACTTCATGCCTAATGTCCATCCTTTTCATTACCAGCAGCGTAGCCCTTCCTCCTTCAATATGTCAAATCGCTTACCCACCTTTTTCATTTATCCCATCTCAAGTTATCTTCACCTCTCTTGGCCCGAGCGATCGCGTTATGATCTAAGGGGCCCGCCCCGCCCTTTGGGTGGGGAATGAAAACACGAAAACAACAACAATGATCCTTCATATTCATTGTTTTTATAACTTCATCCATTAGAGTAATGAAGAGAAGTGGTGACAGACAACTTCCTTGTTGGACTCCACTCTTGGTATCAGAACAACTTGACCTACCTCCTTGAATTCGAACACAACTCTTTGTCTCTCAATAGAGTTGTTTTATTAAAGCTATAATCTCATCTGGCACTTCTTAGCATCTCAGACATTTCCATATATGCTTACATGGTACCTGAACATATGCCTTCTCGATATCCAAGAATATAACTATAACCATTCTATTTATATCCCACTATTTTTCAAAGAGCATTCTTGTTGAAAAATGAGGTCTAAAGTTTATCTGTGTGGTCTAAATCCATGTTGTTCTTCCTCAAGTTTAGGTTCAACAAATTTTCTGATTTTTCTCTCCAGGATGGACTCATTTTTAAAAAAATTTGCTTTACATTGCACTGACACAGATAGGTCTTACGGCGATGATGGAATAGGAAAGGCCTAGGAGTGGGAAGGAAGCAGCTGTGACCTTAATTAAAGTACGGAATCTGGAAAAGGGGATGGATGAAGAAAAAGAGTATGCTTTTGGGGCCCTAATTGAATCCATCATTCTCATATACCTATACCATCATAATCTGCTTAATTATAAGGTTTCCAAGAGACTCTTGTCCAATCCAAATTGTTTCCAAATATTTTCACTCCTTATTTGATCTCTCCTTGTCTTTTGGAGACAAAAATGAAGGAACTTCATTTCAATAGCTTGTAGGTGACTTTTTGCAGGTCTAGTCAATGTTGCTGCTTCCAGTCCATATGTTAGAAGTGGTACAATTTTGACTCATCACTAAACCAACTGTTTTGGTTTGGCTGAACTTCATTTCAATGGCTTGTAGGTGACTTTTTGCAGGTCTAAACACTTGAAAGGAGACAATAGAACCCTATGAGTCAGCCTCTAGCTTGGATGCAAGACGAGATGTGAACATGCATGGAAGCACATAGGTTTTGTCAGGTATCCTGCAATATATCTATCCATATTTGCTGCAACTGGTCCTCCATAATGGGCAAACTACTAGGCAAGTTGCTTTACATCACACCAACACAGATAGGTCTTATGGTGATGATGGGGCAGGAAGGGGCTAGGAGTGGGAAGGAAGTGGCTGTGACCTTAATTAAGGTACAACAAGAAGGCAAAGGCACTAATTATGAAGATGACAATGATGTGATATGCTCCTCATAAAGAAAATCATGCACCAAGAAGGTGTTGATGGTATTGCGTGAAACTTGTATAGGTGATTATGACGTTGATGTAAGTGACTACAATGTCAGAGAAAATGGATGGTTTATTTCAGAAAACTAAATACTTGAAAGGAGACAATAGAATCCTATGAGTCAGCCTCTAGCTTGGATGCAAGATGACATGTGAACAAGCATGGAAGCACATAGGTTTTGTCAGGTATTGCTGCAATATATCTGTCCATATTAGCTGCAACTGGTCCTCCAGGATGGGCAAACTACTAGGCAAGTAGCTTTACGTCACACTGACACAGATAGGTCTTATGGCGATGATGGAGCAGGAAGGGGCTAGGAGTGGGAAGGAAGTGGCTGTGGCCTTAATTAAGGTACAGCCCCAGCATTTGCTTGGTGTGAAAACGGGGAAACCACAGAAAATCATCTTCAGGGCTCCTGACAGTGAGGTTCAAACCCACTATCTCCTGAATACTGAATACTGGCCACACTTAAGTGACTGCGGTTATCGAGCTCGGTCAAACTACTAGGCTGATGAAGTTGGAATCCCAGGAAGTCCCAGACATGTACAATGGGCAATAACTCTGGTGATTGGACAAGCCACAGAAGTGTGGATTCTCATATGCAAGGAACCCCCAGCACACCAGCAATGTGGGCAGTGTTTCACTCAACAACAAAGGCAGGATTGAGAAGCTAACCACAATGCCTACAGATTTGAACATGGTCATTGCCAGTGCACAAAGAGTACCTGGATTTGTCACTAAAGACATCCCAGTCCCAGTCCAGTCTGCTGCAAATTCAGGTTTGTCATTCATGACACCACTGCGAACACAGATGATGGTGAGTGGGTGCCAATGTAAAGGCTGCTGAAACTAAATTTCCTTCAGCCAACCACCTGGAAATAGTTTGGGCATACACTAGGTCCTTTAGCAATAGTGCTACATGTGCCTAACTGGTGGGCACCATGACAGTTTGATCGGTTTGTGCTTGTCGGAGGATCAGACGATCCTCTCTCCTGATTGTCAGTAGAGGGTGTCCTAAGCCAAAATTCTGTGTGTGCATGCCCTCAAGCATCTATCATTCCCAACATGCCCTAACAGTCTGGTCAGAACAGCCTAGATGACAGGTGATTCATCGACATGATCATCCTGCTTTGCACATTCCAATAATACAAACTCTTTCAAACTCTGACAACTGGGTGAAATTGATTTGATTCCTGGTTGGCAAGAAATAGCATTCCACTATGTATGAGTATCCTCTGGGAGCCTTTACATATGCCATGGATGGCAGCACATTCACAGCTTCTGGTGGTAAGACTTTTAACAAGTCACGTCACTACATTAATCATTTGACTATCTGTTTGAGATGTAACTGCATGCAAAGTTTTACACCAAAATGACAACGCCTTATTGGTACGCGATTTCTTTAGTCAATGAGGGTAATAATAAATAACAATAACAGCAACAAAAGAGTATTCACCTTTTTTGACTACCATAACAAGAGCATAACAGTATCAGGCGAAAAATGATATAACTGGCTCATGACTAGGGCTCGGATATTTTAAAAATGCATATGCGCATATGCAAATGCATATTTTGAATGTTAGTGCATATTTTGAAGGTTGGTGCATATACAGGCATATTTTTCTCTTATGTGTGATCGATTATCTATGATTTCTGAAGGAAATGAAAAATCTAATGAACTCTATATGTTGTACATCACTTGACAACAAGAGAAGCCTTCCCCTGATCAAGGAAAGGGCTTTCAGTGTCGCAATACAAGTAAGTAGACAGATAATGCCCCATTTCACAACAGCTATTTCCTCCTTTCTGACAATTCTTTCTCCTTACAATGTTTGCTTAAACAAGTATGATCATCTGTTAACTTGCTGGTCGTCTGTTGCAGTGTTTTACCAGATTAAACTGTAAAAATGCCTAATGATGAGGGCTCTATGTCTTTTTTTTTAATTAAACAGTGGATATCAGGCAATAGTGACTATACAACTGAGGGTA
This sequence comes from Anabrus simplex, assembly GCF_040414725.1. Taxonomy (NCBI): domain Eukaryota; kingdom Metazoa; phylum Arthropoda; class Insecta; order Orthoptera; family Tettigoniidae; genus Anabrus; species Anabrus simplex. The sequence goes on along the minus strand of NC_090266.1, from coordinate 743,839,246 downwards.
ATGTACTATACTGTCAAGTGTGCAATAAGAGTGTAAAATGTGACAAGAAAATTTCAAATTGAACAGCATTCAGAAAGAACTTCACATCTGAGATCAAAAGAGCAAAGTAAGAATACACAATGGCAACTTTTAACCGACGTGAAAACACGGTGTGAAGTTAGTACATTTTCCACTGATTTTTTTAAAGCTTTTGTATGCAGCAACATTCCACAGCATAAATTGAATAATCCACATCTACGCTCGTTTCTTGAAAAGTATTGTGGTAATCAAAGGGTACTAGATGAATCAACCCTTAAAAAGAACTATTTACGCTTCTGTTGTCTTTCGATACGATCTGACATAGGAGGGAACTGTATCTGGATAACGGTAGATGAAACAACCGATTCGTGTAGCCTAGTGAATCGGAGAGTGATTGTTACAAAGTATGCCTTTTAGTCACAGATACAGCTTCGTATATGTTGAAAGCTGGTCAGTCTCTTTGAGTAATTTTTCCAAATCTCATCCATGTCACATGTTTGGCCCATGGATTGCATTGTATTGCAGGAGAGATACGTACCCTCAACAAATTAATTTCAAGTGGGAAAAAACTGTTCCTAAAAGTACCAGATCGTGTACAGTTGTACAAAACTCATCTGTTCAGGTTTGTCTTCCGCTGGAACTTGTTCTCGCAAGATGGGGAACTTTGTTATCCGCAGTATCGTTCTACCAGGTGAACTTTAATCAAGTGAAAGATGTAGTTAAAGGTATTGATGATAGTCATACTCCGTGTGTTCGTGAAGCAAAGTGCGCATTTGAATCTGAAACTGTATATAAAGATATCAGTTTCATCCATGTGCATTATTCATCACTTTTGAAGGTGATTAAGGGCCTAGAAAGTCGTGGTCCACCCCTACACATATCCCTTCAGTTAATTCAAAACACCATTAGTTCTTTTAATGGTGTCCCTGGTGAAACTAGAGAAAAAGTAAAAAGGAAACTCAGTGCGGTTTTGGACTCAAACCTAGGACTGAAGGAGATTCAATCCATAAGCAACTACATAAGTGGAATCAGGCAGTCCTTGCTATAAGAAGGTTCCGAGCAGTCAGTGCCAGTGTAAAAGTATTGCCCAGTTACGTCCGTCGATGTAGAACGATCATTTTCAGCGTATAAATTAATTCTGTCCAACAACACAAAATCATTGACCCCTGAAAAGATTGAAAAACTTTTGATAACCTACTGCCATGCATCATTATGCAAGGATTTAAACATGTTTGTCAGTTTAACACAGAATTTAAATTAAATAATACGTCTGGTAGTATATTTCGTTTCATTTTTAATACATATTTTCATGCATATTTTCAACATTTTAGTGCATGTGTGCATGCATATTTTTGGAGTTTTTAGTGCATATGTATCTGAGCCCTATTCATGACTAAACATTTTACACCCATAAATATGCCTGTGGGAACATGGAGCAGGATAAACCAGAGTTTTGTTTCAGCAGATCATTTTACATTTTAGATTAATTGGTGCATGTAGTAAATGAACTTTAAGGAGTTATATAATGAGTTTAATAGACTTTAAAATAAAATGAAAGGTGGAACAAATACAGGTTTTACAACTTTTGTTTGCATATAGAATTAAATATTAGTGATGTGATGTTACAAAAGAGTAGATTTCCTATTCTTTACTTACCTTCTCTTTCAGCATTTCTAATAATCTTCACCTTGGGAAGTGAGGCAAGCAGTGTTCCGTCTTCCTCTATAACAAAAAATGTGTGTGTCTAAAGAAGCATCAAAAATGTTTTCAATGTAATTTAATCAAAGTAGAATCTCATTATATTGCAGAACTGATTATACCACAAGTACTTCGACATCCCCCTTCTTTTGTTAATACAACCAGAATATCATTCACTAAGCTAAGTGTTTATTTTACAGAATATTGTGTAGGAGGGATACTGACTGGAAGGTGATTGGGGATTGAAATGAGACTATGGATTGGGTATGTGGAAAACTAGGAGTGAGATTTCTAGATCCTAATTGGTGGGTAGGAGATAGGGATCTGTGCTCAGAAGGCCTTCACTCAAACTGCAGTAGTACATATAAGTTAGGAAATTTGCTTAGAAGGGTTATAGGGAGGTACATTCAGGGTAAAAAATTAGAATTTAGAAAAATTTACAAAAATTGTGTTAGTAGTGTGAAGACTAGTATAGGAAAAACAAAATAGTTCAAAGTTGAAACTGGTCTACGACAGGGAAGTGTACTATCCTCCATGCTATCCATCATAGTCATGGATGAAATTCATAAGAACATTAAACAGACATTGGGAAGACAGGCAACAAAAGTCATGTTGTTTGCAGATGATATACCATGGGGTATGATGAAACGGAAACGGAAGTGCAAAAACAAGTAGATGTATGGAATTAAGAGATAGAAAAGTTTGGGATGAAAGTAAGCACACAGAAAAATAAAACAATACTGATGACAAGGGAAGGAAAGAAGGAAGAGGAAAGATAAAACTGAATCTTAAAATTCTGGAAGTGGTTAAAAGTTTCAAGTACTTGGGAAGAGTGATCAAAGAAGATGGAAAGATTACCGAGGAAACTTGGAAAAGAATACAACAAGCAAACAGCTTCTATCACAGTGAAAGGGGTATTTTGTGGAACCAAGATGTCTCGAAGAAATATAAGAAAGTATTATATTCAACCTATTATGAACTCATACTAACCTATGCAGCTGGATCGTGGACTACGAACAAATTGTATACTGGTAATTTTATAAGAATGTAAATTGATACGTTAAACCTTGTAAAGTAGCGCCCTGTGGAGGTTGAGGGCATTAGAATAATGATAAAAGAAAAAAATGTAGTTGATAATTCAAAATGGAGTATTCCATTTGTTACCAAATTTTAAACAAGGACATTCAAGAAAGTGTATAAATTTATGACTATTTGTTTTTTAAGACTTCTTTAAGGCTTCATTTTAAGAATATCATAACTATTGTTAACCATTTGCTCACCATTTGAAGCACATTTCCATCATCATCCTCACTTTCATATGTAATTTTAATACAATCAGGTACCTGATTAATTACCTTTCAGATTGAGACTAAGGCTGAAGATGCCCTTAATTAAAGGGCGAAACATGTCCCTATAATTTTATTCAAGATTTAATTTCTTAATTAAAATCTCTATTTATGTATTGAATAGGTGGAATAAATAAAGTTTAATATTTATTTGACTTCATTGTACATTTCAATACAGACCAAAACATGAGAATTATAACACGTAATAAGTGGTATGTTCCGAGCTGTCAGCGGAGAGTTGGCGTGGAATGACATTAGTAGATGAATAAGTGGCGTTTATAAAAGTAGGAAAGGTCACAATATGAAGATAAAGTTGGAATTCAAGAGGACAAACTGGGGCAAATATTCATTTATAGGAAGGGGAGTTAGGGATTGGAATAACTTAACAAAGGAGATGTTCAATAAATTTCCAATTTCTTTGAAATCATTTTAGGAAAAGGCTAGGAAAACAACAGATAGGGAATCTGCCACCTGGGTGACTGCACTAAATGCAGATCAGTATTGATTGAATTAATAACTGGTTTGATAGAAGGCAGTCCATGTTTAGGAAAGGTTATTCCACTGAAGCTCAACTTGTAGGATTCCAGAAAGATAAAACAGATATCTTGGATTCAGGAGGTCAAATGGACTGTATCGCAATTGATGTATCTAAGGCATTTGATAGGGTAGATCACAGGAGACTACTGGAAAAAATGAGTGCAATTGGACTAGAAAAATAGTGACTGAATGGGTTGCTGTATTTCTATAAAATTGAACTCAGAGAATGAGAGTAGGCGAAGCTTTATCTGTCCCTGTAATAATTAAGAGGGGAATTCCTCAAGGCAGTGTTATTGGACCTTTATGTTTTCTTATATATATCAATGATATGTGTAAAGAAGTGGAATCAGAGATAAGAATTTCTGCAGACAATATTATTCTGTACAGAGTAATAAATAAGTTACAATATTGTGAGTAACTGCAAAATGACCTCAATAATGTTGTGAGATGGACAGTATGATGATAAACAGTGTTAAAAGTCAGGTTGTGAGTTTCACAAATAGGAAAAGTCCTCTCAGGTTTTACTGTACAAAGTTTCCAAAGCTGTGAAAAATTTATGAATACCATCAGCGACAGTATTTTCTGGGAGACTGGTTAGCACAGGGGGACTTATATGCAATAGAGAAAGAAGCAGGCTTGATTCCAACAGAGTGAGAATGCTTGTATTTGTGAACAAAAACTTATAACACTATTACATTACCGGCTTATCATTCATTTGATTTTTTTAAATAGTGTCAATGACATTTAGAACACTTTATTTATGGAAAGATGTGTAACTAACTAGAACTACATAACCCAGTACATTTTTAATTTACAATTACTATACAGAGATATTTAGGTGTTAACATAAAAATGGCTATTTAAGGAATAAGATTTAATTTTAAAATTTGTATTTTACTATTTTATTTCAAGAATGAAACTATCAAGAGTATTGAGACAAAAGACATATTGGTACTGAGTAGGATATAGACAAAAACTGCTATCGACCATCTCTACTCACATTATATGATATACAATGTGTAAAAGGATAAGTAACAGAAAGGAATATATACCTAGAATTATTGTACAATTGATGCAGGAAAGTCTTTCAGGATACCAGTGCCTTGTTCTTTCTTTTCTTTATTTTTTTTTTGCTAGTTGTTTTACGTCGCACCGACACAGATAGGTCTTACGGCGACGATGGGACAGGAAAGGGCTAGGAGTGGTAAGGAAGCGGCCATGGCCTTAATTAAGGTACAGCCCCAGCATTTGCCTGGTGTGAAAATTGGAAACCACGGAAAACCATTTTCAGGGCTGCCGACAGTGGGGTTCGAACCTACTATCTCCCAAATACTGGATACTGGCCGCACTTAAGCGACTGCAGCAATCGAGCTTGGTGTTCTTTCTTTTTAATCTTCAGGAAATGTACACCAAGAACTTTCAATGAAGTACTATCTCATCTGTTTACTTGACTGAATATGGAAAAATATGGGAACATTCATACTCAGCACAATCGTAATCACCAACAGGGGTTCAATCTCCAAACCTAAGAACTTCAGCTTCATAGTCAAGTATTTTGAACACTAGTTTCCAAGCAATTAGGATATGATATACTGAATTTCATTTAACTGTGGCTTCAGTTCCCCCTCCTCCACTAAACTGAGAAGAAATTCATTATCTCCTTTGATGTTTCTGTCAAGTTCTTGGTTTACTAAGTAAGACATTCTTCATTTCTATAATGCCTGTTATATCTGAAAAAGGAGAAGTGACTAAGAAATCAATAAGAAAACCTACCACCTGTTTTCCAGTCATTGACCAGGTCAGGGATGTAATGAATGAATCATATACAGGCTATTAGTACAATGGGGTCGCCACTCCCAAAGTGATTTATTAATGACTGATAGATGCTATGAAATGAGAATGGAGTGTGTTGCTGGAATGAAAGATGACAGGGAAAACTGGAGTACCCGGAGAAAAACCTGTCCCGCCTCCGCTTTGTCCAGCACAAATCTCACATGGAGTGACCAGGATTTGAACCATGGTATCCAGCGGTGAGAGGCCGATGCGCTGCCGTCTGAGCCACAGAGGCTTAGGAAATCAATAATTACACAATTAAAAGAAGTTACACAAAGAAATCAAATGTCTGCTCTCATACTGATAGGTATTAGAATAATGATTGTGTTAGCTATGTTTCCACCAGAAGTGCACTTATCTTTTGTATCAATTTGAAGATTAGGCTCTCTGGCACTGGCTGTTCTGCAGAATGACATCATGCCCATTTACAAATTCAGAGGATTTGGTATCAAATTCCAAGAATTTCCACCTCTTTGATTATGTCTTCAGAAACAACCAGTGCCATTTTACTGTATAGAATTCACAATATTTGTATGATGAGTGAAAATACTGACTTCATTCTATCTACTCTAGTTACATTATTATGACTATTGCTAATATCTGGAATAACTGCCATGTGCAGCCCAGACAGCAGCTAAACAGGCTGGGAATGTCTCAGTAAGATCTTGGTAGGTTATCACAGGTATCTGGACTGGAATCATGCTACCTGAAGTGTATCCTACAGCTGGTGGAGTGTGTGTGGCAGAGGATCTATAAAGTAAACTAAACAATCCAAGTGGTCCTATAGAAGCTCAACTGGATTCATGTCCAGGGATTTAGGAGGCTGGGGAAGTACTTGGAAGTCTAAATGAAGCTGGAAATTCCTAGCAATATGACACACCACATTGTCTTGCTGGAAGACCCAATCTGCCCTATGGAAGACACTCAGCACGTGTGGGTTTACGTGGCCTGTAAGGATGGATTAATAACAAAATTAGTGGAGAGTACCTTCCACATTGACAAATGATCCCCGAGAATCCCACAAAATCATTACCCACACCATAACACTGCCATCAGGCTGCATTCATCCAGCAATGATCAAGGGTGTTTGTATTTCGCTGTTCCTCGCCACCTCATGTGCAATAGGGTTCGCTGATCTGTAATTTTATACACACATTCTGCAGACCCCTGGTTCATTTTGACAGTGAACTGCTCCAATATAGTGTGTCAGTTGACTCTCACATCTTTCTATACCCAGTATTTCTCCTTCTCACGTCGATGGCACATGGTGTTCTGCAGTTTCCGTGTTGGTTTGTTCACCATGTTCACATACTAAGCTTCTTCAGAAATACAGCCACTGTTGGCCTTAAAGCTAATAAGCATCCCTGTTTGCAAGTCAGATAAATTTCTCACTCACCAATTAGAGGAACGAGCAGATGACCTAATGCACACCTTAAGTACCCACCATGTTAGCTCACAATGAGTGAGGTACTTCATGGACTTTATGCTGCTGTCATATTTAAGAGATGGTCACAGTAAAGTAACTCGACTATGTAATTTACTAGGTCATTACAGTATTCATACCATTACTGCTGCCGTCATCAACAAGTAGAATTTCTTCCAGCAAGTCCGATGGAGTTCGGTTCAGCACACTGTAACATGAATATATTTATTAATAATCAAAACTTGTGTTCAGTTATTTTCTATTACATTATAATAGATAGCATATTACATAATTAATTTTTGAATGGTGTGTGGCGTCCCCAAGTAAGAGGAATAAAACAATGAAAGTTAAAATTTCCAAACTGGCTGGAATTTGAATCTGGGAGTTACGGAGTCGGACATATTATACAATGATAATTAATGAAGTGAGATGTAATAATGCAACAAAACAATGTATAAATGTCATTAATACAAATGGCAGTAAAAATACATGAAACATAACTGTTAATCCTACCTTAACTATGAAGAAAATTCAGCTAATGAGCTGATAAGATCTCTCACTGCATAAATTTATGCAACTCCTAAGTGCATGCATAACATATAGTTCAAACTTGGTACAGTTAAAAAAAATCCACATATCAGTCTAAGCATTTGTTCTAATGCTAAGGTAAGAACACTAACAGAAATGAAATATATATAGGAAACAGATGGAGAGTTAACTTCTTACCATGTGATCACACATGAATAGAGTAGACTAAAAAAACACACCACTTGCTATAAGCCACAACAATCCTCACCCTCCTCTGTCTCTTTTCTCTGTAAACATAACCACTGCAAGATCTGCTGGCTACATCTACTCAGCACCACCTTCACAAGCAACACCACCAAAAAGTTTTACCTTATACAAGGTTGACATTACTGCAGAGAGTGAGAAAGTTCTTAAGGTTTCATTGGCACCTGAATGTGACTATGAGATTTTACGGAATTGAGCTTCATTCAGCATTCCGTGCAGATTTTGCTCACCTTTCTACGTTGGTATTACTACCAGCACTCCAGCCAAACACATATATGGCCACTGCAGTATCTACACGACCGACAATTTGGATCTTCATCTTCCCGTTCACACCTAGTACCATCAAACCACATTTGATGATTTTTCACAGTTAAAGTCCTTAAACATTTCTCCAATTTTTTAACCCTCCTACCCTTGGCCATGGCCCAGTATTTGCCTGGTGTGAAAATGGGAAACTACGGAAAACCATCTTCAGGGCTGCCGACAGTGGGGTTTGAACCCGCTATCTCCCAAATACTGGATACTGGCCGCACTTTTGTAATCAAACTGCTTGCAATAAATACTTTTTTTGCAATTATTATTTGCAATTGTTACTTTTCACAAATTGTTATTTTTACTTGGAATTTACTTCTTGAAATAAAATAATAATCGTTACATTCTAGTAATCGACATGTCGCATTGAGAGTTTGGCAATTTTGTAGTTCCAGTACTTGCAAGAAGTCACGCCAAGGGTACTCGCAGCTTGCTGTGGTTACTCATTAAAATTTAGATAATCATGTATTATGGAATTATGACTTTGTGAGTTTACATGTGGTCAATTATGGAAAAGGAATTAACACATGGAAGCAAAGGGTTTTAAAAATTTCCATTTTCCTACTTGAATAAATTTTGAATTAGTTGGACCTAAATATAATGAGAACAAGAGTGTGAAATATAAATTCTGTTTGGGAACAGTCCTTTGAAAATTCCTTGGTAGTGCACCGAGTTTAGTCTCACATACTGTTGATAGCCACTTAATGGCTCTACGCTAATAAACACAAAATGAAGTAATATGTTTTCCTTATAAACTTTGGTATCATTAAGCCCCATGTGTAAAAATGTCAGTGATTTCCTAAGGACTGACATTCTGTGAAGTAATTGTAATTTTACTAATTACGTGTTCAAAAAGTAATTTATGATTGTAACTGTGCAAAATATTTCTCAGGTAAATATAATTCAGCCCAGTTACTTTTATTTTGTACTTTTTCCATCACTGCAAACCAAGTTATGTACAGAAAGAGAGGAGACAAGGATTTGTTTCTACATTCTAGTGTTTATAGTGTCAAGATATTATGCTGTCACAAACCGAGATGAACTAACTCAATATTCTGTGCATTTCTTAAAGCGATGACTTGCTATAAATATTTATATCTGATACTTTGATTACTTCATAGAACAAATTCAACATTAATTATACTTGAATTGTCATTTGTTTATTCCTTTCCATTATGGTAGGCACTTGTAATTGACCATTTGGGATCCTTTTCTCTTTTTGTGTTTGTCCTGTGTTCCTAGTATTTACCACTTGTATTCATCTTTTTATTCTTTTCATCCTCCTTTCTTCTGTCTTTATCTGGCTCTCTTCTTATCCTACATTTCCCACAAGACTAAAGATCTGTCAAGATGATCCCTCAATGACCGCTGACGTTCACAATCCTGATGAAGCCAGGAGGTAGAAATGAGCTCATCAGGGTTTGAGAAGAAGGGGAAAAGAACAAGGACTAACAAGGAGAGAACTCATCTCTATGAAGGTGTGAAGATTGTCCTTATGCTTTTGTTTGTCAATACTAGTTCTTGCCTCCTCTTTCTGTTGCTCTCTCTATCCAAACTGACCTTTCATTGTGTTTATCTTACATCTTCCTATTCATGTTCCTCTCTTTCTATGCATAACTTGATTTGACAAAAATTAATTTGTTACGCTCTCTTACCTGACCACAGTGCGAAGCAGGGCTGACCGAGCCTCATTATGGAATGTGATCACCACACTCACAGTCTTCTGTTCTTCGAAACTGTAGTCAAGGTCAAGACATCTGGAATGATAAAATGCAACTTTTATAAGAAAAGGACGACCACTGAAGTATGATGGTAAAAAACATACATATTTTAAAACATTTCCTTGGGCCCGGCTGAGTGGCTCAGACTGTTGAAGTGCTCGCCTTCTGACCCCAACTTGGCAGGATTGATCCTGGCTTAGTCTGGTGGCATTTGAAGGTGCTCAGATACATTAGCCTCATGTTGGTAGATTTACAGGCACATAAAAGAACGCCTGCGGGGCAAAATTCCAGCACCTTGGCGTCTCCAAAAACTGTAAAAGTAGTTAGTGGGATGTAAAGCAAATAACTTTATATTTTATTAATATTTCCTTGGGCAGAAATTAAAATTGTTCTACAGTTTGAGAGAAAATACGAGTGTGGTTCTTCCGCCTTTGGTAGAACAAATCATTTAGGATGCATGGATAGGAGAAAAAGAAAAAGAACACATACATCACAAATGAACACAATGGCAGGTCAGTGTGGGAAGAAGAAGCAACATAAAGAGGAGACAAAGACAAAGAAAAGAAAACAAAAGAACAATCTGCATATCTTCATACACTAACTAACCCCATGGCACTACAGCCCTTGAAGGGCCTTGGCTTACCAAGCTACTGCTGCTCAGCCCGAAGGCCTGCGGATTGCGAGGTTTCTCGAGGTCAGCACCACGAATCCTCTTGGCCGTTATTCTTGGCTTTCTAGACTGGGCCCGCTATCTCACCGTCAGATGGCTCCTCAATTCTAATCTCGTAGGCTGATTGGACCTCGAACCAGCCCTCAGGTCCAGGTAAAGATCCCTGACCTGGACGGGAAACGAACCTGTGGCCTGGTATGCTATCCCTACACCATGGGGCCGGCTCTTCATACACTACATCTACAAATGTAGACTCTCCCCTCATCAATCTCGGTTTTTCTATATCCATCTCTTCTCAGCCCCCAAAGAGTTTGTTTCAGCTTCCCAGCTTCATCAGGAGGGCAGGCATCAACATTCACTGAGGGGCCATCTTGACAGGACTTCAGTCTTCATGCAAGAAGTGGAGGATAAGAAGAAAGTTGGATAATTACAGGAAAAGAGAAGAAACATAAGCATAGATGAGAAAAGATGGTAATATATTAAGAATTCAAGACAAACACAAAAGGAGAATAGGATCCCATTGAGATAATATAAGTATTGATAATGATGCTTGTTGCTTAAAGGAGCCTAACATCTAGGTCATCGGCCCCTAATGGTACGAAATGAGACAAAATGGAATGACAAATAAAAGTCCAAAGTCCTCCACTGACCGAGCTCGATAGCTGCAGTCGCTTAAGTGCGGCCAGTATCCAGTAATCAGGAGATAGTGGGTTCGAGCCCCACTGTCGGCAGCCCTGAAGATGGTTTTCCGTGGTTTCCCATTTTCACACCAGGCAAATGCTGGCTGGGACTGTACGTTAATCAAGGCCACGGCCGCTTCCTTCCAATTCCTAGGCCTTTTCTATCCCATCGTCGCCGTAAGACCTATCTGTGTCGATGCGACGTAAAAAAAAAAACAGTCCTCCACTGACCAGAATTCAAAACGTGATGACAAGGAATGAATGGATGGATATGAATTTAAAACAATCGGTGGATCCGACCCGCAGTGCCTGACATTCACAAAAACTGATGTGAAACAATAGTATTACTGACCAAGGTACTACATCTATAGCATAATACTGAATCGATAATGCGTTTAGTCTAAAGGGGTCCAAAATCCAAGTCATCGGCCCCTCATAATGGTACTTATCGCTAGGAAAGTAGAACCATGGCATTTGTCATGTTGCGGTACTAATCAAAAATAGCATAGACTCGCGGCATTCCACACAGTATGGTACAACTCACAGGTAATGAAATTCGCACATGGAATACAGACCTATGGTGTTTCGCACATTGCGGCACCATTTACAGGCAGTACCCTACCTCCCAAGTTGTATCCTCCAACCCAATGTCTCACACTTCAGTACACTGCCCTTGAGGCGGTAGAGGTGTGATCCCTTGCTGAGTCCGAGGGAAAAACCAACCCTCGAGGGTAAACAGATTAAGAAGAAGAAGAAGAAGCAGACTAATGTTTCTTTACAAGGGCGTAAACTAGCAAGAGTAACCTGTAAATAATAAAAGAACAGCAGTTCGTGAGGCCACTACAATGTTTCCCGCTTGCTTCCCTTCTATTTAAATGGAAATAGTAAGGCATTTCGCATAAAGTGTATGAGTTATTTTTATTTTGTATGAATTCTCTAAGAGAAGTACCAAAGGGCCTTTGAATAAGACACACAGTAGTGTCTTCATATGAGGCTTGTGCGCTCGAGAGGTTAAGTTGAATTGAAGGGATTCTTTTAATACTTTTGCATTATCATTAAAATTCTTCCTCCATATTATAACTCATAGGTATCAAGGAAAATCAAAAGCAAAATGACTGGATGTTCCACCTTCTAACCACATTTACTCCATTTATAAAGAAGACAAGCAATGCTGGTCGACAAACTTCGGAAGTTAGTAGGATACTAGTTAGAATGGTTTGAAACACAGGGAAAGCAAATGTTCCAAGATGACCTATAGGGCGGAGAGATTCCTTCTACTGTGGTTTGCACAATTTGCTCTTCGGGAAAATGGAGAGCGAATACCCTAGTATAAAATTTTGTATCTTCAATAAAGTCAGCAAGGTTCTCATCCAACCTCTGTACTCTGAAGTAGTACTTCTGTATTAGGGAGGACATTGCTCTAGCTGGAATAAAATTAGGCAGAAGATGGACATGGAAATCTTCTATCGAAGATCTATCAGCTATATATCAGCCACTCCTTCCTGAAGAGCACAGAGAGTTTTATGAGAAATTAATTTCAACCCCTGTGTAAGAACTGAAAAACTGTCAGTTGTCAGGAGAGAATGTGAAGATTTTTTTTTTGCTAGGGGTTTTACGTCGCACCGACACAGATAGGTCTTATGGCGACGATGGGATAGGAAAGGCCTAGGAGTTGGAAGGAAGCGGCCGTGGCCTTAATTAAGGTAGAGCCCCAGCATTTGCCTGGTGTGAAAATGGGAAACCACGGAAAACCATCTTCAGGGCTGCCGATAGTGGGATTCGAACCTACTATCTCCCGGATGCAAGCTCACAGCCGCGCGCCTCTACGCGCACGGCCAACTCGCCCGGTAGAATGTGAGATTGATAGGCATTTTTCTTAATTAAAGTAAGTTACATTTTTGTACTTTTATCCTTAATAAGATACAGTATCTTGTGTATAATACAATTATATATGTTCCTGCTAATCATTTATGTTATTTTTATTATTATATCCTATAGGTCGTACTTATGTTTTGCCGCTAGACCCCAAACTTTCTCGGAACTCAAGGCAATGGCAGTGTCAGCCGAAGGAGTGAGGTACGCTGACACTTTATAAGAGTTGCTAGGGATGCCCTTCCGTCATCGAACAGTTCTCGGCCACCAGCTCACTTAACATTCCCCATACGCAAGTTTTTTGCATGCGGATCGACTGAACACCTTAGAAATAAATGCCCCTTGGTAAAATCTAATGGAACTAGGAACGGAGCAGGTCCGTCCCAAGCAGTAGCGTAGCCAGGATCGGCCATTGGGGGGGGTTACAGTTACAAAATTAAGATATAACATAATGAAAGTGCTTGTGCTTGTGCGTGTCTGGTACGCGCATGCATGACTGTCATAAGGATACTGATACAAGAGTGAATTACTGTATGTGATATTCAGATTGCAATACACTACAAAATTCTTACTTTAAAATACAGAACAAGAACAATATGATCGAGGTCAGCAGTTTTATCTTAAACGGTATGTTCAGTTTACAATCTAAAATCTAATTTTCGAGGCTTCTTAGAAAATAAATTTAACACATCTGTTGGTTTTACAACTATGTCTCTGTGAATGTTCAAGGGAGCCAACCCGTTGAGTCGACTTTCACTTGTGGTATTTCTGAGGTAGGTTTTAAGGCGTCTTAATGTTGAAAATGATCTCTCACTGGCTGCAGTGGTGACAGGCAGGGTGGCAAACACTCTCAACAAGCAGTAGATTGCAGGGAGTTTATCTTGATCACATAAAAGAAGTTTATTGTTTACTGTCAGTTTCTATTTATTTTATTTTTGTGAAAGTTCAATGGGGGGGGGGTTCTAACCCCCAGTAACCCCCCCCCCCTGGCTACGCCCCTGGTCCCAAGGTTATTTTCAAGCCCGGGTCGTTTTCCCATCTTGCCAAGAACTGCACTTCACTTAACAGCATACCGTCTTGTTCAACTTCTAGTGCTGCCTCCACGAACCCAGGCGACAGGAAATGACTAGCGTCATCGGCTGAGTCACAATGTTCAACTTTCCGAGGCCCAGCCCCCGTTAAATCAAGTAACGAATCCTTCAAGGAACAGACTTCCTCCAGTTTATTATTTGAAGGCCCTAGGGAATGCCTTAGAATTGCTTTGGAGACCGCAGGATTCGTGCTATTTCTGAAGACTGAAGTGAATAACGAACCCGTCATGGCGTTATTAGATTCAGGGGTCTGAAGAATGGTTAGACTACCTTAAACTGAAAGCTTGTTGTAAATTTCCAGACTATTGTTTGTCATCTATTAAATGTGTTTCGGCAAACTCGTCACCATTAGAAATTTTAGGCTTCATTGTTGCTAAAGTTCGAATCTCAAAATGTACATGGAAAATTAAGTTATTTGTGGCTAAACAGTTGTCTTACCCTGTAATACTGGGGGCCGATTTTATGTCTTATTCCGGTCTTTTGCTCGATCTTCAGAGCAAGGCGTGCACATTCAAGTTTGCTAGTAACATTAATATTCCTTTTTCAATGTAATTCTGTGTCATTTTCATCTATTTTGCCTATCCAGAGTGAGATGTCGTTAGATCAGGACCAGGCTGAAAGTATTAGAAAGTTGTGTCAGTCTTTTCCTGACGTATTTTCAGAAACCCTTGGTGTCACTGACCTTACTGAATATAAGATTGAGCTAACAGATTCTATTCCAGTTAGGTTTCCCGCTTATAGGCTATCTCCACTTAAAATGAGGGCCCTTAAGGAGATTATCGACTAAATGTTGAGGGATGGTATTATTCGACCTTCAAAGTCGGCGTATTCATTGCCCAGTTTCCTTGCACCGAAACCCCAATGTGGTTGCAGGCCTGTTATTGATTATAGGGCTTTCAACCGTAAGGTCATATTCGTATCTGTGCCCTTTCCTGATCCTCATTCTTGTTTTTCATAGCTTCGCAAGGCTCAGTTCTTTACCATCTTAGATCTTAACCAGGCGTATAATCAAATACCTTTTGGCAGAAGAATCGAAACATCCAACGGCTTTCGCCACGGATTGGAATTTGTATTAATACAACCGCGTGCCTTTCATGCTCCCACGGGCGCGGCTGTCCTTACTAGACTGCTGGATAGAGTCTTCTCCGACATCAAATTTGGATATCTTTATCATTACCTCGACGATGTCGTTGTGTTTTCGGAGACCTTCGAAGAGCACTTAGATCATCTGAAGGAAGTCCTAAATCGCCTTCGTAAGGCAGGGTTGACAGTTAAATTATTTAAGGTAGCTTTTGCTAAACCTTCTATGTCATTCTTAGGGCATATTGTGTCGCCCGATGGTGTTTCTATAGACCACTTCAGAACGCATGCTATTCGTGACTTCAAGCCTCCTAAGGACATCAAAGGAATTGCTAAGTTCATAGGCATAGGAAATGTATTCCTAACTTCGCTAAAAGGGCGGCGGCCCTGAACCCACTTCGTAGGAAAGGTGTCAAATGCGAATGGGGGCCGTCGCAGCAAGCCGCTTTTGAAGACCTTAAATTAGCTCTTTGTAATGCCCCTGTATTAGCCATGCCCGATTTCTCTAAGAAATTCATAATCCAAACAGATGCCTGTTCATCTGCTGTTGCTGCTGTCCTTCTTCAGGAAACGGAACTCAGAATGCGGCCTATTGCCTATGCGTCTAGGACTTTATCGGCTCAAGAATCCAAGTATTCCACCTATGAATTAGAAGGTTTGGCAGTCCTGTTTACCTTGGAGAAGTTCCACGTCAATCTGGAGCATGTCAAATTTAAACTAGAAACAGACAATCAAGCTTTAAGTTGGGTATTAGCTAGGCCTCGTCGTACTGGACGTATCGCCCTTTGGGCTATCAGGATTTCCGCCTTTCAATTTGATGTGCGACACATTAGAGGATCAGAAAATGTAGTCGCAGATGGACTAAGTCGCATGTTTTCTAATGATGTTGAGACCAGTGAACAGGAAGATAATTCTCCTCTTCCCATGCCTATACCTCCTAGTATTAGTGCTATTTTGACTGATGCCCCTATGTTATTTCGTGATATCGAGAAATATCAACGAGAAGATCCGGCGCTGGCTCATATTATGGAAACCCTTTCTTCTGGGGAATATGTTGTCCCTTAGGTGTTGGGGAACGGGATTTTGTGTTGCCCTCCGAGGCACGATCAGAAGATGAAAGTAGTTGTTCCAGCTGTGCTTGCTTCAAAGCTGTGATTCAAATACTATCATGAGACCCCATTAGGCATCTTCAAAACAAGAGAGAAAATCAGAGAGATGTGTATTTGGAAGAGTATGGACGGTGAAATGAGAGAAATGGTTAAAGCATGTAAATCTTGCTTGCTTAGTAAGCCCACATCGTCGACAAATCTAGGGCTATTGTCTTCGCATCAGGCATCTCGCCCCATTGAGCGTTTGTACATAGACTACGTCGGACACTTCCCTCAATCAAAGGGGAATGGGAAAAAGTTCATTCTTGTATGTGTAGACGGCTTCACTAGATTTTCATGGTTATTTCCGACGAAGCTGGCTACCGCTCAGTCTACCATTCCTTGTCTTAATACGATCTTTGCTTTTTTGGTCCCTGTCATATATAGTTTCTGATAATTCAAACGCTTTCATCTCTAACTTATTGCGAAAATTCTGTTTTGATCTCTCCATATCCCATGTAACTACTTCCGCTCGTTACCCTCAACCATCTCTGGCTGAGCGGGTCAATCGTAATATTCGATCTGCTTTGATAGCTTTTCACCATGAAGATCATTCCAGGTGGGATACTTCTCTGCACTGGTTATCTTTTGCTCTAAATTCGGCACTTCATGAGTCCCACAACTTCACTCCTGCCTCTCTCATGTTCAAGTTTGTTCCCAACACGCCGCTCTCTAATCTTTGGTCACTCAATGACATATTGCCAGAGACAATAAATCCCGATAATATTAGGGACCTGTGGAAGAAGGCTAAAAGTAACTTTAAGGTTTCTCATGAAAAGGCTAGAGAGAGATATGACCATGGACGGAGGCCCACTAATTTAAAGGTCAGAGATCAGGTCATGGTTAAGAATTTCGTACCTGCAGGCAAGCTTGCCACCAGATTTCATGGGCCATGTATTATGTTGGATTTCTTAACACCGGTCACACTTTCGGTGAGTAACCGAGCCACTGAGAGGATTTTTAGAGTCCATTTATCTCAAGCAAAACCTGTATAAATCCGTTGTTTTTTGCAATATAAGCCACTTAAGTTATGGCAGTAAGAACAAAGCTATGTTTCCTTCCTCAACAGCTTAGTAACTTAAAATTCTTTAGTTCAGTCATTTGATAAGAGGTATGGGAGGCCTTCCGCCCCGCCCATGTACCACTAGTGTATTACCTTTTATTGTTCCACTTGTGTACAATCTTCCCCTCCAATAAGGTTTACTTTTTCCGTTTCCCGGCTGCCATTACCTTATCCCCTGCCTCCAAAACTAAGCCTGCAATTCACACACTCATCCTTAATGCCGCCCGCCTCATCTGAACCTGCAGAAAAATAAACAAACTCTCGCTCTCCATAAAAACCATCTCTGTCGCCAAGTAATTGACTGTTTCAGTGCACTTTCTGTCATCTGCGGCCGTGTCTCAACATTTGGTGAGTGATGCTAGCGCGGGGTAAGGGCCCAACCTGCCTTGGTCCAGTCTCTTTTATAACGGCGTGCTGGAGCACCATCCTTTCCGGCGGGGGCTGAGGTGCGGTAACTTAACCGCCTACCCATCTTGGAGCAGTGTCTCTATATCTGGTCTGTGGCGATCACCATCATGGCTACCCCTCTCATGGTAGCGGGAAAGGTGTATCTGAGGGTACTTGGGTGGTCTGGGGGATCCCACCCGGGTATCGGCTGCGGCGGCCGGTCTTGCCGTCAAAACTTGAACTGCACATCCTGCACTTGTACGGCTGCAAGATGACTTCAAGAATTGTTTTCGACTTAATTTCTTACAAATGAACTTTCACCAAGAAATTTTCTATCTATAACATCCAACTTTAAAGTTCTTCTAACAAGCTAAAATTCAAACTGTCACCGCGAGGAAGGACTTTTGGAGGGGGAGGTCTGTACCGGAAGGTACACCCGCCCCGTTCATTTAAATGAAGCGCTTTGTAAAATGCCATCTTAAATCTAAAACTCGCAACAACTAGCGTGAGAAGCTTGAACTTTGTCAACAGATGTCTCTACTACAAATTATGTTACGCCCTCTGGTGTGAAGATGGACTATTAAGTTGTTAAGTAATTTTGTTTTCCTAGGTTTCCTAAACTGAATTGATTATTCTTCGTTTTTGGTGTGTTAAAGTTTACAACATTTCTAGCTCTTCCCGCCAACGTAAGGTGTGGGCCAATAGGAAATTTTGTGTGTGTATTTTTCCACCAATCACCTATGTCTTGTATTTATTTAATCACCCAATCAAAATTGGGGGTGTGTTGGGCCTTAGCCCAGAGATTTCTTGATCGTTCCTCTCGGGTATAAAAGCTGGCACATTTTTCGACCGGGTTGTCTTATTCAACGCTCCAGTCTAATGTGTGTGTTTATAAAGGAGGCGGGGAGCCTCGTCCATCAGCTCAAGGTAATGGCAGTCCTAACTATGTGATAGTCTTTGACAGGTAGCTCGAGGGAAGGTTTCCGATCTTTAAAAATGCAACTTTAAATTTCTAAAACGTGAACTTCAACTTAAAATGTAAATTTCAAAACTTATAATGTAAATTTCAAACAAGCCAAAAGGAAGTTAAGCACAAAACTTCCCGAACTGTGTTCATCCATAAAGACTTGAGTAAATGTACTCATGTATTTCTGAGAATAGATAGAGTGAAAAAACCTTTGCAACCCCCATATGAAGGTCCTTACCTGGTAACTGCCAAGACTGATAATTAATATTTCACGGTTACCATAGAAAATAAATCTGTGAATGTCTCCACTGATCGCCTGAAACCAGCCTACTTCATAACAGCAGATGATGACACTTCTACAGCTCGTCGTGAAGAACGACCAGGTGTCTTGCAATGACTCTGTCCCCCTCCCCCCCCCCCCCCGATCAACGGTGGATTCCCAGGACAAACCCAGCAAGGAGAAAGTGGTAACAAAATCACGTAGTGGAAGGACTGTCAGGTTTCCCACTCGCCATTAAATGTTTTCGTATATATTTAATATTCGTGTAATGATGGTATATCTTGTTTATGTTTATATTGTCTTTGTATCGTAACTTGGTTGCTGGAGGGGGAGCGGTGTAGGCCGCCCCTAGTGGACTTTGACTGAACTAAAAACTGAAGATAACCGATCTTTGGCCGAGAGAGAAAGGCGGCAGAAAAAGTAAAGATGGAGTGAGCTGTTTTTGTATATTTGTGTAGCGATAATTGTGGTGCAAAATTAAAGTGTATTTAGTGTGTTGTGTACTTCACTATCTAATTTGTGTACTTCACTACAGAACTTAATCGAAATCACGGAATAGAGTGTGACCTACCCTCTCGTGTTCCCTATCAACTTGACTTTGAGGTGATTATGATTTTGGTAACCGTTTTCTATTTGTAATCTTTGTAACTTAAAAATTTCCTCCATCTAGTCACCTCAGTAGTATAGGCCTAGCTTCTGTAACTTAGGGCCATATGCCCAAATAGGGTTTTAAGCTTTTCATTTTTAAATTTCAAGGGGAGAAAGTGTCCGCCTCCACACAATTTCAATTTGTGGGCCAGTAACTTTAACCTATTGTTTTTCACAGAGGCCCGGTAGAATGGATATTCAATACCCCAGTAAAAATTCTATTTCATTCCTTTTTGTGTAAAGATGTTAGATTGTCGAGCATCTAAAAATTTTGTAAAATGTAGGTTGATCCTTTGACAGGCCTGGAAATTTCTGGAAATGGATTCGTAAGTGTGCATTTTATAAAGCATAGATGCTCTTTCTATTCACGTAGAGGTGTTAGTGTAAATATTAAATGGTGCCTTTGGAAGGCGGTAACGTTGTAATGTTCGGAGAATAGTCTCCTCAATAATTTTGTGGAGCAAAGGTGCTCTTGGAAGATAGTATACTTTGGACGCCTTGTATCCCAGTGGTATAAAATAAATTAGGAGATCTGTCTCCTTGACTGTTTTCGGAAGGAGCTGCAGCACTCATGGATGATGTATAATTAGGGAGCTTCAAGCTCAAGTTTGTTAATTAATTGTTATTCGATTTTCTTATATTGTTACCCAATATCATGAACTTCTGTACTTCAATTGTAAAGTTGAATTTTGAAAATAAATCAAAGGATAGCTGAGAAAGAAAATATAGCTATATTTTAAATTTTTAAATTAATCTCCTGATTGTCTTCTATAGACCCGTTCATGCCCGCACCTTCTTTCACCTCTGTCGACCACGGTACCCCCGTAATAATAATAATAATAATAATAATAATAATAATAATAATAATAATAATAATAATAATAATAATAATAATAATACCGGTAATAATAATAATAATAATAATAATAATAATAATAATAATAATAATAATAATAATAATAATGGTGTATGTCATGTGTATAGGCTGGGTGGTGACCTAATGAGGATAAAATGAATGGCGAAGACGTGATAAATACCCAGTCTCCAAGCAAGGGAATTAAGAATACGAGGGGGTTGATTCTGAGAATTGAACCGGGCCCATCTGACCAATGGCAAGCATTCTATCCATTTCTCCACAAAGCTGGACTTTAAATTGCTAAACTTTAGGCTACCATCTCCACTGATCAGGTGTTGATAATTGACAGTAGCGGAGGCCAGGGCAGTAGCTTGTGAAACAGCACCGACAACACAGCGGGCTACTCCGATGGCTATTGGCTGCAGCTCAGAATGCTTAGGGCTTGACATTCACTAAACAAACTATCAAAAAGTGGTAATAATAATTGTACCGGGCGGTACACCTCCACGCCGCTAATTCAAATATTGCGCCAATTGAAACTTCTCTACTGGAGAAACTTGGAACTTTAACTACTGAACTAATTCCACGGTTATTCAGAAGATGTCAGTGAGTGTTTTTTATTGGCCTTTTGTTTTTCAACGATTAAGAGGTGTGGACAATCTCTAACAGATGTCTCTACCCAAAACTATGGTAACACACTCTGGTGCAATGGAATGAACTTTCTTGAAGAAATATTGTATTCCTAAGTTTTATTTTTACTAAATTTTGTTCTGTGGTTTGTGGGTTGGCAATATAAATCCTTTCCTTCCGCCCGTTTTGAATGTGACCAATCAGGAATTTATGTAATTAATTTTCCACCAATAAGGTGTTTCTTCCTTGTCTTGTGTATTAGTTTTTGCTCTTATCCAATAAAAGCGAAAGGGTGTGTCTACTCATTCCTGAAAGGTCTCGAATGTTCCACGAGGGTATATAAACTGCTGATTTTCTTGCCTCGGTGCCAATTCAGTAACATCTAACTTAGTGTGTGTGGAAATGTAGCAGGGGGCGGGAAGCGCCTCTTTCTTCAAGCAGCAGTTCTTCTACAAGGTAATGGCCTGTTAACATCTTCATTTCTTGCTAGCTCAGCAGTTTAACTCTCGGGGAGAGTTCGAAACCTTTAGTATGTAACCTACCTTTTTAAAATGTAAATTCTTTTCTGTCTATGCAAAATCTATAAATTATAAATCCATAAATTACTGTAAAGCGGGGATAGAGAGTGCTTTACCCTCTCGAACTCCCCTTCATTTGGAAATTGAGGTGACTACGTTTTCATAACCGTTTGTTCTCTTCCTTAAAATATTAAAGTTTCTCATACGGGTCACCTCCTTGGCTTGGGATTAGCCCCTGTGTTTCGGCCTAGAGCCACTTTGGTTTTAAAAGTGTATTTGGGAGTGCAAGTTCACGCCTCCAATCTCTTCTGTACTTTGGGCCAGTAACTTAACCTGATGTTTTGTTTTCTTCATGCGAAGGCCCCGTAGGTTGGGTATTAATTACCCCTGTTTCGTTGTGTGCCTTAAGGGCAGATAGAAATAAGGTTTGTTGTAGCCTTTGATAGGCTTGTAAAATTGAGAGCGGGTCTGCTCTTTTTCTTAACATTGTAATTAGGAGCAAGTGCTCCTCGTACTTAGGGGTTTTCTGCCCTTTAGCAATTGTGGTTGTGAGCTGAGAGCTCAGGAATTAAACTTGGGGCTCGAAGCCCAAATCTTGTAACGAACTGTAATTTGTTAATTTGTTGATCTGCTACTTGGTACCTGTTATTCTCTGTTAATTGTTGATTTTGAAAAGAAAATATAACCTTTGTTAAAGTGTTAAATTAACTTTAATTTTGTAGTTGAGACCTATTCCAGCCCGCACCTTCTTTCACCTCTAACTACCACGGATATCTCCGTAACAATAATAATGGCGTATGGCCTCCGGAGAGGCCTGGTGCAGGTCTTTTTCTAGTAGACGGCCTATTAGGCGACCTGCATGTCTTTGAATATGAGAGCCCTACCTAGGATGATTTCTAATGTTGAATACGCCACACACACCCAGCCCCCGAGCCATTAGAATTTACCAATTAAGGTTAAAATCCCCGACCCGGCCGGGAATCGAACCCGGGACCCTCTGAACCGAAGGCCAGTACGCTGACCATTCAGCCAACGAGTCGGACTCAAAAAGTGGTAACCTATGTCTAGTGGCAGCCCACGTCTTAATCCCAACATACGCCGCTGGGGATGATAAATAACATCTACACCAGCTCTACTTCCTTTAGACTTTTCTATCTTGAGTAATTCTAGGTGATAAACATTCTTTAGTAATTTGATCATTTTACGTAAGTTCTCTATATTATCAACGCAAAGGTTTTCCTTCGCCAATGCCCTCATTAATTTAATCATGGCAGAATCCCCTTAATTTTTATTGCAATAATCAGAATGTCGTATGTTCCAAAGGCGCTCATATTGCTCGGGATCACCTCGCGCAACTCGAAACTTGTCTGCCCTATTCTCTGCGCATCTCCAATTTTTTTTTTTTTTCGGCCTGGTGGCTCACCAACTAACTTTGCTGCCTCGCCGAACCCAAAAAAGCATATCAGGCTGACACCAAGATGAAACTCGGCCTCCCCACTCTATATGTCTGTCTCGCCAGGAATGTCAATCCAGCTATCCCCGAAGAAGAAATTGAAGCAGAACTCCGTACGATTGGCATCCACCATGCCATACGATCTTCCGCCGGCCCAGGACCATCAAATGATGTGCTACTCTATACTCCATCTGCCGATCACTTCTGGAACGCTATTGATAATGGTGTTTATATCCAAGGCAGGCTCCATCGAGTAGAAGACGTTCCGGTAACAACTACATCAGCCCAGCCAACTGCCTACACCACAGCCGAGCCTACAACTACGCCATCACAGGGACCACCACAACTACAGACTTCGTCAAATTTCTACACCACTCCCTTTACCACCACCACGACCACCACCGTCACATCGACCACTCCGACATCTACCCTCCGTACTTCCCAGATCGCTGTTATAACAGTGGTCTCATGCCACCCACCTTCACTAATGACCTCTTCACTCCTCACTTCCCCCATCCCTCCACATCACTATGTATTTCCTGGAACAACGAATACTACAGTCGACGCACCGCCTTCGCCAGCTTCACTCAGAACAGCAGCCTCCGCAATATCATCGATCTCGCAGCCACCAACAACTTCTCACAGAATGTCCAGCTGCGTCATCCGTGGAGTGGACCCGGCTCTCTCCGAAAGGACCATACTTCACCAACTACAAGCTGAAGACATCCCAGTCCGCCGAGTCTTCCGCATCAAAAATGCAACAGGGCCAACATTCATGGTACGCATCCACGTCCCAAGCGCCATAGATGTTCAACACCTCATCGACCACGGAGCTTACATATTTGGCAAACGTCATAGAGAAGAACCGTCCATCTCCCCCCCCCCCCCCCCAATTCTGCCAGACATCCCACCAACAATTCTCCCCGCCGCCCCCAGGCAGCCAACTTCTCACCTCGTCAATCTGTCGGTCCACCTCCTCACCCATATAGCTTCTTTCATTACACACCTCCGCCACTCGATATCATCCGGTACTTAATATCTTCCCTTCTTAATCTCACTACGTCCTTGCACCTCCTCACCTTTCAATACTATCCTAGTAATCCTCTCTAAATTTCAACCCTAGCGAAAATCCCCTAAAATTCGCATATCCGTAACCCACCTTACTAAATTTGTCGCATCACTCTTCCCATCTCACTCATTCCTTGTTCCTCACAGTTCTCTTCGCTTAACTTGGCCCGAGCGAGCGCGTCACGCTCTAAGGGGCCCACCTCGCCCTCCCGGCGAGGAATGAAAACGAGTAAAGTAAGTCATATTGCTCATGATATCAGGAAATCTTACCAATTCATCACAATTCTACTTCGATGACATCTTGGCTCTGTCTTCGCTAGCCAGTAACTGAGTAACTCTGCGGAAAGTACGTGCTGCAAGCTTGTCGCTTGATCGGTAAGTGGACTGCAAAGTAGCCGGGAGTTCGACTACACTTGCCACTAGCCCGGTAAGCTGGAATCTAACTAACGAGTATGTTTACATTGGGTAAGTTCACAAGCCACTAGAACTTGCAGCTCGTAAACTAGCCCCGTGAAAACGCCCCTTTATTCACTGCACACGCTACTAGCCAGGTATCTTCATTTCAAATGCTCATCAGTGTAAATGAGGCGTTGTGAATACAAAGTACGTGCTCACTGCTGGCCATTCCATCTCTTGAATGTCTAGTTCTCGCAAGAAAGCTATGGTGATAAGTGGCTACACGAGCCCTGGCGTTGTCATGCATGAGTACGAATTCAGGGCCAATACCGTATGCAGCAACCAACACATGCATGTTTTGAAGGGGGAAAATAAGGAATTATTTCATTCTAGTGAACTCAACGAGAGGGGACTTACACTCATTATGTACTTCTATCGGATAAAAATATTCAAAAAGGGTAAAACTGTATCATTTTCTGTTTTCTGTATTCCACATTTTAGAAATATGTTGAACGACTGAATGCATCTAATAAACAAACTACAACACAGGTTTTCTCCAACCAAATGGTCTTTTATTACAAAAGAATATATATAGAGTGTATATATATATATATATATATAATTATACAGAGTTCAAAAAGATTGGGGGAACATGTTTTTGAACGTATGCCATGCTCCACAAAACGACACCTCACACCCAGATATATTACCAACTAAACCTTTATTATTTACCGTTGAAGTATACAAAAGAACATCGATGGATTCGCGTTCATTTTCAGAACACAAACGGAAATGTCCAAATAGGGACGAAAACAAAGTGATAACAGTCCTCCATGGTGGATTTTTATCACAGTTGGCGAGCTTCAGTATGTTGTATGTCCTCCACGAGCATTTATCACAGCTTGGTACCTATGTGGCATGCTCCGTACATGTCGACGGGGGTCACGCTGCGGCATCAGGTCCCATTCATCAATGAGAGCATGTTCGAGGTCTTGGAGTGTCTGTGATGGAACAGAACGCTCACAAACACTTCTGTCAAGCCTATCCCACACATGCTCGATGGGATTAAGGTCGGGACTCACTGCTGGCCATTCCATCTCTTGAATGTCCAGTTCTCGCAAGACAGCTATGGTGATGCGTGGCTACATGAGCCCTGACGTTGTCGTGCATGAGTACGAATTCAGGGCCAACATCGTATGCAGCAACCAACACACGCCGTAGCAGTATCTGCTCGATGTACCCCGCAGCAGTAAGACGAACACAAGATCCGTACGGCCATCACAGAATGTTGTATGTCCAGTCCCTACAACATACCATCACAGAACCGTGTCCAAATCGGTCGCCTTCCTGGACAACATTTGGCATGTACTGCTCACCACGGCGTCTCCATACCCGTTGACGTCCATCATGCTGTGTCAGGGAAAATCTGGACTCTTCTATGAGCAACACAGGTCTCCATTGGCGAAGTTACCAGTTGACGTGGGTACGAGCAAACAGAAGGCGAGCTGCGCGATGTTGCTGCGTTAAACGGGACACTCGAACAGGACGGCTGGGTCGTAAGGACACTTCCCTTAACCTGTTCCTTACTGTCTGGTCAGACACCGTGACTCCAGTGATCCTCCTGAGGTCTTGTTGGAGTTCTCTGGCAGCTGCTGAACGACGCCGCAACGCACAGATGGTCAGATATCGATCATCCTATGGGGTTGTCATGTGTCCACGACCTTGTCCAACCCTCCTTGTGAACTGGCCTGTCTCAAGGGTAGCGATTCCACAAGCGGTGAATAACTGACGGAGAGATATTGAGATCCACAGCATCACGACGAAAAATCCATTCTTCCTGGATCAAAGTGACGGCCCTTGGGACTTGAACCTCGTCTCATGTCTCATGGGATATGCTGGTTTACGTACAACGAGCTCAAATGACCCGCAGTAGTCTGTGTACCTCACAACGACACACGGACGCGCCGCTATTCACTTCGTTTTGAGGGGTCACCTGACAGTTTGATGCATGGCTACGCCTACAGATGGAGTATAACTTCGATTTGACATACCCTGAGTAGCTAAGGTCTCAAGGTATGCTGTACGATCACTGAAACCCCATCTACCACATTGACGTTCACATACCAGACGTTACAAAACATGTTCCCCAAATTTTTCTGAACTAAGCCTATGTATTTCACTCATTCTTAGTCAATCATGTCGTTGTCATGGTCTTTTGTTCTTGCTCCTGTGTTACCCGAGTCTGGGCGTCAATGATAACAGAAAACTAGTTCCACGGTAAAGGGACATACGTTATAAACTCACATACCGGCATATCCTTTAATTTTGCAGAAGGTATGGAGATAGGACATTCGTAAAGAACAGATTATTTTTATTTGAAAGACAGGATTTTTTGTGTCATAACCTTTTTCCTTTCCTTTTATAAATTTAACTTTTTTTAAACTTCAACTTATATTCGTTGTGTATACGGAATCTTTGTTTGTATCCTATGTGGAATGGAAGATTTTTCTTTACATTTCGCTCCCAACAATCGAAAAGCCGAAGGAAAAGGGATGGAAATGTACAGACGCTTACGTTATCAAGGAGGAGAATTGTTGAGTTCGCCTTTCGTACTCGAAGCTCAGCATCTTTGTTAGATTTTCTTCAGCGCTAATTATCAAAAGGAAAATAGTGTGAATTCAATACAGTTGATTCACATTACGGTTATCCATGGTTAATAATAATAATACATTTTTTAAACATGAAGTAAGAACATTTTCGCCCTGTGTTGAATTCCTCCTTTAGCTTCATAGCACCTAATATCCTCTGTCCATTTAGTTATTTACCAATGTTTGCACTTACCGAATATATTTTTTACAAGGTACGATGATTTTCATGTCAATCAGTATATCGTCGTTGCGCCTGCGAAAGCTGCTGTGTGACGATGTTGTCAGAGAAATACTGACCCGCAGCACAGATGTCAGTAAGAACTAGAGTTCTTTGATTCTATTCGCACAATATTGAACCTTACATGACAGAACATCACCAGTCCAAGTTCTGAGATTAATTATTTAACATAGCGGTTTTCTCAGGCGCAACGACAATATCTAGAATAGTTAATAGTTTCTTGTACCTGTGGTGGCGAGTATCGGGTATGGAGCGATCGCTGCGCAGCTTGTTGCTAACAACTACGTTAAATGCATGTCTTGAGAATGGATCAGTGTCTTGATTCTTCTTCTGTCCCTGTGCAACATACACTGACTCGTGGATCATCAGCGCTGGTGGTGCACGTTCAAGGTCGAACTGAAAAATAAGAAAAGAAACAAACAAATTACACTATAATAATAATAATAATAATAATAATAATAATAATAATAATAATAATAATAATAATAGGATCTTTTCCTACTTTCTTAACAAGAAAACCAAGGGACCCTGGTTTATCGAAGTTGAAAAAGACCTTCAAGAAATAGGAATCACACTCGAAGACATCCAGAAACGTGCTCCTCTCCAGAAAAAGCTCCAGGGATACAAGAGGTTCCAAGAAAGGCCAAAGTTGAAAACAGGCAAGAAGTGGACTGATGAAAGGAAGGAGGCTCACAGAACGAGAATGCGTGAGTACTGGGGAAGAATTAAAGCTCAAGGATGCAAACGGTTGAAATAACGTGGTCCACAGCAGGCCGAAACGAAGAAAGAAGAGAATAATAATAATAATAATAATAATAATAATAATAATAATAATAATAATAATAATAATAATAATAATTGTACCGGATATTCATCCACCCCGTGGATTTAAAACTAGCCTCTTGTAGAAGGCCATCTACATTAGGAAATGTGAAATTCGTTTTGGAAATAGTTTGAACATTTCTCAACAGATGTCGCTGATACTGACTTATGTTGCACGCTCTGGGGTGAAGATGAACTATTAAATTTCAAAGTAATTTTGTATGTCAAGGTTTCCTAAACTGAATTGTTTATAGTTTGTTTTTGTGTTCAAATGTTATCAACACTTCTACATGTCTCTTAACGCCATCTTAATTTGTTGGCCAATTAGAAAATTTGTACATTTATTTAAGAAACCAATCACGGTTTATGATATATTTATTTGATTGTCCAATGAAAATTGTGGGTGTGTCAGGGTTTCGACCCAGAGAAATCTAGAACCTTCCTCTTGGCTATAAAAGCTGTGACATTTCGGGCCATGTTGTGTTTGTGATCGCTCTAGTCTAGAGTGTGTACTTAACGGAGGTAGGGGGAAAGGGCCCCATCGTCCATCTTCGGGAGGTCCAGCAGCTAAAGGCAATGGCAGAGTCTGCTTAACAAAGTAATAGTCTTTGAAAGCTAGCTCGAGGGGAAGGTTTAAAATTTCTTTCGTAATGTGACTTATTACTTAAATGTAAATTCTCGGTCAAGTCTGAAGAACTTACTCGAAACAGGGAATAAAAAGTGACACCCTCTTGTATTCCGCTTCAACTTGGTGTCGAGGTGACTACGATTTTGTAACCTTTAAACTCTATCTAGTAATTTCTGTAAGTTAATTAGTTCTCTCCATGTAGTCACCCCCTCTGGAACGTCGGGCCGTAAGCCCAAATAGGGTTTTATGTATTTCACGTACATTTCAAGGAGTGCAAGTGTTCACCTCCTTACCATTTTCATTTTCGGATAGTAACTCCAACCTTGTACGCCCCTGTGTTGTAGTGGTTACTGTAATTAGCTGCCACCCCCGGAGACCCGGGTTCGATTCCCGGCTCTGCCACGAAATTTGAAAAGTGGTACGAGGGCTGGAACGGGGTCCACTCAACCTCGGGAGGTCAAATGAGTAGAGGTGTGTTCGATTCCCACCATAGCCATCCTGGAAGTTTTTTCCCGTATTTCCCACTTCTCCTCCAGGCAAATGCCGGGATGGTACCTAGCTTAAGGCCACGGCCACTTCCTTCCCTCTTCCTTGTCTACCCCTTCCAATCTTCCCATCCCACCAAGGCCCCTGTTCAGCATAGCAGGTGAGGCCGCCTGGGCGAGGTACTGGTCATCCTCCCCAGTTGTATCCTCGACCCAATGTCTCACGCTCCAGGACACTGCCCTTGAGGCGGTAGAGGTGGAATCCCTCGCCGAGTCCGAGGGAAAAACCAGTCTTGGAGGGTAAACAGATTAAGAAAGAAAGAAATAACTCTAACCTTTGTTTTTACCAAAGGCCACGTAGAATGGGTACTTGTTACCCCTGTGAAACTCTATTTCATTCATTTAATGTTAAGGTAATCAAACTGTTGAGCATTTAAGTCAGCGAATACTGTTAAATTTTGTTAAATGTAGGTTGTGCCTTTGATAGGTCTGGAAAGTGTATGTAGAGCAAAGATACTGTTCCTATTGGTGTAAAAGATATTGGGAGATCCGTCTCCGTGACTGTTGGTTGAAAGGAGCAGTAGCGCTCATGTAAAATTTGTAATTAGGGAGCTCAGGGGGTTCAGGTTGTTACATAAATTGGTTATTAGTTGATTATTCTGATTTTTCAACATTGTTACCTAAGCTAACGAGCTAGTTCTGTACCCGAATAGTTATTTGCTTAGCAAAGTGTAAAGTTTAAAATCTGAAAAGAAAAAAGAAGAGAAAGAAATATACCTCCATTTTTTTTGCTAGTGGCTAGGCCTCTCCTATCCCATCGTCGCCATAAGACCTATCTGTGTCGGTGCGACGTAAAGCCACTACCAAAAATAATGGGAAACCACGGAAAACCATCTTCAGGGCTGCCGACAGTGGGATTCGAACCCACTATCTCCCCGGATGCAAGCTCACAGCCGCGCGCCCCTAACAGCATGGCCTACTCGCCCGGTAGCCCCAGTTTTAAAGTTTTAAAATTAATCTTCTGATTGTTCTATATCCACACATTCATACCCGCACCTTCTTTCACCTCTTTAAATCACGGTATCCCCGTAACAATAATAATAATATCTAGAATAGTTAATAGTTTCTTGTACCTGTGGTGGCGAGTATCGGGTATGGAGCGATCGCTGCGCAGCTTGTTGCTAACAACTACGTTAAATGCATTTTATTATTATTATTATTATTATTATTATTATTATTATTATTATTATTATTATTATTATTATTGTGTGTGTATGTTGGGTATTCATCCCGAAGGCTGGTTTGATCCTCCACAGCTCCGCCAACAGCTGTCATAAACAGCCAAGGCGTCACTGAAGAGGCGTACTAGGGAAATGAGGAGTGAGGTCGTTTCCCGTTGCTTTCCTTTCCGAGCCAGAAGCTGCTATTACATATCAGTCTGCCAACCCCACTGAAATTCATGCACCAACTGACCCTATGAGCGATATTTTCACACCATGACAGGGACTGGCTGCATAAGGAATGGTATTACTAACATCGCTCGTACCTCAGTCACTTTCATATTGTCAAAGCCAAGGATGAGACAGACAGGGCAATGAAAGTTAACAAATTTATTCTAGCCCATACCAGAAGACATAGTGCACTGTAAACACTACATTTCGCCAGCGAAATTATTATTATTATTATTATTATTATTATTATTATTATTATTATTATTATTGCACTGGCAGTCAAAGCATCAAGGATCACATATCCGATCAATATTGCAATCCCAGCTTCCGTAATCATCAGAAGATCTGGGAAAATATCTACAAGACCTGCCTCTGTCAAATAAAATAAGAGAGATCTGGCATCAAAAGTATATAGACTTGGTGTTCCAATAGTGGTGGGAGGACTAAGACCAATTCCCCCCGAGCAAGATGGTCGTGCGGTTAGGGTCGCGTATGAGTGAGCTTGCATCCGAAAGATAGTGGGTTCGAACCCAATTATCAGCAGCCCTGAAGATTGTTTTCCGTATTTTCTCATGAAAATGCTGGGGCTGTACCTTAACTAATGCCACGAGCAGCATCGTTCCCATTCCTAGCCCTCTTTTGTCCCCATGAGACCTATCTGTAAAAAAATGAAATGGCGTATGGCTTTTAGTGCCGGGAGTGTCCGAGGACAAGTTCGGCTCGCCAGATGCAGGTCTTTTGATTTGACTCCCGTAGGCGTCCTGCGCGTCGTGATGAGGATGAAATGATGATGAGGACGACACATACACCCAGCCCCCGTGCCGGCGAAATTAACCAATGATGGTTAAAATTCCAGACCCTGCCAGGAATCGAACCCGGGGCCCCTGTGACCAAAGGCCAGCACGCTAACCACTTAGCCATGTAGCGAACTATCTGTGTCAGTGCAACAACATGGAGAAGATAGTGGTCCTTGATATCATGCGGCATTATGAGGGATGTTTTGAATAGGGAATCTAAGTATCTGTAACTGGAGAATTTCAGGTCAATAGCGTTTCAATAGGCTTAGATGGTAGTGTAGTAATCCACTGGGGAAACGCGATTTAACTTGAATAGTAATCATAATCATTTTTATTTTATTTATAAAAAGCAAAGCAAAGTCATCTCCGTACAGGCCATGAAGGCCCTTGGAGCGGTGGAAGGTAAAGGCTTCCACTATCCGTAACCTCCGCACATGATGGGGTAGAGTGGTTAGCCCTACGCCCGGCCGCCTTTGCCCCCAGGAATTAACCTGGTACTCATTTTTGGTGTAGGCTGAGTGAACCTCATGGCCATGTGCACCTCCCGAAGTGAAAATCTCGTTTCTTAAATTTTACGACTTCCTGACGGGGATTCGAACCCACGTCCTTCCGGGCGAACCGAGCACGCCTTTGCCGCCTCGGCCAGGCAGCCCCTTTATTTTATTTATAGCTTATCTACAATGCATTTGCAAATGTTTAGTAAGTTATTCTCTTTGCTTCTTCTTCTTCTTAATCTGTTTATCCTCCAGGGTCGGTTTTTCCCTCGGACTAAGCGAGGGATCCCACCTCTACCGCCTCAAGGGCAGTGTCCTGGAGTTTCAGACTTTGGGTCGGGGATACAACTGGGGAGAATGACCAGTACCTCGCCCAGGCGACCTCACCTGCTATGCCGAACAGGGGCCTTGTGGAGGGATGGGGCGATTGGATGGGACAGGCAAGGAAGAGGGAAGGAAGCGGCCGTGGCCTTAAGTTAGGTACCATCCCGGCATTTGCCTGGAGGAGAAGTGGGAAACCACGGAAAACCACTTCCAGGATGGCTGAGGTGGGAATCGAACCCATCTCTACTCAGTTGACCTCCCGAGGCTGAGTGGACCCCGTTCCAGCCCTCGTACCACTTTTCAAATTTCGTGGCAGAGCCGGGAATCGAACCCGGACCTCCGGGGGTGGCAGCTAATCACGCTAACCACTACACCACAGAGGCGGACTATTCTCTTTGCAATTATTTAAACCTGCAAAGCACTTTATATGCTTATATGCCGGTGAAGTTGTTTCATATTTTTATACATCGTTGCAATCCTTACTGTTTACAACATTACGTATTAAGCTGCATACATTTACGTTAGCATAATAATATTTTACACATGGTCATTTCGTCCTGTGTTGTGCTCTTATATCTGGCCCCAATGTATTATTCAAAATAGAAAAATATGTGATAAATTTTTCATTCATGGGCAAATATTTAAATTGTCTTTCTTTCTTTCTTTCTTTCTTTCTTTCTTTCTTCGTTTTTTTAAATCTGTTTACCCTCCAGGGTTGGTTTTTGCCTCGTACTCAGCGAGGGATCCCACCTCTACCACCTCAAAGGCAGTGTGCTTTGGGTCGCGGGGATACAGCTGGGAAGGAGGACCAGTACCTCTCCCAGGCGGCCTCATCTGCTATGCTGAACAGGGCCTTGTGGAGGATGGGAAGACTGGTACGGATAGACAAGGAAGAGGGGGGAAGCGACCGCGGCCTTGAGTTAGGTACCATCCCGGCATTTGCCTGGAGGAGAAGTGGGAAACCACGGAAAATCACTTGCAGGATGGCTGAGGTGGGAGTCGAACCCACCTCTACTCAATTGATCACCCGAGGCTGAGTCGATCCCGTTCTATCCCTCGTACCACTTTTCAAATTTCATGACAGAGCCGAGAATTGAACCCGTGCCTCCAGGAAGTGGCAGCTAATCACGCTAACCACTACACCACAGAGGCGGACCATATCTAATTGTAATTTTATTTTCTGTCTTCCATAGTTTCGCATGATTTTAGTTGATATTTCGTTTTCAAGTGTTTCGTTTCTGAGGGCAAATTGTTGAAAATTTAGGAACTATAACTTGCAGTGCTCTGGGACCATATTTATTGTAGTACCTGCTGATCTAAAAATAACTTCTATACCTCCATGGGTATGTTTATTTACAATTCTATATTGTGGCTTCTAATACTTTTCTTTGATTATTTCATACATATAACGCTTTGAATTCTCAAGGACCTTTCATTTTGGTGCAAAAGAATGTCTTACCAATACGATTTTGTAACATTTGTACCATGTTTATGTCTGCAACAGAAGCTGATCCTCATATACTTATGCCAATGAGATAAGGAACTATTTTAAATCTATCATGAGGTATTATGCACTTTACCATTTGCATTTTGAACAAGCTTAGCCTCAGTCCTTCATACAACTTGAAACTCCTGTGCTGATAGATGACGTCTTACGAGTGGTTTTACTCTACATACTCACGAACTCCAGGTCAATATTTCGATGGCACCATACTTCAAATCCTGGGATATCTTTCCATGATTTAGGAAAAATGATTGTACGACTGTACACTATCTAAAACACAACAATAACAACAACAAAACCAACAAATATTTTGAGACTATTCACACATACCGGGTGAGTCCGCTGTGCCTGACTTTTTCTGTTGTTAGGTGTCCCAACGAACCTCACTGGTGGCGTGAAATAAAAACGCGGGATCATTTGCCAGTTGCGTAAGTATGCATACACAGATATAAACACGAGTTTCGAAATCTCGTCCGTAGAGCTCTTGAAGTAGCTGCTGGTGATAGGGCGAAACAATCTGCTGTGCAAGATCCGTACAACAGACGACTGGCTGATGTTGGCCTGTTGTGCTACTACCCGGGTACTCGTGTGAGGATTCCCCCGAAACTGTCCAGAACTGTCCAAAGCTGGAGCCTCTCTAATAGGAACTGCTCGGGAAGGAGACGAATTTATACGCAAACGTCGCTCCACCCTCCTAAACGGATTTGCGACTGGTTGTCGTCTATGTTGAAATCTTTCGTGTTACAGGCGCTGTGCTTCGTGTGCGTTCTGTCTTGCTTAACACCGGGCGAGATGGCCGTGCGGTTAGGGGCGCGCAGCTGTGAGCTTGCATCCGGGAGATAGTGGGTTCGAACCGCACTGTCGTCAGCCATGAAGATGGTTTTTCGTGTTTTCCCCATTTTCACACAAAGCAAATGCTAGGACTGTACCTTAATTAAGGCTACGGCAGCTTCCTTACCATTCCTAGACCTTTCCTATCCCATCGTCGCCATAAGACATATCCGAGTCGCTGCGACGCAAGCAAATAGCAAAGAAAAAAGTCTTGCTTCACCGTAGATGAGGAGAATGTCAACATACCTCATCTGTTGAACACATAGAGAAAAAATGACCAGCACTGCTAGGCTACACCAAATCTCAGGCCAATACATATTGAAAATGCATGCTGTATGCTATTGGTTGAATGTGGCACGAATGGCCTTGTATTTGATCCACAAAGCTTAAAATGTGAATACAAATGTTTAGCGCTCGTGTGACTCGAAGCCACTTACCAACGGCAGATGCGTCAGCACGTCTGTGCTTAGCCCATTATACCACGGTGACTGTTACCTCAAGCTTATCAGAAAGCGTACTTGGTGTAAAACTAATTGGCACGTACTTTTTACATAACCGTATGACAGCTTGTTGCATTGTGTAAATACCTGTCGCATACATGTTTTTGTAGAAGTCTTGCTGTGATAACGCAGTAAGTGCTTTAAAGGCGACTGTAGCTTGGTATACGGCACGAGGGAATCGACCAACAGACCACTGACGTTCATTGGGATGCCTAACAACAGAAAAGTCAGGCGCAGCGGACTCGCCTGGTATAGCGACCGTGATGTTCATGTCAAAAGAGGAAACATCAGATAGCATAGATATTCTGAAATGCAAACCAATCTTGGGTTGCTGGTGGCTTAACCTGCAGAACTTTTACCCCTCTACAACATCCTTACTCTATACTGGCGAGAGAGGGTTGACTAACGAAGGCTTAACCTGTAGAGCTATTGCCTCTGTACAGTATCCTCATTCTATACCGGCGATAGAGGTTTGGAGTATTGGTGGATTAACTTGTAGAACCTCTCTACAGCACCCTCAATCTACACCAGCGTCAGAGTATTGGGCTACCGATGGCTAAACCTACAGAATTATATCCTCTATACAGCATTCTCACTCTATACTGGCTACAGGGGTTTGGACTAATGCTGGTTTAACCTATAGCGCTATTGCCTCTCTACATCATCCTCGCTGTATAATGACGATGAAGGCTTGGACTAACGCTGGCTTAACTTGCAAAACAATATCTTCTCTGCAGCATTCTCGCAGTATAGTGTACACTACCGGCCAAAAGTTTCCGGACCAAACATACGTACCCGCGCGAATATGTTGAATGATTCTTTAATGACAGAATATATTACTGTAACCAAGTTTCGAAGGCGACAATTTTATGTTCGACGTTCAGCATCGAAAAAAAATACATTCTACCGTATGGTTTGGGTTTTTTCACATTCAGTGGAGTTGACAGACTGCACCAAATTCAAGGAACATGCAAAAAACGGCTACCATCCCATCCTCTCTCGTTATGCTTTTCCGTCTGGACAGCATCGTGGGTTTGACCTCCAAAAAGACAATGACCCCAGACACACGTCTCGCTATTGCATGAAATATCTGAAAACACACAAAACTCTGGGGAATTGTTTTTAATGAAATGGCCCCCCGCCAATACCCGGACTTAAATCCAGTTGAGCTGCTGTGGGAGGAGTTGGATCGGCAAGTCCGAAGAGAGTGTCCTTCTTCATCGAAAAATCTGTGGGGCATCTTGCAGAATGTCTGGCAAAGTATACCCATATCAGTGTTAGAAAAACTTATTGTGAGCATGCCGAGAATAGTTAAAACTGTACTTGCAGCAAAGAGGGGTTTCTTTGATGAGAAGAGAGTGTGTTCTGGTGACCTGTAGGAGTAAATGTGTACATATTGTCTATTTCGTGCTCAGACGTAATGTAAAAACGTACTTTTATTGTAAAACATTAGTTTTAGAATATATATTTGCCAATTCCTTGCATAGGTATGTTGTTTTCTTTTAATCTCAGTCCATTCTTTAACAGTTCAATGCTTGTCGGGAAACTGTTGGCACCGGGCGAATTGGCCGTGCAGTTAGAGTCGTGCAGCTGTGAGCTTGCATCCGGGAGGTAGAGGGTTCGAATCCAACTGTCGGCAGCCCTGAAGATGGTTTCCGTGATTTCCCATTTTCACACCAGGCAAATGCTGGAGCTATACCTTAATTAAGGTCACGGCCGCTTCCTTCCAACTCCTAGGCTTTTCCTATTCCATCGTCGCCATAAGACCAATCTGTGTCGGTGCGACGTAAAGCCACTAGAAACTTTTAGCCGGCAGTGTATATAACTGAGTGTGGTACGAAAATAGAGGATTTAATGAAAAAATTGCGATAACAAACATAATATTTGTGAGCATACATTTAAAAGAGTCAGTGGCATACAGGGTAAACGAATTTTCTTGTACTGGAAGTATGGCATCACTTTTCGCCTACCAAATATTCAAAACTGGTTTAATGTACTTGTTATAAACATCTTCCGAGGTACTCGCAGCCGCTTTCGCGGTGAGTTGCAATATCATGATGGTGATTTAGATGGCCCTAACATTTGGGTCATCGGACCAGTTGCAATTTCAACTACCACCGATATCTTTAAGGGTGAAATTCGATACACCATTTCAGAAAACAGCCGATTATAATGAGCCAAAAGTTATTTACAGTTCACTAATGAGTTTTCTAGGGAATGTGGATTGATTACTGACTTTCAGTGTTTTGGCTAACTCTCATAACACAAGCACTTGAGAGGGCATAGAAGCCGAGTGGCTTCGTCACTGGCTTCTCACCAAGGTGGCCATGGTTTTAATCTCAACCAGTATTGTTAGAGTTTTGAAACGAAACGTCACGTCCCTTTGGTTTTGATTCAAGTAAAACTGGAGCCGTCGCAGTTATGACTACGATGACGTCAGTCACATAAAACTACAAGTATGCAGCCACGCACACAAATTGTTACGAGAAAGCAGGTTTTGAAATTATGATTGATCTGAATTTGAAAGGAAGGTTGTAACACTGAACTCCGATAGATGTCCTGGACTAGATATCGAATTTTCAGACTCGATGTATTAGTGTTTATATGGTAGGCTACATTATTATTATTATTATTATTATTATTATTATTATTATTATTATTATTATTATTATTATTATTATTATTATTATATGTAGTGGTTGTATACCCAAAGAAATCAAATACGGAGTAAACATGAAATTAAACGTAGCCTACAGTATGTCAAATAAATCTTAAAGAGAATATTATATGAAGGAACATTACCGGTGAACGTATTTCTGCCTTAATAATGAAAACTAGTGCGTGATCCTTTACTGCTAATAACGTAAAATAAAACCCTCAGCCTCAAGATTATATTTCCTGCTGTCATTTGGTGCACGATTATTGAGCTCTCTGAAGTAAACCATGTGTAGATAATTGCGTTCAGATTTCTGCATCGACGTGTTTTCTTTTCCGGCCAATGTTAAAACCACATGGTTTCCAGTGCAAACATGGATCAGTTCAGTTTTAACCTGTACTTGAATGCCTGTTGCCAGTGCTCAACGGCAATTTCCAGAAATACTTGCGAAAGTAGCGCCTAGGCTTTACCTGACACAACTGCGTAAGGAGGCTAGGCTATCTGTCGGCGCTTCAACGGATATCAAGCGAGCAAACATAATAGTTCTACGCGACCGTTCATACTGTGATTAAAACAACAGGGACTCCAGTCTTATCTAGATCCGAATAATTGGAACGTGACTCATCATTTCAGGAATCTCACATGCACTGACCGAGTGTCGAACTGATGGCATCTTCTTGAGAAGCCATTTGATTATGTCGCTAAGTTACGCATGCCGTGCAAAAGAGCGATACATTTCCACAATTTTTAATTCGAAGCATTCATCTATGATATTCTAGGGATTATTATTATTATTATTATTATATTATTATTATGTCTGACTCGTTGGTTGAATGGTCAGCGTACTGGCTTTCGGTTCAGGGGGTCCGGGGTTCGATTCCCGGCCGGGTCGGGGATTTTAAACTTCAATGGTTATTTCCAATGACCGGGGTCTGGATGTTTGTGCTGTTCCCAACATCCCTGCAACTCATACCCCACACATAACACTAACACGCAGTTACCTACACATGGGAGACGCCGCCCACCCTCATCGGAGGGTCTGCCTTACAAGGGCTGCACTCGGCTAGAAATAGCCACACGAAATTATTATTATTATTATTATTATTATTATTATTATTATTATTATTATTATTATTATTATTATTATTATTATGCTATTTACGTACATTTTAGAAAAAAAATTGGTAGGCGTTCTATGTCCAGCTCCTTAGCTGAATGGTTAGCATCAAATCCTACGGTTCAGAGGATCTCGGGTTCAATTCCAGGTCGGGTCGGGGATGGTTAACTGTGAATGGTTAATTCCTCTAGCTCTAGAATGGGTGTTTGTAATCATCTTAATGCACTCCTTTTCATCTACACACTACACACCACACTACAAATAGCTAGAGAAACACGCAAGAGTGGAGACATTCCTGTACACAGGGTTGGCGTCAGAAAGGCATGCGGCTGTAAAACTGGGCCACATTCACACAAAGTGTCGATTTCCCTAAGGTGTGGTGAAAAGGACAGGAAGAGGAAGGTTGGTGAGCATTCTATGTTCGCATCCCAGTGACTGTATGTTAAGTCGGTGTTTGACCATGGAGATGAGATTAGTTTTGTCTGGGTCATCCTACTTATCTTGTCAATTTTCTATTTTCTATTTTCTATTTTCCATTTCTCATCTTCTGAAAACTAACAGACATTGTCACTTGTTACAGTCCTATACCTT
This sequence comes from Anabrus simplex, assembly GCF_040414725.1. NCBI lineage: Eukaryota > Metazoa > Arthropoda > Insecta > Orthoptera > Tettigoniidae > Anabrus > Anabrus simplex. The sequence continues at coordinate 743,799,673 of NC_090266.1, read as the reverse complement.
GGCAAAATTTCTTCAGTTTTTACAAGTTTTTATTTACATAAGATGGCTAATATGAATTTTACAATCACCGAGCTCGATAGCTGCAGTCGCTTAAGTGCGGCCAGTATCCAGTATTCGGGAGACAGTAGGTTCGAACCCCACTGTCGGCAGCCCTGAAAATGGTTTTCCGTGGTTTCCCATTTTCACACCAGCATCGTCACCATAAGACCTATCTGCGTCGATGAGACGTAAATCAACTAGCAAAAAAAAAGAATTTTACAATCAAAACATTCTCTTAAACAAAGAACAAAGAACACATGGTAAATAAGCAGCAAAAAATTTGCACACAAATGTACATTGTGTCTGAAATTTAGAGTTAATTTCAGTGCACCTTATGGAAATATACATTTTTAACCAGAAAGGCGTGTATACTCTAATTATCAAAACAGTTTTACACATCTTAATGCACTTGTAGGGGCAACATATTATTCGCCAGAATAAGACCACAAATATCATTATTATTGTGCTGAAAAGCACTCGTCTGAATGTTATTTAATTGAATGTCCAATTAAAACGTACTAAATTCAATCTAAGGAGACAGACTCTAAGAATCACTCATTGTATTGATGTTTACCAGAGAATAAAATCGTGGTAGGCTGGAGAACAAGTTGTGTGTAAAGTTTATTTTTAATGCTATGTTTGGGGCGTCGACCCATGTGGATCTTTTGCCCCTACTGGCACCATATTGTATGAACCTGCGTGTAATTGAAATGGCGGTAGTGTGGAATGTTGTGTGTGAGGAAAGTAAGATTAAGGACGTCACAAACACCCAGTCCCCAGGCCAGGGATATTAATCATTACAATTACAAACCCTGACCCGGACGGGAATCGAACCCGGGGGCGCCAAATGACAGGCGGACGCGTTACCCCCTACACCGCGGAGCCGGGCTGTGTGTAAAGTTACTAATTTCTTAAGTACTATGTCTGTATAGGAAAGTAAAAAACCGAAGTTTCGTAACCATGCATGTACACAACGCAAAATTATGACTCTGAAGTATGGAAAAGTATAATGTCAAAGACAATGTCTTTTTGTTTGTTTACGATTTGCTTTAAAATGTTTTTTTTTTTAATTACGCTTGAGGAAGTGGAAAAGGTTGTAAATAAACTCCATTGTCATAAACCAGCAGGAATAGATGAAATTAGACCTGAAATGGTGAAGTCTAGTGGGAAGGTAGGGATAAACGGGCTTCATAGAGCAATAAAATTAGCATGGAGTGTTGGTAAGGTACCTTCATGTTGGACAAAAGCGGTTATTGCACCTATCCACATGCAAGGGAACAGGAAGGATTGCAACAACTATCGAGGTATCTCACTGATTCGTACATCAGGCAAAGTATTCACTGGTGTCTTGGAAGGGAGGGTGTGATCAGTGGTTGAGAGGAAGTTGGATGAAAACCACTATGGTTTCAGACCACAGAGGGGCTGTCAGAATCAGATTTCGGTATGCTTCAGGTAAGTGAAATATTCTACGAAAGGAATAGACAGTAATGTTTCTGTTTCGTAGATCTAGGGAAAGCATATGACAGGGTACCGAGGGAAAAGATGTTCGCCATACCGGGGGACTATGAAATTAAGGATAGATTATTAAAATCAGTCAGAGGAATTTATATTGACAATTGGGCTTCATTGAGAATTGATGGTAGAATGAGTTCTTTTGTCCAACATGAAGGTACCTTACCAACACTCCATGCTAATTTTATTGCTCTATGAAGCCAGTTTATCCCTGCCTTCCCACTAGACTTCACCATTTCAGGTCTAATTTCATCTATTCCTGCTGGTTTATGACAATGGAGTTTATTTACAATCTTTTCCACTTCCTCAAGGCTGTAATCTTCCACCTTTGCTGTTCGTAGTTTACATGGATCATCTGCTGAAAGGTATAAAGTGGCAGGGAGGGATTCAGTTAGGTGGAAATGTAATAAGCCGTCTGGCCTATGCTGACGACTTGGTCTTAATGGCAGATTGTGCCGAAACCCTGCAGTCTAATACCTTGGAATTTGAAAACAGGTGCAATGAGTATGGTATGAAAATTAGCCTCTCGAAGACTAAATTGATGTCAGTAGGTAAGAAATTCTACATAAATGAATGTCAAATTGGTGATACAAAGCTAGAACAGGTCGATAATTTCAAGTATTTAGGTTGTGTGTTCTCCCAGGGTGGTAATATAGTAAGTGAGATTGAATCAAGGTGCAGTAAAGCTAATGCAGTGACCTCGGAGTTGCGATCAACAGTATTCTGTAAGAAGGAAGTCAGCTCCCAGACGAAACTATCCTTACATCGGTCTGTTTTCAGATCAGCTTTACGGGAGCCAAAGCTGGGTGGACTCAGAATATCTTATACATAAGTTAAAATAACAGACATGAAAGTAGCGACGATGATTACTGGTAAAATAAGGTGGGAACAATGGCAGTAGGGTACTCGGAATAAGGAGGTAAAGGCTAAGTTAGGAATGCACTCGATGTATGAAACTGTACGCATAAACCGCCTTCGGCGGTTTGGTCATGTAAGGAGAATGGAGGAGGATAGGTTACCTAGGAGATTAATGGACTCTGTTATGGAGCATAAGAGAAGTAGAGGGAGACCGAGACGACGATTGTTAGACTCAGTTTCTAACGGTTTAAACATAAGAGGTATAGAACTAAATGAGGCCACAGCACTAGTTGCAAATACAGGATTGTGGCGACGTTAATAAATTCACAGAGGCTTGCAGACTGAACGCCGAAAGGCACAATGGTCTATAATTACGGTGTATGTATTTGTGTTCGATTTGCTTTACGTCGCACCGGCACAGATATATTTTATGGCGACGATGGGATAGGAAACTGCTAGGAACGGGAAGGGAGCGACCGTGGCCTTGGTTAACGTAGAGTACCATCATTTGCCTGGTGTGAAAATGGGAAACCACAGTAAGCCACCTTCAGGGCTGTCGTCAATGGGGTTCAATCCCAGTATCTCCCGAATGCAATTTGACAGCTACGTGACGCAGATCACGCAGCCACTCGCTCGGTACAATTATGTCCATTTTCCATACAAGACTTTATCTGACCAACAGGTCCTTGTCCTCACAACTTTGGTAATTTATGGCAAACAATGAAGCTTAGCTTTTACAATTGAAGTCCCCAGCAGAAAGAATATCAAACATCATATTGTTAAAATGAGAAAGAAACGGTAGCTTCCAGTACAAACTTACCAAGAGGGAATTGAATCTTCAAAAGATACATGTCAGGTCGGTCTCGAAACCTGAACTAAAATTTCACTGACCCAAAAGCCCAAGAGTTTACTTAGAAACCTCTAATTACATTTAGGAGAACAGCTTTTCTGCACCTAAAGCTTAAACGGCTTTACACTCGCTACCCTTATTCTACAAGGAAGTCACACACAAATAACGGATCGAAAGATCCAGAAGTCACAAGAGCAGAAGCTCATACTATACGGCCAAGAAGTGGAAAACAAAGGTTAAATAGAAAGGCCGATAACAAATTAAAGGGATGCTGTCTCGAGATACGACTTGTCAATAGGACCTAATAGGGCAGAAGGCCCAGTGTCACAGAGGATAAGCCATACTAGGTGATGGCTATGATAGAGGATAGAGAGTTTGAGTTTAGAAAACCAGAAAGCAAAGTGAATAAGAGAAACGAGGGTACACACTCACACGTCGTTACCTTTTCCAAGTCCCCATGTCCATAGACAGCTAGAAAGCTTACATAATAAACATAGAATCCTGCATTAAAATTGAGGTAATCGCAACACCTACTAACTGTTACAGGCTGAAGGGGAACGCTGGTATCTTCCCTTCGGCACACGTACATAGAGTTACATGTTAGGAAATTCTCTGTCTCACCTAGCTGCCACTAATTTGCCGCCATTCCAGCCACGTCCGCCGTCTCCAGGAGGAGACCTCACACTATGTTGCACTCTCGGAGATCAGATCAAGACAGTCCCGATTATTTTTTCTAATGAGGTCAAGTACATGGGAGCCCCAGAGTGAAAACTATGCCACCTTACTCATCTGTTTCCGTGGTTACCTGATGAGTCAGAAAAACGTAGCGTGTTACATACACTGGCGGGGAAAAATCACTCTTCTACCAGGTTTTCGGTAGGGCAGAACTGTTACTTAACTCGGAAGTTGATCGGTCTTTTTACAAACAGAATTTAGTACCTTGTAAGAAAACAGAAATGTGTCAGTTTGGAAAAGGCCGAAACCTTATTATAATTTGGCATACAGGAGCCAAGGGCCGCGAATTCGGTATCGGATTGTTGTCTTCTTGATCATGATGATCCGTTTCAGCAGGGCGATGCCCTCTTCATTTGACTGGGTGAAGAAAACCCGAGATTTCGTCATTCTAACATGCTTCAGGATCTGCTGATTTATGGTCGGAGTGTTGAGATGCTTATGAATCTCGGATATGATATGTATCATGGTGAACCGGTCATGCGTCGCAGCACCTTTTCTGGAACACCTGGAGTTGCCGCAGTGGCATCTTGGAAATATAGCACCAGGCACCAGATGGCGAAATGCTACTGTCCTAGCGTTGGCTCGCTGTAATGCCTGGTCTATATTTCATCTCCAGATTAGTGCTTTGTTCAGGATCATACCAAAGTACTTGACCTTAGTGCGCCATGATAGCTCAGTTTCCCTAATTTTAAGATGACGAAACCTCGGTTGCTTCCTCGAAAAGAGGATCGCCTGGGTTTTTTTCGGATTAATTTCAACCTTTTTCTTGGTACACCAGGATAAAAAGTCGTTAATCCAGGTTTGCATTTTCGCTATGGCATCGCAATATCTTCGCTGTGCGGTATAAACTGCAATATCATCAGCGTACTGTTGGATCTTTACTCCTGCTCCGCTAGGGAGATCTTTTACATATAAGGGGTATACAGTTGGCGGCAGTACTTCTCGCTTGCGTAGAGATAGATATCTCGAACCATCATAACCAATGTGTAGAAATTGCTTGACAATCGGCGATATTGTAGAGTCTGTGAAAACTTGTATACTCGCTTGAGCTACGGATTCGCACAGATACCATGGTATATGAAAATGAAGTACCATATAGATAGTTAATTATCGTAACGGAGGTTGCATCAGGTAAAGCTCACGATCAAACCGTGGCTCTGTGACAGCCCAGTTCTTCAGATAGGTCGTTCTCTAACAATATGTCACACTTTTCAGGTGTACAATGCGTTCACAGTTCCTGTTTATGCTTGACAACGCCCGTCCGCACCAGGCTACACTGATGGATATCTATCCGGGAAAAAGGAATGCCACTCATTTAGATTAGCAGGCTTATTCCCCGATCTCACTTTATCTAGCATTCTTACTACTCACTCGAGCATCATATTCCGTCGTGCTGGGTTCCCTTACTAACCTTCCAGTAGCTTCGAGTTGCTCAGATCAAAAGTGGAATTCCATACCCCAAGTACTGCTGGGCACTCAGAACCCGTTAAGTGGAGAGTTACACCCTTGTGAATCACGGAATTACATTTTTTCAGTTTATATTTTCTTTATGGAACATACTTTCCTCTTCAATCTGGTAGAAAAAATGATTGTCTCCACTATTTCAAATGTATGTCTGTGAATGTCTAGGTGTGTATGTCTCTTGCTTCGTGTCACTCGGTCATGTATTTGTTACTCACTTTCTGTAACTTTCATATGTACATGTTTTTCATCATAATACAGCCAGACTCGGTTAATACTATGATCTGCCATCCTCGGAGGCCCAGGTTCGATTCTCGGTACTACCAGAAATTTCATATTAGCAGGAGAATTTGTTTGTGCCAAAAGGGTACATGCAGCTCACCTCTACTGGCTGTGTGCCTCAAAAGGGCTGCGTTACCTTGGGACGAAGACACGAATTAATTTTGTCCGACACGTTGGCTGAATAGTCAACGTACTGGTCTTCATTTCGAAGGCCCCGGATTTGATTCCAGGCTGGATCGGGGAGTTGATCTTAAATGGTTACTTCCGTTAACTCAAGGGATGGACATTTATACTGTTCCCAAAATTCCTGCAACTTCTCACACAGCATCCTCCACCACAATAACACTCACTTCCCTGTAGATGGTAGATGACGACCACCCTCGTAGGAGGGTCTGCCTTACAAGAGCTGCACCAGGCTCGTAAGAGCCAAACGAAATTATTATTATTAACCTTGAACCCATAATTCTACGATGAAAAATAATTCCAGATATTTATTTCAGCTACAAACAACTTTTTGAGAGGTGCCATGTTTTCATTTCAAGAGCCTCGCTCTCTCGTGGGAACGAACTCACCATGCCAAGCTAGCCGCGAGCTCGTGAAATGCCGGGATACTTCGGTTGACCTCGAGTATCGAATACTTTATCAATTTCGGAAAATCCTTCATAACGAGAGACTTTGGCGACATGGTAAATCCAGGAATAAAGAATCTAAATTATTAATAAACCTTACGTGAAGATAGAATCCCCAGGGTAAATATAAATGCAGTTAAGCCTGGAGGGAAGTTGGCGTCCTACTCGCGGATTTGTGACAGGTGTCGTGGCAAATGGCTGAGGAAAGACCGCGAAACGACATGTCAGAAATAAATTAATTACGCCCGTTGCAAGTATGGGAAAATATGAAATTAACACCATGATGAATTATAAGTCTGCCCTAATTTATGCAATAAATTTCAATAAAATTGGTCCAGTGGATGTGGAATTAGCAGATTGCACCATCGAGCTTCATGGTGAGGATGGCGTCATCTCAGAGGATATATAAGAAATCCCGTCCACCTACTTTTTTCATTCTATCTGATGGTCTGGATGGTGAAACCCACGTCGCTCGTCTGCAAGAAAGTGGGGGGTTTTGTTCTCAAAATCACTTGTTATATATTCGTGTCAATGGTTCAAGTAGAATATTAAATGGAAGGTGATAGAAATTTTCCTGAGCTTCCGCCGATGAAAACTGTGAAGGCTTAGATATCTGTTTAAAATACGTAGCTGAGTTTCTCTCCGTATTACAATTGTGTGTGTTTGATATTGTCAAAGGGAGTCTGGAGGCTAGCCGGTGAGGGCTGATTTTTTTGTTATCTGTTTGAAACACCTGGACAGCATTAGGGTGGACAAAAGCAGAGTTATGGGAAAACAGTGGCAGTCGCCAGTTGAGAAGGATGCTCGTCGCATGTTAAACGCGAAGAAAGTGCGTCATTTGCGGTGTTAATCGATACAAGTGTAAAACCTGTGTAGTTTATGATATATATATATATATGAAGATGATGTCTATTGAGCCATGATCGGCTAAATAAGAGGGCAGCTGGCTAAATGTGGCCGAAATCTCCAGGATGACTACGATTACAGGTCTGTGTATATATTTTGCATTAATGTTGTAGTATAGAATTTATTTGTCCCAATACAATTTTCAGTGCGTGTGTCGAATTAATATTTAATAATGATCAGGCGAATGCGTTATATTTCTGGTCGTCGTGTGAAACTCTTCAGGGCAATAAAATTCACGTCGAGAAACTGTAAAAAATGGGAAGTTTAAATAATATGTTAACATTCCTTGAGATAGTGTTCAAACTGAGTAAAGTTAGAAAGGTGACAACGATAATGTACTCGTGGTGAATGCCTTAATTTCGAATATCGTATGAGTTCAGAATTTTTTGTCGAAGAAATAAATAATAATAATAATAATAATCATAATAATAATAATAATAATAATAATAATAATAATAATAATAATAATATTATTTACAGCAGGATAAATGTTTCAATGTTAAAAGTGTATTTAACAGATATGTTGAGTAAGATTTGCGTTCATCTCGAAATCCAGTGGAGTCTGATAAAGTTCTATTTATTTGTGGGAAGGTAATTTTTGTGACATCGTGTGTGTCGGTGATATAGGAAATCACGGTGTGTTATTGTATTCTTGAGGTCCGAAAGTTTAAGTAAAAATGAATGAATAGGACCATTATAAATTTGTTCGTCACGGGAGTATTGAGGTTTGAAAAGTTTTGAAACAGGAAGAGATGGATTGTTCCGGAATGATATGTTGAGATAATACACTGACTGACAGTGACAATGCAACACCAAGGAGGAGTGGTTCGAAAGGGATGAAAGTTGGGGACAAAACAGAGACGGCACGGACGAATAATTGATGTTTATTTCAAACCGATATGCAGGTTACACAATGCGCACGGCATCGACTCAGTAGGATGTAGGACCACCGCGAGCGGCGATGCACGCAGAAACACGTCGAGGTACAGAGTCAATAAGAGTGCGGATGGTGTCCTGAGGGATGGTTCTCCATTCTCTGTCAACCATTTGCCACAGTTGGTCGTCCGTACGAGGCTGGGGCAGAGTTTGCAAACGGCGTCCAATCAGATCCCATACGTGTTCGATTGGTGAGAGATTCGGAGAGTACGCTGGCCACGGAAGCATCTGTACACCTCGTAGAGCCTGTTGGGAGATGCGAGCAGTGTGTGGTCGGACATTATCCTGCTGAAACAGAGCATTGGGCAGCCCCTGAAGGTACGGGAGTGCCACCGGCCGCAGCACATGCTGCACGTAGCGGTGGGCATTTAACGTGCCTTGAATACGCACTAGAGGTGACGTGGAATCATACGCAATAGCGCCCCAAACCATGATGCCGCGTTGTCTAGCGGTAGGGCGCTCCGCAGTTACTGCCGGATTTGACCTTTCTCCACGCCGACGCCACACTCGTCTGCGGTGACTATCACTGACAGAACAGAAGCGTGACTCATCGGAGAACACGACGTTCCGCCATTCCCTCATCCAAGTCGCTCTAGCCCGGCACCATGCCAGGCGTGCACGTCTATGCTGTGGAGTCAATGGTAGTCTTCTGAGCGGACGCCGGGAGTGCAGGCCTCCTTCAACCAATCGACGGGAAATTGTTCTGGTCGATATTGGAACAGCCAGGGTGTCTTGCACATGCTGAAGAATGGCGGTTGACGTGGCGTGCGGGGCTGCCACCGCTTGGCGGCGGATGCGCCGATCCTCGCGTGCTGACGTCACTCTGGCTGCGCCTGGACCCCTCGCACGTGCCACATGTCCCTGCGCCAACCATCTTCGCCACAGGCGCTGCACCGTGGACACATCCCTATGGGTATCGGCTGCGATTTGACGAAGCGACCAACCTGCCCTTCTCAGCCCGATCTCCATACCCCTCGTAAAGTCGTCTGTCTGCTGGAAATGCCTCCGTTGACGGCGGCCTGGCATTCTTAGCTATACACGTGTCTTGTGGCACACGACAACACGTTCTACAATGACTGTCGGCTGAGAAATCACGGTACGAAGTGGGCCATTCGCCAACGCCGTGTCCCATTTATCGTTCGCTACGTGCGCAGCACAACGGCGCATTTCACATCATGAGCATACCTCAGTGACGTCAGTCTACCCTGCAATTGGCATAAAGTTCTGACCACTCCTTCTTGGTGTTGCATTTGCTCTGTCAGTCAGTGTAGTTGTATAGATGTTGAATGATTAGGAAGCTTGTATTTCAAGTGTGATGCCGCCGTGATAGGCGATGAAGATGAATTTTGAGACAGGCTATATTTGTTGATGGCGAAGAATGGTTGAGACAGGCTGTATATTAAATGTGATATTTCTGAGGCAGGCTGTAGTGAGATTCCGCTAACAATCCGGAACAGCTGACCGGGTGAAGGTCGGTTCGAAATGAGTGCTCTGTGACGCACATTATGATTTCAAGTTAAGATCTCCCAGTGAAAAACAATTTCTGTAGAAGATTGTAGCTCTTGGCAGTTAAGTCCAACTGGCGATTTATGTAAAGTCAGCATAGTGAATATTATAGTATTCGACCTCAAGGGTAGAAGAGCATTCTGAATACACGGTTGGTGTTATTTGACTGTATTAACAAATTCCCACTCAGTAAATTTCATAAATTACGAGACGGTAAAGTATCATTAAATCGGAAACATTGTGGGATGAGATATTGCATGTTATTAAAGCGATAGTTTGGCTGTGTAGATTCATTGAATTTCACTTCACTGGATAGTTTATGGATATGAATGTTTGGAATAGTGAGATGGTAGACGATTTTGGGCCTCACCCTAGAATTACAATGTGGATTTTTGCGATGGTGATGATTACTGTTCTGGAGATATTTACGGAATGTTAGACGTGTGCTGAAATTCATTATTATATTTCCAAACTTCATTGCGTATGTAGAGATCGTGTTTGAGTTGTGGATTGTTTGCCACGCGTTATTTATTTTCAATTTCACGTTTTGTTAACAAGATAGGGACTTAGTTGGATTTCTCAACTTGCGTTCAGTCAGTGGAAAGATTCATTGTGTGCTATAGTTTCGACAAGGTTTCCAGCTAAATATCGAAGAATGTGTTTGAATTTACGATTTTCGCCTGACATTCTAGAGCATGCACTGACATCCCAGTTTCCGCTCGACGATAGATTTAGGACGTCACATGTTATCATAGGAGTATACTGGTGATGAGACGTCCCAGTTTACCCTCGACGATAGATTTAGGAAGTTGTGTGTGTACATAGATGTTAGTGATAGGGTGTGTAGACATTATGTAGGCCCGACGATAGGTTTAGGGTGTCGTCTGTATATATTCAAGTCTTAGGTTAGGTGTTTTTGCGAAGTGACTTGAACGATGGTAGTGTCTGCAGTAGTGTATGCAATGCGAAGAGTGTTAGCGAAATAATATTGTGGCCATGTTTTGGCACAGCCCTTACCAGCTGGAAGGTGTTTACATAAGATTATGGAACCACTAGTGGCATGAACGTGAGGGTTGTCCAATATTGGATACTGAGCTAACGGTAATTGAGTATTTACTGCTGTTTGCCATGCGCGTTTGAGTTCATTGAACTTTAGTATTTTATTTTAGTTACGGACTTAATTGTTTTGTCGTTCGGACGTCCGATTGCTTTGTTAGTGTGCGTGTTGACACTTAGCTTCTTTATGTGAAACTTGAGTTACGAATGCGAGTTCGATTCGTCAGCTGGGAATATATTTTATTTTCAATTTTTCGTTCTTTCATTTTTATAATAGTTGATTGTGGTCGATGAATAACTTTGTAGTTAGTTTGTTGGGACAAACAATAAGTAGATGGATCTGTAACGGTAGTCGGAGTTGTAAAGGAAATAATTCCCTAGATTTTTATTTTATTTTACCATGTGGACTTGTAATTTTATTAAACTTAACGTAACCGTTTATAACCTGAAAGTTGGTTTTATAAGAATATTTTTCAAGTGATTTGCCACATTTTCTTTAACTTCAGTGTTTGGCATTTCTTCTAAATGCATGATGAATAAGTGTTTCCTGCATTTCGCAGTTTTGTTCCTTCAGAACGACGTAACGTAAGATCCTCTCGGATCGAGTTGTTGTTGGTCCCTTCTGCACAGCTGTATGGGTGATGCACGTTTCAGCATCGGGATTATTCTATAACTTAAGGGTGTCACGAGATGACAATACATGGTGGAATTTTATTTTTTATTATGACTACTGCTGTTAACTTGTAGTGAACACCATGCTTTCCAGTAGTATCTCGCAACCTATCCAAAGCAACTGATAGTCAATTTGGTTCGATTAAGGGTCAATTCGGCGGGTGTTCCCATATCCGACAGGGTATTTGACTGGTGGATAACCGTAATTAAAAGTAAATCTGGAATTCTACTTGTTGAAGGTCAGATTTTCCACGGATCGTCTGGATTAATTCTCAGTTATCGTTTGGATCAATGGGTGCCCGATTTTCAGGTTTCTTTTCATTTTTCTAGTTTTCGCTGTCCACTAATCTGTGATATTTCTACTTTTCTCCGAAGAAATTTCTTCGATAACTGTAACTAATTAAACTAACGCCATGCATTGTGACTGTGTTTGAATCATTAAATAAGTATTTTTTTTAATGAATGATTTTATAAAAATAAATGTTTGCATTTAATTCAATAAAAGTTAGTAAGCACATATTTGCTCCTCATTTCAAGTAGTTAGGCTCTCTTCTGAACCCCATCGTTTGGTTAAGATCTTGACCGAAATATTCCCTCTACGACCCCAAGATTTAAGAGTTCGATATTGCTCTACTGCAGCAACTGTGGCCGACCAACGATGGAATGGTAAGTTAAAGGGTTCAACCTTGATGCTTTCACGGCCCGTACTTGTAGACATGATATGTGATTTTGGGCTTATGTCGTGTCAAGAAAACAAGGTAACACTCTTACGTTTCGCAGAGAAATTTGCTGCGCGTCTTCAGGAAAAAATCTCTACTGTTGCAATCATTTACTTAAATTAGACACAGCTCTCAATACCTCTACTAACAGGCAAAGTGTTAACATGAAAGTAACCGAGCTCGATAGCTGCAGTCGCTTAATTGCGGCCAGTATCCAGTATTCGGGAGATAGTAGGTTCGAACCCCACTGTCGGCAGCCCTGAAGATGGTTTTCCGTGGTTTCCCATTTTCACACCAGGCAAATGCTGGGGCTGTACCTTAATTAAGGCCACGGCCGCTTCCCTCCCACTCCTAGCCCTTCCCTGTCCCATCGTCGCCATAAGACCTATCTGTGTCGGTGCGACGTAAAGCAACTTGCAAAAAAACATGAAAGTAGAGTTTTCCATATTAACAAGTACTCCTCCGGCGAATGAAGACAGATCTATCCCATCCTTATGCAGATGTTCACACATCATCATGCTAGACACATAACACTTCTTAATTACATTCATTGTGTTATAATGACCAAGCCAGCGCACATTTGTTGCCCCTGGAATTATTAGTATCGGATCTTATAATATTTTGTGAATGTCATGACTGTTTTGAGCGTGATGATAAAAATGAACATACTGAAATTAAATCTACAGCTCGTCTACTAAACCTTCTCTCCATTTCGGATATAACAGTATTTGTAAATTTAACTAATGTCTACAAACATGTTTTGCCATCAGGGTCGTCTGTTTTTAATATACTGATGTGAAACACCTTCTCCTTCAGTTCATTATATGTTGTAGTAAAATCACTATGTTCCTGTTTATCTGCTTTCTGAACATCTTCAGATATTGATTTAAAGTATGAGGAAGTACTTGAAATTAACTTGGGAAGAACTGCCAACTGACAGTTCTTCTTTTGCAAACATTTGCTTAAATTAGACACAGCTCTCAATACCTCTACTAACAGGCAAAGTGTTAACATGAAAGTAGACTTTTCCATATCAATAAGTACTTATCCAGCCAATGAAGACAGATCTGTCCCATCCTTATGCAGATGTTCACACGTCATCATGCAAGACACATAACACGTCTTAATTACATTTATTGTGTTATAATGACCGAGCCATCGGATCTTGTAACATTCTGTGAATGTCATGGAGAGCTGTTTCTCGTTTTGGAGACTGGTGTAAGAGCTTATAGATAGATGTCTTTGAGTACATAAAAAAAAATCACATGGGGTAGCTGATTCCTTGCACTTGCCACTGCGAGTGACAATACACGAGTTCTACAATGTATATAGGGAACAGTTCTTCCCGCTTTTTCTGGGCGACTTTTGTGGACTCCAGAGACACAGCCAGAAAAATTAGAACCACCATCGAATCCACAAGCAAACAGATGTAATGGACATACCTGACACATATAGACTGTTTAGATTTATTGGCAGTGTTTGTGGACCCATCAGCCATTAATGCAAAATATTTGCCCTTAATTCCAGTAGCAAACAATTCATGAAATACCTCCCTCGTGCATTGTAGCATTTCACAGGCTGTTTCTTTTTAGAATTTGCTTTACGTCGCACCGACAGGGATAACTCTTATGGCGACGACGGGATAGGAAAGGCCTAGGAGTAGGAAGGAGGTGGCCATGGCCTTAATTAAGGTACAGCAATTGTCTGGTGTGAAAATGGTAAACCACGGAAAACCATCTTCAGGACTGCCGACAGTGGGGTTCGAACCCACTTCTCCCGGATGCAAGCTCACAGCTGCGCTCCCCTAACCACACAGCCAACTCGCCCGGTGGCTGTTTCTTTACTGCAATATGTAGCTCTTTCACTCTGTTTCCGAAGCCAGTTACTTAAATTATCAGCAAAATGTACCATCGAATTTAGCACAATGTGTCCATAGTTGGTTGTGTGAGCAATCTCCTCTTTAACAAGAAAATATAAACTCTTAATTAAAACCGCCTCTGTGGTGTAGTGGTTAATGTGATTAGCTGCCACCCCCGGAGGCCCGGGTTCGATTCCCAGCTCCGCCATGAAATTTGCAAAACTGGTATGAGGGCTGGAACGGGATCCACTCAGCCTCGGGAGATCAACTAAGTAGAGGTGGGTTCGATTCCCACCTCAGCCATCCTCGAAGTGGTTTTCCGTGGTTTCCCACTTCTCCTCCAGGCAAATGCCGGGATGGTACCTAACCTAAGGCCACGGCCGCTTCCTTCCCTCTTCCTTGTCTGTCCCTTGCAATCTTCCCATCCTCCTGCAAGGCCGCTGTTGAGCATAGCAGGTGAGGCCACCTGGGCGAGGTACTGGTCATCCTCCCGAGTTGTATCCCCCGACCCAGAGTCCGAAGCTCCAAGACACTGCCCTTGAGGCGGTAGAGGTGGGATCCCTCGCTGAGTCCGAGGGAAAAACCGACCCTGGAGGGTAAACAGGTAATAAAGAAGAAGAAGAGGAGTAATGTTTTTCTTTTACTTTTCCTGTAGTTCCTGTGGCTTTATTATAATTAGTTATAGGCACATTAATGTAAACACCTTTAGTTTTTCGATGTAAGTTTGCATCGCTTAGATACTACCTAGAACAATACCACACAAACATCACTTCTATTTTTATCAACAACAGGCCACAGTTATTTATCCGTCCAAGATGCCATAAAATAATACACAGGTTTAGAGCTTCCTCCTCTCAAAGTTTCATGTCCAGATGAACCAAGAGTTTGTATTGATAGTGCTTCTTGAGGTGTTGATGTGGTTGTTTAGGACAGCTAGTATCTTCGATGGTTTCAGTATGGCTTCATCAGCCGTTATATTTTCAAGGACATCCATGCAAGCATGAGGTTTCACTTGTTTGTAGATGTAAAATGTGACAACAGATTATGCTAGCAATTCATCATGGTTTTATTTTTTACGCTGCACTAAACAGTATATTACGCTTCGCATTGATCCCAATAACACAAACTAATTTAGATGCAGAATGAAGAATTCAAATCGCCGGACTGAGTGGTTCAGACGGTTGAGGCGCTGACCTTCTGACCCCAACTTGGCAGGTTCGATCCTGGCTCTGTCGGGTGCGTCAAATACGTCAGCTTCGTGTCGGTAGATTTACTAGCACGTTAAAGAACTCCTGCGGGACTGAATTCTGGCACTCCGGCGTCTTCGAAAATCGTAATAAAGTAGTTAGTGAGACGTAAAAACAATAACACTATTATTATTAAAGAATACAAATGCATGTTTAGAAGAAACATAGTAAGGAAGAATTACACGCATGAAAGATACATTACCGAGCTCGATAGCTGCAGTCGCTTAATTGCGGCCAGTATCCAGTATTCGGGAGATCGTGGGTTCGAACCCCACTGTCGGCAGCCCTGAAGATGGTTTTCCGTGGTTTCCCATTTTCACACCAGGCAAATGCTGGGGCTGTACCTTAATTAAGGCCACGGCCGCTTCCTTCCCACTCCTAGCCCTTCCTTGTCCCATCGTCGCCATAAGACCTATCTGTGTCGGTGCGACGTAAAGCAAATAA
Source organism: Anabrus simplex (assembly GCF_040414725.1). Lineage (NCBI taxonomy): Eukaryota > Metazoa > Arthropoda > Insecta > Orthoptera > Tettigoniidae > Anabrus > Anabrus simplex. The sequence continues at coordinate 743,783,963 of NC_090266.1, read as the reverse complement.
GAAAAAAAAGAAAGATACATTACTCCAATCTCTTTGTTGCTACAACGCTTGTTTCAAGTTCTCTCGACGTGGCGTATACCAATTGTCAAACGCTCAGGGAACCGGAACGTTCCGAGTGGAAAACAGTTAACAGCGTCGCTAATATTGAAAATATCTATACTGAGTTTCTCATTCTTGTATATTTGTATAGTCATATTTTCAGCTGTATAACAATAATCTATTGATATACAATTTAATTTAATTACAAGGTAATAAGGATTTTCTCGGCGGGGGGTGGGGTGACTGGATAAATACCGGGGGGAGTGTAATACTCCCCGGCTGACTTCTGAGAGAAACATTGGCCTTGATTCGATTGCAAAACCTGCGGACTTTCAATTGATGCAACGGAAGGAAGAGAGATTTATGAGAGCTATTTAGAGATTGGTGCGTTATCCTCAGTCTTACCCTCCTTACTACCAAGGGAGAGTGTGTATGAGGATCGAGGCATGGACCCTGCAGTGGCGACGCGGTGTGTGGGAAGGAAGAACTGGTTGTTGCCCCCGCAGCTCGACCCACGACCGCCGCCAAGTTTCGGCTGAACACCGGGCTAGCACTGCTCTGCTAGGCTTGTCATCCATAAATCCAGTGAGTGGGCAACAAGGCAGGCCCTGCCTTCAACACCCACACAGATGTGTTGTAACATCTTAGCCCTTTGCCTGCCAGGTAGCGAGATACCGTGTTAATGTCCCTTTGAACGGCGTTACTGTTTAGAAGGCATACAATACACCATTGTCATAATTAGTCAAAGTCGCATTCAGTGAATATACATTCATTACAGACCAATATGTCTCTCATGATTTTCTTTTCTCAGTCCGCAGCCGAGGGAATTGGCTAAGACGTCCGCGGCGTGTAGCGGTAAACTTCCATTCGTGGGGTGTTGGGTTCAAATCCCGCCATCAATAGTCCTGAAGTCCGCCCTCGTAGCGTAACGGTTAGTGTTATTAGCTGCCGTCCTCGGGGGCCCTGGTTCGATTCCCGGTACTGCCAGAAATTTAAGAATGGCAGGAGGGCCGGTATGTGGATAAAATGGTACATGCAGCTCACCTCCATTGGGGGTGTGCCTGAAAAGAGCTGCACCACCTCGGGATGAGGACACGAGTTTACTAGTAGTCCTGAAGCCGGACTTCCGTAGTTTACAGATGTTCACATCTATGATGTTATTCCTTAATTAAGGTCAAGGCCGCGACCTTCCCGGTCGTATGTTTTCCGATCTCAGCGTCACCGAAAACCTATCTGTGCCAATGCGAAATTCGAAACCTAGGGGGGAAAAAGCGAGAGAGTAAAAGATCAGTCTCTAAGCCTCTGTGAACGAGTGACTCATAAACCTCCTCTTACGGGAAATAGCGTGTTTTCTTCTGTCTCATCTTTATACTTGAAAATGTATATACCCCATCTACTAGTCGACCAAAATATGTGTACTCGAGTTTGGAGGTTGTTTATGAAATAACCAATAGGTCCATAGAAAATCCACTAAAACCTTCAATTAACTCGTTTCAGTTCACGTTAGGACAAGTAGGTTTCGGATTAATTTTATTTTAATATTTTTTTTATCGCAGGTGGAACTCAAAAAAAGTGCCTGTTTTTAAGCGCGTTTCAATCTTGTGTAAATTTAAGACATTGTTTCTCCAAAACACGTCATCTGATCAAATCCAAATTCGAATACAATATACAATGGGGTATTTTATACATTCTTTTTATTTTTCAGAATTTCATGTTTCCAAGAAGAAAGTTGTCATGAATTTTGCAAAGTACCTAACTTTTCCTCAACTCGAGGTGGTTTGAAAATTGCGTTCTTGGTTGGGTTGTGAACTTTATATATCCAATGGTTATTCTATATGACTGTAAAATACGTAAATCAATTCACTTCCTAATATCAGTTTATATTTGTATTGTCCGCCTCCGTAGCGAAACGGTTAGCATTATTAGCTTCCGTCCTCGGAGGCCTGGTTCGATTCCTGGTACTACCAAAAATTTAAGAATGGCAGATAGGCTGGTATACAGTTACCATGGCACATACGGCTCAGCGCGATTGGGGGTGTGCCCGACAAGAGCTGCACAACCTCGAGACGAGGACACGAATTCGACGGAGAGGATTCGTCGTACCGACCACACGACACCTCGTAATCTTCAGGCCATCGGGCTGAGCAGCGGTCGCTGCTATGGCCCTTCGGGGCTGTTGTGTCATGGGGTTTGGTTTGTTTGGTATTTGTACTGGGTAGAAAAATGTGGATCGAAAGCCGGCCGAGCAGTGAAAGCCGTGCGACGTTGCCGCGATAGCGCGGGACATCGCGCCATGCTTCGCCTCGCTCAGAGTTTAGTATGGTACAGTAACATTTACTTCACCGTTTATTTAAAAGTTTTCTCAGGTATTTAATAATTACATGTGGCTAGCATTGAAACAAATGGTATTGAAAGACCATGAAAAACATTTCCAGTAGTCATTGCCTCACGCGTCTTCTTCTAACTGCTGATCGTACCGTCACGTACAGCCATGGTTCCCAAAACCGAGGGACGTGAAAGTTTTACGAGAGGGGAGGAGGGCACAGACAACTTAGAAGAAAAAAGAAATATGTGACCAGATAAATAAAGAAATTAATATATATATGACATTCGAACTTGTGATCCGTCCCGTTCTGTGTTCATGTCGCATTGAAAAAGGCGTATGGCGTTTAGTGCCGGGAATGTCCGAGGACAAGTTCGGTTCGCCAGGTGCAGGTCTTTTGAACTGACACCCGTCGGCGACCTGCGCGTCGTGATGAGGATGAAATGATGATGAAGAAGACACATACACCCAGCCCCTGTGTCAGCAGAATTAACCAATTATGGTTAAAATTCCCGACCCTGCCGGGAATCGAACCCGGGACCCCTGTGACCAAAGGCCAGCAGGCTAAACATTTAGCCATGGAGCCAGACCATGTAGCATTAAAAACAAAACAAAACAAAACAAAACAAAACAAAACAAAACAAAACAAAACAAAACAAAACAAAACAAAACAAAACAAAACAAAACAAAACAAAACAAAACAAAACAAAACAAAACAAAACAAAACAAAACAAAACAAAACAAAACAAAACAAAACAAAACAAAACAAAACAAAAGGTGGCTTCTAAGAGTGAATAGAATTGTCTCTGTGTATTTGAATTCATCATCCTCCAGCCAAGAGGGCACATACTGATCTCCTCGTTTTGTTCATCCTCCCTGCTCTTCCAAATTTGTCTGTGTTCTGAAGCACAGGTTAAATTTTCGCATGCAACTTTTTTAATTTTCACGCAAATTAATGTGAGTGGAATGAATTAATTTTTTTAATAGTTACTTTACAGTAACTTCTCTTCAGACCAACACTTTCGATCGGAATCAGCAGCTTAATTTTTATACACCTCAAAAAGAAGTTTGGAAAATTGTGATATTAGGCACGTCTTGTGATAGGGCGTGTGTAGCCCTGTTGTAAGTTGTAGAGAGCACTTAATACAGAAAAGTAATTCAACTGCTTTCTTACAATACAGCAGATGTCGCTGCCTACGGTTTGCGCTGGGCCTGGGGGTGAACTATGCCATTTCCGGTGAAGACTGGTAGTAGTGTATACAGTGCAGTATGCGCTTCCAGGTAGCGATGTGTATTTCCCAGTTTTACCGAGCCAGAATTGCGGTACTGATTCAGGGCAGCACTATCACGCATCGTAGAAGTTACACAAAGTGCAGGGTGCAAGGTACCGTGAGACCAATGCTGTGATTGACACAACGAGGGAAGGTCGGCCGAGGATGACAACGCCACGTCATGGTCAGTATATCCGCGTAACAGCGCAGAGGAGGCCAACTTGCACTCCTCAGTAATTATGAGATGACTTCTTGAGGGGAACCGGCGTCCGTATATCTACACAAACTGCACACAGGCGGCTGCATAGTGCCCAATTAAGGTCATTTCGACCGATTATACGTGCTCCACTTGAGAATCGTGATCATGTGGAGAGGAGAAGGTGGACCATCCGACCTCGAGAAGAGGACACGAATTCGGCCGAGAGAATTTGTCGTAGCGACGAGCTTAATTGGGGGTAGAATAAATGGTAATGCCATGTTCGTAGACTAAACACGAATATCACTTAGGCCAGATACACGATGACAAAGGGTGTGGAGACGTAAAGGACGCGGTGGAAAGTACCATCAAGTTCAAGAGGTGCACGAATTTGGAGGTGGCGGTGTAATGTTTTGAGCTGGGATTATGTATGTCCATCGTACATCTTTGATACCAATTCGAGGTAACTGCCCAGTGGTATACCGATGAAATTCCTTGAACGTTTGTAGAACTCTTTAAGGATGAATATGGTGCTGAATTCATTTTCGTCGACGACAATGCTCGCCCTCATTGAGGTGCATCCATGAGGAACTCATGAGAGAGGCAGGTGTGAGGCAGGTAATTCACCGGAAATGAGCTGCATTGAACATGCATGGGGCAGGTTGAAAACGGCCATTTTGGATCGTTCACAACTTTCGCAGACGCTCCCAGACCTTATTAGAGTAGCCCAGATGGAATGGGACATTCTTCCTCAAGATGACGTGAATATACTGATCACAAGCAAGCGTGTCAGAAACCCGAACAGTCCTAGAGGACGCCATACACGGTACTAAGGCACAGTGAAGAAGGGACGAACGTCACTAAAAAACAACACAAATTATAACCTTTTCATTATTAACGTTTATTTGCGTTAGATATTGGAAGAAAAAGTTTTGAGTTTGTTAACGTTTACATTTCCAGGTCGTGTTTCTCTGTGATACAATACATTACATTACATTACAGTACAGTACATTCTATAACTTTATTATTGTATTACATCCTTGATATTCCAAACTTCTTTTTCCGGTGTATATGTTGTGCCCTTTTCACACGCTATTTGCATAATGGGTGCAATATATATATTTCATATTACATTGTTGTTTCAGCCACACATCCTCTAGATTTTGCTCAAATTTGTTGATGTACAATTGTGAACCATGAAATCCTCTCACTTAATCTACATTGGTAATAGAAGCATTTGAAATGTAGTGTTACAGAAGAATGCCGAATTGAGATGGATAGATCGAATTACGAATGAAGAGATACTTAATCGAACTGGTGAGAGGAGATCGCTTTGGCTAAATTTGACGAAAAGAAGAGATAGAATGATAGGACACATCTTAAGACACTCAAGAATTGTTCCGTTGATTTTTGAGGGATGTAAAAACGATAGGGGTAGACCAAGGTATGAATATGACAAGCAGATTAGAGCAGATGTAGGATAATTAGAAATGAAAAGATTAGCATAGGATAGGGTGGCATGGAGCGCTGCAACAAACCGGTCTATGGACTGATGACTCAAGCAACAACAACATTCTAAAATATAGCTGAGTGGAGTGGCCACGCGTGTTAACGCGCTACGGTTACGGAGAGGCGTGGGTTCCAGCCCTCTCGTCGGCTGTCCTGAGAATGGTTTCCTGTGGCTTTCTATTTTCAATTCCAGACAAATGTTGGGACAGCTGCTATTCATAGGCCACAGCCGATTCCTTCAACTTCTTTACCCAATGTTATTCACTATCATTCGTTTCATCTTCATTAGCTCTTTAACTGAGGTTGGCATCAAGCAACAACTTGCCAAATAAATTCATCTCACTTCATCCACAACCCCGTATCGAGAAATGGGACTGAGGGGCAGACCTAAGTGTTTCTGAGATAAAATAATGTAATAACGGTTAGGGTCAGGAGGAGTGGGACCGAGCTCGATAGCCGCAGTTGCTTAAGTGCGGCCAGTATCCAGTATTCACACCAGGCAAATGTCGGGGCTGTACCTCAATGAAGACCACGATCACTTCCTTCGCAGTCGTAGCCCTGTCCTATCCCATTGTCGCTGTAAGAATTTTACCAGTCAGTGCAACGCACAGTACGTTTGGAAGACGAGCTGCAACATAATTCAAACATCCAGAGAAGTTATCTTTTTGAATCAGAATACGAGATTGTAAGGCCATGGCAATTTATTCAGGCCGAACTCAACTGCGGATCTTGTATTCGGTAGATCGAGATGGAGGAACTGCGAGGCTGCGTTCACAAAATACGACTCCGAGTAGAGTTGGAGTAGAGTAGAGTATCGCGGAGTAACTGGTAAAGTTAACTCTGAGTAACGGTATTTCGTGAACGCTTCGAGTGAATACAGAGTAACAGAATATGGCTAATCAATTAAGGAAGGTTATTTGTTTTACCATAACCTCATTTGCGAGGAATTTAATGTCTAATTTCTAGGCGAGTTTCTTCATAGCAGCGTGCTATATGAGTTATTACTACTTTCCTCACCAAGTTGTGCCTTAAAACGGTATCCGTTATTCTTTACCTCGTACGAACAATCTGATTACATTGATGATGAATACCAATACATCGGCTCCGCACTGATGCACGATAGGCCATTTAGGACAACTAACTGTAAAGATTATGTTGTTAACAACTACGACGAAACTGAATTTAAACAACATTTCCGATTGCCGGATCAGCATTCGAACGTGTACTCAGAGTCATTGGCCCTAAACTTTTTAAATCCAAAATCGGGGAACGAGGAAGACCATTGCAAGACCCACGAAAAAAAAATTCTGGTTGTAATTTGGCTCTTAGCACCTGATTCGTACTTATCGGTTTCGTGAGAATTATAAATGCACTGTGTGGTATTTCTGATCGTATAATTAAATGGTCTCATTCAGAAGGTCATCTAAAATATTAAAAAGTTACGTTGCATTTTCCCGAGGAAATCTCATAATGTTGAGGTTAATAAATCAGCTGCTCATTCATAACATGGGTTTTCTTATAAAAATTCAATCATGTTATTTCCGCCGATTATTAAAATTGGCACGGTGCCTATTTTTCCTGTTTTAAACGAAAATATCCCCTTCTTTATTCAATACATAACGCCCTTCTTTGTCAACAACTGAAAATAATTTGAATTCATTGCCATGTCAATATAGCCGCAGTTAATATTTCTCACCGCCACCAATGAATGCATTACTGCGCATGTCGAGTTAAATCTACCCACCTATTTACGCAGAGTACAAAGAGTATACTCTAAGTTAACTCGAAAGCATTTTCTGAACGCCTTGTAGAGTTGACTCTTTACTTTTATGAACGGATAGAGTTAACTCCGAGTTTACTCGGAGTTGGAGAGTAGTATTTTGTGAACGCAACCCGATAGTTTTGAGGAAGGCTATGATATAGACGTAGAGATAAACGCATGGCAAGCAGGAAATGGCCTTTGGCAGCGCGAGGGCCACGTTACCCGCTAACAATCACTTGTGTGTGCCTGCCCTAAAGCATCTGAAAAACATCTTCCTTCATAGTTTCTTTACATTTGCCACAACCAGGTTAGAAGACAGAAGATAACGGTGGAAGCAAAACACAGAAATGTCGTAGAAATATCGAGCCTTCACAGGACAATGTCATGTGATTTCACCTCGTGTTGAGCAACAGAGACGAAGTGTTAGATTAAAATCAGGACTGAAAGATATTTGAAATCTGAGTTAACTCGTGGTTGCTAGGGGCTTTACGTCGCACCGACACAGATAGGTCTTATGGCGACGATGGGATGGGAAAGGCCTAGGAGTTGGAAGGAAGCGGCCGTGGCCTTAATTAAGGTACAGCCCCAGCATTTGCCTGGTGTGAAAATGGGAAACCACGGAAAACCATCTTCAGGGCTGCCGATAGTGGGATTCGAACCTACTATCTCCCGGATGCAAGCTCACAGCCGCGCGCCTCTACGCGCACGGCCAACTCGCCCAACTCGTGGTTGAGACAGAGGAAATACATGTGTTGACTTCCGAGTTAACTCGGGCGTGGGGTGGAAAGGAATAGTACATCAACAGAACAAAACTGTAACCGTTCATTCCTCCTACCTCCATAACGTTCCTGTACAGTCCATTTCTTGATATAATATTCTATTTTGCCAGTGTACCCATCCAATCTTCACCTCTGGAACTTAATAGAAGCTACCACGTCAGGTCCTTTCTACCGTATAACTGTTCTATTTCAAGGCTAGCTAATACTCTTCAGCTTTCATTTTCAAACTTACGTCCAAAGATCGTATTTAATATCTTCGTGTTTCACTTTGAACCCGTGCCGTCGACTCTGTGCTCCACTGACTTAGGCCAATGAATGCATTATTCTGTGCAATCGTTTAATGCAGGGCCTCTCAAACGCCCAAAATCTCACGCGTGCAAATCGAGGCGCAGAGACTCCGTGCACTGTGCATCGGTCCGACTCGGCTCATCCCGGCTTGACTCGGATGGTGTAGTGTGCTGAGTGCGACGAAGCGCTCGGTAGTAGTCGGCTTGTTTATCAGTGAAATAGATAAGCGCAAGGCAACAACATAATAATCGAGCAACCTGTTTCGAAGAAAGCAAAAATTTCCGAAAATACATTTCAATCGAAATGGGAACTTTCGTATTTTTTTCAGTCGTGACGATAAAGTCAAATGCTAAATCCGTGGGACAATAATTATGTGATAAGTTAATCAAAAAGATATATTTTCCAATACAAAGGCTTTGCTCAAATTCTACGAGAATTTGCCGAAGGAAGATTTTCCTAAGCTGCATCAAGAAGCAGCTAAGATTATTTCTATGTTTGGTTCCACATGCATATGTGAAAGGTAATTTTTCCTGTTTTGACTTGTACGAAAACTAGATTGCGTGCGAGTCGGCCTATTTCTGATTGTAGTTTAAAGAAGGCTCTCAGAATTGCTGCCAGCCGGGCATGACTGGTATCATTGCAAAGATAAAAGAAAAGAAGAGCTAGAGAAGATAAATTGAAAGAAGAGTGTTTTAACACCGGTAACATTGTCCCATACAACAGTGTCCCCGCTCACCGCACATAAACATTTCGCAGTGAGCGGAGAATCAGCGGGGAAGGTGGAGAAGACGAAGACAGGCCGAACGGGTGAGATAGGTGTAGGGGAAGTGGAGTGGGGGTTTACACTCTGGTCAACCTAGTGAAGTCGTCTCCTGCACCTTGCGCCGTGCAGTGCACGGGCGCATGCACCCTGAGAGGCCCTGATTTAAAGTTTACATACCGAGCTCGATAGCTGCAGTCACTTATATGCGGCCAGTATCCAGTATTCGGGAGATAGTGTTTCCTGTCGTTTCCCATGTTCACACCAGGCAAATGCTGGGGCTGTACTCTCATTAAGGCCACGACCGCTTCTTTTCCACTCTTAGCTCTTCCCTATCCCATCGTCGCCAGAGGACCTATCTGTGCCGGTGTGACGAAATGCAAATTGTAAGAAAAAAAGAGTTTACATTATCATCACCATGTAACATCAGTATCCAGGCTGGTCAAAGAGTAAGTGTGATGATTAATTTTTTACTTGTGTTCTGTATAAGGTGATATTAGTCGGCTCTACTATCTACTAGGTAGCTTTCCTGCCACCCACTGGGAGACCAAGGGTTCGATTTCTGGTTAGGTCAAGGATTTTTCACCAGGATCTGAGGGCTGGTTCCTGGTCTACTCAGCCTACGTGAAAACAACGGCGAATCTGTTTGACGGTGAAGTAGCGACCTTGTTCTAGGAAGCAAAAAATAACGACCGAGAGGATTCGTAACGATGATCACGCATAACCTCGTAATCTGCAATCCATCGGGCTGAGTAGCAGTCACTTGGCAGGCCAATGCCCATTAGGCCAATAGGTAAAACGATATTAAATTAAGCCGATTGTTCGCTTTGTAGAAGTGGAGTTGAAAAGCGAGGCCTTTCAGTTGTCAGAACAAGCTTCTGTGAACGGTACTCACCCTCGACCACTGGCAGTACGAAATAGGCTCAACTGACGGAAAGTTAAGGCCACAGTCGATACCTTGTCTTTCCTAGTCCTTTCCATTGAAAATATGTATGCGTTAGTCCGACGTTGAATCAACAGCAAAAAAGAAAAAAAATCAATTGATTCCGAAAAGGAAAACCATTAGATGTGTGCATACAACTGTATTTCGGTCCTTGGTGCCTTGTCATATTCCTCCAAGTTTGTTGAAAATACAGACAAGAAAATCGAGTGAGTTGGTTGCGCGGTTCGGGTGACGTACCTGGAAGCTTGTATTTGGGAGGCAGTGGGTTCGAACTTCATCGTCGGCAGCCCTGAATATCGTTTTCCGCATTTCTCATTTTCACACCAGACAAATGGTGGGTCTGTGCCTTAATTAACGAATTAACGCCAAGGCCGCTTTCCTTCCTTTCCCATCCTTACTTCGTCGAAAATCTTGGATGAGTTAAACCTAGTTTTTTTTTTTTTTTTTTTTTTTTGCTAGTTGCTTTACGTCGCACCGACACAGACAGATCTTATTGCGACGATGGGACAGGGAAGGGTTAGGAGTGGGAAGGAAGCGGCCGTGGCCTTAATTAAGATACAGCCCCAGCATTTGCCTGGTGTAAAAATGGGAAACCACGGAAAACCATTTTCAGGGCTGCCGACAGTGGGGTTCGAACCCACTATCTTCCGAATACTGGATACTGGCTGAACTTAAGCGACTGCAGCTATCGAGCTCGGTGGATGAGTTAAACCGAAGTTAATAAAAGACAGACAAGGAAGGATTTACTTGAATAGCCAGACAATCACATGTCCAAGAGAGTGTGACATGGTAAGTTCGGAACCAAGCAGCATTTCAATGCCGAGCTTTCAAATGTATTATACATCGGTGAATGAGTTAATAGCAGAAATTATTTTAAACTGTACCCAAGATCAACAATGAAACTATTCAAATTGACTTAAATTACGGACTCTAATTCTCCTAACTAGTGTATACCAGAAATAACAAAATAATATTCCAGTCCTTGAATATTAAGTAAGAATTATATACCATTACATGCTGTGCTGTCAGGAAGAATACAAGTACCAGTAGACTCTCACTTAAGGCAACAAAATTACAGCAACAACACGTTAACTGCATCACAAGAAAACAATTTCCTTCCAGAAGAACGTACAGTAGAAGGGAGTATCAACAAAGGATGTCCAATAATAATAATAATAATAATAATAATAATAAAAGAAAGGTTACAGACGTCTTTCGAAAATACGGAGTACATGAATGTAGACGCCAGTAGGCAATAACAACCAAATATAGTGATATTGCACGAACTGAGAGGTTTAAGTTCTGTCTCAGAAAGATCGTAAACTCAATGTAAACACAGTCTAACCAGGTGTGTACAGTGCTACTGACCACTGGGAGAAACATTCGCTATGCCACTCTGCACTGCACTGCATTACACAACATCGAAAGACATTTAAAAGGATTATTTTGATAAAGTAAACCTAACACAAATATATTATTTATAATTAGCATAGTTGGTTATATGTGTACCGGGCGGTACACCTCCACTCCGCTAATTTAAAAAGTGCGCCAGTTGAAACTCCTCTGCTGGAGGAAGTCTGAACTTTATCTACGCTATTAATTCTCTACTTTCTCAGAAGATGTCACCACGTGGAAAATTTTGAGTTTTTGAACTGTGTCATTTTTGATGTGGTTTTGTTTCGCTTGAAGTAAGAAGTGTGAACTTTCTCTTCTAGAGGACACTACTGAAGATCAACAATAGTGCAACCTAGTGCGGAGTCAAAGAACTATTTTGTTGAAGAAATTTTTATTTCAAATGTTTGTTCTTTGCTAAAATTTTTTTTAGTCTTTGGTTAAGTTGGCTGTATACCCCTCTCTTTCCCCTTGTTTTGCATTTAACCAATCCTGAATTTCTTTGAGTTATTTCCGACCAATCCGATGTATCTTCCCCCAACTTGGATATGTTTCTGTACCCGAGCCAATAAAAAGTTTGTGGGAGGGTGTTTTCATTCCCCTAACGCCTAGAACCTTCCGCGAGAGGATATAAACTGCTGATTTTAGGGTCTCCGGGCCACTTCTGTTCCATCTTTCAGTGTATAAAGTACATAGCAGGAGGCGGGAAGCGCCTCTTTCCTCGGCAGCGGTCAGCAATAAGGTAATGGCCGATTAATAAATTCTTTCTTTGCTAGCTCAGCAGTTTAACTCTCGGGGCGGGTGCGAAGCGTTTCTCCATGTAACCTTTTCCTAAAATGTAACGATCTTTTCTTCTATTCTCTTTTAAGCTGCATATTGGGATAGAGAGTGCTAACCCTCTCGAGCTCCCACTCACATTGTCTTGAGGTGAACCTATGTTCTTAACCTATTCTTCGATAATGTAAAACAAATTGCTCTTTTCTAAAGTCACCTCGGTAGTATGGGATTAGCCCTTGCATTAGTGGCCTAGAGCCAGATTAGGTTTTTAAAAACAAGTGTATTAGGAGTGCAAGATCGCCTCCTCTCAAATTGTTATTTTAGAGGTCATGTAATTGCCCTTTTTTATTTAATAGACCTCAGTAGGTTGGGTATTTTACCCCTGTGTCTATGTCCAGTGAGGACAACTTGAAGGTGGAGTTTGGTGTGGCCTGGGAGAGGCTTAAATTTTGAGAGCGAGTGGCTCTTTTGGAAATTGAGTGTTCTATGCCTCGTGGAGGCTTTTCTGTGTAATTTGGAGCAAGGGCTCCTAGGTATGAATGGGGTTTTCTGCCCCTCTGTTAAAATTCGTGTTTGGGGTAAAACTGAGCTGATTGCCCAAGCAGTGTAAAATCAGGGCGCGAAGCCCAATTCCTGTAAATATTGTAACTACCCTTTTTGATTTGCTACTTTGTACCTGCCATGCTTGTTATTTCTTTGTTTTTGAAAAGAAAATATAAACTTGTTAAATTTTAAATTAATTTTGCTTTCGTAGCTGGAGACCTATTCACACCCGCACCTTCTTTCACCTCTACCTACCACGGAAAACTCCGTAACAATATGAATACGTGTTTTTTCACTAGCTACTACCGGGCTGAGTGGCTCAGTGGTTGAGGCGCTCGGCTTCTGACCCCAACTTGGTGGGTTCGATCCTGGCTCACTATGGTAGTCAGTAGATTTAATGGCACGTAAAAGAACTCCAGAAGGACTAAATTCCGGCACCTCGGCGTTTCCAAAACTGTAGAATTACCGGTACACCTTCTCCGTTCAATCATCGCCCTCTACTATGACTGCGCTAATACGCCTTCTCATTCGCCCAGTTTCACGTGTAAACGAGCGAACACGGCATAGTTACCAGTTCAGGCGCTTGGAGCGCTGGGAAGCTGGCATTAGTCTGTTTGACGAGACACGCTCAGTAATCATTGCTAAGAGTGCTGATGTAATTTGAGCATGTATTTACCTTATTTGGTTATTTCCTTGGCCGTGAACCGTTTTAGTGTTTATGTATATAATATTGTTTACTGCTGTGTGCCTTAATGTAAGATGAAAAGCAGATCGGGAAGTGGGATTTCGTTTCATGAATTTCCTCTCAACAAGCTACAACGTCGTAAATGGCTAAATGTTATTTCAAGAAACATTTCTCGCCGAATTTCAATTCAAGATCATCGAAACTATATGTTTGCCACGCCGAATAAATCTACACTTTCATGCTACGTAGGAGATATAAACTGCGAGACTGGAATAACACTCTTAGTAAAGGAGCGCCTCTTAGCAGAAAGTCAGTGCCTAAGTGAAGCAGAGAGATTGTGATTGTAGGTAGTCCATCGAACAGCAGACGTTATATGACAAGAAACTCGGCACCTTCTTTCAACAGAAAGACGCTTCATTCCATGTTGAGCGAATAAAAACTACTGAAGATGACCGTCATCCAAACGAAAGTAGAAATAGAATTACCCTAGTCAATAACACTTTCTGTTTTATAATTTCTGCTGTGACTACAAAATAAAGGTTACAGCAGCATTTTTCTTTAAGAGGCGTTTAGGTACAGAGCTACATAGTTTAACACTCAAAGCAATAAAGGAAGTCGAAGCTTGCTGTTTTTTCGTATTGTGCATTGTGAGTGACAATCATAAGACTAATGTTAGCAGGACAAGAAGAATGTCTTCTTCAAAACACATTAAACTGAAGATCTGTCATCCTGTTGGTAGTGAAATGCCTCTTCTAGCTTTCGACAAATGGCACATTCTGAAAAGTAAGAAATTCTTTATTAAAAAAATCTATGTTTGATAGTTCCCAGGATATAAATGGTGATTTTATCAAGGAACTGTATCAGATGCAATCAAATGAAACTGCGAAACGGGTTCATTTTTCTTACATGAAAAAACATCGAGCCGTCTACGTTTAAGAAATGAATGTGCTGCGCGCGAATGATATTTTCGCGACTGAAGTAATAACAGCCCTATGATATTTAAAAGACCATTCCTATACAGATAAGCACGATTTTTTTAAATGTAGGTACCACTGTCAAATACAAGTTATCGATAAAAAATTGATTCGACATACGCGTCAGTAGCACAAATGTAGCAACATTGCAGCCGGACAAGATGCTTGATTCTTTTGACAAGACCAAGGTGTTCAACAGTGCTAATGGATTGATTTATAAAAGAGATCAAAACAGCAGGGGATTGATTTATAAAAGAGATCAAAACAGCAGGCTGCATTACCCATCTGATTTGCCACTATGGATTTTGAAAGTTATTCACGATTTTGTATTGAAAGCACAACCATTTGTACATAAAAATCCTGTTTCATCTATGAGTGACCATTTGTCTTTGTTGCGTGATTTTCCTCACTTCAATTGTCCTGAAATCGGACATTCATAGTTATTGAGTGAAGTTACTTGCGAGTGTGGTATTCCTGTATTCTTAAATAACACAGCCACATAAATAATAGAGATCTTTGAAAGATTTGAACGCAAAAACGTGAAACACCTAAACAGAAAAGTGTGTGAAATTATTTATTTTCTACAGTATTTACTACCTACAGTTAACATTATTTTGTACGGTTTTTCCGCTGCGGAGAGGTACGTTCTTCACTGAATTTCTTTATTAAGGTATAAGGTGTGATTCAAATATAATTATTGAGTGATTGGCTTTATATTTGAACAGAAATATACAAAACACTTAACGTGTGTTGTAATGAACAATCGTGTTTTAATGCCAGCGAAACAGCGCTCGGTGGTAAAAATGGGAACTAGGCCCATATCGCTCATATAGCTGTACTGGGAAGGCGTATTAGCACAGTCATAGTAGAGGGCGATGGTTCAATTGAACTGCGCACCTTCTGGAAGGCCATCTGTGATGTAAACCCTGAACTGTGAATCTAAAGAAGTTTGGACCTTTAGTCTTTAGATGTCTCTACTATCAACTTACGTGACCCCTCTGGCGAGAGGACGAACACTTAATTTTTTAGGGACCTTAAGTGCTTGTAGATTGTTTCTTTTATGTGCTGGAGTTGTCAGCATTACTTCGTCTCCTTCTTCTTTATGTTATTAACCAATCAGAAATGTCTGTATATATATTTTTGTAGCCAATTAAAATTGGGGGTGTGTACAGGCATTCTGCCTAGGTCATGAGAGTTCGAGAACCTTCCCCCTGAGTGGTATATAAGCTGGGCGCTTTTGGGTCATGTTGTCATCTTCGTTGCTCCGGTCTTAGAGTACATGCGGTGTAAGTGGAGACATGAACAATGAAATGGCGTATGGCTTTTAGTGCGGGGAGTGTCCGTGGACAAGATCGGCTCGCCAGATGCAGGTGTTTTGATTTGACACCCCTAGGCGACCTACGCGTCGTGATGAGGATGAAGTGATGATGAAGACGACACATACACCCAGCCCCCGTGCTAGCGAAATTAACCAATTTTGGTTAAAATTCCCGATCCTACCGCGAATCGAACCCGGGACCCCTGTGACCAGCACGCTAACCATTTAGCCATGGAGCCGGACATCTACTCCAGTAGTATACCGAGATAATTGCGTCTACCTTATTTGGAGTTCCAGGAAACTAATCTCAATCTTTGATACAAATGATACAAGTTACCTGTATTGCCACAGACCCTTCAGTATCACTCATAGCACGTGGTTAATGACCAAATATTTACCTAACCCCTAATGTAGAAGAGGAACCTGAGATTAACTCTGCATACACCAAAGTGAGTATCTGATTAAATCATGGAGGCAAAAGCGGCCGGTCACTAAGCTAACCATTATAAGGTCCTTGGCGCAGAGCTTACGAATAGTGGAAGCCTTCACCTTCCAGTCCTACAAAAGACTTCATGGCCTGCATGGAGATGAATTTGTTTTGTTTTGCTTGGCTAATATAAATCAACAAGTACATAATATTTTACGAGAGTAATTCAACGATTATTTATTTTCTTTCTTTCTTAATCGGTTTATCCTCCAGGGTTGGTTTTTCCCTCGGACTCGGCGAGGGATCCCACCTCTACCGCCTCAAGGGCAGTGTCCTGGAGCATGAGACATTGGGTCGGGGATACAACTGGGGAGAATGACCAGTACCTCGCCCAGGTGGCCTCGCCTGCTGTGCTGAACAGGGGCCTTGTGGGGGATAGGGAGATTGGAAGGGGTAGACAAGGAAGAGGGAAGGAAGCGGCCGTGGCCTTAAGTTAGGTACCATCCCGGCATTTGCCTGGAGGAGAAGTGAGAAACCACAGAAAACCACTTCCAGGATGGCTGAGGTGGGAATCGAACCCACCTCTACTAATTTGACCTCCCGAGGCTGAGTGGACCCCGTTCCAGCCCTCGTACCACTTTTCAAATTTTCGTGACAGAGCCGGGAATCGAACCCGGATCTCCGGGGGTGGCAGCTAATCACACTAACCACTACACCAGAGAGGCGGACATTTATTTATTTATTTATTTATTTATTTATTTATTTATTTATTTATTTATTTATTTATTTATTTATTTATTTTGCCGGGCTGAGTGGCTCAGACGGTTAAGGCGCAGGCTTTCTGAGCCCAAGTCGACAGGTTCTAGACTTGCTCAGTCCAGTGGTATTTGAAGGTGCTCAAATACGTCAGCCCATGTCGGTAGATTTACCGGCACGTAACAGATCTTCCGCAGGACAAAACTCCGGCACTTTGGCGTCTCCGTAAAACATAAACATAGTTAGTGGGACGTAAAGCTAACAGGATAAGTTCTTTTTATTTACTTAGACTTTTATACAAGTCGTTGTAACACCCCGTTATAAGTCAAGGCAATCTGCATATTAGCACAAGGAAATCACAACTGTGATTGTATTCCAAGCCACGTCAGTTACCTAGAGAGTGATATCTTCCCCGATTCTTTCCAAACTCACTCCAGCAAGTACTGGAATAACTCTTATTCAGCAACGTGGCACCACACGGAACCGAGTACAAACTCATCACTGGCTTTCACAATAGAATAGACAACACTGAATACTCTTTCACGGAGGTTATCAATCAGATATAAAAGAATACTCACAGAGTCCATTCAGGGCTTTGGGCCTTCGAAGACTAATGTTGTTTAGCCAGACGGCTAGCGGATACTGGGGTGGTAAGTGGTCAACGTCATGACTCCTCGATCGCACTGTGTGGGACTTGCGACCAGTTTCACTCACTCATCCCAGACGAATCCTAGTAAAACTCCGTGTTTCAAGTTTCAGGTTCGCTGTACCATTTACGCTATTAGATTCCACAATACCTCGTAAAGACGTGCTGTCTTCTGGGTTTTGCTGTATGCTAGTTTATTAATGTATTTAATTAATTAACTAATTAATTAATTTTGGTATACTCAGTGTCGAGAAGCCTCCGTGGCTCAGGCGACAGGGCGCCAGCCTCTCACCGCTGGATACCGTGGTTCAAATCCCGGTCACTCCATGTGAGATTTGTGCTGGACAAAGCGGAGGTAGGGCAGGTTTTTCTCCGGGTACTCCGGTTTTCCCTGTCATATTTCACTCCAGCAACACTCTCCATTAACATTTCATTTCATCTATCAGTCATTTATCATTGCCTCAGAGGAGTGCGACAGGCTTCGGCAGCCGGCACATTCTATCCTCGCCGGTAGATGAGGGCTTCATTCATTCCATTCCTGACCCGGTCGAATGACTGGAAACAGGCTGTGGATATTCATACTCAGTGTCGAAGTTTTCCCTAACGTTACGTCACTGCAGTTTACCTATGTTAAAATCTCTGTGCAGGTAAAAGGGTTGATCGCTAAGTTTATCTCGCCCTTCCTTCGATGTAGACTACAATTACATTGCCGGTCTGTTATATGAGGTACAGCACCTGTTCGTTCCATCTGATAGCGGTATTCTCATCTCCGCTTGCAGTGTCCTCACACCTCTGGGTGCAGTAACAGGAAGTCTCCTGGATTTGCACCAGAGATGCCGACAATAACAGTGATACGTCAGGCGTGGAACCCATCCCCTGCCCATCCTGCTTCCGGCAACCGACTATGTGCGTGCGTGTGGGTCACGTCACTGGAGATCCGTGCACACTGACACACTTTATTGTTCTTCCGTCTGTTCTCCAGCCAAATTCTTCTAACAACGTCAGATATGGTGACTAGCAGTTCTTAACATGTCCTAGCTTCCAGAATGAGTAGGGCCTACTCCAGCAATTAGGAAACGACAATACATAATAATCATGGCAATTGCGGGTGTGTTGTCACCAAGCATACATCACTCCGTAACTGTGACAAGTGACTTTGGCCAGCTCCGTAGCCGATCGGATTGACTGGAAAACAGCACTGTACGGAGATCCGAGGTTTGGTTCTCGGTACAGCAATGGCTATATTGAGTGAGGGTTTTCTGAGAGTTTATCCATACTTATTCAGTTCCGAAGCACGTACCCAAGGGAGGGCGAGATGCCAGACTGGCAGAGCATTAGCTTCTCACAGAGGTGGCCGCGGTTTGAATCCCAGCCTATGCATGTGGAACTTTTGAAATGAAGGGTCATATTCCTGTAGTTCGGGTTCCACGTACAGCTGGAGATCCTATGGCTATTATCACGATATCAAGTCACGTAAAATTATAACCTTATTATTACTATTATTATTATTGCTATTATTATTATTATTATTATTATTATTCCTCCAATTCTCCTACACGCTGGTGGGGTCGCGGGTGTGAATACTGTCGAACTGTGGACTTTGTCCTGTTTTACGTCCAGATGCCCTTCCTGACGCCAACCCTATGTGGAAAGATGTTTTATCTACTGAGTGTTTGTTTGGGGGTTGGAAGTGTGGCGTGTTGTGTGTACTTGAAGATGTATGTATTGACAAAACACCCAGTCCCTGAGCCAGAGGAATGAACCAGGTGCAGATAAAATCCCCGAATCGGCCTGTAATCGAACCCGTGACCCTCTGAGCCGAAGGAGCCAAGGAGCTTGGAGGTATGAGATTTGAGACCAGGAGCAGAAAGCTCACTCACTCATCCCAGACGAATCCTAGTAAAACTCCGTGTTTCAAGTTTCAGGTTCGCTGTACCATTTACGCTATTAGATTCCACAATACCTCGTAAAGACGTGCTGTCTTCTGGGTTTTGCTGTATGGAGGAGGCTAATTACACGAAATCCTTACGTTTCACGAAGACCTCGCTCCCCGTCCTCAGAAGAAATACGTAACGGAGACCACGACTGAGACAATTGAACAGTCAAAGAAGTTGAAGAGTACAAAGGACAATGGCTAGTCCTCAAAACATGGATATTCTGAAATAAGAAAGGCAAAGGCAATTCAATTAATACCGAGCTCGATAGCTGCAGTCGGTAAAGTGTGGCCAGTATCCAGTATTCGGGAGATAGTGGGTTGAAATCCCACTGTCGGCAGTCCTGAAGGTGGTTCTCCGTGGTTTCCCACTTTCACACTAGGCAAATGCTGGGACTGTGCCTCAATTAAGGCCACGGCAGCTTCCTCCCCACTCCTAGCCCTTTCCTGTACCATCGTCGCCATAAGACCTATCTGTGTCGATGCGACGTAACAAGCCAATTGTAAAAAATAAATTCAATTAATCGATTTACAGCTGTATGGAATTTTCCGTCCAATGGATAAATCAGAAAACCTGATGAGGAAAAAAGAGGCTAACCATTTTGTGACGTCATGCATCAAGAAGGTAAGAATACTTACTCTGATGTCGAAAGTTTGACAAATGTTGTTCCCTCTATTTTCTTTTACGTTTGATGATCTCCATCTGAGACAAGCTTTATTTATATATTTCAGACATAGGCCTACTGCCAGTATCTGAGGAAACGTTTCTTGAGATTCAGCGTTTGAATTCATTTTGTGGTGATGAAGCCAAGGCTTACTACAACAACTTTAAACACGAGAAAGTGCAAAGAAATGTAATTTCAAACATAATTTCAATTATCGGTTCGTTGTATGGACATCTGCAGCAGTCCTATGATATGTATGCTAGAAATATAAAAATGATGAACTGTGAAGGGTTTGACATTATGGGAAGTCATGGTTTTCCCTATTTCTGTAGGAACATAAAATTAACAGTTCTTTGCGTACTCTGGAGAGTGATTGTACGTATTTATGACTTTGGAGTCAGCCTATTTTTCTTCACAATATCTTGCAGCTGTGCCATAATCAGAATATTTAGAAAAATCTACAGACTGTTTTTGAACTGAAAACAATCATCTATTAACATCTCCTAAGCTGTACATCTGTATTCATCTAAAATTACTCTCCATGAAAACTGAAGAATTATAGCGTTTCAAACATTAAAATTCTTTCTTTCTTTCTTTCTTAATCTGTTTACCCTCCAGGGTTGGTTTTTCCCTCGGACTCAGCGAGGGATCACACCTCTACCACCTCAAGGGCAGTATCCTGGAGTGTGAAACATTGGGTCGGGGATACATCTGGGGAGAATGACAAGTACCTCACCTGCTATGCTGAACAGGGGCCTGGGTGAGGGATGGAAAGATTGGAAGGGATAGACAAGGAAGAGGGAAGGAAGCGGCCGTGGCCTTATGTTAGGTACCATCCTGGCATTTGCCTGGAGGAGAAGTGGGAAACCACGGAAAACCACTTCCAGGATGGCTGAGGTGGGAATCGAACTCACCTCTACTCAGTTGACCTCCCGAGGCTGAGTGGACCCCGTTCCAGCCCTCGTACCACTTTTCAAATTTCGTGGCAGAGCCGGGAATCGAACCCGGGCCTTCGGGGGTGGCTAATCACACTAACCACTGCACCAGAGAGGCGGACTCAAACTTGAAAAACAACAAAAGCAAGAAGCAAGCTTGTTTTTCGTAACTGTTGATATCGTGACCAAAGCCACATGACTTCCGGTTTTACATGGAATTCCAACTACAGGGACGTGGTTTTTCATTTTAAAAGGTCGAAGCGTGGCCACCTTGGTCATTGACGGTACCAATAGCACAAACACAACAAATAATTTGCTCTCTCCTGCATATTTTCCATAATGTCACTTTATCGTGTCGTTGCATAGCTCCTTAGTTACAATTTCTGATTATGAACATACATTTATTTTAATGCACAGAATTTTCTTCATCTGAAAGCTTAGCGTGCCTGCCTCTCACCCGGAGGCTCCGGGTTCGATTCCCAGCCAGGCCAGGGAATTTTCTCTCGACCTGTGGGCTGGTTCGAGGTCCACTCAGCCTACGTGATTAGAATTGAGGAGCTATCTGACGGTGAGATGGCGTCCCCGGTTTCGAATGCCCAAAATAACGGCCGAGAGGATTCGTCGTGCTGACCACACGACACCTCGTAATCTGCAGGCCTTCGGGCTGAGCAGCGGTCCCTGGGCAGCCCAAGGCCCTTTCAAGGGCGTTAAGTACCGTGGGGTTTGGTTTGGTTTGGAAAAGCCTCTTACATGAAATATTCCTACCATCAGTGTGCAGTATAGTTTTAAAATATGCTACTCCACACGACACGGGTAAGGGTTCTGTCTCAACAAAGGATATGCTACAAACTTTCCAAGTGATTTGTAAATGTCTTTACGACTTCGCATGCCATATCTCGGGTACTGAACTGTGAGCCTCGTTTTATTCACGATCGCACAGAAATACTGGGCGATAAATATTTCCATCCAAAGCTGATCCAAACGACTGTCTATCCAATGGAGCTTTGAATGTTTGGTATGAGAGAGATGTTGGCGGTTTGACAAGCAGTTCTGGTCTCGATGTCTTTGTAATTAAGTGTTAAAGCGCATTCGTCCTGTTTAAAAGCGCTCTTGTCACTACTATATAAATTTATTGCTATTAAGACTGGCGAGGATTGCACATTTCTCTAAAGCCTTAGCTTTAAGGCCACGGCCACTTCCTTCCCACTCCTAGCCCCTTCCTATCCCATCGTCGCCATAAGACCTGTCTGTGTCGGTGCGACGTAACAAGCCAATTGTAAAATCTTAGCTTCACATTCCTTATTGCGGCACGTTTGGCAGAAAGGCTGGTTAAAACACCTGGCCATTATCATCATACTCTACGCGTACCGTTGTATTCCCATCATCCTTTTTAAGAAAGTAGTTCGGGATTTTCCGAAAATGTGGTAGAATATTTCTCGAGTTTTCGAACTTTCTATCCTTCGACCTCTTAAATCCATAAAACATATTTCTATATCTGATGATATTTACATAGTGATAACACGAGATTCTATTACTTTAATATTACTATTGTCGTTACAGTATTTCAGTTTTATATTTAATGCAGTTCACTTATTTATTAATATTAGTAGTTAGTTATTGCGTCCGACTCGTTGGCTGAATGGTCAGCGTAGTGGCCTTCGGTTCAGAGGGACCCGGGTTCGATTCCCGTCCGGGTCGGGGATTTTAATCGCTCCTGATTAATTCTTCTGGCTCGGGGACTGGGTGTTTGTGTCCGTCCCAACACTCTCCTCTTCATATTCAGACAACACACTACACTACCAACCACCACAGAAACACGCAATAGTGATCACATCCCTCCATATAGGGTTGGCGTCAGGAAGGGCATCCTGCCGTAAACAGGGCCAAATCCACATGTGCGACGCAGTTCGCACCCGCGACCCCACAGGTGTGGGAAAAGCGGTAGGAAAAGAAGAAAGAAGTAGTTAGTTATTGCATGCAATACCGTATTGTAAAAGGAAATGGTAAAACAGTCCAAACTTTGCCAGAATTAGTAAATCTCAAATCTCATTTCTCAAATCCAACTATCTACCTACCTTCCTATCTATTTATCTATCATGAGCTTCTATTTTAACATGATGTTAATTCAAAAGTACTTCTATCCTGACCATTCCTACATTCATTTTCTCAGTGGCTGTTGTACGCTCGTTGACGAGTTAGAATTGTGTACACTGTCAGCAGTATTGCCATCTAGTAGAGATGAGTGGCAGCAGAAGACAGAGCACCTCAATGACAATAGTTAATTAGCACAACTAAAGTGTGGATTAGATTTTAGGGATTTAGGACAGTGTAGGTTCTCTCTCTCTCTCTCTCTCTCTCTCTCTCTCTCTCTCCCCCTCCCCCATGTATTCCAGTATTTTGAAATCTGCCAGATAATCGGTGTCATTATTGTGACTGCAGTAGTGCAGTAGGCTCCTTGGCAGAATAGTCAGTGTAGTCGCCTTCGGTTCAGAAGAAACAGTGATTCCCTCAAGATTAACATTCTGTAAAGTAATTGTAATGCTACTGATTACTTGTAAAAAAAGTAATTTGTAATCGTAATTGAGTAAAATATTTCTAAAGTAACTAGATACGTCTTCATTTTGCACTCAATCTTTTCTCCTCTGTTTTTCCCGTCTTGAGAACTACAGAACCACAGGTCCTGAATTTCACAGACCATCGTTACTTGTAGGGTACCGAATGGAAAATTGATTGTCTCAGGCGGTCCAGGCGGTCGGGGGGAAACGTCCATCAGTTAATCCCCAAAACAAGGAGACTGGGAAAGAAGAAATGTACTATGGCGTATGAACTACCTGTCCTTGCATCATAGATCGTCTAGAATGTATAGGATGGTTAAAAGATTGCTAAACGATTCACATTGGGGGATTAGAAATTTTGCGTTTAAGGCCGTATGTTGGCTTCCATTTCCGCCTTTCATATTTTTTGCTTATTGCACAGTAATTTGAATTACATTTTACGCCCAAATCAAGGACTGAGGTAATTTTCTGTCAAAGGCAATTTTCTGCGTAAGAGAGGGTCCGTTTAAGACAGGTTTTACTGTATATTCACCACATCATACTTTCTTTTTTAATGCTATTTGTTCGGGGCGGCGAAGATTGCATACTTACATCTTACGGTCTTTTGGAAAACGAAAATATGACTACGATCAGCTTGAAATGACTTAATTGCTTTACTTCTAAACTCCACAAATAACGTCAGCCACTATAACCGCACTGCACTACTAAACTCTAATGTAAAAGTATTTAGTGAAACACACCTGATAACTCGTATACAGTACGCCAGTGGGCCAAGAATCGTACGAGTAACATTATCCTGTCGCAGATTTCACCACATCCAGCTACTTACGCAGCAGCACTATCGAATTTCTCGCTGAAAACCGCCAGCTGTCCGGTATTGTCACAGTAAAGTATTTGATTACAAGCTTTCAGCACTGTCTGCCATTAAGACCAAGTTATCAACATAAGTCAGACTGCTTATGTTTATATTTAAACTAAAGTAATCCAGTAGAATCTTTGTAATTCCTAATATTTATAAGTGCAAACTTTTAAGTCATTAAAATGAAATGGCGTATGGCTTTTAGTGCCGGGAGTGTCCGAGGACAAGTTTGGCTTGACAGATGCAGGTCTTTTGATTTGACGCCCGTAGGTGACCTGTGAGTCGGGATGAAGATGTAATGATGATGAAGACGACACATACACCCAGTCCCCGTGTCAGCGAAATTAACCAATTATGGTTAAAATTCCCGACCCTGCCTGGAATCGAATCCGGGACCCCTGCAACCGAAGGCCAGCACACTAACCATTTAGCCATGGAGCCGGACTTAAGTCATTAAATTTTAGTTAATACACTAGATAAAGGCCTTTGCTGGCATGATGTAGTGTTTAGAGTGCACTATGTCTTCTGGTATGGGCTAGAGTAAATTTGTTACTATCATTGACCTGTCTCAGTCTCATCTTTGGCTTTGACAATATGAAAGTGACCGAGGTATGAGCGATGCCAGTAATACCGTTCCTTATGCAGCCAGTCCCTGTTATGAATGGTCTGAAAATATCGCTCATAGGGTCGGTTGGTGCATGTATTTCAGTGGGATTGGCAGACTGATATGCAATAGCAACTTCTGGCTCAGTGAGGAAAACAACGGGAAACTACCTCATTCCTCACTTCCTTAGTATGCCTCTTCAGTGACACCTAGGCTATCTATGGCGCTGTTGGTGGAGCTGTAGAGGATCAAACCAGCCTTCGGGCTGAATACCCAACGTACATACACACTAGATAAAATTAAGATTTTTGGTATAACTGTACTATATCGTCTGCAGGTAGAGTGCAATTTAGATGATAAGTGAATCTGTTGCGGTCCGCTCTACTCTTTCACAAGAACACTTCATCAGTATGTAACAACTGATTTCGATTCTCGACCCGTTGAAAACCGTCACTTTTTATTATTCTTGCCGGCGAGTAAAATGAGGATCATCGTTGCGAACGGTATTATTGACCACTCATAGACAAAATTGAGTTCGAAGTGATTTCATTACGTGCTCCCTCATGTTGCGAAATCAAATTTTGGCAGACCGTGTGTTTTCGTAGTGTAAATTAGGCTTGAAGAATGACTGTCGTTTAATATAATAATGCTATTGGTTTTACGCCCAACTAACTACTTTTACAGTTTTAGGAGACGCGGGGGTGTCGGAATGTTGTTTCACAGGAGTTCTTTCATATACCGTGAAATCTACCAACAGGAGGCTGACGAACACCTATTTGAGCACCTTCAAATTCCAGCGGACTGAGCCAGGATCGTATTACCCGGTGTGTGGTTATCGTGATTAGCTGCCACCCCCGGAGGCCGGGTTCGATTCCCGGCTCTGCCAAGAAGTCATTGAAAAGAGGCACAAGGGCTGGAACGGGGTCCACTCAGCCTCGGGAGGTCAACGGAGTAGAGGTGGGTTCGATTCCCACCTCACCCATCCTCAAAATGGTTTTCCGTTGTTTCCCACTTCTTCTCCAGGCAAATGCCGGAATGGTACCTCAATTAAGGCCACGGCCGCTTCCTTCCCTCTTCCTTGTCTATCCCTTCCAATCATCCCGTCACCCCACAAGGCCCCCCTGTTCAGCATAGCAGGTGAGGCCGCCTGGGCGAGGTACTGGTCCTCCTCTCCAGTTCCATCCCCCGACCCACTGTGTCTCAAGCTCCAGGATACTGCCCTTGAGGCGGTAGAGGTGGGATCTCTCACTGACTCTGAGGGAAAAACCAACCCTGGAGGGTAAACAGATTAAGAAAGAAAGAAAGGAAGAAAGAAATAACCGGAGAAAACCGTGTTATGTCCATGGACATATTTTGTTACGTTGTATTAAATGGAAGCTCGCTGTAGTCTTATGTTGTATGTTCTGAAAATTAGGCGGCATTCACTTACTACAACACTGTATAGACTAACCTCAGCTGCAGTATGATAATGGAGCAAGATTAAAAAATCGTATTTTTTACACAGTTTTTACCTAGGCCTATAATACTGTATATACCAAGGCCTAATTGTTTTAAAAGCTTTAGTGTCCTTCAGTTACAGTAAAGTTCCATAATTTAATTAATTCAATGCTTTAATTGTACAAAGGTCTATTACCATACTGTGTAGATCAAATCATTTTAACCAAGCTCAGTAGCTGCAGTCGCGTAAGTGCGGCCAGTATCCAGTATTCGGGAGATAGTAGGTTCGAACCCCACTGTCGGCAGCCCTGAAAATGGTTTTCCGTGGTTTTCCATTTTCACGCCAGGCAAATGCTGGGGCTGTACCTTAATTAAGGCCACGGCCGCTTCCTTCCCACTCCTGGTCTTTCCTGTCCCATCGTCGCCATAAGACTTATCTGTGTCGGTGTGACGTAAAGCAACTAGCAAGAAAAAACTCTTTATGTCCGGTGTGTTTTCCGGATTTTCGTAACATCTCGTTCTGAAATGATTTAATTTACCGTGGTTCCTAGGTGCACGCTTATAACGTACAACATCTGCTCTTTTACCGCTTGGTGATTATTTGCCTGGTTTGGCTATAATCAGATTTTTGCTTCTCTTGAAAGTTTTCTTTCGGTGCACCGATACTCCTCATATCGTCTTTCTTTTGCTAATATTCTGTGCACTTATTTTCTAATTAATGTATGGTACTGCGTTTCCGTCCTCCACAGCTGAAGCTCTGGTGGACATATGATAAATAAACAAAGTTGTCTCTTATTACTTGTACAATTTTGTAGGGCAGAATTTTGTTTATAAACTTTGATCTACATTTACGACCAGGATTCATATGATTTAGGCAATATACACCCATTTTTGGACAATATGTGGAGTGCATATTGAGTATAGGAATAATGCGGGGAGAGCTAACAAGAACACACTTTTCAGTCTATCGTATATACACCATCTCATCTCTTATTTTCTAATTACACAATAGTAACGACATATAAACACAAACTATCCTGAATTAGTTAACTAGTATTTCCAGTAGACGGCTCCAGTTCCTTCACATTCTCCCCACTCTGATCATTTCTGATCTCGAGTGGGATGACCAGCTGTATGTATCTGGTGATCTCTGTGCCGTAGGTGGTCCTCGGGAGCACGATCCGCGTTAGACCGTCTCTGCCAGGTCGCAGTCCTACATCCACATATGCCGCCGCACGTGATCCTCCTGCAGAAGTAAATGTCCTATCTTGAGAGCCGCTGACTTGCTGCGTGGGTTTCGAGCGGTATGGAAAGATCTCACAGACAGCTTCGCGGTCTGGTTCCGTGGCTAAATGGTTAGCGTGCAGGGGTCCCGGGTTCGATTCCCGACAAGGTCAGGCATTTTAACCTAATTGGTTAATTTCGCTGGCTCGGGGGCTGGCTGTATGTGTCGCGTTCACCATCATTTCATCCTCCACGACGCGCAGATCACCTATGAGCGTCAAATCAAAAGACCTGCATCTGGCGAGCCGAACTTGTCCTCGGACAGTCCCGGCACTAAACGCCATACGCCATTTCATTTCAGTTCCAAAACGTACTTCTTAGTCCAACGTCTCCAAAAATCGTCTGCAAATTTTATTTAAGCCTTCAAATCTTGATCAAGTTAGAATCTATTGTTGGTTGTCTGGACGGAATTGTCAGTTTTTCTCCATTCAGGAAGTGAGCTGATGTTAGTACGTCTTGATCGTCTGCCTTAGTGAGTGGTCTCGAGTTAAGGGCGGCTTCAGTAGTGATGAATAGCTTATTAGTGTGCTCCTCGTCAATCTGCAGTTTTCCTAGTCTTCCGTATACAGCTGTTGACAGAACCCACCATTCTCTCCCACCAAACCACGTGACATTGTGATGAAATGAAATTGCGTATGGCTTTTAGTGCCGGGAGTGTCCGAGAAGTTCGGCTCGCCAGATGCAGGTCTTTTGATTTGACACCCGGAGGCGACCTGTGCGTCGTGATGAGGATGGAATGGTGATGAAGACATCATATACACCCAGTCCCCGTGCCAGCGAAATTAACCAATTAAGGTTAAAATTCCCGACCCTGCCGGGAATCAAACCTGGGACTCCTGTGACCAAAGGCCAGCATGCTAACCTTTTAGCCATGGAGTCGGACGACGTTGTGATGAGCGAGGTGCTGGTGAGTTTGGGTATCAGTCAACACGGCAGTGATATCTCGTAGTTCATTGTTGGCTGCAAGGAAGTCTCCGTCCGAGTAACCGTTGTAGCGCCATTAGGAAACGGTCCGTAGTGAATTCAAGGTGAAGTGGTTGCGTGGTGGAACAAGTGAAGAGTAGGATGTAGTGTTTCTATCCCACTAATTGAGAAGTGCTTAGTGGGACATCGATGGCTTCCGCGCGTTTGTTGTAGCACGGTATGCAATAAATTATTAAGGACATTCTTTATGGTTTGGCGTGCTTTCAGAATCCAAAATTGTTCCCTAAGCTCCATGAGAACAACATGCACTCCAAGATGATGTATTTTGGTATGGGTGTCTTGTGAAATGATGCGAGCCGTTTAGCAATATGGGGTGTTTCTCACTTGGAGTCAGGGTGGAGAAATGTAATCTACCGCCTAAGCGAATCATCCCACCCGCATGTAGGGTAGTAACAAGCAATTCAGGATGTTGTCGGCAAAGATTCCCCTTTCTCAAGACAGGCTAATTCCTCAGCGAAGTATTCAGATTGGACGGCTCTAATCCAGTACATATGGGCCTCGTGTAATTCCGAAGGTGTCGGGTTTGCTGATGTCGTTCCTTCCACTTTAAAATGTATATAAACCTATAGGCGAATCTGGTGACGTGTACAACCTTCCAATAGGAAGAGAATCTTAAAACCTGAAAGAGAAGCTCAGAGAAAGTGACAAGCAGTGTTTGTTTCATCAGCTTATTAACTTCTAGAAGTGTCATGTTAAGGAGTCCGGCTCCATGGCTAAGTGGTTAGCATGCTGGCCTTTGGTCCCGGCAGGGTCGGGATTTTTAACCATAATTGGTTAATATCGCTGGCACGGGGGCTGTGTGTATGTGTCGTCTTCATCATCATTTCATCCTCATCACGACGCGCAGGTCGCCTACCGGCGTCAAATCAAAAGACCTGCACTTGGCGAGCCGAACATGTCCTCGGACACTCCCGGCACCAAAAGCCATACGCCATTTCATTTCATGTTAAGGAAGCTACAGCAGTATCGTTGAATATTAAAGGTTAGTGAGCAACCATAATTTAATGCAATAAATATAAATATTATTTGTTTAGCTTCGGTTCTTTTTCTTTTTTACAAGCTTTACGACGCACCGACACAGGTACAGTAGCTCTTATGGCGACGATGGGACAGGAAAGGGCTAGGAGTGGGAAGGAAGCGGCCGTGGCCTTAATTAAGGTACAGCCCCAGTATTAGTCTAGTGTAAAATTGGGAAATCATGGAAAACCCTTCTTCAGGACTGCCGAGAGTAGGGCTCGACAAACTATCTCGCGAATACTGGATACTGGCTGCACTGTTGCTATGGAGCTCGGTAACTTCCGTCCTAATGGCCAGCTGTCTTAACGGTCGCCAGAGTGTTAAGAGTTCTGTTCGCAGGAACTGTTGAAAGTGCCCGAAGGCAACGGCACGGAATTGTCTCATTTAAAATTAAAGGCAAACAAAAGAGTCGTAGAACATAGATCCTATTAATGGCTTTGTGTGCCCAGTCAGATGGCCAACAGATAGTGAAGTGCCATATGGTCAGCGTGACGACATCCAAAATATATTACTTGGATTTTGGTCTCATGAGGCTGAGTGACCCTCGTTCCAGCTCACAGTCCAAAATTAAAATCCCTACACTGGCCGGGAATCGAATTCGAGCAAGAGTCAAGCACGCTTCCCGTACACCAAGGGAGTGTCTCATTTAGATACCCTTAACTGTCACCAAGCACAGCTAGGATCGAGCCCGATATCTTGGGAACTGAGGGCCAATAACTGCACAACTAAAGTGAACTTCTACTTCAACGTCTGAAGCAAAGTGAATAATTCATCATTACCAGACATTATCGTCAACCGCTCTACCGAACAGTTTCTTTCCTCAGATAAACCCAGATATATCCGATATCGCTGGATCACTCAGGCTCACTTTGATTTCGGTCGGAGACTTAAGGTCGGATACCCTTCCTGACGCTACGTGATTTTTCAGATTAAAATTCCAAACCAGGATCGAACCTCAGCCGTCCGGGCGGAAAGCCAGCAGCCAAGCCACTGCGCTAATCAAGCTAATTATTCATCTCGTAGATTTCGACGTCTTAGTAAAATAACCGAGATTTTTCACATCCATGTTCACAAGTTTCTTTTATTGACCATTTATTATTTGGCTGAATGGTCTGCGTCGAAGCTTTAGTTTCAGAGGTCCTTAATTCGATTCCGTTTGTCTCCATATACACGTAACACACCACACTATCAACCACCACAAGACCACCCAATAGTGAATAGAGTATATTCCTCCACGTAATGTTGGAGGTAGAATGGGCACCTGGCCGTGAAACTGGGCCAAGTCTGCAGGTTCTACACAATTCGCACCCGCGACCCCTACAAAATGTGGGCAGAAGCAGAGGAGGAAGAAAAAGAAGTTTATAACTTGATTTCATTCTTGAGCACAATTTTAGTTTTTAATATTTCAACACCTTCTTCTTCGTCTTCTTCTTCTTCTTCTTCTTCGTCATCTTCTTCTTCTCCCGCTTTTCCCACATCTGTGGGGTCGCGGGGGCGAACTGCGTCGCACATGTGGATTTGGCCATGTTTTACGGCCATGTTTTACGCCAACCCTATATGTAGGGATGTCATTGCTATTGCGTGTTTCTGTGGTGCATGGTAGTGTAGGATGTTGTCTGAATATGAAGAGGAAAGCGTTGGGACAAACACAAACACCCAGTCTCCGGGCCAGAAGAATTAATCAGACGCGATTAAAATCCTCAACCCGGCCGGGAATCGAGCCTGGGACCCACTGAACTGAAGGCCTCAACGCTGACCATTCAGCCAATGAGTCGGACTTTAATATGCCAGCACCATTTACTGTATAATTTTAGCAGTTGTAACGTAGTTTCGCAACGTTTCATCTGAGGATTTTAAAAAAAACCTCGAAAATCTCTGCTATGTTCCAATAATAGAAAATGGAACAACGTGTAACTAGCAGAATAATTAGCAACACGACTTTTAGGAGGAGGGCACTTGGCTTTGTTTCGGCTGCAGCCAGTCACGACACGGGGATCTTTTTTAATTCTCTTTCTCTAGGGTGAGATCATTCCTTCCTTACTCGGAGTATTTATCTCCGTTCACTTTGTAATTTAGCACATTGTGAGTAACAGCAGACAATAGGACCACCACTTAACACCCATGCCCGAAGTCGGGTTCAAACGGGCACTTCAGACCTGGAGGTCTAACTCACGTAGACCTGTTAAAACAACTTTACACAGAATAAGACCGTGGACAGTGGCAAGTACCTGGCCACACAATTCCAAGCTGTGACTGAGGTCACCGTACCTACAATGTTAGATTACCATGATTGAAGTACACTGTCTTTAACCCTTAACTGCTCGCGTCGGGTCACAGAGACCCGAGTGAATGTTCTTTTATCAATTTTTTTAATATATAGTAGCATAAATTATTGCTAGCACTATGCGATTTCATCTGCTGTTGAGTTATTAGTCATAGTGCAGTAGGGGTTATTGTTGACAATAATTCCCTGCGCATCTGCTATGGTTATGAGGTCCGACTCGTTGGCTGAATGGTCAGCGTACTGGCCTTCGGTTCAGAGGGTCCCGGGTTAGATTCCCGGCCGTGTCGGAGATTTTAATCGCTTCTGATTAATTCTACTGGCTCAGGGACTGGGTGTTTGTGTCCGCCCCAACACTCTCCCCTTCATATTCACACACTACACTACCAACCACCACAGAAACACGCAATAGTGATTACATCCCTCTATACAGGGTTGGCGTCAGGAAGGGCATCTGGCCGTAAAACAGGGCCAAATCCACATGTGCGACGCAGTTCGCACCCGCGACCTCACAGGTGTGGGAAAAGCCATAGGAAAAGACGATCTGCTATGGTTATGAGATTTGACCCGACGTGATTGTGTGTGTTCTGCAAGAAGATATACGTAGAAATGACTAGAAAATTAGTAAGCAGTTAAACAAATTTCTTATTTTATGTATTAAATGTTATGGTGACGCTCCGTGGTTTAACTTGTTAGCATGCTGACCATTAGTCCAAGGGTTCCTGTGTTCGATTCTCGGCTGGGTCGAAGATTTCGACCTTCATTGGTTGTTTTTACAGCTCCTTCAACATTAGATTTCATCGCATGTATTACCCCACTCTCACAAGTGGTAGGTCGCACATGGGCGTCAACTTGAAATACCTGCGTAGGACTCTCCGGAGACCATACGACATTAATATAACGTTCTGTAAGAGTCGGTAGAGTGGTGTGTGGTGTGTGTATTAAGGCTGACACAAACATCCAGTCTCCGGTCGAGAGGAATCAACCATACGAAGTTAACATCCTCGGCCCGGCCAAGAATCGAATCCTTTGAATCGGCCCCTTTGAACCGAAGGCCTTTACGACGATCATCCACCGAGCTCGATAGCTGCAGTCGCTTAAGTGCGGCCAGTATCCAGTATTCGGGAGATAGTGGGTTCGAACCCCACTGTCGGCACCCTGAAGATGGTTTTCCCCGGTTTCCCATTTTCACACCTTAATTAAAGCCACGACCGCTTCCTTCCCACTCCTGGCCCTTCCCTGCCCCATCGTCGCCATAAGACCTATCTGTGTCGGTGCAACGTAAAGCCACTAGCAAAACAAAGTTAAACAACAATCATCATCATCAGTATCAGTTATAATGTATCCATGGTATTTTTATTACAGGATGATAAATGAGAACAGTTACAAGAAAGAAATGGGAGCGGGGCAGCAAGTGCTCAGGGTCATTTAACTTGCTGTTTTATACTTCTGGATATAACTCTCAAGCAAGAAAACGTTTTACTCTAATAAATTACCATGAAATGCTAACATTTTTATTTCTACAGATTTTTAATGGTATAGGAAAGGCCTAGGAGTTGGAAGGAAGCGGCCGTGGCCTTAATTAAGGTACAGCCCCAGCATTTGCCTGGTGTGAACGTGGGAAACGACGGAAAACCATCTTCAGGGCTGCCGACAGTGGGATTCGAACCCACGATCTCCCGGATGCAAGCTAATAGCCGCGCGCCTCTACATGCACGGCCATCTCGCCCGGTTTAAACAAAATTTAGACTGACTTCAAAAAAAAAAAAAAAAAAAAAAAGCAAAGTCATCTTCGTACAGGCCACGAAGGCCCTGGGAGTAGTGGAAGGTAAAGGCTTCCACTATTCGTAACCTCGGCACTTGATGGGGTAGAGTGGTTGGCTCTACGCCCGGCCGCCTTTGCCCCCAGGAATTAACCTGGTACTCATTTTTGGTGTAGGATGAGTGAACCTCAGGGCCACATGCTCCTCCGGAAGTGGAAATCTCATTTCTTAAATTCTACAACTTCCTGACGGTGATTCGAACCCTCGTCCTTCCGGGCGAACCGAGTACGCCTTTACCGCCTCGACCAGGCATCCCCTTTAAACTGACTGCAGTCTCCCTATACCACTCTGGCTGTAAGGTCCTCAAGAGTGCCTTAAGCCTCATTCGAACATGCTCATTCGACGTTTGGAGTGAAAGACGTCCTCAGGACAGGAACCCGGATCTTCCTGACATTTAGATGGCTGTGAGAACCTTTTCATGAAAAGGACTACCCTAAGTTCCTAGCACATCACTTTGCAGCTCTTATCTGTCTACGAAATGTTGTGATTGTCTTTATTTTTCAACGATGTTAGTACTCTTATTTATCCTATCTCAGAAAACTGACTGTCCGCCTCTGTGGTGTAGTGGTTAGCGTGATTAGCTGCCACCCCCGGAGGTCCGGGTTCGATTCCCGGCTCTGCCACGAAATTTGAAGAGTGGTACGAGGGCTGGAACGGGGTCCACTCAGTCTCGCGAGGTCAACTGAGTAGAGATGGGTTCGATTCCCACCTCAGCCATTCTGGAAGTGGTTTTCCATGGTTTCCCACTTCTCCTCGAGGCAAATGCCGGGATGGTACCTAACTTAAGGCCACAACCGCTTCCTTCCCTCTTCCTTGCCTGTCCCATCCAATCTTCCCATCCCTCCACAAGGCCCCTGTTCAGCATAGCAGGTGAGGCCGCCTGGGCGAGTAACTGGTCATTCTCCCCAGTTGTATCCCCCGACCCAAAGTCTGAAGCTCCAAGACACTGCCCTTGCGGCGGTAGAGGTGGGATCCCTCGCTGAGTCCGAGGAAAAACCGAACCTGGAGGGTAAACAGATTAAGAAGAAGAGAAGAAGAAAACTGACTACATCCTAAGAATATTTCTTATATTGATAGATTTCACAGAGATGGATGATTTTTTTAAAGATGATTTGAAAATCTAAAAGCCTTTTTACAACGTGGCCGCTATTGTGAAAAAGATCTCACACTAGTGAAGTAACGGGAAGATTCGGATTCGAGTCTAGACGGCGTCCATAATTCTGCTCTATTCTTGTCTAGATATAACTTCTTCAGCATCACTGAGCGTGGTGGTGTCAATTATTATTATTATTATTATTATTATTATTATTATTATTATTATTATTATTATTATTATTATTATTATTACCGACCGGTTTAATTCAATAAATGGTGGCCATGGGATGGTTGTTTCGACATGGAAGATGAGTGAGTTTGAGTGCCATTGTCAGCTATGCTTGAAATAACTTTCCGTAATTTTTCATTTTCAGTGATAAGCGCATGCTGCGACGGTGTCTTCCTTTTATGGCGGCTTCCTTCCTATTTCTTACCGGAATTAAATGATCACAAGCTCTTTTTCACTGCCTGTTACAGCGGTAGGCGGAATGGCCCGTCACTCTGTCGGAGGATGAAACAGTGTTGGAAGGTAAACCCACACTATGAAATATATTATTTCTCTATTCTCTCTGTTTCTGAAGAAAGTGCTCCTTGCGATGTTGCTCAGGTACAGGAACAGGTATCAGTTTGTAAGGCTAATGAAGATAATTTGACGGATGAGGTATGACTTCTTGATGTGCAACCGTTATTAATAATCCAATGCTGATTGTAGACATGTGCTTTAAACAGTTTTTATCAGTGTTATTACTGCCATCAGCCAAGACTGAACATCCTAAGGAGATGATGATTGATAAACCACCCACTTTAGTTCGTGTAGATTGTATTACGTCATTTTGGGCACGAATGGTTTGTATTATCGTATGAGGGGGGATAAGCCCCTTCCTGTTCAATAAAGTTTCAAACCTCTGTTCTTCACAGAATGTGGGTGAAGCAATTCCTTCACTGATATTCAGCAACCTGTACCGTACGATAAATTGCTCAGCATCTAGGCCTACCGCCCCCCCCCCCCATCCACACCGACACACACACGCAAAATTAACAAGACTTTCTTTGGTGTAAAGTCTGATATTGAAAATAACCAAAGTTCAGCCGCTGTCGTAATACGTAGTACAGCACCCATTTATCACCTCTGGTTATTATGCAATCAGACAGGATCTCTCCTTTATGCTGCGCAGAAATGAAATAGGAAGTTAATTTAGAAACAGACTGTGAACCCACGTTTTCATGGTGGCGGCCAATGACAGGACCAATGCATCATTCCGGCGGGTCAGCCTGAGGGCCAGCAAGTTCGGACAGTACCACAGAGCGCCCACCAGCTCTCCAGTTGAATTGAATACACGAATGATATTGGAGAAATGTTATCTCGCTTTATCTACCTTCTTGTTCATACTGTTCAAAGACTTCAGTAAAATGTTCAACAGTTGGCTATAGCACCGGGAACATCCAGAACATTTCCTTTTATTCATTCTTACTGCGCCATACGACCTGAAGATGATTCTACGATTCACGACGTAGGACCAGTTTTATGTTTAGATGTCAAGCATTAATTAGGATATATCAATTAGTGCTACTATACTGTTAACCCTTTGAGTACCAGTCAATCTTGTAGACTACACTACATCTGAGCGATATGGCTACGCGGTTTGGACCAAATGTTTTAGAAATATTTCAACACTGATGATGGACTTTAGAGTCCGATAACCGGTTCTGACATAAAATTTAGTGTGCTGGTACGACTGTATATGACCAATTATAATAATAAGTAATGACATTTTGTCCCACAAAAGTTCTTTAACGTGCCAGTAAATATACCGACATGAGCCTGTCGTATTTAAGCACCTTCAGATACCACAGGACGGAGTCGTGATCGAACCAGCCATCTCAGAAGGCCAGTGCTTCTATAGTTTGAGCCACTCAGCCCGGCGTTGTTACATGAGGTTTAAATGAACATATGCTGTTCCAGATTTATGTTCATAGAGCCAAAATAAAAAATAAAGTACTATAGAATCGACCGAAGTTACTTCGTACTATGCTACTTGAACAAAATGTATTCCGTGCTTACCACTAACTCAGTGTACTGTAGCGTTAGAATCACGTCTGCCTGGGACATGGTGCCATGTTCAACATGTCTAAAATGACATAATAAATGATAACACAAAGGACATAGACAGTCGTTGTTCCAATCAAAGATACACACTCTGAAAACCGAGCCAAAATCAGAAGTAAAAGGGGAGAGAAGAAATTGAAATATGATGTGATAGAGAAGACTGATGATAACTAGCTGGTTAGTATGGTTAGGAAATTAAGAGGTGTCAAGACGAGTGGACGGTGAGAAAGAGGGGAGGGAAGTTTGTTATTAGTAGCGAACTCTCATGAAAAGGAAACATACAGTATACAGCACTTTAAATAGCTTCCGAGATTTGCTAGCTTGCAAAGGAGGATCCGTCAGCTGTTACGGAGATATGGTATAATTGCGTTGCTTGACATACTGCGAGAAGTGCAGACAAAGTTTTATTCAAAATGTTTTGGAACGAACTATTTAAAGATCTCGTCAACTTCGCTAATTTTTTCGTTATTATATCTGCTTATGAAATCAGACATGTTCCCATTCTGGAATTATGCAAGTCAAAGGTAGGCCTATTCAAAATAATGTTCAATATAAAACACATAACACGTGAACTTGAACACAAGTAGAAAACCACTCCTATACAGTATACCACTGTCCGATTAACAGAGATACATTTTCTCAGATTAGTTTCTATTAACATATGAAATTGTACTACTAGGTACTGAGTTTGGAATGCCATACAAATATAACTTTCTGAAATACACGGTGAAACTTCCTTCGACGGTTCACTGTTTGGCAGCTTGTGAGAGGCGGGAGATGGGGCTGAAGAGGTTTATCGCCGTGTCCATGTGGAGGTGAATGCGTGTGTTCCTATTAGTCACCTTCCACGTCAGGGACCTTGTGAACAGAGTGTAATCATTTAGGGAACGGAAAACTCGCATATATCCTAAGACTCGAACGATGTAGTCCTACAATGAACGTGTATTACGGCGTTACCCATCAGAAAATATATGACCCTTTCTTCCCCCAATAAGAAACTGTTGGCATGTTGGAACAATTTTCCATACAACAGTTCGCGCAAGATTGTCTTCTAAAACAGCATTGTTTCTTCAACAAGATGGCGTTCCACTACACTGGACAGTCCACATGCGTGAATTCCTCGACGAAATGTTCAGCGACCAGTGGTGTGGCCGTGATGGACCCACCCGTCGACCACTAAATTTCACAGACTTGACATCCCCAGAAATGTTCGTGTGAGGGTAAGTCAAGTCATACGTGTACGGCCAAAAAACAAAGGTATCGATATGCAAGATCTGCAACGAAAAAATCATCGAGGCGTGTTCACAAATCATGGCGGAAAACCTCGAGGACAAGTGGTGTAATCTGTCCGCCACCTCATACTCCGCAGGCCTTTGGACTGAGCAGCGGTTGCTTGGTAGGCCAAGGCCCATGGGGTTGGTTGGGATGGGAAAACTTAGGACAGGGATAGACGTGGCCAGAGATCATAATGAAGGTGTGAAAATAGAATATCACAAAACAAACATGTTCAGGGGTTCCAATGGAGGAGTTTGAACCCCACCATTTCCCAAATTCAAACCTACAGCCATACGACGCGTACCGTGTAGTCAACTTGCTCAGTACTGTGCGGGAGCTCATATATTATAATATCTCCACACATTCTATACAGCAGGGACACCTAAACTTCTTGAAGATATTTTTCCGTGGTTTCCTATTTTCACATCAGCAAATGCAGGGGCTGAACTTTTATTAAGACCATGGCCGCCACATTCCCTTTCCTCATCTTGCATCATCGGAAACCTTCGACGTGTTTGTGTGACGTTAAACAAAATCAAACCCTATGGCGCTATAGCCCTCATGGACCTTGGCCTACCAAGTGAGCCGAACACCTGCAAATTACAAGGTGACGCATGGTCAGCGCTACGAATCCTCTCGGCCGTTATTCTTTACTCTCTAGACGACGGTCGCTACCTCGCCGTCAAATAGTTCTTCAATTGTTCTCACGTAGGCTGATTGGACCTTGAACCAACCCTCAGATTCAGGTGAAAATCCCTGGCCTAGGTGGGAAAAGACCTGGCCCCCCGGTAAGAAGCAGGCTCGCTACCCCTAGACCACGGGTAACGTTGAACCACTTGCAAAAAGATTAAAAATAAAATACTACTACTAATAATAATTTCCCACATTCCTCTAATTATATAACATACCTCTGCTGTTCTCCCTGGCGTGCTCCATTCTCTACTAAATTATCAAGAATGCAAAGTTCAAGATCGTTTTCAGATCTATATACACTATATCTTTCTCCCCCTCGGATTTTTCTCGTGTCGTCACAGTATACCACTTCCATGTATTATTGCATAAAATGCATTTGCTTTCCATTTTTTTTAAAATCTGTGTTCTTTTTAACCAGTCACATGTGTCTTACCCCATGCAAACTTTGCATAGAATATCCTTTAATTCAGGAGCTAATTATACCGATGAAGTACTGTGTTTTCTGTGGCACACAGAGTTCACTATGTCCGGCTCCTTGGCTGAATAGAGCCGGCGTACTGGTCTTCGGTTTGGAAGGCCCAGGGTTTGTTTGCGGGTCAGGCCGGGAATTTTTAGCTGCGTATGGTTAACTCCTCTTATTCGGGGACTCTTAACAAACTTTTCCCCATTTACACACAACACTACAACCCCCCACAGAAACACGCCGTAGCGAATATATAACTCCACCTAGGGTTGGCGTCAGGAAGGGCATCCGGTCGTAAAACTCGGTCAAATTTATATCAAATGCTGGCCCCAATAAATTGGGAATAAGATCAGGAAGAATAAGAAGATAGAGTACATAAACACATTGGCTTGCCAACGACTGCTGCCCATTCCGATGTCCATATACATTGTAGTGCCAAGTGGTCAGCTTGATGACATCCTCAGCCATATTATCTCAGCCATTTCGTGACTGGGTCCGCTGCTTCCCGTATCAACAGCTCCTCACTAATTGAACTCCATTCCAGCCCTCAATCCAGGATTAAATACTTTGGACTGGTCAGGAATGGAACCCGCGACCTCTGGGTAAGAGGCAAACATGATAACCCTACCCCAGGTATCTGGCTGTATGGTTCTCAACACATGAAAATTAACAGTAATCCAAACACAGCCTGAAAATTAACGAAGTAAAACTAACTGGATCAACTATCGAACTAATTTTTTCTAAACGTTCAGGACAGGATTTTCCATAGGAAGTTTGACGTTTATAACCATTTCTTTGCGATTGGTTTTACGTCACATCGACTAAGACATGTCTTACTGCGACGATGAAGATAGGCTAGGGCTAGGGCTGGGAAGGAAATCGCAGTGGCCTTAATTAACGCACAGCCACAGCACTAGCCTAGTGTGAAAATGGGTAACAACAGGGTTAACGATATTGGGATTCGAACCCACCATCTCCCGAATGCAAGGTTTCTAAGAATATCTACGGGTATAACATTAACTTCTTTTCGTTTCCTTTTTTTTTTCAATTGGCTTTACGTCGCACCGACACAGATAGGTCTTATGGCGACGATGACACAGGAAAGGGCTAGGAGTAGGAAGGAAGAGGCCGTGACCTTAATTAAGTTACAGCCCCAGCATTTGCCTGGCATGAAAATGGGAAACCACGGAAACCATCTTCAGGGATGCCGACATTGGGGTTCGAACCCACTATCTTCCTAATGCAAGCTCACAGCTGCGCAACCCTCACCGCACGGCCAACTCTCTCGGTAACTTATTTTTTAAACAGATTTCGTAGACCGCAATGCAAATCAGTTTAGAGTTACTTCAGACTAAATAGGAGGAAAATTTCCGTTTAAAAAACTTAATTTAATTGCACGCTTCTACACCAACAGTGACGTAAACGATGACCTTGCGCACTGATTTGATAAATGATTCATCGTCGGAATATCACAGTCTGCGATCGCATGCTCCTTGATGACGATGTACTAGCTGCACCGCCATCGACCTTCCAAGATGTCAGGGTCAACTCAACATACACAGTGAAAGCCGTACATACATACATACATACATACATACATACATACATACATACATACATACATACATACCGTACATCATCATTATAGAACGTTATGCCTTTCAGCGTTCAGTCTGCAAGCATCTGTGAATTTACTGAACGTCGCGACGATCTTTATTTTATTTCCAACTAGTGCTATGGCCTCATTTACTTATATTCCTCATATCTTTAAACCGTTAGAAGCTGAGTCTAACCATCGTCGTCTTGGTTTCCCTCTACTTCTCTTATCTTCTACAACGGAGCCCATTATTATCCTGGGTGTCCGACTCGTTGGCTGAATGGACAGCGTACTGGCCTTCGGTTCAGAGGGTCCCGGGTTCGATTCCAGGCCGGGTCGGGGATTTTAACCTTCATTGGTTAATTCCAATGGCCCGGGGGCTGGGTGTTTGTGCTGTCCCCAACATCCCTGCAACTCACACACCACACATAACACTATCCTCCACCATAGTAACACGCAGTTACCTACACATGGCAGATGCCGCCCAACCTCATTGGAGGGTCTGCCTTACAAGGGCTGCACTCGGCTAGAAATAGCCATACGAAATTTATTTATTATCCTGGGTAACCTATCCTCCTCCATTCTCCTCACATGGCCCCACCACAGACGCCAGTTTATGTCCACAGCTTCATCCATCGTGTTCATTCCTAGACATAGCCTTTATCTCCTCATTCCGAGTACCCTCCTGCCATTGTTCCCACCTCATTTTACCACCAACCATCCTCGCTACTTTCACGTCTGTTAGTTCTAACTTATGAATAAGATATCCTGAGTCCACCCAGCTTTCGCTCCCGTAAAGCAAAGTTGGTCTGAAAACAGACCGATGTAAAGAGAGTTTCGTCCGGGTGCTGACTTCCTTCTTACAGAATACTGTTGATCGCAACAGCGAGTTCACTGCATTAGCTTTACTGCACCTTGATTCAATCTCACTTACTATATATTACCATCCTGGGAGAACACACATCCTAAATACTTGAAAATACCTACCTGTTCCAGCTTTGTATCACCAATCTGACATTCAATTCTGTTGGATTTCTTACCTACTGACATCAATTAGTCTTCGAAAGGCTAATTTTCATTCCATACTCATTGCACCTATTTTCAGGTTCCAAGATATTAGACTGCAGGCTTTCGGCACAATCTGCCATTAAGACCAAGTCGTAAATATAGGCCAGACTGCTTACTACATTTCCATCTAACTGAATCCCTACCTGCCGCTTTATACCTTCAAATTATCCATATAAACTACGAACAACAAGGATGAAAGACTAGACTACAGCCTTGTCTAACCCCTGCAAGAAATGAAATGGCGTATGGCTTTTATTGCCGGGAGTGTCCGAGGACAAGTTCGGCTCGCCAGGTGCAGGTCTTTCGATTTGACGTCCGTAGGCGAACTGCGCGTCGTGGTGAGGATGAAATCATGGTGATGACAACACATACACCCAGCCCCCGTGCCAGCGAAATTA
Source organism: Anabrus simplex (assembly GCF_040414725.1). Lineage (NCBI taxonomy): Eukaryota > Metazoa > Arthropoda > Insecta > Orthoptera > Tettigoniidae > Anabrus > Anabrus simplex. The sequence goes on along the minus strand of NC_090266.1, from coordinate 743,741,502 downwards.
ACCAATGATGGTTAAAATTCCCGACCCTGCCGGGAATCGAACCCGGGACCCCTGTGACCAAAGGCCAGCACGGTAACCATTCAGCCATAGAGCCGGACACCCCTGCAAGTACCCTATACCAAGAACTCATTCTACCACCAATATTCACTGCAGCCCAATTGTCAACACAAATGCCTGTGATTGATTTCAATAATCTACCCCTAATCCCGTAGCCCCCCCAGTGAATACTTTGCCTGGTATACTAATCAATGAGATACCTCGACAGATGTTGCAATTCTTCCTGTTCCCTTATTATAGATAGGTGCAATTACTGCTTTTGTCCAATCTGAAGATATCATGCTAATCTTACTATTTTATGAAGCCATTTCATCCCTGCCTTCCCACTATACTTCACCAATTCAGGTCTAATTTCATCTATTCCTGCTACTTTATGACAATGGAGTTTTTTTTACCATCATTTCCACTTCCTCAAGCGTAATTTTAACAAGATCATTTTTCCTCCCTATGAGCTCGGTTGTTCGCGACATCCCCATGAAGATTTCCTTTTACGTTGAGAAAATTTTCAAAATATTCCCTCCACCTTTCCAGTGGTTCCGTGGGATCTATTATGAGTTCACCTGAATTACCCAAAACACTGTTCATTTCCTTTTCCCTCCCTCCCTAAGATGCTTTACTACTGTCCAGTAAGGTTTCCCTGCTGCTTGACTTAGCCTTTCCAGTTTATTACCAAAATCTTCCCACGACTTCTTTTTGGTTTCAACAACTATTTGATCCGCTCTGTTTCCCTCATGTACGTACAATTCCCTGTCTGCATCAGCCCTTGTTTGGAGCAATTTCTGATAAGCCTTCTTTTTACGTTTACAAGCTGCTCTAACTTCATCATTCCACCAATACGTTCGCTTTTTCCCGTCTTTACACACAGTTATTCCTAGGCATCCCTTTGCTGTTTCTACTGCAGCATCCCTGTACGTCATCAATTCTCTTTCTATATACGACACCTGCTTACTGTCAACTGTTCGGAACTTCTCACTAATCGTACTTCTGTCTAATTTTCTCGTCCTGGAGATTTTCTACCCTTATTCGTCTGCAGACAGATTTCACTTTCTGTATCCTAGGCCTAGAGATACTTAGTTCACTACAGATCAGAAAGTAGTCTGTAACATAGAAAAATCCGCGGAAAACCCATACATTCCTAACAGACTTCCTGATTTCGAAGTCGGTTAAGATATAATCTATTATGGATCTGGTTCCACCGGGCGAGATGGCCGTGCGGTCAGGGGCACGCGGCTGTGAGCTTGCATCCTGGAGATAGTGGGTTCGAATCCCACTGTCGGCAGCCCTGAAGATGGTTTTTCACGGTTTCCCATTTTCACACCAGGCAAATGCTGGGGCTGCCACGGCCGCTTCCTTCCCACTCCTAGGCCTTCCCCATCCCATCGTCACCATAAGACCTATCTGTGTCGGTTTGTCCTAAAACAAATTGTAAAAAAAGAAAACTCTGCCCTTTCCTTTTTAACACCCTTCAAGTACAATTTGTAATTTCCTATCTCTTCCTCGTCATCTCCCTTTACCCGAATATCACTTACTAATAGCACATTGCAGTTATTGCTGACTCAGCCAGTTCTACTTTCTTTCTTCCATAAGCCCCATTAATAATGATAGTTCCCATCGAATTTCATTTCGTTCACCAAGTTGTTTCCAACGAGTCCCTCGCCTGTCAAATGGGAGTGGGACTCCGTTGGTGTCATAAAACTTGCGCCGAGTTAAAATCAGTAAAACTTGCGCCGTGGTCATTAATCATTCTAGGATCTCATTAGCGAGAGGTCTTGTTTGTCTGGGAATTCCACAGGGAAGTTCCGTGTTTCAGAATATGACAGTGTCCACTGCCTACCCCTTATCAGTGTTTTCCAGCCACTTGCTAGACTTGGTTTGTTAAATAATGTCAAATCATTCAAGTAATACTCAAGCGGCTGTTTAAATTCACCGGAGATCGTCTCAAGACATAATGAAACAACGCTGGTCGAATGAACATTTGCGACGGAAAATTTTAAATTTCAATGCAATACATGTTAAATTTAATATTCTGAAAATTTTATGGCGATGTTACGAATGTTTAAAATACTTTCGTAAATTTCAGTTAGCCGCCTCTGTGGTGTAGTGGTTAGCGTGATTAGCTGCCAACCCGGAGGTCCGGGTTCGATGCCACGAAATTTGAAAAGTGGTACGAGGGCTGGAACGGGGTCCACTCAGCCTCGAGAGGTCAACTGAGTAGAGGTGGGTTCGATTCCCACCTCAGCCATCCTCGAAGTGGTTTTCCGTGGTTTCCCGATTCACCACCAGGCGAATGCCGGGATGGTACCTAATTTAAGGCCACGGCCGCTTCCTTCCCTCATCCTTGCCTATCCCTTCCAATCGTCCCATCCCCCTACAAGGCCCTTGTTCACCATAGCAGGTGAGGCCGCCTGGGCGAGGTACTGGTCATACTCCCCAGTTGTATCCCCCGACCAAGAGTCTGAAGCTCCAGGACACTGCCCTTGAGGCGGTAGAGGTGGGATCCCTCGCTGTGTCCGAGGGAAAAGCCGAACCTGGAGGGTAAACAGATGATGATGATGATGATGATGATGATGAAATTTCAGTTATTGTTAAGATTAAGAAAGCTTCTTCATGACGCTGATGGTGGAACGTAGGCCTCCCTTCACTACTTCGGGGGTTCAATGTCCGATCACTTTAGGTAGCGTTTATGCTGGACAAGGCTGGCGTTCAAAATATTATTTCTGGTTTCTTCATCTTTATATCAGCATCTCTGTTTGAAACAATTTCATTTGTCATTTATTAATCTTTTATACCCCGGAGAATGCGACAGACCTCGCCAGGGCACACAATTTCCTTTCCTTGGCAGTAGCTATGGTTCATTCTTGACCCCTATCACTTCATAAGGGGTGCATGTCGGGGGAAACGTTAGGGTGAGACAGTTTTTTTCTGTTTTCACTGGTCATTCTTTATGCAACAAATTCGCTATCATTTCATTTCATTTGCCATCCATTCATCTTTGTCCGGAAAAGCACGTCAGACCTCGCATTCGGCAGCATTTTCTTCCTTTAGCGGTATTTCATTCTTCATTCATTCTATTCCTGACCCTGTCAGTTAGCTACAAACAGGCTGTGGATATTCTTCATAAGACTGAAAGGCTGATTCCATGTTTTGACACTTGGTTTGTAAATAAAGTCAAACTACGTAGTTATACACATTTCACACACTGATATAAATACGATGCAGGTCTTCTAAATGTGCAAGAAACCAACATTGGTAGAGTGAATAGCATTTTATATACATTAATTTCAAAATCTCAGTACTGCAGATATTCACACCATTCGCTGGACTTGGAAATAAGTCCCTGCGGTGCAGCGCAGGTAGCAGTTGGTTAAGACAGCTGTCAAACCACTTCTACTCCCGACGGGGAATCTCCACGGCGCAAATTTACTCGGCGCAACTTTTACAGAACCACTCCGTTATTGTTACTGCCATAGGTCCGAGACTTGCTTAAAGTGTTCAGAGTTCGGTAAATTCATGAAGCAGGATGCTACCCTACTTACACATAGTCAATTTGAGGATCTCTCCTCTAACGGTTTAGGGACCATCGGTGGATTGTATAGTCCTAGCCGCCTGAGCACAAAGAGGGCCATGACTCAGAATATGTCCAAGTTGCCCACTTCCATTCCATAGCAACTGGTATTCCGACTCTCAGGACCACTTACTAGGCCACTCAGCCGTTGCCCATGGTTCACGAACTAGGACGTGACTACAGTAACCCACACCATGAACTATGCCGCGGTACAAATGGAAATGAAAAAATCTATCAGTATTACTAGTAGGTCAACTCGAGGGTTCCTGTTAGAATACGAAATATGTTATTACGTAAATCTTTGAAGAGCGTGATTCAATCTCTGGAAACAATAATAGAAGTGGCGATAAGTGCTAGGAGGGATCCCACAATGTCAGGACGAAAGTCTATTTATTTGTTTATTTGACTGTGGCCAGCCCTGCGATGTAGGAGTAGCGTGCCTGCCTATTACCCGGAGGCCCCGGGTTCGATTTCCGGCCAGATCACGGATTTTTACCTGGGTCTGAGGACTACTCAACCTACGTGATTACAAGTGAGGAGCTATCTGACAGTGAGATGGCGGGCCCAGTCTAGAAACGAAGAATAACGGCCTGGAGGATGCGTCGTGCTGACCACAGGACACCTCGCAATCTGCAGGCCTTCGGGATGAGCAGCGGTCGCTTGGTAGGTCATGGCCCTTCGGGGCTATTGCGCCATATTAAATAATACAATATGGTTTATAGCTTGTTTGGGTATATGTTTAATAATAATAATTGTAACTTATTTGTTTAACGTCCCAATAACTACTTTTACTGTTTTCGAGACACTGAGGTTCCGGAATTTTGTCCAGCATGAGTTCTTCTACGTACCGGTAAATCTATGGACTCAAGACTGACGTATTTGAGTACCTTCGAATACCACCGGAATGAGCCGGGATCGAGCCCGCCATCTTAAACTCAGAAGGCCGATGCTTTATCGCCTGGGCTATTCAACCCGGCCCGTGTATTTGTACTCCGACTCCATGGCCTAATGGTCAACATGCTGGCTTTTAGTCCAAGGGGTCCAAGGTTCGATTCCCGACAGGGTTGGGTTTGTACACAACTTCGGTTAGTTAATATCTACGGCTCGGGGGCTGGGTGGGGTGCCGTCTTCAGCATCAGAATTCATCTGAGGTAGGATCCCAACATTACAGGCGTGCAGGTCGCCTATAAAGCGTCAAATCGAAAGACCTGCACCAGGCCTCTGCGGAGGCCACAAACAGTTATTATTATACACTCATGTTCACAACAACCAGAACACCTTGAAAGACTAGAGATAGGAATTTCACACTCATAGGACATGTGCATTAGTATCTTCCAAAGAAATGATTAGCATGTCAACGATGTCGGCCCTCAGGTTCAAGGTCCACCTACAGTAGATATCTCGGCGCACCACCACCGACTGGTAAAATGTGCCTGCGGTTCTCGTAGTCGCATATAAACCGAAGGCAATGGATCAGTGTTTCTCGAGCAGACGTGCAGGATACCTCGCAGGCGTATGTGAGAAACGTACCGTCAAATGAGTGAGTTTGAAAGAGGGCTCATAATTGGCATGAGAGAACGTGATTCATCCATCGGAGAAATTGCTGCTCGTGAGGGACGAAGTGTGTCGGCAGCGCAACGGGTGTGTACAGAATGGTTCACAAATGGCCGTAGTACACGACGAGATAGGTCTGGTTGCACCACCCAGACCATCCCCGAGAAAATCGACACCTCAACCGAATGGCATTGCACGACAGGTCTGCGTCTTCCTCGGCTCTAGTGCAACAGTGGAACAGAGTATAACACATCGTACACTATCAGGAATGACAGTCCGTCGCCGTTTATTACGGTCTGGGTTACCGGCGCGTCGTCCACTTCTCCGTCTACCTTTGACTAATGTTCATAAACATGCTAGACTGCAATGGTGTATGGAACGACGTCACTGGGGACAGGAATTGCAGCAGATAGTGTTTTCGGACGAATCCAGGTTCTGTTTGTTTGAAAATGGTGGCCGCATTTTGGTTCGCCGCAAACAGGGTGAGAAGTATCACACTGACTGCATTCGCACAAGATATACAGGCACTGTGACCAGTTTGACCATTCGTGAATGACATCCTGTGACCCGTAGCCATACCCTTTCTGCACGACACCCCAGACACCATATTTCAGCAGGGCAATGCGCGACCATATGTTGCTGCACGAACACGTGCCTTCTTGTTGTCACAGGATGCCAGACTGTTGCCCTGGCCCGCCCGATTACCGGACTCGTCGCCAATCGAAAATGTGTGGGATATGGTGAAACGACAGGTGCAGCGCTGTGACCCAATGCCAACCACTAAAGATGAACTGTGGAACCAGGTGAATGAAGCATGGATGAATATGCCCCAGGACGCCATTCGCGCCTTATACACGTCGATGCACATGGAACTTGTTATCAGTGACCATGAAGGACCCAGTGTCTACTACGCAAAAGGACATATGCTGAACCTCAGAGACTGAAATGCTGATAGCTTCTGCAGGACATACTAACGAACATGTCCTGTGAATGTAAACTTCCTATCTCTACTATTTCAAGGTGTTTTTTATGAACATGATTGTATATTTGTACTTCCAGTGTATAATTTCTCGCTTTCTACATTTTAGAGTATTAAGTCCTACATCCGGTAACAGTATCCAGTAACCCTAAGTGAAGGGCATGAACAATATTGTTCGTTTGAGTCTGTGAAGGTCGACTACTATTGGCTAAACTGGTGAAATGGGAGAGGAAGTATCGAAATGTTCTTGTCCTCATCTTATTCTTCCTGATCCTTTCTTATTTACCTGTGCTCGGCAATTATTTCTTTCTTCAACTTAGTATCCTAGTTATTTTGGGGGGATCTAGAGGCACTGAGGCAGATTTTGGTTTTGGGTTTATTGTGGTTGCAAGATAAACCACGTGACGCCACGTGATTTTCGAGTACCGATGAAAAGGTCGGTGTACACCCTTTGTCTGATAATCAAGATCTCCTAATCTTACAGCCTCGAATTCTTTTTCTGAAGACATATCAAAACAAGCAAGCTTGAAATTTATGGTAATCACACCCAAAGGACATCCAGACTTACGTGGAATCTGAACGACTGGGACGTGGAATTTTAGTCGAAAATTCTCACATGCATTGTTTGGGATTCACAAACCGGGCACTTTTGTGAGAAGCCAGTGACTACGTTACTCGGCTATCACATCCCCTCTGAAGACATATCTAGTAGCTCGTGCAGATATTAATTGAATCAGAAGAGGACTCTGTCGCAGGAATTTCTGTTGCCGTGGGAAATATCCATGACTTGCCGGGAGTCTTTATACGTGTACGACAAACAATACTCAAACAATATTTATGCTAGTGGTCGCAACTTCAAACGCCTTCTGTGAGTAAACAGCTGTTACACTGCCTTCACCAGTGAAGACTGTATGTAACCGTCCCTAGCACTAACAGCTGAGTTCATCGAACCTACAATCCTAGGCTACTCAAAACAAGTGTACTATATCCCCAAATCAATTTGTAGAGATAGTTTCGCAACACCCTGTATATTAAGAAAAGCACACACACACACGCGCGCGCGCACCAAGATCTAGTCGTTTTCATAATCGTCATTAACTCATTATTACCATGATTCATGCTAATACGATCTTGGTGGCTTAATTAAATAGACCTGTACGCTAGAAATTGTACTTAGCTGTATGGTGACTGTTTCATCGTCGAATAGGCGACCCACTCACCTGTAAAACAAGAGAGAGGTCACATTAATTTTATTATGATTTTGAAAGCTCGGAACAAGGCATGCACATAGTAAGATAATATTACAAAAATGGACATAATAGGGAGATGTAGGTAGACAATACAGGACAAGTAACACCATTGATTGTATCCTTTCTACGTACTCTCTTGTTAATTTTTCAGCATTCCTTGGCTTTATGAGTAGTGAGCTTGTATTTCTTACGTTCTTCCAAGTAAATATTATATCTGTGTACTGCAAGACATTGTATAGCATTATCTTCTAAGCACTGACGTGCACTGAAGCCCACCTACGCCAGCGCTTCTGGGGCAAATAATTTTACATTTTAGTATCATTCTTCAGAAAGTTTTTAACCGACTTCGCAAAACGGCAGACAGATATGTCAAGCTAAGTACAGCTGTCTGGACGATCCACTCGCTCTACAACCGTTCAGCTCTCACCAGCGAGCTGGGTTTCCTTACAGGCGCGAAAGAGAACTACCCTAGCGGAATTCAAGTTGCTGACTTGGAGCATGCTCTTTAATCCACTTTGTCCTAAAGAGGCTGAGTGTGTGCTGTGAGCCTACCTGAAGATTCACAGCGTCGTATGGCGACAGACCCGCCAGGTAGGATAAGTTAGGTTCGGGCCACAAATAAGTTGTAATTGTTAACACTCAAATTGTTTAACGCTACACATAAGATACTACAAGAACTGTACGGTGTTGCTACTTACACATCTCCTCGCTAATAAAAATAGAACCATTTTATGGAATCAATTGTAATAAAAGTATTTATTTTATTTTTGGAGGCGGGCTGAATGCCTAAGACGGTTGAGGCGCTGGCTTTCTGAACCCAACTTGGCAGGTTTGATCCTGGCTCAATCCGGTGGTATTTGAAAGTGCTGAAATACGTCAGCCTCGTGTCGGTAGATTTACTGGCACGTAAAAGAACTCCTGAGGGACTAAATTCCGGCACTGCAGCGTCTCCAAAAACTGTAAAAGTAGTTCGTGAGACGTAAACATCGATGTATTTATTTATTTATTTATTTATTTATTTATTTATTTATTTATTTATTTATTTATTTATTTATTTATTTATTTATTTATTTATTTATTCTTGTACTTCGACATGCAGAAAGTTTATGGGATCTATTAAGTTATGATTTTCTATACACACGGAAAAAAATATTTAGGTTACTCGGCACGAACACAGAGCATAGCACGAAGTACAAAAATTTCGTAGTTTCTTGCTGTGGACGTGTGAGTTTGCCTGTAATGCTGGTAGGGATTGTGAATTTTTGTAGCGTTCTTCTTGAATGATAGATGAAGTTTTCGCGAGTTCTGTGGTATTCTTCGTGAATATAACAGTGTTATTAGTCGTGAGGAATACTTTTCCTCTTCTGGCGTCGCTGTACCAAGCGAATTGGCGGTGCGGTTAGGATAGCGTAGCTGTGAGCTTGCATTTGGGAGATGGCGGGTTCGAACCCCACCGTCTGCTGCCCTAAAGACTGTTTTCCCTGGTCTCCCACTTTCACACCAGGCAAATGCCGGGGATGTACCTTAATTAGGGTCATGACCGCTACCTTTCTAATCGTAGCTCTTTCCAATCCTTGCGTCGCCGCCCCTATACGCAGTTTTTTCACAAGTTGCTTTACGTCACACCGACACAGATAGGTCTTATGGCGACGATGGGACAGGAGATGGATAGGAGTGGGAAGAAAGCGTCCGTGGCCTTAATTAAGCTCAGGCCCAGCATTTGCCTGGTGTGAAAATGGGAAACCACCGAAAACCATCTTCAGGGCTGCCGACAGTTGGGTTCGAACCCACTATCTCCCGAATACTGGATACTGGCCGCACTGCAGCTATCGAGCTCGGTCATATACGCAGTAAGCGAGTGAAATTGTGAAAATTCGCCTACGGCAAAATGCCTGCTAACTTTTGTTCAGCCAGTTTAGGTTAGGATTTTTAGTTAAAATACAAAAAGTAAGTTCCAATATGTTTCTGTGAAAACCATGAATGCACGATTACGAAGCGTTACCGGGTGAAACTATATGTACATTGTTTAAAATTTGCTGTAGCTCCTGTTGTGATGGTGCAGTGAATACCAATTTGGAAAAGGCAATGTAGGTGGGGAGGCGGCGGCGGGGGGGATCGAACGTATTTACCGTACACCACTGCTTCTAAGATACTACATACTTCATTAACTCTTCTAAAATAGTACAAAGGATTTCAATGTTAATGAGGTGCGAAAACAACAGGCAGCTTCAAAATAAACACATCATTTTTTCTGTTTGCTATTTGTTTTACGTCCCAATGACTCAGAAAGGTCTTACGGCGACGATTGGTTAGGGCTAGGATAGGGAAGTAAGCGTCCATATTTTTAATTAAGGCATAGGCCCAGAATTTGCCTGGCGTGAACATGGAAAACCACGGAAAACCATATTCAGTATTGCCAACAGAGGATTCGAATCCATTATCTCTCGAATACAAGCTCACAGCTACGTGACCTGATCCGAATAGCCTAATCGCTCAGTAGTTATTGATCGATCAATCACCACTGATCTGCGTTTAGGGCAGTCACCCAGGTGGCAGATTCCCGTATTCCGTTTCTGTAGATGTGTGTCAATGTGGTGTCCGCCGTACTATATACAGTGTGCAGCCGAACTCCACAGACAAAGTTCCGGAGGTTGTTCAGGGGTACCTTATGAGTACATTGGTATATAAGGACACGGACGCTTACTTTCCTATCCTAGCCCTGCCCTAGCCCTATCCTATCGTCGCCGTAAGACCTTTCTGAGTCAGTGCAACTTAAAACAAATAGCAAAAGAAGAAGAACAAACATCAATAACTCTAAGAAGTTCATTTTCTCTAAAGATGCTAACAAGTTTAGAAATAAGAGTTTCAAAATGAATTCTAGAACTGGATGAAGTTTTACGTTTCCTTAATGTCTTGCGGTTTTTTGAAGGATGTTCAGCTTGTTCAGAGAGAATAATCGCACGACATAAATGTGAGACTTATAACGACTGGCAGGACGAACACAACAATCTGGCCTTCTTGAAATGGTCTTGACATATTGAAAGCTCACAAGGATTATAAATTATAAAGGATATATCTGGCTGAAGATTTAGAGGTCATGATTTCGTCATCATTACATGTCATGTTTCTCTCCACATTGGCCATATTTGTCCAGTTTTAGGATGACTGGAGGGGCTTTCACAGAGTAATAGAACCACCAACAAAGAACGTTAAATTCAATGAAGGCCAGACAGTTTGAGCTAAGCTTTATGTTCACGGTAGTTATAAAACAGACAACGCTTAAAATTAACGCAGACAGGATATCAAAGAGTATGTTAATTTTAATGCTATTTGCTTTACGTCCCATTAATTACTTTTACAGTTTTCGGAGACGCTGAGGTGCCGGAATTTAGTCCCGCAGGAGTTTTTTTACGTTCCAGTAAATCTATCGGCACGAGGATGATGTATTTGACCACCTTCAAATACCACCGGACTGAGCCAGGATCTAACCTGCCAAGTTGGGGTCAGAAGGCCAGCGCCTCAATCGTCTGAGCCACTCAGCCTGGCAAGAAACGTATGTAATCCAGTTCCTGAGCTAACTGCTCTCGGTGAAGATGTGGAAGGCGATTAGAGGAGACATGCTTCTTTTATTTCAGAGTGTGCCGGGCTGAGTGGCTCAGATGGTTAAGGCGCTGGCCTTCTAACCCCAACTTGGCAGGTTCGATCCTGGCTCAGTCCGGTGGTATTTGAAGGTGCTCAAATACGACAGCCCCGTGTCGGTAGATTTACTGGCACGTAAAAGAACTCCTGCGGGACTAAATTCCGGCACCTCGGCGTCTCCGAAGACCTGAAATAGTAGTTAGTGGGACGTAAAACAAATAACATTATTATTATTATTTCAGAGTGTAGCGGGGCATACCATACGGGCACAAAATAGGAAGCATGCTAAATAGAATAGAATAGAATGTTTATTTATCACCTACAGGGCGTCCCAATTACAGACGACATAATAGCAAATTAAATATAAATTAATTGATATATATACAAATATTCATATACTGTATATAGGCTATAGGCGTACATATATACACAGTACAAACATAATAACTGAGCTCGATAGCTACAGTCGCTTAAGTGCGGCCAGTATCCAGTAATCGGGAGATAGTGGGTTCGAACCCCACTGTCGGCAGCCCTGAAGATGGTTTTCCGTGGTTTCCCATTTTCACACCAGGCAAATGCTGGGGCTGTACCTTAATTAAGGCCACGGCCGCTTCCTTTCCATTCCTAGGCCTTTCCTATCCCATCGCCGCCATAAGACATATCTGTGTCGGTGCGACGTAAAGCAAAATAGCAAAAAACAAACATAATATATAAATCTTCACATGTTTTCTGCAGACTATTCACATAATAATTCACATAATTTACAAAACTATCACGTTCTGCCCTTGAGAAGAGCTTTTCGAATTGCAGTGGAAGGGTGGTGAAAAATGTCGAGTGACCCTTCCAGTTGATTTATGGTCCTAAGAGCTTGCATGGACAAAGATTTTTCTATGTGCAAACGTCCTACATATGGGCAGGTGGAATATACATTTCGGCCTTGTTCGCCTCCTTGGAATATGAAGTAGAATCAACCCCAGTATAGCCGGTCAGTCCACTTTACTTTTCAAGCATTTGGTTGCTAGCATTGCATGAGCACATTTTCGGCGCGTTGCCAGAGTATTCATTCCAGGAATGTTTACAAATTCTTCATAGGATGCCTGCTTGAAGAGAGTGGCATGCCCAGGAATCCAAAACTAATCCACTTCATGAACCTTATCTGTACTCTCTCGAAATGGTGTATATGGCCTTTCTCATACGGGAGCCACACCTCACAACCATACTCTCACCAGGGAACAAAACAGTGTTTTGGCAAATGCGATATTACCTAGCTCCAATGCCTGCACCAAATTCTCCTCTGTATTCTGTTGTTGTCTGCTTTATAACTACGCGAAGACAATGCTTAGCTCAAACTCTCTTTGGCATTCACTGAATGTGCATTCTCCAAATCCTCCAGTGTCCGCCATACTGAAACAGAGTAAACTATCGTCATACGTTCAAGTGAACACTGTTTTATGCATTCTGAATGTTACATTTGTAAATATTTATAATTGTTCACGCTTGCTAACGAGAGTTGTGAGATGAAAGGCAGACGGTGACGTTCAGCACCTAACTGAAAAAAATATTCCAACGCAACTAAAGACCATTTCTTACAGCTTTCAGAAAGACTACCATCGGTAAGTAAAGTAAGTGCATTCGTTAATAAATTAGCAACAATAGAATAATCAGGATAAAACTGAATAATACAAATTAGCTATAGACGTAATTACACAATCGTGAATCCTATATTTTTTTCAGTGCAAAGAAACGGACTGTATACTGCAGAAGAGAAGAGCTTATTTTTCTTTTTAAAATAAAAGATGCCATCTATTTAAATAAAAACTGCAAATGTGTGGCGTGCACTGTGAATATGTTTATTGTTATATTTTCTAAAGAGCCAGTTACTTTTCCAATATTATAGACATGATATAGGCTTTTGGGCTTATGCCATGTCAAGAAAATAAGGTGAAATTCTTTGTTTCGCAGAGAACTGTGCTCTGCGTCATCAGAAGAAAGTCTCGACTGTCCACGAGCCCACGAGAAGCAACCATAGAATAATAAGGATAAAAATAAAATTGATGAACAGGCTGTTATTATTATTATTATTATTATTATTATTATTATTATTGTTATTGTTGTTGTTCTTAAAACATATTTTATACTAAACTATAGTCCTGCGTCTTATTAAAAGCTGTTTGTGCCAACCTGACATATGAAATTCAATTGAATGGGCATATTCTACTTATGTCTGTAGAATGTACTTCATTTAATAAGTCTTGTTTTTTAGTGAAACTGGATATGAAAATGGAAATCAGTAAATTTCTTCGGTGTTTTATAATAATAATAATAATAATAATAATAATAATAATAATAATAATAATAATAATAATAATAACAATAATAAAAAATTTTTTGCTACTTGCTTTACGTCGCACTGACACAGATATGTCTTATGGCGACGATGGGACAGGGAAGGGCTAGGAGTGGGAAGGAAGCGCCCGTGGCCTTAATTAAGGTACAGCCCCAGCATTTGCCTGGTATGAAAATGGGAAACCACGGAAAACCATTTTCAGGGCTGCCGACAGTGGGGTTCGAACCTACTATCTCCCGAATACTGGATACTGGCCGCACTTAATCGACTGCAGCTATCGAGCTCGGTATAATAATAATAATAATAATAATAATAATAATAATAATAATAATAATAATAATAATAATAATAATAATATTATAATATTTCAATTCAGCCTCAACTGTTAATATTGCCAAAAGAGTCATCACATTGCTAATTTCGATCTGAAACTCGTTCTTTTACGTGCCAGGATATTTTTCTGAAATTATTACCTTTCTTGAGTGGTAGGCGTTTCCAAGGATGAAAATCAGCTATTATCATAAGTCAGTCACTGGATAGGTATTAGCGAAGCTCAACTGAAATTTTTAACTTCACACGTGATTCATTCCTTCGGGTTCATCAGCCGGGGAAGTTACGATGTAAACGTAACTGACTACATAATTATAAGTATGAAGTTAACTGTTGTTGTTGTTTAAATGCTTTCATTCCCCACCCTGAAGGGGTGGGGCGGGCCACCTAGAGGGTGTCGCCCTCTCTCTGGCCAGGAGAGATGACGGGGTTGAGAAGATGTGAGAAAAGAGGGAGGTGGGTAATTTGATGTATGGAATTAGGAGGTGTGTGCGGATAGTATTGAAGGATCGGAGATGTGTGTAAGGATTAAATATTTAGAGGAGAGTGCAAGGATTGACAAGTTTTAGGTGAGAGGGCTAGGATGGAATTGAAGAGTTAGAAGGTGTAATGTTGCGGTTATATTGCATAAGGAGGTGGTGAGGAGTCTGAGGAGTTCAAGTTGCAGAGGAGGTTGATAGAAGAAGTTAGGTGGAGGTAGGGGTGGACGGACGGGTTGACAAGGTTGAAATGAAGGACTGGCTGGCTGGGGGCGACGAAAGGGAGTGTTGGAAGTGTGACGAAAAGGTTGGGGTGGGGAACGTGAGGGCTCCACTTTGAAGCGACGTTGAAAGATGTAGGCACCAGTGTTGATAAGTTGTTCCACATCATTGGCGGTGGGAAGGTGAATGCGGACCATAAAAGTAGGGCCGGAGGCGTTGTAAATCCTGAACGCACGACGAGCGGGGATGTCTGCTTCCTGGAGTTCTTGGAGAATTTCCCGTTCTGAGATGGTAGGTTCTACGCCGCGGATGACACAGCTTGACATAGTGTCCAGAGGTGATGGTTGCGACCGTTGCGATGATGTTGCGGTGGCTGTTGCGGTGGCTGTTGCGGTGTCGTCTGGTGGTGACACGGCAGGGGAGTCTGGGATGTTGTCGGGAATTTGCTGGGAACGAGGTTGTACAGAAGTCAGGGTAGAAGAGAGGGAGGATATCATTACAGGGGAAGGATGGCATGACGTAACGGTAGTAACAGGAATATGGTGGCGAGTAGTGGCTGACATCGTAGTGGTCGCGGTGGTAGTAGTAGGTGGTGTGTGATGAGGGGGAAAGGAGGGCGATGTTTGTTGTAGCAGAGGCTTGTGGTGAGGCGCGTTGACGACAGGCAATGTGGTGGGATCTGCTGTAAGCTGGGCTAATATAGGCTGGCTGGTAGGCTCCACTAGGTAGTATCGGTCGTGAATAGACACTCCCGTGTCAAGGAGGCGCTTCCAGTCGTCCAACGTAGGTAGATAAAGAAGAACCTGCGATGATGGTGATGAAGTTGAGGCAGCCAACATCCGGTGGGCATCGTGGACTGGGTAGCCAGCGGTGCGAAGGGCGTAGCAAATCTCTTCTTCGGATATGGCAGGATTAACATCGGGGATGACACAGGTGCGCATGGTGTGGGAACGGCCGACTTCCAGCTCGGTGTCAGGCCTATACTCTTTAGAGTCCGGCGGGGAGCTGAGTTAAAGATGTAGAGCCACCCGGCCGGCAACAAAAAATAAGGAGAGTCTTCAGAGATTTTTGAAACCAGCGCTCCTCGAGAATGCAGCGGTAAGATCCTGCTGAAGTTAACTACGGGAATTCGGTGTTATTGTTGTTGCAGCTGTTGTAGCTGTTAAGGTAGTTCGTAGAAGTATGTGGTAATAATAAAGCGAAAAGAAAATAACTTTATTGGTAGACCTTAAATAAATAAGTAAATGGTGAATTTTCAAATAATAGGCCTAATAATTTATAACTTTACGGTCCACTAAATACTTTTACGGTTTTTGGAGATGTTCATGTGCCGCAATATTGACCTGGAGGAGTTCTTTTACGTGTCGTTAGATAAAGCGACACGAGGTGACGTATCTGACGTATCGTCAAATTGGCCAAGTGGTACCCTAGTATCTGCAGGCCAAATGGATGGGTAATAGTCGTCTTGGCTGGCTAATGGGCTGTTGCGCCACGAGTTTGTTCTGTTTGTTGGTTCTTACGGCACTAGCTCAGATAGGTTTCCCTTTTTGCAATTTTTACGTCGCATCGATACAGATAGGTCTTATGTGACGATGGGACAGGAAAGGGCTAGAAAGCGACCGTGGCCTTAATTAAGGTACCGCCATAGCATTTTCCTGGAGTCAAAACGGCAATCCACGGAAGAACATATTCATGTCTTCCAACAATCAACATATCCACTGGTTCAAATCTCGCCAGGTTTCACATTATTATTCATAGAGAACATGTAATCTCTTTACCTTCAATATTCTTAACGGTATCTCGTTCCATATTATCATTGGTTCACTGACCCTCAATACCGTTTTGAGTGTTTAAGTATCCTATCTCAAACTAGGCTCAAAAATATACATCACCGAGCTCGATAGCTGCAGTCGCTTAAGTGCGGCCAGTATCCAGTAATCGGGAGATAGTGGGTTCGAGCCCCACTGTCGGCAGCCCTGAAGATGGTTTACCGTGGTTTTCCATTTTCACACTGTTGTAACCAAGGTTGAGATTTACAAAACACAACTTCTTTATTCGCTTCAAATGCAAAATACACTATTTACACAAATAAAACTGAAATTTAACTTGAAGCAAAATGATTAGGAATCTTAAGAAAGAGTCTATCTTTTGTACACTATATACAAGTTTGCAGTATTTACATCCACTTCTATCTCGAAAAGATAGTCCTTGTGATATGAAAAGTCGATAGTCGAAAACTATCAGAAGTACTGACATAATTGTTTTGGAAAGTCCTTCCTTGCTGAGTTCATAAAAGCAAGTGCAATGTTGGAAGAATTCTTACTTAGCGAAACCAAGGGAGCTTGCATTAATTAGGGAAATATAACGGTATGTAATAGTATGACTGGATATGGGCAGCGGAATAGGCAAGAGGAGCGGTGACCAGAGGTGAGACCTCGTACTGCCAGAAATTCAGTCCACCTGGCCGAAGCACATTTTCAAGAGGAGTAGCCTCCGTGCTCGACGTAGGGTGTATTCTGGAGCTGGACACCGGGGCAAGTGGGCATCTGGACAGCTTGCTGCTTAAATGCTTTCATTCCCCACCCTGAAGGGGTGGGGCGGGCCACCTAGAGGGTGTCGCCCTCTCTCTGGCCAAGAGATGCGGGCAGGTTGGGGAGATGTGACGGAAGAAGGGGGTGGGTAAAGGATGTGAACGTGTAGGAGAGATGGCGAGGTGCTTTATTATATCATAGTTTGAGTGTTTACATTGATGTTATCTTAAAGCTATTTTACATTCATATAGATTAGGAGGGTTATATGTTGCTGAAATGGAGCGGGGATGGGTGGTGCAGTGACTCTAGCATAGATGGCTGGACAGGCTGGGAGTTCCTCTTTATAGTACACACACGACGGTCCAGGCACGCGCACTGAGGGCTGCGCGTCGAGGCTAGAAGAATGACACACTGGCGCGCGTGTAGCTGGCTGGCGGAGCGAGAAGGGAGCGCCGGACATACAACACACACCAGGCAAATGCCGGGGCTGTACCTTAATTAAGGTTACGGCCGCTTCCTTCCAATTCCTAGGCATTTCCTATCCCATCGTCGCCATAAGACATATCTGTGTCGGTGCGACGTAAAGCAAATAGAAAAAACAAAAACAAAAATAGACATCATGATGAAGAATAAATGGTGCGTATCACGCAGCCAACTCGCTCGATGGGTTTAATTTTCTTCTGATTTATGTCTTTAACACCCCTTCAAAGTGATCTACCTATGATTTAGGAGACACCGAAGAGCATGGAAGTTGTCTTGAAGAGAAATGCATTTGTACCCATGTTTCAACCATTGAAATCATCTTACCTATAATATACGTAGAATGAAACACAAGAAGGAGAAAACAAAAAGAAAAGCATGTACGCAGCGAGATTTAAACCAGCGATCCCTCGATTGTAGTACTCGGAGTCTATCCATTGACCCGCTGTCTCACTTGTCACTTCATTGCTTAGTTGACATAATGCACTTAGAATTCGTCCAAATCGATTTTCTCGAGAACCCTGGATATCCGGCCCAGTGGCTTTGACACATACATATTCGAGAGGTGACCTTCGCGTACTATATGTATTAAAAATATATGACCTGTCTACCTGAAGGTCCCCTCGCCAGCTAGCCGTGCGACGTAGCTCTTTCGATGCACACTTCTCTGCTTGAGGTTGTAGGATCGAATCTCGGCGAAGTTTGTTAACGTTTAACGATAATAATGTCGTGTGGCTATTTCTAGCCGAGTGCAGTCCTTGTAAGGCAGACCCTCCGATGAGGGTGGGCGGCATCTGCCATGTGTAGGTAACTGCGTGTTATTGTGGTGGAGGATAGTGTTACGTGTGGTGTGTGAGTTGCAGGGATGTTGGGCACAGCACAAACACCCAGCCCCCGAGCCAATGGAATTAACCAACGAACACTGTGAACCGAAGGCCAGTACGCTGACCATTCAGCCAACGAGTCGGACAGCGTTTAACGATGCTTACTCTAGACGAGAGGAACTCACGTCAGTAGATATAATTGTCCGATAAGACAATAACAGGCCTCGTACGAGTGGTTTACACAATTACTGTACTGTACGTTCCAGTGGATTGGCTGTCATAGGAACTGAAATTCAAGCTGACGCAGGAAATCTAGCAAAGCTGATAGGAAAAAAATCAGCTATTTCAGGCTGGTGTTTCAGATTTCCGTCCGCTTCTATGGTGTAGTGGTTAGTGTGATTAGCTGCCACCCTAGGAGGCCCGGGTTCGATTCCCGGCCCTGGCACGAAATTTGAAAAGTGGTACGAAGGCTGGAACGGGGTCCACTCAGCCTCGGGAGGTCAGCTGAGTAGAGGTGGGTTCGATTCCCACCTCAGCCATCCTGGAAGTGGTTTTCCGTGGTTTTCCACTTCTCCTCAAGGCAAATGCCGGGATGGTACCTACCTTAAGGCCACGGCCGCTTCCTTCCCTGTTCCTTGTATATCCCTTCCAATCTTCCCATCCCCCACCAAGGCCCCTGTTCAGCATAGCAGGTGAGGCCGCCTGGGCGAGGTATTGGTCATACTCCCCAGTTGTATCCCCCGACCCAATGTCTCACGCTCCAAGACACTGCCCTTGAGGCGGTAGAGGTGGGATCCCTCGCTGAGTACGAGGGAAAAACCAACCCTGGAGGGTAAGCAGATTAAGAAAGAAAGAAGAAAGTACAGGACGAGTTGGCTGTGAGCTTGCATCCGGGAGATAGTAGGTTCGAATCCCACTATCGGCAGCCCTGAAGATTGTTTTCCGTGGTTTCCCATTTTCACGCCAGGCAAATGCTGGGGCTGTACCTTAATTAAGGCCACGGCCGCTTCCTTCCAACTTCTAGGCCTTTCCTATCCCATCGTCGCCATAAGACCTATCTGTGTCGGTGCGACGTAAAGCCCCCGGCAAAAAAAGAAGAAAATTTCAGATTTCCAAGAAGACATAACATAATGAATAAATTCTGTTTTGGCCTATGCTTTCTAAACATACTGCAACAAACGTGTTTTGTTGCTGTAAATTAAGCTTTAATGCATTTTCTACTGTTCTTTTAGGTTATTTCAGTTAATCCGGCCAATCTATCCCTGCGATTAGTTCGTATAAAAAGGTTGTATTCTATTTCCTAGTGTTCTGTAAATTAGTACACGGACAAGTTCGAACACTTATGTTTGCAGATGTATTCCATCCGCCTCTTCTACATCTGAAGACGTACCGAGGGAAGTAAATTAAACACTAAATTAACTAGTAAAGTAAAACCATTTTTATTTGCTTTACGTCGCACCGACACAGATAGGTCTTATGGCGACAAAGGCATATGAAAGGGCTAGGAGGGGTAAGGAAGTGACCATGGCCTTAATCAACCCTCAGCAAGCGTCATGACGCTTGTGGAACATAACCGGTGATGTGAACTTACGTCTAGCTATTGACACTTAGGAGCCGCCACCGGCTATATTCGCCGTCACTCGGCTCATAGTGCCGAACGCACTGTGTCGTCACAAATCCCGCTCACCTTTGATTTGTTGAGACGCTAGGAGTGAAATGATTAATTAAGCTATTGTATTATTTAATTCTAAAATAGTCATGAATAACTTCGTGTGTCCAGTGTATTCTACCGGTACATCCATTAATTATAGACAAGACTTTTCGTTCCTTTCTTGTAGTGCATGCATTCCCGAAGATCCCGCACGAAAATATGCTTTCTCTCAATCCGTAATCTGTAGCTTGCGGTAGCCAGATGAAGATTTTTAAACGCGGACTTGAGTTCTTTATTTGAAAATTTTGGAGTGAAATTATTAATTAAGCTAGTATATTATTTAATGTTAAAGTAGTCACGGATAACTTTGAGTGCTCAGTATGTTCTACATGCTTTAATTATAGACAACTGGATCATCGTTTTAAGATGAAACAATGAAGCAGTGATATTTACATGTGACTTCTGCATCTACAATATAATACGGGCCTCCATCATAGCGATATGATAATATGAATATTTGTAAGTAGGTGTATGTCTTTCATGATATTAGCCACCTATTTTCTCTTTAAGATGTTAGAAATAAGTAATGTGTATCAAGTAGCAGTAGAACCGATTATAAACTGAACACGCGATAGCATTGTGAGCGCTCAATTATATCACTGAGCCCGTGTCCGAATCGTTGGCTGAACGGTCAGCGTACTGGCCTTCGGTACAGAGGGTCCCGGGTTCGATTCCCGGCCGGGTCGGGGATTTTAACCTTAATTGGTCAATTACAATGGAACGGGGGCTGGGTGCATGTATTGTCTTCATCATCATTTCATCCTCATCACGACGCGCAGGTCGCCTAAGAGCGTCCAATAGAAAGACCTGCACCTGGCGAGCCGAACCCTTCCTGGGATATCCCGGCACTAAAAGCCATACGACATTTCATTTACTGAGCCTGTAATTCTGTTCACAATACACTGAACTCGAGAAAAGTGAAAATCCTTAGTTTCGAAAAGCTCAGTCAGAGGGAGGGTTTGGCTAAATATCCTGCCACGACGAACTTAGCCGGCGACGGCTCCTGAGTATCAGGCGCTAGAACAGTGTGTGTTGTGAGGTCCGGGGACCGCACATGTTTAAGACTGAATAAGGTTTTCAATTTCTGAAAAATTCATTAGACGTGCTTAGTTATTATTAATTCTAATCGTTTGTCCTAACTTCACAAAGAAATGACTCCGTAAAGCAGTTATTAATAGGTTTTCTGAAATATTATGTATCTATGTTGTAACTATTTGATGATGAATACTAATAAATAAAATCATGAATAAAAATATTTAAATAAAATTACTCAAAAATTTAATAAAATTAAAAAGCATAATTAACCGAAATGTCCGTAGTATGGGCGCCAGAGTTCACCAGAATGGATCCCTCGAATTTAGATAAGAGCATGATAAACTGTATAACCCAGGGCGTGTACATAATGCTGCGTACTGGTACATCTGCTGCAGGCCTTACCTAACCTCCTGAAAACGACTAATTAGGTAGGAACTGCACCTAGGTCATCAATAAGACTGATTCTAAAATAGCTAACTATATTCTGCATGAGCACCTCATCAACATACAACATTATACATATAATACACACATAAAATATTGCTGGAAGACTCCATATTTACAACAACAACAATAATGAAAACCGTGGGAAAACGAAAGCGAGAACTAAGCTACCATTTGTAGATAGTCCGATGAACCATGTACATGTATGAAGATAAATACCCTTCACTGTCTCTATATCAATTCGACTTACCGATTCTCATAATCGGCAGTTATCACATCACACAGATACTGTACCTTGTACTACTGTGATCACATATTTTAACACTTGTTGTAAAGATATATACACACGTCTGTCGATCCTCAACATAAATTATGGAAAGTCTGAGATAGCTTTCACCAACATATAATGCTAGGCCGCCACAAGTGCTACAATACTTAATGCGCAAGCACTCTCCACAATCAGCCACTTTCCACGAACATAACAAGACTACGCTCCACGAACGTTTGAAGTCCAGTCCATTGCAGCCGTGTCACTCCAGTACCGTGTATCAGCACCACTTCCTTCCCGTACAGTGCGTCAGTTGTAGTTCTCTTATACAGTGTCACTGGTTGTAGTTATCTTCCTTCTCGTTCCTTTACAATCACCTCGGTTGCCGCCGTATGATCAACCTTTATAGACATCAACCTCCCCCTCCTCTCAGATGATACGTGTGGATTGGTGCTTGCCCGCCAATCATGAGTGAACCTCTTCTTTCTCCCAAGTTATAAACAAACACTCGGGAGTTTTACATGAATCATCGAACTTCCCTAATACAACAACAAGCTCATCTCATCAGGCTGGGATATATACATGACTCATGGAATATGCCGACACAAGTACATCACAACAAACACTGGGGTAGCCACATGACTCAACCAAATTACCAGAGTTATTAAAGCAATATTTTCCCACTCGTGCAAAACAAATTACTCATTCCTACATATGTGGATATCTTCCAGCTTACCAATATAAATGGCAAAATATACAAATGAAATGCTGATAATAATAATGATAATAATAATAAATCGAATACTGACAATAATATCTCTAACTTCTACATATAATTCGGGGGTGTGATATATGTACTATCACAATGTCTACTTCAAACAAGTATGTCAAAATTATTCAAATGAACTGATTAAGTACATGCAAAATATTTCTAACTGTGTAACTGAAATATCATTAAAGGTCCCAACAACGAAATTATGAAATGATTTATTCAAAAAACAAAGCTGTGTGAAAACTAGCAGATCTTACATGATCTTACATTTTAGGTACTACCGAAATCTATTTCACATAGTCATTCATGCAAATGCTTGAAAAAATAAAATACATCCTACTCATAGCACCAAGATGAAATGTTTAGATCTGTCCTTTAACCACTGATCTCAATCGAAAGCTAAAATATAATTTAATTTGAAGACCATCTATGAGTCTGAACTTGAGCCGTGTTCACTTTGTATGTAATCAGTATCGTCATTGTCAGAATCCTCTATACCACTGGGGTGCGTTCATCCAATATCGCTGTCACATTTTCTTGAAATGAAGCACTGCCAATACACAACTTTGATGATCCGGCTTTAGCTATAGTTATAACTTCAAAACGATTTTCGAACAACAATAAAGGAAGTCGCACTAGAAAACAAAACTTACTGTGTATAACCGGCGTTGTGAGGTCCAGCGGACCACTCGACTTACTGTATGTAGTTAGTACAACAGAGCATATGCCGATGTTATCGTAACAGCTGCCTGTAGCTGAGTAGCTTGAAGGTACTGGGATTGCCAGGGTCATTGCGCGAAAGGAATTGCACAGAGCAAACAAACAAAACTGCGGAGGTCCCAGGGACTCAGCATTTGCATGGAGTGAAAATGGAAAACCAGGGAAAACCATCTTCAGGGCTGCCGACAGTGGGGTTCGAACTCACTATCTCCTGAATGCAACATAAATATTCCATGTCCCAAACAAAGCATCAAAATTGTAAGTTGTGCGCTGTAAGTAACACGCTGTGAGAGAACTAGGAGGCTAAATGTGAGGATTCTCTCTCTGGGCTCGGCTACCGTCTTGAGCGAGTTGCGCCAGTGATTCCTGGGAAACACTAGATAGACCCATACAATTTTCCAAAATTCTAAGGTGGTCTTCGCAATCACAACCTACTTAACCACAAATACACAGGGTGATTTGGAGTTAAAAATAACAGTCACATACCATAAATTCTTGAGACTTATAATCTCCATGTTCTGCTGTGTTGCTATATTATGAAAAGAGTAACATCATACCAAAAAAAAAAAAAGAAACGTTTTGATAATTCTGGACGCCAAAGGTAAACTGTCGTGACATTTCACTAACTTCAAAGGAGAGCGGAAAGAAGCTGCTGAGGCGAATACTTGTCGACCTTTAAGGCAGGTCGAATCGATAGCTGTGACCATAGTGAACTATCGTAAGAGCCAGTACAAAAAGGAGTGCGGCGGAGGGTATAAAGTTGAATTGTTGTATGATCACAGACCATTGTGTATCGCTGGTTTCTCCTTACACATACGATAACATTGCATAGCTCATCTTCATTCCTGCGAAACATTCACTTATAATAGTGTACCCACGACCAAAACAAGTTACAAACAGGGTTAAAGTGACCCTAAATTAACTTAATTAAAAAAATTACATACGATAAAAAACTCAAAATCGTCGTTTTTGCGCTTACGATAGTTTATCTCTCACGTCCAGAATTGAGTGCAGTGAAATACGGTGACTCAAACTTAGTGGCGCAGTCAGTTAGTCGTTGGACTTCTGTGTTCAGGAAAGCGGGTTCTATCCCGGCTGAGGTCGGCGGGATTTGAAGGTACTGTACGTAAATGTACCAACTCCGCGTCGTTTTCTTTCAGCTCGTTAAATAACTCTTGGGGGACAAAATTCTAATAAGCTGGCGATCATCAAATTTATGTAAAATGAAGAGACGTTATACAATGAATAACATGATTACTTTTAAAAATTATTATTATTATTATTTAAATATCTCGCTAGGTATTTTTACGATTTTCGGAAACACCGAGAGGCCAGAATTTTGTCCCATATGCCTTTTACGTGTCGGTAAATACACCGAATGAGACTGAAGTATTAGAATACATTTAAATACCACTGGACTGAGCCGGGATCGAGCTCAACAACTTGGGATTATTATTATTATTATTATTATTATTATAAGTATGGTTCACTAAAATTCGAGACCTCAGAAACTTTATTCCCTAGTTCAAGTACATGGTACGTCAATACGTTACTTCAATTGCAACGGCATTTGGCAGCCCTGTCATGTGGGAATAGCGTGTCTGTTACTATCCTAGAGGCGCAGAGTTCGACACCTGGCTCGTTCAACGGCTTCAATTCTGCGCTATGGTCGCGAGGTTATCAGGAGTAGCCGGTGGAATGATATATATCAAACCCGGTCACTAAACCAAGCTATAAGACTGAAGATGTTATCACGCTGTCCACACGGCATTCCAATCTCTGTATACCATCAGGTTGGGTAGAAGTCGTCTTGGCAGTCTAGGCTCTCAAGAGCTTCGCGTGTCATAAGGCAATTATCGCTGTTCCGGGATTATCGTGGAACGCAGAGGTGTAAGAAGGTGCCCGGGTGAATGGGCGGACAAGAAAATGACCAGAGCATAAGTTAAGGCACTAAATTATGAATTTTTATTTCTTTCCTTCTCTTTTTATTTTAAAATTTGACAGAAGATTTGGAACAAATAACAGTTAAATAGAAATAAACTCGTCAGCTCTGCTAACAACAGCGACTATAAGACGAAAAATCAGGTACAAGAACTAGAGAGAATTATCAACAGGACAATATACAAGGGATGAGCATTATAGCTGTGAATAGGTACACTATTTTATAAGAGCGTGTGTGCTCCACTCACTTACATCGTCTAGGAGTTTGAGCTAAAGTCTAGCCTCTCAGAGGTACAAGTTTCTTACAAGTTACTGCCTGGCAAACTCTACACTCACTTCTGCTCAGCAGTTTGTTACACATTAGTCTATAAATAATTACAATCTAAACAGGGGCAAAAAGTGCCCATTCGAAATGGCCTTAATGTAAAAAGAAAGGGGTTTAACATGATCGGCCATGAACAAAGTCTAGGAGGTTAAACACTTACACTCCTTTTAGAAAATCTCTTATAACCATAAGTGAGCTTGTGGCCCGAAGTTGCGGAGGCTAAGTCTATTCTACAGAGAGGTCAATAAACGAGAAATATTAAATGCCAAAACTGTGTTAAGAATTTAGAGGTTTCGAAAATTTCAGTCACCCCATACCAAGTTGAATGGGAATCAATCACAATTTGTTCTCTTAGTTTACATGTTTCCCCGCAGGGATTAGAACAGAGTCCTCAGACTTGCCGAAAATCTACATTTAAACCGTTAAATAAGAACTTTGCATAAAATGACAGAGGTTTGAAACCTTTCTCCCAATTTCTGCCGAAGCTATCACATGTTTAAGAAATTTCTGCCATTACCTTGTTTAGCTCCACCTTCCGAACGCCGACCTATGGCCCCTGCCTCCGAATAACACTCCGCACCCACTGAAATGGAGCGATGAAGATGACAATACAGGCTTAAAGCGCCCAGCTTTTATATTACTTTGAGAGGAAGTTTCCAGGACTCTTTGCCTGTACACACACCCAAATTTAATTGGCTACATAAAACATTCCAAAACATCCTGATTGGTTAAAACTAAGGAAGAAGGAAGTAGTTGGAGTGTTGACAACTTTGATACATGAACAAAACCATCTTCAAAAACTAAGGTTAACCAACATTGAAATTTGAAATTCCCTTAAGAATTAATTGCCCTTAATCCCTCCAGAGGGGCACTTAGGCCGATGGTAGAGACATCTATCTGTTGCAATCCCATGTATCTTGTATCACATTAGTTCAAGTTCAATTACATAGATGGCCTTATAGAAGGTGCGCAGTTTAACAGGACGGAGGAGGTGTACCTCCGGTACAATCGCAATCTTATCCTTCCCTTGGCCTTTTTCGTGATTTATTGGGATTGGCATTTGATTTGGTCCAGTTTTATGTCAGATGTCTCTCCTGACACCAACACTATGCGGAAGGATGTATTCACTGCTGCGTATTTTTCTGGTGGTAGGTAGTTTGGTGTGTTCAGTGCAGTTAAAAAGAAATGTATGACGACAAACACAAACATCCAGTCCCCGGCCAGGGGAGGTAATCATCGCAGTTAAATCCCTCGATCCAGCCGGGATTCATAACCGGGGTCCTCTGAACCGAAGGCCAGTACACTAACCATTCAGACAAGGAGCCGAACGAGAAAATTACCCTAATCTCTGGCCCAAACGACAACAATAACGGACGTGATAGCGACCTTTCCATTACACTTGTTGTGGTTATATTCCCGGTGAGAGCATATGCCATTTTTAACAGAATGATAATGTTACAGTTTTAATGTCCCGCTAACCACATTTACTGTTTTCGAAGACACTGAGGCGCCGGAATTTTGTCTTGCAGGAGTTCTTTTACGTGCCAGTAAATCTACCGACACGAGGCTCATGTGTTTGAGCGCTTTCAAATACCACCGGTCTGATACAGGATCGAACTTGCGAAGTTGGTTGCGTGTTGATTGCGGATACAAAATATTTGGGAAGAGTGCCAGCTCGTTCCAGGGTTTTCCAACCCTCTTCCACTCCTCTTACCAATCCAGTTCTGCTCTAGTTCAGAACGTTATCTCTACCACAGTATTGAGGTTTTAGTGTGTTTGTTTGTTTGTTTATTTCTGTTCATTAATCGTTTTTCTGCTATTATAGAATTTATAGAGATGGAGAAATGTAAGTCATGTGATTTATTGCAGGTTTATAGTTACAGACAATTCAGAATTAGTAAGAATGGTGTTACCACACGGATTTTTGAAGGAGAAAATGAAGATGTGCAAAGGAAAGTTATTTACTAAAGAACAAAAAAGGGCACGCAGTCCCGTCGGCACTGACACTGTTACACACTTGAACTATTACAGAAGTACAATATAGATCTTTATTTTACAAAGACTCGTCTTTAGGAAATAGTGTCTGTAATCTAGGCATATCCAGATTATTATGGGGTGTCCGCAAACAAGACTGTCCGCAATAAAGAACCAACCAAAAGGGGAAAATTCTGAAAGGAGATGGCAATCTCCCGAAATATTTTGTGTCCGCAATCGAGACTTCGCAATCGGGACGACACCGCCAAGTTGCGCTCTACTGCCTGAGCCATTCAGCCTGGCTATTTTTAACAGAATATCATGTCTCGGTAGTTCGGATTCCGCGTAAAAATGTTAATTCAGTTTTTAAAATAGTTACAATTTCAAAGTTAGTTTAATATTAGAGTAACAAATTCTTTCACATAAAGCGCAATAATATAGATAACTTGTCACGTAACTTGTACTTAACATCAAACGAGAAATTCTTAATTTCTCTGACGTGATAGCCGAGTTATATCGTCAACGGCTCCTCACCAAGATGGACGTGGTTCGAATACAGGCCAATGCATGCATAATGTTTTAATATGGAAATTCACATCCAGTGATCCGAATTCTATGGAAATGTGGAGTTTCCATGCCTAGTCATGTAAATATTCATGTAAAACTACAGCATGCTTGCTTAATTCCCCTCCGTCGGCCACAAATATCTAGGAATTAGCATTTAACTTCCCATCCGAGTTCGATTTTCGGCCTTGCCACAAACACGAGGTTGGTTTAGGGAACTGAAATAGAGCGTACTCAGCCTCATGTTAACACAAGCCCACTCTCATCCGATTCTGTATGAGTTGCGCCGAGTAAAATTTGCGCCGTGGAGATTCCCCGCCGGGAGTAGAAGTGCTTTGACAGCTGTCTTGAGCATCTGCTACCTGCGCTGCACCGCAGGGGGTTATTTCCAAGTTCAAGGAATATCTGTGAATATCTGTAATACTGAGATTTTGAAATTAATATATAAAATATACTATTCACTCTTTTTTTTGCTAGATGTTTTACGTCGCACCGACACAGATAGATCTCACGGCGGCGATGGGACAGGAAAGGGCTAGGAGTGGGAAGGAAGCGGCCGTGGCCTTAATTAAGGTACAGTCCCAGCATTTGACTGGTGTGGAAATGGGAAACCACGGAAAACCATTTTCAGGGCTGCCGACAGTGGGGTTCGAACCTACTATCTCCCGAATACTGAATACTGGCCGCACTTAAGCGACTGCAGCTATCGAGCTCGGTATTCACTCTATCAATGTTGGTTTCTTCCACATTTAAAAAACCTGCATCGTATTTATATCAGTGGGTGAAATGTGTATAACTACGTAGTTTGACTTTATTTACAAACCAAGTGTCAAAACATGGAATCAGTCTTTCAGTCTTATGAAGAATATCCACAGCCTGTTTGTAGCTTACTGACAGGGTCAGGAATATAATGAATGAAGAATGAAATACCGCTAAAGGAAGAAAATACTGCCGAATGCGAGATATGACGTGCTTTTGCGGACAAAGATTAATTGGTGGCAAGTGAAATGTAGCGAATTTGTTGAATAAAGAATGACCAGTGAAAACAGAAAAAAAAAACTGTCTCACCCTA
This sequence comes from Anabrus simplex, assembly GCF_040414725.1. Taxonomy (NCBI): domain Eukaryota; kingdom Metazoa; phylum Arthropoda; class Insecta; order Orthoptera; family Tettigoniidae; genus Anabrus; species Anabrus simplex. The sequence goes on along the minus strand of NC_090266.1, from coordinate 743,712,419 downwards.
CGTTTCCCCGACATGCACCCCTTATGAAGTAATAGGGCTCAAGAATGAACCATAGCTACTGCCAAAGAAAGGAAATTGTGCCCTGGTGAGGCCTGTCGCATTCCCCTGGGTATAAAAGATTAATAAATGACAAATGAAATTGTTTCAAACAGTGATGCTGATATAAATATGAAGAAATAAGAAATAATATTTTGAACGCCAGCTTTTTCCAGCATAAACGCTATCTAAAGTGATCGTTGATTTGACCCCCGGAGCAGTGATGGGAAGCCTACGTCCATCAGCGTCATGAAGAAGCTTTTTTAATCTTAACAATAACTGAAATTTACAATTTTCCGTCGCAAATGTCCATTCTATCAGCGTTGTTTCATTCCCTGTGGAATTCCCAAACAAGTCCTCTAGTTCCTAGAATGATTAATGACCACGGCGCAAGTTTTACTGATTTTAACACGGCGCAACTCATACGACACCTCTCATCCTCCCTAGAAGTGTTAATCGCGGTTTCCTACTTCTAGTCCAGTAGAATGCCCGTATCGTACTTGACACATAGGCAATAGATGCCCTCTTTCCCATTTTAGTTCCAGTTTATCACATGTCACCACAGACAATGCAACTATACAGGTCATCAGACAAGAATCCACACAAACTGAACATAATTATAAGCATTTACTCGTTGAATGGTCATAATAGGGCTTGCAACGATACTCCTCGATTATTGATCTAGAATTTCTACCACAATGCTGGCAACACAAGCTTCCCAACGTCTTCTTCCTTTCTTCTGGATGTAAAACCCTTAGAAGTTCTAGTAACACTGACAACATTTTTGAAATCGTGTTATATTAGAATATAAACGTGTAATTAATTAAGACGTGATGTGTACTACTGTACTTGCACTTAATATTGACATTAACTCTTTAAAGTTGAATAAAATATGCGTAAAACCTTGACTCTACGGTAATACGTGTTGTAAAGTTTCCTGTACGGTATATTGTTTTATGTTGATGTCAGTGATGATCAAATGGAAATCTAGCCAAAGGTCAATAAAAAAATTAAATTTACTCCTTCTCTACGATCTCTTTTATCAGACAAAATGCTGTGAGCCCCGTGGACAATAGGGAACGCCATGTCAGCCGGTCAGACATAGGCTACTACACGTAGGGTTAATTGACCACAGCGTCTGAAGGCCCTTGCACCCTTGTAATAAGTATGGCTTAGATTTCTGTAACCTAAAATCTCTGGAAATATGCAAGCAATCATGCCTTAAAAGCATACAAAAACACGACACAAACTTTGGAAATGCAGTAAACTCTCGATTGAATGGACTTTGGATTAAATGGACAGAATTCTACAAAATAAACACAAATTATGAAAATTATGGTTATAAATGAATATACAATAGGTAACCATCTGTAGCGAGAGACAATGTTTATAATTTGCAACTTTGGCTAGCATATATTTGTGAATGTTCGGGATATTTCACGCGCATTTGCAATTGTTCGCGAGCGCCCTCTGTAATCTTGCATCCACGTGGAAGGAGATGACTAAAATAGCTGATCTCTGGGGAAAGTTAAGGAAATAAAATAGAATATGATTTTAGAGGTTTTGAACTTCTGATTTTTAAGCAGGCTGGTGACATTTGCAATTGTTCGCGAGCGCCATCTGTAATCTTGCATCCACGTGGAAGGAGATGACTAAAATAGCTGATCTCTGGGGAAAGTTAAGGAAATAAAATAGAATATGATTTTAGAGGTTTTGAACTTCTGATTTTTAAGCAGGCTGGTGACAATTGCAGGGATAATGACACCGAACAAAGGGTAGATATTAACGATGGTTACCCAAGCTACTGAATTCTAAGCCAGGAGGAGATTGCTGAAGATGTTCTGACGATAAAAATAAGCGGTTTCAGCTGGTACGAATCTATCGCCTGTTAAAGAACACATGGACAACATTATCTCATTCATACGTACCTCATCAGATCCAGAGGTGACTGCTTTACGAACATTTTCGGCAATTTTGATCGATAATTGTCATAAAGTATACAAGTTGAAATAAACTGAAACTTGATTATTTATTCAAGCTAAATGCATTGTAAAATGGTATGAATATAAAATTGTTCCTTTCATAGTATACAGTATTTATACCACTGAAAGGTGTTGATTTTTTTCTTTACAAGTTGCTATACGTCGTACCGACACAGATAGGTCTTTTTTTTTTTGCTATTTGCTTTACGTCGCACCGACACAGATATGTCTTACGGCGACGATGGGATAGGAAAGGCCTAGGAAGTGGAAGGAAGCGGCCGTGGCCTTAATTAAGGTACAGCCCCGGCATTTGCCTGGTGTGAAAATGGGAAACCACGGAAAACCCAGATAGGTCTTATGGAGACAATGGGACACGACGGGGCTAGGAGTGGAAAGCAAGCGGCCGTGGCCTTAATTAAGGCACAGCCCCAGCATTTATCTGGCGTGAAAATCGGAAATCACGGAAAACCATCTTCAGGGCTGCCTACAGTGGGGTTCGAACTCACTATACCCAGAATACTGATCACTGAAAGTCTTTTAATGGCAATCATATTCCTAAGGTTCGCAGATTAGCGGACTTCCGGCTTTGCGGACAAGCCTTAGCCCCTAACAGTCCATTAAATCCAGAATTTGTTGTACGATGCAAGGAAATTAAACATTGTCCAAAGTTTGTTTAGAAGACCAGCAGCAAAATGGCACAATCCTAACATTCTTATGTCCTTCCTATTCCGACGACTTATTGCTCTCGAGTCCGTTCCCTTCGAACTTCATTTAACCATGAACTATTTCTAAGGAATGGAATCCAAAATAACCTAACACAAACAAAATCACCGGGAATTATTGGCAGAAAACATTTGAATGATACTTGGAGACTGGATAAAACTATTATAATATGACTAAAAGACTTTTATACAATTTTGATCAAATACGTATTAATGCTTAAGTATAGTACATATGCATTTTTATATTCAATAAATATCGTGTTATCGTGTTCACAAAAACTAGAAATATGTTCAATTTACGTTTTTAGAAGAGAGACCAGGACAACATTATGACTTGTTATAGAAATCCGAGCCCTAGTAATAACATTTTAATTTTTAACTTTTAAAAAAATTTGCTTTACGTCGCACCGACACAGAGAGGTCTTATAGCGACTATAGGATAGAAAAGGGTTAGGAGTGGGAAGGAAATGGCCGTGGCCTTAATTAAGGTACAGCCCCAGCATTTGGGTGGCGTGAAAATGGAAAACCAAGGAAAACCATCTTCTGGGCTGCCGACAGTGGTGTTCGAACCCACTATCTCCCGAATGCAAGCTCACAGCTGCGCGACCCTACCGCACGGTCAACTCGCTCGATTCGGTAAATCTGTTTTTCGGAGTACTGTAACTGAAGAAGACCCATGACAAAAAAAGTTATTCCAGAGTACATGACATAATCATTCTTACCACCACCATGGCAGACTGATGAGCGTCTTGGCCTTCGGGTGTCGAGGTCGAGGGTTCGCTACCCGGCCGGGTCTGAGATTTTAATCCTGAACGGTCAATTCCCTTAGCTCTAGGACTCGGGGTTTGATTTATCCCCACCATTCATTCAAATTTCACACGTCACACAACGCTTTTTTTCTTGCTGGTGGTTTGATGTCGCACTAACACACTGAAAGCTTTCGGCGACGCAACGATGGGAAAGGGGTAGGACTGGGAAGGAATAGGCCGTGACCTTAATTAAGGTACAGTCCTAGCAATTGCCTGGTTGAAAATGGGAAAACATCTTCAGAGCTGCTGACGGTGGTATTCGAACTCACTATTTCCCGAGTGTAAGCTCAGAGCTTCGCGACGATAACCACACGGCCAACTCGCTCGATTCACACCACACTAACTTTATTACATTTAACTCGCTATTTACTATTCCAAGGCGGATGCCACCCACACTCGTCGGAGGGTCTGCAGTACAAGAGCTGCCCCAGACTAATGACAGCCACAGGAGATTACCATTCTGAAGGCAATAAAGAGGGAGATAAGCAGAGCAATGTGAATAGAATTAAATTGCCGAAGGAGCAGTAAAAAAAGCAAATGTTCCTGACTTTTGAGTCACAAAACTATCTAACTGATAATCCTAAGGCTTCACCTTCACGTTGATTCGGAAATGCTGTGCTGGTGGCAATTGAAGATCTCACGTGTCTGACTGAGACCCTAGCCTTGACCGCTTAGTTGAGCAACGATCAGCGAAGTTACTGCTCTATCGCCAGAGGGACCTTCCAGACTACCAGTCGTGTCTTCCATTTAACACTCGGCCCATCGCTATGCGAGCAAAAGTGATAATGGCTTACTTAACCAGCGCTAAGAGATCAGCTACAAGCCGCTGAGACCTGAGTCTCACAGTCTAGTACCGGTGGCAAACGTTGTCCAGTTCACATGAACAATTTCCTTTCCCAAATGCTTATGGAATCATACGCCGTATCTTCATCCTTTCTTTCTTAATGCCATTACCGTCCAGGGTTGGTTTTTCCCTCGGTCACAGCGAGGGATCCCACCTCTATCTTCTCAAGGGCAGTGTCCTGGAGCGTGAGACTTTGGGTCGGGGGATACAACTGGGAATGAGAACCAGAACCTCGCCTAGGCAGCCTCACCTGCTATGTTGAACAGGGGCTTTGGGAGGGATGGGAAGGTCGGAAAGGACAGACATGGAAGATGGAAGGAAACGAACATGGCCTTAAGTTAGGTACCATCCCTGAATTTGCCTGGAAGGGAAAGGGGAAACCACGGGAAACCACTACGAGGATGGCTGGGGTAGGAATCGACCCCCTCTACTCAGTTGATCTCCCGAGGCTGAGTTGACCCCGGTCCACCTCTCGTACCACTTTTCAAATTTCGTGGCAAAGCCGTGAATCGAACCCGGGCCTCTAGGTGTGGCAGTAATCACACTAACCACTACACCACACATACGGACGCCACAATATGTAGACCGCAAATAATGCGATATTCGAATAATTAACGAAGCATGTATAAAGTAGATATAGGCCTACAGTATTTTATTAAAAAGTACACTGACTGGATCACCCGTCCCCATTTCTTCGGATTTACATTATGCAACCTGTAGTTTATAAATTAACGTGAAAACATTTCCCGTGTCGATCGGTAATTAGTTCTTGTGTAGGTACAAGTCTTGAAATTGTCTACGTGTATTCGTTGTTGAAGAACCAGAATAAAGAGATAAAAGCGAATGAACTCATACAACCATAATCTTAAAGGACCGGGCGAGTTGGCCGTGCGCGTAGAGGCGCGCGGCTGGGAGCTTGCATCCGGGAGATAGTAGGTTCGAATCCCACTATCGGCAGCCCTGAAGATGGTTTTCCGTGGTTTCCCATTTTCACACCAGGCAAATGCTGGGGCTGTACCTTAATTAAGGCCACGGCCGCTTCCTTCCAACTCCTAGGCCTTTCCTATCCCATCGTCGCCATAAGACCTATCTGTGTCGGTGCGACGTAAAGCCCCTATCAAGAAAAAATCTTAAAGGAACGCTCCGTGTTGATTGGAAACTGCGTTGACACTGATACACTACGGTACAAATGAGGCGTCTAGTATCAAAACCGGCCGAGTCAAAAAATTTACGAAAATGAGTAAAGATTATCAGTTTGAAGTAAAAGTATACCACTATCAGGTGAAATAAGAATATGCTTTAAAATCGTCAATGTCTTCATGTTACAGAGCACTAAATTCTTGGTCGTGCAACAGAATGGGCCAAGTCATGCAGGCAGTGAATTCATAACCGGCCATGTCATGTTGCAGCATTATTGTCTGGAATCATGTGTTGTTACATTACGCAAATTAGGCAAAATCGTTCCTTATATTGTATATTCTTTGAAGCCATAATATTTCGTATTTTGTTCATTTTAAACAGTGATTTACGTATTCGCAGGCTTCTTACCGTCATTTGCGCGAAAGCAATCCTATTTTCTGTGTGCTCGTATTTTGTCATTATTGTGTGTTATAACGTATATATTTTTTCCGAGTGGTGAACTGAAAAAATTGTTTTCATACCTTGTCCTACATAATGGAAACATCAATAGATGAAACCCCCCAAATCAAGTGCAAGAAAGAGAACAAGAGATACATCACAGTGAAAATCACAACAATGAAAGCGAGAGTGTTAAGAATATTATTTCATTTTATTTTACTTCAGATTATCAACATTTCTCGCACAAAATTCTGCTCGTGTAAATGGTGAGGTATTTTACAATAATGATCTTGGGAAGTACCAAAGTCTGTGTAAAAGAGGAAAATCGCTAGCTCAAATGACACCTCACATAGTGGTCTGTCTCTAAAACAGAAGACATAAAAAATCTCCTGCAGAACCACTTTGGCTCAACATGGCAAGATCATCCATTACTGCGGTTTTATAAAACTATAATATTAGCAAGTGAAACAGCTTTCACTGGTCATGAGAGTTACAACACCGTCTCTCAAGTGTGCATCAATAGTCCACATCAAGTGCCTGACATTGTGTTATAAATAACAGCAAATTGAAGACTTAAAACAATATTACTTAGTATATGTGAACAGTACATATCTTAATAATGATTCTATTAATATAAGTGACTATTATTGCTGATCATTTCCTTTTAATTTTTTCGAGATGTAAGTGAACTACAAACTTTTACTGAGAGAAATCCTATTTTGTATTCTCCTCAGTTTTCTGATATTCTTCTTCATATATTATTATCCCATGTAAGCAATATTGAATTGCAATAAAGAAAAGAAACTACGTCAATTTATTTTAATTAATTTGCCCTTTTTCACAAGGGTTTGGAATTTAAATTGAATACAGTTTTAGAAAAAAGCCTAAAATTATACAAAATTGCAACAAAAATGGCGAAGTCAAAATTTATATTTAAAAAAGACGGGTTCATTATGAGTCAGATTTCTCAAAACAGCAGAACTTACATATCAAACCATGAAGGATATAACTATGAAAAAAATATTTTGTGGCTATCATTGCGTTATCTCTACAGGTTTCTCATCCATATAGAAAAATATGCCTTCAGTGACTTGGCCGGTTTTCATACTAGACGCCTCAAATACAGCTGCAGCCGACTTCTCCATGCCCGAGGTCCTTACCGGGTCATTGATTTCAGAACTGGTGCGCGGATTGTTCTCAATTGCATTATGCACAGCTTCTTTGTTACTATAAGATGTCACTGGCCCATTCCAAACAGGTCCCTGCTAAAGGACATCGGTTCACGGTGCCGTCTTTAAACCCTTCGAAACGTATCCAAATCTGGAAGTTTTCGTCCAGGAAATCGTTCTTGGTATTGGCCTAAGCATCGTGCTTCTCGTGCATTATGTCTTGCTTCTTCTTTAACCGCTTTTGCCACACCTTGTGAGGTCGCGGGTGCGAACTGTGTCGCACGTGTAGAATTGGCCGTGTTTAACGGCCGGATGGCCTTCCTGACGCCAACCTTATGTGGGGGATGTAATCACTTTTGCGTGTTTCTACGGGGGTGAGTAGTGTGGTGCTCTGTCTGAATATTAAAAAAAAGAGTGTTGGGACAAACACGAACAACCAGTTCTCGAGCCAAAATAATTAATCACACGTGATTAAAATCCCAGACCAGGCCGGGAATCTAACCTGAGACCCTCTGAACCGAAGGTCTCAACGCTGACCATTCAGCCAAGGAGTCGGACTACGTCTTGCTTCTCCGTAGAGTAATATTTCCACGTACTCAGCACCTTACAGGTCGTGGTTGCCTGTAAAAGAAAACTCACTCGAACGTGGAGACACTATCATCTAACCCTTTCCCGTCCTCGTGTCACTGAAAACCATCGATGTGTAAATGCGACGTTTAAAATCACTAGCAAAAATAAAATAAAGCATACAGTCAGACTTGCCATGCTGCGACGACCACAATACGCTGAATCATGCCCCTCTTAAGCCCTGAAAGGGGTAACCATTCACAACGAACGGAGTAAGTAAACAAAGTCATCTCCGTATAGGCGTGGATGGGACGTGTGCACCTCCGGAAGTGGAATCTCGTTTCTTAATTTTTTTGACTTTCTGACGGGGAATCGCGCCCACATTCTTCCGAGTGAACCGAGCACGCCTTAATCGCCTCGGCCAGGCAGCCCCCAATGGAATAAGTGCAGTCGTTTAAAAAACGGAATGGGCACGTGGTACTGTGTAAGTTCCCCACAGGCACACTTTCCTCAGAAACAATTAAACCTAGAGATATAATGTTTGTTGCGGGTGTCCACAGCGTTTGTATCTACATGGGAGGTGAATTGTATTTTGACTTTTTATTTGCAAGTTGCTTTACGTCGCACCGACACAGGTAGGTCTTGTGGCGACGATGGCACAGGAATGGGCGAGGAGTGGGTAGAAAGCGGCCGTGACCTTTATTGAGGTACAGCCCCGGCATTTGCCGGGTGTGAAAATGGGGAACCACGGAAAACCATCTTCAGGGCTGCCGACAGTGGGGTTCGAACTCACTATCTTCCGAATACTGTTGAAAAGAATTAAAATGAAGTTTGAAAAAATATTAAATGCGAGGAACATACAATACCATGTGCTCATCCTTTTATTGAGTGACTATACTTATTACTTGAATTAATAAATCCAGTATAATGCTAATAATGGCGGGTGGCCTCCGGAGAGGTTTGGTTCGAGCTGACGCCTTACAGGCGACCTGCGCATGGATGGGGTGTGTAGATGGGGTCCTACTTACGATGCATTGTAATTATGAGGACGGCACACACACACACACACATCGAGCCATCTGAATTAACCAATGAAGGTTAAAAATCCCCGACCTCGCCGGGAATCGAAACCGCGACCTCGTTGGCCGAAGGTCAGTATACTAACCGTTTAGCCATGGAGCCGGAACATCACAATGCTGACAGTGACAAACACAATGTGTTTGTAATGAGTGCTTAGGTTGCGATATTTATTATGTTTACTTTATTCATTATAACTTCGTTGTAGGGATATCTGACACGGAATGTCAACTCTTCATAAACGATGCCTACGCAAGCACAAAATGGAAATAAAAGAAGTCGTGAGCAAAGGAGCACTCGTACCTTCCCTGCTCTGATAAGATAGATATATCTACCGGGCATAATTTCACACAGCTACTTAAAGCATGCACATTTACGCATTACAACTTTGCATTCACTAGACAACCGAAAGTTCTCACTTCGAAAAATTGCTTTTGTGTTCAGGATTATGGCCCTGCTTTAAGATTACTGTAGTATCTAATTGCATTGTGTAAGCTATCACGTCTGCTGTTTATCATTTATGTGCCACAGTTTATAATATATGTCAAAGAAACACTTTTATATCAATTGCGATGAGACGAGATTGTCCAATATGGTAGTGAATAGGCATATATGAAATCGCAAACCATCACGTCCTCTATGATACTACTCCACCATTTCATCTCAAAAGGCTTTAAACGTTGTCAGGATGTCCTCCATAGCAACTCCCCGTGGAGTCAGTTATCGACTCTTGGGCTTCTACTTTTTTTTTTTTTTTTCATTATTATACACTTACACATAAAGTTACAATATACACATAAGCACTTAACAAGGGACATGATGTATTGATACAGAATCGTGATGTCGTTATATATCATCATTTGCACTTTTCTTGCACCTCAGTGTCCTGTGCTTACTTCTTACGCCTATGCACTTACATCAAAATGTAGTACTTCATGCTACATGAAATTCACTAAGGAACACAGTCTATACAATGTAACTTGTCGGAAACCACGATCTTCACTGTAACCCTGCGCGTCGCTAATTCGCGCACCGCTTTCCAGCACCTTTGTGACAGGGATTAAAGAAAGAAATTATAACACACGCGAGGTATCGGTGGAAGGTTTAGACACGGCTGAGACAACAAACCGGAATATATCACAGTATACTTTGGAGGTCTTTGATGAGTAGACTAGTGGCGGGACTACCACATCTTGCTAGTTTCCATTTACATTCTTGTAAGTAGCTTCTGAAGGAAGTCAGAGATACCTTGTCGTTGGTTTGAAGGTAAGAGAGATACCCCATACTAAGCCAAGTCAGAGCATGTCGATGATCCCGTCTGCTGATGTCCAAAGTCAATACTGTACGATACACATCGTTCGGGTTTCTAGATCCCGTCAACCTGTGGAACGCTACTCTGAGCCACTGCCAAATGTCCTTGACGGCTCCACAACTAGTCAGTCTATGAAACTGAGTGTCAATTACCGCGCATTCCTTGCATAGCGGCGATTGTGTCATCCGGTGGCGGAATTTCTTTTCTTCTGTCGGAAGTAACTCGTTTATAACCTTATAGCTAGCTACTTTCCATTCTAAAGGGATGCAAGACATTTGGAAAGTGGTCCAAATATTAGTCCAATTGTAATTGGGGTATTTGACCATGATGTGTGGAAGATGATCATGCTTCTGTAGCAATTTATTATAAAGTAGTTTAACAGTGGGGATATTATGGTCAGAAAGTTGCAAGCTGTACAAAGCCCGAAGAAACGATTTAAAACAAGACGAGCGAAGGTAATGATTATTTTCCACAAGGGGGGAAAACTGGACTGCTCTAGCATGGTCGGATGACGAATACTGCACCATAACTTTCGCACGACCAGCACTGCGCGCCATCACTCGTGTCATCAGTTCAACTAAGGTTTCTGACAAATTACTGCAATGCTGTACCTACCGTTTATTATATCCCTGACATTTTCATGTGTAACATTATGGCAAAGGCCATTATGGAAATGTAGCAGGCTAAAAGTGGAAGATGATGATGATGATGATGATTATGATGCTTGTTTTTTAAAGGGACCTAAAATCTAGGTCATCGGCCCCTAATAGTACGAAATGTAATGACAATTTAAAATTCCAAAATTCATCCACTGACCAGAATTCAAAACTTGATGATGAATAATGAATGGATGAATATGAATGTAAAATAATCAGGGGATCCAACTCACAATATTCAAAGTTAAAAATAATTCCACAATCAATCCACCGACTAGAATTCAAACAGACAAGGATGAACAATGATTTTGAACTTTAAACAGTCAGTGGTTCCGACCCGCAATGCCACACCTTCCCAGAAACTAACTTAAAACAATGGTATATAATGACCGAGGGGCTGCTTCCAAAGCACAATCCTGAATCGATGATGCTTGTAGTCTAAAGGGGTTCAAAATACAGGTCAATGGTCCCTCATAATGGTACTTACCGCTAGTAAAGCAGAACCATGGTATTTCTCATGTAGCGGTACTAATCACAAGTAACGTAGACTCACGGTGTTCCACACATTGTGGTACTACTCGCAAGTATTGTAAGGGGCTGCCTGGCCGAGGCGGTAAAGGCGTGCTCGGTTCGCCCGGGAGGACGTTGGTTCGAATCCCCGTCAGGAAGTCGTAAAATTTAAGAAACGAGATTTCCACTTCCGGAGGTGCATATGGCCTTGAGGTTCACTCAGCCTACACCAAAAATGAGTACCACGGCAAAGGCGGCCTGGCGTAGAGCCAACCAATCTGCCCCATCACGTTCCGAGGTTAATAGTGGTGGAAGCCTTTACCTTCATGGCCTGTACGGAGGTGACTTTGACTTTGTTTTTTTTTACTCACAAACATTGTACGTCGCACAGGTAACGCAGACCTATGGTGTTTCTCGCATAATGGCTCCACTCATAAGCAACGCAAACCCATGGTGTTCCTCACACAGTGAGTACTATTCGCAGGCAACGCAGACCCAAGGCGTGGTACTAATCAAAGGCAACGCCCAGACCCGTGGTTTCCTGGAAATGCAGAACCACGGTGTCCACAACCAGATGATGAAACACCCCACCGATGATAGCCTCTTATGTTCCAACCGAACCTGGACAGAAGGGAGCCCCAGTCATAGTGGAGGATACTACACACGGTACTGTAACCCCATATTGATTCCCCCCCCCCCCCCCCAACATGCCCATAGTATTCCTCACATAGTGGTACTAATCGCAAGAAAAGTCGACCAATGGTGTTCTTCGCGTGATGGTACTGATCACAGGTAATCTCATGGTTCAAAATTCAGTATTCATTGGTCGCCCCTTTTAGTCGCCTCTGTCGACAGGCAGGGGATACCGTGGGTGTATTCTTCGTCTGCGTCTCCCACCCACAGGGGTTATAAGAGGCAATAGGGTGTTCATCATCATCTGTTTACCCTCCAGGTTCGGCTTTTCCTTCGGACTCGGCGAGGGATCCCACCTCTACCGCCTCAAGGGCAGTGTCCTGGAGCTTCAGACTCTTGGTCGGGGGATACAACTGGGGAGTATGACCAGTACCTCGCCCAGGCGGCCTCACCTGCTATGCTGAACAGGGGCCTTGTGGAGGGATGGGAAGATTGGAAGGGATAGGCAAGGAAGAGGGAAGGAAGCGGCCGTGGCCTCATGTTAGGTACCATCCCGGCATTCGCCTGGAGCAGAAGTGGGAAACCACGGAAAACCACTTCCAGGATGGCTGAGGTGGGAATCGAACCCACCTCTACTCAGTTGACCTCCCGAGGCTGAGTGGACCCCGTTCCAGCCCTCGTACCACTTTTCAAATTTCGTGGTAGAGCCGGGAATCGAACCCGGACCTCCGAGGGTGGCAGCTAATCACGCTAACCACTACACCACAGAGGCGGACCAATAGGATGTTATTATTCCTTAAGAAGGAAAATATGTTCCTAACCTGTGACCTCAGAGTGTCTGCTAATGGGAGCGGTGGTGACCTAGAAGAACACAAATTCTATTGTTCACGAAACATCAAGAATAATGGGTAATCGTAATGGTGATGCAGATATTTACTGGAAGAAGTAATTGGCTTCTTACATTATAGTACTCCAGACCACAATGGCTTCCGTGTATATTTTCTACCGAGAGAGTTCCCCGTGCCGTTAGGGGCGCGCAGCTGTAAGCTTGTTGTACGAGTATATTTTGTGAAAATTCAGTCCTGATTATACCACTTGTCGGGTTTACGGCCGACGAGGATTTCCCCTCAATGTGTTCATTTATAAATATTAATAACTGAAACACATACAATTTTAACATTCCGCCTTCCAATCACGCACTATTATAACCTGACAGTCTTGTGATGGTTTGTCAAATTCTTTGGAGATGACAAAGTTTCTATAGCAATGAAATGTTTTAGAAAACTTTGAATGATATTGTACTGTTTGTCACTGTCGCACGAATGCAAGAGGTAAAACAGAATTGTCACAAGATAATGATTCTTGCCAGGATTTGCCTGTTTCGGACGTCAATAACGATCTCTCCATGTGGTACGTTGTTCTGCGTAACAGAAGAACTGTAACCTAAATGATCGCTTTGCACGTTCCCACTCTTCTTCGTACTCCCCGACCGTACAACTGCCTTACCTGAGAGGCCCAAACGATTAAGGCGATGGCTTTCTCAGCTCAAGTTGGCAGGTTGGATCCTGGCTTAGTCTGGTGGTATTTGAAGGCGCTCAAATACGTCAGCCCTGTGTCGGTAGATTTACCGGCACGTAAAAGAACTCCCGCAGGACAACATTCTGGCACCTTGACGTTTCGAAAACCGTAAAAGTAGTTAGTGGAATATGAAACCAAGAACAACATTATGCATTACCAGATGATGTAGCATACGAACGGTTTCAATAGATCACTGATCAACTATCAGTAGCAATTTGAGCCAAAAACGCAACTTATTAAAGTAATAACGACCCATACGTCAGTTGATGTTATGAATTCCAGCACTACTATACGTGAACCACTGAGAACGCAATGCTGGTCATTATCAATACTCTTAGCACACCAGTACTGCGTAAATAAGACACTTGTGACGGCTCTTCATTGAGTAAGGTATTTATGATCACCACTGTATCGTAAGTCATTTTAAATATGTAAGGATAAGATTCCATAATTATTTAGTCGGCCTCGTCATAAATATTGATAAAAGAAAGATCAGTAATGCTAACAAAGGAAGTATATAAATCCCTACTTCAAATATACATTAAAATTGTATTTGTACTACGTTGCCTTATGGATGATATCTTTTCACCACCTCGTGCTGTGTGAACTGAGTCTCTTTAAGGGGAACTGATTTAATCGTACAGTGCAAAGCTAAGGAATCATATGAACTGCTGGAAACAGAAATATCTTTGTACATTCAAGAGTTATTCCTAAGGATGGACGGAAGAATTGCAGTAGTTGTAGCAACTAGGATCAGGCCGGCGTTATCTGATGATTTTGCTTCATTTTAGAAGCTAGGGAATATTCTTCATTAGCCTTGTATCCTAAAAGCTTGGTGAGTTAACACTGTCAACCTATACTTGAGAAAGCAATATCTTCGAATAAAGGTATACATTTTCTAAGAATCAAAGCACTAAACAATAAAGCAATACCCACGGTGACCATGAGATCTTCTGACCACCAAAGTTTGTTATGGTATGGCACTAGTGTGGTATTTACTATTGAAGATGTGGATTTATGCTAATGGCAGTGCACAAATACTGAGATTATAGGCCTAGTCAGTGCCTACTGGACGTCATAGGCAATTCCTCGATGACGACAGCAGACCTATACTTAGCTATATTCAGCGATTTGCTTTGTTCACTGCTTCGAGGCACTAGCAGAGGAGGTCTGGACACGGACGAGAGATACAGCTGTATCCCATGAGCCCCATGTCGGGGAAGTCCTAGGTCCTAAACCTTTCGTATCCCAACGTCATCAAAAAACACACTCCGTTGGTAGCTGAGCAGCAAAACTGCAGTTCTAGCTTAAAGCAGCCGTGTGTTACAATTACGAGCTCTATGCTGTTATAAAAAACGTTATCTTCCATCTATTCTAAGGTGTTTTACCTATAACAAGTAGTCCAGTAAACGAAAGTAAATAAGTAAAGGAAGGAAATCGATCAATGCTTTAGGAGTCATTTAAAAAATATAAAATGTTGGCCTCGTCCGGAAGAGGTAAAGCTCACTTCAGGCACATATGTGATCTGTATGTACCTTTTTAACCACACATCAGCCCCCCTTGTCAACCTTACATTTCTGGCAGCACCAGGAAACGAAACCGGGTCCTCCTAGAGCGGCAACTAATAGCGCAAATCGTTACACAACAGAGGTGGATTTAAGAATCTTAAGGATAAGAAAGTTTAAGAAAATCCTCTACCGTTATATAGCAGTATCTGGCCTGCAAAGCATTGAACACTGGTTTGGGGGAGGAACGAATAAAACAAAGCCTCAAACAACACAATTATCTAGAAATATGGTTTTAAACTCCATTCTCGGCCATACTAAGAAGTCATTTTCCGTGGTTACCCATAATATCCCAGGTCAGAGTCGGGTTCTCCCTAAATTCCAGCTCTAATTTGTTACGTATACAGACACTAATACGACCATCACAGCCACGCAGGTTATCGAACTTCGCACGAAAGTAATACGCAAAGCTGTTGGCCAAGATATCTTAAGACTCTTTTGAGAAGCAGCAACAACAACAATAGCAACCAACAAAAATTGAGGAAG
Organism: Anabrus simplex; assembly: GCF_040414725.1. Lineage (NCBI taxonomy): Eukaryota > Metazoa > Arthropoda > Insecta > Orthoptera > Tettigoniidae > Anabrus > Anabrus simplex. Next base: position 743,696,895 of record NC_090266.1, on the reverse strand, counting down.
GTAAGGTAAGGGTTATTCTGCCCGAAGGCAGGTCCGAACCTCCGCAGAGGTGTTCCTGAGCCGGAGTTTACGTACGGTAGGGTGGCCAGTTCCTTTCCGCTCCTCCATTCCCTTACCCCCCACCAACAGCGCGTTGCAACCCATCCAACTCCTGACCACGCCCAATGTTGCTTAACTTCGGAGATCTCACGGGATCCGGTGTTTCAACACGGCTACGACCGTTGGCTATTGAGAAAGAAATCAACGAAATGAAAACACGTGGTCCAAGTGTGGAGCATATTCGCTTATGTGCATGTCATCTACTGTATGTTCAGAGTTACAAGATCTAATCACTACACAGTCTTTCGGCATGTAAAAAATCATACCCGCTACGCAATAGCCCATTAAAGTCTTTGGCCTCCCAAGACAACTGCTGTCCAGCCAGATGGCCTGAAGATATTAGAGTGTCACATCCTCACAGTCAGCCGTATTGTTTGGCTTTCGTGACCAAGTCTGCTACTTCTCATATCAGCCAACTCTTCACTTGGTCTCACGAGGCTGAATGAACCCTGTTTCAGCCGTCAGTCCAGAATTAAGATCCTTGGACTGATCGGGAATAGAACCTGAGACCTCCACGTACGAGGCAGGCACGTTACACCTACACCACGGGGCTGGCACAAGTAAACTCGTGCCCTCGTATTCCTCAAGGTGAAGTAGCTCTTTTCAGGCACACCGCTAATGGAGGTGAGCTTCATGCACATTTTTAACCACATGCCAGCCTCTCGTGCCAATTACAAATCTCTGGCAGTATCGGGAATCGAACTCCGGCCTCTGAGGACGACGTCTAATAGCGCTAACCGGAGGTTGAATGTTGAAATGTGAAAGATCCGAATGTTAAGACCAAAATATTAAAAGTAATTTTCGATACGAACGTCAAAATACGGACACTTCCTGAATGCCAATATATTACCTTCAGATTGGATGAGTGCTATGAAGTGGTTCCAGTTCTGCTCAAAATGGGCGAATCTAGACAGCCCAGTTCCAAGTTCCCGATTTAAATTAATGACGGTGTTTGTGGATTCCTCAAGACTTCGCCACTGCATCTGAAGTCCACAAATGTACCCGTAAGAGACAGGGACACACCGCATTTGCTCCCACTGGACTTCGTGTCCATATTTGTTAAGGACAAGGTGTGAATTTTTAAAGCATTCCCTTCACCATATTCCTTCACACGCATTCCACTTACAATTCATTGCCACGCTAGGTAATAAAGTTAACAGAAGTACTGAAATCCTATGAAATGTATTATGAGGCAGAAACCAGCGAGTAATGTAATTCTTCTGAAAGAACTCGATGTTTCTAAGTATTTACACATGTCTCGTCTAGGCTTTGATCTTTACCGCTTCAAGAGGAAACACGTAGCAAGTGGGCATAATGCTTTGTTTCTGCTGACGTGAACACGACAAAAATATGAATATCATTCAACTCATAGACAATTTTATAAAGAAACAGTTGAAAATGTCTCTTTGTTTTCTTTAAGAGGCAATACGTCTCTACATCACGATCTTTGTATAGTATGAATGACGTTTACAAAACGGGACATAATTTTCAAGCAATTAGACACATTAATTTCCAAGTAGGGCCTACATAGTTTGTAACAAAAGAGAAATATATATATTGAGATTTCTTTATAAATTAATTCATTCGATAGTAGGAAATATTTTAAGTATATTGTCATTTATGTCACCAATAAGCCTGGTAGGAATCATCATCATCATCATCTGTTTACCCTCCAGGTTCGGCTTTTCCCTCGGACTCAGCGAGGGATCCCACCTCTACCGCCTCAAGGGCAGTGTCCTGGAGCTTCAGACTCTTGGTCGGGGGATACAACTGGGGAGAATGACCAGTACCTCGCCCAGGCGGCCTCACCTGCTATGCTGAACAGGGGCCTTGTGGAGGGATGGGAAGATTGGAAGGGATAAAGCCTGGTAGGAATACGAGTTTATATTCTGAAAAAGGAAATCAACACTGATATTCATAAAAAGTCACCTATGACGAGATCAGTTATATAATACATTACATTAGTCAGACACGGATAACCTTAGTACAACATAAATAAATGCTAAGCAACATGTAGCAAATAACTAATAATGATTCATTTTCATTATGAATTATGACAAGATTACTGTCATATTGTCAACTACTTATCTGTGTTTAAGCAACATGTAGCAAATAACTAATAATGATTCATTTTCATTATAAATTATGACAAGATTACTGTCATATTGTCAACTACTTATCTGTGTTTAGTATTTACCTTATTTTTATTTTGTGTGTCCGATTCTATTTCCATACATTACGTAAATATTTTTTTAAATTCTTCGGTCATTATCGAAAGTATTACTGTACACGTATTTATTTCTCCAGTTGGTTTGATGAATTGATTAGTAACTATAATTAGTAACATTCCTGAAACAAAAACTGAGCGGAATAAACAGTGTCAACTTGGCACACCTCGTCCCATCTTTGATAATAAAATATTACCTACCTTACATACGTGTGTCCAACGCAATATCTGCTAATATACTTGCGTAGTTCTATTATGTTAGGGCTTCGGCGGCTGCAGAGTGACCTTCAGCCTACAGGTGGTGGTCCGTAGTTCGACGGCTCTCCTCTCGAGCAGAGAAAGGGTGGCCGCGGCTCTGCACTCGGGAGACGGAGAGGGGCTGGTCCCCACCGTCGGCGAGAATGATTTTCCGTAGTTTTCCGTTCCCCTGCACTAAGGCGAATGCCGGGACAGGTCCTAGTACTGTATAGCCCATGGCCGCCAAATCCCTCACCTTCTCCAGACATCTCTCTGGCCTAAGAGACACCGTTACCATCTAGAAGGCCGCAATGAAAACGTTTTAGTAGTAGTTTAATTAATAATTTAATGTCGTCTACCCTCCGGGGAGACCTGCTGCAGGTCTTTACATTTGATCCCGTAGGCAACCTGCGCGTCGTGATGATAATGAAATGATGATGAAGACGGCACATATACCCAGTCCCCGCACCAGGGGAATTAACCAATTATGGTTAAAATTCCCGACCCTGCCGGGAACTGAACCCGGGATTCCTGTGAACAAAGGCCAGCAAGCTAACTATTTAGCCATGGAGCCGGACTTAGTAGTAGCAGTAGTAGTATTTTACGCGAAGTGACAAGCAGTGTATAGAGTAATTTTTGTTATCATTTCAACTCGTTCTGGAAGATGAGAAGTATGACCTATTGTTGGGAAAGTGTAAATAAGTCTCCGTGTAGTGCCAAGAAAACACCTTGATAATGTGCACCCTTCTTTCGGCCGTTCTTGTACCCGAAGACTTTGGTCGATCACTTTTTGTATCAGGAAGTGTACATTTCAAGAATTTGCCTTTGGTGCCTGCAGAAAAACACAACAGAAACACTTCGATGATACAGTAGTTACAAAAAGTTACAATGGCCATTAGGTACACCAGAAAATATGAGCAGTAACGCAGATTAGAACTTCAGAATTATCATCGTTCGGCCGTGAAACAACTGACTACAAAAAGCAGAATTTTAAAGAAGTGGTAGAACAGGGACCATGAATTTTAGCCGGTTGAATGGCTGAAAAATGAATAACACTAGAAACATTTCCGCCGGGTTCAGTGGCTCAGACGGTTGAGGCGCTGGCCTTCTGACCCCAACTTGGCAGGTTCAATCCTGGTTCACTCCAGTAGTATTTGAAGGTGTTCAAAAACACGGCGGCCTCGTGTCGGTAGATTTACTACCGGACGAGTTGGCCGTGCGGTTAGGAGCGCGCAGCTGTGAGCTCGCATCCGGGAGATAGTGGGTTCGAACCCAACTGTCGACAGCCCTGAAAATGGTTTTCCGTGGTTTCCCATTTTCACACCAGGCAAATGCTGGGGCTGTACTTTAATTAAGACCACGACCGCTTCCTTCCCAGTCCTAGCCCTTTCCTCTCCCATCGTCGCCATAAGACATATCTGTGTCGGTGCGACGTAAAGCAAATAGCAAAAAAATGGTTTTCTGTGGTTTCCAATTTTCACACCAGGCAAATGCTGGGGCTCTACCTTAATTAAGGCCACGGTCGATTCCTTCCCATTCCTAGGCCTTTCTTGTCCCATCGTCGCCATAAGACTTCTCTGTGTCGGTGCGACGTAAAGCAACTAGCAAGTAGATTTACTGGCACAAAAAAACCACACTCCTGCGGTACTAAATTGCGGCACCTTGGCGTTTCGGAAATCCGTAAAAGTTGTCAGTGGGACGTAAAGCAAATAATATTATTAGAAACATTTCCAGTTCGTTGGAAAAGCCCAGTGATACTCGTCTATCCCGTCTAAAGGGAGACACAGACTCTTACATACAGTATCTCTACACATTACAAAATAAAAGTTCTGCTACCGGGCGAGTTGGCCGTGCGCGTAGAGGCGCGCGGCTGTGAGCTTGCATCCGGGAGATAGTAGGTTCGAATCCCACTATCGGCAGCCCTGAAGATGGTTTTCCGTGGTTTCCCATTTTCACACCAGGCAAATGCTGGGGCTGTACCTTAATTAAGGCCACGGCCGCTTCCTTCCAACTCCTAGGCCTTTCCTATCCCATCGTCGCCATAAGACCTATCTGTGTCGGTGCGACGTAAAGCCTCTTGCAAAAAAAAAGTTCTGCTGTATATAGTATTTAGGGGCTGCCTGGCCGAGGCGGTAAAGGCGTGCTCGGTTCGCCCGGAAGGACGTGGGTTCGAATCCCCGTCAGGAAGTCGCAAAATTTAAGAAAAGAGATTTCCACTTCCGGAAGTGCACATAGCCCTGAGGTTCACTCAGCCTACACCAAAAATGAGTACCAGGTTAATTCCTGGGGGCAAAGGCGGCCGGGCGCAGAGCTAACCACTCTACCCCATCAAGTGCCGAGGTTGCGTATAGTGGAAGCCTTTACCTTCCACCCCTCCTAGGGGCTTCATGGCCTGTACGGAGATGGCTTTGCTTTGTATATAGTATTTATCGAATAACGTTTAGGTGTATGAAGCAGTAATCTAAGACATAAGGGGGCCAAACATTTGCAATTTTAGTAAAGACAGTCAAAGAAAGGACGGCATCCACGCACTTTCTTTGATTACGCAGCCTAAACAGTCCACGACAGACTACAAGTATGCGTGGAAGTATTGTTGAGTATATAAAACTCTAAAAAAAGTCTTCGACAGTATATATACCTGTAGAACGTAGCATTCAATAAGCGCTTTTATGTTATACTATACCTTGCAATAAAAATCAACCTTGAAATTGAAAAGCATATTTTGATGTTATTTACGTATTTCCTATTAAAATAAATGGTTTGTTCACCTCAGCGATCACATTAAGATAAAAATACCTTTAACAGTATACTTTATGATTTGCATGGATTTATAAGTTATCGTCATGTTAATGAAAACGTAGGAATATTTTGAAAATTATTTGGTAAGAAAGAGCGAGCTAATAGCCAGGCGGCCGGTAGTAATTGGAGAGACGTTGTAGAAATTATCTAGTTTTCAGGGACATGTACATAAATATGGTCTAGTAGTGAGAGAGTTAAAGGCCAGTAGGTGGGAATTGGTTGGCCATTTACTGTGAACGAACGACAACAGACTGATCAGGAAGAATGTGTGAGGCAAGACATACAGACCTGCGGTGTTTGAAATTAATTTGAAGAGCCCTCATTGAGCTACGTGCTTACATTAGGAGGAAAACAATTAACACCACCTACAATAAAAGCTTGTAAGGACTATCACCATAAATTCAAAATTGCTCTCGTACAAAGTCGAAGTGGGTCGCTAATAGGAAATAAAATAGCGGCTAGTAGAACAGATGAAAAAATGTACAGTCTCTCAAAAGAAGAATGAGCGCATGGTGTTTTATAGGTTCCTCGCAGGTACAATTTTCTCTGAAACAATTACACTATAGATATACGAGGGTTATAGCACATAAGGCATGGCAACTATTTCTTTTCCTCACATTTACACCGTGGTACTACACAATGGTCCTACGTGACCAGTTAGAAATTCTTCCTCCTCCTCCTCCTCCTCCTCCTCCTACTACTACTACTACTACTACTAATAATAATAATAAAAATAATATGTCAATTGTATTTAGTGGCGGCTAGTGCAGAAAATCAGTTGTGTGCTGTAACCCACCCCACTCCAAAAATAAAAACATTTAGAAACATACCAGTATGTGGTTTTCAAGAGGCTCTCCACTGAGTTTTCCACACTGAACAAACACGCAAACATCCCCAACACATATACACATTCCTCAGAAAAAAAAACAACTATAAAACTATATCATTAAACAGACAGTAACACCTGCAATGGCAAAATATTCACGATCTCAAACACTTGGTATGAGCGCGAAAAAACAGAATTTCCCAATTTTACCAACATCATTGAAATAAAACCAGCAACGTCGTAATGCAAAATTACATGTTATGTTTTTATAGTGTCATTTATTAACTAGATATTTTAATTAAAGAAAATCACAATATCATGGCCTTATTTTGAGAACATAAAAAGTACATTTTTTTATAGTTCATCGATTTACAAATGTGGCTATGGAATAGGCAAGTTGGTAGTATTCTATCCTCTTTGGTATTAAAAGACCCGGCGCGAACAGCTCTATAGTATTTTGTTTTCCCGTTTGCTTTGAGCGATCCCCTCTTAAATACTACCGCTGAGTGAAGAGGGTGGCAGCTGCCATGTTCTCATATCGTTCGTAGTGCAAGTGTGACTAGTGCAAGTGCTACTTCTCTGTGGTCGAACGAAGAATCGCTGTGAGGTGATCTCTTGGCTGTTGTTTCCACAGCCTATCGGAACACATTCTCTTTGTATCGGAAAAGTTCGGCACGCATGCGCAAAAGGCAGAGTTCCTGTTTTCTGGCTAAAAGCTTGCTGAGCTGTGATCGCACAGCACCCGGCGTGGAGCGCACCAGTAGTTACATGGTTGTGAGGGGAGTTGAATAGTTTCCTGTTCTTTGGCTGACGTCTTTTCCAATGCATTGTATTTGATTGTAGATAATATTTTTAAACTAATTTATTTTCCCAATAGGTAATGTGCTGCAGCACTTCAGCACATAAGGTACGGTCGCCCCTGATTGTATTATGTCCTAGAAAGCATGGCACACGTAGTATATGGACACAGCACGAGATGGCGGTGCGTTGGACAGGCACCACGCACGGGGCGATGGGACTGCAGTAGTGAGTCAAGCTCCATGCAGAATAGGTGTGACGAGGCAGGAACAGTGAGCGCACATCAAACTGGCCATTCACTGAGGTCGCAATGCCAAAGAATGTCATATGAAACTTGTGAGAGCTGTGGGGAATACGGCTAAGGCCACACTGGCGTGATTTCACGCTGTGTTGCTGCGTGAAATCTCGCGTCAAAAATGCACAACATTAATTTGGACGGGACTGACCACACACAGCGTGATTTCCCGCCGCGGGACACGAGACAAGGTGCATCTTCAAGGTCGCCCGTTCGAGAATGGTCCGAGGTCCATTTTGTTTGCGTCTTTTCCTGTTCAATGCCTAGACACATTTGCGGAATTAAGACGCTGAGGTATTGTACGCTTGTTTGAATATTGCGCGTGGTCCATCTGCGTTTGTTTTGTACTTTCACTTTGCAAAATGGAATTAGAGAGTCAATGAATAATTTTGGAGGCACAGAAGTGCCCGTGTTTGACATAAAGAGCCAAGGGTTCAAAAACAGAGACATGCGTGATTATCAGTAACGGGCGCTGTGTTGGAGGAGACGTTGTGTTTGTTTTCCTGATAGCATTTTTAACAAACGCAAAAAGCATTTCTAATGACATCTCGAACACTCTGTAATGCTAAAAAAATCTCTTGATTGTCTTTTAATTGATTGTGTGGGAATAAGAATTGTCTATTTGATGACCTGTCATTTATTACAGGATGGATGTCTTTGGCGACGACGACGAACAACCAACGCAGCACATAACCCAACAACAGAGTTATTATTTAATGGAATTCATTCCATGTGCAGAAAAATGGTGATGCTTTGCTACTTCACAGTATACAACACACTAATGAAATATCGCCGTGCAAACACGCAAGTGTAGCCACGCGCCTTGTCGTCCAGCTACGTGTAAAACAAGCAGAAATCTAGCGTGACAAAACGCAAGTGTGGTCATCCACCTCGCAGGTCATCCAGCTGCGTGAAAACACGCAGTAACGCAGCTTGAAATCACGCAGTTGTGGCTCTAGCCTTATGCACTTCCGTACCGAACCGTTGTGAGACGAGTAGCAGCAGTTCAGCAGGACGTGAAACAAGCTGTGACATGCAACGGTCCCGAATACTTGTTTGTGTCCGGACTGACGTGTCACGTGCAGTAATTACCCAGTGCAGGGACGTGGACAGAAGATGGATGCCACTTGAGTTAAAAGCCGAAAAAATGTAAAGCTTCTCCATAAAAACTCCAGACCGCATGCAGTAGAGGCTGTAGAGAGGCAGCTTCAGCGCTGGGGCGGAAAGTATTGGAACACACGCCATACTCACCTTACTTGTCTCCGTGCAATTTTGACGTCATCCCCAAAGTGAAAGATCCACTGCGTGGGAGACGGTTTGGGACGTGAAAAGATATTGCCAACGATGTGAAACATGAACTGCAAAATTTGCAAATGGTGAGGGAACTGGTATCCGACGTCTCCCGCATCGTTGGCAACGTCTTGTGAACAATCTAGGGGCCAACGGCCATACCATGTTGAATACACCGGTTCTCGTCCGATCACCGAAGTTAAGCAATACTGGCCGTGGTCAGTACTTGGATGGATGGGGTGAACAATCTAGGGGACTAATCTAAGGGTTTATCGTAAAGATTACTGAACATGTAACACAAAGATTTCATGGCTGACAGTTTCCTCGCTTTATATTCTTTCATTCATTCTTTCTTTCTTAATCTGTTTATCCTCCAGGGTTGGTTTTTCCCTCGGACTCAGCGAGGGATCTCACCTCTACCGCGTCAAGAGCAGTGTCCTGGAGCTTCAGACTTTGGGTCGGGGATACAACTGGAGAGGAGGACCAGTACCTCGCCCAGGCGGCCTCACCTGCTATGCTGAACAGGGGCCTTGATGGGGATGGAAAGATTGGAAGGGATAGACAAGGAAGAGGGAAGGAAGCGGCTGTGGCCTTAAGTTAGGTACCATCCCGGCATTTGCCTGGAGGAGAAGTGAGAAACCACGGAAAACCACTTCCAGGATGGCTGAGGTGGGAATCGAACCCACCTGTACTCAGTTGACCTCCCGAGGCTGAGTGGACCCCGTTCCAGCCCACGTAGCACTTTTCAAATTTCGTGGCAGAGCCGGGAATCGAACCCGGGCCTCCGGGGTGGCAGCTAATCACGCTAACCACTACACCACAGAGGCGGACCGCTTTATATTCTACTCCTGATAAACTTACACGGCATTATTCACACATTCCACAGCACCATTTGACTGGTAGATCCCGCATTCGTGTGGAAGAAAATATTTGCCATGACTTATGGCCCAGTCCTCGTACTCGTATAAGTTTGCTGTGGGTATCCATAGGGTTTGTATCTACTTGGGAAGTGATTGTTTTTAAAAATAATTAAAATTATGTCTTATAAAATACAGTGAAACCTGTTCAAGACGGAAGTGCTCGGGTTCCAACATATTTTTTTTTTTCCCGATTTGGACAGGTTTCAGTATTATTCAGGTAAATCAAATACAGTATTTAATGTGTCATTGTTCGTTATACACTGTTAGTATATGAAAAGTCCTAAAAGTGAAGGGCATGCTGTACATTGTGTGAAAACTTTCACACTAGGCAACTGTATTAACGTTACAAGGAGCCTCCAGTGTCTTATCCATCAGTGAATCTTGATGTAATTCCAATTCACGCCACAAATTTTGTAAACACTTAAAACACTAAAAGTTTAATAACCGAGCTCGATAGCTGCAGTCGCTTAAGTGCGGCCAGTATCCAGTATTCGGGAGATAGTAGGTTCGAACCCCACTGTCGGCAGCCCTGAAAATGGTTTTCCGTGGTTTCCCATTTTCACACCAGGCAAATGCTGGGGCTGTACCTTAATTAAGGCCACGGCCACTTCCTTCCCACTCCTAGCCCTTTCCTGTCCCATCGTCGTCGTAAGACCTATCTGTGTCGGTGCGACGTAAAACAACTAGCAAAAAAAAGTTTAATAACAGCATTAAATTAAAAATGAACACTCTAAACCTACTACAAAACTACGTAGGTCGAGTCATAAGTCATGGCAACTATTTTTTTCCTCGCGAACAGGAGACAACACGGAAAATCTAAGATATTCGTTTGGAAACGTACGGTATGTACTTGCGTATGATGCCACTAGATGGTGTATGTAAACAACAGTGTGGGTCTAAGCATTCCCCCAAGTTCAGTGTGTGAGTGAGAGCGTCACAAAATGGAAGTCAACAAGCAGAAGCAACAATCTTATATTAAAATAGTAGTTCTCCGCGGCAGAAATGCACGCCAATGCCGTGCAGAGCTGCGGGAAGCATTAGGTGGACAACGGTTTGCTAACAAAGAGGACATCGTAACCGCATTTCGGAGAGAGGTGTCACACGTTAGCGATACACATGCAGCGAATGGAATTCAGCGCCTGCCCCACCACTGGCAACGCACAGTGGAAATCTTGGATGCTTATTTCCGAGGTCTGTAACCAGTGGAGACCTGTCCTTTGTACGTAATCTTTAGTATTTGCTATCTACACCATAATAAAGCAATGTTTACCAATGACTTGTGTTTTGTCACTTTCCTACGAGAATCTCCTGAAGTCAGAATTTGTCTTCAGGCACTATGCATAAGTACATGCCCTATATTTCCAAATGCATATCTTAGATTTTCCGTATTGTCTCCTGTTCGCGAGAAAAAAAATAGTTGCCATAACTTATGACTCGACCCTCGTATTCGTCAATACACACGAATTTATTTCTTGCCGCTGGAGCTCCAAAAGTCAGTTATCTTCACCTGCTTGGTGTTGCGCTGGATTGAACTTTTCTCGAAGGATTCTTTAACCCGGCATAAATATTCATGTAGTTCAGGCAAATTCCGTTTGGCAGCGAATTTTTGTAGACCCCTTACGTGCGCGAGAGCTTCACTAAAGTTAGACATTTTTGGAGAGTCGTCATCAACTTCTGTCTCCTCTTCCTCGTTACTTTCATCTTCATTTTGCCCCGTTTTTCCCTCGAATCTCTCACCAATGATTTCTGTCCCAAAATCAGTGGTTTGATATGGTGACACATCACAATGGTCATTGATGTACTGGGCAGCATCTGTGTCAAAGTTTCCAGATTAACACATGGATGATATGGCCTGCACATTGTCTTCCACTTAATCCAAGAGTTCGTTATTTCCAGTGCTGGGAAGAAAATTAGCCTTCCTGAAGCATTTTGTGACAGTTCCTTGCTTTATTTTCTCTACTGCCATGTGGATCCAGTATACAGCATCCAGCACAGAAACAGATTTTGCCATGTCACTGGCACTAGCTGCCCCCTCCATCTTCGCAGCTATTGCCTGCAGAACTATTAATAGTCTCGTGTAGTGACTTTTAAAAGTGTAGATAACACCTTGGTCCATGGGCTGAGTGATACTTGTAGTATTCGGTGGAAACCATGCTAGAATTACGTTGGACAATTTAATGTGTGGATGGCATGTAGCATTGTCAAGGAATAGCAACACATTACGATTTTCTCTCTTCATTTTGGCATTGAAACTAATGAGCCATTCCTCCATTAGTGCAGCTGTGAACTCGCATCTAGGAGATAGTGGGTTCGAACCCCACTATCGGCAGCCCTGAAGATGGTTTTCCGTGGTTTCCCATTCTCACACCAGGCAAATGCTGCGGCTGTACCTTAATTAAGGCCACGGCCGCTTCCTTCCAATTCCTAGGCCTTTCCTATCCCATCGTCGGCATTAGACCTATCTGTGTGGGTGCGACTTAAAGCAAATAGCAAAAAAAAAAAAAAAAAAAATCCCACCACAGAAGCTCGCAATAGTGAATACATCCCTTCACATAGTGACAGGGACATCAGGCCGGAAAACTGGGCTAAATCCATACAAAGTGCCGACTTCAGGAAATTGGTAAAAAAAAATGCCAGAAAGAAGTCGAGTTATCAGAATTTCGTTCCATAGAAGTTCTTTAACGTGCTGGAATCCAACGACACACAATTGTCATATTTAAACATCCACAAACGCCAGTGGCCTCACCCGATGCCGAACCCCCAACTTCACAGCAGAAGAACAACGACCATCCGTCTGCGACACTGAGGTGGTCTTCGATTACACTATTTATTGATCTTCATTCCTAGATTTACGAGGTCGCCATTATAAATATTTAATACCTTCTCCTGTGTAGAACTGGGCCAGCTTATTAATAGCAGGTAGGCTATTTGAAGTGTCATAATTCGTCCTATCATGTCAGTGGCTACGCAGTAGAGTTGTGTAGCTGTAAGATTGCATTTAGAGGAGGATGGATTCCAACCCCAACTTCGGCTGTCCTGAAGATGTTTTTCTATTCACACTACCCAACATCGGCATTTCAGCGGTTGGCACACATAGACAAAGAAGTGTTGTTGTATGTTAAGTATTTCAGCCTCTGCGCGGATTCGTGTGATAGCCTAAGTCACTCCTCTAATGATACAAGAGTCTCATACATCATACCCTTGATACTACCAAAATCCAGAACGTCTTCCACCATGAGCGTCAATCTCTGCATCAATCTCTGTAATCAAGCACAAGGTCGATAATTAGAACCCTTTTGTAACTTAATACACGATGTGATGCTCTTATTAGGGTGGTGGAGATTTCTTAACAAAATGTGGAACGCGCGCCATTACAATATCCGAAGCGTTGTCAAACTCAATAATAATTGTACCGGGCGGTACACCTCCGCTCCGCTAATTCAAACATTGCGCCAGTTGAAACTCCTCTACTGGAGGAAGCCTGAACTTTAACTATAGTGCTAATTCTCAAGTTTCTCAGAAGATGTCCCTACTTGTAAATTTTGAAGTGTTCTGAACTGTGTCGTTTTCGATGTATTTTTGTTTTGCCTGTAGTAAGAAGTGTGAACATTCTCTTCTAGATGGCACTACTGAAGGACTACAATGGTGCACTCTAGTGCGAAGTGAAAGAACTGGCTTTTTTGGAGAAATTTTGTGTTCAAAAGTTTGTTCTTTGTTAAATTTCTTTCAGTCATTGTTTAGATTGGCTGTATAACCCTGCTCTTTCCCCTTGTTTTGAATTTACCAATCCCGAATTTCTCTAATTAATTTTCCACCAATAATGTGTTTCTTCTTCATCTGGTGTAGGGGTTTTCGTTGTTAGCCAATAAAATGATTGTGGGCGGGTGTTATCATTCCTGAAAGGTCTCGAATATTCCGCGAGGGTATATAAACTGCTGATTTTCGGGTCTCTGCGCCACTTCAGTAACATCTATCAGTGTGTAAATTATGTAGCAGGGGGCGGGTAGCGCCTCTTCTTCCGGCAGCGGTTCATCAATAAGGTAATGGCCTTTTAATAACTTCTTTCTTGCTAGCTCAGCAGTTTAACTCTCGGGGCGGGTTCGAAACCTTTTACTATGTAACCTTCCTCTAAAATGTAAAAGACTCTTGATCTAAATTTCTGCCTCTTTTACTACATATGGGGATAGAGAGTGCTTAACCCTCTCGAGCTCCCATTCATATTGCTTTGAGGTGAACTTATTTTCACAACCGTTTCTTCCCTTCTAATGTAATGTAAATCGTTTCCTTATATAAGTCACCTCTTTAGTATGCGATTAGCCCTTGCATAAGCGGCCTAAGGCCAAATTAGGTTTTAATAAAGTATATTCGGAGTGCAAGTTTCGCCTCTACTCAAGTTTGTATTTTGGGGCCTTGTAAATTTCCTGTTTATTTACTAAATCGGCCTCAGTAGGTTGGGTATTTTTTACCCCTGTGTTTATGTCCTGAGAGGACAACTTGAAGGTGGAGTTTGGTGCGGCCTTTGATAGGCTGGAACTTTGATAGCGGGTTGCTCTTCCAAAGAAATTTGTTTCTCTGTGCCTCGAGGAGGCTTTGCTATGTAATTGGGAGCAAGTGCTCTTGAGCATGATTGGGGCCTTCTGCCCCTGGGTTGAATCTTGTATACGGGTAAAGTTGGGCTTACTGCTCAAGAATTGTGTGTCTGGCTCTCGGAGCCCAAATCCTGTAACTCTGTAATTGTACATTCTCGATTTGTTGTTAGGCTACTGAGTACCTCATATTTGTTATTTCTTGATCTTGAAAAGAAAATATAACCTTGTTAAATTTTAAATTAACTTTAATTTCGTAGATTGAGACCTATTCATCCCAGCACCTTCTTTCACCTCTAACTACCACGGATAACTCCGTAATAATAATAATAATAATAATAATAATAATAATAATAATAATAATAATAATAATAATAATAATAATAATAATAATAATATTTGCTTTACGTCTCACTAACTACTCTTTTAGGGTTTTTGGAGACGCCGAGGTGCCGAAATTTAGTCCCGCAGGAGTTCTTTTACGTGCCAGTAAATCTACCGACACGAGGCTGACGTATTTGAGGACCTTCAAATACTACCGGACTAAGCCAGGATCGAACCTGCCAAGTTGGGGTCAGAAGGCCAGCGCCTTAACCGTCTGAGCCACTCAGTCCGGCTTGTCAAACTCTGACACCCAACCCACGTATTCCCGGACATGTCCTCTCTTGACATACTAAGCTTTGGCGGTGTTGCTTTGATTCACCCGGTAAGTGTTCCTACCTCTCATAAAGCAATTTGCCGGGCTGAGTGACTCAGACGGTTAAGGCGGTGGCTTTCCGAGTGCATGTTGGTAGCTTTAATCCTGGCTCACTCCGGCGGTATTTAAAGGAGCTCAAATACGTAAGCCCCGTGTCAGTAGATTTATCGGCATGTAAAAGAACTCCCGCCGGCAATATTCTGGCACCTTGGCGTCTCCATAAACCGTGAAAGTAGTTAGTGGGACATCAAATCAATAACATTAGGGGACTAGGTAGGGTGGATACAACTCAGGGAATATCTTAACATGTCCAGAACTATACCATATAATAGTAGGTCTATGGGGGAAGCGTCTGACACTGTATCTACTGTAAGTTGATGTGGTCCACAGCAGAAAAAGTACGAAATACTGGTTTCTAGTACCGGTCGAAAATGTAAGACCACATTCGAAAAGCATAAAATGTAACCAAGAACCTAAATGATCTACTCTAGAAACTCCGTGAACTTTTCTCTCTATTCTTGCATCTAATTGAATATACAGTACTTCGTCTGATGTCACTGAGTTCAGACAAGTATTGTGGGAACTATAAATATCTAAATGTAAGAAAATTACTCCAAAATATCGCTTACTTGATAGAAGTGATGTATTTTCTGTTGTAAGTCATTGAATGTTTTGTCACCTAGATTTCCGTCAGATATAGAATGAATACGAGGCTCTCTCCGAGATTAAAACGTAAAATTCTACAGGGCCTACCGGTATTTCTATGTGGTTTTATACGTTTCAGAGGTTAATTGAAATTAGTTACTTCCTTCGTCTTCATAAAATTCACTATGAAGTCACTGAGCGAGATATGGGGGTCAGATTATTCTCCATAGGTAGTTCTAATTCTACTCTGAAGACAGCACAAAAAATACTCATATCTGTATCATTGGACTTAGCCTCACTTCTGGGACCAAAAAGTACAGTGGTCTTATAGAGGGGTAACATAATAGTGAAGCGTGAATAAATATTTTGTTATGAACACAATGAGCAAGTATTACGCTATTGATACTGAAACTCGCAGAGGTTTCCAGAGAATTACAACCCCACGGAGAGGGAACCATTGTCATGATTTCTTAACGAAATTCTGAGCTATTTAATTATTGATTGATTGATTGATTGATTGATTGATTGATTGATTGACTGATTGATGCATTTATTTATTTATTTATTTATTTATTTATTTATTTATTTATTTATTTATTTATTTATTTATTTATGACATTAAGTGTCCACCTCCGTAGTGTAATGCTTATACTATTAGTTACTGTCCTCGGAGGCCAAGGGTCGATTATCTGTACTGCCAAATGTTTAAGGTTGGCAGTCCAAGGGGTCCCGAGTTCGATTGCCGCTTAGGTCAGGGATTTTCATCTTAAATGGTTAATTTCTCTGCCGGCCCGCGCCCGCGGTGTAGGGATAGGGTGCCTGCCTCTTACCCGAGGGGCCCGGGTTAGATCTCGGCCATGTCAGGGATATTTAGCTAGATCTGGGGGCTGGTTCAAGATCCACTCAGCCTACGTGATTACAGTTGAGGAGCTATCTGAAGGTGAGATAGCAGCCCCGGTCTAGAAAGCCAAGAATAACGGCCGAGAGGATTCGTTGTGAAGACCACACGACACCTCGTAATTTGCAGGCCTTTGGGCTGAGCAGCGGTCGCTTGGTAGGCCATGGCTCTTCGGGGCTGTTGCGCCATGGGTTTTGGTTTGGTTTGGTTAATTTCTCTGGCTGGGGGAGACTGGGTGTGCGTACCGTGTTCAGCATTAGATTTCATCCTAGGTAGGGCCGCATCTTTATAGACATACAGGTCATTCGCTAGTGTCAACTCAAAAGACGTGCACCAGGCCTGTTTGGAAGCCATACTGACTAGATGCCAGACGCAAATTAGTCTCTTTGCAGTAACGAGGTAGATAAAATGAGAGAGCTATAGAGAATGAAGAAAGAAAAGAAAACCTGTATCTGAATTTCGTGTTCTGTCAAGCGGTCTCTTAAGAGAGTTGCAGTCGTGACCAGAAAGACAACCTGCTAGTTCTAAAACGAGCATCTCAATCTACTTGTGATCAACGAGCAGACTCGTGAAGAAGGCGGTCATGCATTCCTCCTGTCTAACATATGTGTGCTCGAGTTGTCAGGCGATCTCTGCTGAATGAACGAGGAATACTTCGTCGTCCACTCCCACATGCCACGAAAGGATGACTGAGCGATTTACACGGCAGGAGAGGGCGTCGGACTCTAAGCTGAGTTCCAGTCGTGTACTAGCAATATGCTGGCAGAAGACCCGGACGAGAAGACTGCGAAGACGTCAACACGTAACCAGAAGGTTGTAAAGGATGAACAGAAAGAAGAATGACGTTGTGGTGTTTTAAAATTTCGGAGTGGAGAGGTTTTAATTTAACTGGATTTGATTTGATTTGATTTGATTTTATTGGATTTTATTGGATTTGATTTTATTGGATTTTATTGGATTTTATTTTATTGGATTTTATTGGATTTTATTTTATTGGATTTGATTTGATTGGATTGGATTGGATTGGATTTGGATTTGGATTTGATCTTTATTGTTCATAGTATACACTGATCATTTCCCAAATGGTATGAAATGGCTGGGAGGGATTCTAGTGTATGTTCAGTCCTCAGCCGGAAAGCTAGTTGGATCCTCAACAGTCCGCCATCAGCTGCCATAGATGCCCTAAGCATCACTGAAGAGGCGTACTAGGGAAATGAGGAGTGAGATCGTTTCACGTTGTTTTCCTCGCTGAGCCAGAAGTTATTACATATCAGTCTGCCAAGCCCACTGGAATGCATGCACCAACCGACCCTATGAACATTTTCACAGCATTCATAGCAGGGACTGGCTGAATAAGGAATGGCATTACTAGTATCACTCATATCTCAGACACTTTCATATTGTCAAAGCCTAGGATAAGACAGATACAGATCACTGAAAGTAACAAAATTGCTCTAGCCTATACCAGAAGACTTAGTGCACTGTAGACAGGTCTCGCCAGCAAGAGCATGGCAGGGATTCAGCTGGCTGAAAATATAAAAAGCAGCTTAGTCCATGGTGACGACTTTATCCTAGGGTGACAAGATACCAAGAATGGAAAAAGTTTATATTATATTATTGCCAGTGGTTTAACGTCGCACTAACACATAGAAGATTTTCAGCGACGCAAGGGTAGGAAAGGGTTGGGATTGGGAAGGAAGTGACCGTGGCCTCAATTAAGGTACATCCTCAGCATTTGCCTGGTGTGAAAATGGAAAACTACGGAAAACCATTTTCAGGGCTGCCGACAGTGGGATTTGAGCCCACCTTCTCCAGAATGGAAAAGAGGACATGCTGTACGCTGAGAGATATTATGCTTTTGTACTGTATTAGTCACACGAATAACGCTGTAACCAACAAGAACCCAACTAATAACACAGCGTTGTCATTATTCCGTCTTTACATCACTTTTGATTTTGTAAATTGGTTTCTCGATTCTTCATGTAAATGATTAAATATATACATTACATATTATAGGCCACATATAAATTAGAAACGAAATTACTTTTTGGAATTTGGTTTACGTCGCACCGACACAGTTAGGTCTTATGGCGACGATGGGATAGGAAAGGGCTGGGAGTGGGAAGGAAGCGCCCGTGGCCTTAATTAAGATACAGCCCCAGCATTTTCCTGGTGTGAAAATGGGAAACCACGAAAACCATCGTCAGGGCTGCCGATAGTGGGGTTCGAACCCACTATCCCCCAGATGCAAGCTCCAGGCTGCGGGGCCCTAACCACACGGCCAACTCGCCCGGTAAAAAATGAACAGGAAACTACGTACATAGGAAATTTCCTCGCTAGGTCCCTTACATTGCACATGAAGAGGAAGGTTCAGCAGCTGCCCGGTCATAACAATTACCTTTCTCCTTATGATTGATGTACTTGTTGCTGTTGCAAGCACTTTTGAACAAAATTTTATCTATAAGATGTAATACATTTCACTACACCTTTTTTTTTCCAGAATATCGTTGCCATAAGACCTATCTACGTCGGTGTGACGTAAAGCAAATAATAATAATAATAATAATAATAATAATAATAATAATAATAATAATAATAATAATAATAATAATAATTCCAGAATTGTTTAGCACTTATAGCTCATACGGGTACTTAGCTGAAGAAAGTTCTAGGTTATTCCTAACATCAGTCCATATTTGTCTCATTTGAGAGATAATTCTTTCAGTATGAGAGTTTGAAACTGGTATTCTTAACACAAAATATACTTTTATTATTTTATTTTATGATTTATAATACATTCTTAATCATTGCTAAGGGTTTTAAATATGAACAAGTATTTTCTAGGGACAGATTCGAACTGCTGGTAAGATTTTTGTAAGAACACAAAATGCCTAGTACAGTTCATCTTCATCAACTCTTATATTGCAATAGCAAGCAGAATAATTCTTCAAATGTAACTGGTCCAATAAGACTTTAAAAAATGTTAATTTCAGGTGAAAATTATTATCAGTAAAGTCATACCATTTTGTCAAATGTGCTAATGTTCGCTCATACACGTTAATTAAATCACTATTTATTGCAATTTCACCTTTTGTCAATTAAAGAATTTGCATTTCAGCCAACGAGCTATCTTCAATACTATATTCACTTTTTTTTTAAGATTAATCATTTCATCAATAATCTCGGTCATTTTAAAACTGCCTTTAGAGTGATTTTGCCATGGATAATCTTCGAGTAACTGCTCAGAAAATAAACATATATGACAACATTTTCACTTTCCTCATATAGACATTTAAGCAAATACAGCATTTCTCCAGCGCCGATTAGTCTTGTGTCATAAAATAAATTTATAGTGTCCCAATTTTGTATTAACCTCTCAATTTCAGGTAGTAATGATAATCCTTTAGTTTTAACATGTCTGAAATTTGGGGAACATTATAATTGTAAAAATGTAAGGAACTCATTTAAATGTGTAGCTCTGGCTGCAGAATGAAAAATATGAGAGAGAACTTTTAAGAATTTTTAAAATTAAATTCCCAACGTCACATTTAAGTTTTATGCAACTGTGACGAGAGCAGTTATGATGTATGAAGTGTAAAGGGAAATGAACCTTAAATGCATTATACTGTAGGAGTGCGTAGGCCGAAAATTCTTCATGGAAACATATATTCCTACAGTACGGTACGGCAAGATTCATTTTCCTTCACAAACTGGCATGGAAAAATGAATACAACGAACGTTTTTCTGATGGACTGCATATCCACATGTAGCTGGGAGGAGGTGGCCAGTCTTAAGGAAAATAATTGATAGGAAGAGAGATTGCTCGCACAGTGATCATATGATTATGTGAGAATGTAGGATCAAAAGAACGTTACGGGAATTCGGGGAAATTAGCAACAAAAGGTGTCAATAAAGAAAGAAAGAAAGAAAGAAAGAAAGAAAGAAGACGACTTACGATTAGAGAAGTAAGAGTCATGGTGTGGTGGTTAATGGGTAACTTTAAGAATAAGGGATCAAAGGGGGGGAAATGAAGAGAATTGTTGTTTATCATCTCGAGAAGTAATGGAAGAGGCATATCTGTTGAGAGTATGTAGGGAAACAGACCCACTTAGGATCAAGTACCTGGGAGGTTATTTCAAAGTAAAAATAAGAAAACCGGGCGAGTTGGCCGTGCGGTTATAGGCGCGCGGCTGTCAGCTTGCATCCGGGAGATAGTGGGTTCGAATCCCACTGTCGGCAGCCCTGAAGATGGTTTTCCGTGGTTTCCCATTTTCACACCAGGCAAATGCTGGGGCTGTAGGCTTAATTAAGGCCACGGCCGCTTCTTTCCAGCTCCTAGGCCTTTCGTACGCCATAAGACGTCGGTGCGACGTAAAGCTACTCGCAAAAAAAAAATAATAATAAGAAAGGAGAAATAATATTACACAAAATTATAAAATGATTAAACAAGGTCTGGATCGCACCGGTTAGGGCAGGAATTCTTTTTGTACAGTAAA
Source organism: Anabrus simplex (assembly GCF_040414725.1). Taxonomy (NCBI): domain Eukaryota; kingdom Metazoa; phylum Arthropoda; class Insecta; order Orthoptera; family Tettigoniidae; genus Anabrus; species Anabrus simplex. Next base: position 743,676,082 of record NC_090266.1, on the reverse strand, counting down.
AAGTATGTGGTCCGCCTCTGTGGTGTAGTGGTTAGTGTGATTAGCTGCCACCCCGGAGGCCCGAGTTCGATTCCCGGCTCTGCCACGAAATTTGAAAAGTGGTACCAGGGCTGCAACGGGGTCCACTCATCCTCGGGAGGTCAACTGAGTAGAGGTGGAAGTGGTTTTCCGTGGTTTCCCACTTCTCCTCCAGGCAAATGCCGGGATGGCACCTAACTTAAGGCCACGGCCGCTTCCTTCCCTCTACCTTGTCTATCCCTTCCAATCTTTCCATCCCCACCAAGCCCCCTGTTCAGCATAGCAGGTGAGGCGCCTGGACGAGGTACTGGTCCTCCTCTCCAGTTGTATTCCCGACCCAAAGTCTGAAGCTCCAGGACACTGCTCTTAAGGCGGTAGAGGTGGGATTCCTCGCTGAGTCCGAGGGAAAAACCAACCCTGGTGGGTAAGCAGATTAAGAAGAAGAAGAAGAAAAAAGTATGTGGCAAAAGAGTTGAAAAGAAAGTAAGCACTAATTAAACTTATGAAGGGTAAGATACATTGTCCTAGATTATATAGCATTGTTAGCATCTAAGACAAAAGTAAGTAGACACTTTTTTTTGCAAGTTGCTTTACGTCGCATTGACACAGATAAGTCTTATGGCGACGATGGGACAGGAAGTGGCTAGGAGTGAGAAGGAAGCGGCCGTGGCCTTAATTAAGGTACAGCCCCAGAATTTTCCTGGTGTGAAAATGGGAAACTACGGAAGACCATCTTCAGGGTTGCCGACAGTGGGGTACGAACCTAGACACATTTTAAAAACTGAAATTTAGAGATTGGGTGGAAATAGTTATTAGGCTTAATTATATTGTTTAATGTAGTAATAAATAAACTTATTGTATTAATGGAATCATCCATGAAAATCCTCAACTTGTTTTTAGTCATTCGACCGGGTCAGGAATGTCATGAATGAAGCCCCCCATCTAGCGGCGAGGATATGAATTGTGCAGGCTGCCGAAGCCTGTCGCACTCCTCTGGGGCAATGATTAATGACTGGCAGATGAAATGAAATGATATTGGAGAGTGTTGCTGGACTGATAAATGACAGGGGAAATGGAGTACCCGGAGAAAAACCTGTCGCGCCTCCGCTTTGTTCAGCACAAATCTCACGTGGAGTGACCGGGATTTGAACCACGGAAACCAGCGGTGAGAGCCTGGCGCGTTGCCGCCTGAGCCACGGAGGCTCATGGGAACCATCCGTGTACCAAAAAATATATATTGCATTACAATATACCATTACTCTCTCCCCAGTTTCGCGTAATCCGGGAATAGGGGATGGGAGTATTCTATTCTATGGAACTACATCTTGTTTTAAACGCATTATCCTTGTTAACGGTGCTAGTGGAGAAGCGGGACATATTTCTCCTCATCGCAGCAATATTCTGCGTTCATTTGTCTCTTTCTCCCATTGCAGTAATGTAGCAGCGTACTGACGTTTGTATGTTTACTCCACGTGGAGTGAGCGTTGCAATATTTCTAGCTTATTGTGGAGCTTACAGCGGTGTTCGCAACGACTGGATTTCGGTTGACACTGGTATGATCACACACGAGTGTACAAGGAAAAGTGGCAACAAAGCATTCTTTGGAACTTGGTATTTGACGTAGATCTGGATCACGCGATGTGCCGGTTGTTAACGAGGAGAGTGCGCGAGTAATAACACCTCACATTATAGGTCAATTAGCTCTTTATGGTTAATAATATAAAGCAATGAAGATCTTATTCACGAGGATACTAAACAGTTACCCTCAAGGCTGAATACCCGCAAACCATCCTGAAAAACAGTTAAGGGGCTTAGTTCAATCTCAGGAACGGTTGGAGAGAGAAGTGTGGGCCAAACCACCTATAAATGGTACTATCAACAGTAGAAACCCCACAATAAAACCAACTAGTTTTATTCCAGACGGCTTTACCTGGTCCAAACATAATTGAACCGATGTGATGGTGGGAGAGGTTCATCTCTCCTACGTCAGTGGGGCCGGGTATATTCTCTTCGTGCAACCGTAATGGTATTTTACAAACTGTGGAGCACGCTGAGAGGACTACCCGATGACCTTATTTCCTGCCTCATTGGGTGAACTTCATGATGCATTTTCAGAGGTAGTCAGCTGGATCATGGGACTGAATGTCCAAATATAGTGAATAGGAATCTGCATTTAATAATAATAATAATAATAATAATAATAATAATAATAATAATAATAATAATAATAATAATATCTGCTTTACGTCCACTAACTACTTTTACGGTTTTTGGAGACGCCGAGGTGCCGGATTTTAGTCCCGCAGGAGTTATTTTACGTGGCAGTAAATCTACAGACTTCAAATACCACCGGACTGAGCCAGGATCGAACCTGACAAGCTGGGTCAGAAGGCCAGAGCCTCAACCGTCTGAGCCACTCAGTCCGGCGGATCTACATTTCGTACTACGTGTAGTTATATTATATTATATTATATTATATTATATTATATTATATTATATTATATTATATTATATTATATTATATTATATTATATTATATTATATTAAAAGTTTCTCATTGCATTATGTGCCAAATAAATATATAAATGGATAGAATTCTACAGACCGACTGACTATTATATAACCTGTGAAAATATATTTCCTCTTACCGTGTTTTACATTAGCAGGTTCGAACTCCACTGTCGGCAGCCCTGAAGATGGTTTTCCGTTATTTCCATGCCAATGCTGGATCTGTGCTTTAATTAAGGCCACGGTCGCTTTCATCACATTCCTATCCCATCGTCGCCGTAGGACCTATGTGTAACTTGTAAAAAAAAAAAAAAAAAAAAAAAAAAAAAAAAAAAAAAAAATCAGCAGCTATGAAGCTGGCTGGGTGGTTTTTAATTTTTAATTTCGTGTGGCTATTTCCAGCCGAGTGCAGCCCTTGAAAGGCAGGCCTTCCGATGAGGGTGGGCGGCATCTGCCATGTGTAGGTAACTGCGTGTTATTGTGGTGGAGGATAGTGTTGTGTGTGGTGTGTGAGTTACAGGAATGTTAGGGAAAACACAAACACCCAACCCCCGGGCCATTGGAATTAACCAATGAAGGTTAAAATCCCCGACCCGGCCGGGAATCGAACCCGGGACCCTCCGAACGGAAGGCCAGTACGCTGACCATTCAGCCAACGAGTCGGACAATATAGCGGTAGGAATACCCAAATAATCAATGGCAGTGTCGTAATCAGGCATAGTAAGCAACAGGAGAAGCAAGGTGGTTTGTCATTGCTTTCATCACTATCACACCACCACTAACCCCGTTAATAATCCCCCTTTCACAGCATTCGCAAATACTATCCATACCTCAGCAACTATCCCCATCTTTAAAGAGAATACATCAGTAAAAGCTACATTTTGTTCTGGACTCTACCCAGAGAAGCTCAAGTCAAAACAGCGTAAAAGTATCGAGGCACACAGGTACACAAGGGAATTAAATGGTCAAGCTGTGTAATCTTCGGAGAAAAAAGTTTATTTTAGTCTCCTAATTTGATAAAGTATCCCAAATACTGTAGTCTATATTCATTTCTTAGACACTAAGATCGTAAGTTCGGAGTAAAATATTTTTCCTCTAATTTAAAGATACTCTTCTTCTAATCCATAAACAACTGCTTCAGTAATTTTCGAATAGAGGCAGCCTAAACAAGACGGCAAAGGCATGCTCGTTTCGTCGAGAAGGACGTGGGTTCGATTCCCCATCAGGAAGTTTAAATATTTAGAAACGAGATTTCCCCTACTGGATAGGGCATGTCCCTGGTGTTCACTCAGCCTACACAAGAAATTAGTACCAAGTTAATTCCTTGGGGAAAGGATGCCCAGGCAAAGAACTAATCACCCCATCCCAATTATTATTATTATTATTATTATTATTATTATTATTATGCTATTTATTTTACGACACAGCGCCACAGACAGGTCTTATGACGATGATGAGATAGGAAAAGGCTAACACTGAGAAGGAAGCGACCGTGGTCTTAATTAAGGCATAGTCCCAACATTTGCCTGGTGTGAAAATGGGAAACCACAGATAATCGTCTACAGGGCTGCTGACAGAGGGTTTCAAACTCACCATTTTCCGAATGCAAGTTCACAGCTAAATGACTCAAACCACGTGGCCAACTCGCTCTTTCAATCCCAATTAGTGCTAAGATTACGGATAATGGAAGCCTTTATCTTCCTCTCCTTCAAGGGTCTGCGTGGTCAGTGCAGTTATGGCTTTCCTTTGCTCATTAGGAAAATGTAGGCCTGTACTAACTATACAAATTTGAGGTCATTTAAACTATTTGTGTCTTGAGTGCAACAACCTTTTCAAACAACAGCCTATTCACGCAAAATTTTACAGAAGTTCGAAGCAACAGGTGGACCAAGCGTTAATGAAAACTTCCCGAGAAAAAATAGTCCATAAAACTTCCAATTAATCAGAACAGCTCTCCATAAAGGGAATAGAACATTTCGACAAATCGTTTAATGAATCAAGTGGTTTAGACAAGTCGACGTGTTGTCAGAGTGAACTATCACACCCACGCTCTACTTGGATGATATATGTGACTTTGATTGAGTCATATTTTTTTTACAATAGCTAACAAACTACAATATAAAAAAATCATATTGGAAAAGGAAGCGAAATATCTTCTTTCTTTCTAATGGCTTTACGTCGCACCGACACAGATAGGTCTTATGGCGATGATGGGATAGGAAAGGCCTAGGAGTTGGAAGGAAGCGGCCGTGGCCTTAATTAAGGTACAGCCCCAGCATTTGCCTGGTGTGAAAATGGGAAACCACGGAAAACCATCTTCAGGGCTGCCGGCAGTGGGATTCGAACCCACTATCTCCAGGATGCAAGCTCACAGCCACGCACCCTTAACCGCATGGCCAAGTCGCCCGGTAAAGAAATATCTTCAAAGGGACTGCGCGTCATGCTCGAAATGACTGAGATATTCTCTTTGACAGTGTGGATACATTTCTACTTTCTTGTAGACGTTGTCTTATCACTTGCCTCATAAATGAATGCATGGATGAATTGCTGCTCAAATACCTGAGCACGTGGCAACAGAGATATGCAGTGAAGTAAATCAAGTCCCATACGGCGGCTTGCCTTAATCTGTGTTGTCGGCATTCCCTTAATTCACTTCTCCATTCACCTGTCATGTTTTTTAGCTTGCTCACTGAGCAATAACGATACAAACGCGACGAAAAGAAGCATTATGATATTTAATAGCGGGTGCGTTACGACAAAAACTCATCGTATACATCGATCATGCAGGAAACGAGGCAGCATATCTGTCAGAGGAAATGGACGAAATGGACTTGGGCGGACGACGAAAAACAAAAGATTGTTAGAATTTAGGGTGAGGAATAATTTTGAAGTATTTCTCTACATAAAGGAAAGTCTCTTTCTACCGGTACATTTTGCATTTTCATCCAATCCTTTCTAATAGCTACGATGTCGCTTTATTAAAGTACGTGGGGTGAGTGTACTATAGGGAATGACCGGGGCCAGTAAATGACGAAGATAGAACTTCAAAAATTTTAAATAATTTCCAACAAATTACTATCCATTCACAGAGCATATGTACAGGTAGTTCATATCTCGTTTTCTCCCAGGTTTAAGAAAACTTATGTAACTGGTAAAACACAGCCATGCCATATTGATACATCCAGAACACCGATCTCGATAGCTGCAGTCGTTAAAGAGCGCCCACTATCCAGTATTCGGGAGATAGTAGGTTCGAACCCCACTGTCGGCAGCCCTGAAGATGGTTTTCCATGGTTTCCCTTTTTCACACCAGGCAGATGCTGGGGATGTACCTTAATTAAGGCCATGGCCGCTTCCTTCCCACTCCTAGCCCTTTCCTGTCCCATCGTCGTCGTAAGACCTATCTGTGTTGGTGCGACGTAAAGCAACTAGCAAAAAAAGGCTATATCAATCCAGACCAGTTAAAGTTATTTATACCTATATATACGCCAGTTCCCCATAAAATCCCAAACTATTTAAAGATATAGAATTAAGAAAATGAAGTCATTATGACTTTGTCCAACTAATTGGCTGAATGCTCAGCGTTCAGGCCTTCGGTTCGGAGGGTCCCGGGTTCGATACCCGTCCGGTCGGGGATTTTAATCGCGTTTGATTAATTCTCCTGGTCCGGGGACTGGGTGTTTGTGTTTAACCAACCATTTTCCTCTTCATATTCAGACAACGCACTGCACTACCAACCACCACAGAAACACGCAATAGTCATTACATCCTTCATATAGGGTTGGCGTCAGGAAAGGCAGCCGGCCAAAAAAGAGGGCCAAATCCATCTGTGGGGCACAGTTCGCACCCGCTACCACACAGATGTCGTTAAGACATTGTTTTGTTTCTAATCATTTTCCGGTGCAACAGTAGTCAACGAATAGAACGAAATGACCATTCATTGCTATCCAAGCAAACAGGAAGTTTTTCCATCGCATTTCTTGTATATGCTGCTGTATTTCCGGATACTAAGCCAACTAATTCAAGTCCTCGTTCTTCAGACATAAGCTGAGGAGAACCTGGTTAATTTCGCTGGCACGGGGCTTGCATCGTCCTCATCATCATTTCATCCTCATCACGACGCGCAGGTCGCCTACTGTAGCCAAATCAAATGGCCTGCACCTGGCGAGCCGAACATGTCCTCGGACACTCCCGGCACTCCGCCATTTCATTTGTGGAAAACTTTATATTCTTAGGTTATTAATTACAATGACTGAATGTGCATGTGCAATTTTATGGCCCTTAAATGGTCATTCACTGGAGCACTTACCCTAGGTATAATTATGGTAAAACCGAGCTCGATAGCTGCAGTCGCTTAAGTGCGGCCAGTATCCAGTATTCGGGAGACAGTAGGTTCGAAACCCACTGTCGGCAGCCCTGAAGATGGTTTTCCGTGGTTTCCCATTTTCACACAAGGCAAATGCTGGGGCTGTACCTTAATTAAGGCCACGGTCGCTTTCTTCCCACTCCTAACCCTTCCCTGTCCCATCGTCGCCATAAGACCTATCTGTGTCGGTGCGACGTAAAGCAACTAGCATATATATATATATATATTGTCCCCTTCAAAAGTGGTAATATTTTATTAGAAAGAAAATGATTTATTTCATCAGTGTGTTGGGACATTATTTTAATCGGCAAGAGGGTGAGATTCCGTATTTCGTGCCAGTACGAGCTAGTCACTTCGCGAACCGGTTTTCCCGACCTACAGAGAGCACGAGGGAGCAGGCTGAAATTCCTGTTATGTGGCCTTCAGACACATGTGTGCGTACCACGTGACACGGCGAGCAGGCAGATCTCAATCGATCAATAAATGGAAAGTCAAGTGACGTAAAACTGGAGCAGCCAATAAAAGTGACAACCTTCACTGGAATTCAACAAATCCACCAATTAGATGTAATTAAGAGACACACCTATGTCTTACGACAGGAAATTAATGGTAATTCCAGAGGAAAATTTGGTAGAGGGTTTTATACTTCTGAACGCTAAATTTGAGCATTACTCTGACGGCAGCAACCGAAGAGACTGGACGTCGTTTGCTTCATCGGAAGACTTTACATTGGAGAAGGCATCGATGACTATATAAACAGCAATTCAGACACTCGAAAAAATTCACTACGATTAATTTAGGGTTGTCCTAAGATAAGTGTCTTCAGCCAGATTATAAAGCATCGAGAGTGAATCCTGGGCTATCTCTAAGACTTTTTGTTAGTTTCAGCTTTCTACAAGAACTTGAAAGAAGAAAGGTCCTGAGTTCGAGTTTACGGCAAGATGGTTATCCAGCTCCACGAAGAATACTGCAAGTTCCTGTACATCGTCAACGCCTCCATGAGTCACTAAACATGTAAGGCATCGGACATGGGCGAGACTTCGTTCGATGGAAGGTGATGTGACCACGTGCTAGGTCATCAGCCACAATCCAGTTCACACCAGTCACATGAGTATTCTTTAAGAATTCAATTGCTTTCTATCTTTGTAAATATCTGTAAACGCAGCCTTACTTATTCCTTTGGATTTCTATTAGTTTTGCAGTAGTTTGATTTTTCATTCTTCTTTCTTTGGTGAGAGGTAGTTAGAACCCTTGGAATGAGTGTGTGTTTGCTCTATTAGTTAGAAATGAATGTGAGTCATCGAGAGAGACCTTAACTGTCCTAAGAATTTAGAAGACAGGTGAGATAAAAATTAAATGAACCCCGCGTTAATTTTGATTAGTTTTGAAATAATTTGAAAGTTATTTAAAACAAATTAGGACAGTGTTCTAGTGTTTTTCTTCGTGTAGAATTTCATTCTATGATTGTACGACATGTTTATGGGTTCGAATTTATTTAGAGTCATCCGAATAACTTCACACGACAACTTTACGAATGAGATTATGCACGGTCAGGAATATAATAATAATAATAATAATGAGTAAAAATAATTAAAGCTAATTACGGGCTAAAATGATTTAATAAGGTCATGAGTTTAATGTTAGTTATTTTTGGAAGGTATTATCGTGTGCTCACTTTATGTAAAGTAAGCCTGGAACATGGCAAATTCTCCGGACGGAGTATCGACGAATTATAGGTATAATTCTGCGCTATGAATTTGAGTATGACTTGCAGATGGGCATTATATTTTGAGTAATGATTTATGCACCCATTAGAGTCAATTTTGGGAAGAGATGTGTCACTGGACATGATTTCTTCGAGCTTCAGTGCAGAATAATTGAGAGCCACGACATTATGATGAATAAAAATAAATGCCGCAACTCATGTACCGTTAGCGCGTATTCTATTATTTTGACCTGTGTTACAATTATTCTATTCGCTAAATTAGGATGATTTCTGTTTAAAATACTCCTTGAACATCGTTGTATAGTTAATTTCTTTGTATAAGTGATAACCTTAATTCTATCACACTCTGAATTGATACCTGGGATGTGTGTGATAGTGTCATCTGGAGAATGATTTCCCTAATTCGCAGTAAAATCCTAAAATTAATAATAATGGGTTAGTGTTCGTGTAAATAATTTTATAATAACGCCGTGTACCCCTGTGTGAATGTGTGATGTGAGATTTGATCCTATTCTGTGTTTTTTTGGAATATTTCATGTACGATTTTGTGAAGGTAATTTTCATTATGTGCGTCAAAGTTTTGACCGACTTGTATTATTTCGCGTGTCCGTAATTGGATCAATTTTGAATCTTTAGAAGATTTTATCGTAATTTAAGGTTGATTAGGGCCTAATTTACTAACTCAAAGTGAATAAGAGAAGGCAACGTCCGTGGACTGATGTCACGAGATTTAATTGTTAGATGTTGTACAGTCACTTTCTGCATAAAATTGAGCAAAAGTTAAGGTGATATAAGTTCAAGTAAAAGTTATTAGAAGAAGTTTATCCAATCAATAATTATATAAACGAAGTAATTGTTGAAAGGAAAGTCTAGGGAAGACTTGCTAATCATAAATTAATGAATTAAATAATTTTCAATAATTTAAATAAGGAGGAGAAAATAGTCATTTTCTTGGAAAATAATTGAAACCCAGGAGGGAAGATTTTAATTTTAATAATTGGATTATCATCATAAGAGAAGGATATTAGATATTATTTTGTTATCCAATCAATTTTTCAGTAAGTTAATGGTTTCTATATTTATTATTGCAGAAAAGAACAATCATTGAAAATTTATTTGAGCGAGATCCCTCACGAATGAAAGCACGAGGAGAAGATGTTTTTCAAGAATCCAACCCAGATTTTGTTAATTTAATTGTTTTCTTTAAAAGAGTGTTAGTCTAATAAATGTGTAAACCTAATTTAGTCTCCTTTCATTTGTCGCTAGTCCTTCATCTATCCCTGCCTTTAAAATTTTCTGCGCAGCCGATAGCGAACGGTCCACCACTGAGACCCTCGCTCTCCGGCGAGCTGAGCCCGGCATAAAGGGGGCAATATATATAGTAAATATCTTGCTGTTCAGTTCATTAGGATGTTTGTAGTGTTTGTAATACGTACATGAGTCCTCTGTCTTCTTCCTTCCCGTTTTCTAATTATTACTTAGGGTCTACAGTCCATGTGAATTTGGTCCAGTTTTACAACCAGGTAACATTCCTAGCGCCAACCCCATGTGGAGGAATGTATTCACAACTGCGCATCTCTGTTGTGATTAATAATAATAATAATATTAATAATGTCATTTGCTTTACATCGCACTAACTACTTTTGACGATTTTCGGAGACGCCGGAATATAGTCCCACGGGAGTTCTTTTACGTGCCAGTAAATCTATCGGCACGAAGCTGACGTATTTGAGCACCTTCAAGTACCACCGGATGAGCCAGGATCCAACCTGCCAAGCTGGCGTCAGAAGGCCAGCGCCTCAACCGTCTTAGCCACTCAGTCCGTGTGTGTGTGTGTGTGTGTGTGTGCGTGTGTGTGTGTGTGTCGACTCTGCACCACACCTAACAGGAATATTGGGCATCATTTGATCCAGAGGAACTCCTTTAAGTAAAGGAAACCCCTCATCTACCGCCACAGCTTCAATCGGTCCACGACCTGCGGTTTCGTTCTGCGCCGTTGGACGTCGTGGAAATGAAGACTTTGAGGACGGCTCCCGGCCGAGCACCCCCGGCTCTCCGAGTGATAACGGCACTCCGCATCTGGGCCAGGACGTCGACGACGATGTCCTCGATTGTGCCTGGCCATGGCCTCATGCCTTCGACGACGGACGGTTCATCCCGGGGCGACCCCCGTTCGTGAACCGGGCGAGTTGACTGTGCGGTTAGGGGCGCGCAGCTATGAGCTTGCACCCAGGAGATAGTGGTTAGTGCCCCACTGCCGGCAGCTCTGAAGATGGTTTTCCGTGGTTTCCCATTTTCATACTAGGCAAATGCTGGGCTGTACCTTAACTACGGCCACGGCCGCTTCCTTCCCAGTCCTAGCCCTTTCGTATCACATCGTCGCCATAGAACCTATCTATGTCGGTGCGACGTAAAGCAAATGGCCAAAAGGGGGGGGGGGGTTCGGCTCGCGTGTACTGAAGACAGGACATCCAGGGAGGAGGCGTCCGCCGGGTTCTCGGCAGAGGCGATTGCCAGCCACGAGATGGAAACAACCGCCTCCACTGCTCTCTTTATTAGTGAAATATACAATGCCAATAAATATGGTGTAGAATGAAAAACGGTTCTGGGCCCGCAACTGAGGGAGTTGTCCTTGCTGCATCCTGCGGGGTGTGGCTGCGAAGTCTGGTGTGATGCGTCGTCGAACCCAGAAGAATTCGCCTGCGAGGATGTGTTGTGCAAGGAAACAGGGCCATCCCATAACCCAGCCTAGCCATGAGAAATACCCTGCCGCTTGCTGAAGTTGGTGAGGCGTCAATTGGGGCAGCACGCGCGTGATGAGGAGGGCGCGTTGCTGTGTGTTATGGCAAAGAGTGACTTCCTTGGCCGGGATGTCTATCGTGACGCCAAGGTAGGAGAGGGTGGGTGTTGGGTGCAGGACGGACTTCGCATAGTTGAGGGAGATGACCGGGATAGCCGGTAGATAGAGGTCGATGTCGCGGATTGCGTTAGCAGTGAGATTGGGAGTGTGGATGAGCTAGTCGTCCAGTAAAGGAATCATCTAGGACAGAAGCTCCTGCGCTGCAGTGGTCCAGCGTCGCATGGCGGATGGGTCCACGCTATGCCCCATCGGCACGCGGGTCCAGCGATACCGTTGTCCCTGGTACAGAATTCTGTGGAGTGGCGGGTATGCTGTTTGATGGGGATCTGATAGAAACCCAACTAAGGTCGAATTTACGAGCGAGGTGAGGGGGCGGAATGGATACAAGCGCCTGCGCTGGGCCTTGAAGAGAGAATTTGGGACGATTGTTGAAGGGAGTCCAGGTACTTAGGTCATAAATAACTCGAACCGCCCCGAACTTCTCGGACGCTAATTAAGTACAGCTCCAGCATTTGCCTGCTGTGAAAGTGGAAAACTACGGAAAACCATATTCAGGGCTGCCGACGGTGGGATTCGAATCCATTATCTCCCAAATGCAAGCTCACAGCTGCTCGACCCTAACCGCATGGCCAACTTGCTCAGTACAAGAAAATCTACTTGTGGGTGTAGTTACATTGCACTAAACTCATTGATGCAGTTGTTTTCGGTATTAACGTATTCGATAATGTAACAAAGAAAATGTGTAATATTTCAACGGTTCTCGGACAAGACGCATAATATAGTATAGTGTTGTAAATCAGTCCCGCACGGTAGTTTGACCTAATCTTCATTAGATGTGAAGTGCGCTGCCCAGCAAACTAATGGAATGCGTCTGTCTCTTACCCGGAGCCCGGGTGGTTCCATGCAAAGCACGTCCATGAACTCTGATGCATAAAACATGTTCGAAATGAATAAGAATATCTCTTTCATCCTGTCTATACTATTCTACATTTTTGTGGACTTTTGTAATGTATTTTGCTTAATAAATTAACGCATGGATGAATTGTAGGTTACTTGCTTACGTGATTGACTTGCCTCTATGTACGTCATGACCTCATGACATAACGACAAAACTACTGCAACAAGTGTTATAATTTAGAAAGGAGGCTTCTACGAGAGAAAACTAATGTAAATAAGAAAACCAAACTTCCAAAACTAGTATAAATTTCAAGGGAATGCCGAAGTGTTTGCTGCATATCATTCAAAAGCACTATATTTTAACTCGAAAATGTATGCAAGAAATGAATATTATAGCCGGCAGAACAAATCATCACCGACAAACTTGTAGAGAATCGTTTGAAGTAAGTTCAAGAGAGCGTGAGTTAGGTGAGGAGAGCTAGAAATAAATATTTTAAATGTATGATTTATTCCTGGCACTGGTATCACGCTGTGATACGAACGGCAATGATTAACGGTACCCACGAGATGTGGAAACAGATCAGGTTTGCAATGTAGCACGAGCTGATTCCTAATGCCCGCGTGTATAAGATGCGAAAGTACAGTCAAATCCAACTCAGTTTGGGCAACGTTCTGAGCATTACATTCGAAGAGTGACTTCCTTCGTTCATTCCATATGAGGAGGAAAATGTACAATCTTATGCCATTCCTTCGGAAATGTAAAATGTTATCAGCTACAGAATACTTCGACTCAGTTTTACAAATACTTCACTCCTTGAAGTACCGGAATTCTGCAGCAACTCTTTAGAAACGACAAGATAGGATAGGATATTAATGCAATTTTCAGAGTCTGCGAAGCGTCTGGTGCTCTCAAGACTGGAACAATTCCACTCCAAAACACGAACACTGGACTTGAGATTAGCGTGCTGATTATGAATTTCTATTTGGTTAGTTCCTTCATGAAATCCGAATTTAAGTTATGTAAATAACCTTCTATTTCTAGACTTTCATTAATTTGATATCCTGAGTGAGAAGGTGACTAAAACACATAATGTTTGTAACTGAACAAACAATTTACATAAGTAAACAGAAGAAAATATTTATACTAACCTCTATTTCAACACGGAAACCTCAAATCGACCAATTTCTTCGTAATTTCCGACGTTATTAAATTAATATTGGATCAAATGTTAAATAAGCATAGTATTGACGGAAAGTCAGTTCCCTTTCAATATAGGTACAACATTCTATTCACACATAATTTAAGTACGTTTATTCGTTTCATACGCTCGTACATCAGCTTCGTGTGAATCGAGTCGAAAGTATGTAGTTGATATAGCTAGGATTTATCAACGGTTTTTTAAAAGTACCCGATAGACTAAGTAAACCCATAGAAAAAAGTGGAGAATACCTTGATCAATGCGTTTCTTCTTAATTGGTTACATTGTCACCAGAGGAAAAGTTGAGAATTCACCTGATAGTGTAGTACGTTGCAGGAAACAAACCAAAGCAGTATAAAAGAATTAAGCACTGACGTCGAAAATGCCCGAGAAAACATAACCGCACCACAAAGAGAAATAATAAGGAACATAGCCTTCAACGAAGGCCTAAAATAGTTAGACGTGAACATACTGTTAAACAACCACATTTCAAAATCCAATACTCGGTAATGAAAACCGTGAAGATCAAAATCAAACGAGAACTTAATCGTCATAACAGTCATAAAAATAGCACATCCAATAGGTCTAGCCTAAAAATTAAACACGCTGCCCGAACCATTAAACATTTTTTTGCTAGTTGCTTTACGTCGCACCGACACAGGTAGGTCTTATGGCGACGATGGGACAAGAAAGGGGTAGGAGTGGGAAGGAAGCGGCCGTCGCCTTAATTAAGGTACAGCCCCAGCATTTGCCTGGTGTGAAAATGGGAAACCACGGAAAACCATCTTCAGGGCTGCCGACAGTGCGGTTCGAACCTACTATCTCCCGAATACTGGATACTGGCCGCACTTAAGCGACTGCAGCTATCGAACTCGGTAACCATTAAAATGTAGACTATTATGAATCATTAAAAGAGCATGTAAGCATGATTTAGATTTAAATTCCTTAAACAAATGTTCAAACGCATTTTCTTCTTAACACCAACAATTTGCCAGGTAGTAACTCTTTTGCGTGTTAAAAGAACGTTTCGAGCATAAACCCCGGGGGGACTCATGCACAGAGCGTGGTATAGCTGGGTGGATTAGGGTGAAAATCATTATTGTTATCCGACAGTTGTGCACGTCGGGCAATCTCTATGCTTTTTCATTCTGCGAGAGAACTTGTATTAGGATGGAAGGTGGGAGCAATGCGAGAAAATGTTGAGCAAGTCAAAGGAAATGTATACCGGGCGAGTTGGCTGCGTGTTTGGGGTCGTACAGCTGTGAGCTTGCATCCGGAAGTAACCCCACTGTCGGCAGCCCTGAAGATTTTTTCCGTGGTTTCCTCTTTTCACACCAGGCAAATGCTTGGGCTGTACCTTAAATAAGACCACGACCGCTTCCTTCCCACTCCTAGGCTTTTCCTATCCCATCGTCGCCGGAAGACCTATCTGTGTCGGTGCGACGTAAAGCAAATTGTAAAACAGATATATATATATGGGACACTTAGAGAGGAAAACACTACCTACTCTGTTAGAAGCGCCAGTATTATTCCCCGTCTATGGGAAATGATACGCTAATTGATATAGATAAAATGTGAGGGAGAGACGTTAGTCAGAGGTAAGTTAATATCGGACTGTTACCAACTATGCTCAAATCTGACTTCAATGTGGGCGGAGCCGCGGGTGCAATAACATTACACTGACTGGTTATTGTCAATTGACGTGTGTTCTGCTTCTTCTGCTGTCGCCACCTCCAACAGATGGCATTACTGCTGCAATTAATCGCTCGGCGACGAGCACAATTCTGTTGGCAAGGATAAGTACAGTATCAAGAAGAACAAAAACACAATTCACACTTCAAGGCAAAACAAAAAACAGAACAAGTTACCCTACACCACTCATCCAATTTTACGCTTCTGAGTATATCTTAAGGACAAAAGCAGTGACCTTTCTGAAAAGCGTTGGAGACTGGAACCGATGCGCAATACACGACGTGGGTGAGAAATATGATGCAAATTATGATTTCACATTGGGTGGGACGAAATTTGAAGCGAGAAATAATTTAATAATGCCCTACATTGCCACTACCGTTTCTGTCCATATCAAAGTGTCAGTCTTTCAGTGGCATAATTTAGGAATTTCGTCATCCTTTCGACAAGAAGCAAAATCATGTAGGTAACTACTTCTGAGCAAGGCATCAAGGACTTTGGCAACATCTACCGTCAAGATTTATCCTTTAATTAGTTCAGAAAATGAACATTCATAGTATTTGAAAACACAAAAGTAGGTGCAGTTTTATAGATTAGAATATTGCTATTACTGTTCTTTTTAGTACAGAACTTATGAACAATTTTGGATTGTTTGACTGTGTAGTTCACTCATGTACTGTTGTCAAATTTTGGATGACACAGATCTATCATTATGACACCTTCTTCAGGGTTTTCACATCCACCGCGTGAGCTGGCTGCGCGAATCGGACCGTGCAACTACTAGCTTGCACTCGAGAGACAGCGGGTCCGAACTCCACTATCGATAGCCCTGTAGATATTTTTTCATGGTTTCCCATTTTCACAAAAAAGTCCTATCTGAGTTGGTGCGACGATAAAGTCCTGTTTTTACTTTCCGCGAATGGAACTGAATTCCTGTTAATATCAGGGCTATACAGAACACGAACATATTTCAAGCTGCTGCGTGGGAGTTTTATGGTTAAATTTGAAGGAATTTATGAATATTTTTTAGACGTTCTAGCAATTAATGAATAAACATCACAATTTTATTCAATGGTTCACGTTTAATTTCACAGTGCAAATTCATATTGTATTCGCAGTACCTTATTCTATCTTATTCTATACATGTATCTTGATTCTTATTACAGTTTAATTATTTTTTAATTAATTAACTATTCACATATAATACTACATATATTACAACACTAGGTGTAGGCCTATACAGGATAATTTTGTCTTCGCAAGCGTGATAGCCGGTCGGTTCTAGCTAGTAACCGCAGTGAACGAAAATCAGAATTCCGCTGGAACTGCATCCTTTCATTTTTCAGATATTCCTAGTATCTACTTATGGAATTAACCGTTACCCTCAGCATTTCCGCCTGAGAAATGGAAGAAATTACTTCAGGAATGTCATTTTTCAGTTCATCTAAGGTGTGTGAATTTGTCTTATACATTTTTTCTTTAATGCCCCCTGAGATAAAAGTTCGCAGGGCTTTAAACTGGCGGGGGCCGTGGGGGCCGTATGTAGTTAGTGATTACTCTATCGTCGAATATTTCATGAATGGCATGCAAGGAGACATAGGCTGTACGTGCCGCCCACAGTCCTGTTGGAAAGTAGCGACACACGTTCCCACACAGCTAATTCTCGGAAAATGGGTTGACCGCACGTACCTATTACTATTAACTTTTTCTTTATAAGATACGTTCTATTATTCTCTCTTGTCCGACGCGTTGGATGAATGGTCAGCGTTCTGGCCTTCGGTTCAGAGGGTCCCGGGTTCGATTCCCGGCCGGGTCGGGGATTTTAACCTTCATTGGTTAATTCCAATGGCCCGGGGGCTGGCTGTTTGTGCTGTCCCCAACATGCTGCAACTCACACACCACACATAACACTATCCTCCACCACAATAACACGCAGTTACCTACACATGGCAGATGCCGCCTTACAAGGGCTGCACTCGGCTAGAAATAGCCACACGAAATTATTGTTATTATTCTCTCTTCGTTAATGGTGCTCATACTCCTATCTTTTGATCATGTAGGGATTCCTCGTTAAGCAGGTGAGATTTTTCTGAACTCCAGTATCGGTTTTACCAGATGGCAATTTGCGTGCGTCTCGGGTTCAAGGTGCACCAGCGCCTCATGTTTATTCTTAATTTTCCTCCTTTATCTGTTTTTATCTTTGTTATGCAGACTAAGAACTGCGCAGATTAAGTTTAAGTTGTATCATTAACTCATTTGCTATCATCCCGTCTTGCCCTCACGGCTTGACAAAGCTTTTTTATTTGTTTCTGTTATTTTTATAACCATTGCTGCAGTTACTATGTGAGGTGAGAAAGAGTGAAACTGTTTAGGTTTTACAACAAAAAAAATCAGTAAAAATTAAAAAAATTATGTTATGAACTCTCGGGGAAAAGTTTTGTTTACATTGTTAATGGTAAAAGTTTGCTATATACACCATACTTTCTTCACAATATCATAAATCACTCTCATGTGTTGTAGAATTACTCGGTGCGGGTTAACATTGTAATATGTAACGTACCTATGTATGATCTGCGAACAAACGCTTTATGAATTAGACATTCATCAGAACGTGGATATACCGGGCGAGTTAGCCGTGCGGTTAGGGGTGCACAGCTGTGAGCTTGCGTTCGGGAGATAGTGGGTTCGAACCCCACTGTCGGCAGCCCTGAAGATGGTATTCCGTGGTTTCCCATTTTCACACCAAGCAAATGCCGAGGCTGTACCTTAATTAAGGCCACGGCCGCTTCCTTCCCAGTCCTAGCCCTTTCCTGTCCCATCGTCGCCATAAGACCTATCTGTGTCGGTGCGACGTAAAACAAATAGCAAAAAAAAAAAGATATCCACAAATATGTGTATTTTGACCGCAATGAGAGAACAAATATGTATTTTGAGCACAAGGAAAGGATGTTAATTGCTAAATATATTCTAAAAATTGAGGAGGTTTAACGGCATTATTCCACAAATCAAAAAATTCACAACATAATTATTTTGCAGATAAATGTGCTATTTAATCGATATAATAATTTAACCAGGAAGTGCGGTATTCATGCGAAGGTACCAGAGATATAAACTAAACTATCTCTGATTTCGCACGCGATTTTAACACCTTTGTGATAAGATTACATTTATTTACGGGTCGATGCATGAGTTCGTGCGGTTCTTATATTTTATATTATTTTATTTTACTTTCACTGTGTAACGGTTCAAATCCCGTTACAAGATGATATCTGTATTTTTATTATTGTATGATTTTATCCGTATTTTATTATTATTATTATTATTATTATTATTATTATTATTATTATTATTATTATGTCAGTATTATTATTATGTTATCTGTGATATTGTACTATTATTGTAATTATCCGTTTTATTCAATTTTGCAATTGCCTGTTGCTTGCAAGATTGCACTTAGATGTATACATATATACGTATGTGTAGTATAACACTCAATACCTGTACAGTGAGAATTGTTGTATATATCAGAGATTGGAAGTGACGTTGTTATATTGCAATAGTGTTGGCGATTCTGCCAAGTCATCGCCGCGCCATGGCTATGTCATCGTATTTATTTAGCAATGCGCGCACGGTGTCATCGCCGCGGGGCTATTTCACCACTGGATGTAATATCTGTCGCGTAGGTGGGAGTATGTCATGGTTATTTCTGGAGATTACGTAGTTGTGTCAACCAACGTCTATATAAGGTGGGTGGATATTGTAGCGTCAGTCATTACTTATACGGATGCAGTACAGTGAAGTAGTCTACTAGATCAAGAGGCCTTTGTTGGCCAGTCAACCAGTGTGAACGAGAGATGGAGAAGACTCAGTGAGCCAATATTGGTCATTGAGAGAGTGAGACCAAATGGTTGGTCCGTCACCTAGTGGAAGACGCGGACGCAAGGCATACCAAGGAGTCAGAGAGGGCAACCCTGGACCTGCCAAGAGGTCATACCATATTGACTTACAAAGAAGTCATATGATATGGAGAAAAAGCAGTCGCAAGGATGTATCACCAAGTTAGTCGTGACACATCTACAGTAAACACCAGAGCAATGGATTACGTCGTAATTACACTCAAAGTGTTGAAGGTACAGTCAAGTGAATCAGTGAGGGAAATATTTCGTATAAATTGTTAAATGTCCGGTCAAGAAGAATTCAAATTCATGCCTAGTTTCTGTCAGTTGCAATGTCATAATTTCATATTCTCATCTGTTTTATCGCAACAAGACTCACTATTTTTTTATATATTACTAGCAAGATACCCGTGCTTCGCTACGGTATTATACAGAAATTTATAATTGAATGTTGTTTTAGATATATAATCAGCCGAAATTCGCGATCTGAATCGTTTTCTGCGAGAATCCGCCAAAATTCGCGATCTGACTCGTTTTCTAATAGATTATGGCAAGCTTCCTCCCATTTTTCAATCTTTATTTCCAGCAATCGATTTCGTACTTCCCAGGCTAGGTCCAGGTATTCCACCCTGTCAGTTGGGTCCCTAAATCTTTGCCATCTTTTCTTATAAGCATTTTTAATATGGAACAAATCCTTCAGAAGATCCAGCGTGGTGTCGTCTTGGGTGCCTTGGCGGTACTGAACCCGCGGCCAGGCTGCATTCTTAGTCATTACCCGTCCGGGACCCGTTTCCCCCGCGGTCCGCACATTTGACGACGGTCCAGAACATTATTATTATTATTATTATTATTATTATTATTATTATTATTATTATTATTATTATTATTATTATTTTTATTATTATTTTTATTATTATTATTATTATTATTATTATTATTATTATTATTATAGATGTTCTGGACCCCACAGCAAGATGCAAGACCGCTACTTGGCGGTAAATTACATCTGCTGCCATTGTTATTGTTGAGAATGTGACCAGCACCAATGTCGCGCGTAGGCAAGTGTGCGGGATTTCTGGCGATACGAATGACATACTTCCGTGCATTATTGACCTTATTATAGAGGTGAACAATTGGACGGTCAATCTCATTCCTATCGTTTATTTCAAATGTGTTTAAATTTTTATTCATATGCCAGGAGAATCTACTGTAATATAAGAACGTTCTCCGAAGGAAAAGTTGGCTGTTGAAAACGAACCCAGGAAAGATTAAAAAGATCGGTTTATGATTAGAATAATTACATCGAAAATATACAGCCTGTTTTCAGTCATTCGACAGGGTCAGGAATGGAATGAATAAAGCCCCATCTAGCGGCGACAGTAGGAATTGTCCCGGCTGCCGAAGCACTCCTCTGGGGCAATGATCGATGAATGACAAATGAAATGAAATATTGGACAGTGTTGCTGGAATGAATGATGACAGGGAAAAGCGAAGTATCCGGAGAAAAACCTGTCCCGCCTCCGTTTTGTCCAGCACGAATGTCACATGGAGTGACTGGGATTTGAACCACGGAACCCAGCTGTGAGAGGCCGGCGCGCTGCCGCCTGAGCAACGGAGGCTCCTTATAAGTACATTATGAACAGCAAAATCAATTGGTCTCACCTCCTTTTACACCCCACCGCCGTTAAGTTTATTTCCCCCCCCCCCAAAAAAAAATTAAAAGCAGGAGTGTTTCTTTATGTTTAAAGGAGATTCCAAACCCCAATGTTCACGTCTATTACCTTGAGTTTTGAGATATAAGTATCCCCATAAAAATAATTCGCTTTTTTTTACTTCCTTTCACACTTAAGTGAATTTTCCGGCAAAAAATACTTGTTTCTTTAATAGTAAAGGATCTTCTAAATAGCAATTATCACGACTCTAACTTCTTCAATTTTTGATTTATGTGTCCTCATGAAAGGAATTCAACTCCTTTCCACTCCCGCCCCCCAAGATGGTTTCCCCCACAAAACGCGTATTTCTTTGTTTTTAAAGGAGATCAAAATACCAATTTTCACGTCCGTAACAACTTTAGTTTTTATTAGATGTATGTATTCTCATACAATTAAGTCAATTAATTTTAGAATTCTTTCCCCCCTCCCCTTTCATTGGATTTTCCGAGAATACGCGTTTCTTTATTTTTAAAGGAGATCCCATATACAAATTTTTAGTTCTGTAATATGTTCAGTTTCTGAGATATATGTATCCTCATTAAAGGCATTCAACCCACTATTCACCCTTTTACACCCCTCCTATTGGGATTTACAGAAAAAGAAAAAATACATATTCCTTTACTTTTAAAGGAGATTCTAAATACCAATTTTATATCTGTAAACTTTTAAAGTTTTAATATATAGACACAATCATTTTAATAATTCACCCCCCTTTTCACCCACCATTATCCGGATTTTTCAAAAACGAAAATATACGTGTTTCCTTATTTTTAAAGTGGATCTCCAATACCAATTTTCAGGTCTGTAATATCTTAAAGTTCTGAAATATAAGTAGCCTCGTTAAAGGCATTCAACCCCTTTTTCACCCTTTTCCACCCTTCCTATCCGGATTTTCCGAAAACAAAAAAAACGTGCTTTTTATTTTTAAAGGAGATTCTAAATACCATATTTTACATCTATAAACTTTAAAAGTTTTGAGTTATAGATACACTCATTTTAAAAATTCACCCACCTTTTCACCCCCATTATTTGGATTTTCCAAAAACAAAAAATACGTGTTTCTTTATTTTTAAAAGAGATCAAAGGTACCAATTTTCAGGTCTGTAATATCTTCAGTTTCTGAGATATAAGTATTCTCATTAAAGGCATTCAATCCATTTTCACCCCTTTTCACCCCTCCTATTGGGATTTTCCGAAAACAAAAAAATACGTGTTTATTTTTAATGAAGATTCTAAATACCTATTTTTACATCTGTAAACTTTAAGAGTTTTGAGATATAGATGCACTGTTTTTAAAAATTCACCCCCCTTTTCACCCTCCCATTATTTGGATTTTCCAAAAACTAAAAAATACGTGTTTCTTTATTTTTAAAGGAGGTCCCATATACAAATTTTCAGTTCTGTAATATCTTCAGGTTCTGAAATATAAGTATACTCATTAAAGGCATTCAACCCATTTTTCACCCTTTTACACCCCTCCTATTAGGATTTACAGGAAACAAAAAATACGTGTTCCTTTATTTTCAGAGGAGATTCTAACTACCAATTTTTACATCTGTAAATTTTAAAGTTTTAAGATGTAGACACACTCATTTTAAAAAATTCACCCCCCCTTTTCACCCCCCAATATTTGGATTTTCCAAAAACGAAAAAATACGTGTTTCTTTACTTTTAAAGTAGATTCAAAATACCAATTTTCAGGTCTGTAATATCTTCAGGTTCTGAAATATAAGTAGCCTCATTTAAGGCATTCAACCCATTATTCACCCTTTTACACCCTTCCTATTGGGATTTTCCGAAAACAAAAGAATACGTGTTTCTTTATTTTTAAAGGAGATTCTAAATACCAATTTTAACATCCATACACTTTAAAATTTGTGAGATTTAGATACACTCATTTTAAAAAATCACCCCCCTTTCACCCTCCCATTAATTGGATTTTCCAAAAACAAAAAAATACGTGTTTCTTTATTTTTAATAGAGATCAAAAGTACCAATTTTCAGGTCTGTAATATCTTCAGTTTCTGAGATATAAGTACCGGTATCCTGATTAAAGGCATTCAACCCATTTTTCCCCATTTTCACCCTTTTTCACCCCTCCTATTGGGTTTTTCTGAAAACAAAAAAATACGTGTTTCGTTATTTTTAAAGAAGGTTCTAAATACCAATTTTTACATCTGTAAACTTTTAAAGTTTTGAGATATAGACACACTCATTTCAAAATTTCACCCCCCTTTTCACCCCCTTAGCGAAGGAATATCCAAAAATCCTCTCTTAGCGAGCACCTACATCTTAATATGAATATATGCCCAAAATTTCATTTCTTTATGTCCAGTAGTTTTGGCTCGGCGATGATGAATCAGTCAGTCAGTCAGTCAGTCAGTCAGTCAGGACAAGTTATTTTATATATATAGATTTAAAGAATATATATTGTTCTATCAAACGAATTCAGAGTTTCATTTCATTGACAGTAAAATATCTTAACCTCAAAATTAATGGGGAAACCGAACGCCAATCTCCTTTTCCCAGAACTTATATGGTATGTTGTCAAACGTAAGCTTATTACCCCACACCCTAGAGATAGTCAAGAGTCTCATTCTATTATTGCTGTACTGAGTGACAGCTGGCGCCCTTCAAATAACGTATGTGTAAGTAAGCAGGTAACAAGTAAATGTGAGTACAAGGTTCAACGAGTGTGTATTTTATATAATGAATATTAATTGTCATAATTTCCATTTTAAATGCAGATATACAGATTTTTCAAGTAAAATGCAGATTTATATGTTTGTAAAGTCAGTCAGCGAGTCAGGAAAAACTCACAAAGTGTCGACGCAACGTGGGACTCGAATAAATTCAGAATTTGTTCTGAATGACAGCATATCATAGGTTCATTTTGGGAGGAGTGTGCGCATTTAAGCCAACGGAAATTATTACCGGTAAATGTCAAGAGTGTAATTTTGTGATATATATTTGTATTTTGGGGATATGTCAAGGGATTTGAAGAGGGAAATTAATTTGAGATCGCGTACTATCACTAGTGAACCAAAGATGGACAAGGAAGACAATAACAAGTCATGTGACGACGAGGTCATTGCTTCTGCGGACATCCAAAGTGAAATTCAGAGTAGGCAGCAGGTGAATACGATGGGAAATTCTGAGGAAATTCAGGAAAGTGCAGAAATTGAGAAGCACACTGAAACTCAAAAGGAAATCGTGGGGGGGATGAACCAAGATATTCTAAATTTGCTGTTGGCCCAAATGACCGGGCTCAAGGAACAAATAAATACAAGTAGTGAAAATAGTAATAAACGAATGGAAAAGATGAGTGAAAATAATAAGAAAGAGATGAAAGAGATGAAAGAATTAATTAGTAATAGTAATGAAAATAGTAATAAACGAATGGAAAAGATGAGTGAAAATAATAAGAAAGAGATGAAAGAATTAATTGATAGTAGTAATGAAAATTGTAATAAACAGATTAACTCTCTAAGTAATAAAATGGAACAAATAATTAGTAGTAACGAAAATAGTAAGGAAGAGATGAAAGAATTAATTATTACTAATAATGAAAATTGTAAGAAACTGATTGAAAATAGTAAGGAAGAGATGAAAGAGATGAAAGAATTCTTTAGTAGTAGTAGTGAAAATAATAAGAAAGAGATGAAAGAATTAATTAGTATTAATAATGAAAATTGTAATAAACAGATTAACTCTCTAAGTAGTAAAATGGAAGAATTAATTGGTAGTAATAAAGAGAATTTTGATGGGATTAATGAGAAAATAGATGGGTTAAGTGAATCACTAAATTCTAAAATAGATACTAAGATAGTAGAGGTAACTAGTCAAATATCTAAGTTAGAAAATAAGGTAAATAAAGAGTGTGTTGACCTTAGAGGTGAAATGGAGTTGAATCGGAGCGATCTTCATACTCAAATTGAACATGTCAAAGGAACTTGTACAAAGAATATCAAAGAGTTAAGTAATAAGATTTCGAGTAATCGGGAAGAAATTCATGAGGTGGTCGAGAAAAGATTGGACAAGAGCTACAATGCAGTTGGGGAAGATACGAGGGAACAGATTAGTAGAAATGAGCAAATTGAAAGCAAACTTGTGGAGGTCACTGAACTACGGAACGAACAGGAAATGCTATCACAGCAGGTGAGAGAGAGAGAGGAAGAATTGCAGGAAGACGTGAGAATAGTGGAAGAGAATTCTGAGAGAGCAGCGGAAGCAGAAGAAGAAGAAGAAATTTTGAGTTGCCAGGAAGTGATACGGCATGAAGTTACAGGTAAAACGGCGGTAGAGGTGCTAGTAGTGAGTGGTTTGTTCAGTAGGGATCGTGATTTAACCAAGTTTTCTGGAAGACAGTTCAGTACTATAGAATTTGTAAAAGTAGTTGAGAAAAGATTTGCAAGTAAGTTGAGGAATAATGTTATTGAATGGGAATACGTGTTGGAGATTTTGTCTAATGTTTTTATTGGTGAAAGTAGAATATGGTTTCGAGTGTACTGGGATAATATGTCTAATTTGAGAGAATTTAGAGAAAATTTCATTGACAGGCTTTGGAAGGAATGTGTGGAAGGGCGCGCGCGTGAGAGAGAACGCATGATGTCTGAGGAAAGTAGTATAGTAGAGAGAGAGGATCAGAGGAGTAACGAGAGAGAATCAGAAGATGGGAGGCGTATGGATTTGAGTTGTGAGAGAGAGGCTCAGAAGAGTAATCAGAGAGAATCGGAAGATGGGAGGCGTATGTATTTGAGTTATGAGAGAGAAGGTCAGAAGAGTAATCGGAGAGAATCGGATGATGGGAGGCGTATGTATTTGAGTTATGAGAGAGAAGGTCAGAGGAGTAATCAGAGAGAATCGGGAGATGGGAGGCGTACGGGTTTGAGTTATCAGAGGGATTATGATAAGCCGAATATGAAGGTTATCAAGGTGTCGTTATCGAGCCAGCGTATTTCAGATTCACAGGGAATCGGGTAAGTTAAGTAGACAGGCTGAAGGTAGTAGATGAACTGGTATTTAGTACAAGTAGTTATGTAGTGAAAGTAGATTTAAGAGTAGTGTGATTGTGACCTAAGTAATGTTAAGCGAGATATTTAAGTAATGACGTAGTCGTAGATAATGAAGTAATTAATAGTATTAGTAAGTTCGACGTAAGAAGTGTTCTGATAAGTGATGGAAATACTTATAATACCGAGTATGTGATGTAAGTAGTGAGGTAGTAACTCCGATTATGCAAACTGTGATATGAAGAAGGTAAGTGAAGGTTCTATTAGATATTATAAAAGCTGTTGGGTAAGTCACAGAGAGTGAGTAAATAAGATGATAGCGGTAGTAATCACGATAGAAGATGATTGTAAGTTTCATCTATGCGTTGTACCAAAACTTTTGTATTCAGTTGTTTTAGGAGCTGACTTGGTTGCAAATCATGGAAGTAGAGTAGACTTTAATTTAGATAGTGTGTGTTTGTTCTATGAGGAATCTAGCAAAGAAGTACGTGTTAATTATGATGGTCTGAGGTATGTGTTTGGTGACGTGTGTTCTTTGAAATATATGAGAGGTAAGTGAAGGTGTTCCTAGTGAGAGGAAATGTGTTGAAGTGTGTCACGTGTCTATGACGACCAGTATCCGCGGGATAGTCGGTATGAGGCAGTGACGTGAGGTAATTTGAGTGAATTACAGGAGGAGTAATTGTGCTCGATGTTAGGTAAGCATCGAGATGTATTTAGTGGTAAGTGAGTAAGAACACGTATATGAATATAAATTTGTAGTACATGACCATTCATCATTTGTGGGAGGTAAGTACCTCATTCAACTTAAAAATGCTAGTGAAGTCTAAGAACAAATAAACATTATGCTGGATTACGGTATAATTGAACCATCTTGTAGCCATAGTGTTGATTCTTTAATTGTTGTTGCCAAGTAGGATGTGATTTATTGAGATATGTAAGTTTACAAGGGCAAAATTGATTCAGTTTGAGTGACAGAGTGCTACTCAGAGTTCCATTTTCATCATCTGCAGAGGCGGGAAATATGTTGAAGTTATTATTTTGTATCAGGGGTATTTCACTATTGTGAACCGTATCGGGAAGTGTGCATATTCCTTAAAAGATCAGGAAGGGGATATTGTCGGTATTTGTAGTATTATATATGTAAAGAAGTATTTCACATGAGATTTGTTGAAATAAGAGTAAGATGATTAAATTTTGTGAGAAACTGGCAAAATAAAACTAACATCTGCGATTTGCGTGTGAACCAAGTGTCGTATTGGTGTATTGGAAGAATAAGTGCTACATTGTCATGTACTGTGTGACAAAAAAAAACGGAGAACAGGACATTGGACAGTTATCTACGATAACAATATGCGAGAAAAGTTCTCATATAAGTGAATTTTCACAAAATATTTTGATATGTTAAAAAAAAAGGAGAAGAATGTTGTATATTGATTGAAAATTATTTGTGTGTGTTAAATCAAGTGCTATACTCTTGTGATTTGTATGAGAGAAAGAGAGAGAATGGGACACTGGACAGTTATCTACGATGGCAATGTGCGAGAAGAATTCTCATATTTGTGATATTTTATAAAATGTATGGATGTTGAAAAAGAAAATTATTGTTGTATACTCATTTAAAGTGTTTATCTGTGTCAGTGTTATATATATAATTTTGTTCATAAATCAATCGATTCTTTGTTCTTCGATTTATTTATGAGGGAGGCGAATTGTAACGGTTCAAATCCCGTTACAAGATGATATCTGTATTTTTATTATTGTATGATTTTATCTGTATTTTATTATTATTATTATTATTATTATTATTATTATTATTATTATTATTATTATTATGTCAGTATTATTATTATGTTATCTGTGATATTGTACTATTATTGTAATTATCCGTTTTATTCAATTTTGCAATTGCCTGTTGCTTGCAAGATTGCACTTAGATGTATACATATATACGTATGTGTAGTATAACACTCAATACCTGTACAGTGAGAATTGTTGTATATATCAGAGATTGGAAGTGACGTTGTTATATTGCAATAGTGTTGGCGATTCTGCCAAGTCATCGCCGCGCCATGGCTATGTCATCGTATTTATTTAGCAATGCGCGCACGGTGTCATCGCCGCGGGGCTATTTCACCACTGGATGTAATATCTGTCGCGTAGGTGGGAGTATGTCATGGTTATTTCTGGAGATTACGTAGTTGTGTCAACCAACGTCTATATAAGGTGGGTGGATATTGTAGCGTCAGTCATTACTTATACGGATGCAGTACAGTGAAGTAGTCTACTAGATCAAGAGGCCTTTGTTGGCCAGTCAACCAGTGTGAACGAGAGATGGAGAAGACTCAGTGAGCCAATATTGGTCATTGAGAGAGTGAGACCAAATGGTTGGTCCGTCACCTAGTGGAAGACGCGGACGCAAGGCTTACCAAGGAGTCAGAGAGGGCAACCCTGGACCTGCCAAGAGGTCATACCATATTGACTTACAAAGAAGTCAGATGATATGGAGAAGAAGCAGTCGCAAGGATGTATCACCAAGTTAGTCGTGACACATCTACAGTAAACACCAGAGCAATGGATTACGTCGTAATTACACTCAAAGTGTTGAAGGTACAGTCAAGTGAATCAGTGAGGGAAATATTTCGTATAAATTGTTAAATGTCCGGTCAAGAAGAATTCAAATTCATGCCTAGTTTCTGTCAGTTGCAATGTCATAATTTCATATTCTCATCTGTTTTATCGCAACAAGACTCACTATTTTTTTATATATTATTTAAAGAATATATATTGTTCTATCAAACGAATTCAGAGTTTCATTTCATTGACAGTAAAATATCTTAACCTCAAAATTAATGGGGAAACCGAACGCCAATCTCCTTTTCCCAGAACTTATATGGTATGTTGTCAAAAGTAAGCTTATTACCCCACACCCTAGAGATAGTCAAGAGTCTCATTCTATTATTGCTGTACTGAGTGACAGCTGGCGCCCTTCAAATAACGTATGTGTAAGTAAGCAGGTAACAAGTAAATGTGAGTACAAGGTTCAACGAGTGTGTATTTTATATAATGAATATTAATTGTCATAATTTCCATTTTAAATGCAGATATACAGATTTTTCAAGTAAAATGCAGATTTATATGTTTGTAAAGTCAGTCAGCGAGTCAGGAAAAACTCACAACTGTCACGCACTGTAACTCACAATCACAATCACTCAGTGATGTAATCACCTCCACTCTCTTCTGCCAACGTTCAGGTAGCAGTTGAATGCTTCGCCTGTAGAACTGTTTTGGTTTCGATCGGAAGAAATCTGTTAGTCATTGGTCAAGAGAAGTTTCGTCAGGAAACACTTGCCCCTGAATGCGGTTAGAAAGAGAGCGGAAAAGATGGAAATCTGAGGGGGCAAGGCCAGAGTAATACGGAGGATTATGAAGAGGTTCCCAGCCAAGTTCAGCAATCACACCTTTGGTCAATTGCGCTGTGTGCGGGCGAGCGTTATCATGCAGCAATAAGACTGGTTGTTGTATTTGTCTTTTGTTGTCAATAGCAACGGCAAACCGTCTTAGCTGGTCACTATACACAGCAGAGGTAATCGTTACATTTTTCGGAAGAAGTTCACAGTGAAGAATACCATCTTTGTTCCACCAAACACACAACATGATTTTCTGTGGATGGGCGCTATCCTTGGCACGAGGAGTTGTTTTTTTTGATGGGCTGAGCCAGTCTTTCCTCTTCTTCATGTTGACATACAGGCACCATTTCTCGTCACCGGTGACGATGTTCGAAAGGGATGCTTCGTGCCTATCACAAGCCAACCGGTGCCGAGCAAGCAATGTTGAACATATGATTACTCGTTGATTTTTGTTACTATCACTTAGCACAGTCCGACTCGTTGGCTGAACGGTCAGCGTACTGGCCTTCTGTTCAGAGGGTCCCGGGTTCGATTCCCGGCCTGGTCGGGGATTTTAACCTTAATTGGTTAATTCCAATGGCACGGAGGCTGGGTGTATGTGTTGTCTTCATCATCATTTCAACCTCATCACGACGCGCAGGTCGCCTACAGGTGTCAAATAGAAAGACCTGCACCTGGCGAGCCGAACCCGTCCTGCGATATACCGGCACTAAAAGCCATACGACATTTCATTTCATTTCACTTAGCACATGTGGTACCCATATACCCAATTTTTGTACCTTACCCATCGAATGCAAATGGCGTACAAATGATCACATTCAAAATCTTGCGCCATCTCCCGCGTTGTTTGACGAGGATTATCAAGAAGCGACTCATTCAAGCGATTTTCGTCAGAATGTGAAGATCTAGAACGTGGATCATCAGACAAGTCAAATTATCCTGCTCGAAAGCGGAAGAACAATTTTTTGTACTGTTCTTTCAGCAACTGCTTCATTCCCGTTCACTTCACAAATTGTTCTCGCAGCTCCTGCTGCACTGGATCCTCGGTTAAACTCAAAGAGTATAATGTGTCGGATATGTACAATTTTCTCAACTTGACGTTCCATATCCGTTTGTCTGAAATATACGCAAATAATACGTTCACAATCAAGAAAACCTGTGTTTCACAACACACTAACTCCAAACTCAGTTAAAACAACGGAATAACGATAAGCAATCCCTTCACGCCACATTGTTTCCAGCCCTGAAGAATACCGCACGAACTTATGCATCGAACCAATACTTGCATAATATCTGCGTAAATTATTCATGTTTATTATTTTAAAAAATCCATGTTACAGAATTAATTTTCAGAGTCGGAGTTATGTTTGAGTCTACTTTTCGTTTTAAAAATGAACACATTAAAATCGAAGAAAAAAACCCAGCTAAACAGATGCCAGTCTTTTGATGGGATGAGCCTCTCTTTCCTCTTCTTCATGTTGACATACAGGCAACATTTCTCGTCACCGGCGACAATGTTCGAAAGGAATGCTTCGTGCCTATCACAAGCCAACCGGTGCCAGGCAAGTAATGACGAACATATGTCTACTCGTTGATTTTTGTTACTGTCACTTAGCACATGTGGTACCCATATACCCAATTTCTGTACCTTACCCATCGAATGAAAATTCTTGTTGCTGGCATATTCTGAATTTTGAAAGCCTTGTTAGATAATATTATTTATGCGCCAAGTAATAAATAATACAGAAGAATTGAATGAACCACTGCACATTCGCAGGAAGACGTTATAATTAAATAAACTGCGTTGCTTTCTTTCTTTCTTTCTTTCTTGGGAATAATCAAGGAGGGATGTTTACTGTCTGCCCTGCAGTGCCGCTCCACCAGACGAATGTACAGCTTCTTTGCCAATCTCTTCTTTATGCCATGCAGGCATTATTCTCATCACTTTGCCAATTCATAATGCTTTGTGACTACTGCTCTAGGCCCAAGTCCACGGTCGCCTAAGCGTCGATCGCGGGTTACCGGTAGCTCACGGGTATACTTTCAGTAGTTAGCGGAATGTTATCGGATTCCCATTCAGCTCTCCGTTCCCTCGCTTACCTGCTGCTAGCGTTCTGACTGCGCAGTGGACTGTACTCTGAAGAATCCAAAGAAAAGTACTCTATTCTGGTTCGTGAATCGAGAGGTTGCGTTGTTTGTGTGAGTCTTCGTTTACAAATATGAATGTGATAAAGAACAAGCTCAGAACTAGACACACAGATAAGCATTATTTGGAAAATTCTGGACATTAGAGGTAAACAAACGTGACATTTCACTAACATTACAGGGGAGTAGAAAGAAGCTGCTGGGACGCATATTTCCTTACCTTTAAGGCAGGTCGAATCGACAGTTCTGACCATGGTCAACTATCCTAAGAGCTAAAACAAAAAGGAATGCGGCAGACGGCATAAGGTTGAACTGTTGTATAATCACAGACCATTGTTTATCTCTGACTTCTCCTTGGGGATACGATAATATTACAATAGCTTATCTTCATTCCTGAGAAACATACACATACAGTAGTGCACTCATAAGAAGACACAACCAAAACAAGTCACGTACGATAAATAACTCAAAATCGTTCTTTTCACGTTTACGATAGTTTACCTCTGACGTCCAGAATTGCATTAGAATGGCTGTGTACCGAGCTCGATAGCTGCAGTCGCTTAAGTGCGGCCAGTATCCAGTAATCGGGAGATAGTGGGTTCGAGCCCCACTTTTGGCAGCCCTGAAGATGGTTTTCCGTGGTTTCCCATTTTCACGCCAGGCAAATGCCGGGGCTGTATCTTAATTAAGGCCACGGCCGCTTCCTTCCACTTCCTCGGCCTTTGCTATCCCATCGTTGCCATAAGACCTATCTGTGTCGGTGCGACGTAAAGCAAATAGCAGTAGTAGTAGTAGTAGTAGTAGTAGAATGGCTATGACTAACTATACACATGACGTACAAAGATATAGCAGAAAACGGTTGTTTATCAGTGAGGAAGATGGCAATGTTGAAGTGAATGTGGTTGTAACTTACCTCATTTCAATTTGTATACTTACTATAAATTGATTTACATTGGTAAATTTATATATGGTGTAAGAAAATGAAATCTTTTTCATCACACTTTCATTTTTATAAGATATTCCTAACAGATAGCCACCTATTTTCAAATCTGGGAAGTAGTTTTTTGTCACGCGGAGTTCGGTGACCCCTACCCTAGCTCTTTCCCACCCCAGTGTCACCGAAAAGATGTATGTTTTAGTGCGACATTAAACTAGTAGGAACAAATAAGTTTTTACAGCAATAACTGTTGTCATATAAAAAGTAGAATGTGGACACCAGTCAACTTATAGGATAGTAACTAAAAAAGAATGACGAAAACAGGATTTTTTTTTACAATTTTGCTTTACGCCGCACCGACGATGGGATAGGAAAGGGCTAGGAGTGGGAAGGAAGTGACCGTGGCCTTAACTAAAGTACATCCCCAGCATTTGCCTGGTGTAAAAATGGGAAACTACGGAATACAATCTTCAGGGCAGCCGGCAGTGGGGTTCGAACCCTCTATCTCCCGAAGGCAAGCTGATAGATACGTGACTCTAACCGCGTGGCAAACAGGAGTTTGGTTGAACATTCTCTGTATCATGCATTATGCATCTAACTGAAAGTTATTCCCCGCGTTACTAACACATAATAAATAACAGCGCTAGGCGCCGCCCCTCTCACAAAGACAACAATGCAGTGCTCGGAGGAAATGCGAGGTGGCTTAGATAACGGAGTGCATGTCGCGGAGAAAAGGAACCAGCCAGAGAAGGCGCTTTAGGAATCGGAAGTAAGGTCTACCTTCGAAGAGAATTCCAAAATCCAAAATGTTCTTTCAATATGGATAATTTGTTAGGATTTTATTCAAATGGAGACTGTATTTAAAGCAGCTGTGGGAGAGTCTGTGTGAACTTGCGATGTTAAACTATTTAATTTATAAAGAGTCGTAATGTTACTCACTGACTCATGTTAAAAAATTCACACAGGTCATATTTTACTGTACACAAGTACTTCAATTATTTTATTGCTATATCATTGAAAATGAAAACCTACGGCCTGTTTTCCTGTCATTGACCGGGTCAGGGATGTAATGAATGAAGCAGATATAGGCTGTTAGTACGATGGGGTCGCCACTTGCTATATCATTATGTTTCTTAATTATTTTTGATTATTTCCATTTAATCAGTTACAACTTTGGGCTTATAGTTCGTTGCCTCTTAAACGGACTGAGTTTAATATCTGTGTTTGCTTATATGTTTTTATCCTATGTTTAGTCCGACTCTATGGCTAAATGGTTAATGTTCTGGCCTGTGGTCTAGGGGGTCCCGGGTTCAGTTCCCGGTTGGGTCAGGGATTTTAAACTTCATCGATTAATTCCGGTGGCAGGGTGTGTGTGGCACCTTCATAATTAGAATTCTCCATAGGTAGGGCCCCATCCTCAAAGACGCGCAGGTCGCCCATACGGCGTCAACTCCAAAGACTTGCACTAGGCCTCTTCGGAGGTCACACGACATTATTATTATTATCATCCTATTTGTAAATGAATTATATACCGTGCATCACTTATCAGCCATCTCCGTTACATATAATTAATTAATTAAGAATTCTAGAGCCTCCGTGGCTCAGGCGGCAGCGCGTCGGACTCTCGCCGCTGAGTTCCGTGGTTCAAATCCCGGTCACTCCATGTGAGATTTGTGCTGGACAAAGCTGAGGCGGCACAGGTTTTTCTCTGGGTACTCCGGTTTTCCCTGTCATCTTTCATTCCAGCAACACTGTCCAATATAATTTCGTTTCACATGACATTCATTAATCATTGCCCCTGAGGAGTGCGACAGGCCTCGGCAGCCGGCACAATTCCTAGCCTCGCCGCTAGATGGGGCTTCATTCATTCCATTCCTGACCCGCTCAAATGACTGGAAACAGGCTGTGGATTTTAAATTACGAATTATATTATAGTATTTGTAAATATAATAGCCAGTATAACCTTGTATTAATCTGGTTAGACGTAAAAAGCGGCCATCTGGACTTAACTCTTGATAGAACATATAAATCAATCAATCAATCAATCAATCAATCAATCAATCAATCAATCTTGTCAATGTACAGTACAACAGAGATTCAAAACATTCGCGTCAACGACAATAGTAGGAACCTATAAAAACAAGCAAACAAACCCCGTGGCGCTACAGACCTGATGGACCTCCTTCGCCTACTAAACGACCGCTGCTCCGCCCGAAGGCCTGCAGATTACAAACTAACGAAATGTTGTATGTTTACTGTTGCATTTTAAGAATACAGCATGTAATTAGGAAGAGTTTTATTCATGGCGCTTCGAAAAACAACAATCTCACAGACTGGAATATCTTGTTCTGAATAGTTATAGACGGGAAAGGGTTGTTTAGAAAATGTTTACAGTAATTTTCCCCAGCACTTTATCTGATACGGAACAAAGAGATGCCATTGAAATGTAAGGGAGCCATGTACCAAATTTAGAAGGCATGATAGCTGAGTGATATCGTCGCTGGTTTCTCACTAAGTTAGCCGCAGTTCGAATCGCGTCTATATTAGAGGGGTTTTTGAAATAAATAAAATCAATCATATTCCCGCGGGTTGGATTCCACGTGAGACAGGAGGCTCCGTGGTTATGTTCACGATATTAACAGTCACTTAAAACTGCAAGCTTCTTTTGTACCACATTTATTACATATCGATTTTTAGACATGAAAGCGAGACCTCAATAACAAGGAAATACGATTAGAACAGGATTCGGGAAGTTGAAATGGGTTTATTTCGGGGTACGGTTGAATACACGATTATTCAGAATAGAATAGGAATTACAGAAATATGACGTATAACTATCTGACACTGGGCGATATACCAAACCAAACCCCATGGCACTACAGCCCTTGAAGGGCCTTGGCCTACCAAGCGACCGGTGCTCAGCCCGAAGGCCTGCAGAGTATGAGGAGTCGTGTGGTCAGCACGACGAATCCTCTCGGCCGTTATTCTTGGCTTTCTAGACCGAGGCCGCTATCTCACCTTCAGATAGCCCCTCAATTCTAATGACGTAGGCTGAGTGGACCTCGAACTAGCTCTCAGCTCCAGGTAAAAATTCCTGACCGGGCCGGGAATCGAACCCGGGACCTCCGGGTAAACTGGCTAATGTACTGTACAATAATAATGGCGTGTGGCCTCCGGAGAGGCCTGATGCAGGACTTTTGAGTTGACGTCTTATAGGCGACCTGCGCGACTGTGATGACGGACCTACCTAAGATGAAATCTAATGCTGAATACGGCAAAAACACCCAATGCCCGAGCCATAGGAATTAACTGACGAAAGTTAAAATCCCCAAGCGGACTGGGAATCGAACCCGGGACCCCTTGAACCAAAGGTCCGCAGGCTAACCATTAAGCCATGGAGCCGTCCACGGAGTGATATGAAGAAGCCGGAGATCCAATTTCTGCCTAACAAATACTGAGATGCATCTCACTTATACATGAATAAATGGGCCTCATCTCATCAGTAACCTCTGCCCCGTAAGATGCAGATGCAGCTCAGTAGTGGATTCCCTCGAAGATACATATCGAATTGTAGATAAATATACTGCACCTTCATCTCACTTCATCTGTAACTCAAACTGATAGAAAGCAGATTGTAAACGTGATAGTTTTATTTACGAAGAAGAAAATGTATTAAGCACAGAGAGATTCCCTTGAATTGTGATATTTCATGCATTGCATGTATTTAAGATATAGTGTGATTTTAAAGTACGGTAAGTATTTGTACATTATGTTTTTCTGGCTGCATGGCTACCTGCCGAATGCCAAATAAAGGGGAAGAAAACACAAATACCCAGTCCACAAGCTAGAGAAATTTAGCGTACGTAGTTAAAATTCCCAACTCGGCCGGGAATCGAACCGAAGGCCAGTATGCTGATCATTCAGCCAGGAGTCGGACAAAAATAAAATAAGGTTATCCATAGAAAACTTGACCTCGGTTGTCATCTGCTGTGTTATATTATATCATGTGGCGAATATCTTCAAGATGAGGATTGTCAAGTACATGATGATGATGATGATGATGATGATGATGATGCTAAACAACAGAATGAGAAAGAGAAAGAAGCAGCCGCAAGAGTGGTGGTCCAGGACTACGTGTGCGCAGAGAGGACAGGAAAAAATAGATGCCATAGCAAGTATAATACATGCAATGTAGGCGATTACATATTTAATTTCATTTTAATTTTATGAGAATAATGGAAAGTATGATGATGATGATGATGATGATTATGCTGATGACGACGATGATGATAATTAGCGTTAGGATTTATCTGCACCATTAAAGTCTAAAAAGGGCCAGAAATATGCATGAACTTACAAAATTTAAATTTTAAAACCTTGTAAGCAGTTACCGGTACTGAAATCTTCTTAACCTACTCCGTACTTGTGATTTTTCTCATAAAAAGTAGAAAGAAATACACGTTACACGTTAAAATATTTTTCCTGTTCAGAAAATACCACTAACAATTCTCAAAGATTTTCAATAGTCACACTTTGTTATCTACTAAGATAGTTTTTAAGGCAGGAAATTATTACTCTGTATCATATGACTTTCATTTTTTGAGATGGGCCTCCCGTTAAATGGGTATTTAAAATAATTTTCGAGAATGAGTGACTTTGTAAAGATCACTACACCGTGCTCTTGTATAATCTCGATAAAACGAGCCTGAAACTCCACACTTTCTTTCCCCATCGCCGTTGATCTGAAATAAACTAAAGCAGAATAATTAAAAGAAACGGAACCACAATATGGGATGATTAAAATCTTTCCCTTATGTGTATTTGTTTACAAAGCTACCGTGGCAGCTAAGAGATACCCGAACCAGTGCGTTAGATTCACTTCAAGCGAACGAGATCCATATCTATAGAAGGAAACAAACTTTGTTCTTCTGCATGGAGAGAATTATCTCACAAGTGACGTCAATCTCACCCCTCGTTTACTATCTATCTCACGGGAGCAACTCATTTTAATTCTTATCACGCGCTGTAGCATCTGAAGGCAAATACTGTAATACACCAAGGACAATGTATGTTGTAAAACTCGAGGATAGGAGACTAAGAGAGCGGCCCAGTATCAGATACAGTTATATAACAGAAAAGTTCAACATCGAACAGAAAGGACAAGCCTGGGACACCATCCGTATGTATGTATGTATGTATGTATGTATGTATGTATGTATGTATGTGTATGTATGTATGTATACCACTTTATCCCGTTTCCTGATACGGGATCGGAGATGAGGTGAGATGGAATTATACGGCACCATTTTATGGCTGGGTGCCCTTCCTGACGCCAACCTCAGTTGAGAAGGTAATGCAGATGAAATAGATGAGGGTGATTGAAATTGGGTAGGTATGTAGAAGGAATCTGCTGTGACCTATGAATAGGAACTGTCCCAGTATTTGCCTGGAAGTGAAACTGGAAAACCACAGAAAACCATTCTCAGGATAGCCGACGGCGGGGCTCGAACCCACTCGTTTACCGAATGTGGAGCTTGGCAGCATAGCCGCATAGCTGCAGAGCGTTAATCGCGCGATCACTCCGTTCGGTGGGACACCATCCATAATGAAGAAAAGTACAATGATCTGAAATGGTGAAGGGTTTCAGACGTCGATCCATCGATTAGATGATTTGTATTATTATTATTATTATTATTATTTATTTTACAATTTGTTTTACGTCGCACCGACACAGAGAGGTCTTATGGCGACGATGGGAGAGGGTTCGAATCCACTATCTCCCGGGTTCAAGATCATAGCTGCGCGCCCCTAAACGCACAGCAAACTCACCCGGTGTTTAGATGTATGTATGTATGTACAGTATGTAAGTTTAACGACTAGAATACCTTTTTTTTTGCTAATGGTTTAACGTCGCACTAACACATCGAAGGTTTTGTCCGACTCGTTGGCTGAACGGTCAGCGTACTGGCCTTTGGTTCAGAGGGTCCTGGGTTCGATTCCCGGCCGGGTCGGTGATTTTAACCTTAATTGGTTAATTCCAATGGCACGGGGGCTGGGTGTATGTGTTGTCTTCATCATCATCTCATCCTCATTACGACGCGCAGGTCGCCTACGGGAGTCAAATAGAAAGACCTGCACCTGGCGAGCCGAACCCGTCCTGGGATATCCCAGCACTAAAAGCCATACGACATTTCATTTCATCGAAGATTTTCGGCAATGCAAGAATGAGAACGGGCTAGAATTTGGAAAGAAGCGACCATTACCTTAATTAAGGTACAGCCCCAGCAATTGCCTGGTGCGAAAATGAGAAACTACGGAAAACCACCTTCAGGGCTGCCGACGGTGGAATTAGAAACTACCCTCGCCCGAATGTGTTAGTGTTAACGAGTAAAAGCTATGTAATAAAAGCTTATAAATAAACATAATCGTGTTCATCATCGGAGGGCCGATAAAGCGTTCGCCTCCTACACTTTGTAAAATCCATCCTGACATATTCGTTTGACATACCTTCGCTCTTGACCTTTGGGAGAACTACCGGGTTTCAGCAAAACTTCTTTTCCTATAAATGATATCTTATTGATTCAGCCATTTTACTCTGAAAGACGAACTTCAGAGGCTCGGTGACCCCCACCCACACAGCGTTATCTCATTGACTTTTAGCAAATGAAACGATGATGGCATCGTTCCTACTGCAAGATTACAAAACTACATGCATAGACACAGATCGCGGGACGAAACCTCAAAAGCACTTATGACATACAGTACCGGTCAAATGTTCGGGAACATATTTGAATACCATGAAAAGTCACCTAGAACCAGAATGTCTGTCCTAGTAAATCTGAACTTTTTCTCTGAACTCTTGCGGCTAATTGCATATATTTCGCCGGATTTTGTTGATTTAGGTCAGGTATTGGAGGAGCTAAGAATGTCTAAATATTATAAAACCACTCACAATATCGCCTGTTTTAGAGAAGTAATTAGGTATTTTTTGCTGTAAATCATTGCAAGATTGTAGATTGTAGTTTTTTTGTCAGATGTGGAATAAGGCGAGCCTTTCTCCGAGGCGAAAGAAAATAAATGCTGTACCGACTGCACTTATATATTTCGAAGCTTAGCTGAAATTGGCTACTTTCCCTCGTCTGTATAGAGTAGTAAATGAGTTGCCGGACTGTGAGCGACTGCAGGGAGACTTAAACAATGTTGTGAGATGGACAGCAGACAATGGTATGAATGATGGGATGTAAAGTTAAGTTGTAAGTTTCACCAATAGGAAAAGTCCTTTCATTTTTAATTATTGTATTGATGTAGTGATAGGACCTCATGGGGAACAATGTAAGTACCTAGATGTTAATATAAGGAATGATCTTCATTGGAGTAATCATATCAACGAGGTTGTTAAGAAAGGTTGCACATCTCTTCATATGGTTATAAGAGTATTTAGGGGTTGTAGTAAGGATGTAAAGGAGAGGGCGTATAAGTCTCTAGTAAGACCGCAGTTAGAGTATGGTTCCAGTTTTAGGACCCTCACCAGGACTACTTGATACGAGAAGTGGAAAAAATCAGAGGAAAGCAGCATGATTTGTTCTGGGTGGTTTCCGACAAAGGAGTAGTGTTACGAAAATGTTGCAAACTTTGGACTGGGAGGACTAGGGAGTAAGGAGACGAGATGCTCGACTGTGTGGTATGTTTCGAGATGTCAGTGCTGAGTTGACGTGGAATGACATAAGTAGATGAATAAGCTTGAGTGAAGCTTTTAAAAGTAGGAAAGATCATAATATGAAGATAAAGTTGGAATTCAAGAGGACAGATTAGTAAAAATATTCATTTATAACACGAGGAGTAAGGGACTGGTATATGTTATCAACGGAAATGTTCGATAAATTTCGAAGCTCGTTGAAAATATTTAAGAAGAAGCTAGGTAAATAAATGATAGAGAATCTGCTACCTGAACGTCAGCCCTACATGCAGATCACGGATTGATTGATTGATTGATTGATTGATTGATTGATTGATTGATTGATTGATTGATTGATTGATTGATTGATTGATTGATTGATTGATTGATTGATTGATTGTCTTACATTAAACACCATGTTACTGAGCGAGGTATTGGAGTGAGCTTCTCCTCCACGTAAAGCAAAGCCAAGAATGCTAAGTCATCTTCGTACAGGCCATGAAAGCCCTGGAAGGGTTGGAAATTAAAGGCTTCCACTATCCGTAACCATGGCCGGATAGAGTGGTTAGATCTACGCCCGTCCGCATTTGCCACCAGGAATTAACATGGTACTCCTTTTTTGTGTAGGTCAAGCGAACCTCAGATCCATGTGCACTTCTCCATCAGTAGTTCTAATTTTATTCCGAATATAGCAGGAAAAGACCCTTCTGTAAGACTGGCCGTAGCCTCGGTTGTCAAAGAGTGCACGACAACAAAAACGTAACTTTGAGAGAAGAGTGTGCGTCAAAAGCCAAGTATCCAATCATTACCGGGATCATGACGTAGAGGGATAAGACAATAACGAAATGTGAATAAATGAGGAGTAGAAATTTCAAAGGCTCCAGGTGCCATATTTTGGAAAAAATATTTTTATGCACCATGTGGTTCCAAGTGCCACCGCCAATAACCTGTGTAGGTTCCATGTGCCGTTCATTGCTACAATAGTTTCCATACGTGTGAACAGGTGCCAGCATGTCCTAACTCCACGTCCGTAGGCCTTGGTTGTGTATAAGTACCGTGCATACGTAGTCAGTAAGAGTTACGTCTTGACAGTACGTTGCAGCTGCGCGACGTGCTTGTAAATATTGTGTATTATAAGGAGTGAACCTGCTCCAAAAAGGCGAAACAATGACGAATTTTATTTCCAAAAAGAACAACATCAGTTACGTGTACAAAGGAAGGCATACACAACCAGGAAAGGGAAGCACATGCCTCCCTCATCACTACCCAGTTCAAAGGTACGTTATAAGCGGCCATATTGTAAATTCACCACTATTTTGAGGTATAGTGCAAACGGGATCATAAGTAGATAAATAGGAAATTTAAAACATAGCATTGTATGTTTAATACAGTATTTTTTATTTTATGTCGTAGGTAATCTGCAAATGTCGATTCAGATGCAGTTCTCTATTACGTCTTTGAAGATTATTACCGGTTACAAGATGAAAATACTCAGGGTACGTATTTGCTTGGACTCATTCACGTTGCTCCAGTACAGCGGCGCCGTCATGGGAGTTATCAGGACCCAACTGACAGTCACAGACAAACAATCGTCCATTATACTGCCCCAGTAAAACAGGTGAAGGGATTGAGGTTTGTAAAGCAACGTTCCAAAATATTTTTTCTGTTGGTCACAATAAGTTGCAGACGTTGCAGAGCATTCTAAAACGATGTGAACGTATTTATGAAAGCAAGAAAGGGAGAACGTCTAAGTTCAGAAAGTCCTCTTCACAGGACTGGGACCTTATAAAAACACACATTGACTCATTTCATATAGACATAAGTCACTACGGACGTGGCAAATCTAGCAAAGAGTACTTCAGCACAGATCTCAACATCAACAGGATGCATAAAGCATTCATATAAAAGTATCTGAATAGTGAAGTTACATACAAAGTTTACCGAAAGGTTTTTACAACACGGTTAGATACATGCCGAACGTGTGACCAGTTTGCCTGTAGTATTTATGTGTGAAAAATGACATCGAATTACAAAAACTCAACAAGACACGCATCATAAAAAATATAAAACAGCAATAGATGGTATGTCTCGGGATTGTTACGATGCACGTTCCCCACATTCTGACACGTCTGTAATGTCTATAGATCTGCAGCACGTATTACTGGTGTAGGCATACATATTGCAGATTCTGATGATGGAGTGATGTGTTTATGGGATGAAAGTGTTGCATCCCGCGGTGTTAATGAAATTGCATCTTGCATTTTGAAGCTGATAAACAATGGTGATATTACGAGAAGAAAGCTTATAACAAGGTCTGACAACTGCGCAGGGCAGAATAAAAATCGTGTCATGATTTGCTTCATGCTTTTCTTGATAGAGCATGGTCACTTTCCTCGTCAGTGGCCACAGCTTTCTTATCTGTGACCGCGATTTCGGATTGACCTCAAAGAGGAAGAGAGTTTCGAAGGCATACAAATGTAACTTATTTGTGTGCACTTTGAGAGAAGAGTGTGCGTCAAAAGCCAAGTATCCAAACGTAACTTTGGAGGCGTAACTTTGGAGACGATTTGCATGCCATTGTATCGGCTGCTCGCCCTTCTAATCCATTCAAGGTTATAGCGATGGAAGCAGGCAACTTCTATGATCTGAAACATGCTGGAGACTCAGTTATAAATACTGCGAAGTGCAATATATCAAAATTGAGCATTATTAAAGTATCAAAATAATTTCCTGGTAAACTTTTCACTAAGAAAACATTCGAGGAAGCAGAGGACTGAAAAGAAGTAAACATTGTGAAACATGGAAGGCGCCCTTCTGACATAAGATCCACTTATCTCCATTGCATGTCTCCCAGGAGTCTACCTCCACAAAGAGGAAATATCTCCTTAATATGCTGCTGTATCTTTATGTTCATGCAAAGTCATTTTATGGACAGTTAATGCTCTGCGTAACAGATGCTGTAAGTTAGTATTCGTTTGTAGTGTTCTGTTCAGTTTATATTATAGAAGGAAAATACATTTTTGTTTATTGTTCAAAATAATGTCTTATGGCACTTAGAACCTTCATAACGAAAAGTGAAAGGGACTTGTAAACTTCTATAACTTTTGTGTCAGTACTCACTCAATAATACAATTTGTTTTGTATAATGTACCCTAGTATGATGCATCATATATTTTCTTCAAGTTATGATGATAAAATAATGGAAAATCAAAACTGTACTTAAATGTATAGGTTTTTTCTCTTTACTGTAAAATTGTCTAAAAGACACGTAGACCATTTGAAATTTCCACTCCTCAAATCATGTGTTAAGAACACAAAAATCAAGTAAAATGCTGTTAAAAATAAAGCCCGCACAAGTCTCCCGATCCTGGGGGATAATTGCACATAGAAACCGCCGAATAACCTGCATTATTGTAAGATCTGCGATGGGGCAGGCAAGTAATATTTGGCCTCATATTTGCAATAGATGATCCAGCACTACATCAACGTTTCTTTCCAATGAATGTTGGAAAAATCTTGAAATAAATCACATTCATAATAGCCATAATCATCCA
The DNA here is from genome assembly GCF_040414725.1 of Anabrus simplex. Lineage (NCBI taxonomy): Eukaryota > Metazoa > Arthropoda > Insecta > Orthoptera > Tettigoniidae > Anabrus > Anabrus simplex. The sequence continues at coordinate 743,632,478 of NC_090266.1, read as the reverse complement.
TTATTTGAACCCCAGATCACCAAACGCTGAATCTTTCCAATCCAATATCATGATTAAAAGTGCTGTTCTACAAAGTTCGGTGCTCTGATTTGCAACAACAACGTCTTCAGTTTTTTCTTTTGCAAGTTCCTTTACGTTGCACCGACACAGCGAGGGCTTATGGCGACGACGAGACGGGGAAGGGCTAGGAATGGGAAGGAAGCGGCCGTGGACTTAAGCATTTGCCTGATGTGAAAATGGGAAACCATGGGAAACCATCTGCAGGACTGCCGACAGTGGGGTTCAAACCCACTATCTCCCATATACTGAATACTGGCCGCACTTAAGCGACTGCAGCTGTCGAGCTCGGTCGTCCTCGGTTTAAAAAAGAGTTCTCTCATTTATAAAAATAAATTGCAACAGTTATGCTTGCCTTCCTCCGAGTGACAGAAGTAGCTTCGCTACAATTCTGAGACTTGCAGACAATTTCGCAGCAGTCGCTGGGTGGTGAACCTTGGATGCTTCTATCTGCATATAAACGACTTCACATTCAATAAAGAGAAGGGCACGAAATATATTGTCTGTATCTCGACTCTCGCAATATTTCATGTTCCGGAAGGCGTTTACTGAGAACGCTGAGACTTTTTTTAATAGTTGCTTTACGTCGCACCGACACAGATAGGTCTTATGGCGACGATGGGACGGGAAAGGGCTAGGAGTGGGAAGGAAGCGACCGTGGCCTTAATTAAGGTACAGTCCCAGCATTTGCCTGGTGTAAAAATGGGAAACCACGGAAAACCATTTTCAGGGCTGCCAACAGTGGAGTTCGAACCTACTATCTCCCGAATACTGGATACTGGCCGCACTTAAGCGACTGCAGCTATCGAGCTCGGTACTAATATTTTCGGACATATTTGTAAGTTTTGGAAAATGAAATAACCATGGATATCTCCGTTACTGCTCTTCGTTTGGTAAAACAAATGACGCATAAAATATTGGAAAATATATATTGTACAACTTTTATTAGGCCTCTGTACATTTTTTTCTACACACCTATTATTAACGGAGATATTTTACATTTCCTGTTTTGGTCCCCATAATATTGCTACGCCCCTGTGTAGTAATCAAATATACCGGGCGAGTTGGCCGTGCGCGTAGAGGCGCGCGGCTGTGAGCTTGCATCCGGGAGATAGTAGGTTCGAATCCCACTATCGGCAGCCCTGAGGATGGTTTTCCGTGGTTTCCCATTTTCACACCAGGCAAATGCTGGGGTTGTACCTTAATTAAGGCCACGGCCGCTTCCTTCCAACTCCTAGGCCTTTCCTATCCCATCGTCGCCATAAGACCTATCTGTGTCGGTGCGACGTAAAGCCCCTAGCAAAAAAAAAAAAAGTAATCAAATAGAATGTACAAGGCCTAGTGCACACCCCAGCTATCCCCGAACTCAGGTACTGCGTTTCTGGAAATTCTGGTAAGCTGTTTTCACGTGATGCAACAAATGAACAGAGAGATAAACAATTGGACTGAGCATACTTTCCACTTTTTTACACCGAATCCGAGAAAACAGCGTAAGTGTACAATGAAAAATTTTAAGTGCCCAGACAAAATTGTAATATTAATTGTACCGTATGCACGTTTTTACTATTTGCTTTACGTAGCACCGCCGCGCCGGCCCTCCGGTGTAGGGGTAGCGTGCCTGCATGTTACCCGGAGGCCCCGCGTTCGATTCCCGGGCAGATAAGGAATTTTTACCTGCATCTGAGGACTGGTTCGAAATCCACTCAATCTACGTGATTACAATTGAGGAGCTGTCTGACAGTGAGATGGCGGCCCCGCTCTAGAAATCCAAGAATGACGGCCGAGAGGATTCGTCGTGCTGACCACACGGCATCTCGTAATCTGCTGGCCTTTGGGCTGAGCAGAGGTCGCTTGGTAGGCCACGGCACTTCGGGGCTTTTGTGCCAGGAGTTTTGGTTTGGTTTGGTTGGGGAGAACGGAGCAAGTTGAAGATGATAAGCTTCCTTTCGACATTCCTCCGGAACATGGCGCGTTTTACGCCTGTGATGACATGCTTATTACTGCTTACCTTTTTATGGAACAGTACTGCAATGTTCAAATTTCTTGTTTAAATAGCTTTTTCATAAAGTAGTAAAGTTTAATTTTATGTACATTCGTCATCATGCCCCGTGCCCGGGGTAAGTTGACGAACCTATTGGGGTAAGATGACGAGCATTCTTCTCAACTGTTTCAACACAGAACATCACTGAAATTTGTTAAACATACCATCAAAACTTGAAGTAACTTAATTTTAATTGTGTACTACACGAGGACATACATTTCTAAAGAACATAAATTTAAAAAAAATTAAAATACTTTAAAATAAATTAAAAATCATTTCTAGAAGTTCCTGATAAAATTAATAACTACCGTGCACTACACTGAATACAAAAACTCTGAAGAAAACAGTTTTAAACTGGAATATCGTCGTTGCCGGGACAAAACCTCCTATGTGAAATATTTTAGCTCAGAACTTTGGCCGGTAAGGTTCTGTCATCTAAGGTGCAATAGTGTGTGCATATTGTCAAGGCATTCTCGCTCTTCATAAAGTATGTGCTGCGGGTCAGTATATCTCCAAAAATATTATCACATAGGAGGTTCGCAATGCCAGCTTCATAAAACATGGTGAATTAACATAACAATGAAAATTAATCAACAAACTCACATGATATATTTCTCAAGATTTCTTATATTGTATGTGCCTACGATCTTTCCTTCCTTGTCTTCTAATGAATAAGCACATTTCCCAATCCGTTTCACTACGGTGAAGTATCCCCGATATAACAAGAAAAACTTAGAAAATTGACCAGCTTCTGCTGATGACGGGAGTGGCACTCTGAGTAAAACCTTGTCACCAAGTTCAAATTCATCCAATTTAGTCTTCTTCTGCTGGCGAATTCGTTTATCTCCTGCTTTCTTTAAATTCTCCCTAGCCAGCTGGATATAAAAATCCTTAGTTTTCTCCTCTCCCAAGTCCAAGGCTAACATACTCGCAATTTCATCAGTAGGCTTCCTGCCGTGATGAATTTCATAGGGCGTAAATCCAGTGGACTCGTGCAACGTGATGTTACACCAACGTTCGACATTACTCAACTGTGAAAACCACGAGTTGTGTTTGTCATGCACATGTGCCCTAAATATACGTCCTATTTCACGCATCGTTCTTTCAACCATATTGCTTTGCGGGCAACGTACCGATGAAAATATAGTTTTGATCCCCAGTTCATTTAGTTTGGTATTCCAGATCTTCGAAATAAACTGGCTGCCATGATCAGATAGTATTCTGAGGGGACATCCGAACTCAGGAATATATCTGTCCACGACCTGTTTGAGACAACCCCTCCCTGTAGCTTTCCTCAATGGGTATATCTTGACATATTTGCTGAAGGCATCAATCAAGACAAAAACAAATTGGTAACCATATCTGGATTTAACTAACGGTCCAAACAGATCAACACTAATAAGCTTCCCGGGTCTGTCAACAATAACAGCCTGCCTGGGCCCCTCTAGAAGTCTAGTCGGGTGCTTAGAGCGTTGGCAGAGATCACACGTAGCGAGTATTTTCCTCACGTGCTTCCCATATTCCTCCACACAAAGTTACCCTGAATAGCATATAAGACCTTATTTGCTCCAAAATGACCCAGATCCTTATGATAAAACCAAATCAGATCCTCTTGCAGGGCTTTAGGTACACATACTTTGAACTTCCCAGAATAACATTTCCGAGTGAGAAAACCATTACATAATTTATACGTAAGTTTACCGTTCTCTAGAACAGTACCTGGTTCCTTATCTCTAAACGAGGTCAACAGTCCCGCCAACTCTTCTTCTCTTTCCTGCTCGGACAACAGATAACGAAGTCTATCTCTTTCTGCAGTATTATCAGTCATCGAGCCAACACAAATCAAAATACATTCTTTCACCTCTAAAGAGACAGTATTTTCCTCCTTAGGGAGATACCTGCTGAGAAAGTCAGCCATAACATTATCTTTCCCTTTAATATGACGTATCTTAAAATCATATTCACTTATGGTTAAAATCCAACGAGTCATACGATTACTAGTTAGTTTGTAAGTATTTAAGAATACCAAGGCCTGATGGTCAGTCCATATCTCGAATTTATTACCTAAAACATACATTCTAAACTTACTCAATGAATACATGATTGCAAGAAATTCAATCTCAGTGATCGTATATCTCTTTTCTGCCATACTGAGCCCACGACTTGCCAAGGAAACGATGCCTAAATTGCCGTTATCATCTCTCTGACATAAACATCCAGCAACTCCCTTCTCTGAACCATCAGTCATGAGAATAAATTCACGATCTGGCACTGGATATCTCAACAAAACTGCTTCATTAAATCCATCCTTCAACTTCTGGAAAGCCTCATCATGTTCTGTCCTCCACTTCCACTTCGCACCTCCTTTCAATAGCTCACGAAACGGCTCTAACAGCGCAGAATATTTACCCACAAAACGTCGAAAGTAATTACACATTCCCAGAAAAGATTTCAATTGTTTAACATTACGTGGAGTAGGAGTGTTGTTTATCTTGTCTAATCTCGTCTGTTCCGGTTTTACCCCCTGTTCAGATACAGTATGTCCCAAAAATGTAATCTGTTGCGAACACAATGTCGATTTACTCAGTTTTTAATGTAAATCCCCCTTCCCTGATTTTATGTAGAACAATCTGTAAGTGTTTAATGTGTTCCTCAAACATTTGGGATGCTATAACAATGTCGTCTATGTACATGGTCACAAAACTATCCGTATCTCTCCCTAATACTTTACTCATGGCCCTAATTAATGCTGCAGATGAAGTACGGGTCCCGAAAGGCACCCTGGCGAACTGATACAAGCAATTATTGTATGCAAAAGCCGTAAGTGGACGGTCGCTTTCTCTAAGTGGAATCTGCCAGAAAGATGACGACAAATCAAAAGTAGAAAACCATTTTCTACCTTCAAAACGTTGAATAAGTTCCTCTACCGTCTCCGCCCTTTGCTGATCGGCTTCAATTCTCATATTCATTAATCTGCCATCAATGCACAATTTTACCGTGTTATCCTTCTTAGGTATAATAACAAGTGGATTCAAATTAGGACTACATGATGGTTCAATTATATTATAATCTAGCATAATGTCAATCTGCTCTTCAACAGCGCTAGCGTATTTTAACGGAATGGGATATTTTGGTCCTACAAAAGTTGAGTTATCAAGAACATTAAATTTGTGTTCGTAAAGATGTGTTCTACCAGGCCGGTCACTAAAAACATCACTATGCGATATCAACAAATCACACAATTCATCCTTCTGACTCTCCGCTAAATTACATTTCTCCATTGTCTCATAAAATTCATCTCTAAAATCTCTCTGTATAGACACATGGCAGACATCAATATTTTTCCTAATATTAGGAATTTCACAAGGCCCTTCCGTACTAGAACACACTTTATTCGCACTAATTTCTGACAAAACATCATATGGTAACCTGACTTCCCTGCTACTCTTCCCCCAAATAAGATTGACATTACACAGATCAAAATTTAATTTAGCCTTGTGACATATTAACCAGTCAGTACCTAAAATAACGGCATAAACTAAATTAGGCACAACTAAGCATGGTTGGAAAATACATTCTACACTTATGTTAATGGGGACAGCTATTTGTTTATTCACCCTTTGAGACTTGTTTCAAACAGCTGTTACGATGAACGTATTCCTCACTGGAATTTCCGCCACATCATAATTCTCTCTCAAAACTTCCTCATACAGCTTGGAATTTACACATGACTTCTCACTACCAGAGTCCAACAAAATCTTAACTTTTCTGCCCCATATCAGCAGTTCAATCGTCGGTGTAACAGTGACACTACTTAAATTATCCTCATTACATAATATAAGATCGTTTAACAAATCTTGCTTTATATCTAAATTTAAATTACACTTATAAAATTTATTGTCTACGATTAAGTCGTCACTTAAAACATTTGAATTATTGCTACTTAGGTCACAATCATGTTCACTTACAACTATAGGCTGGTCGACATTAACATACTTATCTACCTTATACGTGAACTCACCATTTACGGACTGTCTCAGTGACCTGTTTATACAGTCCGTTGCGCGTTTAAATTACTTGGTTCGGTTACGACTTGTTGGTTACACACCTCAGTCGGCCTACCCTGTTGCCTATTTCCTCTAGCGTCATTATTATTATTATTATTATTATTATTATTATTATTATTATTATTATGGCCTGGATTCTCCCGCCTCCCAGCTTCTGGTTGATTTCCATAATCACGCCTCCCAGTCCTGAAATGTTCCGAACTATTTTGATAATTTCTATCCCTGTGGAAATTATTATTAGGTCTCTCCTGATATTCTCTTCTGTAGTTACGATTATTCATAGGCCTGTCTTGATTATTAGATTGGTTACCCCTTCCTTCTACATTCCTATTTAGTGTCCTGCTATTATCCAAGCTACTACCTAAAGCATCAAAACTTTCCAACAAAATTTCCATTTCCTTAATAGTCTCCACTCTTTGCATACAAACAGCTTCTCTTATTCTATCGGGATAGTGCTTAGCCATAAGTCTAACTATATCAGCCTCAGGTCCAATACATTCTAAATTTCTCCACACCAAAACATGAGCCAAAAAATATTCTGTCATTCTAACACCCTCGTTAGAATTATATCTGCCAAACATTACTCTCTCTCTCTCTCTCTCTCTCTACTCTGAACACCTTCACTCCAAAATTTAGCTATGAATTTTTCCTTAAATTCAGTTAGATTAGACATCGAGCTTTCATATACCTGAAACCAAGACTTAGTCTCTCCTACGAAAGCATTAGATAAGATCTCCAATACAGTTTCCCAGCTAATAATATCGTCTCTTAATTGAACAGCAAATTTCTTCTCTACTACTCTCATAAATTCCATCGGGTTAAATTCTTTCCCAGAAAACTTAGGTATATCATGATCTCTAGTGATTAAACCATTATTTACAATTATCTCACGTACATTCTTACTATCACGCACTTCTTGCTGGAGTACTCTCTGGCAACTCAGAAGTTTTTCTTCCACTGTTTCCTCAGACTTTTCTTGAATTTTTCTTAATTCTTCCAACTTTTTTTCCGATTCTCTCACCATCTGTGATAATGATTTTTGTTCACTCTCTAGATCACCTACTTCTCCAAGTTTTCTTTCCACATGTTCTACCCTACTAATACATTTCCTAGTTTCTTGCCCCACTGTATTGGTTATCTTTTCAAACCTTTCTTCTACTAACTCATTGATTTCTCCTTTATTAGACTCGATCTTGACGCCTAATTCATCAATCTGCTTGATGCATGTCTCACTAATTTGCTCTAATTCCGTATGGAGATTGCTCCGACCCAATTCCATTTCAGCTCTGATGTCACTACACTCCCTATTTACCTTACTTTCTAAATTATTAATTTGCTTACTTATTTCTAACACCTTATGATCTATCTTATTACTAACATCATCAATCTTCTTATTAATACTATTTATGACATTACTCTGAGCTTGAATTTTCCCACTCATAATATTATTCTGAGATTCAATTTTCTCACTAATGACCGCTTCAATTTTTTCACTCATAATATTATTCTGAGATTCAATTTTCTCACTCATAATATTATTTTGAGATGCAATTTTCTCACTCATAATATTACTCTGAGATTCAATTTTCTCACTAATGATATTATTCTGCTCAGTCATTTTGGACATCAGCAAATTAAATAAACCCAGGTCAATCACCCCTTTACTTTGATCTTGCGTGACAGCGTTTTCCTCAGTTTCTACTATTTTCTGACTTTCAGCAGGTCCCAACTTAGTCACCAACTCCCTATTTGTGTTACCACCTTGGATTTCCTTGGACACAATAACCTCAGCCTCATCACCTGACTGCATATTGCTATCCTTGCCCATCTTCGGTTTCCTACTAATTTTTCGCGATCTCAAAGCTATTTCCCCTTGCACTTCCTCTGACATTACCCCTTAAATACAAACTTCAACAAAATGACCTTGCTAACATTACTCGGTGAATTTAACATGTGCGTACTCATTAAAAGAACTGATCCATGTATATTGCTATTCAGAAACACTTTTTCTGAACCTTTCGAGTCCCACGTTGCTGGCGACACGTTGTGGCTACTCCAACCACTACTCTTATACCTTCATCTCCTTCACACAATATACATAACATTTGTTTGAGCGCCAGTTGCTTTTCAAATAAAAACAACAAAATTTGGTAGAGCATACCTCTTATATCAATTATCTCAAGGCGTGAGGTGATAAACTCACATATTTGGCAATATACGGGGATATGGATCAGGACAATATTAAATTACTGTTGCATTTCCACAACTGAGGATTGTACATGGAACTGGAATCACTTATTATAATTAAAATAAAACTGAGTTTATGACTATAATTTACGTCACAATGAACAAGCATTGACGTCTTTTAATTTAACAAAAAATATATCTAGTGAGATTTGCGGTAATATGAAAAAGAAAATTTAATCTAAACAAAAAAACTATTGGCATGAACTTGAAGTGAGATGTGATATCGCCGCCGATTACATTCTTCTTCATGTTATGAATGCATAACATGTCTGATGCTTTAATTACCTGATGTCTGCATACACCGCTGTTGAACTTGAAATTCCTGGAAAAACCTATGAGCTGAAGTCGGGAGCCGTCTGGTGTTATCTTCTTATATAACAAGGAGTTGGCCTACATACCATGTACGCGTGTAGGGAGCTCCAATGTAATTACGTCCACTCAATATATTATAAGAAATTGGAAAATATTATTGAAACATCTTGTGAAGTCCATCCTCACAAGAAGATGATGTTTCTTTATCAGCATAGTACCCGTCTCTGCTCGGATACAACCACCACTTGTAGACCTCCTCGATTATTACTTCTTCAAACACAACTCTTAGCTCTGACCATCACTCTAAGACCACTTCTTCCATTTGATACATCTGACTGATACATATGATCTGATAGATATGATACCTCTCACCACCGTTGCCTCGACTTTTATAACCTCGCGATGACGACTCATCTCCCTACTCTTTGTTCATCCCTTCCACTTCAACATACAGTAGCTGGCGAATACTGACACTTGGTCGCAATCACGTGCCCACGCACTGATGTCATCAGTCATGTGTCGTATAAGCGTACCCAAGCGGATTACAGTGACTATGCGGCATGAGTCACCGGAAAACCTACTTGCACATAACATTCTCAGTTAAACATAGCCTCGATTGCAAAATACTCTGCCAACATATCTAGCCAGAGTTACAAGCCACAGAATGACTATATCAAACCAACAAATCTCACTTACTAATATACAGCATAATTACAAACATATTCACTTAACCTATGATTAAATACAATAATATGCGTGATACCTAATTATTACAGTCTAAATTATGAGAAACAGAATATAAAATCTAATGAATCGGGTTAATAATGATAATAATAATAATAATAATAATAATAATAATAATAATAATAATAATAATAAATACTGAATGGAATCTGTAACCCTGTTTACGGTTACAATCTGAGTCTCACTGACAGCATGCATTGCGGCTATCATGCTTATTTCATCCCAGTCCCGTCTATCCGTCTTTCTATGTATTTATGTAATTAGCGCAAGGGTAAGGGTGACTACACAGCCTTATAGCTGGCTTGGGGTAAGATGAATTCGTCAACTTGCCCCCGTCATCTTGCCCCAGGCTACTTAAGAAACGGTTTGCCTTTATAATAGACAGACGTCTTGCAATCAAGATTCGGTTAACACTGAAGTTCCGATTCAGGATGTAGAACGGAAACTTTTTGATCGCTCCTTATAGTAGTAGTAGTAGTAGTAAAGTTAACCCATATTGGAATCTCGGAACTGTAAGATCGAGTCTTTAGCTGCTCGTCCGTTAGCCTCTGCCCCACTAAAATGAACTGTTACCAATTTTTGGTGTAGGTTGAGTGAATCCTCGTGCCATTGTGTCCCTACAAACGGAGAAATCGCATTTCTAAATTTCTGCAAACCACTTCCACGTGTATAATTTCAAGAAAATAAATTGCCTAAATTGTCTATCCATAAGTTCCCTTGAGGACCTTGAAGCAGTACTTGTGTCGGTAATTAGTTGCTGTCTAAGATACTGTAGTAATAGTTGTATGGAGGCTTTAATTAAGTCACTATTCCATCCTTGAATGCATATCTACTCCTTAGTCCCGTTTCTTGATGTGGAACCGGGGATGAGGTCAGATTAATTTACATGGCATGTTTTTACGGTCGGATCCCCTTCCCGACACCAACCCTATATGGAGGGATGTAATCACTATTACGCGTTTCTATGGTGGTTGGTAGTGTGGTATGTTGTCTGAATATGAAGAAGAGAGTGTTGGGACGGACACAGACACCCAGTCCCCGAGCCAGAAGAATTAATCAGAAGCAATTAAAATCCCCGACCGGGCCGGAAATCGAACCCGGGATCCGCTGAACCGAAGGCCAGTACACTGACCATTCGGCCAACGAGTCGGACCCTAATGAAAGTGAAATGATGACAGTGAATGAACCTGTGTAAGGCTGTCCCGGCATGTAAATGGAAGTGAAAATGGCCGCTGAAAACCTTCTCAAGACAGCAAACAGGGGATGGGGTTTTCGGAACCATGCGGCTCGCAAATACAGAGCTTGGCTGCATAGCCGTAACGCGCTAACACGCGTGGCCACTCTTCTCGGTATTTTTATCCTTGAATAATGGTGCGAAGACCCAGAGAAGAACCACATTCAGCATATCACCCAACAGCGCTAAGGTTCGAGTGTTGCATCATTGAACAGTGCAGCTCCCAGTCTTATCGTGAAGTAAAGAGTCACCTGGGTATGAGGATGTCTTAAGGGAAAGCAAAGTAAATCTCAACGACACAATGGCCGCCAGCGTCCCGGAAAGGTGTGATAATCCAACTGATGAGCCATTGCCACACTGGGGGAAATACAGGTAATTTCACGACTGGAAAAGCCTAAAGATCTTGAATAAATAATAACATAACGTTGCCCAAACTGGCCCGTGCGATGACGTCACGGGGGTCTTACGTTCCAGCCGTTTAAAGGCCATTGCCGTCTATTGCCGAACGTTCGGCGGCTGTAGAGCCACGGCTGGTCCGTGGTCCGACAGCTCTGCACTCCGACCGACCAACCGAGCAGAGGACGGATGGTAACGGTTCTACCGTGACTCTACACCCCTGCATTCGGGAGAGGGGCTGGCCCCTACCGTCGGCTGTCCTGAAAATGGTTCCCCATCGTTTTCCATTCTCCTGCACAAACGCGAATGCCGGGACAGTTCCTAGTGCAGGCCACGGCCGCCGGCCCTCTCATCTTCTACAGACATCTCCATCAGCACCACGAATATCCTGGCCTGAGAGGCGGCGTCACCGTCTAATGCCCGCCTCCCCCTTCAGGATAGGAATGAAAACAATTTAATAGTAGTAGTATTGCCGAAGCCCGGTCTAGAGAGCCAAGTAGCCTATAATGACCGAGTTGATTCGTCGTGCTGACTACATGACACCTCGTAATCTGCCGGCCTTCAGGCTTAGCAGCAGTCGCCGACGAAGACCATGGGCTGGGTCGCTGTGCAGGACTCTGCCACGACCTCCCGAAAGCAAGCTTTATAACACCTCCCTCCCCCTCATGGCACAACAGCCCATAAGGGCCATAGCCTGCCAAGTGACCACTGCTCAGTTCGAAGGCCTGCAGATTATGAGGTGTCGTGTGGTCAGCACAACGAATCCCCTTCGCCGTTATTCTTGGCTTCCTACATCGGGGCCGTCATCTCACCGTCACATAGCTCCTCAATTGTAATCAAGTAGGCTGAGTTGATCTCGATCCAGTCCTCAGAACCAGGTAAAAGTCCCTGACCTGGACGAAAATCGAACCCGGGGCCTCCGGGTAAGAGACAGGTACGCTACCCCTATACCGGGGGCCGGCTCAAGCTTCATAACTACCGAGCTCGATAGCTGCAGTCGCTTAAGTGCGGCCAGTATCCAGTATTCGGGAGATAGTAGGTGCGAACCCCACTGTCGGCAGCCCTGAAAATGGTTTTCGGTGGTTTCCCATTTTCACACCAGGCAAATGCTGGGGCTGTACCTTAATTAAGGCCACGGCCGCTTCCTTCCCACTCCTAGCCCTTTCCCGTCCCATCGTCGCCGTAAGACCTATCTGTGTCGGTGCGACGTAAAACAACTAGCAAAAAAAAAAAAGCTTCATAACTACATGACCTATTATTGTTAGCCAGCTCACTCAGCAGGTAAACTGTTGCCTCAGCTTCTCTGAACCTCACTCCAGACATATAATGTGGTCCCGAAGCATCCGCCCTACGCTTATTTTTAAAATCCATACACAAATTCAAAGACATTAATTTATATCATGGTAAATATAGGTCATTGCACTTCAGGACACTGCATGTAGCAGCAACCAAAGTAGGCACTAAGCTTTTCAAAACAAGAATACCTGCCTCCACCCTGCTTATCTTATCTGTAAGGACACATTTTTGGTTGAATATGAAAAGCAGTGTTATCGTTTCAAGCAGTAGAAAGTAAGCGATGAAACTATGCCATATAAGACCTCGATTTTGTAATGTTCCCTTCTTAAGAGAACGAAGAAATTGACAAACAAACAAAAAATATAATGTAAGCTTTTTATGGCTCATGTGTCACGGAACATGAACTACGACATCTGCATGCTACGTCACTTCCGAAGAGTATTTAAACAGGGAGGAGCGAGAGCCTGCAAGTAGGCCACGTAGGCTGATGCGCGACAGAGACATTTCCTTCAGCTAAGTAGTCAAGAAATTATTATTATTATTATTATTATTATTATTATTATTATTATTATTATTATTCCCGGATCCTTGTAAGAATGGTCAGCGAAGTGGCCTTCGGTTCAGAGGGCTCCGGGTTCGATTCCCGGATGGGTCAGAAATTTTAATCTAAAAATTCCCTTCGCTCGGGCACTGGGGTTTGTGCGGTTCTCAACATCTCTGCAACTCGTACATCACACACAATACTATCCTCGACCACAATTACATGCAGTTTCCCATAGACAGCAGATGCCACTCACTCTCCTCGGAAGATGTATGTCAGGCTAGCAATAGCCAGGCGAAATTATTATTATTATTATTATTATTATTATTATTATTATTATTATTATTATTATTATTATTATTTTGCTAATTGCTTTACGTCGCACCGACTCAGATAGGTCTTATGGCGACGATGGGACAGGAAATGGCTAGGAGTGGGAAGGAATCGGCCGTGGCCTTAATTAAGGCACAGCCCCAGCATTTGCCTGGTGTGAAAATGGGAAACCACGGAAAACCATTTTCAGGGCTGCCGATAGTGGGGTTCGAACCTACTATCTCCCGAATACTGGACACTGGCCGCAATTAAGTGACTGCAGCTATCGAGCTCGGTATATTATTATTATTATTATTATTATTATTATTATTATTATTATTATTATTATTATTATTATTATTATTATTATTATTATTATTATTATTATTGTCCGCTTCTTACCTGAATGGTCAGCGATGTGGCCTTAGGTTCAGAAGGTCCCGGGTTTAATTTCCGGCCGGGTCGGGTATTGTAATCGCGTCTGATTAATTATTCTGGCTCGGGGACGAGGTGTTTGTGTTTGTCCCAAATCTCTCAACTTCATACTCATCAACACATCATATTACCAACCACCACAGAAACGCGCAATAGTGAGTACATGCCCCTCCACATAGGGTTGGTGTCGGAAAGGGCATCCGGCCGTAAAGAAAGGCCAAATCCGCATGTGTAACACAGTTCGCTTTAGAAGCGGTAGACGAAGAAGAATATTGTTGTTGTTGTTGTTGTTGTAAGACAAGGATGTCTTCCCTCACCAGGGTTATTTTATGTTTTCGCCGAATGGATTATGAACGAGTCCCGAACACACTCCCAACTATGGGTTAAAGTCGGAAGAAGACTAAAGTAAGCCATCCATTTGGCCGATGACCATGCTATAATTGCAGACATTGTAACTGTCTTGTCAAGAAAGCAGCTACTACTAAAATAATGAGAAAGCCGTGGACCATGAAATGAAAATCAGTTTCAGTTAACAAAAGAAGCAAGAATTCGCGTCCATTACAATTGCAAGTAGTTGGCAAGCCAGTGCATCAGGTGATTCAATTCAAATACCTTGACCAGATTATTACAGAAAATGTACACTGCCATCATAAAATTAAGACTCGAATAGCTACGGCAAAGCAAGCGTTCTGTGACACGCAGTCCCTCTTACGGCAAAGTACGATGTCTGGGAGCCTACGTAAACTGATAGCGTGATAACGAAGGCATATGTTTTGTATGTTGCGTTGCATTTACAGAATCCTAGACGCTCGATAAGGAAGATTTTAGGGGCGCGCAACTGTGAGCTTGCATACTGGAGGTAGTGGGTTCGAACCCCACCGTCGACAGCCCTGAAGATGGTTTCCCATTTTCGCTCCAGGCAAATGCTGGGGCTGTACCTTAATTAAGGCCACGGCCACTTCCTTCCCACTCCTAGCCCTTTCCTATCCCATCGTCGCTATAAGACCTATCTGTGTCGTTGCGACTTAAAGCGCTGGCCTTCTGAGCCCAACTTCGCAGGTCAGATCCTGGCTCAGTCTGGTGGTATTTGAACTCAAATACGTCAGCCACGTGTCGGTAGATTTACTGGCACGTAAAAGAACTCCTGTGGGAAAAAATCCAGCACCTTGGAATCTCCAAAAACCGTAAAAGTTGTTAGTGTGACGTAAAACCGGTAACAGTACTGTATTATGATTGGGAGGACTTCAAGCGTTTGGTATTTGAGATGTGGTGCTAGCGTCGAATGTAGAAAGTATGGTGGACAAGGAGCATAGATGACCAGCGTTGTGGTGAGTTCGACAATGTTCGTGAGAGGAGGCAGGTACTGAGTTAAATTAGGAAATTACAGGATATGTGGATAGGCCATAGATGAGGGTAGTACTTTTTCGCGATAGCGATATTATGTGAATTGTTTATAAAGGCTTGTACTTCTGTATTTCCATTTTTCATGACTTGTAAACCACTTTCTGGTGTGTCTTGAAAACGCGATAAAATATACTCAAAATGCGTAATTTGTATTAAAATCTATATATATATAAAATAACTTGTCCTGACTGACTGACTGATTCATCATCGCCGAGCCAAAACTGCTGACCATAAAGAAATGAAATTTGGGGGATATATTCATATTAGGATGTAGGTGCTCGCTAAGAGAGGATTTTTGGATATTCCTTCTCTAAGGGGGTGAAAAGGGGGGTGACATTTTAAAATGAGTGTATCTATATCTCAAAACTTTAAAGGTTTAGAGATGTAAAAATTGGTATTTAGAATCTTCTTTAAAAATAAGGAAACACGTATTTTTTTGTTTTCAGAAAATTCCAATAGGAGGAGTGAAAAGGGTGAAAATGGGGAAAAATGGATTGAATGCCTTTAATCAGGATACCGGTACTTATATCTCAGAAATGGAAGATATTACAGACCTGAAAATTGGTGTTTGGGATCTCCTTTAAAAATAGAGAAACACGTATTTTTTTGTTTCTGGAAAATCCAATTAAGAGGGGGTGAAAAGGGGGTAATATTTTAAAATGAGTGTATCTATATCTCAAAACTTTTAAAGGTTATAGATGTGAAAATTAGTATTTAGAATCTCCTTTAAAAATAAAGAAACATGTATATTTTGTTTTCGGAAAATCCTAATAGGAAGGGTGGAAAAGTCTGAAAAAGTTGTCCAACGCCTTTCATGAGTCTACTTATATTTCAGAACCTGAATATATTACAGATCTGAAAATTGGTGTTTGGGATCTCCTTTAAAATAAAGAAACACGTATTTTTTGTTTCTGGAAAATCCAATTAATGGGGGGTGAAAAGGGGGGTGATTTTTTAAAATGAGTGTATCTATATCTCAAAAATTTTAAAGTTTATAGATGTAAAAATTGGTATTGCACCCATAAGCGAATTTGGCCTAATTTAATTCACAATTAAATTGAATATTTTCACATATGAGATACCACAGTGAGGCTGTGAAACTAGCAGTCACAAAGGAACTTTCTGGCGCCAGTCAGGCGGCGAGAAAATCCATGAAACTCTTCTCTAGGCACGACCAAAATGGTAAACCATCCTTAGGGTCCTTTCCAATAAATTTTATGACACCGCCTGGGAGCGGCGAGTTGCTGGTCGTTCTCACGAGAAAAGCACGCGTTGAAGCCTGACCTACTTTGCTAGGACAATAGGGGGCCAACGACTATAACCGCCAATTCTTGGGAGGAAGCGGATGCACCCACGTTTGGAAGAGCGCGAAAGTCTCAGCCAATCAGAATATTCAAAATTTGAATGAGCTGTCGTACCGGGAAAACTACAGTCAGTATCTCGCGATCTGAAGCCCGATGTGGTAGTGAAAAACAGTGTCCTGACTTCTTTATAATATTTGGTGAATTATCAGTACCAATCCGTGGTTAATTAGTGCCTAATTATTAAAATTCAACTGCACACGGAGGAGTAATTGGATCTAGAAGAAGGAGCTGTCATGGCAGGATGAGGCCATCCACCGGAAGAAAATAACACCAGTGACGCGCACCGTCGTGTGGATTATCCTATGATCTTTTCCCGCGGCGCAATATCACATGTGAGTCGGACAAAATTTAGGAAGTTTTGCATATAAATTTTGAAAACCATAACCTACGGATGTACGAGAAAGCGCTCCCGAGGACTAGATTATTACGCCACATCCCTTCCACGGAACTATTTTCCAGGTGGTGGGAGGAATTTCTACAAAACCCAGCGACCACAGGGTCGAGCTCTCAGTGTTTTTGGAGTGCTCAGTCAGTCGTTGTGAATTGTCAGTCGTTCTCAGTCGTTGTGAACTCTCAGTCAAGCTCAGTGTTTTTGCAATCGTTTTGAATTCTCAGTGTCTTCAGAGTTCTCAGTTGTCTTGTTGAGTCTTGTGTGTATCTACGTTTGACAATGTGACAGAGTATGTCAGCAAATGCATTTAGTCAGCTTTATTTTGGCTGGTAAGAAAACGATTAGACACTTGTAGGCATTTTTAGAAAGCCTTGTATTATTTACTTGGGAGAATAGCATTCCAGAAAATGAACATTTTCACAGACTTTTACTGTAAATTCAGGGAGAGTAGGCAAGAATTACACTTTCAACTCAAAATGAACTCACATTACTAGTCGAGGGAAAAACAAGTCTATGTTTTTCAGCATATTCACATAAAAACATTTCTAACCAGCGGGGAGTGTTACATGTGAGATCAGTATAAAATTTTCTCCACAACATAAATTGTATTTAGCTTGTTTCTACCATTCTACAAACTGTTTGGCAAGCGAGATGTTTACGGGGAGAAACCAGTAAAGACAGACAGGAAGGTGATTGACTTTCTTCAATGGAGGCCGCAATAGTCAACCTTGAGGAGACGTTTATGTCCCAGTAGGGTTAATGTACTGTAAGCTGTAGTGTAAACAGAGCTGAGGGATCGGCGAGCAGGCCAGCAGGTGTTTTTGCAGGTAGATAGCGAGGCGACCATCCTTCTACAACAGGCAGGAGTCTGCAGTGGCATGTTCTAACTTTCACTGGAGTGAGAGAAATACGAGTGTTTTATGCTAATATAAACGTGTGTCACGGCATGGCAAGAATGTGTCAAATTTGCGTGTGTAAAAAAAATCTGGAATACCACATCAGCTTGAAGATGGAATTCTAATTTCAACCATGACAGGGGCCGGTGGGTGAACCGACCTGCCTCCACCATCACAGGTATGAGCATCATTATAATGTAAATAAATATGTAGGACCGTGGCAAAATCGATGATCAATGTAGTTTAGAGTACTAGGTAGGGTTGTAAATAATTCACAGTTTTATAATACTGCTAATAATAATAATAATAATATAATAATAATAGTAATAATAATAATAATAATAATAATAATGTTTATGTTGCACTTTCAGATAGGCTTATTTTGTGCACTTTGTTTAAGTAGATGTTTGTTTGCGTGTATTTATGGTTGATTTTGTAGTATGTCACTTTGACAGTTAGGCAGCTTTGATATTGGATCTACGAGTGTAATGTCAGTTTATTATTATTATTTCATCATGTTTATTTAGATCGATGACTAGAGTCATACTTTTGTTGGAGTTTGATCTTGTGGACGCCGTCGCGATGATTTCAATGTTTATTTCGGTAGTTTGCGCTTTCAGCTTGTTTTATGTTGCGGAATCATCCTTCTGATGTCCGGTTTTGATTGTACTTATCCCGCGTATTTTGCGACGATTTTTGGTAGACGCGAATTTTTATTTCTGGGTAGTTGCAGTGGCGCATGTTTCAACATTTGTGTTTTGAGAGGCAATCTCGTCATTCTTTGTTTTGATAGAAACGGTGAGCGCCATTGATGAGTCAGCTCTGTGATTTTTGTGATGTGTTAACAGTGAATGATCGAGAGATCGAGCTAGATGA
Organism: Anabrus simplex; assembly: GCF_040414725.1. NCBI lineage: Eukaryota > Metazoa > Arthropoda > Insecta > Orthoptera > Tettigoniidae > Anabrus > Anabrus simplex. The sequence continues at coordinate 743,613,865 of NC_090266.1, read as the reverse complement.
TTAATATCCCTGATGAGCTACGTTGATGATGGAAATATGATATTGGGACCATGTCTTGATTTGTCGTAAGAAGCCGTAATGTGCACGACAGATATTTGTGCCCGCCGGATACGAGCGAGGCTGTGTTGTGAGAATAATGAATAATAATGACGTCGCGAATTAATGTGTAAAAAGAATGGTGAAATAAAGAGTTTAACCACGTGTGTTAAATGTGTTACGACATGGGTTACGATACTACAGGCAGGAGCCTGTATTTGTTTAAATAATTCCAGGGAAAGTAGATGCTCGATAAAAATGCTAGCCAGTGTACAATGTGAACAGAGCGACGAGTCAATGTGTTTTGAATATTTATGTAGAGTCACGGATGACGTGAAGTAACAGTAATTTGTCCATCAAGGTTAAATAATATCATGTCCAGACATTTATCGTCTGAAGTTTGAGATTGCCGTCAAATTCGCAATATTTCATTTTGCTACTCGCAGCGGGGTATGTTTTTCTGGTGACTCCGAGTTTGTTTTGCGCTTTCTATCCTTTTAATTTCCAGTAGGCCGCGATGGTGGGATCCAAGTTGCTTATTTGTTTTCCTTTCTGTTTGTATCTTTTACCGTTTATTTGTAGGACTTAAGCGTATGTGAATTATTTATATTTGATGTGATGTAAATAGATAAGTGTAGCTAGGCTAGTTTTTTTGATCTCTATTTTTTTGTGTCGGAGCAGTGTTTCTCCGTTAATTAATGTAATGATGTAAATACCATTTCAGTTCTTAGGTTTATTGGATCATCGATTATGTCACAGTCGAAATGGTAGTGGTATGCTCATACCAGGCATCTAAGTAATTACCAAACTTTCTTTCAAAATCCACTACATTTTTATTTTGAAATGAAGCGATCTTTAAATAAACCAATTGTATAAAACTGCCGCAATAAGTGGTAAATAAGATGGCATCTGCCTCCATCTAGTGGTGATACCACAAATATGAATTAATAATAATAAATGCAGTTAGCGGCAAAGTCAATAGAAATTTTAATGTACAAGGATCGCTATCATTTGATAATGTTAACATCAGGCATTTGGCCTAAAATTCTGTTTATTTTAAGAAGTCCAGTCTATCACAGACATGCAAATGAAGTTTAAAATTTAGATGAGTGGTTGGATACGCTCAGAGTGATGTTTGAATAATTTATTTTGTTTATTCATGAGGTGTTGAATAAGACAACAGTTATGTAGGAAATGAAGTGTGATGTTCATGGTTGTTCTGTTTTCTTCGATTTATTCTTTAAGTGATACGCTTGCTTAGTGCAGTCCATGATTATTTAATTTTGGGTATTTTACCAAATGAGCAACAAGTGTTAAACATTTAATAACCTATAAGTCAGTGTTTTGGTGGCATAACAGAATTTAATTTATTTTATTATGAGTCAACTATTTTAAATTTATTTTTGGGAGATAGTTTCTCCGTAATATATTTATATTTCAAGAAGGTGGTCTTTCTGACCAGAGAGTTGAATTGAGTCATGTTATTAACTTGAATATTTGGGAGACTTGTTTCTCCGTAATGTATTTCTATATTTCAAGAAGGTGGTCTTTCTGACCAGGAGTTTTAAACTGAGTCATTTTTATTAACTTGAAGACAATGTCAACATAGTCTGGTCTATTTTAACTAAGGTGTTTTGACCTTCACTCAGTTTATGTAGGCAGTTTATGATTTGCTTTGTAAGGCAGATCCTTACTCTTTAATATTTTATTAGTCATTGTTATTTCATTTGTTTACATTTTCCACTAGTTCAGTTTACGTTCAATTTTCGCACTTTGCATTTTATTTAATAAATTAGTCTTTTATTTAAATTTTAATTCAGTCTTGGGTACCGTCTTTTTAGTTAGTTTACCCCTTCTTTTCATTCCCTCACTCCTCAATCAGCGGGTGGCCTCTCCGGGGATAACGGACGGGCACGTCTGAGAAAGAAGAGTCTACATGCAGCGGTGAGTATAATTTTACATGTCATTTATTAAAGGAGCAGCCGGCGCACAGAAGAAAGAAGAGATCACCGCAGTTGTTGCCTTTAAAAGGGCACAGTATTTAGAATCTCTTTCAAAAATAAAGAAACACGTATTCTTTTGTTTTCCGACAATCCCAATAGGAAGGGTGTAAAAGGGTGAATAATGGGTTGAATGTCTTAAATGAGGCTACTTATATTTCAGAACCTGAAGATATTACAGACCTGAAAATTGGTATTTGGGATCTAATTTAAAAGTAAAGAAACACGTATTTTTTCGTTTTTGAAAATTCCAAATATTGGAGGATGAAAAATGGGGGGGGGGTGATTTTTTTAAAATGAGTGTGTCTACATCTTAGAACTTTAAAATTTACAGATGTAAAATTGGTAGTTAGAATCTCCTCTAAAAATAAAGGAACACGTATTTTTTTGTTTGCTGTAAATCGCAATAGGTGGGGTGTAAAAGGGTGAAAAATGGGTTGAATGACTTTAATGGGGATACATATATCTCAGAAACGAAAGATATTACAGAACTGAAAATTTGTATATGGGATCTCCTTTATAAATAAAGAATCACGCATTTTTTTAGTTTTTGGAAAATCCAATTAATGGCGGTTAAACAGCAGTGACAAATTGGGGTGAATTTTTTGAAAGACTATATCTACAGAATATCTTGGAAACGTAAAATGTTACAGACGTAAAAAGTGGGTGTTTGGAATCTCCTGGAAATGTAAAGAAACATAGGTGATTTGTTTTTGGAAACTCCACTTAAGGGGAACTCAAAAGGGGAGAAATTTTAAAATGAGAATTTTTACAGTATATCTAAAAAAACATAGCATGTTACAGAAGAGAAAAATTGTGTTTTTATCTCTATTAAACATAAAGAAACGTGTATTTTTAGTTTTCGGAAATGCCACTTGGGTGGAGGGAAACGTAACTGAAAATGACTGAAAATGGTGTTGAATTATTTTAATTACGCTACTGATATCTCAAAAATGAAGGAATTACAGACGTGAAATTTGATATTTGCAATCTTCTTTAAAAGTAAAGAAACACGTATTCTCGGAAAATCCAATGCGTGCGTGTGTGTGTGTGTGTGTGTGTGTGTGTGTGTGTGTGTGTGTGTGAAATAATTGAAAATTTAATTGACTTAATTGTATGAGAATACATACATCTAATACAAACTAAAGCTGTTACAGACGTGAAAATTCGTATTTGGATCTCCTTTAAAAACAAAGAAAAACGCGTTTTTAGGAGGAAACCATCTTGGAGGGCGGGAGTGTAAAGGAGTTGAATTCCTTTCATGAGGACACATAAATCAAAAACTGAAGAAGTTAGAGTCGTGATAATTGGTATTTAGAAGATCCTTTACTATTAAAGAAACACGTATTTTTTGCGGGAATATTCACTTAGTGGGGGAGGGGAGTAGTGTGAAATGAAGTGAAAAAAATAAATTATTTTTATGGGGATACTTATATCTCAAAACTGAAGGTAATAGACGTGGACATTGGTGTTTGGAATCTCCTTTAAACATAAAGAAACAAGCCTTCTTTTAATTTTTTTGGGGAGGGGAGTGGGTGGCGGTAAATGAACTTAACGGTGGTGGGGTGTAGAAGGAAGCGAAACCTATTGATCCTACTGTTCTTAATGTACTTATAAGGATCCTCCGTTGCTCAGGCGGCAGCGCGCCGGCCTCTCACAGCTGGGTTCCGTGGTTCAAATCCCGGTCACTACATGTGTCATTCGTGCTGGACAAAACGGAGGCGGGACAGGTTTTTCTCCGGATACTCCGGTTTTCCCTGTCATCAGCCATTACAGCAACACATAATAATAATAATAATAATAATAATAATAATAATAATGTTCCGGACCGTCGTCAGTTGTGCGGACTGCGCTGGAAACGGCTCCTGGACTGGTAATGACTAAGAATGCAGTCCGGGCGCGGGCTTAGTGCCGCCAAGGCACCCAATATGACACCACGCCGATTCTCCTGAAGGATTTTATCCATATTAAAAATGATTATAGGAAAATATGGCAAAGATTTAGGGACCCAACTGACCGGGAGGAATACCTGAGCCTAGCCCGGGAAGTACGAAATCGATTGCTGGAAAGGAAGATTGAAAAATGGGAGGAAACATGCCGAAATCTAATAGAAAACGAGTCAGATCGGGAATTTTGGTGGATTCTCGCCGAAAACGAGTCAGATCGCGAATTTCGGCGGATTATATATCTAAAACAATAAGCATTCAATTATAAATTTTAGTATAATACCGTAGCGAAGCACGGGTATCTTGCTAGTCTTACATAAATACGAAACCGACGATTTTTTAAAATAAAATTGTATTTTGTTTTTTATTCTTCTTCTGGAAACTTAAACGGATGAGTTTGTGCGCCCTTGGATTGCCTGAACATTTTGTTGTCTGTTAAGCTCAAATACCCAGAGTTTGCTCAAAGAGCCCTGCAATGTATTTGGATTCCTACCAAGATTGTATTTATGCTGAAAGGTATTTCAGCACATACAGTTTCATTGTAAGTGATAGGAGAACACCAATGACAGAAGATGTTCAGGTATGTTCTACGATTTCCTTCAACAGTGTTGCTGATCACGAACATAACTTACGTTAATTTCATTTTTTTCAAGCATCCTAATTTTACATCAAGTTCAGCTTCTAGCATCCCAGCAACTCAGCTTTTAAATATGCCCGTGTCAAAATACTAAGTAAACACGGACGAATCATCAAGTTGTGACCTCAAAACGCCTCCCCCTACTTCCTCTTCATCATTATTTCCCTCTACTTTTCAAAGATAATTTTCTTCTTCTTCTCCTTCTTCTTCTTCTCTACTTCTTCGTACTATTCTCTTCACCTTTCAGCTGAAGGCGATATTCCGGTACCTTCTTGAATTTTATACCTTTTTGGAACTTTCTTTTAATTAGTACATCTAGTACTTAATATTCATATGTTTCTTATGTAGGCCTAATCACAATGTGTTTTATGTATATACACAAAACCCAGTCCCCGAGTCAGAAGAATTAATCAGAAGCGATTAAAATCCTCGACCCGGCCGGAAATTAAAACCGGGACCCTCTGAACCTAAGGCCTCAACGCTGACCATTCAGCTAAGAAGCGGACAATAATAATAATAATAATAATAATAATAATAATAATAATAATAATAATAATAATAATAATAATAATAATAATAATAATCATTTCGCCTGGCTATTGCTAGCCTGAGATACATCTTCCGAGGAGGGTGAGTGGCACCTCCTGTCTATGGGAGACTGCGTGTAACTCTTATGCTAAATTACAGAGATCATCAAATAGCCTGTCAAAATGTCTGTTTTTTTTTTTTGTTTTTTTTTTACAAACAACTACTACAAGACGAAGAGGGAACAGAGAGTTATACACATTGGTCACAGGAGTCCCGGGGTTGATTCCCGATAGGGTCGGGAATTTTAACCATCATTGGTTAATTTCGCTGGCACGGGGGCTGGGTGTATGTGTTGTCTTCATCATCATTTCATCCTCATCATGACGCGCAGGTCGCCTACAGGTGTCAAATCAAATGTCCTGCACCTGGCGAGCCGAACATGTCCTCGGACACTCCCAGCAATAAAAGCCATACGCCATATCCATTTTTTATGCTTTCCTTTAGCAGTGACGGTTGAACGGAGGGGGATTAATTCCTTCATAGGAAAATCCGGGGTTCGATCTCCGATAGCAACAGGGTCTTAAAAATAGATTCCATTTCTCAGAAGCTCCTGGTCAACTCCACCAGTTGCACAATTGGGTAACGGAGGAATTTCTTCAATGGTTGTGGGGGGGGGGGGGGGGTGGCGGTCAAGAATTTCGCTGCCCTGATCACATACATGAAGATCAAGAAACTGTGGAGCAAATTACTCCACATTTCCCATGAACTTCTAAAGCAAAACAGATATTTTATATTCAAAATCTTACGTGCATATTGAAAAGAATGTATATCCTTCTACCACGGAATTCGTATTTACTCGATAAGAGACAAGATAATCTAGTGAAAGGGTTATTTTCTCTTAAATATGTAGGAGATCCAATGGTATAGCTCAGTATCTGAATAATCAAGGTTCAATTTCTTGGTGTTGGCAGAGTCAGTCCTGATAGATTTTTTTCTCCTCTCACTTATAACTACACATTGGATTTGTATGCAAATTCTGTTTGCCCTTATGTAGACCTCCAAAACTGACACGGAAGTGCGTTTGAAGGTGAAACTGGGCGGATTATTAAGTTTAATAGTGCGTATATTTGAGATTAGTGCATACATTTCAAACTTCGGATTTATTGTGCATGTTTTCGGCTTTTATTATGCTTATTTTAACGTGTTGTACAAGCAGTCTTCAACAAAATGTAAAATAATTAATGCCGTGAACTATTTCGGCAATGAAACTGTTCAAAGGGATCTTCAAGACACAATTCCAAATCACACCAGAGTCAATCCAGAAGCTAGAAACACGTGGATTGCGTCTTGGTGATTCACTGGACATTATGGAGAACGTGAAGCATGAAATGGAAGGTATCCTAGGAAAACTCGGACTCCGGCTGCAAACAAAATATATGTCCTTAAACGTAATCCGGGCTACGACATCATGGTGGCTATAAGCAAATATTTGGCTGGTAATATTAATATGGCTCTACCAGAATATTTAACACCTACACTCGCTCCCCAATTCAAGTACTGTTCTCTCACATCTGTAGATGTAGAGAGATCATTCTCCGCATTGAAGCTAGTTTTAACACACAAACACCACACATTTAAATCGGAAGACTTGGAGAAGACTGTTGTAGAATACTGCAAAGCAAATTATGAACAGGAAAAGTAGGGTATGCAGTACAAAATGAATTAAGCAAAGCAAAGCAAAGTCATCTGCGTACAGGTCATGAAGGCCCTTGGAGGGGTGGAAGGTAAAGGCTTCCGTTATCCGTAACCTCGGCACTTGATGGGGTTGAGTGGTTAGCTCTACGCCCGGCCGCCTTTGCCCCCAGGAATTAACCTGTTACTCATTTTTGGTGTAGGCTGAGTAAACCTTAGGGCCATGTGGACCTCCGGAAGTGGAAATCTCGTTTCTTAAATTTTACGAACCCACGTCCTTCGGGGCGAACTGAGCACGCCTTTACCGCCTCGGCCAGGCAGCCCCTGAATGAATTAATAATAATGTCATTAGCTTTATGTCCCACTAAATACTTTTTTAAGGCTTTCGGAGATGCCTAGGTGCCGGAATTTAGTCCCGTATGAGTTCTTTTACGTGCCAGTAAATCTACCGAAGCCGGGCTGTGTGGCTCAGGCGGTTGAGGCGTTGGCCTTCTGACCCCAACTTGGCTGGTTCGATCCTGGCTCAGTCCGGTGGTACTTGAATGTGCTCAAATACATCAGTCTTGTGTCGGTAGATTTACTGGCACATAAAAGAACTCCTTCGGGATTTAATTCCGGCACCTCGGCGTCTCCAAAAATCGCGAAAGTAGTTAATGTGACGTAAGGCCAATAACATTATTAGAAACCTACCGATACGAGGCTGACGTATTTGAGCACCTCCAAATACCACCGGGTTGAGCCAGGATCGAACCAACCAAGCAGGGGCCAGAAGGCCAGCGCCTCAACCGTCTGAACCACTCAGTTCAGCGTATAAAATGAAAGAGGAATGTGTATTTAAGTATGTTTCTTCACGTTTTTGGATTTTTTTATACAGTTTTCTTAAAACCTTATTAATTGATTTATCATGTGTATCGATCAACATAGTGCGTCTTATCTAGGAGACGTGTGCATATTGTTTTAACAACGAACACTGATAGAAGGATACGTCTCACGAACTATGGACGGATTGTTTGTACTAGTGGGACAGTCGCAGCTGTAAGTAGTGTGATTTTTCTATTCAGTTGTTTTTTTATGATCATGATTTTATGTATGGTGTGGGTAAATCGTGCGTATCTAATAAAGGAATGTTACGTTTGCATTTCATACAGTGTTTAATAGCATGAAAATATGTGCATACTTAAATGGATATTTCACCACTTTTTGCAGCATAGTTGCATGCTTATATATAATGCTATATACAGCATATAAGTCCGATGTCTACTTATAACAAATGCAGGCGTATTTTCTTGCTCCAGTTACTAGAGCACTATTCCTGATTTCAAATACGAATAGTTAAAAATACACATGTCCACTAATGCGCACACCACAAAGACAAAACATTTTATTCAAGGGCAAAACTTGATTATGCTGGTAAAAGGAAACTACTACTAGCCGGACTGTTTGGCTTAGACAGTGACGCTGACTTCCTGAGCCCGAGTTGGCGGGTTTCAACATGCTCAAATAAATCAGCCTCATGTCAGTAGATTTACTGGCACGTGAAAGAAGATCTAAGGGACAAAATTCAGGCACCTCCGCGTCTCCGAAAACTGTAGTAGTTGTAGTATTAGTAGTAGTAGTAGGACGTGTAATAATAATAATAATAATAATAATAATAATAATAATAATAATAATAATAACAGTCATCAAAATCGTCGTCATCGTCATCTTCTTCTTTTCGCGTATTAATTTCGAAGGATTAGAACTGCTACTTCTTTTTCCGAAATATGACTGTGAGTGTTCACTTTTCTGAGACTATTGGAAGTTGTCATGCCAACAGTCTACTTTTTCTTTGTATTTCCGCTAGTAATAATTTCGTGTGGCTATTTCTAGCCGGGTGCAGCCCTTGTAAGGAAGACCCTCCAATGAGGGTGGTCGGCATCTGCCATTTGTAGGTAACTGCGTGTTATTGTGGTGGAGGATAGTGTTGTGTGTGGTGTGTGAGTTGCAGGGATGTTGGGGACAGCACATACACCCAGCCCCCGAGCCATTGGAATTAACCAATGAAGGTTAAAATCCCCGACCCGGCCGGGAATCGAACCCGGGACCCTCTGAACCGAAGGGCAGTACGCTGACCATTCAGCCAACGAGTCGGACATTTCCGCTAGTATAACGCTCCTTGTTATTTGATATATCATGAAATTTATAAACGGGGATTCTTATTTTTTTAGAGCACCTGCCTTTGCGAGTTTCTAATGATACATCCTCTTTGGCGTAAACACTGTAGCTAATTAAGTCTTGAAATAAGACGTATAAAATGAGCTGCACCGTTTCTAGTGGATAGCTAGTTTTAAGTGTCTGTCTCACTAGGCTTTCCAGCCTAGGGTGTGATAAATCAATGACATCGTCACCCCAATGTTTAGTCACTTTCTCGTGTTTTGAAATAGTCGTAGAATTGGAGATCCCGTGGCTGAATTTTATGTACATGAATGGAACATAAAAAAAATTCTTTCCGCTTGCTTACTAGATTATGTGTCAGGTGCGGCGCGTTCTATACGTTCAGTGGTTCAGCGAACTCCCTGGAAATAGATAAATCATATTAAAATGGTTTATCGAGAGCCTATTCCTTTAATTAGTTCGGTATATTCACGCACGAAGCGATAATTTTGACATCAACACTCGGTTGCTCTCAGGAACCAGCGAAGAGGTTCAATTTCAGGACTGACGGTGCGGGGGTGTTTGACGTAAGGAGGGTGCGCAATGCGAGAGGTTATGAGGAGCAAGGAGAACATAGCTCAGGTATCGCTGGCGAGTGGACCAGCGATAGATACGAGCAGCCCTGAAATTAGCCGAAGTAATGTCTCAGAGCTCGCGGGTAAAATTTGCCGTACGTGGTAGTTTTTGAAGGGCTATTAATTTCACGATTTTGCGGTTCTCATGTAATTCCGCAGTAAACCAGAATATTTTTATAACTGCGGTTTGTATAGCATCAATAGGCTTTCGCAGCCTACATTTATGTGATTAATGAAACTTTCAATTAATAATACGTGTTTTGTGCACCTCTGTGATGTAGCGATTAGTGTGATTAGCTATCACCCCTGGAGGTCCGGGTTCGATTCCCGCCTCTGCCACGAAATTTGAAAAGTGGTACGAGGGCTGGAACGGGGTCCACTCAGCCTCGGGAGGTCAACTGAGTAGAGTGGGGGGGTTCGATTCCTTCCTTAGCCATCCTCGAAATGATGTTCCGTTGTTTCCCACTTCTCCTCCAGGCAAATGCCGGCATGGTACCTAATTTAAAGCTACGGCCGCTTCCTTCCCTCTTCTTTCTCTATCCCTTCCGATCTTCCCACTCCCTGAAGGCCCCTGTTCAAAGTAGCAGGTTAGACAGCCTGGGCGAGGTACTAGTCCTTATCCCTAGTTGTATCCTCGACCCAAACTCTCACGCTTCAGGACACTGCCCTTGAGGCAGTAGAGGGGGGATCCCTCGCTGTGTCCGAGTGAAACACCAACCCTAGACGTTAAACAGATTAAGAAAGAAAGAAATATGTGTTTTATGAAAAGTAAACAGTAAATACGTCAAGATATAGATAACAGTAGTCTGCCTAACACGATCTTGAACTATTTATTCTTACGCAAGGAAAGCCTTCAAAATCGGAGGAAACTGATGGGCTTAAAGTAATTGCACCTCGTACTATCTCTCTCATTACTCATCGTTTGGTAACTTTTTCGAGCGCAGTCATGTGCCTTGAAAGGAAAGTCGCGTTCCTAATGAAGCAATGCTAGTATTTTAAATCTATGTAAACATCAAGTAACAATAAATATGAACACGTTATTTTCCAAAGGCCGGCCCCGTGGTGTATGGGTAGCGTGCCTGCCTCTCACCCGGAGGGCCCGGGTTCGATTCCCGGCCAGGTCAGGGATTTTCACCTGGACCTGAAGGCTGATTCGAGGTCCACTCAGCCTACGTGATTAGAATTGAGGAGCTATCTGACTGTGAGATAGCGGCCCCGGTCTAGAAAGCCAAAAATAACGGCCGAGAGGATTCGTCGTGCTGACCACACGACACCTCGTAATCTGCAGGCCTTCGAGTTGAGCAGCGGTCGCTTGGTAGGCCAAGGCCCTTCAAGGGCTGTAGTGCCATAGGGTTTGGTTTGGTTTCATTTTCCAAAGCAGTGAACCCCCGGACGTTTTAGCCACGCGCCGCCACTGTTATGTGCTTAATTTTGTTGCATAAACTACTGCTTTTGGAAGTATTAAGAGTGTTGAATGCAGTGTCGTGTTCTATTATCGGCGAAAACGACAGATGGAGACATGACATGCAACTCGAAGATCACGCAAGCTACTTGTGCGAGGTAAACTGAGAGCCTCCCACGATCTGGAAATACAGCTTCCAGGATTACACATGGTTTTTATGCACGCACTGCTCAGCAGTTAAGGTGCGCTATCACCGTCTACATTATGACTATACTCGCCGATATGCACTCAGAGCGCGATTTTTTAGACATTGAAAGTAAGCTTTTAATTTTTTCAGACTAAATTTTGTGATCTATGCCTTTACGTAGGCTACGAAATTCAGGGCTGCCATTTTCCAGTCTAAAGAATCCCAAATACATTGACTGGAATGTGAGCATCAGCTGTCATAGTGAGAGCCCAGTAACGATCTACCGGTAAAAAATGAAATGGCGTATGGCTTTTAGTGCCGGGAGTGTCCGAGGACATGTTCGGCTCGCCAGGTGCAGGTCTTTCGATTTGACACCCGTAGGTGACCTGCGCGTCGTGATGAGGATGAAATGATGTTGAAGACGACACATACACCCAGCCCCAGTGCCAGTCAAATTAACCAATGATAGTTAAAATTCCCGACCTTGCCGGGAATCGAACCCGGGACCCCTGTGACCAAAGGCCAGCACGCTAACCATTTAGCTATGGAGCCGGACCGATCTACCGGTAAGGGTCGTGTTTAAGAACAAAGCTTAGAGGCAAAGTCAACTTTGTACCCACCAAAGTCACAACATTCCCATTTATAGTGGAGACTGCGGAAAGTGGACTTTGGCCGAGACTTCTCTACAAAGTCGCCAAGTTATATGTGTACCAATTTTGTATGAAGGTTATGCTGACAGAAACAGACATACATCCGTAATTTCGGTCATTTTGGACACTTTCTTTTCCACACCTTCTCATCTCCATGCCGATGGGGGTTGAACATGGACTTCAACGACATCCGGAGTGTCATTATTCACCTCAGCGAACCCAAAAAGTATGGACTGTCCGTTAAGATTTGTCGTTGTCTATATTACCCCTCTTTTTGTATTTTCATAATTCACCCCCGACCCTAGGGGTGATAGAGGGATTTTACCCCCCACAGAAATTTCTTCCAGATAGTAAGTCATATGTGTACCAAGTTTGGTTGAGAGGTAGGCATATGCTAGAATATACACACGTACGTCCGTAAACTTGGTCACATTGGACTTCACAAAGGCGACTGTAGAGGATAATACAATGGCGGGCATTCTAAACATAATCATTTTTGTAAATATTTTTAATATATCCAGGAGATTATCCAAGCACCTCATACTCATCGTCGAGTTATACGAGATGCGCAAAACCCGACTGAGTTCTACACGGATAACAAATTCAAAATTAGGTACAGATTCGATAAATGAACTGTGTTAGACATCTTCGCGAAGTTCGAAGGTGATCTAATGACGGAAAATCAAAAAAAGGATTAGGCCTACCTATTCCTCCAATACAACTGTTAATTGCTTTAAGGTATTATGCTGCGGGTAAATGAGAATTACTAGACTTATTAATTTATTATTTCTTGTAATGGTTTTACACGTAATTTACTGAGGTTATGTTTAATTACCTATAGTACCCGCCATTGCACGGATAGTTTGTGAATATTTACCTTTAAAATTTTTATACCTGTTAGTTATGTGTGAAGTGATTTTTTTTATAGAATTCCATTTTGAGATGTTGATAGTGAAGGTCATGGGTTCAATAGATATTTTGCGACCTATTATGTAGTTTTAGAATTATTTATATGTGTTTGATTTCAAGTTTTCTATTATTTAATTTTCGAGTACAAAATTTGTCCATGTGGAAGCTCGAATTGACTGGGAAGTGTATGATCCTCTCAAAAAAATAGTAAGTGATAACTATGTGTATTTACCCATCGAGCTGTAGATATGATGTTCACGATTTCTACTGCCATTGATACTGTCACCAATCAGCCTTTCAACCCCAAAAGCAGTGGATTCAGCTCTAGTCTGGGTCATTTTTGACTATTTACATTTAAGCCCCTCTCAGCCCTCATTCTCAATGGAGGCTGAACGTGGAATGAAACGGTATCCAGAGCGTCACGGTTCGTCTCAGCGACACATAAATAATGGATTCGAAATTAATATCGGTTATTTTCTATCATTTTTACATGTCATCCCCTTCCATTCCCCACCCCTCAGGGGGGATGGTATGTTTTATCTCCATAGTATTTTTTTCAGATGGTAAGTCATATGTGTACCAAGTTTCGTTGAGAGTTGTTCTGGAACATACCCACTTACATCCATAATCTCGGTTATTTTTACATTCATCTTCACCCCTTCTCAACCTCCGTACTTATTGCGGATTAAGTATGACTCCACCAACCAGAATATCCCAGTTCAAGTCAGCGACCTCTTAAACAATGTATTCGACATTTATATCAGTCATTTTCGTTTATTTTTATACTTCACCCGCACCCCTAAGTGTGCTAGGAGTGTTTTATCCCAACAGTATGTTTTTCAGATAGTAAGTTGTGTGTGCACCAATTTTTTATGAGGGTTATGTTGGAGGAAACACACATATATACGTAATTTCGGTCATTTTGGACATTTTCTTTTCCACCCCTTCTCATTTCCATGCAGATGGGGGCTAAACATGGACTTCGACGACATCCGGATTATCGTTATTCACTCAGCGAACCCGAAAAGTATGGACTATCCATTAACATTTGTCGTTGTCTATGTCACCCCTCTCTCTGTATTTTTATAATTCACCCCCACCGAGCACGATAGCTGCAGTCGCTTAAGTGCGGCCAGTATCCAGTATTCGGGAGATAGTGGTTTCGAACCCCACTGTCGGCAGCCCTGAAGATGGTTTTCCGTGGATTCCCATTTTCACACCAGGCAAATGCCAGGGCTGTACCTTAATTAAGGCTACGGCCGCTTCCTTCCAATTCCTAGGCCTTCCCTACCCCATCGTCGCCATAAGACATATCTGTGTCGGTGCGACGTAAAGCAAATAGCAAAAAAAATATATAATTCACCCCCGCCCATAGGGGTGCCCTCTTTCTGTATTTTTTAATTCACCCTCGCCCATAGGGGTACTAGGGGTTATTTTACCCCCACCCCCCACAGAAATTTCTTCCAGATAGTAAGTCATATGTGTACCAAGTTTGGTTGAGAGGTATGCTAGAACAAGCACACATACATCCGTAAACTCGGTCACACTGGACATTTTCTTTTCTTCATCCTTTCTCAGCCCTGTACCGATTGGGGCTGAACTTAGTCTTAAACAGCATCCAGAGTGTCACAGTTCATCTCAGCGACCCCCAAAACTATGGATTTGACACAAATATAGGTCGTTTTCGATTATTTTTTTATACCACCCCTGTCCCACACTACTTTTTCCAGGTAGTAAGCCATACTTTTATCGATCTTGGTTGATAGCTACACTGGAACAAAGATACATTCATAATCTCGGTCATTTTCGGCATTTGATTTTTTAACCCCTACTTTCCTCTATCGACACTATTTTCGATTATTTTTATATCTCACTCCCCCTCGCCCACCATCCCAAAGGGGGATGAACTTGGACGTCAAAAAAATCCGGATTGTTCCATTCATCTCAGCGAAGCCGAGAAGTATGGACTCTACACCATTTTCAATTATTTTTTAATCTCATTCCCCCTACCCTCTCCACTCCAAAGGTGTAGTGTTGGCTACTGAATGCATGATTCGAAGCAGTATATCGATTCATTCAAGTGTCCGAGTGAATCGATTCGCAGGAACGGCGAGCTCACGGCACACGATTCAGCTTACTCCCAGCGGACAGTGCTGAGTGGCGCACTCACTGGACGTTGACGGGGAGCCGAGCTTCCGCTGTAGCGAGACAGTGAATCATGGCACATCGAAAGAATCGTGAACGAGCGCGGCTCAGTGAGACACAAATACACAAGGCTCCTTATCGGCTCACTGGAAACGCGGAGAGCCGTGCTTCCGCTGCAGCGAGACATACAGTGAGCCATGGCACACAGAATCGTGAACGAACACGGCTCAGTGAGACACAAGATACACACGGCTCCTTATCGGCTCACTGGACACGCGGAGAGCCGAGCTTCCGCTGCAGCGAGACATACAGTGAGCCATGGCACACCGAAAGAATCGTGAACGAGCACGGCTCAGTGAGACACAAGATACACACGGCTCCTTATCGGCTCACTGGACACGCGGAGAGCCTAGCTTCCGCTGCAGTGAGATATACAGTGAGCCATAGCACACCGAAAGAATCGTGAACGAGCACGGCTCAGTGAGACACGAGATACACACGACTCCTTACCGGCTCTCGAGCTCAGCTCATTTGAAAATAATACCCATTTACATTCACTGTCCTCTTCTTACAGGGAGGTTTAAATAATAGATGGACTTATTTGCAGTGTTAAAAAGGTAGTCAAAACATGATTGTGAAGTAGCTAGTAAGTAGGTAGGCTATTAGGTTATACTATTTATTAGTTCGACGAATCTTAGTATTATAACTTAGTTGACATTTGACAATTAAACTCGACTCTAGCCTGCCCTATGACTATGAGTCAGGCTCATGACCACTCAAAAGTACCTGTTTTATATCGGGAAGATCGGCTCAGTATTCTCTCAGTTCATATGTCACATCGTTGCACAAGACTTCAATCATATGTAGACAGACGCAATAACTTAACCAACAGTATGTTGAATTAGAAAACCAGCGGGCTACTGTACATCTCGGGTAGCCTGTACAAAATATGAAGATTTAAAAAATCCTCAGCTGATAGAAAAATACATATTTTCAAAAATGACTGAGCGAGTTGTCGTGCGGTTAGTATCGCGTAGCTGTGCGCTTGCATTCGGGGATTCGAATCCCACAGTCGGCAGCCGTTAAGATGGTTTTCCGTAGTTTCCCCATTTTCACACCAGGAAATGCTGGGACTGTAGGCTACCTTAATTCAGGCCATGGCCGCTACCTTCCTAATCCTAACCTTTCCCACCCTGCGTCGCCGGAAACCTTCGATGTATTAAAGAGACTAGCATTTTTTTCTACGAAAGGAGTTCATAGTATGAAGACCGGATGGCAGCTGCGAGCACTGAATGCTGTTGCTGCTGTCTTACCAGCACATACTACACAGACGCAGTAGAAGCGGTGACTAATATGCCGTGAATCGGATCACTGTATCGATTCAGCAACGTGAACGAAATAAAATGAATCGATTCAGTAAAATGAATCGAATGTCCCATCACTACAAAGGTGGCTAAACATGGAATTTAAAAAAGTCCGGATTGTCAATATTCAACTCAGCGATCTCAAAAACTATGTATTCGACTCTATTTTCGATCATTTTTATATCTCGCTCACCCCTCTCCCCCACCCCAAAGGGGGCTGAACTTGGACTTTAACAAATCCGGAGTGTATCTATTCATCTCAGCGACCCCGAAAATTATTGATTCGACATTTGATTATTATTTTTATATCTCACTCTCTCGCCCCCCACCCCTAAGTGGGTTTGGGGTGTCCTACACCCACGTAGTTTGATTCCTGATACTACGTCAAAAGTGTACCAAATTTGGTTGAAATTGCTTCAGTGGTTTACGAGGAGATGTAAGTTCTTTTTTTGCTAGTTGCTTTAAGTCGCACCGACACAGATAGGTCTTATGGCGACGATGGGACAGGGAAGGGCTAGGAGCGGCCGTGGCCTTAATTAAGGTACAGCCCCAGCATTTGCCTGGTGTGAAAATGGGAAACCACGGAAAACCATTTTCAGGGTTGCCGACAGTGGGATTCGAACCTACTACCTCCCGAATACTGGATACTGGCCGCACTTAAGCGACTGAAGCTATCGAGCTCGGTGAGATGTAAGTTAATACATACAATCGCATTATATGTATATATGGATAGATTATTTCAGTTTTCGTAGGTATCTCTATTTTGAAAATAAAATACAGCCCATGTTACTCGCTGGTAATTTAACCTTTTACATGTGAAATAATTTTTAAAATCGTTTCAGTAGTTTTTGAGTGTATCCATTACAAACAAATATACTAGCATACAAATCTCTTTCCCTTTATAATATTAGTGTAGACGAATAAGTACAATGTTCTAGTTATAAGCCGAATTTATTATTTTGTTATAGGCAATGTTCAACTAGTTTCGGCTGACATACTAAATATAAGCCAGCCAACAGAAGGGTATCTGTAGAGATTGCCGGGAAAAGACTTCAGTTTTCCAAGTTTTCACAAGCAGAAAACCTTTTTATTTTCTTCTATGGTTGAGGAAAAGGAAACACGAAAAATTACGATACGCTAGGCCTGATCAGAAACAGCTAAAAGTGCTTGACGGAAACCGCTCTTCTATTTTTTCTATTATTATTACATCCATTATCACTGCCAACCTCAAATACAGTTCATAAAATCTCGACTTTGCAAAGTCTTCTTCAGCCAAAGTCGACTTTGAAGGAAGTAGCGTCTATTTAACAGACTTAGAGCAAAGTTAGACTTTCTTGTTAAAGTAGACTTTGTAAAGTATCCGCTCAAATTCTTGTTCTTGAATATGACCCTAGGTCACAGTCTTAGGTGACTCGTAAACAAACCATGCACTGCTGAACAGTTTAGGTGCACTCTCATCTACTTGGCACAATTTACGCAATACTGTACTCACCTACACGCGATCGGGGCGGGATTTAGTCCTGACTGAAAGTAAGATTTATTTTAATCGTCCTGTTAATTGCACCCTTTTGGATGCCACGTAACCCACGGATCAACACCTTTATGTAAACTCCAAACTTCGGGGATGAGATTTTTCATTATATAGAATCTTAAATACACTGGATGCAATTTGAACCATGGTTGCCTTATTGAAATACCAGTGACAATCTACCAATAAATTTCAATTTTAGATAACACGTAACCAATATATTTCATGAGGTAATCCCAGGGCACGAGCACTCTACTAGTAATTGGGTGGATTATATCGCATTTCTTTCTAGAAAGTTACACGTTATCTTAGAAGAAGTTTTAATATTACCATCCCTCACTTATGCCGTTCTTGGCCAGGGGTTCAAGGCAGGGTTTATCCTTCCTATTGCTACGCGCTAGTCTTAATGATAATCCTATCCGAAGTCCGCGGGATTCGAATCTGGGACACTCGGTCTGGGAAATTAATATCTACACCACTACCTATCCCCTCCTTTAAGATTCAAAATATTTAAATGAAAAAAAACGAGTTTGCAGCAACAGATCTGAAAATATGAGTTCAAGGGACACATAAATGACAATACAGATTATAAAATGCGTGAGGTAGCCTGGGGAATATCTACAGTATTATACCCGATGGTTCAGCAGCCCCTTTCGATTTACTTTTATCCATCCCGCCGCGTTTACTACAATTCTGAAATACATCGGTCCTTCTCCCTTCTCGTGGCAATATAACGAGATGCATGGTCACAGGCTAAAAGTCACTATTAATTCATTGTGCGAACCACGAATGAACCCGTAAAACGAGCACAGATACGAAGAATATGCATCTTACTACAGGAGGTGCACACACAGACCAGGAACAGGTATTGTATAGGCTGGAAACTGCGCGTTGCATGTCAAGCCTCGCAATAGCTGACTTGGCAGAAGTGCGGGAGAAATTGTGTTAGAGGACGGTGCTCGAAGATTCGAAACCCTAGCAGGTAATGTTTTTTATTTACTTTTTACAGCCAGTTGACTGGGATGTGTCAAGGTTGCATACTTAATAGTTTCCACAGAGTGATTTGCTTATTTGGCCCTGAAAAGTGCCATTGGTATATTGGCATATGGTATGGAGCTGGGTTGGAAGAAGAAGCTAGGAAACATGTGACAGGATTTCAGTTACCTACGTCTTTTAACACAGCACCTGCTCGAATTGACGATCACCGTGGTCGATACAGAGCTGCACGCGATGTTGTAAGGAGCGTCTGGCACGTTGCAAAATCTCCGGCGTAACGGATCGGCATATTACGGTGATGAGCTGTCTAAGTTGACCAGGATTACTCTGCTCCTGTGCTTACAACAGTTGTTTTATATGGTCGCACCGGAAAAAATCCAGGGGCGTAAGATCGGCGATCTGACGGGCCAGGGGACAGGTCCTCGCCATCCTATCCATTTATCAGGATTCATCGCATGGAGATGCTTTCGGACGACCACTGCCGCCGCGTGCGTTGGAGCTCCATGATGTTCAAACCACATCCTGCTGCGGTCAAAGAGTGGCACATGTTCCAAAAACCGTGGTTGGTCATCTTGGAGAAACTGCAGATAGGGTACTCCCCTCAGAGGTCCCTCAAATGAATGGGGACCAATGAGGTGATCACGCACGATACCACACCATACGTTCACGCCCCACTGAACATGAAAATCTGCCTGTCGTACGCAATGTGGATTATCCACACTCCAGTAATGGATATTATGTAGATTACCGGTTACAGACGTGGTGCCTGGTATGCGTTCTGTCTAGTTTTTCCATAGATGAGTAATATATCCGCATACTGATCGCTAGAATACATCACGAGGTATTGAATAAGCTTTGTGTTGTGCTGTGTTGTGACTTGCCTCGAAGGAGGGGAGTTCGAGCCACCCCATGTTATCATTCCAACAGGGCACACTTTGCCGTGCCTGTGGTCTACGAAGTGTGGAACATGTACGACGTAACTAATTGGGCGCCTAGTCCTAGTCACAGGCCACCACCTCCTCACCCTCGTCCAACCGAACTCAGTACCCTATGCCACGACACATATGGCCCATTACAGGGCCAAATAAACAAATCAGTCTGTGGAAGGAATCAAGTATGCAACCTTACCACATCTCAGGCAATTTTTTGCAAACCGGGCGAGTTGGCTGTGCGCGTAGAGGCGCGTGGCTGTGAGTTTGCATCCGGGAGATAGTGGGTTCGAATCCCACTGTCAGCAGCCCTGAAGATGGTTTTCCGTGGTTTCCCATTTTCACACTAGGCAAATGCTGGGGCTGTACCTCAATTAAGGCCACGTCCGCTTCCTTCCAACTCCTATTCCTTTCCTATCCCATCGTCGCCATAAAACCTATCTGTGTCGGTGCGACGTAAAGCCCCTAGCAAAAAAATTGGTGGCAAAATAAAAATAAAAATACTTGCATGGAATTGGAAACTTCGAGCACCGCCCATTTTCACAACACCCATCACGCTCATGCCCAGTGAGCTATTGAGAGGTTTGACATGCAGCGCGCAGTTTCCAGCCTATGGTAAACAAAACCTGCTCCTGCTCTGTGTGTCCACCTCCTGTTGTAAGGTACGTGTTCTTTTTATCTGTGTTCGTTGTACGGGTTCCTTCGTGGTACCCATAATGAAATAAGTGTGGCGCTCAAGATTCCTGCTGTCTTCTAGCCCGTAAACACACATCTCGTTTTATTACCCCGGCTCAGGAAGAGGGACCGATATATTTCACAACTGTAGTTAAACCGGCGGGACGCATAAAACTGAATCGCAATGGGCTATTTAACCACCCAGTATATGTATAAACAATAACGTGAATGATGTTCAAAAGTTACGGAATATATGAGACACCAAGGTGTAGGAATTTTGTCTCACAGGAGTTCTTTAAGGAGCTGGAAGCCGACGACATGGAGTTGTCGCATTAAAACACCCTCAAATGCATACAACTTCAGCCGATATTGAACACACTAACTTTTGGATGGAAGGACTGCGAAAAACCGACTTGCCACTCGGGTTGTACATATTATAACGAAAGTGGATGGTCAGGGATGATACATCTTTCATAAAGAATGTATAACATAGCTATAATGATCAGTGAAATAAGGAATAGCATGCATCCATTAGCAAATGTGTATCATCAATGTGATTGTGAACGATTATTATTATTATTATTATTATTATTATTATTATTATTATTATTATTATTATTATTATTATTATTATTTATGTTTACCAAGCGGAGTGACCGCGCGTGTGGAACCAAGCTCTACATTCGGGAGACGCGTGTGTTCGAACCCCACCGTCCGCTGTCTGGAGAATGGTTTTCTGTAGTTCGCAGTTTTACTTCCAGGCAAATGTCGGGAAAGTTTTCATAGGCCCCATCCTATTCTCCCTCCTCATTTCACAATTTCATTCATTTCATTTTCATTAGCTCCTCAAATGGGGTTGGCGTTAGGAAGGGCATCCGACCGTAAAAACATTTCATATAAATACACCTCATCTCATCCCCGACCCCGTAATAAACGGAACTAGGGGTAGACACCTATTATTATTATTATTATTATTATTATTATTATTATTATTATTATTATTATTATTATTATTATTATTTGCTTTACGTGGCACCGACACAGATAGGTCTAATGGCGACGATGGGATAGGGAAGGCTAAGAGTGGGAAGGAAGCGGCCGTGGCTTTAATTAAGGTACAGCCATTTGCCTGGTGTGAAAATGGGAAACCACGGAAAACCATTTTCAGGGCTGCTGACAGTGGGATTCGAACCCACTATCCCCCGGATTCAAGTTCACAGCCGCGCGACTCTAACCGCACGGCCAACTCACCCGGTATTATTATTATTATTATTATTATTATTATTATTATTACTGAAAAATCCATAGCCTGTTTCCAGTCATTTGATCGGGCCAGGAATGGAATGAATGAAGCCCCCATCTAGCGACGAGGATAGGAATTGTGCCGGCTACCGAAGCCTATCGCACTCCTCTGGGGCAATGATTAATGAATGACAGATGAAATGAAATGATATTGGAGAGTGTTGCTGGAATGAATTATGACAGGGAAAACCGGAGTACCCGAGAAAACCCTGCCCCGCCTCCGCTTTGTCCAGCACAAATCTCACATGGAGTGACCGGGATTTGAACCACGGAACCCGGCGGTGCGAGGCCGGCGCGCTGCCACCTGAGCCACGGAGGCTTATTATTATTAGTATTAGTATGATTATTATTATTATTATTATTATTATAACACTTAGGTTCACTTTCCTTACATCATCGAGCGAATTGGCAGTGCGGTTACGGTCGCATAGCTGTGAGCTTGCATTCGGGAGATGATGGGTTCGAATCCTACTTTCGACAGTCGTAAAGATGGTTTTCCAGGCAAATACGGGAACTGTTCCTTAATTAAGGCAACGGCCGCTTCCTCCCAATCCTAGCCCTTTCCCACCCTTGCGTCGCCGAAAACCTTCCATGTGTTAGAGCGACGTTAAACCACTAGCAAGAAATGTCCTTCCTTACCTCGAAGTGGTGAAGGTATACAATTACTAGCCATGGTAAACTAGAGTTAGTGAATGTGTATTGTCAGACAAAACTTACGATCTATAATTCACTTTCACTAAAGGAGCGAATGAAAGTGTATGATCGACAATGATGGTACACCTTCACCGAAACTTCCACTATCACTACAACACATATTCATATGAACACAGTATATACATGGCCAGATTCAGAATAACTGTAGTGTTTCTCTAACATTATAACAATAACGTTTCACATATGGAAGGTTGTGGGATAGAATTCTGAATTTATTTTTAATATACACTTTGTTGTTGGCGAGGATATGAATGTTGTTTAATTTGTCATGTCTGTTCTTCTAACTGTGAAATCCAGTGCCCTTCAGATAAGATAGCCTGTGTTTACTGTTGGTACGGCACATATACAAAGACTTTGATAACAATTCTTGAAGCTTTCCTACAATGAGTTTGAAGACTCTGCTATGCCTTCTGCCCAGCAATAAGACAAATGACGGCAGATATGAAGATGAACTTCTAGTTTCTTGTACTGTAAATTGTCCACGAAAACCGAGATCTAGAATTTATAAATTAGTTCCCCATCCGATTGAAAATCATTTCATTCCCACCTTTTTGATATTTTATTTTACTTTCCATTTTGTCGGTTTCTCCTCTGACGTGGCTTCACCCTCGATTTGAACGAGGTGTCATTGGTTACCTTTAAGATACAGGAAACTGGGTCCGGCTCCATGGCTAAATGGTTAGCGTACTGGTCTTTGGTCATAGGGGTCCCTGGTTCGATTCCCGGCAGGGTCGGGAATTTTAACCATCATTGGTTAATTTCTCTGGCACGGGGACTGGGTGTATGTGTCGTCCTCAATGTTCCTTTCCTCACATTCAACACTTTACACTTCCGCCATTGCCAAATACACGCAGGTTCACAACAGACGGTGCAAAGTAGGGCCAAAAGATCTTCTTAGGTCGACGCCCTTTCTGAATTTTGGGGCATCCTCTGTTTCACTGCAATATTTGTCATCGAAGCTATAATAACGAGTAGTCTAAAGGAAAAATATACCGAGCTCGATAGCTGCAGTCGCTTAAGTGCGACCAGTATCCAGTATTCGGGAGATAGTGGGTTCGAACCCCACTGTCGGCAGCCCTGAAGATGGTTTTCCGTGGTTTCCCATTTTCACACCAGGCTAATGCTGGGTCTGTACCTTAATTAAGGCCACGGCCGCTTCCTTCCCAGTCCTAGCCCTTTCCTGTCCCTCCGTCGCAGTAAGACCTATCTGTGTCGGTGCCACGTAAAGCCAATAGCAAAAAAAAAGGGGGGGAAAATACCATATACTATACAGAACTATGCTATAACCAAGAGTATTTTGTACCAATGGCCTTGAAGGTCCCTAGAGGAGTAGAAGGTAAGACTCCCACTATTCAAAAAATCGATACTAAGGAGGGTTGAGTATTTAGCTGCATGGCCGGCAGCTTTTGCTCCCGGGAACGAACCTAGTACTAATTTATATTGTAAGCTGAGCGAACTCCACAGACACGTGCTTCTCCAGAACTGAACACCTTATTTCTAAATTTCCCGAACTGCTGGTTGGGAGTCGAACCCATGTAATTTCCGAGTGAACCGAGCCTTTTCCGCCTCGATTAGGCAGCTTTCAGTGTTTATATAAGTGAGTTTATTAGGTTTCTTAATCCGAGTACTGAAACGTTCATTCTATAACCCCTAGCAATTTTCTGCCCAATGGTTGTATATACAGCATTAGTATTAAGAAGTTCAAAATACATAAATATTGGTAGTTTCATGTTCAGAAAGTAAAGTTTAGTTAGGTATTTTTCTTTGAATTGTTTCACCACAACAGAGCAGTCGAGATTGTTAAATATCAAAGAATGAGAGACTCGGATAAGACATATGATTTGCACCGTAAACGTGTAGCCCACACAATTGCCGTTTCTGCACGGCAAAGTACTTTATTATACAAGTTATTTTGTTTAATGGGTAATAAATTAGTGTAAGTCTCACGACTGGGACATTATGATCTAACTCCAGTTGTCTGTGTAAACGAATACAGTAAAGTGGTAATTAAATAAATAACTTGGAACTGTCTTTTATAGTGATTTAAGGGCCGTAATTTTATTTTAATTATTTACAATTTGCTCTACGTCGCACCGACACAGGATTTTTTTGTAATTTTTTTGTATTTAAAAAAATGCTATTTGTTCGGGGCGTCAATCTATAGAGATCTTTTGCCCCTACTTGCACCAGGTGATATTAACATGCGTGTAATTGGAATGGGGGAAGTGTAGAGTGTTGAGTGTGAGGAAAGGAACGTTAAGGACGACACAAACACCCAGTCCCCAGGCCAAGGATATTTGTCATTTACAGTTAAAAACCCCTGGCCCAGCCGGGTATCGAACCCGGGGCCGCCGGGTGACAGGCGGACGCGTTGCCCCCTACACCGCGGGGCCGGACATGGGATTGGAAATGCCTAGGAGTAGGGGGGAAGCGACTGTGGCATTAATTAAGGTACAGCCCCAGCATTTGCCTGATATTCGCAAAATGTATTATCATATGTATGAACAGTTTTATGCTGGATAGTTGGAATAATAAATTGTATCTTGACTTACATAACACACGTCCCATCAATATGCCATGACCATCTCCTTGACTAACTAATGCTATAATAATAACAATAATATAATATAATATAATATAATATAATATAATATAATATAATATAATATAATATAATATAATATTAAATATATTATTATATTATATTATTAATATATAATATATTATTATTATTATTATTATTATTATTATTATTATTATTATTATTTCGTGTGGCTATTTCTAGTCTGGTGCAGCCCTTGTAAGCCAGACCCTGCGATGAGGGTGGGCGGTATCTTCCGTTTACAGGAAGCAGCGTGTTATTGTGTTGCAGGATAGTGTAGTATGCGGTGTGCGAGTTGCAGGGATGTTGGGGTCAGTGAAAACATCCGGTCCCAGAACCAATATGGGAATCAACCCTTTAAGGTTAGAATCTAGAACTCGGCCTGGAATCGAACCTGGGGCCCTCTGAACCGAAGAGGACTATGCTGACCATTCAGCCGAGGAACCGGACTACTGTTGCTATGCCCCAGGTAAGAGTTGCCGCGCCTCGTGAGGTCAATCGAAAGTCTTCCTACAAGAAAGCGGAGACGTGGCAGAGTACTGATAAGTCACAACGTGTAAACCGAGAATCACTGCAGATACACACTGACCTCTATAGATACTGCAATAACGCTGGTTAATTAGTCACTATTCAGCATTGCGGGGAGGGGGACGCTTTTTCCGAAATATTTGGGGTCGGGACTTCATGTAGATTTGGTCCACTTTTACGGCCAGATGACCTCCCAGCCGCCAACTGTATGTAGACTACATTCACTATTCATGCCACCCGAACTAAGGATTCTAATTCTATAATGCCGCATGAGTTAAAGCGCACTTTTATGGAAGTCGGTAAAAGAGATCATTTTTAAAAGGTTGTTAAACCCTTCCTTTGATCCTTCTAGGAACGTCAAAGACATCGTGATATAAAGAGTATGAAAGTGAGTCGAAGATAAAGTAAATTGTCACCTGATGTGTAGAAAACCAAATCTGCATTGCCATTTCGAACCAGTTTCTCCTTGCAATGTTATTTATTCGTCTTTCGATGATCATTTTCTCCGTGACTGAGAATGTCCACATGCCCGTAAACGACGAAACTCGCCACATCTGTCAGGATCAAGTGATGACGCCTACTTACCTGGAAAGAAAAGATATAAGGTCAGTTTATTCAATAAAGTATTAATAATCGATATTTTAAATGGCCTTCAACTAGGGAGAATACATTATTTTAATGAATTAGAAATGACGTTCATATATTTAACAGAGCAGAACCAAATCTCTTTTATTCCAATCCATAAATAATATTAATTTATTACTCCAACTCTGGGTCCTTGGGTGAATTGTCAGCGCAGTGTTCCTCGGTTCAGAAGGTACAGGGTTCGATTGCAAGCCGTGCTGGGGATATTAACCGTGTCTGGTTAATTCGTCTTGCTCGGGGGCTGGCTGATGTGTTCCTCTTAATACACATCTTCATTTACTACATATGACAAATCACACCACATACCCCCACAGAAACACGCCATAGCGAATACAGCTCTCCACACAGGGTTGGTGTCAGAAAAGGCATTCGGTCTTAAAACTGGGCTAAATCCATACAAAGTGCCGATTCCAGATCATTAGGAAAAGGCCAGGAAGAGCCAATTTATTTATCCAAGTATATCAATTTTTTTTAATTCTGCAAGTTTCAGATACAAGTATATGTGCCTAGCTTAAATATATAAATACAAAACGACGCGTTTTGTAAATATCATGTTCAAAATTTAATAATAGTTTTCCAGTAAGATATAGTCCGGTTGGTGGCAATGATCGTTAAAGCGTAAAGTCAGTATTTAATTCCTAACATTTCCAAAATGTCCATATCGAGTGAGGGGATATAATTCTGTTGATGGTGATTCGTCCGTCGAATGGGGACGTTAAGCCATGATCAATACAAAGTTCTAATAAGTGAAGATAGAACGACCTGGCAGAAAAGAGAGGTACAATTACTAAGTAGGTATTGTAAAGAAAACGACACTAGAAAGTTTGGAATAGAATAAACACACTCTGTAAAGAAAATAAAGGAGAAACCTAGCAAATATAAGTGGGAGGAGCAGAGAGGGTACTTTAAGTGGCTACAAAGGGGTGAGGATGAATGGAAAATTAATAAAACTGAGATTGGTATACTGAGAATTATGGGGAACACTATGACCGTACTAGTCGATCCAATAACCATGGATGAAGTTTTAGAGACACTGAAAAAGGAAAGGAAGGTAAATCAGGTACTTTTAGCGGAATTACATACTAATTTTGGAAGGAGCTATGTAAGAACAGACAGATACGAGAAATAATAACTAAAATATTTAACTCTTTTTTCTTATTTGCTTTACGTCGCAACGACACAGATGGGTCTTATGGCGATGATGGGAGAGGAAAGGCCTGGGAATAGGAAGGAAGTGGCCGTGGCGTTAAGGTCCAGCCCCAGCATTTGCCTGGCGTGAAAATGGGAAACCACGGAAAACCATCTTCAGGGCTGCCGACAGTGGGGTTTCAACCCACCATCTCCCGGATACAAGCTCGCAGCCGCGCGCCCCTAACAACATTTATGATGGCAGAAAAATCCCAAAATGTTGCCAAGAAGAAATTATATGTCCTATATACGAAAGGAAGGGAAACAGATTGGATACAAATAATTACAGAGGTATTATTTTGTTGGATACACTGAGTAGGATACAGTATAGCCTATATAGGAATATTAGGAAAAAGAATTATACAGTAGGCAGTGGATTACACTGTACTTTACGTATACCAGTCGGGATTCAGAAAAGGAATGTAAACCATAGACAATATTGCACCCATAATCGAATGGGCATAATAGATGCATAAATTAAATGATTGGAATTCGCATGTGTGAAGACTACAGATGGCAAGGAAAAGCTTGCAATTTTACAAAGCGCCACCCAGGAGACGTACTGGCTGGAAATAGATCCGTAGAGTACGCTTTAAGTCACGCACAGGAAGTAGCTGGCTAAGTGATCTCTCAAATAAAGGTTTATGATACCGCCAAACGTGCAGACCTTCTGCTGTATTTCTCACGGGAATCGGCACGTTGGAATGTGCCCAACCCTAGTGTGTGACGGAGAAGGCAATAATACCTGTCACCCCTCGATAGGCAAGTGGTTGTGCCCAAGCCGCGAGGCGCGGGAAGATCTCAACCAATCAGAAAATTACAAATTTTGCCGCCTTATCCTAGCGGGAATCAGTATTCAGTATTTCGCGATTTGGCGACGGAAGTAGCAGTAAAATACGGTGTCCTGATCTGAGAATAATATTTGAGGAATTATTCAAGCAAATGCGTGGTTAATTATCTCTTAAATATTAAGTTTCAGTTTTGTGTAGAACAGTGGTTTCGTCCAGGAAGCATACTGTCGTGGCGGGAAAACGCCATACGCCAACAGTAAATAGGTCGGATGACGCATTTCATTTTTTTAAATAACCTACGATCATTTATGACAGCGCAGTTCAACACGTCTATCGGACCAAAAGTTGGAATATTTAGAATACATCTCCTGAACATTTGACCTACGGACAAGTGGTAAATGATCCAAGGTACCGTAGTAATCCGCCACATCCCTTCCAGTGGAACTATTTTTGAGGTGGGGGTGCGAGTGTTTACAAAACCGACAGCAGCAGGGTGATGAGTGTTCAGTCTCACTTGAAATTTCAGTGTATAGAGGTGACTCCTCAGAAGGCGCTAAGAGACGGCTTTGGCAGTCGAGTGAGTAAAGTCTTTGGTTAAGTGAGTAAAGTCTTTAGTCAGAAGATGAACATTTAGGCAGAACTTTTATTCAACATTGGAGTATAGGAAGATAATCAGACAATCATTTCACTTAAAATGACAATGATAGTTACTTTTTTTTTGACACTTTCATAAAAGAACTCATAACGTAATGTGACCGGCGGAAGGCGGAGACGAACAATGGAAATTTTAATAACATGTAGCTGTAGAACATTTCCTTTCGTCACATGTAACTTGTACGCTAATTCTCTAGTGGAGAAGTTATAGTTTTGGAGGACAGTATTTTTTATAAGATTTCTCCATATTTCACTGGGAACGTTGTATTTAATTTCCACAGTCTCATAGAACTGCCATTTAAATTGAGACCTTGGGAGCAGAATATTAGTTGAGCTAATTACGCGAGGGTGACCTTGTTTACTAGTGGAATGCAACGGTACAAGGACTGGGGTCCAGTGTTATTGTCAGAGTAGGGTGAACGACCAGTAAATCTCTTATACAAACAAACTGTGAGGGCCGAGCTGAATAGAGACAGCAGAGACAAGGAGACCAGGCCAGGTAACTTGTTCCAGACATTCAACGTCTACACGTCAGGTGCTACACGCTGTAATTTGTATTTTCTTCACATGAGTGTATAAAATGCGTGTGTTGGTATAAAAATTATCGTGTGCAACGCAAGTATGAAAATGGATCCAGTGCGTGTGCATAAAGTGTTGGATATCCTCATCAAGATGGAGAAGGAGCACTAAATCCATGTAACGGGGGCTGTCAGATGATCCAGCCTGCCTCCCAGCACAAAAGGTAAAGCAATGAGCATTATTTAAAAATGTAAAATAATTGAGGACTATGAACAATCAGTGATCAAATGTAGGTTAGCAATTTAGGTAGGCTTGTAAACAATGGAATTTCACGTACTGGATGATATAATCAGATTTTGATATCATTTGCAGTTAGAGTTAGGGGTGAGGCCCAGACAGTTATATCTAACGATTCGGGATATAAATGCCATGGTGTCACAATAATAATAATAATAATAATAATAATAATAATAATAATAATAATAATAATAATAATATAATAAATATGATAGATCATTTTTTTGTAATTTTTCTCAGGAGTTTTATCACATATTTTTGAATCATTTTCTAACGTGAGCTATTGTTTGACAGAGGGGAATCCGAATATTTATTATGTAATTCATGGCTAGTGTAATTGCAGATTTTAACATAATAATAATAATAATAATAATAAGGAATGTTATTTCATGACATTTGATTTTATGGATGCTGCCGAGTTATTTTAATGTTTAATTAGCGGTAGTTAATGCGCATCCAATGTGTATTTCATGTTTGCGTGATCACGTGTTAGAGGACCGTTTGCGGTAGGTCTCATACCATTTATTTCTGTGATGTAACGTTCAACCCGAAACTTTGTTTTCTTTACGAGTACATTGGATTCATATTTTTGATAGCTGTGTATTTGGCAGGCAATCTTGTTATCACAGTCGATAAATAAAGATAGGGAAACCATTGACAGTCAGCTTTGATAATTCATGGCATGTGAGAGTGAAATAAGATCAAAACAATGGATAAAGAGATAGTAAGATCCCTAATGACGATAATTGTGAAATGAAAAATGTGAGATTTGAAGAACATGTCGTATAATAGTGTCGTAATAACGTATATGTGAACGACACAATGTGTTATTGAAGTTATTTCGCCCGCGTGATATGAGCGAGGCTATGTTGAGAAGCGCTACGATAAAAATAATGTGATGGATAAATAGAATTGAGAGGTGAACAATTTAACTGACAAAGTTAAAATTTCGACGACATGTGTGATAGTTATAGGTGGAAGGCCTATGCATTTCAAATATTTTCCAGGGACAACATGGTGCTCGGAAACAGGCAAATGAGAGTCCGAGTCGAGTCATGAACGGAGCGACCGAACAATGTGTAGTTTTGATAGTCATTGTTGATCATTGATGACATAATATTCAGAGTTATTATCCATATAAGATTGAATAATGTCATGCCCAGTTACGTCTGATATTAAGAGGTTGCCTTCAAATTTACTTAGCTGTTACTTGAATTTGGGAGTTATTTCCACATCACGATTTTGCGTGTTGTATTTTAAATTTGATAGGCAGTGGTCGTGTCATGTACATGAGAGACTTTAGTTCGATGGTGATCATCATTAATAAATTTTATCGACCTTCAGTCGAAATCATTAAGGCGGATTATTAATTGTTGTAAAGAAGATTTTTAAATTGTTTTAATTTCAATAATTCTATTTATTTTATTTGATTTCATTCCATATAAATGTTATTCTTCACAATTAGCCAATTTTTGTTAATAAACCATTTTTATAATTTACACTTAATTCAGTCTATGGGTACCGTCATTTACTAGTTAGTTGACCCTCCGTCTTTCATTTCCTCACCCCCGATGTTGTGTGGCCTGTCAACCCCGAGGAGAGCTGAAGGACGTTACCATCCCTGAGGAGAGAAGAGTCTACGCGAGTGGTAGGTATTATTTTTATGTCATTCTTTACAGGAGCAGTCGGTGCATTAAACAAGCAAGGAGAATACCGCATCGGGTGCCTTAAAAGGGCACAATATATTTTTAATTAAACCAATAATTGATAAATACATAAAAAAGTTGTAGATTATATATTACAGCTATAGATCTGCAAAAAGCTTTTGATTCGGTTAGCAGACGTGCTGTCGCTGCGAGGCTGGCTAGAATAGGGTTGTCGGATAAAATGATTAAGGCTATAGAAACTCTATATGCGGAAGTGATATGCACAATTAAAGTAAAGGAAGATCTAACGATAGGACAGATACATTCAAATATTGGTCTAAATCAGGGATCCAAATTATCACCAATATAATTCATATTTTTTATTAACGATGTTTTGGACAATGAAGGGAAGAAGAATAGGACATGCCCATGTCCGAACAATAGAGAAATGTCTGGCATGGTTTTCGCAGACGACATCCTTCTGCTGTCTTTGACACCAGACGGTATGCAAAATAGTATCAATATTGCAGGAATTAGAATTTGAAAATCAACATTTTAAAAAAGCAACGATTTGTAAACAGGGAAACAAACTAAAGAAAAACGAAAGGTAGAAGGCATATAACATGAAGTGGTAAAAAATGTAGTACTTAGGTATTATAACATCAAATGGAATGTGGAATCAACAAATGAAACGTTTGGCCACTCTGTCTAGCACGGGGTGTTTGGAAAGGAAGATGCGAAACACTAGCTATAAGCTACATAAAAATGTTTTAAACACACTTGTGATATCAAGAGCATTGTATGGGGCAGAAGTATGGGGTATTGAAGTAGATAAAAAAACTAGACGTAATTACTAATACATTCTTTTTAATCTGTTTACCCTCCAGGGTTGGTTTTTCGCTCGGACTCAGCGAGGGATCCCGCCTCTACCGCCTCAAGGGCAGTGTCCTGGAGCGTGAGACGTTGGGTCGGGGGATACAACTGGGGAGAATGACCAGTACCTCGCCCAGGCGGCCTCACCTGCTATGCTGAACAGGGGCCTTGGTGGGGGATGGGAAGGGATAGACAAGGAAGAGGGAAGGAAGCGGCCGTGGCCTTAACTTAGGTACCATCCCGGCATTTGCCTGGAGGAGAAGTGGGAAACCACGGAAACCACTTCCAGGATGGCTGAGGTGGGAATCTAACCCACCTCTACTCAGTTGACCTCCCGAGGCTGAGTGGACCCCGTTCCAGCCCTCGTACCACTTTTCAAATTTCGTGGCAGAGCCGGAAATCGAACCCGGGCCTCCGGGGGTGGCAGCTAATCACACTAACCACTACACCACAGAGGCGGACAGTAATATTTTCTACAAAATAATAATGGGTGTACCAGAATGTACAGCTAACAGCGGAGTCATAATTCTATGTGAAGATATAAGCCTACAAGCAGATATAGCTGGAAGGGTAATAAAATATTGGCTGAGGTTAAGAATGGGAAACGGGGGGGGGGGATATTGAATTTAGCATACCAACACCAGATGAAACATTCAACTGATGACTACTGGTTAACGCAAATTATAAGGATGCTTCATAGAATACGAATGGAAGAATATTGGAATAGAGAGATACAGAACAAAGACAAGAAATGGTGCAAGAAAGTAACGATTAGAAACAAATGATTATGGCAAAATATAAGACTAAAAGGACGTTATTGGAATTCTGTGAAATTACTCAAAAAGTGTCAGTTAAGAAAGAAAGGCTTCCAAACAGAGAAGTGTGGTGGCTAATTTTGCTATAGAATAAGGGTCAGAGAGAGAAACTTGACGGGAACCATTGTTTACTTTGTGGGGAAATAATGTTATAGGTGCATTACATTGAGTGTTTGTAGGGAGTCGGAGGCAATTAAGAGTAAAATATCTAGGAAGAGAATATAAAGAAAAACTAGAACGAGAGAAAGAATTCTACACAACTGTTATTGAATAAAAAATTGATTGCACCGGGAAGAACTCTAAAACGTATGTCGCAAAAGGAAATAAGAAAAAATAAAACAAGCATTAACGAAAATAAGGAAGGATAAGAGACATAATTACTAGTAGGTTTAAATATAATATTAAATGTAGCAATAGATCACGTGTTGTACTGTACTGTCGTTATTCCTTTTTCTGAAGTTGACTATTAAACTGCATGCGAACTGAATGAGAACATTCATTCATTTATGAATCACTCTCCCAAGTTGGTGGTTGTCCGTGATTTGGAGAGAGGACTTTTTTTATACATTTCTATCACAGAGATGAGTTATTTATAAGATTCAACCTATTCAATACTAATCACGTGTTGTATAGATGCTATTCACAACATTTATTTAACATGCGACCGGTTTCGACATTTAAATGTCACGTAATAACTCATCTCTGTGATCTCAGTTCAGTACGGAAACAACAACGAAACTCATATCTTTGGACATTTCTACCATTCATCAGCTCAATCATTAATGCTCTCTCCCCAGTTGGTGGCTATCCGTGACTGGGTGAGAAGAGTGTTTATTCATTCATTCATACATGTATGAGGACAATTCCATCATGAAATCATTCACTCACCAATTTGTATAAACACTCGGTCATTCCTTCAGTCATTCAATTCATTCAAAATGTATGTTGTATGTGTACGATAAATCTATAAAGACTGATGAGAATATGAAGCACTAATACAATTTAGGGATGGTAAGCTACATGTTTGCCCTAGACTATATGACTGTTAACGTCCAGGACAAGATAAATAAATAAATAAATAAATAAATAAATAAATAAATAAATAAATAAATAAATAAATAAATAAATAAATAAATAAATCATAATGTTATTTGCTAACTACTTTTACGGCTTTCGGAAACGCCCAGGTGCCGGAATTTTGTCCCACAGAAGTTTTATACGTGGCAGTAAATCTACCGACACGAGGCTGGCGTATTTGAACACCTCCAAATACCACCGGACTGAGCCAGAATCGAGCCTGCCAAGTTGGGGTTAGAAGGCCAGTGCCTCAACCGTCTGAGCCACTCAGCCCGGCTTACGATATGTTTTCTTAGTACTCTGTCATATGGCTTTTCTATGTTTACGAAACATGAACATAATTATCTACTCTTCTAAATGCATTTTCCAGTTACTTTATTTCTTAGCGAAATTATAGGCGAGTAAATTTTCATGAGTTGGTTACTCTGGGTTTAGAAAGAGCACTTAACCGATAATGTAAAATAGAAGGTTCATATTCCTGTCATGCCTTTCCATTTCCGTTATCCATCTCGATCAAGCAAACGGTTCGATAACTGAGAAAGTCTTAGTTGAACAGGTCTGAATATACAGTAGAGATGGTTCTCCATGTATGTTGTTTTCCTCATTTGAGTCTGTGTGGTAGGCCTAAGTAGATATTATCTGCATTCTTCTCCCAACACGCACCTTACAGAGCTGTTCGATAAATTACACCCTATCGAGTAAGTTATTTCCAGTAGTTCGGCAGGGTTTCGTTGAACATAGCCTACGAGGTCCACCAATGAAAGAAAGTGAAATCCAATCCACTCTCTGTGGTAACGCCCCTGACAAATGTTACTGTACTCATCCTCCCTGGCTTGTCTCCCGCTCCTTATATGGCGTCAGACAGTACATCGCATCGCGGTCACCAATAAACAATTCAAGTACCTGGTCCTTTGTACAGGCAACAGTTAATTACGACAATAATAGACTTCCCGATAGGCAGCCTGCCCAACCTCACAACACACGCCCTATACTACAGAACTTAAAATACAACCATCAATAAACTAATCGCTATTAGTTCCAGCCCAATACGATCCAATCCACCACCACCCTGGTTCTGTGAACAGTAATGCAAACACACAATTAATTAATTAATTAATTAATTTCTTTGATTGTCCAGTTGCATGGTTAAATGGTCAACGTAATTTTCTTCGTTTTAGAGGACCCTGGTTCCATACCCCGTCGGGTCAGCTATTTTTAGTCACATCTTGTAAATTTCTCTGTGTCCAGGACTGGGTGTTTGTGTCTGTCGCAATACACACCTCTTCACATTCCCACAATACCCAACACTACCATCCACCACAAAAACACGCAATAGTGAATACATATAGAGTTGGCGTCAGGAAGGACACCCTGCTATAACAACAGGAATAAATCCACGAGTCCGCGATCCTACCGGGTTGTGGAAAAAGTGATGGAGGAAGGAAAAAGAAGGAGAAGGAAGATTTATTTATTTATTTATTTATTTATTTATTTATTTATTTACAGTATTAATTTATATATTTACCGAGCAAGTTGGCCATGGGGTTAGGGTCGCGGAGCTGTGAGCTTGCATTCGGGAGATAGTGGGTTCGAACTCCACTGTCGGCAGCCCTGAAGGTGATTTTCCCTGGTTTTTCATTCTCACACCAGACAAGTGTTGGGAATGTACTTTAATCAAGGCCACGGCGGCTTCTTTCCACTCCTAGTCCTTTCCTATCCCATCGTCGCCATAAGACCTATCCGTGTCTGTGCGACATAAAGCAAATTGAAAAAAATACTTTAATTAGTTATTAAAAAATTGTAACAAGTTAATGCTGTCATAGAGATTAAAACTGAAGAGATGGTTAGGCGTATGAGACACAGGAATTCGACGAAATTAAGATAATATTACGAGCTCTTATTTCACGACTTCATGGCATGTACTGGAAAGCATCACGATGTCGAACCCAGTACTTGAACAATCAAAAAATAACTCAAGGAAATGATCACGTTTAAGTTAGGGCAAATATTTCTACCGTCGGTATGGTATTGAATATTTTGTGAAATATATGACGGTGGCTGTTGGATTAAATAATAACGATATCAATTTCAGGTGTGCGGAAAAAAGGTTTCACATACATCGCATAGGATTATAAATGTGATACAGCAAAGAGAAACAATAACGAATAGCATTTCTGATCTTACTTCCCACTAATTACTTTTACAGTTTTCGGAGAAGCCGAGGTGCCTGAATTTTGCCCATAAGTCCTTTTACGTGGCGATAAATCTACAAGAGATTGGCTTATTTGAGTGCTTTCAGATATCATCGGAATGTGCTGGGATCAATCCTGCCAGACCTTATAAATGAAGAATAAAAGATATGAAAATAATGAAATGAAATGGCGTATGGCTTTTAGTGCCGGGAGTGTTCGAGGATATATTCTGCTCGCCAGATGCAGGTCTTTTGATTTGACATCCGTAGGCGACCTGCGCGTCGTGATGAGGATGAAATGATGATGAAGACGACACACACACCCAGCCCCCCGTGCTAGAGAAGTTAACCAATGATGGTTAACATTCCCGACCCTGCCGGGAATCGAGCCCGGGACCCCTGTGACCAGCAAGCTAAACATTTAGCCGTTGAGCCGGACATGAAAATAATGAAGAAGCTGTAAATCACATAACAGAAACACAACCCACGAGTGCAAAAGAGGATGGAGAGGGAGATCTCACTATTTGATTTCATCTTTTAACTCTTCTACTTTTTGTACTTACAATTTGATCTTTCGTCGCAACCACTATTCTCTTTTTCTATTCGTTTCGTGTATTAAGATGTATTTATTCCTGTCGATGGTAATTATAAAGGACATTACGTGACATATGCGACGCGATGCCCAAAATACATCATCACCGATAATGAGCATAACTTTCAAAGATATTTTTTGTCATAATGAGTTTAAGAATTTTATGGTTTGGAATATTAGACGTGAACGACAACGCTATACAGATTTTAGACATTCCGCAAGGAACTGTGATTTTCACTCTAATTTGGAAATCACGTGAATTAATGATAAAGTTCAAAATTTATAACAGTTTGGATTATATTACCACAGTTTATTTCAGTAAACAAATTACCTCATTGGAATGGTTTCTTTCATCAATATATTCCATCACTATTTTATCACTCTGTTTATTTGATTCTATACTATTAACATTCATCACCCACCCACCTAGAAAGAAAGAAAGAAGATTAACAATTATAAATTTCCACTTTTTGGTGTTTTTAAATTCTACTGAAATTGTAACCTTGACTGTATTCCGGATGCGAATGATCACCCTCTTTGGAGGACGGTAGATTTATTATTTCTTCTCTCACTCTATCTATTTTATCACTCTACTCCATCGGAACAATATTTTATAAATAAACGGTCATCGAAAAATTTACCTTAATGGCACAGTTTCCTCCATCAATATGACCATCAACAGTCTACCACGTTTGAACGCGTTTTGCCGAAAAGAAAACGGCTATAAACAGATTACCTCTTTGGAACGTCTTCTGCCAATAAAAATGCCATAATCAACTACAGTACGCCCGTTTGAATGCCTTCTGCCAATAAAAATGCCACAATCAATCTATCTCGCTGTAATGCTTTCTGGCAATAAAAATGTCATAATCAATTTACTCTGGAACGGTTCCTACCAAGAAAGCTATCATCATCAGTTTACCTCATTGAAACCCTTTCTTTATAATACGGCCATCGTTAATTTACCTCACTGTTGTTCTTTCTGCCATAAATATCAATTTACTCCGTGTGAGGGTTAGGATACGAACATAATTACTTTACACTCTCAGAAAATTTTCCGACAAAAAAATAGTTGTCATCAGATCACCTAGCTGAAGCGCTTAAATACAGTACGTAATGCTTACCGAAACGCGTACAGTATAATGAATTATACGACATCATCATCATCATCATCATCATCACCTCCACCACCACCGCCACCACCATTACACAATTACACCGTTGGAAGCCCTGAAAATGCTTTTCTGTGGTTTTTAATTTTCACATCAGACAGTTGCTGGGACTGTAACTTAATTAACGCCACGGGTGTTAACTTCCCAACCCAAGCCCTTTCCCTTCCTTGCGTCGTCGTATACCTTCCATGTGTTAGCGTGACGTCAAACCACTACATTATTATTATTATTATTATTATTATTATTATTATTATTATTATTATTATTTGGACAATTCGTCATCAAGAGATGGTGTGCAACTCTACAGACCACTCAGAACATCCTCGAGTGTCCTTCGAATGAGTACTCGCCGTATTTTGGGAGATAGTGGGTTCGAATCCCACTGTCGGCAGCTCTGAAGATGTTTTCCATGGTTTCCCATTTTCACACCAGGAAAATGCTGGGGTTACACCTTAATGACGGCCACGGCCGCTTTGTTCCAACTCCTAGGCCTTTCCTATCCTATCGTCTCCATAAGACCTATCTATGCCGGAGTGACGTAAAGCCACTAGCAAAAAAAAAATATCCTCTTACTACTTCAGAAGCTGAAGAATAACTCATACATCGGGATGTACTGAAGCTAAATCTCTGTACCTTTTTGTGTTCTTGTTTTATGTCCCAAGAAAAAAAATAGTCCGCCTCTGTGG
The DNA here is from genome assembly GCF_040414725.1 of Anabrus simplex. Lineage (NCBI taxonomy): Eukaryota > Metazoa > Arthropoda > Insecta > Orthoptera > Tettigoniidae > Anabrus > Anabrus simplex. The sequence goes on along the minus strand of NC_090266.1, from coordinate 743,575,181 downwards.
TGTATTGGTTAGTGTGATTAGCTGCCAGCCCCGGAGGCCCGGGTTCGATTCCCGGCTCTGCCACGAAATTTGAAAAGTGGTACGAGGGTTGGAACGGGGGCCACTCAGCCTCGGGAGGTCAACTGAGTAGAGGTGGGTTCGATTCCCACCTAAGCCATCCTGGAAGTGGTTTTCCGTGGTTTCCCACTTCTCCTCCAGGAAAATGCCGGGATGGTACCTAACTTAAGGCCATGGCCGCTTCCTTCCCTCTTCCTTGTCTATCCCTTCCAATCTTCCCATCCCCCGTAAGGCCCCCGTTCAGCATAGCAGATGAGGCCGCCTGGGCGAGGTACTGGTCATCCTCCTCAGTTGTATCCCCAGACCCAGGGTCTGAAGCTCCAGGATACTGCCCTTGAGGCGGTATAGGTGGGATCCCTCACTGAGTCCGAGGGGAAAGAACCGACCCTGGAGGGTAAGCAGATGAGAAGAATAAATAAATAAATAAATAAATAAATAAATAAATAAATAAATAAATAAATAAATAAATAAATAAATAAATAAATAAATAAATGTTCGGCCCCTTGGCTGAATGGTCAGTATAGTGGCCTACGCTTGATAGGACCCCGATTCCGGGCCGGGTGGGGGATTTTCACCATATCTGGTTAATTCCTCTAGCCCGTAGGTGGGTGTTTGTGTTCGTCTTAACACATATCTTAACTTCCAAACATCACACAAAGACCGTATCCAGGAATTTTTTCGGGGGTGGGGGGTTTGGGATTTGTTCTTGGGGACTTCAAGCAAAAGCTGTAGAAGCAAGTAAAATAAAGCTGTGGATGTGGATGGTAAATTACACTTACGGTTCCCTCTGGGGGCTCTGCCTGTCCTACGAGGTGACTGATCGGGAGCTACCTCTGTGGACCAGTGGTAGAGTGTCAGCCTCCGGATCCCACGATAGAGGGTCAATCCCGGCAAGGTAGTCGGATTTTTGAAGGGCTGAAAAAAGTCCATTCAACACTCCATGTCGTACGATGTCGGCATGTAAAAGATCTCTGGTGCCACATTTGGTGTTTACCCGCCAACATTAATTAAATTTCAGCCATACACGCCCAAGAGAGTTTCGGTTTGCTCGGTCTGCCATCTAGTAGGCCTAGAGTAAAACGGAACGTCGAAATTGACGAGCAGACAGCCAGATGGCGTCAAATTGAAATGTCTGCACACAGTAGCTGAGGCCATACGAATTATTATTATTATTATTATTATTATTATTATTATTATTATTATTATTATTATTATTATTATTATACTGCGTTCACTTACTTGTGTCAGTCTCCTCACTTTTTTTCTTTCCTATCCGACCCCCACTGGTCAACTCTTGTTCTCTTTTGAACCCGACGTTATTTGGTAGGAATGTGTCGCGAAGGTTCGACTCTGTAGCCTCTGGAACCGACACTCTCGACTCCGGTCTCGACTCCATTTATGCACTTAGTGACAGCTGTTTGCCGTTAACGGTACTGCTAGGAAGTTGACGTACGGTGAACCGCGACGGATGTTATAGGCCCCTACATGATATTTGTTTAAGTTACCACAACGAAATATTGCAGGAATTATGAAGGCTGCTGAGCTGCCAGAAATAAACAACGGATTACTGTAATTCTAAAAGATGAACGTTCAATTCCAAATACTGTATTTACAACAACATTCCTTTATTTTGTAATGCAAGTACCGGTATACATTTTTTTCCTACTGATACATTCTACCTAGATGGTGTCTCGAAAACAGTTGTAAGTCCTGGGGCCTGTTCCACGAACGAACTTTGCAACTTTTCAACTTTGCACTTTTCACTTTTCAATTCTTGCAAAGTGCAAAGTGTTTCTGTTCCACCATGAACTAGGCTGTACTTTTCAATTTCTTCGCAAAGTGAAAAGTCTTTGCGAATGAGTGATCCGATCGAGTTTATTCCATGAGCAAACTGTATAGGCCTAATACTCTATGATTTTAATGCTTTACTTTTCGCGGCGAACTTGGCGGTGTAATTGTCGTACCGTTAGAGTTTTTATCATGGGAAAGAAAGGTTATTATAAGAAGCTGGCTGTGCTGGAAGTTGTCAAGGAGAAACGTGACATCCTTTTTTTGACAACTTGAAAGATAACCTCTCAAATGATGACACACATCAATGTTAACGAGAGTACCGTCAACACATATACACACAGAAAGACATTCACCCTTCATTAGAAATCCCGTCGCTATATTAAGTGGATTATCAGGCCAACGTACTGTTAGGAAATATTACATTTACTATAACATCTACGACTTTGGTAACAGTTCTGCAAATAATTGATTTTGATGTCCCATGCATTGCTGTTACACAGTACAGCTGGACACCATTCACTAAAAAATGTAAACATAAGAATTTGTTATTTTTCGGAAAGGAATTTACTTCTTTATGTTTCAATAAATGACCGATCATTTCAAGAATATAGTCAGCCTCTGTTGGGATAATACGAAATCACTCGCGATATTACGTCGAAGTGAGGTTATGAAAATGAATCCTGTCTTTGTACGTTCTATTATTGGATTCTTCATCACTGTCCTCACTTGATGCTAACAAAAGCTCACGTCGTAACGTGTCTATATCACTAAACCAAATTCTAGGCCGAGAAACGAATGTACATACTTGTTAATTAACATATGAAAAGGGAATCATCTCTTTGCAAGATTTATGAAAACTTTTCACTTCATTTCTTTGCACTTTGCATTTCTGTACCAATGGAGGAACATAACAGGCTTGAAAAGTGAAAAGATTTCTAACTTTTCACTTTTCACTTTGCAAGCTAAATCTGAAAAGCGATGGTGGAACAAAATCTGAACTGAAAAGTGCAAAGTGCAAAGTGAAAAGTTGCAAGGTTCGTTCGTGGAATAGGCCCCTGATATATCAGAATGCTCTCGGATTAAAATGACTTGTGACAATTCTTCGACCATATTTTAACATCCTATTTTCCGTTCCGGCTATCAAAACAACATATTTAAGTAGTAATAGTTATGTTCTTGAAACTCTAAGAATTTGGCGGTGTTTTAGTCTTTTCAGAGGAATCTGTCCTGTAATCGATAATACGCGTTATATTTGACTTGATTTTGTTATCAGTTTGTATACCGCTGCCGTAAGATTATTTTTTAGAGTGATAATTTTCTATAACTCTTATTAGAGTGAATGTCAGGTCAAGGTGCAGCTTATAATCAACTAAGAGATGGATTACAATAAGAAAATTTAAATGGATCTTGCATTGAAAAATGGTGCATTTGAAGGTGGATTTGAAAGTAATATTGTTATATTATGATAATATGAGTTTAGCTCTAAAACATGTACACATCGCCCGTCGCTTACGTTACCTATAATTAATTTGGACCAAAAGGAGACACCTTTTAGCGATATTTCTTTGTACGGGGGGTGGAGTAAGGAGGGCGCTTTCACGGTTTCGGTAATACTGCCAACTGAATGAAAATGAAATCTGAATTGAATCGATAATATGATCGATAGATATGAATTTTCTAAACCTTAATTATCTTAAGCCAACAAATGTGTTATACACACTTTATATAACATTACATAACACATCTCGATGCGAATCTTGTTCCCAGCATGAATTCTGTAGTTTGGCTCTGCTGTGTAAACAACAACAGTACTAGTACGTAAAGTGTACGCCAGATGTCACACAGCGATGCATAAGCGATTTATAGTTTGTGTTTCAAAGGTTGCCAACACGAATCTCGAAGATACCCGAGGTCGACCTATTCAGCACTTGGGTGTCCATGGATCGCTAAAAGGTGCGCGTACGGTAAGTATTTTCAGGTAAACAGGATTGACCGTTTTCTCATAATAAGGAAAAAAGAGGCCGATAACAATTGTATTATTGGCCTCAGTCAGGATAAAATAACATAAAAGGACTTATTCCTGGACAAAATCACTAAACAGAGATTCTAGAATGTCATGTACGCGGATTAATTTTAGAAATAAATTTACATGAATGACAAATTTATTTGTGCAACTATAAGGCGTTACTTCATATAGTTACTCATCCTGTTTCTTCGCCTACCTATTTGGTCTAAATTGGCACAGCAGTGAAGACAGTCACGATATTTTATAAACATCGCTAACGCCTATGATACGTTCTATAACAGCCAGAATAATAAGTGTATTTTCGAGTGAGCAGTTCAAGAAACGGAAATATACGTGGGGTGGTCATCGAATTTAAAATAGTTCGAATAAACGCAACAACTAAGTGTAATTCGACCTTTATGCTGCCCTTGTTCAGAAATAAATGTAAATCCACAGTCTGCTTTTCCAGTTAGTTGATTGCGTCAGGAATGGAATGAATGAAGCCCTTTACTTGCGCCGAGGAAAGGTAATTGTGCCGGCTGGTAAGACTTGTCGAACTCCTATGTGCAACGATTAAATGAATGAGATGAGTGAAATGATTGTGGAGAGAATTACTGAAATGAAAGAAGACAGGGGAACCCACAGTACTTGGGAAAGACCTGTCCATCTCCGCTTTGCCCAGCACAAACCTCACATGCAGTGGCTGGGGTTCGAACCACCGGAGCAGCGGTGAGAAGCCAACGCTCTACCGTCTGTACCACGGAGGGGCTATTTGTTCAGAAATAAATACCTAAATACATGAAAGTACGTTACCTACGGGTATTTATTTTCTTTCTTTCTTTGTTTCTTTCTTTCTTAATCTGCTTGCCCTCCAGGCTTGGTTTTTCCCTCGGACTCAGCGAGGGACCCCACCTCTACCGCCTCAGGGGCAGTGTCCTGGAGCGTGATTCATCGGGTTGGGGGATACAACTACGGAGAATGACCGGTACCTCGCCCAGGCGGCCTCACCTGCTACGCTGAGCAGGGGCCTTGTGGGGGGATGGGAAAATCGGAAGTGATAGACAAGGAAGAGTAAAGGAAGCGGCCGTAGCCTTAAGTTAGGTACCATCCCGGCATTTGCCTGGAGGAGAAGTGGGAAACCACGGAAAACCACTTCCAGGATGGCTGAGATGGGAATCGAACCCACCTCTAGTTCTAGTGTTAATGCCATTGCAACACAACTATACAGAGCGAATTGGCTACGCGGTTAGAGATAAGTAGCTGTAGAGTACTAATAATCATATTTTTATACTGTAAAGTTCTAGTAGCATTATGTGATAATGCCATTGCAACACATCTGTACCGAGCGAATTGGCTACGCGGTTTTTTGGGGGGTATCCCCCTGCCTGACGTAAGTAGTGACTAAAATCATTTTATAAACAAGGTAAGTTAACAACAGACAATATATAAATACATTTCCCGTCCCTCCAACCCCTCTCTCCCTCTACCCACACAGCTGGAAAAGGATTGAACCAGCTTTTTGCGACAAGAAGGACAGGCAGTCCAAGCCATTCAGCGTAACAGAGTAAGTATATACTGTGTGTAAAAAATTCCTCTCCGCAGCGAAAGGACGCTGTTCATAATTATTTGTTTGTCGTATGGGGACGTAAAATCTTATGCTAACCTCACAATGCTATTCGATAGAAAAAGGGGTATGTGTTACTACTATCTCCCTTCCTTTTTCACATGTAAGTATCTCAGATAATCAAAATGTAATTGCTAAATGAAGTGTGTGTTAGGGCGTAGTGATGAAATCTATGCGTGTTAGGGCTACCTCACAGCATTTGCTTGTCCGTATTTTTTGCATGTGTTCGGTTTTACGATAGAGAGTGTTGCGTGTGTATAAATAATCTATCGATAAACAGAGAGAACGTGGGGTTCGAATCCATGATTTTTTCTGGAGATTTTCTTTTTTAATCTAACATTCAAAAGAGTGTTCGAATCCATTACAGTAATAGAAAGAGATTTTTATAGTAGTTATGGGTTAATATTTTTATTCTAATATTAATCAGAATGATCGGGGTTCGATTCCATAACAGAGAGAACGGGGGTTCGAATCCAGATTATTTTCTAGCGATTTTCTCTTTTTAATCTGACATTCAACAGAATGATCAGTGTTCGAATCCATTACAGTAATAGAAAGAGATGGATATGGGTTGGTATTTTTATTCTACTATTAATCAGAGTAATCAGGGTTCGATTCTATGTATTAGAGATGTTTTATACTAACGATAAACAAAGAGAACGGGGGTTCGAATCTATGACTTTTTTTCTGTAATGGTGACTAAATCAGAGAGATCAGAGTTCGAATCCATATTTGTAATACAGATTTTTTTTCTGTTGAATATTTTAGAGATTTTCTTCACGCGTCAGATAGAGGCGTAAAGCCTTAACAACGGTGTAGTTAGGCTCCCTCCGAAGAGGAAGGGCATCTGTCAGTAAAAGGAGGAGGAGGGATTGAGCTGACCTCTGTAATTGTCAGGAGGAGGAGGAGGAGAAGGGATTGAGCTGACCTCCGTAACGTTACGCTGTCGAGAAGAGGAGGAAGAGGGATTGTGCTGACCTCTAACTGTGAGGAGGAGGAGGAGGGATTGAGCTGACCTCCGGTATTTCGAGAAGGGCAACTAGCATTAAACTAGCGTTCTTAACGCCCCACGAAGATGGTGCCGAGAAGGGCAGCATGCCTTAAACTAGGCTCCTTAGACCCATCCAAGATAGTGTCGGGAAGGGCAGATAGCCTTAAAACTGGGGTCTTTAGGCCCCCTCTAAGATGGTGTCTGGAAGGGGATGTCGAGAAGGGAAGCTAGCCTTAAAACTATAATCCATTCAGGTTAGGTCCCCCTCCAAAAATTGTGTCGGGAAGGGGAATATGTCGAGAAGGGCAACTAGCTTTAAAACTTTAATCCTCCGAGGTTAGGGCCCCTCTAAAATGGTGTCGAGAAGCAGCTAACCTTAATACTATAATCCTCTGTGGTTAGGCCTCCTGGCTATGTCATGTCAAGATAATAGTAGTAAGGTTAGGATCGTATCCTTTTTCAAAAAAAATCCACGACTGCACGTGGCTAAGTTCCGTCAAGATAATGGCAATGAGGTTATAGGTATTGTTTACTTTTTCAAAATTCCGTGGCAAAACAAGTGTACGTAGTTAGGACTTGTCAGGATGGCAGCTATCATCTTAACAGCTGTTCAAATTCCACGCCCCCTACGTCGTTAAGACGGCAGCAGTGAGGTTAGGGTCTGTCAAGGTGGCAGCAGTGAGGTTAGCGACGTTCACTTGTTCAAAAATTGCGCGTTGTTACGACCTGTCAAGGTGGAAGCTGTCATTTCCACAGCTGTCAAAAGCACGTGGATTTTAAATTCCGCGCCCTCTACGTGGTTAAGATGGCGACAGTGAGGTTAGGGTCTGTTAAGTTGGCAGCAGTGAGGTTATCCACGTTAAGGTGTTCAAAATCCGCACCCACGTTGTTAGGACCTGTCAAGATGGCAGCTGTCAAAAGCACGAGGATTTTAAATTCCGCGCCCCTACGTTGCTAAGATGGCAGCAGTGAAGATTAGGCCCCGTTAAGATGGTAGCAGTGAGGTTAGCGACGTTCACTTGTTCAAAAATCCGTGTTCTGAGGGGATGGGAAGATTGGAAGGGATAGACAAAGAAGAGGGAATGAAGAGGGAAGGAAGCGGCCGTGGCCTCAAGTTCGGTACCTTCCCGGCATTTGTTTGGAGGAGAAGTGAAAAACCACGAAAAACCACTTCCTGGATGGCTGAGGTGGGAATCGAACACCCCTCTACTCAGCTAACCCTACGAGGCTGAGTGGACCCCGTTCCAGCCCTCGTACCACTTTTCAAATTTCGTGGCAGAGCCGGGAATCGAACCCGGACCTCCGAGGTTGGCAGCTAATCACACTAACCAGTGCACCACAGAGGCATACTATTTATTTTATCAAACATTTAATTACCATAACTGCACAGGTGAGACTTGGGTTTCCCATTTTCACACCAGGCAAATGCTGGGGGGCTGTACCTTAATTAAGGCCATGGCCGCTTCCTTCTCACTCCTACAGTAGGTCTTTCCTATCCCATTGTCACCATAAGACCTACCTATTTCGGTACGACCTAAGAGAGAGAGAGAGAGAGAGAGAGAGAGACTTGGGTTAGGTTCCAAACAAGGTCAAGAAGCACCTTTGGAAGGTTGATCCGGCTTTTCGAGGACAGCTGAGAATTTGTTTACTGCGAGTTTTTAAGATTTCGACCTGGTGAAACGTGATTAACGCATGGTTCTGTCACGTGGGCGTTAATTCCAGCGTTCGAACTACACCGATTGGTCCGTTAGCCTATGTGTTAGAGAAGAAGGACGACTGCGTTCCCTCAGGGAAGATATAGTATCTATGACAACAGGAGCTAGGGTTCGATAAGGAAATTAGAGTTCTACAGGTATAAACGCAGTGAAAATTTACCGCACTATGCAGCGGACGTCGAAGGAACAGTTTACCCGCAATCCATTGCTAGACTCACCGGTAAGCTGCAGCAGCACGGGCGAATTCTTGTTGAGTGCACGTTGTTGGCGTTATTAGTGTAATCAGTGTTACATTCCTTCACCTGTTGATGAACTGCCCATACAGATCATCAGGTCAAAATTATTAGTTAAGAGTTATTAATTGATCAAGTTGAATACTAACCTAGATATTATCTTTCATCAAAGCAGCTGTTGAAAGTGATGTCCATCGTTCTCGATACAAACGTTGCACCGGCGTAAAATATTCCGAAACACTCATCTCTGCATTTGAAATTCCATGTATCAGTTGTATGATATCGCCGGCGCCGCGGCGTAGAGGTAGCGTGCCTGCCTCTTACCCGGAATCCCCGGTTTCGATTCCCAGCCTGGTCAGGGATTCTTTTCTTGATCTGAGTGTTACTTTGAGGCCCACTCAGCCTACGTGATTACAACTGATGAGCTATCAGACGGTGAGATAGCGGTCCCGGTCTAGAAAACCATAGACCATACGACACCTCGTAATCTGCAGGCCTTCGGGCTGAGCAGCGGTCGCTTGGTAGGCCATGGCTCTTCGGGGCTCTTTCGCCATGGGGTTTAATTTGGTATTTTATTCATTTATTTTGAATTATATTTAATCTCTGTGGAGATGTCCCTGACATCCTATCAAAAAAAAGAAGCAGATTTAAAGATAAGAACACAATGATTTGTTTATGGGTGAGATAATTTAGCAACCTCAATTCATCCATAGGTCTACATCGATGTGTTGAACGATAATATCATATAAAGATGTTGGTAACTGCAAATATTGCAGAACGTTAGTATTTTATTTTATTGGTCTCCATAGTGATTCTTATTTGAAGTAACCACCATCACCTCTACAACAACAACAACAACAACAACATATACTATTAATAGTACTATTACTGTACACCGAGCAGCCATAGCTTGAAACCAGTGCTGTAGGCTTGCCCCAATCTCGGTTATCCTAATAGGCTCATGGTTTTCCGTGGTTTTCCAGTCTCCTCACTAAGACGAATGACGGGGGACAGTTCATTTGATAGGCCACGTCGCTTTCCTCTCACCCTTCTCCACACCTCAAATCACCGCAACACACCTCCTGGACTAGCGTGTCACCCTGTAGGAGGCCGCCATACCCTATCAGTGTACGAAATGAAAGCTTTTTAGCAGTAGTTACTACTCCTACTGTAGGTCCTAACAGAAGGTACTGTAGACGAAGGTGGTATACATGACGTCCAAAGCCCACTAAATACAGGGAGAGGCAGCGAAAAGTTAGCAGCACTTCAGCCGGTGCTGCCAAGCAGGTGGTGAGTGGCGGAGGAGAGTGCGCGGTCAGGCAACGCAGCAAGCATGGTTAGCGGTAAGCGTACGGAATGGATGTTTAGTTTACGAGTGGGATTCTTGTTGAGTTCACGTTGTTGGCGTTATTAGTGCAATTAGTGTTACACCCCTGCACTTGTTTCTGAACTGCCCATACAGCTCATCAGGCAATGCATACATTAGAACAGGTGTTCGATGAGCGAATAATTAGTCGTGGACTTTGGCCGCCCCGTTCTCCGATTTAAGTGTCTGAGATTTTTATTTGTGGCGAACTTTAAAACAGAAAGTTTACAACAACAACCTACGCACTCCTGAAGCCCAGGAGAATGAAATCATATAACTAAGAAAACAAAGTCCCATGGTTGTGGAGCCCCGAAGGGCCATGGCCTACCAAGCGACCGCTGCTCAGCCAGAAAGCCTGCAGATTACGAGGTGTCGTGTAGTCGGCACGGCGGATCATCTCGGCCGTTATTCTTAGCTTTCTAGGCCGGGGCCGCTGTCTCACCGTCAGATAGCTCCTCATTTGTAGTCATGTAGGCTGAGTGGACCTCGAACCAGCCCTCAGAACCCAAAATAAATGAATACGAAACGTAAATCCAGATTATTATCACTGATATTGAATTAATGTCCTACAGTAGGTTTTTGGCGGAAAAATCAAGGATTCTAAGTTCTCAACCCTCTGGATAAATGAACAAAAAGTGCAGCAGTCCATCGTCGGTTAGCAGTAATAGATGTCAGACATATCCTTATGTCTTCATCAATGACAGCGCCTTCTTTGAGAAACAAACACCGCGGGAGAACATGCCTTAACATGTGCTCAGATTGCACAACAAGCGTTCTTGAGATAACACCCAAGAGCAAGTGTACAGCGGCTTGTTCTGGTCGCCTCAGCATGAATTATGTGATATCTGTCCCACTCCTATTCCACATCGTCCTCTAGAGCGTCTGCAGACCCCTCTTAATGCTCTTCTAAAGCCCTATGATCATAAACGAGATACTGTATTATTTACTTGTAGGAAAAACGTGTAAATGGATCTTCAAAGGTCATCCTTTAAAAAACACACACACTAGAGTTATCATCCCTAAACACAGCCACTTTCAGTTACCTCCACAGCAGAATTCACCAAGTCACATTCTTTGAAGGAAATGTGAAGGCAAATCATGGTGCACTGCGATCCAAGGTCAATATGATTTTCTGTACAGCGGCAGCTGGAGCCTGAGAGCTTATGTACAGTAGTGTCTGGAGTCAGAGATTATGTACAATAGTGTCTGGGGTCAGAGATTATGTCCAGCAGTTTCTAGGGTCACAGATTATGTACAGTAATGTCTGGGGTCAGAGATTATGTACAGTAGTGTCTGTGGTTTGAGATCTTGTGACCTGTAGGAGCTTCAGCATAAGAGCTTGTGCGGAGTAATTTCTGCACCTGAGGGCTGTAGTAGCAGCGACCTAAGTGTGTAATTATACGTATAGTATTTTAGTATGTCCGTCTCTGTGGTGTAGTCGTTAGTGCGATTAGCTGCCACCCCTGGAGACCCGGGTTCGATTCCCGGCTTTGCCACTAAATTTGAAACGTGGTATGAGGACTGGAAAGGGGTCAATTCAGCCTCGGGAGATCAATTGAGTAGTGGGGTTTCGATTCCCACCTCAGCCATCCTCGAAGTGGTATTCCGTGGTTGGCCATTTCTCCTCCAGGCAAATACCGGGATGATGGTACCTAAGGCCACGGCCGCTTCCTTCGCTCTTCCCTGCCTATCTCCTCCAATCTTCCCATCCCCCGACAGCGCTCCTGTTCAGCATAGCCGCTGGATAAGGTTGTATCCCCGACTCAATGACTCACGCTCCAGGACACTGCCCTTGAGGTGGTAGAGATCTGATCCTTCGCTGAGTCCGAGGAAAAAGCCAACTCCGGAGGGTAAACGGATTACGAAAGGAAGTATTGTACTTAATAGTGTACATTATCACGACTGATTGCCATAGATTTGTACGGTACTGGTGAATTAGAGTACTGAATACTGAACTGGAGTATTTGATGTGATCTCTAGAGAGAGATCTCATGTTATAGTATTAGTGAACACTCACCTCATAAGAAGGAAGATGAGATATGAAACTCACAATATTGCTATCCAAGAGGTGTATAGTATTCTATTAACAGCCAAAAGGCATAAATGCATGGCACGTGACACAGGATGTTGTTGCAGAAGCTTTTTGCAACTTCTTCTTCTTCTTTTGCTTCCGTTGTTAACGTCGTGAGCCTGCTATCTCGTGGAACTGAGACATTTATGTGCCTTGTATCCGGCCAGCTTGCTGCTTAGTCTGGGTTAGATAGCAACAGCATTCTTCGCGATGTCATGCACACACCACCGAAACAAACAAAGGATGTATAGGCCTACACATGGCGCTCCCGTTCTGTGAATCTCGAAGTGGCCGCAAATAGATTGTTAAGAACAGTGTTCGTTACATCCGTAAATAAATTAATGGCACCTGAAATAAAGTCGAATTTCATTTTGATTACAGAATGATTTCCGAGTTAAGTAGCTATTGCTGCTGCATAGGGTATATGTACAATGTGGTCATCAGTATTGTGAATTAATAATTATTGTTATTACTTATCATCATAACTATCCGGCTCCATGGTTAAATGGTTAGCGTGCTGGCCTTTGGTCACAGGGGTCCCGGGTTCGATTCCCGGCAGGGTCGGGAATTTTAACCTTAACTGGTTAATTTCTCTGGCACGGGGACTGGGTGTGTGTATCGTCTTCATCATCATTTCATCCTCATCACGACGCGCAGGTCGCCTACGGGTGTCAATTCAAAAGACCTGCACCTGGCGAGCCGAACATGTCCTTGGACACTCCCGGCACTAAAAGCCATACGCCATTTCATTTCATCATCATAACTGCAATAATAATAATAATAATAATAATAATAATAATAATAATAATAATAATAATAATGATGTTAATGTTAATGTTATTTGGTTTACGTCCCACTAACTACGTTTTTAAGGTCTTCGGAGACGCCGAGGTGTCGGAATTTAGTCCCGCAGGAGTTCTTTTACGTGCCAGTAAATCTACCGACACGGGGCTGTCGTATTTGAGCACCTTCAAATACCACCGGACTGAGCCAGGATCGAACCTGCCAAGTTGGGGTTAGAAGGCCAGCGCCTTAACCGTCTGAGCCACTCAGCCCGGCTAATAATAATAATAATAATAATAATAATAATAGACTAATAATAATAATGGTGTATGGCCCCCGGAGAGGTTTTTGCAGGTCCTTCTGTTGACACCTGCACGTCTGTGAAGATGAATTCTAATGCTAATGCTAAAGACGGCACACACACCCAGGGCCCGAGCCAAAGAAATTTACCAGTGAAGGTTAAAATTCCCGATTTTGCTAGGAGTCGAACTTGCGACCTCTTGGACCAAAGGTTAGCATGCTACCCAGTTAGTCACGGAGACGGACACATGCAATAGTGAATACTTCCCTCCACATAGGGTAGGCATCAGGAAGGGCAGTCGGCCGTAAAACTGGTCAGTTCCTCATTATGTACGGATCCCAATCATTTGAAGAAAAATCGGTGAAAAGAAAGGCTCAGTTTTGATGTACGCTGAGTGAACCTCAGGGCCCTATGCCTCGCCCGCCTTTCCTGACGTCATTAAGTTAAAATGTTTGAGCATAATTTTCAAAAAAACATGGAGAACAGTTGTTCATTGAAATATCTCTTTTACATTTTCTCTCGTATGCGGTATGATTTTAACATTTCGTGAGTCAAAATTAATTTAACTCAGTAATATTTCCAAATGCTGACTACACTGCATTCATCCCCACCAACAGAGGTCACGAAGGATGGAGTCTTGGCCCCCAAATCCACCATGAACATCTGAAGTACGTGTGGCAGGGCTCGTTTGAAATTCACGAACCATTTTTATTGTCACTTTTCCGGAGATGACGTAAATTTAAGTGCAGTCTTTTAGTATGTTTTTTGTCTCTACGCCCCACTCAACACTTTTCTATTTTCGGAGATGCCGGGATGTTAGAAATGTCCTTTCGCAAGAATTATTTCAAGTGCCAATAAATCTATTGACACGGAACTGGGGAATTTGAGTACCTTCAAATAACACTGCAGTGAGATTGGATCGAACCCGGTAACTTGGGCTCAGAAAGCCAGAGATCTTCCATCTGAACCACTGAGCGCGGCAATCTTTTCATCTGGGTAGTGTTCGTGAGATATAACAGGTTATTTCAGTGTTTATATGTCACACCATTGAAGCAATAGCATATTTTTAACATATAACTATTGGCTGGGCTGGGTCGCTCAGGCGGTGGTGCTCAAGTGTGCAGTGTTATGTGAACGAATCGCATGCATGAAATTACATTATAATTTCTGTCATAAATGAAGGAAAATAATTGCTTTCACGCAAATCAACAGTAAAATTGATAAAGGCCATCATTACTAGAGAAATATAGTTACGTAACTTCTTCTTCTTTATCAGTTTACCCTCCAGGGTCGGTTTTTCCTTCGGACTCAGCGGGGGATCCCACCTCTACCGCCTCAAGGGCAGTGTCATCCCAGTATTCAGCTCTCCAGAAAATCGAACAAGATGTGTGATAGGCTTACTACCAGACTGCTAAGTGACGAATAGTGCTTGAAAAGGGATTGATATAAATAGTTCGCAGTAATATTTCTCGTACACTGTTTGCATTTATATTTCTTATTCAACGGGTGTAGAAGTGAAATGGCGTATGACTTTTACTGCCGGGAGTGTCCGAGGACAAGTTCGGCTCGCCAGATGCATGTCTTTTGATTTCACTCCCATAGGCGACCTGCGCATCGTGATGAGAATGAAATGATGATGAAGACGACACATACACCCAGCCCCCGTGCGAGCGAAATGAACCAATTAAGGTTAAAATTCCCGACCTTGCCAGGAATCGAACCGGGGACCCCTGTGACCAAAACACAGCACGGAGGCATGGAGCCAGACAACGGGTGTATAGGAGCTAGGGAAGGACTCTGCAACATAAATTAATGAAGCCCTCAATGATCCCACTGAAATCGAAACATTACCGCCACTCCTTCTACTTCTTCGTTGATGAGACAAGCCAGCTAATGGTCTTACAAGAGACTTTGCTTCGTATCGACAGCTACGTAATGACATAAGCGGTTTGTTTCAAGTCTCTGTCTGTCTCTGTCTCTTACAACAAGCAGACAAGTCTGTGTTTGTGCATCATCAAAACACAAGATAAACATTTAGTTAGTGTATACAGACTACTACAGGGTGTGGTGTTCTACATCCATTTTTGCATGTGCTTCACAGCAGAGTGGTAAGAACCTACCCGAAATATAATGATTACAAAGGCATTTGGTTCCTATATTCTGGGAATGTTATAGCCGTTAAAAGGAAGATGAGTCAGTTTGAGCTTAGTATAATAGTTCTTTGCTTATTGATATTTGTCTCTGTACCAAACGAACTGGTCGTGCGGTTAGGGACGAGCAGCTGTGGGTTTGCATTCGGGTGGTAGTGGGTTCAAATCCCACTGCCGGTAGTCCTGAAGATGGTTTTCCGTGGTTTCCAATTTTCACACCAGGTAAATGCTGGGGCTGTACCTTAATTAAAGCCACAGCGCTTTCCTTTCCACTCCTAGGCCTTTCCTATCCCATCATCGCCACAAGACCTATCTGTGTTGGTGCGACGTAAACCACATAGTAAAAGAAAGACATTGTATTCTTCAGTTAAATATAAAGTGTAACATTTTGGACTTAAAATCGTGTAGAAATTACTGAAATGTTGCTTGCGTCGCTCTATTGACTAAAGACTTTGTTTTATCGAGCGAGTTGGCCGTGCGGTTAGGGGCGCGCAGCTATGAGCTTGCATCCGAGAGACAGTGGGTTGGAATTCCACTGTCGGCAGTCCTGAAGATGGTTTTCCGTGGTTTCTCATTTTCACATCAGGCAAATGATGGGGCTGTATATTAATGAAGGTCACGGCCGCTTCCTTCCCACTCCTAGGCCTTTTCTATCACATTGTCGCCACAAGACACCTACCTGTATTAGTGCGACGTAAAGCAACTTGCAAAAAAAAAAAAAAAAAAAAAGCTTCCATGATTGAGTCACATACGTATGATGGATATTATTTATCTTCTGTCGGCGTTCCATTCGGACAACCAAGGTTTTGTTAGCAAGACTGGTTGATGTGAAATATACAAAACCATTCTTTCTCTCTTTGAATTTTTCTCCGAAGTTGAGACCATTCTTCTCGAGTGCGATGATGAAGCAGTGAAAAGAAGTCTTTTCTTTGCTAGGGGCTTTACGTCGCACCGACACAGATAGGTCTTACGGCGACGATGGGAGAGGAAAGACCTAGGAATTGGAAGGAAGCGGCCGTGGCCTTAATTAAGGTACAGCCCCAGCATTTGCTTAGTGTGAAAATGGGAAACCACAGTAAAACCAACTTCAGGGCTGCCGGAAGTAGGGTTCGAACCCACTATCTCCTAAATACAAGCTCACAGCTGCGCGACCCTAACCCCACGGGCAACTTGCTCGGTATAGATTAGTTTCTTTGCCCGCAAAGTTGGGTATATAATGCACTGGTATTTGACAGAGAGACAGTTCATAACGGAAGCGGAATCCGGGGTCACAGAGAAACGGGCAGGATATGTTTTGAATCTCGGTAACTATTCGCCAGCAGTGGAATGCTTTGTATGCGTACTTTGCGCCATATGTTACATTGCTGAAGTTGTTTCAGTTTACTGAAATGAGGAAACTGCGTTACCGTGGCATTTCTCAGGAAGAACTTATTAGCCAGTAATGGCGTCGTAAATGCAAAGGCATTTCTAGCGCTTCGATTAATAACGCAGCAGTCGGTGTGGATGACATGGCTCCTAAACACACTATTATGTATACCGGGCGAGTTGGCCGTGCGGTTAGAGGCGCGCAGCTGTGAGCTTGCATCCAGGAGATACTGGGTTCGAATTCCACTGTCGGCAGCCCTGAAGATGGTTTTCTGTGGTTTCCCATTTTCACACCAGGCAAATGCTGGAGCTGTACCATAATTAAGGCCACGGCCGCTTCCTTCCAACTCCTTGGCCTTTCCTATCTCATCGTCGCCATAAGACCTATCTGTGTCGGTGCGACGTAAAGCCATTAGCAAAAGAAATATTATTGTATGATACGGTAGCACATTTAGCTTGCAAAGGACGCGCTGGGGTGCATTTCCATGGAATGCCTTAACATAATCCAGCACGGATCGTATCAGAGCTCTGTACATAGTTACAAGTACTGCAGGATCCGCTCCCATCCATGTACAGTAGGTCTACGCATTATAGCACGTAGAATGTTGAGAGATTGGTGGATTTTTGTAGTTACATGTTGAAGGTGTGAACACTACGTTAATTTTCTGTCGAGGCGTATACCCACTAGTTATGCTGATGTTCGAAGAGGAAAAGAATATGGTTAAAATGTGTCGTTTCCGAGAGAAAACTACTACTGCTTATTTTGTCACAGATAGAGATAAGCCAGTCGCGAACGTCTAACGATGAAGAGACGATGTAGCATCAGCCAGGTGTATACGGGTTACCCATGGAGAAGTTGTTTACAAACAAATTTCATCTGCATTATTGCAGTACTTCGACAGCAGGATTGAAAATCTTGTCGAGTTCCGCAACATAGAGAGAATGTAGGAGTTTTAATATAGCACCTTGAGGGATTCCCTTAGTCACAGTGACCAGACCACATAAACTATTGTCTTGACATCTGTACTGTAGTGGAAGACACAACGAATGTAATTTTGGAGTAAGGATTGTCAAACCCACTTTGCCGTTAACTCCATTTACATCCAGAAACATAGCTGCTAGGTAACATTGAGAACAATATATCCGTTCAATGTCTGTGGTGAGGAGGCTAAGATGATGGAGTGTAACTTCTAGACTTGCGGAAGCCGTATTGAGAACTTGAAAGTAGTTGTTTATGTCCGAACCACCATTCCAAACGTGATTTAAGAAGCCGGTCGAATGTTTCGGTGGCAAAAGAAGATAACGCGAATGGGCGGTGTGAACTTCCCTCATTGGCACCTTACCAACTTTGAGAGTAGGTACAAAAATGTCATTAGTCCAATCAGAAGGGGAAATCAAAATTTGCATGAATGCTTGAAATAATAATTGTAGTACGAATTATTGAGCAGATGAGCGTAAATAGAACAGCATTAAATAATGAATATTATCATATCCTGAGGCTGTGGATTGAGTATGCTTTAAAACATCTTCCAGCTCGTCACGTGTATAAGGTAAGGAGAGTTCCTTCTAAGTGCTCGCTAGTAGAAATGAATTGTGGAGAATAGAATGGCACTGAGCGTGGTGCTATATGTATAGAGAATCCGAAGTAATAGATGGTATTGGTGATCCTGAAGCTGTTTTTGTCGTAGTTAAAAATAAATGTGAAAGAAAGGAAGGTCTTAAAAGTAGGACCATTAGGCAGTACCATATGGCTGATAAAACAGGCATGTGGCAATTTCTAAAAAGTAACTATGTCCGGTGGATAACGGTAAATAAAAATGTAAACCGACTCTGGGATGGGTTTAAAGCAATTGTTAAGGAATGTGAAAACAGGTTTGTACCTTTAAAGGTGGTAAGGAGTGGTAAGGACCCAACTTATTATAATAGAGAAATAAAGATATTAAGAAAGAGGTGCAGACTGGAGAGAAATAGAGTTAGAAATGGCTGTGGAAGTAAGGAGAGAATCTAGCAAAGAAGGCAGCTAAGGATAACATGATGGCAAGCATAATTGGCAGTCATACAAATTTTAGTGAAAAATGGAAGGGTATGTATAGGTATTTTAAGGCAGAAACAGGTTCCAAGAAGGACATTCCAGGAATAATTAATGAACAAGGGGAGTGTGTATGTGAGGATCTTCAAATGGCAGAAGTATTCAGTCAGCAGTATGTAAAGATTGTTGGTTACAAGGATAATGTCCAGATAGAGGAAGAGACAAATGCTAAAGAAGTATTAAAATTTACATTTGATAACAATGACATTTACAATAAGATACAAAAGTTGAAAACTAGAAAAGCGGCTGCAATTGATAAGATTTCTGGGGATATACTAAAGACAATGGGTTGGGATATAGTACCATATCTGAAGTACTTATTTGATTATTGTTTGGTTGAAGGAGCTATACCAAATGAATGGAGAGTTGCTATAGTAGCCCCCGTGTATAAAGGAGAGGGTGATAGACATAAAGCTGAAAATTACAGGCCAGTAAGTTTGACATGCGTTGCATGTAAGCTTTGGGAAGACATTCTTTCTGATTATATTAGACATGTTTGCGATTTTAATTAGTGGTTCGATAGAAGGCAGTTCGGTTTTGGGAAAGGTCATTCCACTGAAGTTCAACTTGTAGGATTCCAGAAATATATAGCAGATATCTTGGATTCAGGAGGTCAAATGGACTGTATCGCGATTGACCTGTCTAGAGCATTTGATAAGGTGGATCATGGGGGAATAGTGGCAAAAATGAGCGCAATTGGACTAGACAAAAGAGTGACTGAATGGGTTGCTATATTTCTAGAAAATAGATTTCAAAGAATTAGAGTAGGCGAATCTTTATCTGACCCTGTAATAATTAAGAGGGGAATTCCTCAAGGCAGTATTATTGGACCTTTATGTTTTCTTATATATATACATGATATGAGCAAACAAGTGGAATCAGAGGTAAGGCTTTTCGTGGATGATGATATTCCGTATAGAGTAATAAATAAGTTACAAGATTGTGAGCAACTGCAACGTGACCTCGATAATGTTGTGAGATGGACAGCATGCAATGGTATGTTGATAAACGGGGTTAAAAGTCAGGTTGTGAGTTTCACAAATAGGAAAAGTCCTCTCAGTTCTAATTAGTGCGTTGATGGGGTAAAAGTTCCTTTTGGGGATCATTGTAAGTATCTAGGTGTTAATATAAGGAAAGATCTTCATTGACACAGCTCGATAGCTGCAGTCGCTTAATTGCGACCAGTATCCAGTATTCGGGAGATCGTGGGTTCGAACCCCACTGTCGGCAGCCCTGAAGATGGTTTTCCGTGGTTTCCCATTTTCACACCAGGCAAATGCTGGGGCTGTACCTTAATAAAGGCCACGGCCACTTCCTTCCCACTCCTAGCCCCTTCCTGCCTCATCGTCGCCGTAAGACCTATCTGTGTCGGTGCGACGTAAAGCAAATAACAAAAAAAAAATCTTCATTGGGGTAATCACATAAATGGGATTGTAAATAAAGGGTAAAGATCTCTGCACATGGTTATGAAGATGTTTAGGGGTTGTAGTAAGGATGTAAAGGAGAGGGCATATATGTCTCTGGTAAGACCCCAACTAGAGTATGGTTCCATTGTATGGGACTCTCACCAGGATTACCTGATTCTAGAACTGGAAAAAATCCAAAGAAAAGCAGCTCGATTTGTTCTGGGTGATTTCCGACAAAAAGTAGCATTACAAAAATGTTGCAAAGTTTGGGCTGGGAAGAATTGGGAGAAAGAAGGCGAGCTGCTCGACTAATGGTATGTTCCATGCTGTCAGCGGAGAGATGGCGTGGAATGACATTAGTAGACGAATAAGTTTGAGTGGCGTCTTTAAAAGTAGGAAAGATCACAATATGAAGATAAAGTTGGAACTCAAGAGGACAAATTGGGGCAAATATTAATTTATAGGAAGGGGAGTTAGGGTTTGGAATAACTTACATAGGGAGATGTTCAATAAATTTCCAATTTCTTTGAAATAATTTAAGAAGGGCTAGGAAAACAACAGATAGGGAATCTGCCACCTGGGCGACTGCCCTAAATGCAGATCAGTAGTGATTGATTGATTGATACAAACATCACAAAAAGTTATGCTCACCATTGTATGCCACAGACACATTCCTCCTCGACCTACGGCGACATGTTGCGAAACACCTCGTCCTTTGAACTGTCTAACCATGCAAGCAAACTTGCATATAGCCCCCATCTATCGCAAGCATACCAATTTCGTTGAATGTCGGTAAGGCTGTTACATGTGTACCTTTGTTCAGAAAGCAGTGCAGGGCTTTTTTAATCAGTGTATGGACGTTTTGTGATGGCAAGTCGACGGATATCAACGTTTGATCGCACACGGATTGTTGCTTTATGTCAACAAGGACTGTCAACAAGAGACGTTGCGAAGCGAACATCAGTGAGCCAGAGTGGTGCGGACTTGGAATCGCTTTCGAAACACAGGTAGTGTTCATGACTTGCCCCGTACTGGTCGCCTTATGGCAACACCTGCGGTAGATGACCGGTATATGCGACTTCTAGCCTGCAGGAAACTTCGACCACACTGCCACCATGATTAACTGTAAGAAACATTCCACAACGTCTCTCTGTATTTTAGACGGCCATGGCGAGACCGCGCCATTAAACCCAGACACCTTGTTGAACGGTACAGTTGGCCACAATATCACCAAGAATGGGCTGTGTAAAATTGGCGTAAAGTTCTCTTCACAGATGAATGCCGCATACGTCTGATACCCGATAGACCGTCGACAACGTGTATGAAGGGCACTTGGTATTGCTGCACGCCAGAGACATCCTGCCCATCAAGTACAGCAAAGTGGCGGATCAATGATGTTCTGGGTTGGCATCATGTAGGGACTACCGACGCCAGGGCACAATCAACGCTCCCCAATACAGGGGTAGCATTCTCCAACTCATCGTTGAACCGTTTAATCTTCATTTTGGGGAAGAATTCAGGTTTATGGATGACAACTCCAGCGTCATTTTGCAGACATCGCCAATAATTTCATCACTCGTGCCGGTATTGCCCGACTGGATTGGCCTTCATGTTCCCCCGCTATGAATCCCATAGAACATGTTTGGGATCGATTGAAAAGAGCTGTGTGAACACGTCCTGCTCAACCACGAAATTCACGTGTGTTACGCAGGATTGACACGGAAGAATGGGATAATTTAGACCAGCAGTGGGTGAATTAAGTAGTGGGCAGCATGCCACATAGACTGCAGGCTTGCATTAATTCAAAGGGACGTTTCACTCTGCATTCAATGAGGTTGCTGCACAACGGGCTTACCCCAAGGAAAGTGATTTGTGTTTCTGTTAGCTTACAGTCGAAGTGATTTGCTTGTTTTTGGTTGTCAGTTAAGTGGAAGATATAGGCCTATTACTTTTGATGTACCACTTCAACATTGTACACAATGTTTTAGAACTTTTGTTTGGCGTGTGATGCATAACTTTTGATGTGTGTATATGAGACGATAGAACAAAGGCATGTAGTTATTTGATATTCATGTTCTTGTATGTGTTCCAATCAGCTCTTTCCACATTCCATTTTTTATGGGTGCACGATTCTAGAGTATTGTAGGTACATTGATTGACATTTCGACGAGATAGTGATTCGACTCCATGGGGAAAGGTGATGTCCGCCATTGAAGGCCAGTTGAAAGTATTGGTGAACACACAGTTAAGTCTACGGCAGATGACCACTCTCCTGGGAGAGGGATGCGACTAGGAGAGCCATCATTCAAAATGAATAGATTTAAATCTCCTATAATTTTCAATAATGATGTTCCGAAAATGCCAGTGTATGGGCAACCCCAGGCCACGCAGTGAACACTGAAATCTGTAGGGTGATTCTAGTTGTCGCATAAGAGAATACCATTCCCTAGTACGAATTGTTATTTTTGGTGAGCAGTAGACAGACATTGTCCCATCTTGCGCTGGTGTGCGTAGCTAGCGGTAAATGCTTCAAAACTTCCAATTTCTAAATGATCTACCAGTAACTCCCTGTGTCGCACACAACTTTTGTATGATTAGAGCGACACCACCATACCCATCTTCTCGATTATGTCATATGAAATGGAACCATGCCTCAGATAGTGCTGCTATAGATACATTTCAGCTGGGATCTCACGCTGTAAAGCAGCTCTGCTCGAGTTCACCGACCGCCTGTTCCACTGTAAGATTTTAAAAACCATCTTAAGTTGATAATAATGTCGCGGATTGTTGTTGGATGAATGTTGATGGATGCTGAAGATTGAAGCTGACTCACTATGAGCATGGAAATATTTAATATTTGCTCGATTAGTTGGTTGCTGTTCTTATCAGGATTGGATAACACCCGATGGGGTTGGGGAGGGTATAGATGGTAAGACACCGAAGTAATAGGTAAATATTGAGGGATATAAGCTAGTTAATAAATTAAGGGGTGGGGGTATTGGGTTGAAGAGGTTGTAAAGGTCATCTTGATGGGATTACAGGGACTGACATTTAACGCTGAGAGGCGAATGGACAGTTGAGTTTTGGATTAATTATTGGATGTGGAGAGTGCTGCTGCGTTATATTCCATTATGCTTCTTCCTTCATTGGTGGTTCTGCAATAACAATTGCTTTCAATGATTCATGTTGTCTCGGGGTGTTTATTAGTGTTAACACGTTGGAGGTTACAGAAGTATTGTGCAGTAGGAGAAATTCCAACTGACTGATAATTAATTGGTGGGCAGGATGCTGAGTTCGCGTGCGCTCTGTTGTTATAAATATCAAGTGCAACATCTTGCGAGATGCTGTTAAAAGGCAGTAAGTTTCCGAACAGAA
This sequence comes from Anabrus simplex, assembly GCF_040414725.1. Taxonomy (NCBI): domain Eukaryota; kingdom Metazoa; phylum Arthropoda; class Insecta; order Orthoptera; family Tettigoniidae; genus Anabrus; species Anabrus simplex. The sequence goes on along the minus strand of NC_090266.1, from coordinate 743,551,859 downwards.
ATTCACTTTTTATATTCTGGGCAGTTTTTATCAAGGGAAATATGAGCTCGTTTGCAGTGAACCAACTGGGAGTAATTAATGTCGAACAGTGACTATCATGAGCAATCATGGAACTTCGACATTGCAGGCTAGAATGTTTGAATCTCAAACAACGCTCATATAATCGTATAGACATCATAGACGGTTGCACTGGACATCTAGTTCTGAGTACGTGAATATGCTCTGGCAGTTGTTGTGCACAGACAAACTGGAATAGGCCATTTCTGCCCACGAATAATGTTAGTGAAGTGTTCTACACGAACAAGTGGTAACGGGGATTATATCTCTAACAATATTTCAGTTTCACTAAGTGTGGGATCGGCATTTTTTAAATTAAACCTTGCTTTTGAACGACCCTAGATGGAATGTAAACTTCCAGATTTTGTATATGAAAAAAGTGTGATCCCACGAGTGGATCCGCCACTGCTTCTAATGTGTTTTTAAGTCGAAGCATGTTTCGCTCCATGGTTTCTATGTCTTGGATGTTTTGATGACACACGACCTGCTCGTTAAATATCCTACCGAGCGCCATTGGATGGAGGCGACCCACGTGTTTATTGATACTTTCAACGATAACAACGAAAGGGCTTTGATCATTGTGACTGTACCTATTTTCGATGCTATTGCGAGTTACAACTCTTTGATTAGTGTTTGGTTGATTTATGGATGTGGATGAAGTATTTATTTCTCCCGCAATTGTACCCTCAGCTGAATCAGAACTGTTTATGGCAGGGCCTCTCAAACGCCCAAACTCTCACGCGTGCAGAGCGAGGTGTATAGGCTCTGTGCACTGTGCATCGGTACGCTTCGCCTCAACTCGGCTTGACTCGGATGGTGTAGTGTGCTGAGAGCGACGAAGTGTTTGGTGGAAGACGACGTGTTTATCAGTGAAATAGACAAGCGCACGACAACAACATAATAATGGAGCAACCTGTTTCGAAGAAAGCAAAGACTTCCGAAAGTCCATTTCAATCGAACTGGGATCTTTCGTGTTTTTTTTTGTTTGTTTGTTTGTCGTGACGATAACGCCAAATGCTTAATCTGTGGGACGATAATTACGTGCGTAAGAAAATCATCTATTGAAAGACACTACAACAGACTACATTCGGAAAATTATTGTGAAATTATAGGAGACGTCAGAGAGAAAGAATTAAGGAAGTTGAAACAGCTTGAAGAAGAGCATTCTATATCCACAAATGAGTTTTGTTCCAGTACTGTAGCATTTTCATTTTGGTTACGGGTTCTGCATTATTTTTAAATTATGTTTACATTCTTCTCAAACATGTATGTGTATTTCTAATTCACTTTTTTAATTTTTTAATAACACTGGTAACCTTGTCCCATACAACTGTGCGTCTCCGCTCACCACACGTAAACATTTCGCAGTGGGGGAGAAACAGCAGTGAAGGTGAGGAACGCGGAAACAGGCCGAACGGGGAGACAGGTGTAGGGAGAGAGGAGTGGGGGGTCTGCACTCTGGTCAACCAAGCGAAGTCGTCTTTTGCACCGTGCACAGTGCATGCACCACGCGCATGCACCCTGAGAGGCCCTGGTTTATGGTATCAAGAAACATGTTGGACTCCTCTGTAGAACAGGATTCACCGGGTGAGTTGGCCATGCGGTTAGGAGCGCGCAGCTGTGAACTTGCATGCGGGAGATAGTGGGTTCGAACCCCACTGTCGGCAGCCCTGAAGATGGTTTTCTGTGGTCTCCCATTTTCACACCAGGCAAATGCTGGGGCTGTACCTTAATTAAGGCCACGGCCGCTTCCTTCCCACTCCTAGCTCTTTCCTATCCCATCGTCGCCATAAGACCTATCTGTGTCGGTGCGAAGTAAAGCAACTAGCAAAAATAACAGGGTTCACTTCCACTAGAACACTGGGGGTTGAATTCACTTTAAAAATCAGAGTGAAAACGGCATGATTCGTTGGCTGGGTGTGCTGAAACTGAGGGTACGGGTACTGATACCTGGCACCTTTGTAGTATCGCGGCAGTTTCTCCTTGCTTCTCCATTGAGTGTATGTTGACAGGTTGTAGTGGCGACAAACGTTGTTGTGAATTCTGGGCACTTTTGACACTTAAAATACAAAGTCGGAAATCATCGGCGGGGTGTTGCTGTAGCATGTCTGTAAGGCAACGTCAATTACCTGACCAGTGTCAGGTGGGTCGTTCATGACGCACGCACAAAATTTCACTCACACAAACGATATTTCCGAACTGATATTATTCTTATTTGAAACAAGAGGAAAAGGAAGAACAGTCAACTTGTTAGCAGAATTTAAGTAAATTCTAATAATATATAGACCTAATACACAGGTAAACACTGTACTAGTACGCTTGGACTGCACGATGTGAACTCGACCTCACCTCACTGTCAACTCTATAAAATAGTGTTCTCTCCCACTCACGGCCGACTAGCAACTCGGGAGAGAGTATTCATTTATCGTAATATTTACTGGTAGCACACAGCTAGTTAGTTTTATTTGTGAATGAAACGTATTCCGAATGAAATAAGATGATATAAAATACTTAATATACAGTATATAGACTAGTGTCCGCCTCTGTGGTGTAGTGGTTAGTGTGATTAGCTGCCACCCCCGGAGGCCCGGGGTCGATTCCCGGCTCTGCTACGTAATTTGAAGAGTGGTACGAGGGCTGGAACGGGGTCCACTCAGCCTCGGGATGTCAGCTGGGTAGAGATGGGTTCGATTCCCACCTCAGCCATCCTGGAAGTGGTTTTCCGTGGTTTCCCACTTCTCCTTCCGGCAAATGCCGTGTTGGTACCTAACTTAAGGCCACGGCCCCTTCCTTCCCTCGTCCTTGTCTATCCCTTCCAATCTTCCCATCCCCCACCAAGGCCCCTGTTCAGCATAGCAGGTGAGGCCACCTGGGCGAGATACTGTTCATCCTCCTCAGTTGTATCCCGACTCAGAGTCTGAAGCTCCAGGACACTGCTCTTGAAGCGGTAGCGGTGGGATCCCTCACTGAGGCCGAGGGAAAAACCAACCCCGGAGGGTAAACAGATTAAGAAAGAAGTATAGACTAGTACCATGAGATTAATTCAAAATAACTGACGTTTGAAGATGCTGAATTTAATTACGATCCATGCAATCGTTCCATAGTTGTAGATATAGCTACTGATAAATTTACGCCTCAGACCTGACGTTAGTCCATTAAACGGTTTAAATTTTGTAATAACTATAAACAATTTACGCACTTAATATTTCACGTAATCACTGGTACTCCGTGCACGTTGGAAGTAAGCATAAAACTCCACACATTTAACTATAATTTAATAGATAACCACGCCTGCTGCTCTTTCTTGATAGATGCAGTCAGTACCATTGAATCTGTCCCTTAGCACTGGCCAGAAAAATGTAGGTTCCATTTATGGCTGAGGTATGAGTGGTAGTGAGTAATGGCATGCTGCAATAGTATTTTCTGGCCCAGTGAGGAAAGCAATGACAAACCACCTCACTCCTCATCATCATGCCGTGTAGATCTACGCCGTATTATGACATCACCGTCGGTTCTTGTAGTTTCCCTACCCTATAACCACATAACCTTTGGTAGTGCTGTTTGAGGATCCAACCAGCCTGCAGTCTGAGGACTTAACAGAAAATAAGTAATCAACTGGTATAGCGCCGTGGCACAAGGCCAGGTTCATTTCTGAGAGACCAAAACCACCTCCTTTATTTCTTGTCTAACCTTGTCCCAACAACACAGGGAAAAGGAGAAATCATAAAAAGAAAGAAAGAAAGAAAGAAAGAAAGAAAGAAAGAAAGAAAGAAAGAAATATATGAATAACCTATCACATTACATATCGGTACGGGACTGTCATAGCCGGTGGACATCGTCGCTTGCTTCTTGCCAAGGCGGCCGCGGATCGAATCCCAGTCAATGCACATGATATTACTGATATGAGAAATCACGTCCCTGCCGTTCAGATTCCACATTGAACAGGAGGTCCCGTGGTTATGATCACGAAATCAACGGTCTGGAAAAACAAGAACTTAGTTGTATCTTATTTAAAAGATAGCTTTGATGAAGTTCCAGTCTAGATTTTAGGATTCGGAACCCTAGTCCACTGGGGCATATAGTTAGGCTTGGTGATTTTTTCGCAATAGCGATATTACACGACATTCTTATAAAGGCTTTTTATTTATATCAACGATGTGCCGAGCGAAATTTGAAAAGGCTGCAGATTTTCTGAGGAGGTTTTTTTAGTATAGGCGTAAAGAGAAATATGAAACGCTGACGAAAATAGGCCGATCTGAACCTACTGTATAAGTGGGCACTCGATAACAAAATTATAATAAGTAAACTCGTGTCCTCATCCCGAGGTGGTGCAGCTCTTTTCAGTCACCCCCCATTGGAGGTGAGCTGCATGTACCATTTCAATCACATACCAGCCCTCCTGCCATTCTTAAATTTCTGGCAGTACCGGGAATCGAACCCGGTCCCCCGAGGACGGCAGCTAATCACACTAACCGTTACGCTACAGAGGCGGACACACAATTATAATAATTTCACGAAAATGCAGTATCGTAAGAACGGGGATGAAACATAGGCAGGAGAACTTTCAATACTACTCGTATCTTCGGTCGGACGCTCTTGTAGATTTTGCTATTTGCTTAACGTCGCACCGACACAGATAGGTCTTATGGCGACGATGGGACAGGAAAGGCCTAGGAATAGGAAGGAAGCAGCCGTGGCCTTAATTAATATACAGCACCAGCATATGCCTGGTGTAAAAATGGGAAACCATGGAAAACCATCTTCAGGGCTGTCGACAGTGGGATTCGAACCCACTATCTCCCGGATGCGAACTCACAGCTGCGCGCTCCTAACCGCACGGCCAACTCGCCCGGTGCTCTTGTAGAGAACGACTCATTCAAATACCTAGGAATCCACGTAAAAAGAGATCTAAAATGGGACAGTCACGTTGGAGGGTAGTTTCTAAAGTGTACAAGTCATTACACTTCGTGATGAGGATGCTGAAGTGCAGCAGCTCCGAGGCGAAGGCGCTCGTGAGGCCAGTCCTGGAATGTGGAGCATCCGTATAGGACCCATACCAAATAGATTCATCAATGAACTAGAAGTGGTACAGCGAAAGGCTGAAAGGTTTATGCACAATGATTTCAATCCTAGAAGTATAGTAGAAAAATTTGGATGGGAGTCAATGGGGGCTAGTAGCAAAAGTGCACGATTGTGTGCCATGTATAATGTCTTTACGAAAAAAGTTAATGTGAAGAGAGTTGAACAGTCGGCTAGAAAAGCCCTGTTACATACGCTAGCCGATCATCCGCATAAGGTAAAAGGAAAGACCGCAGAAAACGAACTATAATAAACAATTAAACAATCTTTCACAGGGAAAAATATTAATGCAAACTTTTGAATAACATGAGGGTATAGATTGGATAGTTTGTGCGTCAAATTATCGGAATTTGTATGACTACTTCTGAAGTTAAAAAAAAAATATTTGTAAAATGCTATTTGTTAGGGGCGTCGACGTATGATATGAACCTGTGTGTAATTGGAATTGCAGAAGTGTAGAGTGTGTAAGGACCGCACAAACACCCAATCATTTGCAATTAAAAACCCCTGACCCGGCCGTTAATCGAACACGGGGCCGCCGGGTGACAGGCGGACGCGTTGCCGCCTACACCGCGGGGTCGGACACTTCTGAAGTTACACTGTCCAAACAGTTAACCTGACAGCGTGTGTAAGGTAAGGTAAGGGTTATACTGCCCGTAGGCAGGTCCGAACCTCCGCAGAGGTGTTCCTGAGCCGGAGTTTACGTGCGGTAGGGTGGCCAGTTCCTTTCCGCTCCTCCATTCCCTTACCCCCCCACCCCCGAAACAGCGTGTGGCAATCCATCCAACTCCTGACCACGCCCAATGTTGCTTAACTTCGGAGATCTCACGTGATTCGGTGTTTCAACACGGCTACGGCCGTTGGCAGCGTGTGTAAGCGAGTTAGTAATTATTGCAGTATGGAAAATCGAATACACATTACAAGAACGCACTGACATTAAACTATGATTCTGCACACGTTTATTGTACTTAACTACAGATTACAGTTTTCTTAACATGAGACACAATTACACACACATGCTTCCATTTCACCAGTCCTTTATATCAGAGTTTATATGCATCCTTTACTGCCCATGACAGCCAGGGCTTCCTCGATTTCTAACTTGTAAAAAAAAAAAAAAAAAATCAACAAGTTCTACACAGCGTGTAAAGCATGCGTGCCACTTCCAAGGTCTATCGGTTTAACAGACCGATAACTAAGAGATTGCGGGTTCGGTTCTCGGCTCTGCCAAGAAATTAAACATCCTTCGAGAGAGGTTCAAAATCTGCCTTCTGCTGTTGCGGATGAAAAGAAAATGAAAAGGACCTAGGGGTACGCGAACTCACCCGAATGGTTACGCGAACTCGCCCGAATGGGTACCCAAATTTATCGTACCTCCTATCTGTTTTCGATAATCAGTTCAGAAAACAATTGAGCCAGCTCATTTTCAATAACAACTTGTTTTGATTTATTTTTATATACCACTTTGTTTCGAAATTCACTTCATTTTTTTTCTCCGTAAATGTATATAGGCCTAGTACAATAGTAACTGTTGCTTAAATAATAATACTTGATTATAGGATGAGTCCGCCTCTGTGGTGTAGTGGTTAGCGTGATTAGCTGCCACCCCCGGAGGTCCGGGTTCGATTCCCGGCTCTGCCACGAAAATTTGAAAAGTGGTACGAGGGCTGGAACGGGGTCCACTCAGCCTCGGGAGGTCAACTGAGTAGAGGTGGGTTCGATTCCCACCTCAGCCATCCTCGAAGTGGTTTTCCGTGGTTTCCCACTTCTCCTCCAGGCGAATGCCGGGATGGTACCTAACTTAAGGCCACGGCCGCTTCCTTCCCTCTTCCTTGTCTATCCCTTCCAATCTTCCCATCCCTCCACAAGGCCCCTGTTCAGCATAGCAGGTGAGGCCGCCTGGGCGAGGTACTGATCATTCTCCCCAGTTGTATCCCCCGACCAAGAGTCTGAAGCTCCAGGACACTGCCCTTGAGGCGGTAGAGGTGGGATCCCTCGCTGAGTCCGAGGGAAAAGCCGAACCTGGAGGGTAAACAGATGATGATGATGATGATTATAGGATGTATCAGAACTATACCGACAAAACTCTTCGCAGTCGGATTGGCGGAGAAAATTGTTCTTTTCGAGAAATTGAGTTTACTTTGTTGCTTCCGAGCGCGCGATTCAAATTGACGAACTCGTCGTATTTGCTGTGCCAGACTTAAAGCCGCTGCCGTGCTTCAGGGAAGAGAAGGGGAGGTAGGCGGAGTGGTGTGTATGTCACCTCCGTACAGGCCATGAAGGCCCGTGGAGGAGTGGAAGGTAAAGGCTTCCACCATTGTTAACCTCGGCACGTGATGGGGTAGAGGAGTTAGCTCTACGCCCGGCCGCCTTTGCCCCCAGGAACTAACCTGGTACTCATTTTTGGTGTAGGCTGAGTAAACCTCAGGGCCATATGCACCTTCGGAAGTGGAAATCTCGTTTCTTAAATTGTACGGGGATTCGAACTCACATCCTTCCGGGCGAACCGAGCACGCCTTTACCACCTCGGCCAGGCAGCCCCTAGACAGAGAGAATGCTCCGCGCGAATGCACAAGTTGCCCGTTCGACTCGCACATTATTGTCCTTGTTTCTTACAGGCAATATCCACAGTTCGTTGTAAATGCACACACAGTACAAGAACACACGTTAATTAAGACACACTTGTTAGTCAAGGAATGTACCAGATCGTTTCACCTCTCGTCGCAATAACGTGCTTTATTATTTAACGTGCTGTCCGACTCGTTGGCTGAATGGTCAGCGTACTGGCCTTCGGTTCAGAGGGTCCCGAGTTCGATTCCCGGCCGGGTCGGGGATTTTGGCCCGGGGGCTGGGTGTCTGTGCTGTCCCCAACATCCCTGCAACGCACACACCACACATAACACTATCCTCCACCACAATAACACGCTGTTACCTACAAATGGCAGATGCCGCCCACCCTCATCGGAGGGTCTGCCTTACAAGGGCTGCACTCGGCTACAAATAGCCACACGATATTAATTAATTTAACGTGCTCCAAGATGCAACGTTGCCGCCCCACGTTTGTGTATTCCTTCACTCACAACATCGTAAATGGAATGAAATACTGAACGAAGGAAACAATACGCCCAATGGTTTGATTACAGCAGATGTTCAACATGTCCCTCTCTTACTTCCATGTACAATTCACGACGGTGAAGTAGTGAATTTTTGGACTCTGTTCAGGATGTGTCGTGGTGTCGCGAACAATCTGGACAGCTGTCTTTATTCTTGGTACAAGTTCATCTTCTCTTTCTACGGAGTTCGCATAGTAGTCAAGTTGTGCAGAACAAACTGTACACTGCCTACTCCGCCTGGGAAGCGATTATGCGAAATGAACGAGAAACTTGTGCATTCGCACCGAGCATTACCTCTGTCTTCCCCTTCGCACTTCCCATCTCACCGAGCTCGATAGCTGCAGTCGCTAAAGTGCGGCCAGTATCCAGTATTCGGGAGATAGTAGGGTCGAACCCCACTGTCGGCAGCCCTGAAAATGGTTTTCCGTGGTTTCCCATTTTCACACCAGGCTGTACCTTAATTAAGGCCACGGCCGCTTCCTTCCCACTCCTAGCCCTTCCCTGTCCCATCGTCGTCATAAGACCTATCTGTGTCGGTGCGACGTAAAAGCAACTAGCAAAAACTTCCCATCTCTTCCCTTCCCTCCTCTGACGCACATCAATAGGCAGCGGCTGGCTCTCTGGCGTAACAAACACGGTAAAAGCATCCCTGATTATATTTAGTCGGTTTAATTCTGATACACCCTATATATATAGGCTATTGTTGCTAGGTAATGAAAACTCATGAGAAAACCACGTTTCTCCATCTGCCTTGTGAAGACTTGCCGCGTTACCTGCGAAGGGAACATAGACTCCATTCATTAAGCACTGACAATGGCCATTAATCACCGCTCAGATTTGGGCTTCTTCCGTAAAGTTTTTCTACGAAGGAGTTTCGAGGTTTCCTTTGCCCAGCGACGATATATATACAAAATAGTACTGCTAATTATTGAGGAACATTACGGTGTAGCGGCTTACCTGCTTGCCTGTCATCCCGGCGACCGTACTTTGATTCTCGGTTCTGCTGGAGTGGGTTTTCACTTGAAAATCCACTGGTGTCAGGAAGAGCATACGATCTTAAATCCCCGGCCACAACTCTGTCAAGCCTCAGTGTGTGCAGGGACCCTGCAAGCAGAATAAGCTGCGGAAAGGTGATCATTATGTCCGCCTCTGTGGTGTAGTGGTTAGTGTGATTAGCTGCCACCGCCGGAGGCCCAGGTTCGATTCCCGGCTCTGTCACGAAGTTTGAGAAGTGTTACGAGGGATGGAACGGGGTCCACTCAGGCTCGGGAGGTCAACTGAGTAGAGGTGGGTTCGATTCTCACCTCAGCCATCCTGGAAATGGTTTTCCGTGGTTTCCCACTTCGACTCAAGGCAAATGCCGGGATGGTACCTAACTTGAAGGCCACGGCCGCTTCCTTCTCTCTTTCTTGTCTATCCCTTCCAATCTTCCCATCCCCCCGCAAGGTCCCTGTTCAACATAGCGGGTGAGGCAGCATGAGCGAGGTACTGGTCATCCTCGCCAGTTGTATCCCCCGACCCGGCGTCTGAAGCTTCAGGACACTGCCTATGAGGCGGTAGATGTAGGATCCCTCGCTGAGTCCGAGGGAAAAACCGACCCTGGAGGGTAAACAGATAAAGAAGAAGAAGATGATGATGATCATTATAGTTCATATTTTTTTGCTAGGGGCTTTACGTCGCACCGACACAGATAGGTCTTATGGCGACGATGGGATAGGAAAGGCCTAGGAGTTGGAAGGAAGCGGCCGTGGCCTTAATTAAGGTACGTACAGCCCCAGCATTTGCCTGGTGTGAAAATGGGAAACCACGGAAAACCATCTTCAGGGCTGCCGATAGTGGGACTCGAACCTACTATCTCCCGAATGCAAGCTCACAGCCGCGCGCCTCTACGCGCACGGCCAACTCGCCCGGCAGTTAATATTATTTGGTATCCAGAAGTAATAATTTGTTATTTCTGGTATAATCGCAATATGCTCGTACTTCGAGGGTACGAAGATAAAACAATTGGATTTTGGAGGGTACGCCAACCAAAATGTTTGAATACCACTGCTCTAACACAAAGTCCGGCCCCGCGGCGTAGGGGGCAACGCGTCCGCCTGTCACCCGGCGGCCCCGGGTTCGATTCCCGGCTGGGTCAGGGGTTTTTAATTATAATTTAATTTAATTGTGTTTGTGTCATGCTTACCGTACCTCACATTCAACACTTTACGCTCCCGCAATTCCACTTACACGCAGGTTCCTAACATTTGGTTAAAGTAGTGGCAAAAGATATGTAGAGGTCGACGCTACGAACAAATATATATATATTTTAAACGCACTTAAACTCTGGACTGCCCAATTGACTTTCTCAGTCTACCTAAGTAAGCAAAGCAAAGTCATCTCCGTACAGGCCATGAAGTTCCTTGGAGGAATGGAAGGTAAAGGTAAAGGCTTCCACCATTGTTAACCTCGGCACGTGATGGGGTAGAGTGGTTAGCTCTACGCCCGGCCGTCTTTGCGCTCAGGAATTAACCTGGTACTCATTTTTGGTCCAGGCTGAGTGAACCTCAGTGCCATATGCATCTCCGGAAGTGGAAATCTCGTTTCTTAAGTTTTACGACTTCCTGACGGGGATTCGAACCCACGTCCTTCCGGGCGAAGCGAGCTCGCATTTACCGCCTCGGCCAGGCAGCCCCTCTACTTAAGTAAGGGAGTAGACAATTGGCTTTACGTCGCATCCACAGAGATAGGACTTATAGCGACGATGGGATAGGAGAATCTAGGCGTGGGAAGGAAGTGGCCATGGCCTTAATGAAGGTGCAGCCCCAGCATTTGTTTGGTGTGAAAATAGGAAACCACGGAAAATCGCATTCAGGGTTGCCGACAGTGGGGTTTGAGTCACTCAGTCATATGTACAAGTAGGTGTGATGCTTCAGCACTTTATAATATGGGAGATTATTATAAGACAATTCTTAGTTCTGCGGGAAAGTACAGAAAAAACTACAGTGGCAGTCAGGAGGTGTCTAGGAAAGATGCATCACAATAGTACGCAACCTTAAGAACAGAACGTCGTTCGACTCAAAGCCTGCCCCAACAACAGGGCGCTTACGGCCGGTTCATACTGTGGGGTAGGTCAGGGACAGGTCGAGAATTGAATAAAAGGAAAGAGAGAGAGAGAGAATAAATACCAAGTCGCAGGCCGCCAGAACCGGACAGAACACAGCTTAGATGTTCGTCTCTATGACTTGGCCAGTACAATACACCTGTACATCACTGCGATGTTTGCCTCTAGGACAAGGCAATGTCGCGATGATGTTTATCTCAATAACTTGTATAACATGGTCATATTCATCTCTACAAATTGGTATATTGTATACTTGCACCGCTATGCTTATACACCGCGGCTATGATCGTCTCTGTAATTGTGTAATTTTTCTCGATCACAAATCTAAAGCATTTGGAGAAAGCGCATTTAGTTAATAATGTTAATTATTTTACGTCCCACTACATAATTTACAGTTTACGGTTTTCGAAAACGGCAAGGTGTCGAAATGTTGTCCTGCAGAAGTTGTCTTACGTGCCAGTAAATCTACCTAGAGGAGGCTGACATATATGAGCATCTTCAAATACCACCGGATTGAGCCAGGATCAAACCTGCCAAGTTGGGGTCAGAATGCAAGAGGCTCAACCGTCTGAGCCATTCAGCCCGGCAGAGCATTTAGTATTCGCCAATCGAAGGAAAGGACGTTTGATTCAGAAGTTTTAATGATGTTACTTTCCTGCCTGACCATTTAAATGTTATTCTCCACCTTTTCTCAATTATTTGGGGTCGGTACCACAGGTAGATCTCATCCATTTTTACAGCCGGATGCCCATACTGACGCCAACTCTATGTGGTCCGCACTGTGATGTATTGTGTATATGAAGTGGTGTGTATTAAAACGAACACACGATCCTATGCACCGAACCAGAGGAATTAATCAGACATGGCCAAACTTCCCGGCCCACATCGGGGATCGAAACCGGAACCCACTGAACCGAAGGCCGCTACACTGACCCAGCTGAGGAGTCGGATAAAATATTCTTCTTCTTCTTCTTCTTCTTCTCCTTGCCTATCCCTTCCAATCTTCCCATCCCTCCACAAGGCCCCTGTTCAGCTTAGCAGGTGAGGCCGCCTGGGCGAGGTACTGGTCATTCTCCCCAGTTGTATCCCCCGACCAAGAGTCTGAAGCTCCAGGACACTGCCCTTAAGGCCCGGGTTCGATTCCCGGCTCCGCCACGAAATTTGAAAAGTGGTGCGAGAGCTGGAACGGGGTCCACTCACCCTCGGGAGGTCAACTGAGTAGAGGGGGGGGGGTCGATTCCCTCCTCAGCCATCCTGAAAGTGGTTTTCCGTGGTTTCCCACTTCTCCTCCAGGCAAATGCCGGGATGGTACCTAACTTAAGGCCATGGCCGCTTCCTTCCCTCCTCCTTGCCTATCCCTTCCAATCTTCCCATCCCTCCACAAGGCCCCTGTTCAGCTTAGCAGGTGAGGCCGCCTGGGCGAGGTACTGGTCATTCTCCCCAGTTGTATCCCCCGACCAAGAGTCTGAAGCTCCAGGACACTGCCCTTAAGGCGGTAGAGGTGGGATCCCTCGCTGAGTCCGAGGGAAAAGCCGAACCTGGAGGGTAAACAGATGATGATGATGATGATGATAAGGTCATCTATAACTTGGTCGTCAAGCTGTTTGGTACAAGAAGTTTGGACATTTCTCGACAAATGTCGCTACTATCAACTTACGTTGCGCCCTCTGGGGTGAAGATGAATTATTAATTTTCAAAGTAATTTTGTATGTCAAGGTATCCTAAACTGAATTGTTTATAACCCCTCTAAGTATCTACATAGAATACTACATAATTAAAATGGTATTTGCTACTCGGCCTTAGGTTGGAAGGCGCCATCCTTCTTACACGATCATGGCCATGGATATAGGATATCCAGAAATCAGCCCCCCCTTTAATCTGGTCCAGTCGCTACTATCGATCACTGTATCCTCGTACCAGATCTGATGGTTCTGCGGCTGGGTCAACTTGTTCAATTGTACATCGGTACTACGGCGGTTGCCTGGTAACACTTTATAACTGTTGTTACCTACCGAGCTACCTGTGGTTTAGCTACTAAGATTATGGCTACCATGGCATCCTAAAATACTTCTTGGAATGAATCTAGGTGATATCATAGTCTGTCTCTGTCTGCTCAAAGTTTATGGGTTTATCAGTTGATTCGCACCCCAATCACCCGAAAGAATCTTTCCCGTACTACTTACAAACACTGTTCTGAACTCTTGGAATATGCTCTTGCCACCTCAATGATAGTCAAACACAGGCGTACTGTCACGTCGCTAGACGACTTGCAAATTCCTACTGACTAACATATTCCACATGACTCAGTCGTGAAATGAGACCTTTTCGACAAATGTCGCTACTATCAACTTACGACAAATGTCGCTACTATCAAATTACGTTGCGCCCTCTGGGGTGAAGATGAACTATTAATTTTCAAAGTAATTTTGTATGTCAAGGTATCCTAAACTGAATTGTTTATAGTTCGTTTTTGGTGTTCAAAAGTTATCTAAACTTCTATCTCCTCCCGCCAACTTAAAATTTCTACCAATGAGAAAATTTGTACATTTATTTAAATAACCAGTCACGATTTTTGATATTTATTTGATGGTCAAATGAAAACTGAGTGTGTGTCAGGGTTTCGACCCAGAGAAATCTGGACTCTTCCTCTCCACTATAAAAGCTAGCACATTTCGGGCCATGTTGTCTTTGTGATCGCTCCAGTCTCGAGTGTGTTCGTAGCGGAGGCGGAGGAAAAACGGCTCCCTCGTCCATTTTCGGGAGGTCTACCAGCTCAAGGTAATGGCAGATTCTGCTTAACAACGTAATAGTCTTTGAAAGCTAGCTCGAGGGGAAGGTTTCAAATTTCTTTTGCAATGTAACTTGTATTTCTTAATGTACATTCTCAAACAAGCCTAAAGAACTTACTCGAACTTAGGGAATAAAGAGTGAGGAACGATCGTGTATTCCCTCTCAACTTGATATTGAGGTGACTATGATTCTGTAACCTTTAAATTTATCTCTTAATTTTGTAGACTTTCTCTCCATGTAGTCACCTCCGTAGTACAGGCTTAGCCTCTGTAACGTCGGGCTGTAAGCCTAAATAGGGTTTTATGTATTTCATGTGAATTAAAAAATGCAAGTGTTCGCCTCCTAACATTTTTCTTTTCGGCCAGTAACTATGACCTTTTGTCTTTACCAAAGGCATGTAGAATGGGTACTTGTTACTCCTGTTAAACTCAATTTCATTAATTTCATTTTAAGGCAATTAGACTGTTGAGCCGAAAAGACAGTGAATACTGCTTGTTTTGTTAAATGTAGGCTGTGCCTTTGATAGGCCGGGAACTTGTCAATTTCGAGAATAGTCTCCTAAAGTGTAAACTTGTAGAGCGAAGACGCTCCTCCACTGATGTAAAATTTGGGAGATCCGTCTCCTTGACTGTTGGTTGAAAGGAGCAATAGTGCTCATGTAAAATTTGTAATTAGGGAGCTTCAAGCTCAGGTTGTTAATTGGTTATTAGTTGATTATCCTGATTTTAATAAAAATTTTACCCTAGCCAACGAGCTAGTTTTGTACCTGATTTGTTATTTGCTTTGCAAAGAGTAAAGTTTATGATAGAAAAGAAAAAAAAAGCAGAGAAAGAAATGTAGCTCCATTTCTAAAGTTTTAAATTAATCTTCTGACTTTTCTATATCCATCCATTCATGCCCGCACCTTCTTTCACCTCTGTAAACCACGGTATCCCCGTAACAATTATTATTGCACAGAAGGGGTGCGAGGGTTTAGGTATAGGCACTGATTGAATTCATATCGAGCATGACTTTCGCAACACCCAGTGGAAACACGTGCTGGAATGGTAGACAAATTAAATACCAGGGTTATATTTCCTGCATTTAGTTATTTTTTTACTATTTCTTTTACGTTTGTACCGACAGGTCTTGTGGCGACGATAGGGCTGCCGACAAAGGGGTTCGAACCCACTATCTCCCGAATGCAAGCTCACAGCTACGTGACCCGAACCGCAGAGCCGCTTGCTCGGTCTTAAAATTACACGCACAACACAAGTTATCAGGTGGGCTTAATACTGTTACGTGTTAATGCGACAGCCCTTTTAGAGCCCCTAGGGTATTACTTAGAAGGAATGAGTGAATCTGGCTGGGGAGCTACCTGTCAGCCTGCGGGCACGTGACGACTTTTGCTTCTATTGTCCGTTCCGTCTGGTGTCTCCGTGAATTTTCTGCAAGGCGAAAGTAGAACATTCGTACTCTGGCCGCACCCCGAATATGTTAGAAATTCATGAGCAGGTATATAAAAGCGGGCTCGCCTCGAAAAGTAGTAGTTGATGTTGTCTTGGTGTATTGTGTGGACTGATGAGTAGGCAGGTACGAGTCGCGACCTGAGAGTGCAGTGTGCGCAGACGTCACGTGAGTTGCTTGCGCGAGTTGTCGGTCTTGTCTGGAGTCGAGCCAAGTATACAGCAATCGTGTGTTGTGATAGCGAAAAGACGTATGCGACCAATGAAATAAGCGACCATCATGGAATGTGCGAAACCAGCGGCGAAACTAATAATAATAATAATAATAATAATAATAATAATAGTAATAATGCTATTTGCTTTACGTACCACTAACTACTTTTACGGTTTTCGGAGACGCAGAGTTGCCGGAATTTAGTCCCGCAGGAGTTCTTTTACGTGCCAGTAAAGCTATCGACACGAGGCTGACGTATTTGAACACCTTCAACTACCGCCGGACTGAGCCACGATCGAACCTGCCATGTTAAGGTCAGAAGGTCGGCGCCTCATCCGGGTGAGCCACTCAGCCCGGTAGTGGCCAAACTACCCTGCACTATGGTTAAAAGCTCGACATAGTATGAGTCATTTCCTCTACCCCTTCATTCTTATCATACCTGTTCTAACCTTCATTAAATGAGAATGGAGCTGGTTTAGTCATCCAGCCAGTGTAAAACTTGTTGGAGCTATCATAAACTTTTTTTTTGCAGCGACAGAACTTTCTACAACACAACCCTTCCCCACACAATTTTTACTTGACACTGAACGACAACACTTCAGTAATGAAATGAAGTGGCTTATGGCTTTTAATACCGGGAGTGTCCGAGGGCGGTTCTCCGGTTGACTGTCTTTACCTGGAGCGGCGATCCACCATAAATCTTTTTGATTGACAGGTGTCAAATTTCACTTTCATTTCGTTTCACACGTACCAAACTTCCAAACATGCTGTTTAATCTTCTTCTTTATCGTTAGGCCTACTGAAGACCACGGGGCTCGTTTCTACTCTTCGGTAAAGTTGTTGCTTTCTTCTTCAAATACTCCTTCATTTGCTGACTATGGGCCAGCTTTCTCTCTTCTGACCACTTAGTTCCAGTAATCTTACTTGTAAGGGACGTTGGGAAAAGAGCGTGTCAGTTGGAGTGACGGAACAGTATTCGGTCATGAGTTTGTCCCAATGGGATATCTAGTTGTTCCATTACCGACTTAACTGACGTGATCCATTTGTTCTTAGAAGCCTTGCCTCTTCCTATTACTGTGAATATCCTGTTGGTGAGTCTTTCGGAATCCAGACGGGCCAAGTGTCCATAAAAGGGCAGGCGCCTTTTTCTTATACACGTGACGATGTCCTCCTGGTGTTCACACAGTTCATCATTATGGCGGATTCTGTAAATGCCTCCTTCCTCTCTGATTGGTCCTAATATCCTCCTCAGGATCTTCCTCTCTTTTAACTCCAGCTTTCCAACCAATTTTCATTTAGAACTCTGTTAGTTTCAAGTTTCCGTGGTCCCGAGAGTAGATCTCCGACCAACCATTGCAGACATCCCCAGATTTGAGAAACATTATGACAGTAGGAACTTAAACATCCTTGTAGTCACGCACAAGGCCCAAGTCTTGAACTCTTCTCCAGATATACTTTTTCATGGGGAAATAAAATTCCTTTACTTCTACTACCGAGAAAGCTTCTTTCAAAGCCGATATCGATGCCGCTTCTTCGTGACCGGCCCTGACGTACGTTTCTTTATTTTCATTTAGCAACAGTTTTATTTGACAACCCAGTTTGAGAAATGTTGCATTAGAGGATGAGATGCGTATCACTCAGAGAACCTTGATAGGGTCTCCTTACGATGTGAAGTAGAGCAGGTGAAGCAAGGAACTGGAAAAGAAGGCTGATATCAGATGTGTTGTCTACTAGTCGTTGTCTTTCTGTTCCTAAGATCGTGGGTTTGATCTCGGCCAAGGTCGGTAGCATTTGAGGATGTTTAAATTGTACAACTCCGTGTCGTTGACTTTCAGCGCGCTAAAGAACTCCTGAGAGATACAATTCCGACACACCGAGCTCGATAACTGCAGTCGCTTAAGTGCGGCCAGTATCCAGTATTCGGAAGATAGTGGGTTCGAACCCCACTGTCGGCAGCCCTGAAGATGATTTTCCATGGTTTACCATTTTCACACCAGGCAGATGCTGCACCTTAATTAAGGCTGCGGTTGCTTCCTTCCCACTCCTAGATCTTTCCTGTCCAATCGTCGCCATAAGACCTACCCGTGTCGGAGCGATGTAAAGCAGCTTGTAAAAAAAATCTGACACCCTTATGTCTCCTAAAATGAGTAGCAACTGAAGGGAGAAATGGCATTATTATTGGAAAAGAGTCCGGCTCCATGGCTAAATGGTTAGCGTGCTAACCTTTGGTCACAAGGGTCCGGGGTTCGATTGCCAACAGGGTCGGGAATTTTAACCATCATTGGTTAATTTCCCTGGCACGGGGGCTGGGTGTATGTGTTGTCTTCATCATGATTTCATCCTCATCACAACGCGCAGGGCGCCTACGGGAGTCACGTCAAAAGACCTGCACCTGGCGAGCCGAACCCGTCCTGGGATCTCTCCGGCACTAAAAGCCATACGCTACTTCATTTCATTTCATTGGAAAAGTGCAGTCACGCACTATCTAGACATGCAACTGGAATGGAATGGTAAATTACAGAAAAGCATTTTTGATAGTAGTAACCCCTCGCCATTGAGGAGTGAACAGACAAAACCCTTATTTGAGCATTCTTTTTTCGTTTGCTATTTGTTTTACGTCACACCGACACATTCAGATATAATGGCAACAATGAAATAGGATTAGGAAAGAAGCGATCGTAGTCTTAATTTGTCTAATATAAAATAGGAAACTACGGAAAACCATCTTCAGCGCTGCCGACAGGGGGTTTCGAATCCACATTCTCCCGAATGCAAGATCACAGCTACGTGACCCAAACCGAGTGGTCAACTTGCTCGGTTTTGCGCTATTCGTAAGATATTCTCAGGGTATGACGAACCACGGGTTACTACTCTACCTCTTAGTTGTTTCGTATCTGCCTGTCATATCCAACGCCTTGCTATTAAAGCGACTGATGACCTTGCAGTTATCAAGTGGACCACGTCCCATGTGAAATATGTCCATGATAAGCACTACCATTACGCGGACCATTTAAAACTAAATGAGTCTCACATCACAGATGCAAATTGCTATGAAACACGAGCAACGTAGCGTCTCGGGAGAACATCTGCATGGAATGAGACAAGCCCACTTCTCAGTACAGCCAGGGCCGCTAAAAATAGAGTACAGAAAATGGGCTAATAGACACTAATATACAACATAGATCAGAGGCTCTTAATTAATTTTCACAGAGGACTATCAGGACCTCACTTTAGAACGGACAGCTCAAAACTGTTAAATTTAAATACAGTATGACAGTTTAGAGACGACATTACGGAAGAAAGGCCTGTGTAGTTGTAGTGGTAATGGCGTACTCGGTTCACACAGAAGGACGTGGGTTCAATTCCCCGTCAAGAAGTAGAAAGATTAGAAACTAGTTCCACGTGTGGAGATGTACACGGCCCTGAGGTTCACTCAGCGTGTACCTGCAACAATGTATAGGCCTACCAGGTTAAATCCTGGAGGCAAAAGCGGCTGGGCATGGAGAAAACCACTCTACCCCACTTAGCGCTGAGGTTACGGATAGTGGAAACCCTTACCTCCCACTCCTCCAAGGGCCTTCCGGGTCTGTACGGAGAAGACTTTGGTTCTTTTCATATTACGAAAGAATGCGACTGTCGTATCATAAAATCGTTTTAATTTCATGTTTTGTCATTCGTTCTTAATGAAATGAATGTCCGACTCGTTGGATGAATGGTCAGCGTATTGGCCTTCGGGTCAGAGGGTCCCGGGTTCGATTCCCGGCCGAGTCGGGGACTTTAACCTTCATTGGTTAATTCCAATGGCCTGGGGGCTGGGTGTTTGTTCTGTCCTTAACATCCCTGCAACTCACACACAACACATAACACTCCATCACAAATACACGCAGTTACCTACACATGGCAGATGCCGCCTACCCTGCTTTACAAGGGCTGCACTCGGCTAGAAATAGCCACACGAAATTATTATTATTAATGAAATGAATACACGCATAACCTGTCATTTCTTGATGGATTCAATATTTTTCCGTCTGTCTGCTGGTACAGGCCAAAACAAAATATTGCTCTCACCGAAGTCCCAGTCTCATCCATGGCTTTAACAGAGTGGAAGCTGAGTAATGACTAGAGCCCGGATTATATGTAATATAAAAATGAGAAATATGTACATAAATATTGAACCCATGACCTTTGTGCCGTAAGAATATTATGTATTAAATTGTCAATTGGAATAAGAAGTTCGATTCTTGATAGCACGAAATTGACACGTGGCGAGGGGGTGGCTGCCTTCTGTCCCACGCTCTGGGATACGTGACGTCAATCGCACGTGTCAACGGCGGAAGAATCTTAAGTCATTTTGTGAACTATTTCAGAAGAGCGCGTGTGTATGGCGTGCCCAAGCCAAGTCGATAAAATAGTGCCTATCAAATGACGTCATTTATCCAGCTAATTGAATATGTATAAATTTTAAATGTCCATGAACACTACCGCCGGAAATGTAGCAAGTGTGTAGTCACCTTCAAAACTCTTGTAAGTACAGTTTAGTTAAGTCAGAAAAGTTACAGAAATTTTCTTGGAGGCAAGGGGAGATGCCCGGAGAGAGGGGGAAGTTTCTATAAATAAGAAGTGACGCCGTGATGAAGCCCCTGCATTTTGTATCACGAGGTTGAAGACAGAGATTTGAGCTGCTCTGTAAAATCGAACGACAAAAATAGACTAAGTCCAACCAACAGATTTTAGTCGTTGTGGCTGGTGTCTTGACTCCATGTGGAGATAGTTTTTCTTGAGTGGAAATAATTGTACCAAACAGGACGGTCAAGGGACCGAATAAATTTGTAGTGGATAAAGAAAGTAATTCGTGTGCGGAAATAATTACAGTCCACCGTGTGCGCTCAACAAGAACAAGTGAAGGGCATTTTCTTTTTTTCATGCTTTATTTCCAGGAAACCGGAAGAATAAAATGATCTGTACAGCGAAAAATGTAAAAATGGCTAAATAAAAATGCCAGGGTCACAGGTGAGCCCAATAATGAACGATGGCGTAACTTAAGGTATGTGACTTACCACCTTACCACCTATTATATCTTGTTTCATGATGTCTAAAATATGTGTAATTGAAGGGAGTATATACGACGCAGTTGGTCGTCCCTATGTGGTTTTTTTAAATGTTAGAATACGACGAAAAAGGGTAATTTGTTTTATTTGCCACTTGGATAAATTTTTGAAGTCTTGCGAGTGCCGTATGATGTTGTAAAAAGTTATTAAATAGGGTTTCGAAGTGATATCACGTCCAATGTAGATCGTCATTTCCGTGTGTTTATTAATTATATTTTGTGATGTCAAATTAAGATGGTCATTCGACGTAAAACTTCTCTGTCTGAATTTTGACGTAAATAATATAAGAAATCCATAGTTATCCATTTTCAATCGAGTGGAAGCGCGCTGTCGGGTGAGAGTATAGTGTGATTAATTTAGTCACGGAGTGAAACATTTTCTAGGCCCATTTAAACTGTGTCTGACTGACAATAAAAAAAATTAGTAGAATTTTACAGTCATTTGCATGAAAATCCAGTTATTAAAATACGATATCATTTTATGCGAAGTTATTCATTATTAAAGCACTGTGCGTTATTAGACGTCGTGGATTCTAGTAAGGATTTTATTCCAGTTCCTTTGTCAGTGATAGTCGGGAGTATGGGAAACAGAGGCTAGTTTTGTCGTGTGAATCGAGATGAGATTTTTGAATCAGGTGTTGGAGACCTGTCAATGAAGCCGGGACTTGTGGAAGCCCGAGGAATATTTTGTATAATGTTTGGGGATGGAAAGTAGAAGTAGGGAATCCATGGCGGTATTAATTAGCGACGTGTACAATTAGTGTGGGCATTTTGAAGTATAATCTATGTGCATTTTGTTGGTCAGAATATCGTATTTGTTTAATTATGTCGGCAGAGTTTAAAGGTTGCATTCTGAGAGGCCAGTCAGGTAAAACAAACAGATGTCTCGTATCACTGCCAAGCGAGTGTTGGGGCGAAATGCCGTCAGCTGATAGGGGTTCGCCGCTGGGATAACAGAACATGCAGTGTGTGTTACGCATTGAATTGAGATTGCATTTCTCGGCAGAGGATAACGTTAAATGATGGATTTAGTTGAAATTTTCATCCGGGAATAACGTGTGTGTTATTAGATACTGTAAATTTGTTTAATTGGGAACGTAATGTGCATTTGAGACCACGAACTTAGAGTATAATAAACAAGATTAGCCAAATTCAGGGTCGTCCAAAATATAGAGCGATGGTAGTGATGATTGTTTGTCTGTGAGGGGTGCGCAAACTTTATAAAATGTTATGACGAGATATGACATTGTAAGTGGCTTACATTATACGGTGAATTACTTTGGTTTGTACGTAAATTATTAGGGTTATCCAAGTGTTAATAATGGCTAGGGTTAGATTAGATTTAAAGTGTGAGGTCATAAAACAAGATATAAACTGGACATGAATGATGTAATAGTTCTTTTCCAGCTATCGGAATCAACAGATAAACATCACAGGATTAAAAATTTTACTTCACAATTGCGTAGGAATTTGTGAAGAAATCATTAGTCCGCGGAGATAGAATTTGTTGTTCATTAAGATTTCATTAAATCTTTTAAATGTATTTAATTATTAAATTCAGTGAAAACCGCATTTTGAAATAACTTTAAATCAAGCGAATAACTTGGAGATGCATTCTGGAAATCTTAGTTTGTTTTCTGGGGAATGTGTAAATGTTAACGTAACGATTAAGGGGACATATCCGAAGGTAATGTATTTTACTGCCACAAAGTATTGTGAGCATTGCTATTGTTGTATTATTTAACTTTGATTGATGGAGCAGTAAATGTGCTGGGGATAGTAAAGTGGAAACTTTGGTAATCAACCTATGTAACTTAAGTGTTTAGCCGTCAGCTTAGAAAATTGGATGGTCAAGGGGGTCATCAACCTCAGCGACTTAAACTAGGGCCATATGCCACTGTAACGTCATTTTCCTTGCGGTCATCATCCACAATGATTTTAAAGTAACTTAGAAGTTTAGATGTCGGTCTATGACATAGTCGCAGGTCACATCGATTCAATTAAGGGTCCATGCCGTATAACCACTGTGTGACACACACCGATTGGACTGCCTTAATTATACCCAGATTCCAGAGTTCGTGTTACGAGGTCTGGACCATAAAGAATCACTATGATGGTACATGTAGTCTCACATGGAAGCCGAATTTAAGGATTTCCTTTCCAGACTTTCCTTTCTTTAATTAATAATTGAGACAATGGTTTCTAGTAAGGATGCCCATCAGGCAGTTACGTCAAAGGCTCACACCAGTGTTCTGATCCTGTATGTGAAATAATTGTGGTGTCCAGTGGACACAATTGAGTTAAATGATACCGTTGACAAAGCAGAAATGCTACATGAAATACTTGAATAAATAGGAACATTTTTTAAACAAACCTTTCATTTGAGTAGATAGATTAGAATTACTGAACCCTACCTTTACCTCAGTAAGTGACGAAGAACCCGATACGACCCAAGAGACAGATCTCAAGAACTTTGCTGATAGGTAAGAAAGGTAGGTATCCTTCAGTATGGACCAAAAGGGTTCAATATGTAGTTAAAATCGACAACATGTGTAGTTAAATATGTAATAAATAAAAATATGTAATTAATATCGAAGCTTTATTTGATGTATTCTTGTGCACATAAAAGGAAATAAAACCGAAATAAGTTAAAAGTTCAGTTGTTATTCAACCTCTAATTATCATTTGGAGGTTCAATTAATAACTAAATATTTTTCCAAATTTTCTGCGGTCATCGAATGCTTTCTGGCTGTTAGGATGTTCTTATATATAGAAAAAGACCTTTCACCTTCGCATGCAGTCACTGGCGCGTATTTCAAATTGCCCGGAAAAGAAAGATTTAATTGTAGATTAGCTCGAGCAAGGAAGGTTCTTATTAAGAGAAGAAACTTGATCTCATGAAAGACATATTGAACCCATAATTCTACGGTGAGAAAAATTTTTATTTTTCCCAAATATTTATTTGGTATTCAGAAACTACTGTATGTTTGAGGGCAGCCATTTTGCGCTCCCAAGAGCCCGATGTTGCGTGGGAAGGTTCCCGCAAGGCGAGCTCGTGGATTGCCGGGACACCTCGGTGGAACTCGAGTGCCCGACAATTTTCTAAATTAATGAATTCTGCACAACGAGGGATTTTGACAAGATAGTAAAGGAAGAAATAAATAAGCAAAATTATTCATATACCCTCTGTGGAGGTAGTGACACCAGGGAAAATTTTAGATGCAGTTAAGCCCAAGTGTGTGTTAGCGTGAGAACAGCGAGCTAGTTACACGTGCCAAGGTCGTGGGCAGAAGAAAAACGCGCGAAACGCACGGGCAGAAACAATTTATTTCTCATGTTGTGAGTGTAGAAAAATTATAAAATTAACACCTAACATAAGTGCAAGTCTGTCCGGAGTTCTGGGACAAGTTTTATCAAAATCGGTTTATTAGAAGCAAATTTGGCAGATTACACCACCGAGACTCATAGAGGGGATAGCGTCCTTCCGGAAATTATAAAAGAAACCCCCCACCGTAGATTTTGCAGTGTCGATCTGGAACTTGAGGCCGCGGGAGCTCGTGCCCGTCGTCATTAGAATTTCGCGCCAGATTGACCGACAATATTTCAATACATGTTCGTGGCTAAAGTCCATATATTTAGTAAGAAGAAAAGTGAATTGGAGAAGCTGTGAACGTTTGCAGACGAACTGGGAAGGTGTAGGCTGGTTGAAAAAATACACAGCAGATTTTATTTTTATCATTTCCTGTACTCTTGTAAGTGAAGAAGGTCTGGGGGAAGCGATTCAAAATAGTTCGATTCCCTTATCGGCCGAACACCTGTTCTTGTTGAAACAACGGGGAGAGAAACCACTCTGGGAGACGCATCAGACAGTTATAGCCGACTGCAGAACGAGGGAAGTTCGTGGTGCAAGTTACAAAGAAAATGCATTATTTATGGTAATTTTAATCTCGTGTGTGTGTGAAGGGTAGTGTTTGGATGAGTGAGTTTTTAAATATGAAAATGTTATCTGTGAAAATGAGGGGCTAAGTACGAGGTTGCTGGAGATGATGCAATCAGAATGCTGAGAATGTCACCAATGTGCAGGTCTGTCTATTTTATATTATGTTGTAGTTAGTAGTTAGTTACTGTCTGTCCTAACCAAATTTCCAGATGATTGTCGGGTGATATGCGTAATTATCAGGCGAAAGGCGTTGTAAATTTTGGTCAGCGTGTGAAAATTTTCAGTGTGTAAATTTCATGTCAAGAACGGTAAAATGCGACGCTTAAAATTTTGTGTTGAGATGAGACATCATTCAAAGTACGGATTTGTGAACGTTATAAGTGTAAATTTGTCGTGGCGAATATTGTAATCTCAGGTGTCAGTTGCATTCAGAAATGCTGGTTAATAATAATAATAATAATAATAATAATAATAATAATAATAATAATAATAATAATAATAGTAATAATAATAATAATAATAATAATGTCTACCGCGGGATAAGGAAATTCTTCTATGTCAAATTGCATTTAACCAGTTATTTTTACAAGGATCGTAAGCATATTTAGATAATGTCAATGAAATTTGTTAGAGTCACAGTCATTAATGGGAAGGAAATTTTGAGACATCGTGTATACCAGTGTTGCGAAAGGTCGATGCGTGCTCTTGGATTTTTGAGGTTCGAAAGTTGTAATTATAGTAAAGTCAGAGATGTGCTTAATAATGGTTGTCGTTTTCACCAGGGGATCGATGTATGAAAAAGGATCTTGAAGGAAAAGGAATTGAGAGCGATGAATTGATATGTATGTGGAGACGAGATAGATACCGCTGGAAAGCGAGGAGAAAGAGTGTTGAGACAAGCTGTATTTTTGTAGAGGAAGTATTTAGGAACAGGCTGTGTTGAAACAGGCTGTATTGTTTTCCGCAATCAATCCGAACTTGAGACGACTATGATGTGAAGCATTGTAAATTTATAGAACGATTCCAAGTGAAAACGACTCTAGTAAAATGTAAAGGTCTTGGTAGTAAACATCCAGTGATTTTTGTTAAGATAAGGTACGGCCTCACGGATTGAAGAGCACTTTGGACACACGGTCGGGTTATATTTAATTTGTTCATTGGAGAGGTCATGGATAAGATGGTTGGAATTGAGGATAGGCGATCTGCGAATTTCGAATGTGATGGTGATGATTATTGAAGGCATCCACTAAAAGGGAAACGTGTGTTGGGAATTTTCATTGGCAGCCCTGACACTTCAGTGCACAGGCTGAGATTGTGTTCGAGGTGGAGAATCGTTCGTCACGTCTATTTATTTTTGAGTTCACATATTATGATGAGGTAGACACTTGTTGTATTTTTTTTTTTTCGAGAGGTAGGCACTTACCGTGTTTCGACTTGCATTCTTTTGATAAGAGACGTAGTTCCGTCGTGCGTATTTTTTGTCTGACCAGATTCAGTGTTACTGTTGGAGGTTTGTTGGAAATTGCGGTTCGCCTGATATGTTAAGGGAGACGTGGTGCGACCCACTTTGACGCCCAACGATAGATTTAGGACGTCACGTGTTTATTCTTGGAGTCATTGATGATGAGACGTCCTAGGTCACGCCCGACGATAGAATTTGGAAGGCATCATGTATATACTGATTAGGTTTAGGGTGTACAGATTTCAAGTGAGCCCGACGATAGGTCTGGGATGGTAGCTGTACACACTCAAGTCTCGGTTTAGATGTTCCTGTCTTTTATTTCTTTTGTGAAGTGGCCTGGGGGAAGGTAGCAGTTACAGTACGATATGATTTATTGTAGAGGGTCTATGCGAAGCTCTCATTGAGATAACGGGACTGTTGTTGATAAACGAGGGCTGTCCAAGTGCGGGACATCGACCCGATCTAGATTAAATATTTTTACTGTGTTTCTTCGTGCGTGTTAAGCTGTATGACTTCGAGATGCTAATTTATTTTTTTTGAACTTCATTGTTTCTCGTTTTAACGTCCGTTTTCGTTTGATGGTGTGCATATTGACACTCAGCGTTTTAGAATGAGACTTGAGTTGCGAATGCGGTTTCGATTCGTCAGCCAGTGATTTATATCATTTTTAATTTTGTCGTATTTTCATTCTTATTCATAGTAAGTAAGTAAGTAATCACTTTACCAGTAGTGTGTTGGGACAGACAGTAAATGGAGAGATCTGTACTGGTAGCATTGTTGTCAAGGGAAAGAATTCCTTAAATTTGTAGTAAATTTTGGCGTGGACTGGTAAATTTATTAAGCATAATAAACCCATTTCTAACCTGAAAATCGGTTCAATAATAATATTTTCAAGTGACTTTTCACTTTTTGATTAACTTCAGTGTTTGGCATTTCTTCTAAATGCATGATTAGTAAGTGTTTCCTGCATTTCGCAGTTTTGTTCCTTTAGAACGACTTAACGTAAGATCCTCCCGGATCATGTGGTTGTTGGTTCCTTCCGAACAGTTGTTTGGGTGATGCACAGTTAGCATCGGGATTAACGTGTCACTTAAGGGTGTCATGAATGACAAATACATGGTGGAATTTTATTTCAATTGTGAATGATGCCATTAACTTGTAGTGAACACCATGCTTTCCCATAATATTTCGCAACCTATCCAAAGCAACTGATAGTCAGTTTGGTTCGATTAAGGGTCCATTCGGCGGATGTTCCGTATCCGTGAAGGGTATTTGACTGGTGGATAACCTTAATTAAGAGAAAATCAGGCGTTCTACTTGTTGAAAGTCAGATTTTCCACGGATCGTGTGGATTAACTCTCAGTTCTCGTTTGGAATAATAGGTGCCCGGTTTTCAGGTCTTCCCTTTTTCAGTTTTTCAGTTTCGCTGTCCACTAACATAGTAGCTTCTCTGAAGCAACTCTTCGACATTGGAAGAAACGAAGTGACGTTATGTAATGTGACTGTGTTTGGAACTTTTCAAAATCAAGAATTAAATTTTTTTATATTTTTGTGGCAAGAATGCATATTAAATTAACGATGTTATCGTGCTCTTTCAGTTTAATAAAAGTTAGTAAGCACATTTTTGCTCCTCATTTCAAGTAGTTAGGCTTTCTTCTGAACCCCATCGTTTGGTTAAGATCGTGACCGAATTTATTCCCGCAACGACCCAAGATTTAAGAGTTCTAAATTGTTCTACTATAGCAGCCGTGGCCGACCAACGATGGAATGGTAAGTTCAAGGGTTCAGTAGAAGTGGCGCCATCAACTTTGGGGCCTTAATGTCACGATAACGATGAGGAGCCCAAAGTCACGATAACGATATGATGTCACGATAACGATAATGAAATTATCCATTGAAAATAAATGTTAGAAAAATATAAAATAATGTTGAGGCTTAAGCCACATTATAAATAATACAAGCGGGTGAAAAGTATGGCTGAGCCACAGTTAAACGAATTATGCCCAATGAGAGTGCTAGATATTAACACGTTTAATGAGGAGCGTAACTACTTGTTAGATAATAATAATAATAATAACAGTCACAATGCATTTTAGGAAACCATTACTTAAAGCTTTATTGAAGCTTATGTCATGTTGCCAATATAAATTTTGGAAGTGGTAACGCTGAATTACATTCAAAGTTTATGCGTTAACATGTTCGTTATTTACTTAATTTACGGAAGCGAAACTATTTGGGATATTTATCCAGAGTAACTTATTAACTTTAGAATTTTCTTTTTATTAAACAAGTTTGTGATACCAGCCATGTAAACAAGATTTTATGAGACAACTGTTGGAATGTTGTCAGTTTCGGTATTAAATTATAACAGCGTTTGTATGTGAAAACGCAGTAGGTAGTGAATTCTTTCCCTAGTAGTTTGGAGTATTCTGGTTGCATCAACAGCCAGCGTACTCATTATTGTATTCTTTGTGGTATTGTGAGATGGAAGGTCAGGTGACCGTGGATCTGCTAAGGCAGATGATGGAGGACATGAAAGTTCACAATGAGAGTTTAAATAGTAAGATAGATAGTTTGGATAGTAAGTTGAGAGAGGACATGAAAGTTCATAATGAGAGTTTGAGGGAGGACGCGAAAGTCCAGAGTGAGAATTTGAGAGAGGACATGAAGGCTCATAATGAAAGTTTGGATGGTAAGATTGAGGAGTTGCAGTCTAGTTTGAAAGACACTCGTGAGGAGTTACAGAGTAGTATTGAGGATACCCAGGCTAGGTGTAAAGAGTCTAGTGATGAGTTGAAGGCTGGATTGAAGAACGTAGTTCGTGAGACATACACTATGTGCACCGAACTTAAAGAGGAAGTTAGGGGTGAGATAGGTAAACTCAACCAGCGTTTTGATGATAGCCGAGTGGAAATTAGGGATGAAATTGACAAACAATTTGCGGAAGTGCAGGTCAGTTTAAAGAACGATTTCGACAAACAGTTTTCCAAAATCCATGACAGTTTAAAAACCGATATGGACAAGCGTTTTGACGAAAGCCACGACATGTACAGTCGGTTATGTGATAGTCAGGATGAGATGAGAAAGGAACTTGAC
Source organism: Anabrus simplex (assembly GCF_040414725.1). NCBI lineage: Eukaryota > Metazoa > Arthropoda > Insecta > Orthoptera > Tettigoniidae > Anabrus > Anabrus simplex. Next base: position 743,522,453 of record NC_090266.1, on the reverse strand, counting down.
AAGCATTTACTGGAAAGCCAAGCGGCGCATAAGCAGCTGATCGACAGCCAGGTTGAATTTAAGGACGACATTACACAACAGGTCGTAGAGATGCGGATCTCCAGTGATAAGGAAAAGGGGAAAACGCTAACCATAATAGAGGAACAACGTCAAATATTATCTGCGGACATTCAGTCACTGAACAACAAGGTAGATAAAATTAGTGTGGAATTGGAGAGTCAGGTATTGTCAAAAACCGAAACCATGGAGAAGAAACTGTTGCAAGTTAATGAGGAAGCAATTAGTAAACTCCAAGTGGCTAATGAGGACTCCGAAATTTTAATTAAAGAAATTCAAGAGGAGCTAGTTGAAATGAAAAATGAACATACCAGGGAATTCAACGACAGGCAAATTAGTTTAGAACAGGACATAAGGGAAATCACGTCAGCCCAGGAAGAGACAGACAAGAAAGTTGGGTTCATTAAGAGCGAAGTGAGCAGTTGGATTAGCAGCGTGGTAGATATGCAGTCCAAGGTGGACAAAGTATTAAGTCAAACCTCGACAGCTGTTAACTCTGACCTCAGTGGTCAATTGCCAAATATCAATCATGTGAATAATAACGGTCAGAGCTCGAATGTAGATACCAGTCGATCTCAAGGCTCAGGGGTCACAAACGTTATTAACATGATCAAGTTACATGAGGACCAGCCTAAGAAATTTAATGGAGGTCCACATACCACGCCGAAGGGGTTTCTTAAGGATCTCAGGGAGTACATCCGGGACGCCAAGATTCCTGAGGAACGTCAGTTGAGGGTAGCTGAAAGATATTTAGAGGGGGCACCACTTTTATGGTTTAAAGGCTTCCGATACCACTTTGATACCTTTGATGAATTCCAGAGGGCGTTTCTCAATAAATTTTGGAGTACGGAAATTCAGCAGAGTCTTAGATTAGAGCTATACTCACGTCGGTATAATGCAATAGGCCCTACAAAGTTCAGTGAATACTTTATTGCACAAATGGTAAAGTTCAGAGAACTTGAGGCGCCGCCCTCGGAGCAAGAGTTGGTACAGGCCATCCAGAAGCAGTTACCTCCCGAAGTACAAAGGATGCTCATTGCATCAAAGGTAGAGACCCCCATGCAGGCAGAAATGATCCTTAGGCAATTGGATCATACCCATAATCAAATAGCACCCAGAAGGGGACGATCGCACGAGCAACATGTAAACACTGTTAGCCAGGTCCCAGAGGGAAGTCCAGAGGCACCTGAGCAGGGGAAACCACAGCCGATTGAGCGGAGGCGTGAGTTTCGGAATAACTGGGAACCCTCGCATCCACGAAATGAGGATTGGAAAAGGCGTAGGGGCAATTGGAATTATCCACAAAGGAGGAACCCTTACTGGAGGCGATACGATGGGGACAGAGAAAACCAGAGGAATTTCAGGAATGGACTTAATAACCGCAGGGACTGGGGAAATAATCGAACCCAGAACTTCCGCCGTGATGAGGATGAACGGTACCGTGAACGTGTTCAGTACACCGACGGGTTAAGGAAGGACCACGAAAGGAAGAAATGGCAGGGGGCTATACAGCGCCAGGACGTCAACACCGATTGTTTCGGGGCTGAAAGTCTGGAATTCCAGAAGGCACATAGGCAAGACCAGCGAAACTCCGGTCTGAACCCGTTTGCGCCGAACTTTGAGCAAGAGTCAATGTCGACTCTTGATAGAAAAAAAAAACTTCAAATTCCCAGTAGGAGATTTTTCAGAGTCTCTCATCCCAGATTCTGAAGGAGAGACGTCAGATGAGTGGGTGGTCGCACAGATAGATTCGTGGATCATCACCTCTGATGACTTGGTGGAAGACCACTTGAAACAGGAGAGCAATCAAGTAAAGAAACTACCTTTAATAAATGTCCGCATCTGTAATTTTCATGTCAAAAGTTTGGTAGATACCGGGGCCAGTATCAGCATCATCTCCCAAGCTCTTTTCGACGATTTGAGACAACGAAATAAATTGCCAATTATTCCGGTGTCAAATGTAAAAATTCGAGGGGTCATTCCTGACAAAATTGCTGTTTGTAAGGTACAAACTTATTTGGACGTACAAATTGGAAATTCAACTTTCGCTCATGCATTCGTAGTCATGTCCAAAATGCACTACAATGTAATTTTAGGGGCTGATTTTATCCGTGAGACCAACGCAGTCATTGATTTGAGCAGGAACCAGATAAAGTTCAGGAAAGAAGAGGGAGCAGAAGTCATTACACTAAACGAGGAATTGGGAGAAGATAGAACATTAGAGTATGGCGAAGAGGAGGCCCAATGTGTAGACTTTGTAAATTCATTAGAGGGAGTCGCTGGTGAAATTGACAGTGTAGATGACGAAGGGATTCATCATGAAGAGTTACATGACGTCTTGGAAGCTGAGGTTGACACTGATTACGAGGCCTTAATTGGGTTAAAGGTCGCGGAATGCCCTGGCACTGTAGAAGAGAAGGAAAAACTTAGAGCTCTCTTAATGGAATATATATCTGTGTTCGATTCCAAACCGGGTCTAATCCCTAATTTCACATATGCACTAGCTGTTACGGATTGGACACCGTTTAAGAGGAAACCGTACCCTATACCGGACAAGTATTATGCTCAAGCTGCAAAAATTATTAAGGAAATGGAGGAGAACGGGCTAATTTCCAAGCAGCCCACTCCATATTTGAATCCGTTGGTCGGGGTTCAAAAACCGGACGGGTCTCTGCGCGTGTGTTTGGACGCTCGTGCCCTCAACGAACGCCTAGTCCCCGAGCATGATCATGCCCCTCCTATTAAAGAGGTTATTAAACGTTTTAGAGGAAAATCACGTTTTATTAGCGTAGATTTGACATCCTCGTATCATCACATCGGTTTGGAACTCAAGTCTAAATTGTTTACTGGCTTCCTTTTTGACCAACAGACGTATGTTTTCAATCGTCTCCCCTTCGGGTTGAAAACCGCCGGTGCAGCTCTCATACGCGCCCTAGATCGATGTCTAACTGATGAAGTTAAAGCCGCTACAACTCGGTATGTCGATGACATCTTGCTAGCTTCATCAAGTTTTGAGGAAAATATCAGGGATTTGAGGAAACTACTGGAGAATTTAAGGGCATCAGGTTTCAAAATCAACTTGAAGAAATCACATTTTTGTCAAAAGGAAGTCCTATTTCTCGGCCATGTCATTGATGGTGAGGGAGTTCGCCCGAACCCGGTGAAGCTCCAAGCCATAGACAAGTTCCCAAGACCGCTCAAAATTAAGAATGTCAGGCAATTCCTTGGAATGTGCAACTTTTTTTCGGACCATTGCATGAATTACACGGAGGTTGTAGCCCCACTGCAGAGCTTGCTTCACAAGAATAACAGGTGGAAATGGAGTCCCGAGCACGAAGAGGCCTTCAGGAAGACCAAAGAGCTCTTGCTAAACAGCGTTAAGCTAGGGTATCCGGATTTCGAGAAACCCTTTATCGTACAGACTGATGCATCGACCGTAGGAATCGGGGCACTCCTATATCAGGAATGTTTGGACCAGCCTCACAATAGAAATTATTTATCTTTCTACAGCCGAAAGTTGAGATCACACGAAGTCAAATACAGCGTGACCGAATTGGAAATGTTGGCTATTGTTCAGGCATTGCAACATTGGAGGAAAATGATTTATGGTTTTCACATAATCATTAAAACCGACCACAAGGCGCTGACCTTTATAATGAAAACAGCAGTCGCTAGTGAACGAGTGGCTAGGTGGGCCCTGTTCATACAACAATTTGACTTCGAAATTGAGCACTGTTCCGGAAAATCGAACATCTTGGCAGACCTGTTAAGCAGAAACCCTAATGAGGAAGAACACGTCGTGAATCACTTAGATTTGGTCCAGGAAGACCACGATTTCTTATCAGAGTTGAGACAATTGGGAGACTTGCAATTGGGAGATCCTTTCTGCGGAAAAATGATTTCTTTCCTCCGAGGGACACTTCCGGCTGACGATCCACGGTACTTTGCTATCCAGAAATTGTCGAATAACTACTTGTACGTGAATAACATGTTGGTAAAATTCGTGGACAGCGATCACGTGAAATCCCGAATTTTGGTACCACCGCAGCTGCGGAAGGGATTAATCTGGCACGTACACAGGGTTATTGGTCACGGAGGGATTGATAAGGTTGTGTCAACCATTCAAGAAACGTTTACCTGGGTAAATCTGAGGGAAAATGTCAGAGACATCATCATCACATGCGATACATGCCAACGGGTCAAGGCAAACCCTTATCTGATCAGGCAGGCGCCTATTCCTCTCTTACCTTCGCAACCTAAAGAGTTGTTCGCGATGGATATCTATGGGCCGCTCGTGAAAGGAAAGCGTGGGAACAAGTTCGTGCTGGTAACCATTGATGTTTTCTCCAAGTATACGACTCTATTTCCCATGCAAAAAGCTAACACCAAGCTAGTCTTGAGATGTATTTCCCGCAATATCATTCCGGAAATGGGCACGCCGAAATTCCTTCTAACAGATCATGGTCCCCAGTTCACCTCTGCACAGTTCAAAACTGCCCTTCAGAATATGGAAATTCACCACATCCTGAGCAGCGTGAGACATCCTGAGGGAAATCCCAGCGAAAGAGTAATGCAAGTAATTGCAAAATTCTGTAGAATCTACTGCGCCCAAGAGCATTTCAAGTGGGTGGATGTGTTACCCCTGATAGTAACTTGTGTAAACAACACCATACACGAATCTATTGGGAAGATTCCTTCTATCGTGCACTTCAATAGGTATCCTGTGAGATCCTGGCATAGTGTCATCCAATGTCCCATCGATCCCCGTCCGTCACAGGAATTATGCATTCAAAGTACGGCAGAGCATCTACGTCGACAGGCAGACCGCCGATTACGCAGGGTGAGGAACCGGAGATTCCACCGTCCTTTAGAGGAAGGCGAATTGGTGCTTGTTAGGAGACCCGTGATGTCAAAACCGCAGGAAAACATCTATGCTAAATTTGCTCCCTTATATGTTGGGCCTTTCAAGGTGGTCAAAAGTTTCAGGAACAATTCCTACAGAATTCAGAGTCTGGATGGCAGCAGCGAAGCTATATTCAATGCAGCCAACTTAAAGGTTTATCATAGAGCCGAAGAAAGAATTCCACTACAGGATGACGCAGCCTTACCAGCTGGGGAAATGGTCACCGAAGAAGAAGAAGAAGAAGTACAACCCGTAAACATGATCGTCACGTCGAGAGGAAGACAGGTCGAGGCACAACTCCAAGGACAGGCAAGCAGTGGGAGTAAAGAAGAGGAAGACGCTGAATGTTTACAATGTTCATTCTTAAGAGAAGACTTTGTTGATGACATCTGTAACGCAATCCTATTGTTGGAAGAAGAAAACAGGGAAATACGTGAAAATAACAGAGCCCTACGTCAAGAGTGAGATCGGCTGGGAAAGTTTACGTAGAATCATGGTTCATCTGTATCAAAATTCCCATGTACACTTTAGAATTTTGAAGGAATATATTTGTTTAAATATTTCCCCTTTCTGGGTAAACATTTCGTGGTTGTAGGTGGATTATGAACCCATAATTCTACGGTGAGAAAAATTTTTATTTTTCCCAAATATTTATTTGGTATTCAGAAACTACTGTATGTTTGAGGGCAGCCATTTTGCGCTCCCAAGAGCCCGATGTTGCGTGGGAAGGTTCCCGCAAGGCGAGCTCGTGGATTGCCGGGACACCTCGGTGGAACTCGAGTGCCCGACAATTTTCTAAATTAATGAATTCTGCACAACGAGGGATTTTGACAAGATAGTAAAGGAAGAAATAAATAAGCAAAATTATTCATATACCCTCTGTGGAGGTAGTGACACCAGGGAAAATTTTAGATGCAGTTAAGCCCAAGTGTGTGTTAGCGTGAGAACAGCGAGCTAGTTACACGTGCCAAGGTCGTGGGCAGAAGAAAAACGCGCGAAACGCACGGGCAGAAACAATTTATTTCTCATGTTGTGAGTGTAGAAAAATTATAAAATTAACACCTAACATAAGTGCAAGTCTGTCCGGAGTTCTGGGACAAGTTTTATCAAAATCGGTTTATTAGAAGCAAATTTGGCAGATTACACCACCGAGACTCATAGAGGGGATAGCGTCCTTCCGGAAATTATAAAAGAAACCCCCCACCGTAGATTTTGCAGTGTCGATCTGGAACTTGAGGCCGCGGGAGCTCGTGCCCGTCGTCATTAGAATTTCGCGCCAGATTGACCGACAATATTTCAATACATGTTCGTGGCTAAAGTCCATATATTTAGTAAGAAGAAAAGTGAATTGGAGAAGCTGTGAACGTTTGCAGACGAACTGGGAAGGTGTAGGCTGGTTGAAAAAATACACAGCAGATTTTATTTTTATCATTTCCTGTACTCTTGTAAGTGAAGAAGGTCTGGGGGAAGCGATTCAAAATAGTTCGATTCCCTTATCGGCCGAACACCTGTTCTTGTTGAAACAACGGGGAGAGAAACCACTCTGGGAGACGCATCAGACAGTTATAGCCGACTGCAGAACGAGGGAAGTTCGTGGTGCAAGTTACAAAGAAAATGCATTATTTATGGTAATTTTAATCTCGTGTGTGTGTGAAGGGTAGTGTTTGGATGAGTGAGTTTTTAAATATGAAAATGTTATCTGTGAAAATGAGGGGCTAAGTACGAGGTTGCTGGAGATGATGCAATCAGAATGCTGAGAATGTCACCAATGTGCAGGTCTGTCTATTTTATATTATGTTGTAGTTAGTAGTTAGTTACTGTCTGTCCTAACCAAATTTCCAGATGATTGTCGGGTGATATGCGTAATTATCAGGCGAAAGGCGTTGTAAATTTTGGTCAGCGTGTGAAAATTTTCAGTGTGTAAATTTCATGTCAAGAACGGTAAAATGCGACGCTTAAAATTTTGTGTTGAGATGAGACATCATTCAAAGTACGGATTTGTGAACGTTATAAGTGTAAATTTGTCGTGGCGAATATTGTAATCTCAGGTGTCAGTTGCATTCAGAAATGCTGGTTAATAATAATAATAATAATAATAATAATAATAATAATAATAATAATAATAATAATAATAGTAATAATAATAATAATAATAATAATGTCTACCGCGGGATAAGGAAATTCTTCTATGTCAAATTGCATTTAACCAGTTATTTTTACAAGGATCGTAAGCATATTTAGATAATGTCAATGAAATTTGTTAGAGTCACAGTCATTAATGGGAAGGAAATTTTGAGACATCGTGTATACCAGTGTTGCGAAAGGTCGATGCGTGCTCTTGGATTTTTGAGGTTCGAAAGTTGTAATTATAGTAAAGTCAGAGATGTGCTTAATAATGGTTGTCGTTTTCACCAGGGGATCGATGTATGAAAAAGGATCTTGAAGGAAAAGGAATTGAGAGCGATGAATTGATATGTATGTGGAGACGAGATAGATACCGCTGGAAAGCGAGGAGAAAGAGTGTTGAGACAAGCTGTATTTTTGTAGAGGAAGTATTTAGGAACAGGCTGTGTTGAAACAGGCTGTATTGTTTTCCGCAATCAATCCGAACTTGAGACGACTATGATGTGAAGCATTGTAAATTTATAGAACGATTCCAAGTGAAAACGACTCTAGTAAAATGTAAAGGTCTTGGTAGTAAACATCCAGTGATTTTTGTTAAGATAAGGTACGGCCTCACGGATTGAAGAGCACTTTGGACACACGGTCGGGTTATATTTAATTTGTTCATTGGAGAGGTCATGGATAAGATGGTTGGAATTGAGGATAGGCGATCTGCGAATTTCGAATGTGATGGTGATGATTATTGAAGGCATCCACTAAAAGGGAAACGTGTGTTGGGAATTTTCATTGGCAGCCCTGACACTTCAGTGCACAGGCTGAGATTGTGTTCGAGGTGGAGAATCGTTCGTCACGTCTATTTATTTTTGAGTTCACATATTATGATGAGGTAGACACTTGTTGTATTTTTTTTTTCGAGAGGTAGGCACTTACCGTGTTTCGACTTGCATTCTTTTGATAAGAGACGTAGTTCCGTCGTGCGTATTTTTTGTCTGACCAGATTCAGTGTTACTGTTGGAGGTTTGTTGGAAATTGCGGTTCGCCTGATATGTTAAGGGAGACGTGGTGCGACCCACTTTGACGCCCAACGATAGATTTAGGACGTCACGTGTTTATTCTTGGAGTCATTGATGATGAGACGTCCTAGGTCACGCCCGACGATAGAATTTGGAAGGCATCATGTATATACTGATTAGGTTTAGGGTGTACAGATTTCAAGTGAGCCCGACGATAGGTCTGGGATGGTAGCTGTACACACTCAAGTCTCGGTTTAGATGTTCCTGTCTTTTATTTCTTTTGTGAAGTGGCCTGGGGGAAGGTAGCAGTTACAGTACGATATGATTTATTGTAGAGGGTCTATGCGAAGCTCTCATTGAGATAACGGGACTGTTGTTGATAAACGAGGGCTGTCCAAGTGCGGGACATCGACCCGATCTAGATTAAATATTTTTACTGTGTTTCTTCGTGCGTGTTAAGCTGTATGACTTCGAGATGCTAATTTATTTTTTTTGAACTTCATTGTTTCTCGTTTTAACGTCCGTTTTCGTTTGATGGTGTGCATATTGACACTCAGCGTTTTAGAATGAGACTTGAGTTGCGAATGCGGTTTCGATTCGTCAGCCAGTGATTTATATCATTTTTAATTTTGTCGTATTTTCATTCTTATTCATAGTAAGTAAGTAAGTAATCACTTTACCAGTAGTGTGTTGGGACAGACAGTAAATGGAGAGATCTGTACTGGTAGCATTGTTGTCAAGGGAAAGAATTCCTTAAATTTGTAGTAAATTTTGGCGTGGACTGGTAAATTTATTAAGCATAATAAACCCATTTCTAACCTGAAAATCGGTTCAATAATAATATTTTCAAGTGACTTTTCACTTTTTGATTAACTTCAGTGTTTGGCATTTCTTCTAAATGCATGATTAGTAAGTGTTTCCTGCATTTCGCAGTTTTGTTCCTTTAGAACGACTTAACGTAAGATCCTCCCGGATCATGTGGTTGTTGGTTCCTTCCGAACAGTTGTTTGGGTGATGCACAGTTAGCATCGGGATTAACGTGTCACTTAAGGGTGTCATGAATGACAAATACATGGTGGAATTTTATTTCAATTGTGAATGATGCCATTAACTTGTAGTGAACACCATGCTTTCCCATAATATTTCGCAACCTATCCAAAGCAACTGATAGTCAGTTTGGTTCGATTAAGGGTCCATTCGGCGGATGTTCCGTATCCGTGAAGGGTATTTGACTGGTGGATAACCTTAATTAAGAGAAAATCAGGCGTTCTACTTGTTGAAAGTCAGATTTTCCACGGATCGTGTGGATTAACTCTCAGTTCTCGTTTGGAATAATAGGTGCCCGGTTTTCAGGTCTTCCCTTTTTCAGTTTTTCAGTTTCGCTGTCCACTAACATAGTAGCTTCTCTGAAGCAACTCTTCGACATTGGAAGAAACGAAGTGACGTTATGTAATGTGACTGTGTTTGGAACTTTTCAAAATCAAGAATTAAATTTTTTTATATTTTTGTGGCAAGAATGCATATTAAATTAACGATGTTATCGTGCTCTTTCAGTTTAATAAAAGTTAGTAAGCACATTTTTGCTCCTCATTTCAAGTAGTTAGGCTTTCTTCTGAACCCCATCGTTTGGTTAAGATCGTGACCGAATTTATTCCCGCAACGACCCAAGATTTAAGAGTTCTAAATTGTTCTACTATAGCAGCCGTGGCCGACCAACGATGGAATGGTAAGTTCAAGGGTTCAATATGTTTATTAGAAAAATGTTTCTGAAGACTTTTGTGTGGAGTGTAGCCCTTTATGGAAGTGAAGCATGGGCAATAACCGAAGAAGAAAGAAAGAAAGAGAAAAGGCGCTTTTGACATGCGACACTAAACCGAGGACTGGTGAAGGGACCACGAAAGAAGTCACTAAATCTGAGAGGAGAACAATGTGACAAAGTTTGTGCAAGGGAAGATTGATAGACACAGATCGAGACACCCAAGACTTGCACTATCAACATAGTTACGGGATGAGATTCTTTGACAGAATACTTCACTTTAAATTATTTTCAGATGTTAGGGACGTACAGGCTTTTTAAAACTATTTTCAAGTATTTAATTTAAAAACTTAAATCGATGTAAAATTAGTGAAAACAAACTGCATTTTACTTCAAATGCGCAATATCCTTCATAATATTTAAAAGAGGTAATATTTATTATGCATCGAAATACAGTCGCTCGCATAAGTATTCGTTCATGTGTCCTTTTCATATACTGAACACCAAAACTGTATTACAAGGCTTCGGATACGTTCAGAAACAAATACGCAGTGAATATGCAATATATATGTACTATAATACCGGCAGAATATACCTCTTGCACGTCATTACTCTTTAATAATAAAGCATGAGTGTGGTTGGGCTAGGAAATGGCAACGCAAAAGTATTCGTCCGCCTTGTGCATTATCCTGTGTAACGAACACAGCATTGAGGAAGGGGGGGGCACATCACCAAGCTTAGTCCATCAGTGATACGGACAGTGTCGGTGAGACATCTAGTGCATGCCCCGAGTACGATGGGAAAGATAAGGAAACGAACTGTTGTTGAACGCCAACGAATTATCCAACTCCACATGCTTGGTAATTCGTGAAGAGTGATTGCTGAAAAACAGGACTACCGCGAACTACAGTCGCAAGCGTCATTCAACGATACAAGACCAGTGCAACTTAATCAATAGAGCAAGAACTGGGCGGTCGAGGAAGCTGACAACACGCGAAGAGCGAAGCATAATACGCACCATCCAGAAAAATCCCCATGTGTCTCGCTCGACCTGTGCTTCGAAAAGAAGTACAAACCTCCATTGGGAAGAACATCAGCACCAACACGGTACGACGTGTGTTACTCAGAGCTGGTTTGCAGGGGCGTACAAGACGGAAGAAGCCCTGAATAAGTGAGGTGAACCATAAGAACAGGCTGGCATTCGCCAAACAGTACGTTATGAAGCCACCAGCATTATGGAAACGCTTGATGTTTACGGACGAGAGCAAATTATGTTTATTTAATTGCTTTAGAAAGCGACGTGTATGGAGAAAGAAGAACGCCGAGCTCCAAAGTCAAAATCTGCAACCAACAGCAAAATATAGAGGTTCCATAATGGTATGCGGGTGTATGTCGGCGGCTAGGGTAGCGAACTGCCATATAATACCTGAACGGATAGATAAGATGGTATATTTGAGTATATTAAAGCAACACTTAACACCCAGCGTGGCAAAATTCGGTCTTAGTTGTGGGTACTTCTTCCAGCAAGATCATGACCCTAAGCACACTGCTCGTGTTGTTAGGGAATGGCTACTCTACAATTCACCTCATGTGCTGCAGACACCATCCCACTCCCCAGACTTAAATCCCATACTTCATTTATGGGCGGAATTAAAATGTACACTAAGCAAGTAGCGTATTCCAAATAAAAAGCTCTGAGGCAATACTTCATTGAAAAATGGCACGAAATAGGCCCGGAAGTGACAGAAAAACTGGCGACATCCATGCCGAAACGCATTCAAGCCGTGATTGGTTCCAAAGGACGTTCGACACACTACTGATATTTAGAAAACGACTGAACATTCCTTGACTTCTTATTGTGGACGAATAATTTTGCAACGTGACTTTTCTGCAAGCAGTGTGATGGTTTTTTATTTGTTCCAAATGCCAGTGCCTAGGGTGCTGTAAATTATGTCCTCAGATGTTCAGATGGCAAATAAAACATACGATTACTTGTTTTCAATTAAATTCTTTATTATATTGGTGCTACTGGCCATTATCCTCACATGAATAGCGCGGACGAATAATTTTGCGAGCGGCTGTATGTAAAAATATGTAACTTTAAATTACTGGAAAAATGATTGTTTTGGTGTGATTCGCCGACATTTTAGCTTTTCTTGCAGCTACACATATAGGAACAAAATATGTAATTACATTTAAACCGGGCTCTAGCTAATGACATTCAGAGCACGACTAGCGGGTCTCAGTGTTATGTAAGGTGATACCCATAGGGTCACTCGTGCTGCAAAAGCACGTTCTGACCCAGTGAGAAAAGCAATGTCGAACTACCCTAGTTGTCAACTTGCCTAGTACACCTTATTTTGGCGCCGTCATCGGTTTCCTTACAGCTGCATAATCTCTGGAGCGCCATATGAGGATCCAGCCAGTAAACAGGGAAACTGTGAGCAAACTAAGAGTGAAATCCCTCAGCAATCAGGTCTTGTAAAGATTTAATATAATTCAAGTCAGAAAAGTCTGCCTGAAGGTCTTGAACGGTGTAGCACACCGGAAGCAAAATAATGCAGGTCCCACATTTCTTGCGCAAACTGTGAAATTTTTTATAACTTGCTTTACGTCGCACCGAAACAAATAGGTCTTATGGCGATGATGGGATAGGAAAGGGCTAGGTATGGGAAGGTAGCGACCGTGGCCTTAATTAAGGTACAGCCCCAGCATTTTCCTGGTATGAAAATGGGAAACCATGCAAAACCATCTTCAGGGTGTATATCAAAAGTACGCTGAATGGCTCGATATCGCAATGGCAACGTGTGGTAACACTGTGTGTATGGGCATGTGAATAGAGAGACATCTCGAGAAGAACCACATGTGGAGGTTATTCTACTGCAGTCAGTCGAACGCAGTGCGTGTGAAGACTCGTGTCATTGTACAATGGAGCAACGCATAAACAACAAGATTTGTTACAAGTTGGGAAAACGGCGACGGAGGAGCATGCAACGTTCGTGCAAGTGTACGCAACACACGTCGTACGCAGAAAATGTGTTTACGGCTGGTTCAAACTCTTTCGGGATGGACTGGAAACTCTTGATGATGCGCTACGTCCGGGTCGACCATCAACAAGCAGAAGTGCAGAAAACATCAATCAAGTGCGACACATGCTGGCACAAAATCGGCGACTGTCCATGAGAAGGATATCAAAGGAATTAGGGATTCGCAAGGACAGTGTGAACACCATCATTCACAACAATTTGGGCAAGCGAAAGATATATTCTGCATTTGTGCCGCGTACATTGACTGACGAGCAGAAGGCAACACGGATGGAAATTGCTGGAGATTTCATTGAGATGTGTGACAGAGATCTATCCTTTCTGAAAACTGTCATCACAGACGATGCGAGCTGGTGCCACAAGTTCGAACCGGAGACCAAGCGACAATCATCGGCATGGTGTTCACCAAGATCCCCACGCCCCAAAAAGAGTCGCCTCTAAAAGCCCAGAACAAAGACTCCGTTTATCGCCTTTCTCGAGTGCAATGGTGTGAACCACCAGGAAGTATTACCGCAGGATCACTGTCAACGTCACATTCTACGAGAAATTTTCGAAACGGTTGCTGCTACGCAGCTGGCGTGTTCGGCCGAGTTGTACATGATTAGAAAGTGGAGCCTCCTCCTCGACAACGCCCGCCCACACACTGCGATCCGTGTGTGCAACTTCTTGGCTAAGCGGCGCGTAACTGTTCTCAAACATCCACCTTGCTTACCGGATATGGCACCTGCAGACTTATTTTTGTTTTCCCGCCTCAAGGGGATCCTAAAAGTAACACATTGTGCTGACATATCGGATATTCAAAGATGTGTGACATCAGAGCTTCGATCGATTCCAAAAAAAATGCCTTCGCTGCCAGTTTCCAGCAGATGTATACTCGTTGCCTAAAGTGCATTGTGGCCAGTAAAGAGTACGTTCAAGGCGACTACAGGTATTTTGTTAGTAACTTATATTTTATTTGTGTTATGGTATCTATAATTCGCCGTACTTTATAGACATGCATTTAATAACGTTGTATTAAACAGTATTTTGTACTAACACATACTCTTGATAGTAATGAGAATGTTAACATAGTTCCTTTTGACAACAAACGAGAATTATTTCTTACATTTGCAAGACCGTAAATTAAACGACGGAAACAGTTTGCTAACAGTATCCCACACCTTAGAAGCTCCTCAAGTTGGTTTCTCTATTGCTGTTGGCTAATCTAACAAGCAAAGTGCAAGCTTAGAATTTTACATGACTATTAATCTTATGGAATCTGCGAAAACCGTAAAGTAGTTAGTGGGACGTAAAGCCAATAACATCGTTATTAATCTTATATCTATACGCCAAAAGATCTCATATTTTACGTAAAAACCGGACCACAAGTAAGTGAGTCTTCATTTTGAGAATCTGAAATCCTTTGGCCGGATCCGAACCGCCATGCCTTGGTGAGCAATTAGCTACGATGATACATAGTTTTGTGGCCCGTGATTTATCTCGTGGGATCGTAGGTACAAACTGTTCTCACACATGTGGACTTGGCCATGTTCTACGGCCGGATGAACTTTGAGACGCTAACTCCACGAGGAAAGATGTAGATATTCACTACTGCGTGTTTCTGAGGAGGATGAATTTGCAATGTGCTGTGAGTATATGAAGAGGAAAGCAATGGGACGAACACAAACATCCAATAATAATAATAATAATAATAATAATAATAATAATAATAATAATAATAATAATAATAATAATAATAATAATAATAATAATAGAGCCTCCATGGCTCACACAGCGGCGCGTCGGCCTCTCACCACTGTATACCGTGGTTCAAATCCTGGTTACTCCGTGTGAGATTTGTGCTGGACAAATATAAAATATTGAATAAATAGGCCTAATAATAGGAGTAGAAAGCGAAGAAAAAAAGAAGTGTATTTCTACACAGTAATTTGAGAATTTTTCGGAGGCTGAAATAGCAGATAAGATAAGGCATTCGCAACTACCTTTTTTTTCTATTTTGTTTCAAGTAGCTAGCTTTGCAAGGTAAGAGCTCTAAGGCTGATAACAGACTTCGAAGTTGAATGGTTTGATCGTGTGTTGAGGTAACATTATTCAGCTACTCTAAGACTGGCATTTTTCCGGTCTCGTGGTGCCTTAGACTTCGGGCCTGGGGGTCCTGGGTTCTATTCCCGAACGGTTCGCGGGGTTTTGTTCTGACTCTTAATTTCTTCAGCTCGGGGCTAGGTAATTGTACTATATCCAACGATCCTGCAAATCATACACCACACTACTATGCAATTTAGCATTTTGCTGTACACGACAGACGCCACCCACCGGCGCCAGACGATCTGCCTTTGGGATATCACGATCATAAGTCCCAACAAACACACATTTACATTGAGTTGACGATGAAACAAGTCCTAAAATGCACTTCTATCTTTCAGTATTAGTAAGTGCCAATTTAGCCGTTAACAGCGTATCTCAGGGGGTGGCCTTCACTTTACACAGTTTCTGTACATTCGTCAGCTGGCATTCTCATCAGCGGCGAGCAATTTAGTGGGCGGCGAAACGTCATCCCTAGGCCGAATCACTATTAACTTATTTCGAAGGAGAGGAATGTGGAGATTAGTGGAGTGTAGGAGTCTACAACGCACTTGTGACATACGAGTACAATGTACACAAAACAGTCTATAACCACTGATCAGCATTTAGGGCAGTTGCCCAGATGGCAGATTGTTTGTAAGTTGTTTACTCTTTTTTTAAAGCTATTCTTTTCGGGGCGTCGACCTAGAAAGATATTTTGCCCCTACTTTGCACCATATGTTGTGAACCTGCGTGTATTTGGAAATTGCGGAAGTGTAGAGTGTTGAATGTGAGGAAGGGAACGTTAAGGATGACACAAGCACCCAGTCCCCGGGCCAGGGATATTAATAATTTGCAATTAAAAGCCCCTGACCCGACCGGGAATCAAACCCGGGGCCGCCGGGTGGCAGGCGGACGCGTTGCCCCCTACACCTAGTCTTTTCTTAAGTGATTTGATAGAATCAAACATTTCCCTGGGTAAATTATTCAAATCCCTAACTTCTTTTCCTATAAATGAATATGTGCCCCAGTTTGCCCTCTGGAATTCCAACTTTATCTTCATCTGCATTTAAGTCTGTCGCCCAGCTAGCAGATTTCCTATCAAATGTTTACCCAAAGGCTAGAACAAGTTTGTTGCCTTAATTGATATGTCTCGTCAGCACCATCCCTGGCTTTGATACTGTAGAATATTATGGAATTGATCGAGGTATAAGCAATGTTAGTAGGCTAAAACCAATCCCAGCACAGCTAGTTCCTGCGACGGATTGTGTGAAAATCTTGCTCGTAGGGTTGGGTGGTGTATGCATTTCAGTGAGCCTGGCAGACTGATATGTAACTACAACTTCTGGCTTGGTGAGAAAAGCAACTCCTAATTTCCCCAGTACACCTCAGTGACACCTAGGTTATCTATGGCAGCTGATCGTGGATCTGTTGAGGATCCAACTAGCCTTCGGGCTGAGGACTTAATATACTTACAGTAATGTGGCAAGCGAACTTATATGAGAGCTGGTGATGCTCCGTCTAGAAGAAGGAGATATTTCCTTATACTAACACGTAGGTACTTTCAGTGATCCCCATAAGGAACTCTCACCCCATCAACGCAGGAATTAAAACTGAGAGGATTTTTCCTATTTGTAAAACTCACAACCTGACTTTTAACCCCGTGTCATCATACCATTGCCTGCTGTCCATCTCACTGCATTTTCGAGGTCATTTTGCAGTTGCTCACAATCTTGTAACTTATTTATTACTCTATACAGAATAACATCATGCGCAAAAAGCTTTACCTCTGATTCCACTTGTTTACTGATATCATTTATATATAAGAAAATATAAAGGTCCAATAATACTGCCTTGAGGAATTCCCCTATTAATTATTACAGGGTCAGATAAAGCTTTGCCTACTCTAATTTCCTGAGATCTATTTTCTAGAAATATGGCAACCCATTCAGTCACTCTTTTGTCTAGTCCAATTGCACTCATTTCTACCAGTAATCTCCCATGAACCACCCTATCAAATTCTTTAGACAGGTCAATCGCGAGACAGTGCATTCGGCCTCCTGAATCGAAGTTCTCTGCTATATCTTGCTGGAATCCTACAAGTTGAGCTTCAGTGGAATAGTCTTTCCTAAACTCGAACTGCCTTCTATCGAACCAGTTATTAATTTGATTGTAAATGTCTTCTATTTTAATTGCAATTGTATATGCCTCGGCTAAATATGGACGCTTAACTGAAGTAAAATAAGGTGTATGAGAAAAACATCTTACCTTACCGCCTATTGCAGAGACAAGGAAGAGGGAAGGAAGCGCCCATGGCCTTAAGTACCATCCTGGGAGGAGAAATGGAAAACTACAGAAAACCACTTCGAGGAAGGCTAAGGATGGAATCGAACCCCACCCCCTCTACTCAGTTGGCCTCTCGAGGCTGAGTGGACCCCTTCCAGCTCTCTTACCACTTTTCAAATTTCGTGGCAGAGCCTGGAATCAAACCAGGGCCTCCAGGACGGCCGCTAATCACACTAACCACTACACCACAGTGGAGGACATTATTATTATACCATTACAAAATAAGATTACACATATACAAAATATATACCACAATCAGACAGAAAAACAAATTCCCAGGACTTGATCCATGCAATGGCCTTCTCTTCCCTTGTATGCAGGACTTATAGCCGGGTTACCATACGTCCTCTTTTCTCCGGACATGTCCTCTTTTTCGTCAGTAATAAGTGCGACCGAATGGGTTTTCTTTTCAGATTAAAAGTCCGGGTTTTCTAAGTTTACTACAAATCATTAAAATTGAACATGCTAGAAACAGAAAATAATAACCGAAGTACAAATCTACCCATTTGATGTCATGGATAGATCGATATCATATACAATAATCGAAAGAAAAATGATCTCGGTCCGCCTTTGTGGTGTAGTGGTTAGTGAGATTAGCTGCCACCCCGAGAGGCCTGGGTTCGATTCCCGGCTCCGCCACGAAATTTGAAAAGTGGTGCGAGAGCTGGAACGGGGTCCGCTCAGCCTCGGGAGGTCAACTGAGTAGAGGGGGGGGGGGGGGTGTCGATTCCCTCCTCAGCCATCCTGAAAGTGGTTTTCCGTGGTTTCCCACTTCTCCTCCAGGCAAATGCCGGGATGGTACCTAACTTAAGGCCACGGCCGCTTCCTTCCCTCTTCCTTATCTATCCCTTCTAAACTTCCCATCCCCCCACAAGGCCTCTCTTCAGCATAGCAGGTGAGGCCGCCTGGGCGAGGTACTGGTCATCCTCCCCAGCTGTATCCCCCGACCCAATGTCTCACGCTCCAGGACACTGCCCTTGAGGCGGTAGAGGTGGGATACCTCGCTGAGTCCGAGGGAAAAACCAACCCCGGAGGGTAAGCTGATTAAGAAGGAAAGAAAGAAAATTATCTCACGCACGTAGCACAGGTGAATTATTTATACTGTCCAGCCTTGTTTTGCTATACCAGCTTATAATGTTGAGAGGGTGTTTTCTTTAATGCAGACACAGTGGTCCAATGAAAGAAAGAAGGTAACACCTAATTCTGCTGAGAACGTTTTAACTCTTCAGTACAAGTTCGAATATATGTCTTGTCAGCAGTTCTATCTCCGCCAAAGGAATGCCAAAAATCTGATAAATGTGACTGGGCAAAAACTAAACTTTAACTAGTTGAACATTACCTTAAACCAGGCTTGTCCATTGCGGCGCCCCTGTTATATTTCTTTAGCACCCATCAAATGCACATTTAATTGTACTAACATTAACCTTAAGTGAAAGGTTAGGATTATATTACCGAGCTCGATAGCTGCAGTCGCTTAAGTGCGGTCAGTATCCAGTATTCGGGAGATAGTGGGTCGAACCCCACTGTCGGCAGCTCTGAAGATGGTTTTCCGTGGTTTCCCATTTTCACACCAGGCCAATGCTAGGGCTGTACCTTAAGGCCACGGCCGCTTCCTTCCCTGTCCTAGCCCTTTCCTATCCCATCGTCGCCATAAGACCTATCTGTGTCGGTGCGACGTCAAGCCAATAGCAAAAAAAATGATTATATTTGAATATAGAAGTAATGGTTACATTTTTCTCCCGCATTCTCATAATTCAGATTCACCTCTTTCTCTTCTTAGCTTTAGCAGTACTCATTCTAGAGACCACCACCTTTCAGGAAACGATTGCACTGTGAATGTTTCATAAATCCTTCCTTCTCAACATTCTTACAAATCAACTGCTCTTCACGGCCATAGAATCCTCAGTTGAATTTGGACTGTATCGTGACAAGAAGTAGTGTGCTATTTAACTATAAGTGCATTTAATTTGCTCTTCCTGTCGGGAATCGAACCCGGGACCCCTGTGACCAAAGGCCAGCACGCTAACCATTTAGCCATGAAGCCGGACACCTTAAAAGAAAAACATTTTTACAACTTGCTTTACGTCGCACCGACACAGATAGGTTTTTTTGGCGACGATGGGATAGGAAAGGCCTAGGAGTGGGAAGGAAGCGGCCGTGGCCTCAATTACAGCAGCCCTGAAGATGGTTTTACGTTGTTTCCCATTTTCACACCCAGCAAATGCCGGGGCTGTACCTGAATTAGGGCCACGGCCGTTTCCTTCCCACTTCTAGTTCTTTCCTATACCATTGTCGCCATAAGACCTAACTGTGTCGGTTGACGTAAAGTAAAATGTAAAATAAAAATAAAACTTTACCGGTGGTAGGCGCCGAAATTCAAGCAACTCAGAACTGAACCACTCAGCCCTTTCCCTTCTAAGAGTTATTATGCTAGGGGCTTTACGTCGCACCGACACAGATAGGTCTTATGGCGACAATGGGATAGGAAAGGCCTAGGAGTTGGAAGGAAGCGTCCGTGGCCTTAATTAAGGTACAGCCCCAGCATTCGCCTGGTGTGAAAATGGGAAACCACGGAAAACCATCTTCAGGGCTGCCGATAGTGGGACTCGAACCTACTATCTCCCGGATGCAAGCTCACAGCCGCGCGCCTCTACGCGCACGGCTAACTCGCCCGGTAAGTGTTATTATGAAACAGAAGTAAAGACGAGTAGAATGGCTATCGCTCCTCCAGGTAGAATGCCATTTCGCGTGTTGACGATCTTCCGAAGTGTGAAGGATTTTCTCACTAACGACATGTAGTCTGCACTCACTTTTATATTGGGGTGATTACCATGTTAGATAAGGAATTAGAATGGCATACCTTTTCATCTGTTATGTAGTATTCTAGATCTAGTCGGAGGACAAGGAGAAGGAATAAGAGATGCACCTGAGCGAGGAAGTGGTACGTTCCGTTCGCCCACTCAATTATCCGCCTCGCGTTTTACTTTCTAAACACATTTAAACTCCTACTCTACAAAAAATGACGTCGAGACTATGTGCAACAATGTCTGGAGGGCGTGCTTTCTCGACATGACTGGGCAGAAGAAGGCTGCCCTAACCAGATGGTGTCAAAGCCCTCCGTTACTTGCGCTCAGCGAACACATCCCAGCAAAAGGCCAGAACACGAGACAGCGTACGCCTCTTTTTACATTTTATAATATGAGTACAACTCCATCAGTTGTCTGTAACATGAAAATACTCGCTAGAACCGCATGGCGTCATAATCGCTTGTACACGTGCTTTAAGTTCAAAACCAATGCGAAAATACCGGAGAATACAGGACGTTGCTCCAGTCACACCACAGTATGCCCAATATTATACGATGTAAGGACTCGGAAAACTTAACAGAAGTCTGCACAGACCACTGGCGATGTATGGTAGGGGTCAGGGCTTCCTATAAATATGTTCTTATTTTATTGTTGTTGTTTTTGTTGCTGCTGCTTTTCCCACACCTTAATGAGGTTGTGGGTGCGAAATATGTCACACATTTGGATTTGGCCCTGTTTCACGGCCAGATGCCCTCCCTGACGCCAGCCCTATGTGGAGAAATGTATTCACTATTGCGTATTATTATTATTATTATTATTATTATTATTATTATTATTATTATTATTATTATTATAGACCATGTCTCCTTAGATGAATGGTCAGCGCATTGGTATTCGGTTCATAGGACCCCGGGTTCGATTCCTGGTTGGGCCGAGGATTTTAACTGCGTATGCTTAATTCCCCTGGCTTAGGGATTTAGTATTTGCGTTCGTCTTAATACACATCTCTTCATTTATACACAACACAACACAATACAGCCAACCATCACAGAAACACGCAACAGTGAGCACATCCCTTCACATAGAGTTAGCGTCAGGAAGGGCATCCAGGCATAAAGCTGGGCCAAATCCACACATGTGGTAACTCCAAGAAAAGTGAGAAATAGGCCAGGAAGAAGAAGAATATTGTAGTATTATGTCATTAATTGTAAGGAAAATCACTTACCGGTACGTTAACTGATATAGGCCTTGTAACCTTTCATTCGATAATAATAATAATAATAATAATAATAATAATAATAATAATAATAATAATAATAATAATAATAATACTAATAATAATAATAATAATAATAATAATGTTATGGGCTTTACGTCCCACTAGCTACTTTTACGGTTTTTGGAGACGCCGAAGCGCCAGAATTTAGTACCGGAGTTCTTTAACGTGCCAGTAAATCTACCGACACGAGGGTGACGTATTTGAGCACCTTCAAGTACCACAGGGTTGAGCCAGGATCGAACCTGCCAAGTTGGGGTCTGAGCCACTTAGCCCGGCGGGAGAAGAAGAGGAGAATAATATTATTTTAGTATTAGGTTATTATTAACTATAACACAGAGGCTTGCAGACTGAACGCTGAAAGACATAACAGTCTATAACGAAGATGTATGTATGTATGTACGTATGTTATTAACTGTAAGGAAATTTCCTCATGTTAACTGATGTAGGCCTGCTAACCTTGCATTTGATACTACTACTACTACTACTACTACTACTACTACTAATAATAATAATAATAATAATAATAATAATAATAATAATAATAATAATAATAATAATAATAATAATTACATCAGTGGTAAAGTGTCAGTCTCCGGATCCCAAGATCGCGGCTTCAAACTCGGGAAAGGTAATTGAAATTTTGAAGTGTGGAGTAAAGTACATTCGACATTCTACGTCACACGATGTCGGCATGTAAAAGATCTCTGATGAAACATTGGTTTTTCCTCCACATAATTTATAAAAAAGCCTACCGACACGAGGCTGACCACCTTCAATTTCTACCAGACTAGCTGAAAGCGAACCCGCCAAAAGCTTAGAAGGCCAGCACTCTACCGTCTAAGCTATTTGGCCCGGTAACTAATGAAAAGAGAGAGCCCGCAGTGCCTAATCTTGCCAGATAAAATCTATTCTCATCTAGGTCCAGTGGTACGCATTGGAGAAGATTTTTACCTAGAATTACTTGACACGTTGTCACGGGATGGCTTTTACTAATTTTAAACCTTAAAGTTACATCAAGTACACATTTAATTACGATTATTTCTAACGTGATATAAAATTATAGCCTATTACTGGCATCTCTTTCCATTCTTTCAAACATGATTAATTTACAGATCACGAAGTGAATTCCTTTTCCCTTACAAAGTTGATGAGAAATAAATTCGAGAAAAATCCAGGCAACACTTCTCTCAAACTTTCTTAGTTGGTCAGTCCATGAACCACACAATTTCGGCTATTAACAGGGAAAATTAAAATATTCTTCCTTGTTTAAACGCGTATCGAAGTTTACAAGAGGATCATCAATATTTTGAAATGAGGAAAAAGGTTCCTCTGAAGAACTGTGTATGAATTCTTAATGGAAAACACAATACAGTCGATTAATCTTATAATAATCGGGAATTAAACACTATTTCAGAAAGTCATTGGCGCTAAACTACGTATGGAAGGAGTTATTTCGCACGCTGTGATTAGAGTCGTATGCACTTTCTACTTGTCAAATGTTTTCTTACAACTGACCAACAGGTAACTCAAGATACCTATTTAAACATATTGGGCACTTTATTCAAACTCCATCCCCAATCTGATGCTCTTTTTGAACGTGCGGCCATCGTTGCACTAGTACAGTATGCAAGAGCAGAAGACTTGCTTACGTAGCAGCTGTTTTGGTGGCTCGTATGCGATACAAGTGTACTCTGAAACCAAGACGTTGCTTTATTCTGATCGTTCTGTTGTACTTACTAGAACATGGCGGAAAACGTTGCTCATCTGAAGCCACGTTCTGCATCTTCACGTGTTTATTTTAATTGCCAGTTGGGGAAATTTATAACTATTTACAGGTCATGAAGGAAAGAGAAATGTTTAGTGTGTCTGAAAGTATTGACTAACGTCAAAATATTTAATATACAGAATCACTATTCCACCTATTATGAGAGTTAAGGGGATTCTGACCATGCTGCTCAAGTGGAAAGCTGAAAGATAATTTTTCATCGTTATCAGCAGAGGTAAAATGATATGTACATATCCTGTATATAACTTCATATTTTCATTAGTTTTAAATTATTACTGTTGTTGTTGTTGTTACTGTTACGGTATTACCCGTGTAGTAGACCGGAAGAAATGTCATGGCCAGAACACTGGAAAAATCCTCACCAAGAAAATTCTAAACTTATAATATATTTCAAAGTTATCTTTTCTTTTGTTTGATTTTCTTTTCACAATAACAAGAACAACAACAACAAGAAGTTGTAACAAAAAGCTTGAAAAAGTAGGATATTTACAATGTCATAAGTCTAAACGGAGGGGGGGGGGGTAGAAGCCACCATTTAACAACACACGAATTTGTAAGTCTTCACCAGACCAATAGGTCTGCCTAATTCATTGGCAAGTAAAATGTAAAGGAGGCCTTAGCTTCCACCAACAAATTTACCCTTCAGGGGGTTAATCGAACCTTAAACTTTGTTTAACCTCTTAACATACCAATTATTTACAAAATTGTGATCTTTTTTACCTAATTTTTTATTGTTAAAATGGGCTATTTATTGAAAACTAATGACAGTGGTAACAATGAAAATACATTTTTCGAACTTAACAATGAAATATAAACCACCGAAAAGTTCCTGTTTTAAAATCCCGAGTATACTCGTGATACATTTTACGGGTTCTAAAATAAATAACACAGCACTAAACATCCTCGCAACACGACTGGAAATGTAATTTAGGATTAGCCTTGAAAGGAAAACGTGGTGGGGCAGGTGGTTGTGTTCCGGAAGTATCAATTTCACACCACTGTCTGGCACTTGCAATATCACAATCAGATGAACTAGAACTACCACTTTCTTCTTCTGAACTGTCTTCAGAAACTTCTTCAGAACTATCAGACTCACTAAACTCAAAGTCAAACTCTTCTTCACTCTTCATTTTCACCTAACAGACAAAGTACACTTAGACAGCAACAAATACGGGAAAGCCGCGAAAACGAACTGCCTGAGTCACCGACATCCACTACGGTTGAGTCAGAGACATCCGTTGGCAAAACTAGGACCCTAAAGTAATAATTTCAAAAACATCTGGCGGAAATATTGAGAAACAACAAGAAACGAGTATATTCGGGCTTTTAAATTAGGTACCGATCAATGAGCGACATTCTCGAGTATACTCGGGATTTTATTTTATATAAATATGTAAAACCCCGAGTATACTCGGGCTTTCATGTTAAGAGGTTAAATATAAATTAAGAAGCTAGAGCTTCCAAAACAAGTTACTATAATATGGGAATCAAACCCTCAACTACAAATAATTAAGTGTCGGAGGGTCTGGAACCGAGAATTACAATTCCATATTTTCAATGGCCGAACGCGCCAAGAATCCGCTTCAGGAACCTCAAATTACCCTTAAGAGCTCACAAACTCTTACATCACGTGACACTCGCCGCCCATACTAAACAAGAGAGCCACGGACTGAAGGGTCTAGAAAAAAAGAGCCGAAGCTCATACTAGACGGCCAAGAAAAGGGGAAAAACGATTAATCGAAAGGCCGAGAACAATATAAAATGAGATGCTGAACATCTCAAGCAATCCCGTGACATGACTTCTCATAAAATCTAATGGGGCAGAAGGCCCGGTGACATAGAGAATAAGACATAGTACATGGTGACTTAGACCAGAAAGAAAGTTTGAGTCCGAAAAGCAGGATAGAAATTTAGAGATTAGAAAAGCTTAGTCATCAGAAAGCAACAGTGAATAAGGTAAACGAGGGCACACATTCGTACGTCCTTAAATTACATAGTGCCGATTATGGGGGTTCGCAGATAGCCTAGAAACCTGCACAATACACAATAGGAATCCTATATAAAAACTAAAAGTAATCGCAGCACGCCCTAACTGTTACATCCTAGAGGAGAACGCTGACACATTCCCGTCGCCACACGCAGATAAGTTCGCATTTTAGGTTAAATACCTGCCTACCTTATTGCTGCCTCAGCCTCGTCAATTATCTCGTTGGGAGGAAATCCTCACTTCACGTCGCACAGATCCAGCTTACAGTATTTAAGGGACGAGTTGAGTGCTGATTGGTTCGTATAAAAATGAACGGCCAATGGTGGAAACTTAGGATCAAGTGACTCAATCCAGTATGTGCCAAACTCAAAGCAGAAGCAATTCTCAACTAAGTTGAGCACAATCCACGACCGCATGTGGCACTCAAAAACAACAGTAGTGACATCTTTTAATTAACATGAAATTTGGATAAACATCATTCAGTTCTTCCCGTCTCCGTGAGACTTCGCTATTTACAGGCGTAAGAATGGATGCCTACAACTAGGGAGAGGCCGTACTGTTGTTACAATTATTACTGGTATTATTATGATTTATTGGTATTTGTGCTTCATCAATTACCATTAGTATCATATTGAATGCACCATATTATTATTAATATGTTCTTGGTGAGACTATGTAGCGAATTTTACCGTAGTGTGTCCAAATAGAAACAGACATAAGTATTTTAAAATAGTTAAAGGAAATAAATCATTAATCTATGAAATCATGGTGAATATGTTATGATAACTAGCCGTCGCTGGATTCCACTCATCCACGCTCTCTATTCCTCACGAGTGCACACGCGGCCCAGACGGCCATCACTGACCGACAGTATTTCTACTACTGTACATTACATGTAGACTAAATGTATAAGCCACTGGGGGATGAAGTTACAGCGAAGAAGTAACTCTGATTATGTTTTCTGCCTTGAATACGTTATTTAATGTACTTGTGAATATTTACTTTAAAGCAACGCCGAAATTTACTTAGCTCGCAGTATAAGAAACGTAGAAAAACAAACGAGAGATATAAGGGGCATCAACCGGCGTAAATTGTCATCCTTTACCTGGCATCAGTCGTAGTTACTGACAGTCCTGTCCAGCTCCGTGGCTGATTTCCCAGAGTTTTGGCCTTCGGACTTCGGGAACCCAGGTCCGATTTCCGGCCGAGTTGAACGGTTAATTCCATTGGATTGGGGACTGGATATTTGTACTGTCCTCAACATTCCCGCTACTCACATAACACTACCCTTCACCTCATTAACACAGATTGATATCTTCTTCTCCATTTTACTACATTCTCTCCTGTTGTTCATTAAGAGAAAAAGAAAAAACTAGTTCTCGTTGAGGAATAAAACCGTATGTCGGTTGACGAATATCTTCCCAACTTATGGACGGAGACGGATGTTAACGACAGACAGTACGAGTCCCACAATTAGCAGGGGAGAGTCACGATAATGTACAGAGGCGATGCTCTTTATTTATTGAACAGTTATGTGAAATTTAATGGCCACCGTAAATCACTCACCTTGTGCCATTACAAGGTTTTACTGCCTCGCACTGATCGCACGATTGAAATAACAGCAGCAGTTTCACAAGCTCTGTGTAGATATTTTTGCCTGATTCGTATTTTAAAATGGTTCATATTTGTGGGTTACTGTAGTCAAGTCCTAGTTCGTGAACCATGGGCAACGGCTGAGTGGCCTAGTAAGTGGTCCTGAGAGTCGGGATACCAGTTGCTATGGAATGGGAGCGGGCATCTCGGACTTATTCTGAGTCATAGCCCTCCTTGTGCTCAGGCGGCTAGGACTATACAATTCACCGGTGGTCCATAACCCGTTAGAGGAGAGATCCTCACTTGGAGTATGTGCAAGTAGGGTAGCATCCTGTTTCATGAATTTACCGAGCTCAGAACATTTTAAGTAAGCCTAGGACCTATGGGAGTAATGGAGTCCCACTCCCATTTGACAGGCGAGGGACTCCTTGGAAACAACTTGGCGAACGAAATGGAATTCGATGGGGAGCTATCAGTATTAATGGGGCTTATGGAAGAAAAAAGGTAGAACTGGCTGAGTCAGCAAAGAGGATGCATCTGGATGTGCTAGGAGTAAGTGATATTCGGGTAAGGGGAGATAACGAGGAAGAGATAGGATATTATAAAGTGTACTTGATGGGTGTTAGAAAGGGAAGGACAGAGTCTGGGGTAGGGCTCTTTATCAGGAATACCATTACACGCAACATAGTTTCTGCAAGGCATGTAAATGAGCGAATAATATGGGTAGATTTGTCAGTTGGAGGAATTAGGACAAGAATTGTGTCCGTGTATTCACCACGTGAGGGTGCAGATGAGGATTAAGTTGACAAATTTTATGAAGCATTGAGTGACATCGTGGTCAGGGTCAACAGCAAGGATAGAATAGTGCTAATGGGCGATTTAAATGCGAGAGTTGGGAATAGAACTGAAGGATACGAAAGGGTGATTGGTAAATGTGGGGAAGATATGGAAGCTAATGGGAATGGGAAGCGTTTGCTGGACATCTGTGCTAGTATGGGTTTAGCTGTTACGAATACATTCTTCAAGCATAAGGCTATTCACCGCTACACATGGGAGGCTAGGGGTACCAGATCCATAATAGACTATATCTTAACAGATTTTGAATTCAGGAAATCTGTTAGGGATGTACAAGTTTTTCGCGGATTTTTCGATGATACAGACCACTATCTGATCTGTAGTGAACTAAGTATCTCTAGGCATAGGGTAGAGAAAGTGAAATCTGTCTGCAAACGAATAAAGGTAGAAAATCTCCAGAACGAGGAAATTAGATAGAAGTACATGGATATGATTAGTGAGAAGTTTCGAACAGTAGACAGTAAGCAGGTTCAGGATATAGAAAGTGAATGGGTGGCATACAGGGATGCTGTAGTAGAAACAGCAAGGGAATGCCTAGGAACAACTGTGTGTAAAGATGGGAAAAGGCGAACATCTTGGTGGAATGATGAAGTGAGAGCAGCCTGTAAACGTAAAAAGAAGGCTTATCAGAAATGGCTCCAAACAAAGGCCGAGACAGACAGGGATTTGTACGTAGATGAAAGAAAGAGAACGAAATAAATAGTTGTTGAATCCAAAAATAAGTCATGGGAATATTTTGGTAATAACCTGGAAAGGCTAGGTCAAGCAGCAGGGAAACCTTTCTGGACAGTAATAAAGAATCTTAGGAAGGGAGGAAAAAAGGAAATGAACAGTGTTTTGAGTAATTCAGGTGAATTCATAATAGATCCTAGGGAATCAATGGAGAGGTGGAGGGAATATTTTGAAGATCTTCTCAATGTAAAAGGAAATCAACCTGGTGGTGTTGCAAACAGCCAAGCTCATGTGGAGGAAGAAAATGATGTTGGTGAAATTATGCCTGAGGAAGTGGAAAGGATGGTAAATAAACTCCATTTTCATAAGGCAGCAGGAATAGATGAAATTAGACCTGAAATGGTGAAGTATAGTGGGAAGGCAGGGATGAAATGGCTTCATAGAGTAGTAAAATTAGCATGGAGTGTTGGTAAGGTATCTTCAGATTGGATAAAAGCAGTAATTGCACCTATCTATAAGCAAGGGAACAGGAAGGATTGCAACAACTATCGAGGTATCTCAATGATTAGTATACCAGGCAAAGTATTCACTGGCATCTTGCAGAGGAGGGTGCGATCAGTCGTTGAGAGGAAGTTGGATGAAAACCAGTGTAGTTTCAGACCACAGTGAAGCTGTCAGGATCAGATTTTCAGTATGCGCCAGGTAATTGAAAAATGCTACGAGAGGAATAGGCAGTTGTGTTTATGTTTCGTAGATCTAGAGAAAGCATATGACAGGGTACTATACTGGGGGACTATGAAATTAAAGGTAGATTATTAAAATCAATCAAAGGCATTTATGTTGACAATTGGGCTTCCGTAAGAATTGATGGTAGAATGAGTTCTTGGTTCAGGGTACTTACAGGGGTTAGACAAGGCTGTAATCTTTCACCTTTGCTGTTCGTACTTTACATGGATCATCTGCTGAAAGGTATAAAATGGCAGGGAGGGATTCAATTAGGTGGAAATGTAGTAACCAGTTTGGCCTATGCTAACGACTTGGTCTTAATGGCAGACCGTGCCGAAAGCCTGCAGTCTAATATCTTGGAACTTGAAAATAGGTGCAATGAGTATGGTATGAAAATTAGCCTCTCGAAGACTAAATTGATGTCAGTAGGTAAGAAATTCAACAGAATTGAATGTCACATTGGTGATACAAGCTAGAACAGGTCGATAATTTCAAGTATTTAGGTTGTGTGTTCTCCCAGGTTGGTAATATAATAAGTGAAATTGAATCAAGGTGTAGTAAAGCTAATGGAGCGAGCTCGCAGTTGCGATCAGCAGTATTCTGTAAGAAGGAAGTCAGCTCCCAGACGAAACTATCTTTACATCGGTCTGTTTTCAGACCAACTTTGCTTTACGGGAGCGAAAGCGGGGTGGACTCAGTATACCGTATTCATAAGTTAGAAGTAACAGACATGAAAGTAGCAAGAATGATTGCTGGTACAAACAGTGGGAACAATGGCAGGAGGGTACTCGGAATGAGGAGATAAAGGCTAATTTAGGAATGAACTGGATGGATGGATGGACGGACGGACGGACGGACGGACGGACGGATGGATGGATGGATGGATGGATGGATGGAGCTGTACGCATAAACCGGCTTCGGTGGTGGGGTCATGTGGGGCGAATGGAGGAGGATAGGTTACCTAGGAGAATAATGGACTCTGCTATGCTGGGTAAGAGAAGTAGAGGTAGACCAAGGTCAAACACTAACCCACGAGCTGCTGGGCACAAATACTTACTGACTTCTTTTGGACATCGTTA
Source organism: Anabrus simplex (assembly GCF_040414725.1). Classification (NCBI taxonomy): domain Eukaryota; kingdom Metazoa; phylum Arthropoda; class Insecta; order Orthoptera; family Tettigoniidae; genus Anabrus; species Anabrus simplex. Next base: position 743,492,365 of record NC_090266.1, on the reverse strand, counting down.
TAAGGACGGCCTAAGACGGTAGCCACATCGCCTGTAACGGCACTAAAATAATTAAAGGAAGGAGTAGGGCTTGAACTCGCTTCCATCTACGTGAAAGGTACACGCTCACGACGCCTGAGCTACGGAGGTACGTTGTAGAAAGACAAACACATTCCTCTCTGATGTGCCGTGCCCAACCCAGCTTAATGTTACCCCTGAGACGTAGGACAGCACGTATTACACGTCCTCCGTGTAATTTTACAGTGTGTATGCCAAAATTACCCGTAACACTAGCGTAGATTCACCCCACGAACTTCCACGTGACGGGTATAACGCCTCGCGTAACATTCACTATGGGACTTCAACCTTTGCGACAATAAATATGGACCATCACTTATTTCTCATACAATACATAAAACTCTGCCACTTGTCAATAAGTGTGGCATCGTTTATTTGTTGTACGATTTTGCAGGATTGACATCCACGAGATCGCATTCGAGCCGTGTTTCGCCGAAGGTCATCACGGATTCGTAATCTCCACATTCTAGAGAAGAGATTTCCAGTCAGTTACAATTGCACACATCCAAGTTACAAGAAAAATAATTCCTTAAACATTTCCCGTTTCCATTCATACAGCACTTGTCCAGTTCTATAGTACTTATTTGCATTTTTATGCAAATGGATTGGCGGCAATTACCTTTCTTCTTTCAATTTTAATTTTAATGGACAATCATGATGCTTCATTTGCATTTATCCAGATTAAATTTTAATAATAAAATAATGTTATTGCTTTTACGTCCCACTAACGAATTTTGACGGTTTTCGGAGACTCCGAGGTGCCGGAATTTTATCCCGCGGGAGTTATTTCGCGTGCCAGTAAATCTAACGACACGAGGCTGAAGAATTTGAGCACATTCAAAAATCACCGGACTGAGCCAGGATCGAACCTGTCAAGTTGGGGTCAGAAGGTCAGCGCCTCAACACTCTGAGCCACTCAGCCCGGCAAGATTAAATTCATTTGATATGGAATTTAATTAGTTATAATGGATCTCTACTGAAGTTGTTTTCAAAGTAGCGTGAGTATTCTTACAACACATATTGGTTATGCACTGGTGAAAAGTAGGATCGCTGATCGATGTTTTGAATACTGACGATGAGTTTAAAAAAAAAGAACACTGGGTACGACGAGTCGCGAGATGGACAACTTCTGGCAACATTTTCAGCAAAAGCGCTAGCGCACGAGTTTCATGATTTTAAACTATGAGTAGCATAAATTTTAAAATTGCCAATTAATTATCTTGGATGTTCTCTGAGGGATTAAAGATTTTATATGATGTTCTGGAACACACGAACTTCAAATCAAATCTGTATTCACCCCAGCTGTCAGTAAGCATCTTTTCTTCTTCTTCTTCTTCTTTGCCTACTGCTTTTCGAAGGGTCGCGGGTGCAAACTGTGTCACACATTTGGATTTGGCCCTATTTTACGGCCGGATGTCCTTCCTGACGCCAACCCTATGTGGAGGGATATAATCATTATTGCGTGTTTCTGTGGTGGTTTGGCAGTGTCCTGTGTTGTCTGATTAGGAAGAGAAAAGTGTTAGAACAAACACAAACACCCAGTCCCCAGGCCAGAAGAATTAATCAGACGCGATTAAATCGCCGACCAGGCAGTAAATCGAACCCGGGACCCCCTGAACTGAAGGACTCAACGCTGACCATTCAGCCAATGAGTCGGACAGCAGTCAGTAAGCATAATTATTTATATTTCTAATAAATCCAATTCTTCTTTTTCTCTTCTTGCTGGCCTCTTTTCAACTACATGAGGTCGTCACTAATGTGAATGAAGGTTAGATTTACGTCCGGATACCTTTTCTGACAACAACTCTGTGTAGAGGGAATTCCTCATTATTGCATGTTTTTGTGGTGGTGTATTAAGGGGATCACAAAGACACAGACCCCAAGCTGCAGGAATTAACCAAACACGGTTAAAATCCGTAACACGACCGGGAACCGAACCCGAGCCTTCTGAACCGAAAGCAGTACGCTGATCATTCGACCAAGGAACCATACTTCAAAAAATCCAATTAAGGCTTCCTGAAACGTAAGACCACCTTCCAAATACTCAGATTCCCAAAAATCTATACAGAATTATTTTTTTCTTTCAGCGATGGACATTTGTTCCCAAATAAGGATATTTGACGAAATACGATATGGCGTTCTTTAAACTTAAGAGGGGTAGCATTAACTCTAAGGAAACATATGCTCAACAAAGTGTATACCATTTAAGGAAACGGTTTAAGGCTTTTGTGTGCACATCATTTGACATGGAAATTATCGTACATGCATATATTGCGATGGTCGGCATCTACTAGGAAAGAATAGCACGAAGAGGAGATATTGCAGAAGGGGATCAAGGAGATTAGGTATCGCGATAATAACGGCGAGCCATGATTCTATGAAGTTCGATGCAATCTAAAATTACCACAACTATTACAGAACGCTAGATCCAAAAGACCGCTTTTTACCGGGAACGTTAATAATTTAATTTCGTGTGGCTATTTCTAGCCGAGTGCAGCCCTTGTAAGGCAGACCCTCCGATGAGGGTGGGCGGCATCTGCCATTTGTAGGTAACTGCGTGTTATTGTGGTGGAGGATAGTGTTATGTGTGGTGTGTGAGTTGCAGGGATGTTGGGGACAACACAAACAGGCAGCCCCCAGGCCATTGGAATTAACCAATTAAGGTTAAAATCCCCGACCCGGCCGGGAATCGAACCCGGGACCCTCTGAACCGAAGGCCAGTACGCTGACCATTCATCCAACGAGTCGGACACCGGGAACGTTGGCCGTGCGATTAGGGGCGCGCATCTGTGAGCTTGCATCCAGGAGATAGCGGGTTCGAACCCCACTGTCGACAGCCTTGAAGATGGTTTTCCCGGGTTTCCCAATTTCACATCAGACAAATGCTAGGGCTGTACCTTAATTAAGGCCACGGCCACTTCTTTCCCACTCCTAGGCCTTTCCAATCCCGTCATCACCATAAGACCTATCTATGTCGGTGCGACGTAAAGCAAGTTGTAAGAAAGTACTGCTTTATCTGCACACTAGCGCCGAAGACAGGAGCATTATTATTAGTTGGTTTGAAAATATGTTTTAGGTTGTTGCTGTTTTATCCTTTAATCTAATCATGTAAGTGCAACCAAATAAATAAATCAAAATTATCTGGATAACTATCCAGAGTCTAGCAGCCTGGAGAGATGAAGGGGAAGAGAAGGGATGAAAATATATGTCATCATCAACCGCAGGATACTGAAGTAACCACAGATAGTAGGCTACAATGAAATCATTATACATATCCATGTATTTAATTTAAATAAAAGTAACTTTTCGTAATCCAAACTAATAAATTACAAACATCGCAATATTTACCTTGAAATGTACACTTAATTCATGAGCCTTATCTCTCCAGCACTTGCCAGTCTTCAGCGGGCAAAGAGTGAGAATTATCCACTGAATACCTTAAGTCTGTTCAAAGCGCTGGGCGTCGTCGATAGCTAGCGATTTCTATGAACCGTCATTCAACATTTCGGCAGGAAAATAGTTTCAGTCGCAAACATAAGGCTAGATCAACTCGAGACAGATTTTTTTTTTTTTTGCTAGTTGTTTTAAGTCGCACCGACACAGATAGGTCTTACGGCGACGATGGGACAGAAAAGGGCTAGGAGTGGGAAGGAAGCGGCCGTGGCCTTAATTAAGGTACAGCTCCAGCATTTGCCTGGTGTGAAAATGGGAAACCACGGAAAACCATTTTCAGGGCTGCCGATAGTGGGGTTCGAACCTACTATCTCCCGAATACTGGATACTGGCCGCACTTAAGCGACTGCAGCTATCGAGCTCGGTCGAGACAGATTAACAGTCCATGTTGTTTGCATGGCAATTGCGTACTAGACTGGCATTTGTATAGTCCTACTTACGGACATAAATATAAGAACGTCAGTGTCCTGTTCTCTATTGAAGAGAGTGGGGCGTCTGAATATCTGAACGACTTCATGGCCGAGTAAGTGGCTGTGTGGTTTGGGTCACTTAGCTATCAATTTACATTCGCGAGATTTCATCATCATCTGCAGGATACTGAAGTAAACACAATGAAATCAAACACATTATACATATTCATGTATTTAACTTAAATGAAACTAACTTCCCACGATCCAAACTAATAAATTACATATCTCGCAATGGTTTCCCATTTTCACACCAGACAAATGCTGGGGCTGAACCTTAATAAAAGAAGGACACGGTCGCTTCCTTCCCACTCTTAGCCCTTTCCTGTCCCATCATCACTATAAGACCTATCCAGCTGGGGTTGTACCTTAATTAAGGCCACGGCCGCTTCCTTCTCAATCCTAGCTCTTCCCTGTCCCATCGTCGCCATAAGACTTATCTGGTCGGTGCGACGTAAAGCAACTAGCAAAAAAAAAAGACCTACCTGTGTCGGTGCGACGTAAAGCAAATTGTAAAAATGACTTCATGAATCTGACTTGCACTCCGACTTAACTCCTCATTCGCGTAGAGGCGCGCGGCTGTGAGCTTGCATCCGGGAGATAGTAGGTTCGAATCCCACTATCGGCAGCCCTGAAAATGGTTTTCCGTAGTTTCCCATTTTCACACCAGGCAAATGCTGGGGCTGTACCTTAATTGTTGTTGCTAGGGGGCTTTACGTCGCACCGACACAGATAGGTCTTATGGCGACGATGGGATAGGAAAGGCCTAGGAGTTGGAAGGAAGCGGCCGTGGCCTTAATTAAGGTACAGCCCCAGCATTTGCCTGGTGTGAAAATGGGAAACCACGGAAAACCATCTTCAGGGCTGCCGATAGTGGGATTCGAACCTACTATCTCCCGGATGCAAGCTCACAGCCGCGCGCCTCTACGCGCACGGCCAACTCGCCCGGTGTATCTTAATTAAGGCCACGGCCTCTTCCTTCCAACTCCTAGGCCTTTCCTATCCCATCGTCGCCATAAGACCTATCTGTGTCGGCGCGACGTAAAGCCCCTAGCAAAAAAAAACCTCCTCATTAAGAACTGTTGACAGGTCAGCAGTTAGTTCTAGAAATCTAAATACTCTTCTAATCTAAGTAATCCCTAACCGGATTTTTTACTTTGTTAATTTGTTTGTCAAATAACATTCTGTTTCTGATTTTAATTGTTGTTCCGAGAAACCACAGAAAAACAATCTTCAGGGCTCTAACAATGAAGTTCAAAACCACCATCTCCAAAATGAAAAATTACAGCTACACGACAACTACACGTAACCAACTCGTTCGGTTTTCAGACGAGAAGATAAAAAAAAAAAATCGAAATTCTTGCCCTTGTCCCGAGGTGGTGCAGAGTTTTCAGTTCCTCTCCAAATGGAAATGAGCTACATGCACTCTTTGAACCACATACCAATCCCCCTCCCAATCTTCAATTTCTTGCAGTACCACGAATCGAACCCGCGTCCTTGGGAATGGCAGCTAATAGCGTTAACCAATAAACTACAGGGGTGGACTGACGAGAAGATGATCACTCTACTTTAATATTTAAATCCCAGCAATTACCGAACAGATTTAATTCAGACTGCAAAAACTCACAAGCTGTCTCACTTTCGATTACTTGGACTAGTTTTAAAACTCCAGCGAACGGAAAATTTGTATTAGGGACTATTTACAGTACTTTACGTGAGAAAGTGATGTGACACTTGGCATAACTTGTAATCTAACGATCTGCGTGTTTAAAACATTACCATTTCAGCCAATATTCCCGCTTGCCATAACCAAAACAGGGCTTTAGAAGCTTAATTTTAGGGTCAGGTTTATAACTGAAATACAAAATAAAATTAAATGTGTACAAACTAGCGATTTTTATAATAATGTATTATAAAGGTTATGAAAGGCAAACTTGAGGCTCCTCAGGACTCGACCGAGAAACCACTGCTCTTCAGAAGGATGGGTTAACCATCTCCACTAAGACGTTACACACATGGGTAAATCACATTCAGTTCTTTGATGATGAGTTATCTGTTTACAGAACGTGTGCGTGTCAAGAACTGAATTACTAAGAATCAACAACACAATTCAGACTGAATTTCAGAAATTTTTAAAAAAAATTAAGTATTTTTTTAAGATCTTGAAACATTGTCATGGAACATAACACTTTATATTTCTGAATAATAACAGTTATTTTAAACTATGAATAAAGACTAAAGAAGCAGTAGCGTGGTCACGTCAGGAACAAAGCTCCACTTGTAACTGCACCAAGTGCCCATGAATTCATTCTACTGATGCAAAAGGAGTGAACGTTGCCAGGGCCACTAGATCCTTATTCTCCTGACAAGGCAATTGAATACTGATTGATCGACTGACGATATTCTTTGATGATGACAATTGCGAGACCTGGATATATTGATCTCATGTATTCTAACTGGTACCAATCGAATACTCTACACGAAGCCCATGGAGTTGAATGCTAAAAGTTTTCTTTACCACAAGGGAATTAGCGCACTATAATAATAATTTCGTGTGGCTATTTCTAGCCGAGTGCAGCCCTTGTAAGGCGGCATCTGCCATGGGGAGGTAACTGCGTGTTATTGTGGTGGAGGATAGTGTTATGTGTGGTGTGTGAGTTGCAGGGATGTTGGGGACAGCACAAACACCCAGCCCCCAGGCTATTGGAATTAACCAATGAAGGTTAAAATCCCCGACCCGGCCGGGAATCGAACGCGGGACCCTCTGAACCGAAGACCAGTACGCTGACCATTCAGCCAACGAGTCGGACAGCGCGCTAGAATACTGCGTATGTTAACTACTAAATAACAACAGCTCGTGAATTCCATTTCATTTCTGGATATTGGAAAGTAAGCAAGAAAAGAAGTGGGTTAAAATCCCTCTCAGAAAGTAGTGGTGGTTACATTAAGACATAACACAAACCTATTAAGGTGGCCACAGTTCTGATCCGGGCAAATTTAAGTAAAACAAGAGGCTCTGTAGATATTACGATATAAACAATTACGTAAAATTACAAGCTTGCTTTAACGAGGTTAACAACCCCAAAACCTTTACTCGCGTCCGGACTAGTAGTTCTTTTTTTACAGTTGACTTTACGTCGCACCGACACAGGTAGGACTTTTGACAACGATAGGACAGGGAAGGGCTTGGAGTGGGAAGGAAACAGCCGTAGCCTTAGTTAAGGTGCGGACCTAGTACTTGCCTGGTGTGAAAAAGGGAAACCACGGAAAACCACATTCAGAGCTGCCGACAGTGGGGTTCGAACGCACTACCTGTGATAGCTACGTGACCCAAACAGCGCAGCCACTTACTCGATCATGATGTTCTAGATGAGTCAGTTGGTATGTAGCCAATAGATCTTACAAGGTGAATAATTCATCTTCTTCTTTTTCCTAGAAGGTGTTACAAATAACAGCGACAGATTCTAAAGTTCTAAAGCCAGTGTTTCCCAAAGTAAATGAATAATTAATAAAGCGCATTTATAATAATTGTGAACTTAAAGAGGCTTTCAGCGGCCAGGTAAATAACATCACGAGTGGAAGGAAGGAAAGAAAGAATGAAAGACCAGATCAGTTACTCTGAAGATACCCGTCACACGTAAGGACACAAATTCGACACGGTCTTACAACCCGAATGGTCGGTCTAGCAGAAATGTGCCGCTTTTTTGTATGTGTATTTGTTTATTTGACCTTAGCCGTTTAACATCACACTATGATAAGTTTTCGGAGAATATGGGATAGGATTAGGAGAGTTGCGATCGTAGTCTTAATTAAACCGGGCGAGTTGGCCGTGCGGTTAGAGTCGCGTGGCTGTGAGCTTGCATCCGGGAGATAGTGGGTTCGAATCCCTCTGTCGGCAGCCCTGAAGATGGTTTTCCATGGTTTCCCATTTTCAAACCAGGCAAATGCTGGGGCAGTACCTTAATTAAGACCACGGCCGCGTCCTTCCCACTCCTAGGTCTTGCCTATCCCATCGTCGCCATAAGGCCTATCTGTGTCGGTGCGACGTAAAGCAACTAGCAAAAGCCCTGAAAATGGTTTTCCGTGGTTTCCCATTTTCACACCAGACAAATGCTGGGGCTGTACCTTAATTAAGGCCATGGCCGCTTCCTTCCCACTCTTAGCCCTTTCCTGTCCCATCGTCGTCGTAAGACCTATCTGTGTCGGTGCGACGTAAAACAACTAGCAAATAGCAAAAAAAAGCCTTAATTAAGATATAGCCCAGATATTTGTCTGGTGTGAAAACTGGAAAGCACATAAAACCATCTCATAGCTGTCGTCAGTGAGCTTCGAACCCAATATTTCTTGAATGTAAACATACAAGTGTTACAATACTAGGAAGTCAGGACGAAACTGAGAAAGAGAAAAGAAGTTGGCCATCTACTCAATTCTTAGCGTGCGGGTAATTCACCCAGTCATTCAAATTCTTAACAGCTTTCAGAATGTTCTAATTGAAAATAAACACCTTCTAGGAACACATTAAAAATATCTGTTAAAAAGAAGCCATTCTTCTTTTAGTGGCGACTTAGCTAATATAACTTGTAAGTTTTCAGCCTGTTGAAACACGAAATGTAACACTTAGTACACTATAAGAAACTGTAAATACCGAGCGAGTTGGCCGTACGGTTTGGGTTGCGGGTTGCATAGCTGTGAGCTTGCATTCGGAGCTAGTGGGTTCGAATCCCACCGTCGGCATGCCTGAAGATGGTTTTCTATGCCTTCCCCTTTTTCACACCAGTCAAACTGAAGGGCTGTACTTTAATTAAGGCTACGGCCGATACCTTCCCACTCCTAGCCCTTCCCTGTCCCATCGTCGCCATAAGACCTATCTGTGTCGGTGCGACGTAAAGCAACTAGCAAAAAAAACGATACCTTCCCAATCCTATCACTTTCCCATCCTTTCGTTACCGAAAACCTTCTATGTTTTAGTGCGACATCAAACCACTAGGGAAAAAACATGAGAATAATTGTCATGTAACGTTTCATGTTTCGATAAATTGACAAACTTACAAGTTACATTATTAAGAATATGAATTTGAACTGTTCAGAAAATTAGTGAAAAAAGATGAGTAAATATTTGTGAAGAAACCTGAGCACGGAAGACCAACTACTGATGAATTGAAAAGGGGATGTTTTATTATGTACTCAAATGTGGAATATGGCTAATGAACTGTTCATTTCTCGCCATGAACTTTATATACAACTGACATAATTTGTTGTGCGAATAACACGATCAACAATATTATAATCTTTATTAACTGTTCGTGACTGTCCGGCTCATTAGATAAATGGTCTGTGTACTGGCCTTCGGTACAGAGGGCTTCGTGTTCGATTCCTGGCTGAGCCAGGGAATTTAACTGCGTGTAGTTCATTCCTCTGGCTCGGGGACTGAGTATTTGTGTTCATCGCAATACACTCCTCTTCATATCCAGTCAACACATTACACTACCAACCACCACAGGAACACGCAATACTGAATATGTCCCTCCCCAGAGGGTTGGCGTCAGGAAGGGCATCCGACCGAATATTGGGGAAAAAGCCCAGGAAGAAAATGAAGAAAAGGAAAATTGTCCGTTTCAGAATAGTACAGTATACCTGCTCTCTTCAGAGAACGATATTCAGACTAAAGGCAGAGTTCCTTTAAGAACTTGCAGCGACTGCATAGACTTAATTATTTCCAAATCTTTCCTTTCCGACAATTGATGTTGCTGTAGCCGCGGCATAGGCACTCTTTGGAACAAAGCTCATAGCAACGATATTGCAAGACATCACGACGGCGTTAACGGCTTTTAAACATAATATACGTTTCAGTTCTGTCTCACTAACTCACTTTTGTGTCATGTTCAAATGGTTAAGGTTCGGTTACTCAAGAGATTAATGGACTCAGTCTCAAAGAGAAAGATTAGTGTGAGGAGACAGGAACAGTAGAAGCTACTGTTAGAACATGTTTTTACGTAGAATCAGTAGCATAGTGCTATTGATTAAAGCGCGCGTCACCTGTCCTCAAGTCTGAGAGATATAATTACACTACAGTCGGTTGGTATTGGAGAATGCTTTAATGAGAAAGACCGCAATCAATTAATTTACTGTTACGGTACGGATAATATCCCTTCCTAGGATAAAACATGGGCAATCTAGCGTTCTTTAATATCGAAATTAGAAGAAGGGACATTAAACACACATTATTCTTCTTCTTATTTTATTATTATTATTATTATTATTATTATTATTATTATTATTATTATTATTATCTGACTCTTTGTCTGACTGATCAGCGTACTGCCCTTCGGTTCAGAGAGCCCCGGGTTCGATTCCCGGCCGGGTCGGGGATTCTAATCGTTCTGCTTAATTCTTCTGGCGTGGGGACTGGGTGTTTGTGTCTATCCTAATACTTTCCTTTTCATATTCAAACATAACACCACACTACCATCCACCACAGAAACACGTAAGAAAAAATACATCCTTCTATATAGGGCTGGCGTCAGCAAGGGCATCCGGCCGTAACACAGGGCAAATCCACTCGCGCCACCACATGTCTGGGAAATGAGGAAGATTATCATTATTATTGCAGAACTTCGTTTATTCGAATGTGTCGAATTCCAATTTGTAAATAATTCAAACTTTTCTCGCGGTCCTTGACATTCCCGTACAACAGAATATTAAAAATTCCTTGTTTATTCGAAAGTTACATTATTTAATTCGAAGCAAAAACTTTATTACGACTCTCACCATTTTTAAGAAAATATTAAGAATGATGGAATGCTGCCTGGCTGGAAGAGAAAAGTTGTCTATTCGTCGCCGTAAGACCTGTCTGTGTCGTGCGACGTAAAGCAAATGAAGAAACGAAAAAGTTGCCTAGAATCGTGCTGCTGATGAAAACGTAACTTTAGTTGTTGGTAAGCTAAGAAGGGGTTCAGGCTCTTGCTCCCAGAGGATATATTGCTTGAATAGTCTTGTAGAGAGTGAAATTTGAGTTTAAGTAACCGAAAAACTCCGTCCATTAGTTCTAAACCCTGAACTCCACGTGGAGTTGATTGAGAGCTGCATGCAGATGAAATGAGAACAGTATTGAGGACAGCCTGGCTCACTGAAATTGTGAAAAGTACTGTTTACGAATTTTTCCATCATGTCTTTGCTTAAAAGAAAACGTGGTACAGTATTATTGTTTCCTCACATTCTACTGTCATTGCAAGTCGAAGAAACACTGCAAAAGTGGGGAACGGTTTAAATGCGAAATTCGCATAAGGACGGTGTGTGATACTCTTTAATTCGAATTCTTCGTTAATTCAATTTTTCCTGGATCCTTCATGTTCAAATGAACCAAATTATACTGTACTCTTCTTCTTCTTCTTCTTCTTCTTCTTCTTCTTTTTTCTTAATCTGCTTACCCTCCAGGGCTGGGTTTTCCCTCGGACTGAGCGAGGGACCCCACCTCTACTGCCTCAAGGGCAGTGTCCTGGAGCTTCAGACTCTGGGTCGGGGAATACAACCTGCTATGCTGAATAGGGGCCTTGGTGGGAGATGGGATGATTGGAAGAGGGAAGGAAACGGCCTTGGCCTTGAGTTAGGTACCATCCTGGCATTTGCCTGGAGGAGAAGTGGAAAACCACTTCCAGGATGGCTGAGGTGGGAATCGAACCCATCTCTACTCACTTGACCTTCCGAGGCTGAGTGGACCCCGTTCCAGCCCTCGGACCACTTTTAAAATTTCGTGGCAGAGCCGGGAATCGAACCCGGGCTTCCGCGGGTGGCAGCTAATCACACTAACCACTACACCACAGAGGCGGACATTATTATTATTATTATTATTATTATTATTATTATTATTATTATTATTATTAAGAATGCAATGTGCTTTTAAAGAACTGTAACATTTATTATTTTAAAAGTACGACGACAAATATTTTTGATAACGTTACGGGAAATGCACTGCCAACATGATCTAATTAATGTCGTGTGGGCTCCGAAGAGACCTGGTGCAGGCGAACCCAGGACCCCCTGGACCAAAGGCCAACGCCAAGGCACAAGCTGGCAAGATAGTGGAAGCAGTCCTACAGGAGAATAATAGATTACTGTTGACAGAGGCCTGGGAGTATCCAGTCGACACTAGCTGCCAGACGAGCAGCAGACCGGCGAGAAGCAAGGAATGACTCACAGCCCCGGGTCATACACGACTTGGAGTTAGTGAACCAGTTACGTCGTGGCCAGCTGAACTAGTCGCCATCTAACACTTCTTTGGCTACTGCAATTTAAATGGGAGATCACGCCAAAATGGACACTGCCATGTAAACAGCTTGTGGAAAACTCTAAATATGGTCTATGCAATCATTACAAGTAAATGAATCTCTCTTTGAGCAATTAACTAACGCTCCAGTCCAGTTCCATAGCTGAGTGGTCGGCATTTTTTCCTTCCGTCCTTGGGGCCCTTGATTGATTCTCGGCCAGTTTGAGGGATTTTAATCGTAAACACTGGATTCCCTTTATTCGAGAACTACAGTAGATATAATATATGCTTGTTAGATGGAGTACATTACATCAGGCGAACAATAGCTTCACTATTATTATTATTATTATTATTATTATTATTATTATTATTATTATTATTATTATTTCACACTCCAGTATAGAATTTGGTAGGTGAATCGTTCGAAGATTCCAGGTTCGGTGTTACCACCTGTTATCTGGTGTGTACTTTCTCCGAGTCTTTTCTAGCAGAATGCTTGGAGAGTACTTTACTTCAAGTCCTGGTATGCCAAACGAACTTTAGACATAAATATCACAGTGATACAACAACAACAACAACACGCGTTATCAAACGCTTAAGAACCCGGGTCTAAAGATGAAAGATACCACCCCAAAATGAACAATGAACAACAACACCAACATATATATATATATATATATATATATATTGCTTTACGTCGCACCGACACAGACTGGTCTTACGGCGACGACGGGACAGGAAAGGGCTAGGAGTGGGAAGAAATAGGCTGTGGCTTTGATTAAGGCACGGCCTTGGCATTTGCCTGACATGAAAATGGGAACCCACGGAAAACCATCTTGAGGGCTGCCGACAGTGGGGTTCGAACCCAATATCTCCCGAATGCAAGTTAACACTACTACTACTACTACTACTACTACTACTACTACTACTACTACTACTACTACTACTACTTAAATGTCCGACTCGTTGGCTGAGTGGTCAGCGTACTGGCCTTAGGTTCAGAGGGTCCCGGGTTCGATTCCCGGCCGGGTCGGGGATTTTAACCTTAATTGGTTAATTCCAATGGCTCGCGGGCTGTGTGTGTGGCGTATTAAACATTAGAAGTCATCCTAGGTAGGGCCCTCATCTTCATCTTCACAGACATGCAGGTCACCTAATAGGCCGTCTACTAGGAAAAGACCTGCACCAGGCCTCTCCGGAGGCCATACGCCATTATTATTACTACTACTTAAATGGTGGTCAAGATAAAACAACCCTTTTCTTCTTTTTAGTATTTTTCTCCATTTTATTGTGGTCGGCACTTGATGTGATTTTAGCCCAGTGTTTAGGAAGGATGCCCTTCCTGACGCTAAACCTATGTAGAGGGATGTATTCACTGCTACGCGTTTCTGAGGTGGTTGATAGTGTGATGTGTTGTGTGTTGATTAAGAGAAGTGTATTCAGACAAACACTTGGGCCCCGAGCCATAGGAATTAATCATACGCAGTTAAAATCACCGGGCTGGGCAGAAAATGAACCCGGGGCCCCTTGAACCCGAGGTCGGTAGGTTGACCACTCAACCAAAGAGTCGGGCATAATCCTGACAATGTGGCTCTTTGGTGCAAAATAAACAGAATTTGTACATAAGTGTAAATATATCCCATTAACTAGATCAGAACACCATTGCAATATCACATTTCACTGTGTGGTTCGAACATGATGCCATGAACTGCAATAAAAATACTTGGTATTCGTGTCTGCAGCAATTTAAAATGGAACCAGCAAATAAGATGCAAAGCATACAGCATCTTAGGATTTAGCCGAATATTTCTACTGGGTGCTAGAAAAATGAATAAAGACGCCGACATAGATCACCCATCAGAGATCCGGTTGTCCGACTCGTTGGCTGAATGGTCAGCGTACTGGCCTTCGGTTCAGAGGGTCCCGGGTTCGATTCCCGGCCGGGTCGGGGATTTTAACCTTCATTGGTTAATTCCATTGGCTCGGGGGTTGGGTGTTTGTGCTGTCCCCAACATCCCTGCAACTCACACACCTCACATAACACTATCCTCCACCACAATAACACGCAGTTACCTACAAATGGCAGATACCGCCCACCCTCATCAGAGGGTCTGCCTTACAAGGGCTCCACTCGGCTAGAAATAGCCATACGAAATTATTATTATTAGAGATCCGGTTAACTCTGTCATCTGCTAGAGTACAACGAAACGTTGAAATTGACTCGCAGGCAGACGAAATGACGGCAAATTAAAATGCCTGTAAATGGTAACTGAGGCGATGAAATTATTATTATTATTATTATTATTATTATTATTATTATTATTATTATTATTATTGGTTTTACGTCCCACTAACTACTTTTACGGTTTTCGGAGACACCGTAGTAACGGAGTTTTGTTCCGTGGGAGTTCTTTTACGTGCCAGTAAATCTACCGACAAGCGGCTGACGTATTTGAGCACCTTCATATACCATCGGACTGAGCCGCGATCGAACCTGCCACCTGGGCTCAGAAGGCCAGCAGCTCGGCTATTATTATTATTATTATTATTATTATTATTATTATTATTATTATTATTATTATTATTATTATTATTACTTCTCTGTTCTTTTCCTTCAAGTGGTGCGTAGTATTGGATTCGTATAGGCCACACCAAGTAGAGTCGCCTCCACTCGTCGTATCTACATGAAAATTAAATTAATGTGGTGTCACTTTGCAATCTGATGTGGACTTCTTGCGAACAGCAAGTGTTCATATATTTCATTCCTGTCCGGTATTTGTTATGCTGTTGCATTAAACAAGACTGTAGATATTAATGACGCTACCAAAGAATACTACATATGCAAGGCAGCCAAACATACAGTATGTTACGGTTAAGATCCCTTCCAGGAACAATGACTGTCACGAGTTTCCAACATTTCATTATGCTACACATACTGTGGATGAGGAGTAGCAGAGTGAATGGCACGGACAGAGTGACTCACCCACCTCATAATGGAGGATGACGAAGAGTCAGTTCTAAAACCAATAATAATAATAATAATAATAATAATAATAATAATAATAATAATAATAATAATAATAATAATAATTTTACGTCCCACTAACTGTTTTTACGGTTTTCGAAGACGCCAAGGTGCCGGAATTTCGTCCCTCAAGAGTTCATTTACTTACTGGCATATCTACCGACACGAGGCTGACGAATTTTAGCACCTTCAAATGCCACTGAATTAAGCCGGAATCATGCCCGCCAATTTGAACTTTTGTTAGCTCAACCATTTAGCCCGTCGCGTATTTATTATTATTATTATTATTATTATTATTATTATTATTATTATTATTATTATTATTATTATTATTATTATGCTCAGTCGGTAGTGCAAAATACTTATCTCTGTTCTTAACACTTTTTCATCCCTCCAGCTAGTTTGGGGTATAGTTCGGTGAGCAAAATACTTACCTCTCAAGGAGCGAACGGTTCTTCTTCAACGTTGGCAGGGAAGATTAAAGAGATATGAAATATTAAATAAAAATTGAAATGAAAGATGTGGTTTTCTTTAAATAAATGAATTAAAACAAACAAATACATCCAACACATGGACACAACCACAATAAGTTTTTTAAAAAATATTTAAAATTCAGTGCGTAAACTTTGTGCTTTTGTTACATTAAATCTGAAGCGTAGCGAGATGCAAAATTTTTAAACAATTATCTCCTTACCTTATTACACATGACAGTGGAAAATAAAACAAAAATTTAATAGGATTCCTAAATTTAACACACATGACAATAAAGATACAACATCTCGGGAAACATAATGGATAAAACTATCCAATCATCCTAGCACTAACAGTGCTGAAATGTGAAGTAATACCTTATAACTGAAAAAGCAGGATGAAATAATGAAGAAAGAAAATCATCATTTTCGTCGAGAATCTAAGGTTTGAAATGCAAACACTGGGTTCTAGAACTCAACGACACTTAATACTGGGTGGTTTATGAAAATTTTCACATATAAATTTCCCTGGGGTAAACTATCATAAATGGTCTGGGAACTATGAAACACTTGGAAGAAATATCTGCCCTTACACTTACTCAGGAGAAATACCTAGCCTCATCAACTGGGTTATTACAGTGCGTGTAGATTACAGTTCATGTGATAGTTTTAACACGGTCACAATGTCCACTTCGTGTTTCACAGACGTTTCATTTACATATCAGGTCATTTAGAGAGCGTACTCGTGGTTTCTATTATTCAATAATATGATGACATACCAGATGCCGAGCAGAATGGCCGCGCGTGTTAACGCGCTACGGCTATGGAGCCAAGCTGTGCATTCGGGAGACGAGTGGGTTCGAACCCCAGTTTTCTGTGGTTTGCCATTTTCACTTCCAGGCAAATGCCGGGACAGTTCCTATTCAGCCTACAGCCGATTCCTTCCACCTCCTTATCCAATTTCATTCTCCATCATAAATTTCATCTTGATTAGCGCTTCAGTTGAGTTGGCGTTGGGAATGGCATGTCGGCCCTTCTTAAACACCATAAAAATGCTATATAAATTCATATCACCTCATCCCCGATCCCTCATCAAGGAATGGAAGTAAGATGTAGACGAACATTATGGCATAAGAGCTTCCTATTTTTGTGTAGGCCGTGGACACAAAGATATCCGTTTTACCGTGCTTTCTGAGCGTACCGAAGGACGTACATACAACTGGTCATGCGGCATTACATAGCGACAAAAGATTGCACATCACGACATCACCTACCTTTGCATTAAAGACCACCTATCCCGAGTAAGTTTACCTGGAAAGATTTTTAACTAGTTCTGGCGGTGCAATTACACATTTGGTCCGTTGTAGTGTGGTTCGCGATCCGTCATGTTGGAACGCGAGAGTAATCCTTACCTTTCATCCACGTGTGACTTGATGCAACTCACGTAGGACGATATAATTCGCACCCTCGACACTATCAAGGTGTGGTAAAGGGGACATAATAATAATAATAATAATAATAATAATAATAATAATAATAATAATAATAATAATAATAATAATTGTTACGGGGCTACCCGTGGATCAACAGAGGTGAAAGAAGGTGCCGGGATGAATGGGTCTAACTACAAAGTCAAAGTTAATTTAAAATTTTAACAAAGGTTATATTTTCTTGAAACAACAAAATTTAAACAACTTAGTGAAATAACAATGACATAGCAATTTAGAAACGAGACTTAGAAAGATCCATGACTTCAGAATTTTAACACACTTGGGCTATAAGCCCCTAGTTTTACAATTTTGAGCTCCTAGCTCAACTTTATAAAAGATTACAATTTTACACAAAGGGCAGAAATCCCCTAATACATGGAGCACTTGCTCCCAATTTTCAACATCAAGCCTCCCAGAGGCATTCTTACAATACTCGAAAAGAGCTGACGTGCTCTCAGTGCTCCCAGTCTACTCAAGGCAACACAATGTGAAAGTCAAATAATCACTGGCCTTACAAGGCACTATTTACAAATAGCAATCTTATTACACAGAGGTATCTAGTACCCAACCTACGGGGCCTTAGCGAAAAAGAACAGGTTCAACAAACGGCCCGAGTACAACAGGAATGGAGTCTGAGATTAAGCTCCACAAAAAAATTTAAAAACCTATAGGGCACTTGGCCAATGAAAGATGGGCTAATCCCAATCTACTGAGGTAGCGCGGATGGAAATCATTTTAATACATTTCAGAAACAAATGCGGTACCTCGAACCAAGATGAAGGGGAGCTCGAGAGGGTATATCACTCTCTATCCCCGGATTACTGTTAAAGATTTACGAAATGTTTACATGAGCCGAACGGAGAATTACATTTTAGAAGGTTTGTTACATAGCTAAGGTTTCGAACCTTTCCCTCGGGTTAAACTGCAGAGCCACCGAGCTCGATAGTTGCAGTCGCTTAAGTGCGGCCAGTATCCAGTAATCGGGAGATAGTGGGTTCGAGCCCCACTGTCGGCAGCCCTGAAGATGGTTTTCCGTGGTTTCCCAATTTCACACCAGGCAAATGCCGGGGCTGTACCTTAGTTAAGGCCACGGCCGCTTCCTTCCAATTTCTAGGCCTTCCCTACCCCATCGTCGCCATAAGATATATCTGTGTCGGTGGGACGTAAATCAAATAGCAAAAAAAAAAAAAAAAAAGGCGATTACCTTGCTGAAGAACTGCTGCGTGAAGAAAGAGGCACCTCCCGCCCCCTGCGTGGCACACGCACTTAGTAAGATGTTGATCAAATGGCCAAGAGACGAGAAAATCCGCAGTTTATAAACCCTCGGGGAAGGTTCGAGACCTTTCATGAATAATCAAGACACACCCGTTCAATTTTATTGGCTATCTTAAAGTTACACACCAAATCGAAAAAGAAGCCTGTGATAGGCTGAACATTAATTACAGAAATTCTTGATTGGCTAAATTCAAAACTGGCGGAAAGAAAAGATAAATATTGCTAACCTAAAGGTGAATGAACGAAATTTAGTTAAGATAAAATTTATGAATTAAAAGTTTCTTCAAAAATGTTCCTTCACTTCCCACCAGGGTGCATGATCAAAGTTTGTTAGTAGTGACATCTATGAGAGAATGGTCAAACTTCTTGATGAATGGAAAACAAAAGCAAGTAGAAATTCACACAGTTCACAATAACAAATTTTAGTGGTGCCATCTTCAGAGAAAATTTATAAGTTGGACCAGTTTCAAGTTCACGGTTTCTCCTGTAGAGGAGTTCTTTAAGGCGCAAGATTTAAATGTGAGGCGTAGAGGCGTAGAGGATGATGATATATTTCGTGTGGCTATTTCTAGCCGAGTTCAGCCCTTGTAAGGCAGACCCCGCGATGAGGGTGGGCGGCATCTGCCATGTGTACGTAACTGCGTGTTATTGTGGTGGAGGATAGTGTTATGTGTGGTATGTGAGTTGCAGGGATGATGGGGACAGAACAAACACCCATCCCCTGAGCCACTGGAATTAACCAATGAAGGTTATAATTCCCGACCCGTCCGGGAATCGAACCCGGGACCCTCTGAACCGAAGGCAAGTACGCTGACCATTCAGCCAGCGAGTCGGATATGATGAATATGATGATGAAAAAAAATGAAATGGCGTATGGCTTTTAGTGCCGGGAGTGTCCGAGGACATGTTCGGCTCGCCAGATGCAGGTCTTTTGATTTGGCTCCCGTAGGCGACCTGCGCGTCGTGATGAGGATGAAATGATGATGAAGACGACACATACACACATCCCCCTCGCCAGCGAAATTAACCAATTAAAGTTGAAACTTCCGACCCTACCGGGAATCGAACCCGGGACCTCTGTGACCAAAGGCCAACACGCTAACCATTTAGCCATGGAGCCGGACAATATGATGATGATACACCAATAATAGTTCTACAGCTCAGAATCAGTATTAAATTGTACTATTTACGGAAATCTCGTGAAGGCCATCAGGTAACAGTAACAGGCCTACTGCTGTAGATGCTACTCTCCCGACATTCGATAAAGTCATCATTTCAAACGTAATATTATGCATTCATAAGACAACGGAAACCTCCGTGGCTCAGACGGCAGCGCGTCGGCCTCTCACTGCTGGATACCGTGGTTCAAATCCCGGTCACTCCATGTGAGATTTGTGTTGGACAAAGCGGAGGCGGGACAGGTTTTTCTCCGGGTACTCCGCTTTTCCCTGTCATCTTTCATTCCAGCAACACTCTCCATTCTCATTTCGTAGCATCTATCAGTCATTAATATATCGCTTTGAGAGTGGCGACCCCGTCATACTAACAGCCTATATAGGCTATGCTTCATTCATTACATCCCTGACCCGGTCAATGACTGGAAAACAGGTTGTAGGTTTTCATTTTCAAGATAACGGAATCAACTTCTTGTCAGGCACGTTTCATAAACGTTACATTATAAGCCAGTTATCGCCAATATTCCGTCTACCCCATCATTACCATTCGTTACACTTATTTTCATTGAACTACTATGCGGCATTATTCACATAGCGACAAAATATTGCACATCATCTGCCTTTGCATTAAAGACCACCCATCGCGAGTAAGTTTACATGGAAAGATTTTTAACTAGTTCTGGCTGTGTCATTACACATTTGGTCCGTTGTAGTGTGGGTTCGCGATCCGTCATGTTGGAACGCGAGAGTAATCCTTACCTGTCATCCACGTGCGACTTGATGCAACCCACGTAGGGCAGCAGGGTCGCCAAACCCAACAGAGGCAACCATTTGTACTGTATAATTAATTTAAAGCACCTGGACCTACATTGTTTGCATATTCGTGACTTCATTGGTATAATCGTTACTGGGATTTTAAAGGTAAGACACTAGTATAAGGTATTACGTCAATTTTGGCTGACGCAAAAATGTATTAGCATAGTTGGCGTCGTAGGCCGTTAAATGTAGGCAGTTATAACCTCCTTACAGTGAGTTTTTCAAGGTACGAGAAACAACAAGCATAATCAAACAGTTTAATTTTGCTACTAAAATTTAACTCTAAAAAACATGAATAGACTGAATAGATTTTATTGAATACGCGTATGTATGTATGTATGTATGTATGCAAAGCCGTACCCAAGATTTATTTGAGGGGCGGGGGGTAGAAATGTTTGAAGTGGTTGGGGGCTTTCAAAAACAAAAATTTTAGATGCAAAAAGAAACGTTATATTTAAGTTATCAACTATGTTGTATTCTTCTTCCGCTTTTCCCGTCCGGCTCCATTGCTAAATGGTTAGCATGCTGGCCTTTGGTCGCAGGTGTCCCGGGTTCGATTCCCGGCAGGGTCAGGAATTTTAACCACCATTGGTTAATTTCGCTGGAACGGGGGGCTGGGTGTATGTGTCTTCATCATCATTTCATCCTCATCACGACGCGCAAGTCGCCAATGGTAGTCAAATCAAAAGACCTGCACCTGGCGAGCCGAACGTATCCTAGGACACTCCCGGCACTAAAAGCCATACGCTATTTAATTTCCGTTTTTGTCCACACTTGTGGGGTCGCGGGTGTGAGCTCCTTTTTACATGCTGATTTGGCTCTGTTTTACGACCAGATGCCCTCCTTGACGCCATTTATGGAGAGATGAAAATATTAATACGTATTTCTCTGGTGTGTTATCTGACTACGAAGGGGAGGGTGTTATGACAGACACAAACACCCAGTCCCTGAGCCAGGAGAATTAATCAGAAGCGTTTAAAACACCCGACCCTGTCGGGAATCGAATCCGGGACCCTCTGAACCGAAGATTTGTACACTGACCATTTAGCCAAGGAGTCGGACTTATAACATATGTTTTATTCAATAAAAGTGTTTCCAAGCATATTATGAGCAGTACGATACGTTTTACAACTCAACGGGTAAGGTGGAAAGGCCAGTTAATTCATAGCTGAATAGTGGGAGCTACACCGCGTGAGTGCAGTGCGTACAAAATGTTCTGACATTTGTTTAAACATGATAACCAAAATACTTTTCCACTACATGTATTATTTACCGGTTTGATACTATATTTTACCAATCTGCTTTACAGTACGTCGTACCGACGTAGATAGGTCCTATGGCGATGATAGGCTAGGAAAGGCCTAGGAGTGGGAAGGAAGCGGCCGTAGTCTTAATTAAGGTACAGCCCCAACATTTGCCTGGTGTGAAAATGGGAAACAACGGAAAACCATTTTCAGGGCTGCGGACAGTGGGGTTCAAACCTACTCTCCCGGATGCAAGCTCAGAGCTGCACGCCTCTAACCGCACGGCCAACTCGCCCGGTTGATACATTTAAAAAAAAATCTTCTAGAGGCTCTATAACATGAAAACATGTCTACATGTTTACTAGAAATGTAATATTTAAATTAGCAACGTAAAGCCAATTGCAACAAGTATTATTTAAATTAAGAAAAGGCCATCCAAGTGTCATTTTTTATAGTTCGCCCCTGTTTACATATTAGGCTTCTGTGTGAATTGCATCAATTTACAATGTACATTTATGAAGTTATGTAAAAAAAACTCACCGTTAAAATTAATTTATCACTTTTACAGTTTTCTAATTTTTGCAAAGTTAAATCAAAGTAACTTTCACTGCGTAGGTCTATTATTATTAGTATTATTATTATTATTATTATTATTATTATTATTATTATTATTATTATTATTATTATTATGTATCGTTAGTAAAATAGGGGCCAATGCACGTATTTTGACTCATTTATCATATCATTATCACTTCAGCCTTCAAGTATGCCCGTCAAGAAATATATTTTTTAAACGTGTAGATGAGTTCTTATTTTTATTTTGCCGTAACTGCCTGCCTAATGTTGCTTTCTGACATCGTTTTCTAAGGGATATGTTCATACATTTTTAAAATGTTCGTGTACATGCATTCACTAAAAACTTCTTTAAATGGGAAAGAATAATACTTTTGCTCCCATACAGAAAACTTCGATAAGGAAGGGTTAAACTATATACAGTATATATAAAATAGCTTGCCCTGACTGACTGACTGACTGACTGACTGACTGACTGATTCTGACTGACTGATTCTGACTGACTGATTCTGACTGATTCATCATCGCCGAGCCAAAACTACTGGACATAATGAAATGAAATTTTGGGGATACATTGGTATTCAGATGCAGGTGCTCGCTAAGAGAGGATTTTTGGATATTCCGTCGCTAAGGGGGTGAAAGGGGGGGTGACATTTTAAAATGAGTGAATCTATATCTCAAAACTTTAAAAGTTTACAAATGTAAAAATTGGTATTTAGAATCTTCTTTAAAAATAAGGAAATACGTATTTTTTTGTTTTCAGTAAATCCCAATAGGAGGGGTGAAAAGGGGTGAAAAATTGGTTGAATGCCTTTAATCAGGATACCGGTACTTATATCTCAGAAACTGGAGGTATTACAGACCTGAAAATGGGTACTTTTGATCTCTTTTAAAAATAAAGAAACACCTATTTTTTGTTTTTGGAAAATCCAATTAATGGGAGTGTGGAAATGGGGGTGAATTTTTAAAATCAGTGTACCTATATCTCAAAACTTTGAAAGTTTACAGATGTAAAAATTGGTATTTTGAATCTTCATTAAAAATAAAGAAACACGTATTATTTTGTTTCCGGAAAATCCCAATAGGAAAGGTGGAAAGGGGTGAAAAGTGGGTTGAATGCATTTAATGAGGATACTTACATCTCAGAAACTGAATATATTGCAGACCTGAAAACTTGTGTCTTGGATCTCCTTTAAAAATAAAGGAACACGTATTTTTTTTTGTTTTTGGAAAATCCAATTAATGGGGGGTGAGAGGGGGTGAATTTTTAAAATGAGTGTATCTATATCAAAAAACTTTTAAAGTTTATAGATGTAAAAAATTAGTATTTAGAATCTCCTTTAAAAATAAAGAAACACGTATATTTTTGTTTTCGGGAAATCCCAATAGGAAGGGTGGAAAAGGGTGAAAACGTGTTTTATGCCTTTAATGAGGCTAATTATATTTCAGAACCTGATGATATTACAGACCTGAAAATTGGTATTTGGGATCTACTTTAAAATAATAAAGAAACAGGTATTTTTCGTTTTTGGAAAATCCAAATAATGGGGAGGGGGTGAAAAGGGGAGTGAATTTTTAAAATGAGTGTATCTACATTATAAAATTTTAAACGTTTACAGATGTGAAAATTGGTATTTTGAATCTCCTTAAAAAATAAAGAAACATGTATTTTTTGTTTTCGGAAAATCCCAATAGGAGGGGTGTAAAAGGGTGAATAATGGGTTGAATGCCTTTAATGAGCATACATATATCTCAGAAACTGAAGATATTACAGAACTGAAAATTTGTATATGGGATCTCCTTTAAAAATAAAGAAACACGTATTTTTTTTTATTTTTTTTGGAAAATCCAATTAATGGCGGTTAAACAGGAGTGACATATTTAGGTCAATTTTTTGAAAGACAGTATCTACAGATTATCTGAGAAACGTAGAATGTTACAGACGTAAAAAGTGATATTTGGAATCTCCTGTAAATGTAAAGAAACATAGGCGATTTATTTTTGTAAACTCCTCTTAAGGGGAACTAAAAAGGGGGTTAAATTTTAAAATGAAAATTTATACAGTATATCTCAAGAAACTCAAGTGAAAAATGGTATTTTTATCTCTATAAAAATAAGGAAACGTGTATTTTTAGTTTTCGGATATAGCACTTGGGTGTAGGGGGGGGGGTAAAAGTGACTGAAAATGGTGTTGAATTCTTTTAATTAGGCTACTGTTATCTCAAAAATGAAGATGTTACAGACGTGAAATTTGATATTTGGAATCTGCTTTAAAAGTAAAGAAGCACGAATTCTCGGAAAATCCAATGAATGGGTAGGGGGGTAGGTGAAAGAATTGAAAAATTGACTTAATTGTATGAGAATACTTACACATCTAATAAAAACTAAAGTTGTTAGGGCCTACAGACGTCAAAATTGGTATTTGGATCTCCTTTAAAGACAAAGAAAAGCCCGTTTTGTGGGGGGGGTGGATCATCTTGGGAGGCATGAGTGAAAAGGAGTTGAATTCCTTTCATGAAGACGCATAAATCAAAAAATGAAGAAGTTACAGTCGTGATAATTGGTATTTAGAAGATCCTTTACTATTAAAGAAACAAGTATTTTTTGCCGGGAAAAAAGTGAATTTTTTAATCTGAAAACTGAAGGTAATAGACGTAAACAATGGTGTTTGGAATCTCCTTTAAACATAAAGAAACACGCCTTCTTTTAGTTTTTTTTTGGGGGGGGGGGCGGGGCGGGTAAATAAACTTAACGGCGGTGAGGTGTAAAAGGAGTTGAGACCAACTGACTTTACTATTCATAATGTATTCATAAGGAGGCTCCGTTGCTCAGGCGGCAGCGCGGCGGCCTCTCACAGCTGGGTTCCGTGGTTCAAATCCCGGTCTCTCCATGTGACATTCGTGCTGGACAAAACGGAGGTGGGGCAGGTTTTCCTCCGGATACTCCGGTTTTCCCTGTCATCATTCATTCCAGCAACACTGTCCGATATAATTTCATTTCATTTGTCATCCATTAATCATTGCCCCAGAGGAATGCGACAGGTTTTGGCTGCCGGCACAATTCCTATTGTCGCCGCTAGATGGGGCTTTATTCATTCCATTCCTGACCCGGTCGAATGACTGGAAACAGGCTGTAGATTTTCGATGTACTTATTCTGATCATAAACCGATCATTTTTAATCTTTCCTGGGTTCGTTTTCAAGAACCATCTTTCCCTTCGGAGAACGTTCTTAGATTACAGTACCTTCTCCTGGCATATAAATAAAATTTTAAACACATTTGAAATAAACGATAGGAATGAGATTGACCGTCCAGTTTTTCACCTCTATAATAAGGTCAATAATGCACGAAAGTATGTCATTTGTATGGCCAGAAATCCCCCACACTTGCCTACGCGCGACAATGGTGCTGGTCACATTCTCAACAATGACAATGGCAGCAGACGTAATTTACCGCCAAGTAGCGGTCTTGCTTCTTGCTGTTGGGTCCAGAACATTTATAATAATAATAATAATAATAATAATAATAATAATAATAATAATAATAATAATAATCTGGACCGTCGTCAAATGTGTGGACTGCGCTGGAAACTGGTTCTGGACGGGTAATGACTAAGAATGCAGTCCGGCGGCGGGTTCAGTACCGCCAAGGCACCCAAGACGACACCACGCCGGATCTCCTGAAGGATTTAATCCATATTAAAAAATGCTTATAGGAAAAGATGGCAAAGATTTAGGGGCCCAGCTGACCGGGTGGAATACCTGGACCTACCCCGGGGAGTACGAAATCGATTGCTGGAAAGAAAGATTGAAAAATGGGAGGAAACGTGCCGTAATCTATTAGAAAACGAGTCAGATCGCGAATTTCGGCGGATTCTCGCAGAAAAAGAGTCGGATCGCGAATTTCGGCGGATTATATATCTAAAACCATAAGCATTCAATTATAAATTTCAGTGTAATACCGTAGCGAAGCACGGGTATCTTGCTAGTATTTCATATAATGAAAAAGATGTTGCATCAACCGCGAACCAAGGAGTTCATCATCATCATCATCATCATCATCATCTGTTTACCCTCCAGGTTCGGTTTTTCCCTCGGACTTAGCGAGGGATCCCACCTCTACCGCCAACCAAGGAGTTGCCCAACAAAACAACAAATGGAGAGCATCTACAACAAAACAGCTTTGTTTATTCAATTTCAATTACTAAATACAGCACACACCAGTACTTTTAATACCGGGTAAGCTGTTATTGGATCAGCAGGTTTCGGCGTTGAGTTGTCGAAGGTGCCAGAGATTTTCTGGCCCCTGGGTATAAACTGCTTGTTACAAATGCTCCCACAGTAAGAAATCTAATGGCATCAAATCCGGTGACATGGCGGGCCAGCAGAGAGGTCCTCCTCTTCCTACCCATTTTCCTGGGTTTGTCTCATTCAGATGGTAACGGACGACAAATGCCGAATGTGGCGAAACTCCATCCTGTTGAAACCACATAGCGAAACGTTCTCTACAGAGCGAGATGGCTGTGGCGTTAAGGTCGCGCAGCTGTGAGCTTGCATTCAAGAGATGGTGAGTTCGGATCCCACCGTCGGCAGTCCTGAAGATGGTTTTATGTGGTTTCTCATTTTCACACCAGGCAAATTCCTTAATTTAGGCCACGGCCGCTACCTTACCATTCTCTTTCCCAACCTTGCTTCGCCAAAAACCTTCAATGTGTTACTGCGACGTTACACCACTAACAAAACTGAAATAGTATACTCATTGTCTTGAACAGTGTATGTGATGTTTGTAATCTTAGCCTACATTTATACAAAAAGCTACCATATTTATTTTTACATAATTTTACATATCAGAATATACAAAGCAATATCATAAAATTAAAGCATTTACTTTCTTATCAGTACATAGATAATAACATGCACAGAATATAGAAAATAATTACAATCAGGTAGGCCTGTGTTAACCGATGGGTAGATAAAATTATATTACCTAGCTCCATATTTACATTAACATAATGTCCGGCTCCATGACTAAATGTTTAGCGTCATGACCTTTGGTCCAGGGGGACCCGGGTTCGTTTACCGGTGGATTTTAACCTTTATTGGTTAATTCCGATGGCTCTGGGGCTGGGTGTGTGTGCCGTATTCATCATTAGAATTCATCATAGGAAGAGCCCCACACTCACCCTCACAGACACGCAGGTCACCCGTACGGCGTCAACTCGAAAGACCTGCACCAGGCTTCTTCGGAGGCCACAATCCATTATTATTAACATAATATACTCTATCATCCTACCCATGGTACTTATAACTAATAACAATAACTCGCTACTCTTTAGTGGTGAAAACAAGCGATTGTCATGGTCCCGTGATAGTCGTGTATGGTGCTGCGTTAATGACGGCTGCGGTTTGATCCCCGCGATGAGTAATTAAATATTGGTACCACTATACCGTGTAGTTTGAGAAATGGTATTTTTTTTTTCTTAGTGAAAACAAGCAATTGTCCCGGTCCCGGGGTACTTGTGTTCAGGACTCGGTTACCGCCCACCCGCGGTACGATTTTGTGCCCCTCTTTGGTTAGTACTGGCAGATATCCACTGTATTTTAAGCATTCTATTTATTACTATGTATTTATTACTGTGGGTTTGCCATTATATTGTATGGGAAAACCCTACTTGGTGCTAGGCGGCGCTTATAACCTGGTCCATTAACACGTGAATAACAATGAAAGCTTGAATTTGAGAATATATTAATCATGATCATTCATACGGTGAAAATGAATTTAACATAAAGGATCGGAAGTGCGGATGACAACATCTGAAGCTCAACGTTGTTCTTCAACGTTGAAAAGGATAAATGCTTTCTTAAATACGGTAGTTCAACGAATGAGGAAAGACTGACCGCTCTTGTAGTGCTCTCGATTGAAATGAAATTAGTTAGGGATATGGAGGTTTTTGACGAATATGTCAAAAAAATTGCTGCAATGAAAGAGAAACACCTGGCACACTTCACTGTGATGTGTGCTTCCTACGTAAGCTGCCCGCATTTAAGTCACGCCAGCCCGACCGCAGTGGGCTAGCCTCAACGGGCGCCCAGCTGAGTAGGGGAGAGAGGGGCAATTGCACGCATCTAAGGCAAAACACCTGTATAAGGTACTACGTTGGATCCAAAATTTCTACAATACTCCAGTATGATAGGAAATATAGTTAGGAATACGGAGTGTGGAATACAAGTACACAAGTAGTAATGTTCCCGAGTATTCTACCAAAATGTGGAAATTGGTTTTGCTTACCATTACCCACCTATGTGGGGCAATGGCACGCATGTACTTCTTTCACCACAGAAGAGACAAACATCGTTGGTGGTATTCCTCTGTGCCAACCCAGACATCATTTCTTCCGTGTAATCATCATTATCATCATGTTGACAAAGTTCGTCGTCACATATATCATCTGACGAACTGTTGTTGTCTTGAAAAAGAACTTCTTTGTCTTCTTCATTTTCCCGAATTTGCAACTCAAGTGTTCTTGATCATTGTGTACTCGTTTCTCTCTCTTCTTTTCTAACTCCTCTAATATTGATTTTCTAGGTGTTGCTGTGAAAATTTCTGAGTGCTGCTTAGGCTCAGACCTTTGTGTTTTCGCACAAAATGTTAATGCTCTGATAGGGACAGGAGAGAAATTGATACAAAAACAATTCCGTATTCCTTGCAGAAATTAAAGGGAAAGTGATGTGTGACTCGAAAAGATGAGTTGGATTGTTCCCTGATGATTACGTGTATGCAGCGAAATGCTTGAGCCACGTCAGGAACACGTCCTCATGACTTGGAGAACACGTAAATACGTCCTGGAAGGCCTCCACGTGTTATTGCAATGGACACCCTCACACCAGGATATATAGTATAAGCATGGGTGGTATATAATAACCCGTAGGATTCATGGCGAAACGTACAGTATTAAGCTGGTCGCTGTCCCTACTTGCTTTTGACCTTCGCGAGCAATTATTGGAGGTGGATTCTGGACGGTCGAAATGCTGGTTTCGTCAATGTTATAAATACCTGATGTAGGAAACACGTTTTTCACTGACAGTCAAGGGATTGTGATAAAGTCCGTCAACTTATGTCTTATTAAATGATAAAATTCTGCTTACGCTAGTTGCTTCGTGTTTTCCGCAGACTGAGTTCTGGGTTTCTTGTCAAGAAACCTTGCGCCTAGTCCTTGCCGGCCAGCCAATTTAGTAGTGTTGTTAAAATTGTTGAAAGATTGTTCCTGTCCTCAAGGCAACACGACGTAGTTCAATAATCGCCATGCCGTAAAATAGCTTAGCCAACTGAAGAAGGCGAGAACAGAATTGTACGCACTGTAGGGGTAGTGAGACGCAGAGCGTACGATTATCCTTCCAGACACCTTAACACCTTCTGTCCTGCCATTTAATAACCGATGAAGGAAAAATGGAAATCACGTGTGTATTACAAGATATCGCATTTCACGTTAAGAAAACTGAAGACTTTCGAGAAAAAAGCGGACAGTTAAGTACGTACATTAATACAAATTCATCTCTTCTGATGTAAGATAATGTAATAAAACGAATATTTCTGCACAGCACAAGAAACACATGCAACTCAGGCTGACATTCTGCTCACAGCAACGTTATGGTGACTCCTCATTATATTGCAGTAGATTACAGAATGCTTGCTACCATAGGAGGGGATTTAGAGGAGTGCGTCCCATTACCCGACGTTTCCCATTGCTCCTCTCTCCCCTACCTCTGACGTAGAAGAGCAGTTAAAAAATGCCAGGAACGGGCGAGTTGGCCGTGCGGTTAAGGGCGCGCAGCTGTGAGCTTGCATCCAGGAGATAGTGGGTTCGAATCCCACTGTCGGCAGCCCTGAAGATGTTTTTACGTGGTTTCCTATTTTCACACCAGGCAAATGCTGGGGCTGTACCTTAATTAAGGCCACGGCCGCTTCTTTCCCACTCCTAGCTAACATTTTCCTATCCCATCGTCACCATAAGATCTGTCTGTGTCGGTGCGACGTAAAGCCATTAGCAAAAAAAAAAAAATGCCAGGAGACCTAGGTGAAAATCTGAAATTACACAAACAGGTGTGGGAAAAGGAGAATGAGAAGACGAAGAAGGCAGAAGTTACATCACATGATAGGAGAAAAATTCTAGCCAGTAGGCCCTATTAGCCACATGGAGGGTACCTAGCATAGGCGGGACAACCTACATACTACTCTCATTTGAATTTTGTGTTGTTTTTCAGTTTAGTTTTCCTTTAAAAGCATAGCGTTGTGCAGATTCATACCGTTAGACGCCAAATAACCTTAATGTGGCTAATAAAACCGACGGTTATCACGAGGAGGTAAACAGTGAACAGCACTCTATTACAGAAGTTGATTCAAGAGAGGCTACTGAGTAACTGCTTGACAACAGCACAGTAATTATGGACAATGCCCCCTATCATTTGTCATTCACCACAAAGTTCTGACAATGGCAGGAAAGAAGAGTGTCTTGGTTGAGTGGTTCAAGAACATGAGGAAAGGAGAGCTAATACTTGTTGTGATGTACAGCAAGCCAGTGTATGGAAAGTAATCCGACTTCCATGTTTAAAAATAATCTTCAGTTCATCCCAGATATATCTAGCGTCACTGGCGCCACTCAGGCTCATTTTTCCTTTCGGTCTCGCTCAGAGATTTGAAACCGGATGCACTTCCTGACGCCAAGTGATTTCTCTGTGAAAATTCCAACCCAGGATTGACCACAATTCGAAACTAAGCCTTCCAGGTGGGTAGCCAGCTGCTAGGCCACTGTGCTTATCACGCCCTCCTCCAGCTCCCAATTCGACTTCCACGTTACCACAGTTATTTTAATGAGGGCAGGGAGTGTAATTGAATTATTTTACCATTCTTAATTTTTTAGTCTACCGGGCGAGTTGGAAGTGCGTTCAGGGGCGCGCGGCTGTGAGCTTGCATCCGGGAGATAGTGGGTTCGAATCCCACCGTCGGAAGTCCTGAAGATGGTTTTCCGTAGTTTCCCATATACACACCAGGTAAATGCTGGGGCTGTACCTTAATTAAGGCCACAGCCGCTTCCTTCCAACTCCTAGGCCTTTCCTTTCCCATCGTCGCCATCAGACCTATCTGTCGGGCGAGTTGGCCGTGCGGTTAGGGGGGCGCAGCTGTCAGCTTGCTTCCGGGAGATAGTGGGTTCGAATCTCACTGTCGGCAGTCCTGAAGATGGTTTCCCATGGTTTCCCACTTTCACAGCAGGCAAGTACCTTAATTAAGGCCACGGCCGCTTCCTTCCCATTCCTAGGCCTTTCCTGTCCCATCGTTGCCATAAGACCTATCTGTGTCGGTGCGACGTAAAGCCACTAGCAACAAAAAAAAAGTTTTAGCCTGATTTACAGCAAGTTTGGTGAGACAATTAATAAATGTCCGACTCCGGGGCCGAATGTTCAGAGTCAAGAACTTCGGTTCAGAGGGTCCCGGGTTCGATTCCAGGCCGGGTCGTAGCTTTCAGGCACGTATGGTTAATTTTCAGACTCGCAGTCTGGATGTTTGTGTTTGTGTTAATATACAGCTCTTCATAAGCACACAACACACTACATTACTAACCACCACAGAAACACACAACAGTGATTACATCCCGTGAAGAGTTGCGTCAGGAAGGGCATCGGCCGTATAACGGAGCCATGTTCACACGTGCGACACAGATCACACCGACCCCAACAACGTGTGGGAAAAGCGGCGGGAGGCGAAGTTATTATATTCCAAATTAAGAAAAATTCAGATTTAGATTCAAATTGGTAATTGGTTTTGGTATCATGGCTGTATTTGGGAAACGTTGGCTCTTTCCAAAATGCTTCAGGTGCACCATTCTTTAGCTTTATGGTCTAAAATTTGGTTCATAAGCTTAGAAAGGCAAAAGGAATATTTTGCAGTATTCGCATTACGTTTGTTATTACTTAAGAGACCGAGCGAGTAGACCGTGCGGTTAGAGTCGCGTATCTATGAGCTCGCAATCGGGAGGTAGTAGGTTCGAATACCACCGTCGGCAACCATGAACATGGTTTTCCGTGGTTTCAAATGTTTACACCAGGCAAACTCTGGGACTGTATCTTAGATAAGGCCACGGCCGCTACCTTCCCACTCCAAGACTTTTCATATCCCATCGTCGCCAAAAGACCTATCTGTGTCGTCGGTGCGACGTAAAGCAAATTGCAAAACAAAAAAACAAAACTTCTATCACGTTAACACGCAGCTTGCTGTACAAGGTAAAAGCCAGTCACCCTCGTCGGAAGGTCCACCTTGCAAGGGCTGTGCCAGGCTATCCACACGAAATTATATCAGTTCTTCAAACCAGTTAACTGAAGGTATTTCTGAAAGTGTTCAACGATTTCAAAATGTGGTTTTTGTGATAAACCTATATGAAGCAATTTATTTTCAGTTTCCACTCAGTTTATAAACTTTATAGAAGTTTAGAAAATGAATCATTTCAAAATGGACACTAAAACTTATGAACAATATATAGGTGCACGTTTGTGGAAGGATTGAAGTTAATCAGGTTAAAACTAGCTTGTTGGGAGAATTTAGAATTCTAGAAAAATAAAGGAAATTTTGAGAAAAGTTTGGACGCGCAGGTGTGATTAAAATTTCATTTCAGGGTCTTCAAAAATTGTCGCACATGTGAATAATAATATTTATTTATTTATTTATTTATTTATTTATTTATTTATTTATTTATTTATTTATTTATTTACTTATTTATTTATTTATTTATTTATTTATTTATGTCTCGGTATGTTCCCCCCAATGCAGTTGAGTTGATATGTATGGTGTATCTCAGTCCGGCCCCGCGGTGTAGGGTGCAACGCGTCCGCCTGTCACCCGGTGGCCCCAGGTTCGATTCCTGGCCGGGTAAGAGGTTTTTAATTTGTACTGATTAATATACCTGGCCTGGGGACTGGGTGTTTGTGACGTCCTTAATCTTCCTTTCCTCACGCAAAACAGTCCACACTACCGCCATTCCAATTTCACGCAGGTTCATACAATATGTTGCCAATAGGGGCAAAAGATCCACACGGGTCGACGCCCCGAACAAATACCTTTTTTTTAATATGGTGTATCGAAACTACTCACACTCGTAAGCGAGTTAACAACACCGTGTCTCTCGCTGAAAAGTTGCCAAGTCGGACGCAAGGGTGCCGCAATTGTATTTATTTATTTATTTATTTATTTATTTATTTATTTATTTATTTATTTATTTATTTATTTACCGCTTACAACAAGGTAGAAACCTACAGTGATTAATTACAATATACAGTAGTAGCTATCTTAGTTATATAACCTAAAACTAGGCTAATTACTACTGTAAGCTTACGCTAGTCTAACCTGAAGATTTTTTTTTGCTATTTGCTTTAATTCGCACCGACATAGGTCTTATGGCGACGATGGGATGGGAAAGGCCTAAGAATGGGAAAGAAGCGGCCGTGGCCTTAATTAAGGTACAGCCCCAGCATTTGTCTGTTGTTAAAATGGGAAACCACGGAAAACCATATTCAGGGCTGCCGACAGTGGGGTTCGAATAACCTGAAGAGTAGCCTATTTATTAAATAGTAGTTCGCTTCTACTTCCTGTCAAAATTCCATTATTATCTCTTCAGTATGACAGCAAAATTATCCAGAAATTGATTAACTGATAATACGAGGCCTGTATTCTTATCCTGTAAGACATCTTTATTGAAACTGTTATAGTACACATTCAGTAGAGTGGTGAATTGTTGATGGAGGTAGTTAGTGGCACATGTCTGAATACAGTGTACGTTCTTAAGGTCAGGCACGGTACGCAGAAGCTGATAAATGACAAAAAGTACGGGTTATCAAGGCTACTGTTTATGATTTTATAGAGAAATGTAGCATTTATTTTTTTCTGCGATTTTCTAAACTTCATTTCATATTTTACAATAATTGAAGTACGAGATAATATGGGGTAAATGCCAGTTAGATTGTAATGGAAGAATCTTACCAAACGTTTCTGAACTTTTTCAGTTAACATGATATATTTTACACTTCGGATTCAATACTGCGCTTGCATTTTCTAATTTTTCTCTTATATAAAAGCGTATGAAATTAAAACTGCACACACGTGACTTCTGGGGAGGCACGTGGTCCTAGTTCTCACTCAGCCTACAACAATGAATGGCCTACTTAATTTTTGGGAGCAACGGAGGCCGAACATTTAGCTACCTGTTCAGTTCTGTCAAAGCCGAAGCTACGATTAGTGACAGCTACTCCACTAGGACATATGCGGAACACGGCTTTTACTTTTATTAGCTGCACATGATGTCATATAGTCAGTGAATATAGAAGTAAATATATATGACATCATGTTTGTTGGAAACGATTAAAGCGACGCATGCTTTGCGATACCAGTAACTAGGAAGTAGAAATTACCAACCAATATATCAATATCAGCATTCCGTTAATGTGAAAAAATTACGAACATCTTTATAGACACTACCATACGTGTAAAACTAGCAGTGTGCCCAGTGTGGTCCACTTGAATGTTGGTACTCACATCACCCGTTCTGATATAAGTATCGAGATAATTTTCTTCTTTTAGGAGTTCGCAAGTATGGAGCCGTTGGCTTATCTTGCATCAGCCTCCTAAATACCTGGCAGGTGTGTTACCTTACACACTAAGAGCACGATGAACCGAGGATCCGGTAAGCGCCTTTAATTCTTCGCTACATGAACCAAACACAAAGAACTGCCCACTTGTAAGGAACAAGAGATTTTCTTTGGATAACGGTGAATTGCAATGGCATTCAACGTATTACGAGCCAGAAAGCAAATTGAAACGCATGTTCTATATGCTGATGGTTTATTTCTTTTCCCTTATCTTCCTGTTCCATCTGTTGCACACACTACTCGAGTAGCACATAGATACTTACAACTTTATCCTGCACACGTTCCCGACAGAGCACGCTCGGTCACTCCTACTCAACTTTTGGCGGCTATCACGACCACTGTTACAGTTTCCAGAGACGCTGAGGTGACGAAACGTTTGTCCTGCAGGAGTTACTTTTCATACCGGTAAATGTACCAACAAGAAGGTGTTTTTTTTTTTTTTGCTATTTGTTTTACGTCGCACTGACACAGATAGGTCTTATGGCGACGATGGGATAGGAAAGACCTAGGAGTTGGAAGGAAGCGACCGTGGCCTTAATTATGGTACAGCCCCGGCATTTGCCTGGTGTGAAAATGGGAAACCACGGAAAACATGCCAGTAAATCTACCGACACGGGGCTGTCGTATTTGAGCACCTTCAAATACCACCGGACTGAGCCAGGATTGAACCTGCCAAGTTTTTAAATTCTAGACAAATGATGAGATGGCAATTTCCTCAATCCCGCAATTGTTTTATTCAAATCCTTGTTCCACTTACTTACAGTTACACAGGTTATCAGGCAGGATACGCTGGCACAGTCAGTGCATGTGGCTCATGACTACGATGTTTCAAGTATCTGAAGGAAACAAATATCTTCTTCATAATCCTAAGACTAAACGAGCTGCAAATCTGACAGCCCCTGCGACTCAAATTCGTTCACTGGACGAGTTTTTTTTTTCAAAAACTAAATCTGCTAGGACGGTCACTCCAGAATTGATTTAATGGACTTGATTGCCCAAACCCGTGCAGTTCCAAAACGTGATTTCAGGTGGAAGGCTATGTCTAGTAGTGAAGTTTAAAATGTCGTGAGGAAACTTAAAGCTTCACAGAGCCAAAACAAGTATTGCATATGAAATAATTCTCTGAAGTCAATAATAGATCATATTTTACCGAGCGAGTTGGCCGTGCGGTTAGGGGCGCGCAGCTGTGAGCTTGCATTCGGGAGATAGTGGGTTCTAACCCCACTGTCAGCAGCCCTGAGGATGGTTTTCCGTGGTTCCCCATTTTCATACCAGGCAAATGCTAGTGCCGTACCGTTATTAAGACTACGGGCGCTTTCTTCCCACTCTTAGCCCTTTCCTGTTCCATCGTCGCCATAAGACCTATCTGTGTTGGTGCGACGTAAAGACAATTGTAAAAAATAATCATATTTTTAAACCTTCCACCATCTGTATTAATGACAGTTTGGATCCAGGAATGTTTCCGGAAAACTCAAAACTATTCAAGAGTAATCCCAGTAGTTAAGAAGGGCGAACATAAAGAGCCGAGCAACTGCCCCCAAGTTTCGGCTGTCCCAGTATTTGAAAAAATTCTAGAATGCATTATGGTAGAGCAAATGGTAGATTTTTTGAAATTCATAACCTTCTATGTAATGAACTGTCTGAATTTTGACTGGGTAAATCAACTATTGGAGCAACTGATTACCTGCTTGAACACATCTTCTTTGCTTCAGAAAACAAGAGGCTTGCTCAAATTACGTTATGTTGTCTTAGCAAGGCTTTTGACAGCTCATTCCATACAAGTTTGACTGCAAAATTACATTACTATGGAGTTAAAGATAAGCAGCTTGATATCCTGAGATCATGCCTAGGTTGTGGTAAACAATCAGTAGAAGTGGAAGGCGTGAGGTTATCAAATCTTTACGTTAAACATGGTGTCCAACAGGGCTCAGTGCCAGGACTATTTTTGTTTTTGGCGCTAATAGGGAATCTAGTTTACAATGTGAACTCTACAGCCAGTTCACTCTTATATGCGGACGATGCATCTCTCATAACAAACGCTAATACTGTAGACGAGGTTAGACAGCTAACAGCCGGGCTGAGTGGCTCAGACGGTTAAGGCGCTGGCCTTCTAACCCCAACTTGGCAGGTTCGATCCTGGCTCAGTCCGGTGGTATTTGAAGGTGCTCAAATACGACAGCCCCGTGTCGGTAGATTTACTGGCACGTTAAAGAACTCCTGCGGGACTAAATTCCGGCACCTCGGCGACTCCGAAGACCTTAAAAAGTAGTTAGTGGGACGTAAAGCAAATAATATTATTAGACAGCTAACATCCTATATTCAGCAAGTAAATGGTTTCCAACAAACCAGCACTTACTAAATGCCAAGAAAACTCAAACATTGATATCCAGTTTAAGTACTCATCGAATTATTTAAGATAATGACCCTGTCAAGCTGTTATAATTTTATTTGGATGCTTAGCGAACATTTTTTTTACAAATTCCTTTACGTCGCACCCACACAGATAGGTCTTATGGCGACGATGGGACAGGAAAGGGCTAGGAGTGAGAATGAAGCGACCGTGGCCTTGATTAAGGTACAGCCCCAGCATTTGCCTGGTGTGAAAAAGGGGAAACCTCGGAAATCCATCGTCATGGCTGCGGTTCGAACCCACTATCTTCCGAATACTGGATACTGGTCGCACTTAGGTGACTGCAGCTGTCGAGCTCGGTGCTGAGCTGACTTGCGATGCACATATTGATCTTATTCCACGGAAACTATCAAAGTTACTGTATTTATTAAGGGGCCTTACTTATAAAGTCCCAAGAAAGTTCCTGCTACAGTAAATGCATACTTTGCATTTCTTCATAACATTATGCAATATGCAATTTTACTATGAGGAA
Source organism: Anabrus simplex (assembly GCF_040414725.1). Lineage (NCBI taxonomy): Eukaryota > Metazoa > Arthropoda > Insecta > Orthoptera > Tettigoniidae > Anabrus > Anabrus simplex. The sequence goes on along the minus strand of NC_090266.1, from coordinate 743,454,487 downwards.
ATACCAGTAGAATCTCGGAGGTTCCTGCAATCCAAAATAAAGCTCATACCAATGTATCCACCAGATCCACGCTGTAAACCCTGGTTTATTGATAACCTAGTTAACCTGTGGATTTTTAGTGCATTATGTAAAGTATCTCAAGAATCAACGTGGCATCAGGAAGGGCATCCGGTCTTAAAACCCGGCCAAAACGAAAATGACCTGGGTGACTCCAGCGATCTCATAAATAACTGGGATAAATTGAAGAAAATTGTTGTAATCAAAGTTTGTTGTGATTTTGAGGTAATCAAAACTAATAAGATTTAATTAATTGAATTCACATTTATTTAGTCAATTTAAGTCAACTGTTTTAATCAAGTTAATTTCAATTAATTTTATTTTGATGTACTTAAGCTAATTCAGTTCACTAACAGTAATTAATTCAGAACATATAATTTATGGTAATTTCTTAGGTTTCAATTAATATTTAAGTCAAGTTAATTCAGTTCTGTTAATGTAATTCTGTTTCAATTAAGTTCATAATTAATGTAAATTACTTCTTAGTTTTCATATATATGTTCAGTTTGTTCAATTTTCAATTATATTCTAGTTTGAATTCAGTTTATTTTCACTGCATTATTATTTAATAAATTCCGCTTTAGTAGAAATCAGTCCGTTTATTTCATAGCCAGCTCGTAGTGTAACCCGAAGATAATGTGTGCTGGATGTTCCACGCCCTGGGAGCAGCGCCGAGGCATAACCCGAAGATCAGAAGAACTCATGCTACAAAAGGAACCGCGAACTTCCGTCCTCTGGGGCAAGTCACAACACAACACAAAGCTTATTCACTGCCTCGTGCTGTATTCCAGCGACGAGTATGTGAATATGTTACTCATCTGCGGAGAAGCTAGACAGAATGTACACCGGGCACAACGCCTGTATCCAGAACGCTATCCGGATAGACGACAACCGACAGGCATGACATTTCGGAGTGTGGAAGGAAGCCTGCGGGCTACTGCGTCCCTGGGAAGAACACGGCCTGTTCGATATCATCCCGTGACGTCTGCTCACATTGAAGAGGTTGTGTTGGACGCTATTCGGCATAACCCTCACACTAGCTCACGAGCCATTGCACAAGAGACGAACATCAGACGGGCGCCAGTTATGCCGATATTGCATACCCAGCGGTTTCACCCACATCATCTGCACTTACACCAGGACCTCCATGGTCATGATTTCGAAGCCCAGATAGCGTTCTATCAATGGAACCTACTGCATGTAGACAATGATTCTGCCTTTTTAGCGACCATCTTATTTACGAACGAAGCACGGTTCCACAACAATGGAACCGTTAATCGTCATAATATGCATTACTGCAGTGTGGATAATCCCCATTGGGTACGACATGCAGGTTTTTAGGTACAGTTGGGAGTGAACGTATGATCCGCCTCATGGGTGATCACTTCATTGGTCCCCATTTCTTTGAAGGCCATCTGATGGGAGAACGCTACCTGCGGTTTCTCCAACATGAACTACCACCGTTCTTGGAGAATGTGCCACTCCTTGACCGCTGCATGATGTAGTTTCAGCATGACGGAGCACCACCACAGGCGGCGATGGTCGCCCGTACCCTTCTTCGTGCGAAGTATTCTGAAACATGGATAGGAAGAGGAGGACGCGTCCCCTGGCCGTCAGATCGCCCGAACGAACGTGCCTGGATTTTTTTTCTGTGGGACCGTGTAAAACAATGGTGTATGCAAAAGAACCTGCCAATCCTGGTCATCTTAGACAGCTCATCACCGAGACATGCCGATCTGTTATGTGGAGATGTTGGAACGTGCCAGACGGTCCTTACAACATCCTCCGCAGCTCTTTATTGATCACGGAGGTCGTCAGTTCGAACAGGTGCTGCGATAACGGCGTAGGTAACTGAAATTCTATCACATGTTTCCTAGCCTCATGCAACCCAGCTCCATACCCTATGCCACTATAGCAACGGCCCTTTCAGGGCTACATAAATGTCAGTCTGTGGGAACTATTAAGTATGCATCCCAGTTAACTGGCGGTAATAATAAAAACAGCACTATTTGTGTGGGATTCAAACCCCTGTTCCTTCGACCCACATCCACTACCATACTGCAATCGAGCCCCTGCCAAGTGAGCTACTGCGATGCGTGGGTGCACCTCCTGCTGTAATGTACGTGTTATTCATATTTGTGCTCGTTTTATACGTTCAGTCGGGGTACTCATAATTAATTAATAGTGGCGTTTACGATTCCAGGTAGTTTTCATCCAGTAACCACACAACTCGTTATATTACTCCGGTTTAGGGTGAGGGACCGATTCATTTCAGAATTGTAGTAAACGCGGCGGATTGCATAAAACTAGATTGCAAGGGGTGGGTGAACCACCCAGTATACAGTTATCTGTATACAACATATTTGTGACGATGTCTATTGCACATTCTATCCCTAGTGACACAATAAAGATTGATTGATTGATTGATTGATTGATTGATTGATTGATTGATTGATTGATTGATTGATTGATTGATTGATTGAACACTCGAGAGAGAGACACCCAATCTAGCATAACTAATACACACCACTCTGGGTATCGTCAATTAATTTCAGTCCTTGTCCGACAGATGTCACCAAAGAAAGACAATTCAATATAGAAAAGTTGAGTGACTGTCTTCGGAGAAATTATACCGGGCGAGCTACCTGTGCGGTTAGGGGCGCGCAGATGTGAGCTTGCATCCGGGAGATAGTAGATTCGAACCCCACTGTCGGCAACCCTGAATATGGTTTTCCGTGGTTTCCCCATTTTCACACCAGGCAAAGGCTGTACCTTAATTAAGGCTACGGCCAATTCTTTCCCACTTCTATGCTTTTCCTATCCCATCGTCGCCATAAGACCTACCTGTGTCGGTGCGACGTAAAGCAAATCGTACAAAAAAGAAAAGAAAAGAAATTATCATACCACTCAGAAGAGAAGAATTCGGATTTGAGACTCGACGCTGGTCAGTTTTTCAGGTCTTTCATCTTAGACTAATGGCCGCTTTAAAATAAACTCTCTTCTACAACTATTTCCAAATATTTATCATTATTTTCTTAAAATACAGGGTAAACTCACAGCGCAATAGCCCATTAAGGACATTGGCCTGCCAAGATGACCCCTGCAAAACCAGATGGCCTTCAGGTGCTGGAGTGACATGTGGTCAGCGTGACGGCATCTTCAGCTGAATTGCTTGGCTTTTACGACTGTGTCCACTTTCTCTCACATCAAGCAGCCCCACAGTAGGTCTCATGAGGCTGAGTGAAACCCGTTACAACCCTCAGATTCGAAACCGGGGTCTGCGGGTAGGAGGCAGGCACGTTACCCCTATAACTCAGGGGCTAGCTAAAGTATAGAACTTTTATGTATAATATTACAGTTCACAGTGACAAGAGGGGTGGGGGAAGGAGAATACGTGATTAGTGTAGTATCTTGGCTGCTGGCTTTCCACCCAGACGGCCGAGGTTTTAATCCCAGAGGATTATAAGGAACTTTTACCTGAAACCTGATGTAACATGATGAAGGCAAACCCCCAGCCAAAACTCAAAATTATCCTGGGTGGTTTCTAGCTACCCCAGGAATAATTGAAGAAAGTTTCTATAGTTATTGAGCAACGCAATGCGTTGAATACGCGGAGCAGTCTCAGATGAATACTCGCGGATAAATGTCATCCTTCCAAAAGAAACCTTTAGCTGTAATTTAAAGCTGCGGCTTTCATTTCCCACAAGATACACCCGGATCATTTGTGCTCGGACTTGTTGGTACTACCAACGAGAAACGCAGTACTACACCAAAAGGTGTGGGACAAGTGACAGCGAACGAGTCTTGTTAGCTGATGCTCGTGTTGCACATGCAAGCTTCTAGTTTTTTCTAAAGGCTGTCCAATTAATTATCTTCCCCGCTTGTAACTAAATACTTCCTGTACTTGTTTTTGCATCGGAGATGTCACTTGTCTTCTTTACTAAGACGTTTCATATGTTGAAACTTTAGTGTGAAAAGAATTAAAATCCATTCCCTTCTGGAGGATGGAGAATAGCCATCCTGGGAAATCGTCAAAGGATGTGTTATCCTGTTTTATACGTCACTAAGCCGGTCTTAAACTACAAACACTAAGAAAGATTCCTAGTCATGTGTAAGGACCAGGTTAAACGCAAAATCTACTCGGTGTCGAGCTTTCTATTGCAAGCATTTTCATCAGCATACATGACGTGAATTTGAGCTTTTTTTACAATTGACATTACGTCGCACCGACACAGATAGGTCTTATGGGAACTATGGGACAGGAAAGGGCTAGGAGTGGGAAAGAAGCGGCCGTGGCCTTAATTAAGGTACATTCCCAGCATGCCTGATATGAAAATGGGAAACCACGGATAAAACTCTTCAGGGCTGCCGACAATGGGATTCGAAACCACTATATCACGAATGCAAACTCATGGCTGCGCGACCCTAATCCATCGGCCAACTGACTTGGTTTGAGTGATTTATATTGGAATAAATAATAATAATGTTATTGACTTTATATCCCACTAACTACTTTTCGGTTTTTCGGAGATGCCGAGGTGCCGGAATTTTGTCCCGGAGGAGTTCTTGTACGTGCCAGTAAATCTGACACGAGGCTGACTTATTTGAGCACCTTCAAATACCACCGGACTGAGCCAGGATCGAACCTGCCAACTTGGGGTCAGAAGGCCAGCGCCTCAACCGTCTGAGCCACTAAGTCCGGCGATTTATATTGGATACCCATGTTTATTATTTTTCTTATTTGAATCAATGTAATCATAATTTTTGAGTACTTCTAAGCTACCAACTTGTGTTAATCCCGTCAATAACACACACCATGATAGGACTGGGAAGCCAAATGTAAACAGGTCAATGACCTTCTTGAGTGTGGCATAGTCACAATCACTCCAGGCATTCGTCTTAAGCATAACCCGAATTTATAGCAAATATACACACAAATAGAGAGCAAAGGCATAGGTTAACATAAAATGACCACGATGCTCGTAGATCCCAAGTGAGAGGACCAGCGAAGTCAGTGAGGCCAGATGCTAGATGTGCATCCAAGTATCAAATAGGTTCAAATAACAATCTTACAGATTTACGTGACTCTTGATTTTGTGATCAAAGTCACAGGACCTGCAGTTTTACTTAAGGGACGTGACCTTTCATTTCAAAAATCTCGCTAGAATGAGCAACGATTCGAACCGCGGACGCATTTGTGAGTAGGGAGTAAATGAAATGAAATGGATTATGGCTTTTAGTGCCGGAAGTGCCCAAGGACAAGTTCGGCTTGCCAGATGCAGGTCTTTTGATTTGACTCCCATAGACGACCTGCGCGTCGTGATGAGGATGGAATGATGATGAAGACGACACATACACCCAGCCCCAGTGCCAGCGGAATTAACCAATTATGGTTAAAATTCCCGACCCTGTCCAGAATCGATCCCGGGACCCCTGTGGCCAAAGGCCAGCACGCTAACCATTTAGCCATGGAGCCGGACTGAGTAGGGAGTAATGATGTCACCTTGCTACCTCACCCGCTACATTTCAAATCACATCCATTGCTATCTTTGACTTAGTTTCCAAACGCCAACGGCAAGAAAATTTTGAGATGGTGCGTTTCCTTTACAATCGTTGCCTCGGGATTTTACAAATGCGTATACTAGTACAGATACAAGAGTAATAATAATAATAATAATAATAATAATAATAATAATAATAATAATAATAATAATAATAATAATAATAATAATAATAATCCGGCTCCATAGATAAAAATATAGAGTATCTCCCGATTTTTTAGTTCTATTATGAATAAATATGATCTTAATAAAGAATAAATTCAATTAATTTATTTCCCTACTTTCTCTGATGATGATAATAATTGTACCGTACACCTTCCCAGGTCAGTTAAACTGCGCGCCTGATCTAAGGCCGTCTATGTAAACAAACTTGAACTGGTGTACTATAAGATACTTTGGTCTTCAACTGTTCGATGTCTCTACTATCGGTTTAATTGCTCCCTCTAGCGCGATGAACTCTTAATTATTTCATAAAGGAATTTTTATTTTTGCAGTTGGCAAACCTTTGGTTCTGAAGATGGTTTTGTTTATGTATTGAATTCGTCAACACTTCAGCCGGTTCCTCTTCGATTGTAATCAACCTATCAAAAACATGTAAATATTTTCTCTATCCAATTAAAACCGGAGGTGTGAATAGCAATCCTGCCTATCAGTAAAGATTTCCGGAAGCTTCCCCTAAAAGTACTATAAAAGCAGGGCGCTTTAGGGCAGTACTGTCATTTTTGCTCCTGTGATTGTGAGTGCGGCGTGTCCCAAGCGAGGCAGGGGCGCGGCCTGCATCAGGAAAGCCCAGCGATTCAAGGTAATGGTAGAATTTTCATAGATATGTGATAGCTCCTGCGGATAGTGTTAGGGGAATGTTTCAACCTCTTTCATTTAATTTAAATTTCCAAATTTGGTGGTTTAAATGTAGAATTTTAGGCAAGTCTGAGGACTCTGTTCTATTCCCTACTGGGAAATATGTAATGTAAGGGAACAAAGAATGATTGCCTTCTGTCGGTTCCCATTCAACTTGGCATGGGATGACTAAAGTTTCAAAGCTCACAATTTCTTTAAAATTATTTGGAATAAATGTATGTATCCTCTGTATTTTTGGCCCACAAGCCCACTTAGGGTTTTAACTATTTTTTATAAGGAGGACAAGTGTGTCGCCTCCTAGCCTTTTATTTATGGCCGGTCATGTGCAACCTTTTCTTTTTACACTAAGGCCACTTAGTATGGGCAACTATGCTCCTGTACAGTTATTTCTATGTGTAAAGTCCCCTGGCGTTAGTTCCCTTTGGGAACAGTGAACCCTGTAACTGTTGAGCAATACAGAAGCCCACATCGGGGCAACTTGGGGTAAATGCTTTATTGGAGGACAACTGATAGGTTGTCAGGTGGAACATAAGTGCGCCATAAGAAATTGATGCCTCTGCGAAGCTGGACTGTGGTATAGTTGGAGCGCAGACTTCTACGATGTGTTCTTTCCTGGAGGATTTCTTGCTGTTATAAAATATTGTACCTAGCAAGAGCTACTCGGCTCTCTTATCTACCTATGAATATTTTCATTCCCCACTCTGAACGGGTGGGGCGGGCCACCTAGAGGGTTACGCCCTCTCTCTGGCCAAGAGAAGCGGGCTCGGCTCTTTTCTGTGTAAATTAACAGTTTGTAATTCTCTCAAGTTTGTACCTGATATTCGAACTTCTAAGTCCACGATATTGCTAGAACTGACGAGCTCATTAATATTGTTGTTATTCGTTCAGATGTTCTATTTCTCAAATTTCAAACTAGAAAAAAAGGAAAGAAATAACATTTCAAAATGTGTTGTGTTAAGTTCTGGTCTAGTTATTTCCTTGTCCAGCCATTCAAACCACACGCTTCTTATCCCTCTGTTATCTAAGATATTACATTAATAATAATAATAATAATAATAATAATAATAATAATAATAATAATACTTGTTGTACGTCTCAATAACTAGTTTTGCACCGGGCGATTTGGCCGTGCGGTTAGAGAAATGCGGTTGTGAGCTTGCATCCGGGAGATAGTGGGTTCGAATCCCACTGTCGGCAGCCCTGAAGATGGTTTTCCGTGGTTTGCCATTTTCACACCAGGCAAATGTTGGGGCTGTACCTTAATTAAGGCCACGGTCGCTTCCTTCTAACTCGTAGGCCTTTCCTATCCCATCGTCGCCATAAGACCTATCTGTGTCTCTGCGACGTAAAGCCACTAGCAAAAAAAACTAGGTTTGCAATTTTAAGAGACAACCAAGTGCCGAAACTTTGTCCCACGGGTGTTTATTAACGTGCCAGTAAATCTACTGGCACGAAGCAGACGTACCTGATCACGTTCAAATACCACCGGACTGAGTCGAACCTGCCAACCAGACCTCAGAAGGCCAGTGATCTATTGCCTGTGCTCGTCAGTCCTGCAGTAACATGGATTATCAGAGAGATCACAGCAAACGGTACTATTGACCACAATGTAGGCCTATCAAGCTTTGGTGTCTGTACTGACATGTGTATTTGTGAAAAATCACGGTCAAACCGGGAAGGAATCTGCCGCAATCTCTATATTTTGTACCATCCCAATATTCCATTGAATTCAAAGCAGTGAAACTAGAGAAAATCACTTCTACCATGACAGAGTAAGACCGGAACCCAATCCTCGTCTTAGTTGTTTTCTAGAGACAATACGCACCCTTTATCCACAGTCAGACTGGCATTTAACGCTTCCTTGAAGGACCTAGGAATCGAACTCTGGACAACTAAGTGGAATGTTACTATGCTTGCCACTGCACCACGGTAACCAGAATGGTTGACTGCGTTAGTGTGTTTGCCAATGTGTCCTCATTCCACAGGCCCCGGTCCATATTATCCTACACCGAGAGAGATGGTCATGCAGCTGTTCTAGAGATAGAGGATTTGAACTCCACCGTTGGCAGCCCTGAAGATAGTTTTCCGAGGTTTCCGAAATTAAGGCTACCGCCGCTTTCTTCCCACTCCTAGCCCTTCCTTATCCTATCATCGTCATAAGACCAATCTGTGTTGGTGCGACGTCAAGCAACTTGTAAAAAAAGTGTACTAAACAAATAAATTAGCTCACGCTCCACGATAGAACTGGACGAGGTTTGAAGCTGACAGCAAGAATCCTTAGTAACCTAACGACCAAGATAGCTGCAGTCGTTTAAATGCAGCCAGTATCCAGTATTCGGGAGATAGTGGGTTCGAAACACACTGTTGTTAGCTCTGAAATTGTCTTCCGTGATTTCCCATTTTCCCACCAGATAAATGCTGGGGCTGTACCCTAATGAAGCCACTGCCGCATCCGTCCCACTCCTAGCCCCTTCCTGTCCCGTCGTCGCCATAAGAGCTATCTGTGTCGGTATGAGGTAAAGCATCTTGTAAAAAAAAGTCCTTAGTGGAGGTGTCATTCAAAACCTGTGTGTGTTAGAGCGATGTAAAGACACTGACAAAACATAACAAGTAAAGGGCGGCTTCCTACTGACAGATCCGTCAGTCAGTAGACCAAGTCATTATTGAATGTTGACAAGCTGTCATTCGAGTAGTTTCACACGTTACTCAGCTCCCATTGAAATGAAATGGCGTATGGCTTTTAGTGTCGGGAGTGTCCGAGGACATGTTCGGCTCGCCTGGTGCAGGTCTTTTGATTTGACTCCCGTAGGCTACCTGCGTGTCGTGATGAGGATGAAATGATGATTAAGACGATACATACACCCAGACCCCGTGTCAGCGAAATTAACCAATGATGGTTAAAATTACCGACCCTGCCGGGAATCGAACCCGGGACCCTTGTGACTAAAGGCCAGCACGCCATTTAGCCATGGAGCCGGACTCAACTCCCATTACCCAGTACTAAATGAAGCATTCACAACAAATGCCAAAAACTGCCCCACACGTAACACCTCTTCATGGATGAATTTTCCTCGGTGATGCACATTGGCATATTTGCATTAAACAAGATAAACTATGGAAAACAATATTCAGGGCTGCCATCTGCTATACATGGCCCGAAATCGTGTGGCCAACTCACTCGGCAGTTGGCTCCCTTGGCACAGATCATTCTTCAACTGCTTCATGTAACGATACTGTGTACACCTTGTTGCAGGAATATTGGGAACAGTACAAACACCCAGCCACTGAACCAGGGGAATTAACCGGCTTTGCCGGGAAATGATCCTTGGGCCCCGAGGACCAAAAGTCAAAACACTGACCACTGAACCATGGAGCCGGACTGAACCCGTGGAGTCTGTAGGCGTTTTTGAGTAATTCATTCAGGCTGAACTGAGGAATCATGGAAAACCACATCTATAGTCTGTGATAAATGGGAAGCTACTTCCTTTGCGGTCGTTCTTATGAAGTAAAATTACTCTGGCCTGGCGCGAGTGATATTTAAAGGCTGGTTTACACGGGTAGAGTAGCGAGGCGAGTTGAGTAGATAGTAGAGTAGCTACGTTACTCTACCATTGTCTGGTAGAGTTGACGCTCGTATCGTTCATACGGGAGTAGAGTCATACCGTGGAGTAGTAGCACTATGTCAAGGCGTAAGCATATCGTAAGGAATTGTTTAAGGACATTTGCAAATTTGTAGGTACTGTATAGAGAATGAACCGAAATTCGCGTACTCGGGCGTCGCAGCGCGACTCTTCACATGCCAGTAATAAAAAAAAAATCTCTCACAAAAGTTCGTCCTGCGAGTATATTCGGCAAAAAAAAGGACGTTGAAGAGTGGCAATCTGGCAACACTGTAACCACATTTAGGGTAACTAACTCTGTCAGCACACATTAGTTGTGTTGTACAGTTAGTGCAGTGGATAGAGTTTTGGGTTAGCATGCAGGAAGTCGAGGGGTCGATCCTGGGTTGAGGTGTATGTTTTTTATTTCGTATATGTAGTCCAGGTGGTATGGTATTTGGCATCATAATCGTCAACAGCGATTGCAGCGGGTCCTCTAGAAACCATTTGCACTTACATACTACGATCCTAGAAATGGACGAACAATAGTTTTCATTGGTCAGCTTTGAAAGACGCCCTTTCCACGCCGTGGGCGTGAATTTATTCGCCGTTGAGGATTAAGATGCCAGGTACCATACCACCTGGACCATATTTCTTTCTTTCTTAATCTGCTTACCCTCCAGGGTTGGCTTTACCCTCGGACTCAGCGAGGGATCACACCTCTACCGCCTCAAGGGCAGTGTCCTGGGGCTTCAGGCTCTGGGTCGGGGGGATACAACTGGAGAGGATGACTAGTACCTCGCCCAGGCGGCCTCACCTGCTATGCTGAACAGGGGCCTTGCGGGGGAATGGGAATGTTGGAAGGGATAGACAAGGAAGAGGGAAGGAAGCGGCCTTTGCCTTAAGTTAGGTACCATCCCGGCATTTGCCTGGAGGAGAAGTGGGAAACCACGGAAAACCACTTCCAGGATGGCTGAGGTGGGAATCGAACCCATCTCTACTCAGTTGACCTGCCAAGGCTGAGTTCCAGCCCTCGTACCACTTTTCATATTTCGTGGCAGAGCTGGGAATCGAACCTGGACCTCCGGGGGTGGCAGCTAATCACACTAACCACTACACCACAGAGGCGGACCTGGACTATATTTACGAAATAAAAAGCATACGCCTCAACCCAGGATCGACCCCTCAAACCTTCTGCATGCTAACCCAAAATTCTACCCACTGCACCAACTGTACAGGACGACTAATGTGTGCTGACAGAGGTAGTTACCCTACATGTGGTTACAGTGTTGCCAGACTGTCACTCTTCAACGTCTTTTTTCTGCCGGATATACTTGCAGGACGAACTTTTGTGAGAGATTTTTTTTTATTGCTGGCATGTGAGGAGTCGCGCTGCGACGCCCTAGTACGCGAATTCAAGTTCACCCTGTATATTTGAATTTGCTTTACGTCGCACCGACACAGATAGGTCTTATGGTGACGATAAGATAGGAAAGGCCGAGGAGTGGGAATGAAGTGGCCGTGGCATTAAGGTACAGTCCCACCATTTACTTGGTGTGAAAACGGGAACCCACGGAAAACCGTCTTCATGGCTGCCGACAGTGGGGTTCGAATCCACTACCTCCTGGATGCAAGCTCACAGCTGCGTGCCCCTAACCGCGCGGCCATCTTGCCCGGTTGTGCAAATATATTACTGCAAGAGGTTAGTGAAGCGTCAGAAGAAGGAAATGAGGAAAGAAGGAAATGAGTAAGAGGCTGGCTTAGTAGGATAAATATTCTCGGGGCATCAGCACTAATTCTGAGAGAACTTGCGACGGAGGATAAAGAAGAATATAGAAAGTTTCATTTTTACTCCTTGCATCCTTTAACATGGCATCCATTGTCCTAAACCACTTACGAGAGGGTGTAAATGTATGCTGCACCACTTCCAGACTTTTTTGGAATTACGATTTTCATTAGTTCGTGGTTGTAGATACATCGTCTTCTTCCTCTTTTCTACCGCTTTTCCCACACCTGTGGGGTCGCGAATGCGAACTGTGTCGCACATGTGGATTTGACCCTGTTTTATGGGCGGATGCCCTTCCTGACACCAACCCCATATGGAGGGATGTAATCGCTATTGCGTGTTTCTGTGGTGGTTGGTAGTGTAGTGTGTTGTCTGAATATGAAGAGGAAAGTGTTGGGACGAACACAAACACCCAGTCCCCAGACCAGAAGAATTAATCAGAGGCGATTAAAATCCCCGGCCCGGCCGGGAATCGAACCAGGGACCCTCTGAACCGAAGGCCTCAACGCTGACCATTCAGCCAATGAATCGAACGGTTGTAGACACATCGTAATTTTTATTTATTTTCTGTTTCAGTTCCATTATACCAAAACCCTCTTTACCCATTTTCCTAACCAAGTCATCTCCCGCCCCCGCCTCATATTCTTGTTTCTATAAATAATGCTGTTTATTTTCCATAAACGTTCCTTTTCATGCTAAAGTTCTAAAAATCTGTATGTTTCGTCTTCCGTCCAATTCATATTGCCGTCAAACAAACGATGAAATATATTTGCAGTACTTGAAGAAAACTGGTGTAAACATTTAAAGAAACTAGAGTGTTCTTTCCGAGTGTGTTTTTCCCCTTCGTTTTCCTTTTAACTCTTTTCTAGGCTCTCTCTACCATTCTATATGTATTTTACATTGTTATCCAATTATTTTCCTTCTTTTGATGAAATATTTTAATCATTGTTCATTGTTGATGGCCAAATATCCTAAGGAAGAAGGACATAATACAATGAAAACTTAAAAAAAAGACATATAGGATGACCGAGAGTGGTAGTGTGACCCACTTAGCTCCTTAATTGTGTCACCTGAGGCCAGGTGCTATCTTAAACCAGTCGTAGAATTGTGACGGAGCCAGGAATCAAACCCAGTTCATTTGGATCAAACCGAGCTCGATAGCTGCAGTCGCTTAAGTGCGGCCAGTATTCAGTATTCGGGAGATAGTAGGTTCGAACCCCACTGTCGGCAACCCTGAAAATGGTTTCCCGTGGTTTCCCATTTTCACACCAGGCAAATGCTGGGGCTGTACCTTAATTAAGACCACGGCCGCTTCCTTCCAACTCCTAGGCCTTTCCTATCCCATCGTCGCCATAAGACCTATCTGTGTCGGTGGGACGTAAAGCAACTAGCATTGGGATCAAAGCCATTGACTACGGTGGCAGATTGGGGTGATCAGCGCTAATCCTTATATTTCAGGAATATACTGGAATTATACCTTATTGCAAAACTATCTATCCAATAGGCATTCTGAAAATAAAAAAAAACAAATGATAATTCCAGAACAGACCCCTCGTTGATGCTAATTTCATTCAGCAGGATTCACATGATCAATTCATGGGGTCAATAACTGGCGCAAAAATGATTTTGATATTTTGAGATTTTGATGAAAATGTAATCATACTGATGACCAACGTGAATTTTACCACGTGTTTCTCCAGAGCCTGTTTCACTCGTGCCGTGCCCTCACTTCCGCCTACATGTGCACGCCCATTCATCGATTACGTCGTGTGGTGATACATATCCATTACCTGAGAACTTACTCAACCTGACAAGGCCATCCACAATAGCTTCCAAACCGGACTTGTAATGAGCGATCATTTTAATTGTTGCTAACACACAACCTTATGCGCTCAGATGGGCGTAAGATCATCTACATTACATCTCTCTCACTCGCCCAGGTCTGGAGCCACAGTGTGAGTTGCGACATCAATTGAGGGGACGTTAATCCATTATTATTATTATTATTATTATTATTATTATTATTATTATTATTATTATTATTATTATTATTATCTGACACCGGTGGGATATCACGCACTTTGAGAAGTGATCGAATTTATTATACATTTCCAGTGATATTATCATAGAACAATTATACATTTCCAGTGATATTATCATAGAACAGAGTTTCTAAGAAAATAATGTCTGTTGCTCACGGTAAAATTTTCTGTCAAATTCATTGTACAATAATTTAATTTTATAAAATTTCTGTTGCTCACGGTCAAATTCAAGTGTTATAAAACCTTTGATAAAACTTTTCATAAAATAGGACATGTTCTATTCCATAAAATTGATTTTACGAAACGAACCAATCAGCGAAGCTGACATCACGATGATGTTGGCGCTACGTCGTGAGAAGATTGTGAAGCTCGGTTGTAAACAAACACTTCTTTGTAAAATGGCAGGACCCGGGTGGACTAAGGAAGCTGTTAGTGTTTTACTGGACGAATACCAGAAATATCCATATCTGTACGAGGTTAAAACGCCTCTTTACCACAATAGAAATGCAAGAAGAGAGGCAGAAAGCACAATCGCCGAATTCCTATATGAATGCCGGTCTTCTAACCTCAACTAATTTTCGACCAACGACAGCAATCCTCTACCTTCTTCTCTTCTTTTGATCCAATCCCGAGTCCAGCATTTCCTGGAATTTCTTTTCTTCCTTCTTAACACCGTACAACATACAATTGCAGCTAAAGCAGCAAGTTTTGCTTTGTTTATTGGAGCCATACTCTCAAACACACTGTAAGTTGAACAGCTGATTCTTGGTTTATAAGTTTATCGATAGACGGCAGCACATATACATCTTAGTTCCGAAGTGAGTTCATAGATGGTCATCCCGATGTTTCCACGGATTTTATAAAATAATTTTACCGTGAGCAACACAACTTGTTTTCACCAAATTTTTATAAAATTAATTGTACAACAAATTTTACGAATCATTTTTACCGTGAGCAATAGGCATAATGAAACGGTTTTCGAACCACCCAGAACAATTTTACTGATAAGTTTTTAAATATTATTTTTCAACATAAATTATTCACTTCTGCGAACAAATATACATAAATTACTACAAAAATCTGTATAAATTAATTAAGAACAGTCTATATTCTACTGCATATATCATGACTATCTCTAAAGTTCTGACAGTTCTTCGATTCCACGCCAGAAGAAACCCAATGGTTTGAGATGAAGAAATCGTTAAACCAATTTTAAAGAACAGCTTCGCTATCAGAGAGAATTTCTCGAAGATGGTTGGATAGAGAATGGAAAGATGGAACTCTACTGGAGCAAGAGCTGGAAGAGGGAGGAAGTGTGTATGTTTGTGGAATGATGATGATTGTTGCTTAAAGGGGTCTAGCAGGGTCATCGGCCCTGTTTGTGGAATAACCTCCCAATAACCGCAATTTTAACGGCAGTAGTACTATGATATGATTAAAGAAGTGGAATCAGAGATAAGGCTTTTTGCGGATGATGTTATTCTGCAAAGAGTAATAAATAAGTTGCAAGAATGTGAGCAACTGCAAAATGACCTCGATAATGTTGTTAGATGGACAGTAGGCAATGGTGTGATGATAAACGGAGTTAAAAGTCAGGTTGTGTGTTTCAAAAATAGGAAAAGTCCTCTAAATTTTAATTACTGCGTTGATGGGGGTGAAAGTTCCTTGTGGGGATCACCGTAAGTACCTAGGTGTTAATATAAGGAAAGATCTTCATTGGAGTAATCACATATATGTGATTGGAAATAACGGTTACAGATCTCTGCACATGGTTATGAGGGTACTTAAGGGTTGTAGTTAGGATGTAAAGAAGAGGGCATATAAGTCTCTGGCAATACCCCAACTAGAGTATGGTTCCAGTGTATGGGACCCTCACCAGGTTTACTCTATTCAAGAACGGGAAAAAATCCAAAGAAAATCAACTCGATTTGTTCTGGGTGATTCCCGACAAAAGAGTAGCGTTAAAAAAATGTTGTGAAGTTTGGGCGGGAAGACTTGTGAGAAAGTAGACGAGCTGCTCGACTAAGGGTATGTTCTGAGCTGTCAGTGGAGAGATGGCGTGGAAAGACATTAGTAGACGAATAAGTTTGAGTGGTTTCTTTGTAAGTAGGAAAGATCACAATGTGAAGACAAAGTTGGAATTCGAGAGGACGAATTGGAGAAAATATTCGTTTATAGGAAGGGGAGTTAGGAATTGGAATAACTTACCAGGGGAGATGTTCAATAAATTTCCAAATTCTATGCTATCATTTAGGGAAACAACAGATAGGGAATCCGCCACTTGGGTGACTGCCCTAAATGCAGATCAGTAGTGAATGATTGATTGATTGATTGATTGATTGATTGATTGATTGATTGATTGATTGATTGATTGATTGATTGATTGATTGATTGATTGATTGAAGATGGGCTTTACCATGTTGCAGAATCATTTGATGGAGTCTTCTATGTACCATAATTCTAGAATTATTGTAGCTTAAAGACATCTGAGTTGTTAGTAATACATCTCAGCGGCGAAGGTTACATTCCTCGAAATCCGTTCATAACAGACGACACCCTTTCTCCCACCAGATGCTCACAATTATCTTCCGAGGAAGTGCACCAGCGTTTTGTAAAAATAAAAAAAAAACTTCTGTCTTAGGGCTCATCACTTCTTCCTTGTCCGGCTCCATGGCTAAATGGTTAGCGTGCTGGCCATTGGTGACAGGGGTCCCTGGTACGATTTCCGGCAGGGTAGGGAAATTAATCATCATTTGTTAATTTCGTTGAAACGGGGGCTGAGTGTATATGTCGTCTTCATCATCATTTCATCCTCATCACGACGCGCAGGTCGCCTACAGGGGTCAAATCAAAGGGCCTACACCTGGCAAGCCGAACTTGACTTCGGAGACTCCCGGCATTAAAAGCCATACGCCATATCATTTCATTTCATTTCATTTACTTCTTCCTTACTTGGTGTTGGAAGAAAGATGCCATATTTCGTTATCAGTAACAATCTAGTACTAAAACGAAAAGTTTTGAACGATGACAAGCAAGCAAACAACGCAAATGACAACGCACTTATTTTTGTTATCTTTTTTTTCCAGTACCCATGGATCCTATTTTTGAATTTTTCCCATGGAATTTAAAAGGGAATTCGATGGTTGAATGGACACATTTTCTGAGCTGACACACTCGTACGTTGGTCACTGGGAACTTCTTCTTTTTCTTTATATTTTTACCCTCCAGGGTCGGTACTCAGTGATGGATCCCACCTCTACCGTCTCAAGGGCAGTATCCTGGAGCTTCAGACTCTGGGTCGGGGGATACAACTGGGGAGGATGACCCGTACCTCGCCCAGGAGGCCTCATCTGCTATGCTGAACAGGGACCTTGCGCTGGGATGGAAAGATTGGAAGGGATAGGCAAGGAAGTGGGAAGGAAGCGGCCGTAGCCTTAAGTTAGGTACCATCCCGGCACTTGCCTGGAGGAGAAGTGGGAAACCATGTAAAACCAATTCCAGGATGGTTGAGGTGGGAATCGAACCCACCTTTACTCACTTGACCTCCCGAGGCTAAGTGAACCCCGTTGCAGCCCTCGTTCCAATTTTCGAATTTCGTGGCAGAGTTGGGAATCGAACCCGGGCCTCCGGGTTTGGCAGCTTATCACACGAACCACTACACCACGGAGGCGAACCACTGTGAACTTATGCGTTCAAATTGCCTTCGTCAAAGCAGTGTGGGTTATGTAGACGAAAGGTATCCACGAAATGTCACTGTAATATTTGTCCCAAATGGAATATAATAATTCATTTTACTCAAATGAAGTGTAAAATCTGCGGTAAATTAAGAAATAGTACGAAATATTTTACTTGCAGGGAATAATATGGATACATATAGTACGCGAACCTTTTCTTGATGCCTGAGCTCCCTAGTGCTGAATCGGAATTTGGTATCAAGAAAAGGTTCGCGTACTATACTTTACTACCTTACAACTATTTTTTTCTGCTACGTCGCAGCGCTTCCGTAGGTGTTTTGTTTGACACTTTCGTGTGGGATGTCTTTGCTCACTGAAGTTGTTTGAATTAATTACATGTCGTTTTCTTCATGTTGCTCATTCGTTTTGTGCCCTAACTCATTCATTAAATGATATATTTAATGGTCCAGGGCTCATGCTATTTTCCTTTCAACAAACAAGTAATATATTAATTGGTCCAGGGATCATGCCATTTTGCTGTTTGAACTGCCCGCGCTAGTCATATGGACAAGGATAATGACAATTCACAGACATAGCACTCCCATTCGTCGGTTCTAGCCCTGGACATCAAGACAGAAACAAAAGACGGCACGAGCAGCGGAATACAATATAAAGGAGTCCTGTCTACGGCTCGTATTCTTTTCTTTCTTTTTCTTTTTTTTCTATTTGCTTTACGTCGCACCGACACAGATAGGTCTTATGTCGACAATGGGATAGGAAAGGCTTAGGAATTGGAAGGAAGCAGCCGTGGCCTTAATTAAGGTACAGCCCCAGCATTTGCCTGGTGTGAAAATGGGAAACCACGAAAAACCATTTTCAGGGCTGCCGACAGGGGGGGGGTACGAACCCACTACCTCCCGGATGCAAGCTCACAGCTGCGCGCCCCTAACCGCACGGACAACTCGCCCGGTCTACGGCTCGTAAGTACGTATATATATTACTCTAGATATTTCTCTACTAACGACGGTTTTTCTTAATTTACCGCGGATTTTTCACTTTGTTGGTGTAAAAGCAATTATTATATTCCATTTGGGACAATAATTATTACAGTGACATTTCGTGGATACCTTTGGTCTACATAGCCGCCGTGTGCCTTCTTTTTACGTCGAGAATCATTCACATCAAAATATTTCTCTTGGAATAAGAAAATATACTTTGTGCCACACTATACTGTACCCACCGAGCTCGATAGCTGCAGTCGCTTAAGTGCGGCCAGTATCCAGTATTCGGGAGATAGTAGGTTCGAACCCCACTGACGGCAGCCCTGAAAATGGTTTTCCGTGGTTTCCCATTTTCACACCAGGCAAATGCTGGGGCTGTACCTTAATTAAGGCCACGGCCGCTTCCTTCCCACTCCTAGCCCTTCCCTGTCCCATCGTCGCCATAAGACCTATCTGTGTCGGTGCGACGTAAAGCAACTAGCAAAAATACACACACATATATATATATATAGTGCCCTTGCAAAGGCACCAAATGCGGTGATCTTTCTTCCTCTGTGCACCGGCTGCTCCTGTAAATAATGACATTTAAATGATACTCACCGCTGCATGTAGACTCTTCTTCCTCAGTCGCGGTGCGTCCGAAAATATCCCACGGGTTGATAGGCCACACGTCCATCGGGGAGTGAGGAAATGAAAAGATGGGGTAAACTATAAATGACGGTACCCAAAGACTGAATTAAAATTTAAATAAATAAACTGATTTATTGAGCAAAGTGCAAAGTGCAAAATTGAAAAATAACTGGAGAAAAAAAAATAAACAAAGTGAAATGAAATAGAAATTTAAAAAAAAATTAGAAGATCTACCTTACAATAACTCAATTATCTGCCTAATAAAATTGACTGAAGTTCGATCAAATTTAAATTATTCCGATTACGTCGATACTGTCTCCATGACGATGACGTGAATAAATTCAAAAAAACTCTGGTCAGAAACATACCACCTCATTTGAAATACAGAATTGTAGTACATTGAAAAAAGTCTATCAAAATAAACTAGTGTAGTTAATTAATTAATTGGTTAAGTCGTCAAATCAACACTGACTCAGAGGTGTTTATCAAATATTTAACACATGTGACTCAGTTGGGAAACACCCAACTTTAAATAATCATGGACTGCACTAACCATGTGTGACAAATAAGAGAAAGAATTTAAAGAAAACAACCATGAACATTGTACTTCATCTACCACATAACCATTGCCACATTCTAAACTACTCGTGGTTGAAAGACAAGAAAATTATTGAAACATGAACCTGAGTGTTACAATCACTCATTTAATTACTTAAACCTCACTTGCATGACTGTGATAGCCTGGACTTCTTAAAATATTCAAATGATTAGGCCAAGTGCCTCATGTTTACATCTCAAATGAAAGCGATCCTTTTACATTATTAATTTTACTCAATTTGCCGCTGCCTGCATTTTCATTACGAACTCATTATTTGTGGTACCACCACTAGATGGAGGCAGATCCCATCTCATTTACCTCATTCATTGCGGCAGTTATGATACAACTGGTTTATTGAAGATCGCTTCATTTTCCTAATTGAAACGTAGTGGATTTCTAAGGCTTGGTAATTACTGAATGTCTGGTATGAGCATACCACTACTATGGTTTTGACTATGAACTAATCGATGATCTCTTATCCTAACACATGAAATCTTATTTACATAAATGAACCTGTTAATGGAGAAACACTGCTCCAACAACAACAAAAAAATACTGAAATCAAAAATAGCCTAACTACACCTATCTATTTACATCAATTAATACAAACAATTCACGTATGATCAGATCCTAACATAACACGGTGGTAAAAAATACACAAAGAAAGAATAATAATAAACAAATCTAGATCCCAACATCGCTGCCTGCTGAAAGTTAATAAAAATAAGTAAATAAAATGCGCACATATCGGAGTCTAAAGGAATTTTTTTTACCCAGCTACAAGTAGCAACTATATTGTGAATTTGATGGCAATCTTCTAACCTCAGACGAAAAATATCTGGCCATGACGCTATTCAGCCTTTATGGACAATAATTACTGGTAATACATGTCATCCATGATTCTACATGACTGTCAAAATACACATTGATTCGTCGCTCCGCTCACATATTACCTCGTACTTTAACTCGCATATTTTCCGAGCATCTACTTTCCCTGGAAACTATTTGAAACAATACAGGCTTCTGCCTACAATCATAATCCATGTCGTTACATATTTAACACTCTAGGTTAAATTATTCATCTCTCAATTCTATTTACTCATCATTACTCTCGACGTAGTAACTCATAATACGGCCTCGCTCATATCCGGCGGGCGAAATATCTGTCGTGCACATCTCTATTTCTTACGACACTGTTCATGACATGGTCCAAATATCACATTTCCATTATCAACACAGATCATCAGGGATATTATTCACTTAGCTCGATCTTTAGATCATTCTCTGCTTCACATATTACAAAATATCAGAGCTGACTTATCAATGGCTTCCTGTCACTAACTGTTTACTAAAATGACGAGATTGCCTCTCAAAACCACGGCTATTGAAAATGTGTAACCGCAATTACACACAGAAATAAATATTCGCGAGTCAACCAAATCGTCGCAAAAATACACGGTATAAGAGCTACCGGAAACGGTCATCTGAATGATGATTACACAACATGAAACAAACTGAATGCGCAAGTAGCAAAAGTAAGCATTAAAATCAACAAGGCGGCATCTACAAAATCATAACTTCAACAGAAATATCGCTCATAACTAACGTTATAATAACGTGATTATTATTATTATTAATCTGCATTACACTTATTTAAATCTCATAAGATAGCATTCTAATCTGTCAAAGTGACTTACTACAAAATGATCCATAAATATTATGCAAACACATTTACGTAAAGAGAGTACGCAAATAACCCTAGCTCACACTTATTATTATTATTATTATTATTATTATTATTATTATTATTATTATTATTATTATTATTACGTGAATTATTTACAATCCTATCTAACAGTCTAAGCTACATTTGATCATCGATTGGTTCATAGTCCTACATATTTATTTATACATTGTTGTTCATTACCTTGGTGCTGGAGGCAGGTTGGATCATCCTCCGGGCTCTGTCATGATGAATTAGAATTCCATCTTGAAGCTGATGTGGTATTCCGAATAATCACACACGCATACTTGATACATTTTTATAAAGGCGTTACACACGTTCACATTTACATAAACACTCGCATTTTCTAGCACTTCAATGAAGATTATACAATAGCACTACATAAACACCTGACGTGAAGTCGAAAGTTTTCTCTCCGCTACCTGCCTGGCGTCGTACTGTGACTCACACACCCCTCTCAGTTTGTTTGTTTGTTTAAGGCTTACCGGTTGTTCACCTCTTCGGAACATAACAGTGTAGTCAAGGTCTTAACACCGCGGCCTTCCATTAATGAAACAAAGTCATTCTCCTCCCTGTAACTGCTTTCACTAATTTCTCCCCCGTAACATCTCGCTTGCCATGACAGTTCATTGAAAGTGATGAAAACAAGCTAAAAGAACTGTTTCCAATGATGTGTGGAGAAATTTTATACTAATCGTCCTCCAAAATAAAAGAATAAAATGGCCTTTCAACAAATATCCAAACTACACGTGGATTAGAAAAAATTTATGCAGTTACGTGTTGCGACATGTTCCTTTGTCCCTCTCGGTTGGTTGTGTAAGTTCATTTAAGGCAAGTGTTGAAAAGTGTAGCTATTGCCTGATTATCTCTGCATAAATTCAAATAAAATAAAAGTTTGTTAAAGCGTTCATTTCTCCTGAAATATTACTCTCCCAAGTAAATACATGGCTCACTCGAATGCCAACAAGTGTCTCTGATCGCGTTCCTACCAGCCTCAGAATTCACAAAAGAAAAGTTCGAACAAGACTGAACTCACTCCGTACAAGAGTGAATTAGACATCAACACGTCTGGATTAAACACCAACTAACTGACTGAACATTCACCACTCTGCTCGTTGGTTTTGTAAACAGTTCTCCCCCCACTTCAAAAATAGTTCTGTGGAAGGGATGTGGCGTAGTAATCTTGCACTTGGGACCGCTTTATCATACGTCCGTAGGTTAAAGCTTCAAAAAAATATGTACAAAATCTTCCTAATTTCGGTCTGACTTACTTGTTATATTGCGGCGTGGGAAATGATCACAGGGTAATCCGTACGACGGCGCGCGTCACCGGCGTTATTTTCTTCCTGCGAATGGTCTCTTCCCGCCATGATGGTTCAGTTACTGAGCAATACCACTCTTCCGTGTAAAGCTAAAATTTTCTTAATTAACCAATAATTAATCACACATTTGCACCGATAAATTTTCAAATATTATTAGGAAGTCAGGACACTGTTTTTCCACAACTACTCCGGGATCCAAATAGCGAAATACTGGCTGTAGATTCCCGCTATGACAAAACATTTAAATTTGCAATTTTGTGATTGGCTGAGACGTTCGCGTTCTCCGCAGCATGGATGCTTCCATTTTCTGCCAAGGGTTGACGGGTATTATCGTTTTCTCTCTTGCACTTCTAAGTAGGTCAGGCTCAACGCGTGATTTTCCCATGAGAACCAAGTAGAAAGTTCCCACTCCTGTCGGCACCATAAACTTTATTGGATGTACCACTTAGGCCAGGTATATGTTGTTCGTGCCATGAGAAAAGTTTTGCGGACCTCCTTGCCGTCTGACCGGCGCCAGAATGTTGCTTTGTAACTGCCAGCTTTCACAGCCTACTGTTGTATTCCAATATGCGAATTATTCAACTTTTAATTCATACATTAATTACGCAAAATCGCTTATGGGTGCAATATATATATATATATATATATATATACACACACACTGTACCTGATGGTGTTCTCCCCGTAAACAGCCAAAACTGATTATTGCGGCCTCCGATACCATTCCTCCTCAGTCAAACTCAAAAAGACGGTATGCGAGAGCTATTCCGTTTAGTTCCATCCAATACTATTGCCTCAGTCTGTAAATAGCAACTTTCTGAAAGTTTCAAAATCCAGTGTATATATTCACTAGCACAACGTAATGAATACACCTCGACAAGTTCCGTACAGAACCCTGTTGCCACGAAAGGCAAACATGCTGCAAATTTACTCATCAAATAAACGTAATGTCCGTCTCTGTGGTGTAGTGGTTAGTGTGATTAGCTGCCACCCCCGGAGGCTCGAGTTCGATTCCCGGCTCTGCCACGAATTTTGAAAAAAGGTACGAGGGCTGGAACCGGGTCCACTCAGCCTCGGGAGGTCAACTGAGTAGAGGTGGGTTCGATTCCCACCTCAGCTATCCTGGAAGTGGTTTTCCGTGGTTTCCCACTTCTCCTCCAGGCAAATGCTGGGATGGTACCTAACTTAAGGCCACGGCCGCTTCCTTCCCTCTTCCTTGTCTATCCCTTCCAATCTTCTCATCCCCCCGTAAGGCCACTGTTCAGCACAGCAGGTGAGGCCGTCTGGGCGAGGTATTGGTCTTTCTCCCAAGTTGTATCCCTTGACCCAATGTCTCACGCTCCAGGACACTGCCCTTGGGGCGGTAGAGGTGGGATCCCACTCTGAGTCCGAGGGAAAAACCAACCCTGGAGGGAAAACAGATAGAGAAAGAAAGAAATAAACGAATTATAAAGCAAATTAAAAGAGCGTCTTGGAGATATCTGATAGACTCGATAAAACTAATGAAACCACTCATATTTTCGTTTTAGCGTTCTTGGCGTCAATTGGGAACTTGGGGCGAGCTAGCGAGTGGTCGGCTGTTACAAGAGCTCTATAGTACCTTAGCGATGAAGTACGTAATTAATGTCCGGCTCCATGTCTAAATGGTTAGCGTGCTGGCATTTGATCCAGAGGGTCTCGGGTTCGACTCACGGCCGGGACGAGGATTTTAACCTTAATTGGTTAATTCCAATGGCTCGAAGGCTGGGTGTGTGTGGCGCATTGCGTATTCAGCATTAGAGATCATCCTAGGTAGGGGCCGCATCTTCTTAGACATGCAGGTCGCCTAATAGGCCATACGCCATGATGATTATTATTATTATTATTATTATTATTATTATTATTATTATTATTATTATTATTACCAAGTTAATACTTAATTAAGTTCATTTTTGTATGTGTGTGTGATTACTTCTTAGTTTAGTGGGTTTTTTTTTGTAGTACAGTAATTGATATTAGTGATATTTATTTAAATTTTACCGCAGGTGTCCAAGTTGATAATGCGTTGTAGGATAGGTTTTACTCTGTTTCGATTTTTCGGTAAGGTTTTGATGTCCGCCGCTGCGGTGTAGTGGTTAGCGTGATAAGCTGCCATCCCCCCCCCCCCCCGAGGCCCGAGTTCGATTCCCGGTTCTGCCACAAAATTTGAAAAGTGGTACGAGGTCTGGAACCGGGTCCACTGAGCCTCGGAAGGTCAACTGAGTAGAGGTGGGTTCGATTCCCACCTCAGCCATCCTGGAAGTGGTTTTCCGTGGTTTCCCACTTCCCCTCCAGGTAAAATGCCGGGATGGTACCTCACTTAAGGTCATGGCCGCTTCCTTCCCTCTTCCTTGTCCAACCCTTCCAATCTTCCCATCCCCCCACAAGGCCCCTGTTCAGCATAATAGGTGAGGCCGCCTGGCCGAGGCACTGGTCCTCCTCCCCAGTTGTACCCTGACCCAAATTCTGAAGCTCCAGGACACTGCCCCTGAGGCGGTAGAGGTAGGATCCCTCGCTGAGTCCGAGGGAAAAACCAACCCTGGAGGGTGAGCAGATTAAGAAAGAAAGAAGTTTTTTGATAGATACTGATGATGATGATGCTTGTTGTTTAAAGGGGCCTATCGTCTAAAGTCATCGGCCCCTTGATAGATACTTACAAAGACAGGTATGTTATAAGGAATTTGTAACTTCCGCAGCGTTTACATTCGTACAGGAAATAGACACAGGATCTCCAAGAGAAATTTACCTGTTCCATATGTCA
This sequence comes from Anabrus simplex, assembly GCF_040414725.1. Lineage (NCBI taxonomy): Eukaryota > Metazoa > Arthropoda > Insecta > Orthoptera > Tettigoniidae > Anabrus > Anabrus simplex. The sequence goes on along the minus strand of NC_090266.1, from coordinate 743,428,836 downwards.
CGAGGGTAATAATTTCTTTAAATAGTACGATTCCTTTGTAATCTTTGTTTAAAGAAAAAATCAACTGAATATACAGTATTTCACTGGCAAAATAGTTAACAGTCGTTGTATTGTTACCGATTATTGACGCTCTTCGTATTCAAATATTGCATTGTTAGCTGCATATGGTTGAGAACAAAGGGTACAGTGTATCATGATTTAGCAAAGCAAAAAGCAAAGTCATCTCCGTACAGGTCATGAAGGTCCACTATCCGTAACCTCGGCACATAATGGGGTACAGTGGTTAGCTCTATACCCGGCCGCCTTTGCCCACAGGAATTAACCTGGTACTCATCTTTTGTGTAGGCTCAGTGAACCTCAGGGCCATGTGCACCTCCGGAAGTGGAAATATCGTTTTGTAAATTTTACGACTTCCTGACGGGGATTCGAACCCACGTCCTTCCGGGCGAACCGAGCGCGCCTTTACCGCCTCGGCCAGGCAGCCCCTTTATCATGATTAGCCCACTGTATTATTGCGTAATATTTATCTACTAGAGAGCCTCCGTGGCTTAGACGGCAGCGCGTCGGCCTCTCACCGCCGGATACCGTGGTTCAAATCCCGGTCATTCCATGTGAGATTTGTGCTGGACAAAGCGGAGGCGGGACAGGTTTTTCTCCGGGTACTCCAGTTTTCCTTGTCATCTTTCATTCCAGCAACACTCTCCATTCTCATTTCGTACCATCTATCAGTCATTAATATCCATCTCTTTGGGAGTGGCGACTCCATCGTAATAATAGCCTATATATGATTCATTCATTACATCCCTGACCCGGTCAATGACTGGAAAACAGGTTGTAGGTTTTCATTTTTCATTTTCATTTATCTACTATGGTAAAAATCTCTCTTCTGTCAGCGCGTAGGTAGAAAAAGAATAATAACCCGACTAAGTACCAAGTATTTTAGTTTTAACTCTAGTTCTATTGTTTCAGTTAACCTGTTATAATTAGGATACGCCTAATTGCGGTTGAAAATTGTTGTGTAGTGATTTTATTAAAAAATAGTATCTTACCTGGTATATTCGTGTATACCCTTGTGTACTGCAACCCATTCGACATTTCAGCATTTAACTAAACGGCAGTTTTTATATCTACAAGAGCATAGTAGGGTAAAATAAAATTAAAAAAACCAAACCCCATGGCACGACAGCCTGTGAAGGGCCTTGGCCTACTAAGCGACCGCTGCTCAGCCCGAAGGCCTGCAGATAACGAGGTGTCGTGTGGTGAGCACGACGAATCCTCTCGGCCGTTATTCTTGGCTTTCTAGACCGGAGTAGGGTAAAATCTTACTAATAATCTGTCTACGCATTTAGTTAAGTAGTTCTTGCGAATTTCAAATTTGAATTGCAATATTAATTTCTGCTTGCGCGTTGTAGTAACCTAGTGCAATTACGGCACGTATGAACGCAGTTTATAATTACTGTAGTGTAGTTGTTTTATTAGAAATTAGGGTGCTTATTTTATTATTGCGAAATATTTGTGTAGCAGAAGAAATCTTTTTCTTTTTTTACAATTTCTCTCACGTCGCACGACACAGATAGGTCTTATGGTGACGAGAGGAAAGGCTTAGGAGTGGGAAGGAAGCGGCCGTGGCCTTAAGGTACAGACTGGTGTGAAAATGGGAAACGACGGAAAACCAACTTCAGGGCTGCCGACAGTGGGGCTCGAACCCTCTATCTCCCGGATGCAAGCTCACAGCTGCGCGCCCCTAACCGCACGGCCAACTCGCCCGGTGAGAAATATCTCTCTAGAAACTTAGCTCTACTGCTGTTAATTAGGACAGGCTTAACTACAGTTTAGAATTGTGTAATTCTTGTGTATTCTTTCGACGAAGGTTGTACCTTAATTAATGCCACGGCCGCTTACTTCCCACTCCTAGCCCTTTGCTATCCCGTCGTCGCCATAAGACCTCTCTGTGTTGGTCCGACGAACTGGTACAAAACAGTGTTTCTTGTGCTCCCTCACCTTGTATGAAGACTAATGTTGTCACTAGCTTCTTATTTATGTATCATGTACTCCTTGTAATAATAATAATAATAATAATAATAATAATAATAATAATAATAATAATAATTGTACCGGGCGGTACACCTCCACGCCGCTAGTTCAAATATTGCGCCAATTTAAACTCCTCTGCAGGGGAAGTTTGGAACCTTGAAAAACTGAACTAATTCTACTATTTCTTAAAAGATGTCACTACGGTAAATGGTGTAATTTTGAAATTTTCTGAACTGTGTCTATTCCGACGTGTTTTTGTTTACTATCTAGTAAGAAGTGTGGACGTCCTCTTCTAGATGTCACTGCCTAAGAACTATAATTATGCACCCTAGTGCGAAATGAGGGAACTGTTTTTCAAGAAATTTGGTATTCATAAGTTTGTTCTTTGTTAAATGTCTTTCATTCATTTTTTGGGTTGGCAGTATAACCCTTCTCTTTCCGCCAGTTTTGAATTTAACCAATCAGTAATTTCTGTAATTAATTTTCCTCCAATCATAGCTTTCTTCCTCAGGTTTCCATGTGTAATTCCTAGTCTACCAATAAAGTTGAAGGGGTGTGTCTATTCATTCTTGAAAGGTCTCGAATTTTCCACGAGGGTATAAAAACTGCTGATTTTCTTGTCTCCGGGCCACTTCATCGACAACTTGCTTAGTGTGTGATTATGTAGCAGGGGGCGGGAAGCTCCTCTTTCTTCGGGCAGCAGTTCATCAACAAGGTAATGGCCTATTAACATCTTTATTTCTTGCTAGCTCAGCAGTTTTAACTCTCGGGGGAAGGTTCGAATCCTTTTCAATATAAACCTTACTATATTCATGTAAATTAACCGCAATTTGGGATAGAGAGTGCTTAACCCTCTCGAGCTCCCACTCATGTTGTTTTGAGGTGACTACGTTTTCATACCCGATTTTCTTCTCTTCTTAGTGTAATAAATTATTATTCTACGAGTCACCTCCCTAGTATGGGATTAGCCCCTGTATAACTGGCCGAGTGCCACCTAGGTTTTAAGAAGTTTCATGTAGGAGTGCAAGCTACGCCTTCAGTCAATTTGGTTTTTTGGGCCATTTAATTAACCCAGAGTTTGTTTTCTTCATGTGAAGGCCCTGTAGGTTGGGTACAAGATACCCCTGTTTCACTGTATGTGTGCCTTAAGGGCAGGTAGGAATGAAGTTTGTTGTAGCCTTTGATAGGCTTGTCAAATTGAGAGCGGGTCTGCTCTTTTTCTCTTAACATTGTAATTAGGAGCAAGTGCTCCTCGGACTTAGGGGTTTTCTGCCCTTCAGCTATGGTGGTTGTGAGCTGAGAGCTCAGGAATTAAACTTGGGGCTCGAAGCCCAAATCTTGTAACGACTGTAATCTGTAAATTCTTAAATTGTTGATCTGCTCCTTGGTACCTGTTACACCTTTGTTATTTGTTGTCATTTGTTGATTTTGTAAAAGAAAATATAACCTTTGTTAAAGTTTTAAATTACCTTTAATTCTGTAGTTGAGACCTATTCCCGCCCGCACCTTCTTTCACCTCTAACTACCACGGATAACTCCGTAACAATAATAATAATAATAATAATAATAATAATAATAATAATAATAATAATAATAATAATGTTATTTGTTTTACGTCCCACTAACTACTCTTTTACGGTTTTCGGAGACTCCAAGGTGCCGGAATTTAGTCCCGCAGGAGTTCTTTTACGTGTCAGTAAATCTACTGACACGAGGCTGACGTATTTGAGCACCTTCAAATACCACCGGACTGAGCCAGAATCGAACCTGCCAAGTTGGGGTCAGAAGGCCTTGTTGTTGTAAGAAACCTAGTGGTCTCACTAGAGTTTTACTGCCAAAGAAACAATACTCTTTGTCATCATGCCTCTGTTATGCAGACGCATTAAAGCAGTGCAACTGACGAGTAGGGTTTCTGCCGGCGTAGGCCCTGCCGCCTGTGTGTGTAGCTGCAGGACGACATTCCAACGACTAGCCACGGGCCGGAGGGATGTTCCAACCCTACAGGCTCGCACCTTGGGTGAGCTAGAGGGAGGGAACGAGGTGAAGTAGGTCGCACTCACTCAAGTGACGGGCCGAAGTTCAGCTGCGTCAGACTTACCATTGTTATAACAAATGCAATGAATCCTATTCACTTCAATTGGTTAACAAATGTTTATTTAACACGCGATGCAAGACTATAATTGTCTCCATAGTTAATTATGAGTCTAAATGACTTGTGGTAACAAGATGTGTGAGGATGCTATAAAAAATGTTACGGTCGGTTCACTGGACTTGCTGTGTCAGTAGGCAGTAGCAAGTTTACCGCTTCTCAGTCAGAGCTTGGGCAATAATAATATTATGCAGCATATTTTTAAAATATTTTCAATTGCCATAAATATATATATTATTTTGCTATTTGCTTTACGTCGCACCGACACAGATAGGTCTTATGGCGACGATGGGATAAGAAAGGCCTAGGAAGTGCCTGGTGTGAAAATGGGAATCCACGGAAAACCATCTTCAGGGCTGCCGACAGTGGGACTCGAACCCACTATCTCCCGATTACTGGATGCTGGTCAACCTTAAGCAACTGCAGCTATCGAGCTCGGTGCCATAAATATTAAGAGACGTCGGATTCTTCTGTCTTAATCTGCTTACCCTCCAGGGTCGGTTTTTCCCTCGGACTCAGCGAGGGATTCCACCTCTACCGCCTCAAGGGCAATGTCCTGGAGCTTCAGACTCTGGGTCGGGGGATACAGCTGGGGAGGATGACCCGTACCTCGCCCAGGCGGCCTCACCTGCTATGTTGAACAGGGGCCTTGCGGGGGATGGGAACACTGGAAGGGATAGACAAGGAAGAGGGAAGGAAGCGGCCATGGCCTTAAGTTAGGTACCATCCCGGCATTTACCTAGAGGAGAAGTGGGAAACCACGGAAAACCTTTTCCAAGATGGCTGAGGTGGTAATCGAACCCACCTCTACTCAGTTGACCTCCCGAGGCTGAGTGGACCCCGTTCCAGCCCTCGTACCAATTTTCAAATTTCGTGGCAGAGCCGGGAATCGAACCGGGCCTCCAGTGGTGGCAGCTAATCACGCTAACCACTACATCACAGAGGCAGACCCATTTATTTCTTCTTTTAAAATATTGTACAAGGTAAACACAGCAAATTATACAACAAAATATACATCACATAAACATATTCTTCTTGTGGGCAATATGTTTAGTGTATTGGCATTGTGCTGAGTCCTTGAAGCACTGCTTTATTAATACTACACTTGTGATTGGGTCCGCCTATGTAGCGTGACGGTTAGTGTTATTAGATGCCGTCCTCGGGGGTGCAGGTTCGATTCCCGTTACTGCCAGAAATTTAAGAATGGCATGAGGGCTGGTATGTGGTTGAAATGGTACATGCAGCTCACCTCCATTGGGGGTGTGCCTGAAAAGAGCTGCAACACCTCGGGATGAGGACACGAATTTACCTTTTACTTGTGTTTCACACTTTAAACAATTATATTGACTCCAGAAGAACAGAAAAGCACTTCACATCAAACGTTCTTGCCAAGGAAATATTTGGCATAATAGTAATAAGGAAACTGAACAGTTCTCGTGTCTAAAATACTTTGACACTAAGTTAATATTTAACGTGTTGATAATACACAGGCCGCCTCTGTGGTGTAGTGGTTAGTGTGATTAGCTGCCACCCCCGGAGGCCCGAGTTCTGTCACGAAATTTGAAAAGTGGTACGAGGGCTGGAACGGGGTCCACTCAGCCTCGGGAGGTCAACTGAGTAGAAGGGGTTCGATTCCCACCCCAGCCATCCTCGAAGTGGTTTTCCATGGATTCCCACTTTCTCCTCCAGGCAAATGTCGGGATGGCACCTAATTTAATGCCACGGCCGCTTCTTTCCTCTTCCTTGTCTACCTCTTCCGATCTTCCCATTCAATCCCCCCCCCCCACAAGGCCCCTGTTCAGCATAGCAAGTGAGGCCACCTTGCGAGGTAATGGTCCTCCTTCCCAGTCGTATCCCCGACCCAAAGTGTCACGTTCCAGGACACTGCCCTTGAGGTGGTAGAGGTGGTATCCCTCGCCGAGTCCAAAGGGAAAATCAACCCTGGAGGGTAAACAGATTAAGAAAGATAATACACAGGTATGCGAGTTAATTAATACTGACATTATTATGAATCCAAGCTGAAATGAAGGTATGATGGTGAATAACGTCATATGAAATCAATCTGTCATGCTGTGGACAGCCTATGTAACAACAGCAGGCGTGGAACGATGTCCTGATCTTGTCATTGATCATCCTAGCAAGTTTCATCGCAGTCGATCTGGTCCAACTCAGACAGATCCCTTGTTAACTATACAGTTTCTTAGAGATAAATTACGTAGATGTGACGATAAATACATTGCAATATGAGAGTTCAGAAAGTAGCACTATTAACTACATACGTCAATGGGAAAGTAACGAATGGAAATAGACTTGACAAGACGTGCTGAGCGACACTACCTTGAAGGTATTATCAGTAATAAGATACCATGATTCAGCATAATAACGTCCTTCGTACGATACTAAAGTAGCCACAACTTTTGACGCACGAGAGTCGCTGCAAAATTAACATCGTCACTTTATCTCTCACTCTTCTGTAGAGGCTAACGATGTACGGTATGTTGCAACTAGTACATAAGCTTGTCTTCTACAGTCGAAATTACTATCTATAAAGTAATTGGAAATTCTAAGTGGATAATTAACATATATTCCGAATAAAAGTTTCACTTTCCAGGTTTTATGCGGCAGTCGGATGGAATCGAAATATGTATTGTAGTATTTCCTTCCAAATCACAGTGAGTGCAGTTGTAGCTCGGAGTTGCACTTTGACGTCTATGGATCTGCGTACTCTTGAGAAAGCCACAAACAACTGTCCAACAGGAATCACCATCAACAGCGTCATAAGCCCTCACTCCATATGAGAACTGCGGATAGGTTTGGAATCTAATCCAAGCTTTTGGCAATCATTCTAGTGATCAGAAATTCTATAACACCACCTCTCATACCATGCCGCCCAACATTCCAATAGTAACAATATTTTGAACGAACGGGACTGTTCGATTGCCAGACCATATGACTTGACGCGTAGCGACCATGGCCACCAGGTGAGTTTCTCTAACTCGTACTTATCGATAGAGATAAATCCCAGAACGAAAAAAAAAGATAATTCATTTTACTAAAATATAGTATTTGTCACTGAACAGATCTGGTATGATGATGATCATTGCATTATTCTGCTAACCCATAACTAGTACGAGTTTATGTCCCTCAAATAGGCTATATTTGTGGAAGGCAACATAAGCCAGGATGTACGCCGATAGACAGCTGTGTACCTACATTATCATAGCGAATATGCGACAACGACTTCCCTGATATAAACGTATTTTTCTTGTAAAGAAGACATAACAATGTATAACTGGTACCTATTCCAGCTTTTGAAACCTTCTTGTTTTCTCAATATCGCTGTGAATGACAGACAGAATTAGGGATTTTATATCGTATATATATTATCTTCCTATTCGATATTTTTAACGTCTCAGTAACACAAGTGGTTCTTCGGCGACGCGGGGGTAGGACAGGGTTAATACTGTGGAAATAGAGGCCATGCCTTAATACGGTCTTGACATTTCTCGTGTGTATGGAAATCGGGATAGACCCCACTATCTCCCGAATTCAAAAATACAGCTTCACGACCCGTAACGCGTGTCTTCCCATTACAGGCAATTAGAGGCATATTATGCTCATTTGTCAGTGTGATATAGCTCAGCAAGGCAAATCCCTTAAAAAGCAAGCTAAAATTTTACGTGGATGTCCATACCGCAAACAAAGCCACGGTATCATAGGAACGTGTTTTTTCAGTTCAAAAATTTCACATGCATTGGCCGGGAGTCGAACCCTAGCCGCCTTGGTGAGAAGCCAGTGTCTATGACAGTCAGCTATTACGTTCCCTAGCAAAGCCTTTTCTGTATGGACCATGAAGAGCCCTGAAAGTGTAGAAGGTAAATGCTTTCACCACTCGAAACTTCAGCACTTTCAAGAGGAAGTTACATGTATGGAATCATCAAATTCGTTCAAATTTTCTAAAATTGATCTATGTAAAAAATAAACAGATACGGGTCCTAGGGTTAGTGCCATTCGCCCTTATTTAACGCGAAACTGACCCTTCAAATTGAACAGCCTACGTTACCTGTTGGCAATTTGCGCGTGAGGATCTTTAGCGGCACTGCGTTCAGCGTCCCTGATTTACGCGGGCGTCTCGGGGTCAAGGTGCCTCAGCATTTCATTTGTTTACTTTTTATTTTCTTCTCCCTTTTACTGTTAACTTTCTAACCACTGGTGCAGTTTTGATGAGAGATGGAGAGAGAGTGAAACACGTTCTATAACGACTAAAAAGAGCACACAAAAAAGTACTCATGCTATGAATTGTTTGGAGAAAATGTTATTTACGATGTTAATAGTACTAGTTTTCCCTATCTTTCCTTGGCAATTTCATAAATCACTGTGGAGTTAGGGGTCTATGTGAGGAGATAAGTATACAAAGTGATACAGCTTAAAAGATAATAAAATACTGGCAGAGGTTAAAGAGGGAAAAACTGAAGTCAGCGTACCAACTCTACACGATTGTTGCTGAGTAAACAAGGTGAAAATGATGTTAAACAGAATAGGAATGGGAGACTGCTGGGATAAGTGAGTTCAGGATGAAGAAAAGGTGCTGAGTAGGAAATTTAACCACTAGAGAGTGAAAGATATTGAGAAGCAAAAAGTTACTCAAAATTCTACAAAATTAGCAAAAAATTGAAAATAAAGAAAGACTTACGAATAGAGTAGTAAGAAGTGTGGCGTGGTGGTTAATGGGCATCTACAAGCATGAAGTACAAAAAGAGGAAGATGACGAGAATCGCTTATTATGCAGAAAAAAGTACATCTGTTGAGAATGTGTAGAGAGATAAACTCAATTAGGGTCGAATATCTGGATAACAAGTCTAAAGCAAATATAGAAAAAAGAAAGAAAGAAAGAAAGAAAGAAAGAAAGAAATAAGTAATTCTATACAACTGTAAAATTATTAAAATGAAAGAAGGAAGGCAAAATTATTTCTCATTATAAGAGAAAAGAAAAAGAAAATACATTAAAATTAGTACTATTGTAATGCAAATAATGAAGTGTAAGATACATGTTTTCCTAGAAGATAACACTGTTTTAACATCTAGTACAAAAAAATACCTCCTCTGTGGTGTAAAGGTTAGTGTGATTAACTGCTGACCCCAGAGGCCCGAGTTCGATTCCCAGCCCTGCCACGAAATTTGAAAAGTGGTAGAGGACTGGTACGCGGTCCACTCAGTCTTGGGAGGTCTACGGAGTAGAGGGAGGTTCGATTCCCACCTCAGCCATCCTCGAAGCGGTTTTCCGTGGTTTCCTATTCCTTCTCCACACACATGCCGGGATAGAACCTAACTTAAGGCCAGTGCCGCTCCCTTTCCTCTTTCTTGCCTATCCCTTCCAATCTTCCCATCCCCCACAAGGCCCCTGTTCAGCACAGCAGATGAGGCCGGGTGGGCGAGGTACTAGTCCTCCTCCCTGGTTGTATCCCCGACCGAGAACTGAATATATATAAAATGGGTATACACATATCTTAGATTTAAGTTTAACGTTTAATATAGTAGAAGACAAACCAAAAATATTAAGAATTAAATGCATGTATCAAAACAATTTGGTAATCGATAAAACGAATAATCTCTCCTCAGTTTCAGGTTATCCGGAACAAGGGGACGGGAGTATTCTATTCTATTCTATTCTAAATCAAATTATGAACGATAATGGGAGTAAGTAAGTACGAAAGTTGCTTCCATCCCCATGGTGAAGAGAGTTCCGGAGAGGTCCGGGGTAACATTCACAGTCAGTCAAGGGATTTTAATTCTGGGCTGGATCGGGGTTTACTCAGTCTCGTGCGACCAACTGAGGAACGAATGACACCCAAGACAGAAGCCCGGTCACGAAAGCCAAGCAATACGGCTGAAGATGTTATCACGCTGACCACGTGGGACATCAAAATCTACAGATCATCTGGATGGGCGATAGCCGTCTCGGTAGGCCTAGACCCTTAATGGGCTGCTGGGCTCTGGTTGGTTGCTTGGTTTGGTGGGTGGTTGTTTTGTTTAATGGAAACCATTTGCGAATTTTCATTTCAGTAGGCCTACATCAGTAGGGAGAAATATATGCTAACTAAACAAACCAGCTTCATCTCAATAAGACTTCAGAAAATCAGAACCTTAAAAATGTGCTTTCTTACTATGAAGGTTTAGCTCTATGGAAATAAACTATTTTACTAGTTGATTCCTTTCGTATACAGGTCTGCTTCAGAATAATTACTCCCTTCCATATTTTATAAATGTCACGTAGTTCAATGAACATGTGAAAATTGCAGGTGAGAGACGACTGAAATTCTACCTTCAGACAGAACTATCGGTTTCATGTACAGAGCACCGGGCGGATACATATCATGATCCAACGGCCTTCTCTATTTCATAAAGCTTATGTTCACAGTGTTGCAACTAAATCCGACCTTACCGGGCGAGTTGGCCGTGCGCGTAGAGGCGCGCGGCTGTGAGCTTGCATCCGGGAGATAGTAGGTTCGAATCCCACTATCGGGAGCCCTGAAGATGGTTTTCCGTGGTTTCCCATTTTCACACCAGGCAAATGCTGGGGCTGTACCTTAATTAAGGCCACGGCCGCTTCCTTCCAACTCCTAGGCCTTTCCTATCCCATCGTCACCATAAGACCTATCTGTGTCGGTGCGACGTAAAGCCCCTAGCAAAAAAAATTAAAAATCCGACCTCCCTCACAGGAAGGACACGTTGTACGGTCAGAAAATTGGAATTCAAGAGGAAGAAGTGGGGTAAATGTTAATTTATAGGAAAGGTGATTAACGAAAGGAATAGGCCTACTTTGTCAAGTGAAATGTTTGAAAACTCCACGTTCTTTGAAATAATTTAAAAAAACTAGGTAAACAAGTGATCAGGAATCTGCCACCTTACGACGGTCCTAAATGCATATCAACGATTTATTTATTTATTTATTTATTTATTTATTTATTTATTTATTTATTTATTTATTTATTTATTTATTTATTTATTTATTTATTTATTTATTTATTTATTTATTTATTTATTTATTTGAAACTCTCTCCCAAGTTGGTGGCTGTCCGTGACTGGGTGAGAAGAGTGTCCATTCATTCATTCATTCATTCATTCATTCATTCATGAACACAAATCAATCATGAAATCACTCATTCACCAATAAATTTAATTCATTCGAAATGTGTGTTGTAATTGTAGGATAACTCTATAAATACTTGTGAGACAAAAGTAAGCACTGATAAAACTTAGGGAGGGTAAGATACATGATTGTCCTAGACTATATGACTCGGTTAACGTCTAGGACAAAAATAAATAAGCTTTAAAAAACTACAATTTGGAAATAGGTTTGAAATAGTTAATACAGTAAGTTTGATTGTAATGTTTAATGTAGTAATAGATAAACAGTTAAAAGGGGAAAATGAAATGAAAAGGCGTATGGCTTTTTGTGCCGAGAGTGTCCGAGGACATGTTCGGCTCACCAGGTGCAGGTCTTTTGATATGAACCCCGTAGACGACCTGCGCGTCATGATGAGGGTGAAATGATGATGAAGGCGACACATACACCCAGCCCCCGTGCCAGTTACATTAACCAATGATGGTTAAAATTCCCGATCCTGCCGGCAATCGAACCCGGGACCCCTGTGACCAAAGGCCAGCACGCTAACCATTTTGCCATGGAGCCGGACTAAAAGAAAAAGAATGCGTGTATCAAAACACACTTTGGGTTACAATACATGATTAAGTTACTCCTTCCTAAGGACCGCGACACTCCCGGTGTCGGCGACGGCCGGGGCCGCCGCTCTTACAGAGTACGAACAGGACTCACCTGAGCTCGCAACAGCGGGCTCGGCAGGAGTCTCGCTCCTCGAGGGAGCCTCGCCGGAGGAGAGGACCGCGCGGGGCCGTCCGACTCCTCCTTCTCGAAATGTTTTTTGATAAAACAATTTCAGTAATGGTCCTTCCGCAGGTTCACCTACGGAAATCTTGTTACGACTTTTACTTCCTCTAAATAATCACGTTTGGTCATCTTTCCAGACACATCGGAAACTGCGCGAAGCAGATCCCGCGCACCGGCCCGAAGACCTCACTAAATCAGTCAATCGGTAGTAGCGACGGGCGGTGTGTACAAAGGGCAGGGACGTAATCAACGCGAGCTTATGACTCGCGCTTACTGGGAATTCCTCGTTCGTGGGGAACAAATGCAAGCCCCAATCCCTAGCACGAAGGAGGTTCAACGGGTTGCCCGGTCCTTTCGGACTAGGAGGATACGCTGATTCCTTCAATGTAGCGCGCGTGCGGCCCAGAACATCTAAGGGCATCACAGACCTGTTATTGCTCAATCTCGTGCGGCTAGAAGCCGCCTGTCCCTCTAAGATGTGTTGTCGCCGGTAGCACGAACGGATACCGGATGCGACTATTTAGCAGGCTAGAGTCTCGTTCGTTATCGGAATTAACCAGACAAACTAAGTTTCAGGTAATCCGAAACTGGGGGATGGGAGTATTCTATTACATTATATTCTACTGAGTGAGTGAGTGAGTGAGTGAGTGAGTGAGTGAGTGAGTGAGTGAGTGATTGATTCGACAAAATTCAGACGCAAAGTGAATTCGGTGAAATGGAAGGGTATTGTTTCTGTACCAGGAGGCACACCTCTACGCCACGCATTCAAAATTAGCGCCTAAAAGAACTCCTCTATCAATCAAAAGTAAAACCAATAATACAACAAGTTAGAACTTTAACCAGAAGATGTCACCACCGAAATATTATGTAATTTTGTTATTGTGCAGTTGCCTAACCTGAGTGAATTTCTCCTTGTTTTGTTTGCCATTCATCAAGAAGTTTGGACATTTTTCCACAGATGACACCACTAAAAACTGTGATCATGCACCCTGGTGCGAAGTGAAAGAACTTATAATTGAAAGAAGTTTTGTATTTCTAGGTTTTTGTAACTGATTTATGTTCATTTATTTTTGGGTTGGCAATTCTTCCTTTTCTTTCCGCCAGTTTTGAACCTAGCCAATCCCTAATTTTTGGAATTAATTTCCAAACAACCCCATATTTCTTTTTCACCTTGTATCTGCCAATAAAAATTAAAAGGGCGTGTCCTGATTCATCTTGAATGATCTCGAACCTTCCCTGAAGGTTTATAAACTGCGGCTTTTCACGTTTCTTGGCCAATTGATCGTCATCTTACTGAGTGCGTGTGTCAAAGCAGGAGGCGGGCGGCCTCCTTCGTCGGTCAGCAGTACATCTACAAGGTAATGGCCACATAACTTCTTTCTTTCTTGCTACCTCCGCAGTTTAACGCGAGGGAAAGGTCCGACTCTTTTGTTATGTAACCAGCTTTTCTAAAATGTAACTTCTTCCGGCTAATGTAAAAACTTCATAAAATCTTTAACTGTAAATCGGGGATAGAGAGTGAATTGCCCTCTCGAGCTCCCCTTCATCTTGGTTTGAGGTGACTACGTTTTTATAACTGTTTTTCATTCTGTAATATGGTAAAGTAATTTATATACGAGTCACCTCTGTAGTTTGGGAATAGCCCCTGTTTCATCGGCCTAGAGCCCCTTAGGTTGTTTTAGTGTTCATATCTAGGAGTGCAAGTTTACGCCTCCATTCAGTTTGTGTTTCGGTCCATTTACTTAACCTGTTCTTTTCCGCAAAGGCCCTGTAGGTTGGGTACAAGATACCCCTGTTTCAAATTGTAAGTTGGGCCATGGAAGGCCAGAGAGTGCACGATTTTTGATATTGCCTCGAGGAGGCTGAAAGTAAACGAAGAGCCGGTTAGCTCTTTCTCAAATTTTGTAATTGTAAATTGTGCCTCTGGGAGACTAGGTATTGCAAATTTAAGAGCAAGTGCTCTTTGAATTAGGATATTTCTGCCCTTTACTAAAGTTGTCCTTTTTTAAATTGTAAATTTGACCTGGGAGCTCAAGAATTGTAAAGCGAGGGGTTTTAAGCCCAGGACCTGTCGAATTCACTAATATTGTATTTTCCTTGACTTGTTCCAAAATTGCTAATTGTACCTGTTATATAGTAATGGTTATAGCGTCCGCCATGCCAAGTCGCTACGCGCCGGGGGGCGTCTTCGTTTCGGCCCCACCCCCCTTACGCTCGAGCGCGCTAATCACGAGCAACACTTGGTGCTAGGCCGGCCCTCTCGCCTCCTTCCGCGGTTCCGCAGCAGAGGACGACGGAAATTACTGGAGCCTTCTATCTAGCGAAGTTCCTGGATACATCTAGCATCCGGACTGTTCTGGAAGGCCCAGAGCAGGTATATAAGGAGAGGAGTAACTTGGTGTGAGAGTTAGACTTAGTGAGTGAGAGTTAGTTAGTGAGTGAGTGAGCGAGAGCGAGATTTAGTTCGCTGGTGTGAGTTAGCGAAGAGCGCGATCAGTGATAGCCTGGGCTGAGATGTCAGCCTGGTGGAGTATCTGCCTGTTGGAGCCGAGGACTCGTTCCTGTTTCCCTGATGTCGTGTGTGCGTGTGTGTCCCTTGAGGCCGGCTGCTGGAGAAGAACCTTGGGTGTTCTGGAGCAGAGCGAAGGGAACACTGGGTGCCGACGTGTGGGGACTGCGAACGGGGTTCGACGGATTGAGTGAACAGCGGATACTACCCCGACCTGCGAGACTGACGTGTAGGCTGTGGACCGTGACAGCGCTAACAAGTGTTACTGAGTGGCTGAGTGAGTGTAGTGTAAATAATCGATGACTCTCTCTCTCTCTCTCTCTCTCTCTCTCTCTCTCTCTCTCTCTCTCTGTGTGTGTGTGTGTGTGTGTGTGTGTGTGAGTGTGTGTGTGTGTGTGTGTGTGTGTGTGTGTGTGTGTGTGTGTGTGTGTGTGTGTGTGTGTCATTGTAGATGGAACATGAGAAACTGAGGAAGAGAGAGAGCGCGCGAACCGTGTAAGCGTGTAAGTGTACTTGTGTAAGTTGTAAGCTCAGCTATCGTCTGTGTGTGTGTGTAAATCTGTAATTGTAGTGCTAAGTTAATAAATCTTAGAAATAGGACGCTACCAGGTGCTGTACTCATTTATTCATTTATTTACCCCGCCAACACGCCACAATATTGTTAGTTTTGATTTTTTAAATTCTAAAGAAATATAACCTTTGTTAAAGTTTTAAATTAATTTTGAGACTGTAGTTAGACCCATTCAAGCCCGCACCTTCTTTAACCTCTTTCTGCTCCACGGGTATCCCCGTAACAGTTTCCATTACGCCAACATTTATCTTCGTGTCTGAGTAACAAGTTCCGGCATTCTCAAAAATATTGTTCTTCTCCTTGACGTCTTCCACTTAAAGTCCAGGGTTTCTTTTACACTTCCATAAGTCAACTCCAAACCCAGGACGGCAATTCGTAAGTCTACAGTTTCAGTCTCAGCGAATTCTTTCCAAGTATAGTGAGAAAAGTATGAGTTGACGTATGAAGAAATATTCATACGGCATTTTCTGATGCGAACAGTCTCTTGTGTGCCTAGATATATGAAGAAATGGTGGTTACTTTACCTCAGTTTTGGTGCTAATTTCGTAATGATTTCGGTGAATATTCCGAGGAAATGGAATTACCTTAATATTTCATTTACATAACAACACGCCCTCTGAAACTCTGGTGAGATTACGGGTGTACATTTGGTGGCAGAAGGTCCATTTTTATGGAAGGAGGAAGAACGAGGATTGCTGTAGAAACTCACTGAAATGTTTTGTGTAACACCTGAAGACTTTTCTCCTTAATAACGCCTGCTCTACGTGGAATGTATTCATTTCTGCGAGTTTCTGTGTTAATTGTTAGTGTGGTGTGTAGTGTAATGAGACGAACACAAATGCCCAGTCCCCGAGCCAGATTAAGTAACAAGACGCGGCTAAAAATCCCTAACTAAGCCACTAACCGATCTCAGGACGCTTTGAACAGAGAGCTGCGACGCGGAACGTTCAGCCAAGAAACCAGTCATCTTCACGTGCTTTGAAAGCCAGTTAGAATTTTATTGGCTGTTAAAATAATGTAGGCCTACTTCGTTTTATACCCATCATACAGAAAAATATTGAAAATTACCCCACTCAATCCATCAAATGAAAAGAGCTCAATCTGAACACAAACGGAAAGTCTTTGGGTGTTACACAAGACATTTGACTGAATTTCTACAGCAATCCTCGTTTTTCCTCCTTCATTATAGCACTATATACGACCTTCTGTTTGTATATGAGTAGGAGCGCAATGATTCCTAGTGGTTGTACTGTAATTAAAACTGGCATCGGACTCAGTGCGTTCGTGCAAAGACGTTAAAGCAAGGACATACTGTATTTGGCTGTAGGATCATTGGTTCTATACGATGCGAAGTCTCAGTGGTTTAACAACGCACTAACCGAGAGAGGTTTTCAGCGACGATGGCATAGGAAAGGGCTAGGACTGGGAAGGCAGTAGCCGTAGTCGTAATTAAGGTATAGCCAAAATAATGGCCTGGTGTAAAAGTGGGAAACCAAAATGGTGGAGCTAGAACATGCTATCTCCCGAATGAAAGTTTACAGCTACGCGGCTCGTACCAGAGTTGGTAGGAAGCGGCCGTGGTCTTAATTAAGGTACAGCCCCAGCATTTGCTTGGTGCGTAAACGGGAAATCATGGAAAACCATCTTCAGGGCTGCTGACAATGGGGTTCGAACTAACTATCTCCCCAATGCAATCTAAATAAATTATTTAAAAATGTCATTACTATAGGGCTAATTCGATTAAATCATTCTATTTGCGACATCTATATAAATAAAAGGATAATTTTGTGTGTACACTTCAAATTTCGGCTTCATACTCCGTACTTATCACGGATTAGGTACACAAATGTACAAAATATGTTCAGTTCAATGTCTGACCATCGGTCTCTCTGGAAAAGTTTGGCTGACCATCACGGAAAAAGAGCTAGACAGAATTCCTTGAAACTCGGTATTTAAGTTCAAGGATATTCGCAGTGTTCTCTAGGCTATTTATTTTCATTAGTATACAGCGGCGTAGCAATAGTAAGACATTCACACGGAAAACGTCAAATGCTCGGTTAATATTAAATATAGCAAAACTGTGCAAAAAAAAAACTTGTGTAGCCGGGCTGTGTGGCTCAGACGGTTGAGGCCCTGGCTCATTTCGGTGGTATCTGATGGTGCTCAAATACGTCAGCCTCGTGTCAGTAGATTTACTGGCATGTAAAATAACTCGTACGGTACTACATCCCGGCACTTCGGCGTCTCCGAAAACCGTAAAAATATTAGTTAGTGGGACGTAAAGAACACATAACATTATTATTATTATTATTATTATTATTATTATTATTATTATTATTATTATTATTATTATTATTATTATTATTATTATTATTATTGAAACTTGTGTACAGAATACTTTACAATCCGTTTATATTTCAGACACATTTTTCCGTGAGAGGAATAATAACGGATATCATCTTCTTCTAGTTTCTATCGGTTCCGGATATCGGCAACCATCTTACCTGTGCTTTTTCGGTTGTGAGCTGCTTAGAATAACTCTGCCAATGTTTCAGGTCCACTCTCTGCTTTTTTTCCTTCAGGAGAATCGCCTCCTGTCGACACTTCTCTTTCCGGGTATCTTTCCTTGAGGAATTATTATTATTATTATTATTATTATTATTATTATTATTATTATTATTATTAATATTATTACTATTATTATTATTGCTATTGCTAGTGGTTTAACGCCGCACCATATTCTGAATGTAAACTCACAGCTACCCGAACCATTAACCAATTTGCTCGGTCATAATGTATTCAAGTAGATGGTATCTGCCTCTGTTTCTAGTGATAGTAATAATTTCGTGTGGCTAATCCCAGCCTGGTGCAGGCCTTGTAAGGCAGACCCTCCAGTGAGAGTGGGCGGCATCTGCCGTGTATGGGAACTGCGTATTTTTGTACTGGGTCCCCCATACAGGGGAAATAACCATTAAGGTTAAAATATCCGGCCTGGGCGGGAATCGAACCCGGAGCCCCGTTCTGAACCGAAGGCGACTACGCTGACCATTCAGCCAAGGAGCCGAAACTCTTCTCATGATGTGACCGAGATATTGAAGCTTTATCGTTTTTATAGTGGTCCGTACTTCCATATTCTTTCTTAACCTTCGAAGGATCTCAGCATTTTATTGGTGTTCAGCAAAATGGGAAAACTTGTTAAAAGTCGTGACTTTTTTAAGCTACAAAAATGAGACCTTCGCTGCTATGTGTTTTCCGTTTGAAAGATGGACTCTGACAAGGTCGCTCAGTAACAAGTTAAAGTCCTTGGAGATGTGGCTCTACCGAAGGATGCTAAGAGTGTCATGGACGGATCATGTCACAAATAAGGGAGGTATTCGCGATCATTACATTTTTCACAATTTCCCATTATCTCCGGATTTCAGCTAAAACGTGTATACAACAACAATTATATAGAAAATCTATTTTGCAATATTTCATGTTTGGTACATTTTTCCCGTACAAGCTATAATAG
Source organism: Anabrus simplex (assembly GCF_040414725.1). Lineage (NCBI taxonomy): Eukaryota > Metazoa > Arthropoda > Insecta > Orthoptera > Tettigoniidae > Anabrus > Anabrus simplex. Next base: position 743,410,153 of record NC_090266.1, on the reverse strand, counting down.
GAAAGGAGTTCACGAACATAGTTTCTTGCTGTTACTCTAAGTCCATCAACAGCGAACATCGATGATAGCGAAATATTGTTCAGCCGTCATAATAACTAGGGTCCGGATTTTAAAAAAATGCATATGCGCATATGCAAGTGCATATTTTGAACGTTAGCGCATATTTCGACCGTTAGTGCATATATATATTCTCTCTTATGTGTGATCGATTATCTAAGATTTATGAACGAAATAAAAAATCAAATGAAGTCTATATATGTTGTACATCCCTTCGCAACAGGAGAAGCCTTCCCTGATGAAGATAAGTGCTTTCAGTGTCGCAGACGGATGATTACACTTTTAACAACTATTCCCTTCTTTCTGACATTCAATCCATAAGCAACTACATAAGTGGAATCAGACAGTCTTTGCCAGAAGAATGTTCTAAGCAGTCAGTGCTGGAGTACAAGAATTGCCCAGTGACGTCCGTCGACGTAGAACGATCAGTATCAGCGTATAAATTAATTCTGTCCGACAACAGAAATTCATTGACCTCAGAAAACATTGAAAAACTGTTAATAACCTACTGCCATGCACCATTCTACCAGGAATGAAACATGTTTATCAGTTTAACACTGAGTTAAAGTTAAATAATGCGATTGGTAAGTGTATTTTGTTTTATTTTTCGTGCATATTTTCGTGCATATTTTCAACATTTTTAGTGCATATATGCATGCATATTTTTGGAGATTTTAGTGCATATGAATCCGGGCCCTAATAATAACGCAATAGCTGGGGATGGTGGTGGTTGTTGTGATTGTTTCTGATAAGCCAAGGATCTGCATGGTCTGAATATAATGGGGTTCGGAACACTCTGTCGTCAGCCTTGAATTGTCACATCAGTTAAATGCTGGGGCAGTACCTTATAATGCCACGGTCACTGTCTTTCCGTCCGAGTCCTTACTACATCGCCGATGACCCGCTTTTGTTAGTGTGGCGCTGCGAAGCTAGCAGAAGAAGCAAAAATACAGGCCACCGCACTATTTTACACTGTCCCGCAGACTGCAGGTTGAAGTAAAGGATCTCCAACAAATAAAGTGAAAGTTAAAAGAAATGACCCGTCACACTGTTGCGCAAATTAAGAAACGGCCTTCAAGTGAACACACGACCACTTTTTGTATCGCCAGTCACCTTATCCGGGTTCGTACTTCACATGATCATTAATATCAACATTCTCTGAGGGCTCAACCACACTTCATGGACACGGCACATGGCCGAATAACTGAATATGTTTTTAGGACCCATCTGCATAACCAAGTAGGTTCACACAGGCTCCGACAAAGTGCACACCAAATCCTAATCCTGCTGCTGATATCAATGTTTTCTCCACAATCAATTCAGAAATGTTCTCGAACGTATCAGCAAATACAGTCTATACTAGAATTCTATGACAATGTGTATCCATCAAGCCATCTCCCTCTGAGGATCTGTGTCGGCCTCCGGATCACAATATCGTGGATTCAAATCCGACAAAGGATATCAGATTATTGAAGGGCGGAGAAAGTCCAAGTCCGCCTCAGTGGTGTAGTGGTTAGTGTGATTAGCTGCCATCCCCGGAGACCCGGGTTCGATTCCCGGCTATGCCACGAAATTTGAAAAGTGGTACGAGAGCTGGAACGGGGTCCGCTCAGCCTCGGGAGGTCAAATAAGTAGAGGTGAGTTCGATTACCACCTCAGCCACCTTGGAAAAGGTTTTCCGTGGTTTCCCACTTCTCCTCCAGGTAAATGCCGGGATGGTACCTAACTTAAGGCCACGGCCGCTTCCTTCCCTCTTCCTTGTCTATCCCTTCCAGTCTTACCATCCCCCCGCAAGGCCCCTGTTCAGCATAGCAGGTAAGGCCGCCTGGGCGAGGTACTGGTCATTCTCCCCAGTTGTATCCCCGACTCAGCGTCTGAAGCTCCAGGAAACTGCCCTTGAGGCGGTAGAGGTGGGATTTCTCTCTGAGTCTGAAGGAAAACCAACCCTGGCGGGTAAAATGATAAAGAAGAAGGAGGAAAAAGTCCAATGTCGGCATTTAAATGTTCTCTGGTGACACATGTGGAGTTCATTTGGCGAAATCAATTAAAAAACTCAGGTATAGGTTGCCCAAGAGAGATCCGTAGTATTCTGCCATCTGGTAGAGAAAAACGGAATATAGAAATTGACGAGCAGGCAGCCTAGAAGGCATAAATTAAATACTTTCAGATGATAGCTGAAGTCACACTATTATTATTATTATTATTATTATTATTATTATTATTATTATTATTATTATTATTATTATTATTATTATTATTATTATTATTATTATCATTATTATTGTACCGGGTGGTACACCCCCACGCCGCTAATTCAAACTTTGCGCCAGTTGAAACTCCTCTACTGGAGGAAGTCTGAACTTTATCTACTGTGTAAATTTTGAAGTTTCTGAACTGGGTCGTTTTCGATGTATTTTTGTTTTTAGTAAGAAGTGTGGACATTCTCTTCCAGATGGCACTACTGAAGAACTACAATTATGCACCCTAGTGCGAAGTGAAAGAACTGTGTTTTTTTGGAGAAATTTTGAATTCATAAGTTTGTTCTTTGTTAAATTTCTTTCAGTTATTGTTTAAGTTGGCAATATTAACCCTTTCTTTCCGCCAGTTTTGAATTTGACCAATAAGAAATTTCTGTAATTAATTTTCCACCAATAAGGTGTTTCTTCCTCATCTAGTGTAGGGGTTTTCGTCGTTAACCAATAAAATTCTTGTGGGAGGGTGTTCTCATTCCTGTAACGCCTCGAACTTTCCACGAGGGTATATAAACTGCTGATTTTCGGGTCTCCGGGCCACTTCAGTAACATCTATCAGTGTGTAAAGTACGTAGCAGGGGGCGGGAAGCGCCTCTTTCTTCGGGCAGCAGTTCAGCCACCAGGTAATGGCCGTTTAATAACTTCTTTTCTTGCTAGCTCAGCAGTTTAACTCTCGGGGCAGGTCCGAAGCCTTTCTACCATGTAACTTTTCCCCTAAAATGTAAAGACACTTGTATCAGTTCTATCTTTTAAACTACATATTGGGATAGAGAGTGCTTAACCCTCTCGAGCTCCCACTCATATTGCGTTGAGGTGAACTTATTTTCTCAACCGCTTCTTCCTTAATGTAATGTAAATTGTCTCTTTCTATAAGTCACCTCTCTAGTATGGGATTAGCCCTTGCAGTAACGGCCTAGTGCCAAGTAGGTTTTATATAAAGTGTATTAGGAGTGCAAGAACGCCTCCTCTCAAGTTGGTATTTTAGAGGCCAGGTAATTGACCTGTTTATTTTCTTAATATGCCTCAGTAGGTTGGGTATTTTTACCCCTGTGTATATGTCCTTGGAGGACAGCTTGAACGTGGAGTTTGGTGTGGCCTTTGATAGGCTTGAACTTAAGGGCGGGTAGCTCTTTCTTGAAATTTGTTTCTGCGTGCCTCAAGGAGGCTTTACTGTGTAATTAGGAGCAAGAGCTCCTGGGCATGATTGGGGTCTTCTGCCCCTTTGTTGAATCTTGTATATAGTAAAGTTGGGCTCATTGCTCAAGAATTATGTGTCCGGCTCTCGGAGCCCAAATCTTGTAACACTGTAACTGTACACTTTCGAATTAGTGGCTTTGCTACTCTGTACCTGCCATTCTTGTTATTTCTTGATTTTGCAAAGAAAATATAACCTTGTTAAATTTTATCTTAACTTTAATTTCGTATTTTGAGACCTGTTCACCCCCGCACCTTCTTTCACCTCTGCTAATCCACCAAACCACGGTAACAATTATTATTATTATTATTATTATTATTATTATTATTATTATTATTATTATTATTATTATTATTATTATTATTATTATTATTATTATTATTATTATTATTATTATTATTATTATAGGAAATCAAGCCACGGGGTGCCTATTCCTCTCCTGTGATCCAATAATGGGATATAATACTGATGACTGAGCGAGTTGGAGTGAGTCAGAGGGATGTCTCCAGAGTTTGGAAATCGTTAAGAGAGGCTCGGACGGCTGCTGATCGACAACGGACGGGACACATACGCAGAGCACCTCTTAGGGAGGAACGGAATTTGTTGCAATCAGCACATTATAAATCCACTGCTACTGCCACTTCGTTCCGTCATAATCTCCGGAGAGTCACCGGAGTAAATATGTCAGATAAGACAGTGCGAAATCGGCTACAAAACGGAGGACTTACATCAAGGAGGCCTGTGCCAAAAGCTTCTCTTAAATCACACCACTGAGCAGCTCGTGTGAGGTGAGCAACAATGCATACACCATGACATCAGAAACACTGTTCTCTCCTGATGAGGTCACGCTTGCAAACATACAATTGGAGCATTAGAGTCTGGAGACAATTCAATGTGCCTTTCATCCTGGTGCGGCATCAGCAGCAAGGGTGTTCGTCATTTTTTGGGATGGGATCATGTTTGGATCATGTTTGGTTGACGTTCGCCTCTAATTCCTATCCAGGGTAACATCCAGGGTCTGGTATACCGGCACGTCATTCTCCAGCCTGTAGTTACAGGACTCGCTGCAACTGTGGGCAAGGGATTTACTCAGGTAGGTGATAATGCTCGCGCCAATCGAGACTGGTCAGTCAGTTCCTTGAGGCGCATGGCATACAGCGAATTGTGTGGCCGGCATATCCTGTGAGCATGAGCTGTATTAAACGTATTATCCGCACACTTTATCTTGGTGCATTTACACCCTAGTGCTGAATCGGTCGACCTCGGCGATCTTCGAGATTCGTACTGGCAACCTTTGAAACACAAACTATGAATCGCTTAAGCATCGTTGTGCGACATCTGGCGTACACTTTACGTACTAGTACTGTTGTTGTTTACACAACAAAGCCAAAGTATAGAATTCATGCTAGGAACAAGATTCGCATTGAGAAATGTTTTACAATGTTATATAATGTGTATGTGACATAGTTGTTGGCTTAAGATGATAACGGTTTAGAAATTTCATATCGATCGATCATATTCTCGATTCAATTCAGATTTCATTTTCATTCAGTTGGCAGCACCAGGCAGCACTATCGATACCGGGACAGCTCCCTCCTTACTCCTCAACCCCGTACACAAATGCATCAAGATAAAGTGTGCGGATAATACATGGCGTGAACTGAGGAGAGTGGTTGCCCACCGTTGTAACTCTCCTACAAACATTCAGCAACTGACTGAAGCTGTTATCCAAGAGTGGGATAATCTGCCTCAAAACAAGTCGGATTCTTTTGTGCTGAGTATACTTCGTTGTGTTAAAACATGCCTCAAGGTCCGGGGTGGCTGTACAGTTCGAGTCTTCTGCACCTTTGAATTTTAAATATCAAGTGCACGGAAAGCCTAAGTTTCTTTGCCTACCTTGGCACTTTACCAAGGCACTGAGTAGAACTTGCAGAGTAAACTAGCCCATAACGTTAGATTACGTCAGATGACGTCATCGCAGCAAGATCGTGGTAAACGCACGCACTCATCCGGTCTTCCGTTGGCTACAAAATGCATCTACCTGTTAAACAATAGTGTTAAAGGATCGTGTCAAATGATCTGACACTTTATAACATGAGGGGAATGCTGAAAACAACGATACATCATCATCATCATCATCATCTGTTTACCCTCCAGGTTCGGCTTTTCCCTCGGACTCAGCGAGGGATCCTACCTCTACCGCCTCAAGGGCAGTGTCCTGGAGCTTCAGACTCTTGGTAGGAGGATACAACTGGGGAGAATGACCAGTACGTCGCCCAGGCGGCCTCACCTGCTCTGCTGAACAGGGGCCTTGTGGAGGGATGGGAAGATTGGAAGGGATAGACAAGGAAGAGGAAAGGAAGCGGCCGTGGCCTTAAGTTAGGTACCATCCCGGCATTCGCCTGGAGGTGAAGTGGGAAACCACGGAAAACCACTTCCAGGATGGCTGAGGTGGGAATCGAACCCACCTCTACTCAGTTGACCTCCCGAGGCTGAGTGGACCCCGTTCCAGCCCTCGTACCACTTTTCAAATTTCGTGGCAGAGCCGGGAATCGAACCCGGACCTCCGGGGGTGGCAGCTAATCATGCTAACCACTACACCACAGAGGCGGACAACAACGATACAGAGGTATTAAAAGTGTTCGACTTGGTGAAACGGAAGTGAACGCGCATTAAGTACGATTTGTAGATGTTTGATACGCGTTGTCGGCGTGGCTCTGTTGGCTAAACAGGATAGGTACTGCTCTCGCGCCTTTCGCCGGTGGTTCGAATCACCTCTCCAAAGCCTTTTTATTTTTATTTGGAGCTTCGGCTATCAAACACACACCTGTTCGTGCCACATTCGACCAACAGGATACTCATTTATTGGGATATGAATGTTAACTGTCCCCACTCAAATGCCGTAGTGCTGTTCATTCCTTCCCTATGTATTTAACGGATGAGTACGTTGATAGGCTCCTAATTTACGGTGAATCAAAACAGAACTCACTACAAGGACAACTCATTTACCACGAGAGATTTCCACACAAACATCAAACAGCCACAGTTATTTTGCGTAATGTGGAATGCCGTTTGTATACAGGAGGGTCACTTTCCCGACAGCCTCCAGTTAGAGAGGCACCTGTGATTTTTGGAGTAAGTGTAGAGGTTGTGTTGAACGTTAACACGGATAAAGAGTAAAGAGACAGTGGCACTACAGGTTAATATCAGCCAGTCGTCTGTAGTACGTACAATATCTTGCATGACAGTCGCTTTCACAACTATCACCTGCAACTATACCAGGAGCTCCATGGAGCAGATTTTGAAGCTCTATTTGCCCATTTGTGAATGGATACTGAGGCAAGTGGGAAATGAAGCGTCGTTCGTTTCGAAAATCTTGTTTTCGAACGAATCACGGTTCCACAATAATGGTACAGAGAATCGTCACAACATGCATTGTTGAAGTGTTGACAATCCTCACTGGATAAGAGAGGCAGCATTTCATTTACGATGGGGAACAAATGTCTGGTGTGGTATTTTCGGTAACCACCTAACTGGTCCACATTAATATGAGGGCCATTTGACAGGAGGTTGCTACCTACATTTTCTGCACCATCAATTTGTTAGAGGATGTGCCTATAGGACAGCGTACTATTATGTGGGTTCAGTATAACGGAACTCCACCGCACAATTCAGCAGTAAACCGCAACCACCTGAATGCGACACACCTGGTCTTTGGATGAGAACTGGACGACCTGTCCCCTGGCCTACCAGATGAACAGTATTAACACCATTGTGGATTTCCCTCAGTGGGATCAATTAAACAACTAGTCTACGCACAACAGCCGGAAGATCCTGAAAGCCTGCCAAATCAAATTACGGAGGCCCGCAGATGCGTTACATCTAACCTGCTCCATGAAGCAACAGTCTCAATCCAACGGCGTGTCCAAATGTGCAATAATCAAGAAGGTCACCATTTCGAGCACAAACTGCGTTAGCGAAATTGTGTTCATTTACCTCGAGTTCCTTCCCATGGCCATATTGTTCCCGTCCAGAGTTGATCACCAATGGCCCTTTTCAGGGCCACATAAATATCCAGTCGCTGATAACATTTACAATATGTGAAACAATATGCCCGCGAGGTAAGGAGAAAAACCCACGTCCGGGTTTTCGAACTAGCTCGCACTTTACCCGGCCGCTCATGAATTCACTGCCGGTTCCAACAGAGTTAACAAGGTACATAGATAGTTACCGGATGATTACACTTTATCCAGGACGCTTAGCGTTGACCTAACGCAATCTTCCACATCTATAAAGGTTTAATTCACTGTTTCGAATGTCTAATGAGTTCATTCAGGGGCACTGCTACTCCCAATTCCATTGCATAAGGCCGTCAGAACTCTATGGAGTGTACTCAATAACATCCGTAGTATGTGAACACCGACATGGCTTGATGTTTGCAGGTTGTCTATAAAATGCGTGTGTACGAAGTGTGGCCTAAAGCTACATTCAAAGGGGCAGAAGGCTCACACTCTACAGTGTGATTCAGAAGACCCTTCCAATACCGTTTCTGCAGGCCAACTAACGTGCATATGGTTACGGGGGTGCTATTCCCTTGCTGGCGTACTGTATGGTACTAATGTTCAGTAAGAACATTTTGCACACGATTCTGAACCCTAGCGAAATGTTATATCATCCGTTCGCAAAACATGAAGCCTTGACATCATGTAGCAACGCCCTTTTACCACGTAACTATGTTAATGTGTCGTGCCCCGTGACCAGCTGTAACGAGGAGGGGAATCGATGCATAAAACTAGGTAACAGTACAGTAATTAATGTCTTAAACACCGAACCGGATGGCGTATGTACTCTGTTCACGTCGTACTACCAGCATGTTTCTAGCAAGTGTAGCGTAGTGGATATGATTAGGCGTTCGCCTAGCAATCGACGGAATGTGCCAGCAGCGGTTCGAACTCTGCATCGTTCAAATATTTTTGCATTTGTATGATGTTTGAATACGAAAACACAGAGCCGAGTTTGCCACATTCAAACAGTAGAATGACGCTGTTATTCATATTGTGCCCCGCGAATACTCCACTGGGTAGGGCCTGAATGTACTGTAATCTCTGCTGTCATTCGGCATGTTTTCAAGAGAGGAATACGTTGACATGCTCATCATTCATAGGGAAGCAAGACAAAACGCGTACGAGGCACTACGTATGTCCAAGGAACGGTATCCCGACAGGCGACACCCGGCTGCTACGACATTCCGTCGTGCTGAAAAAAGCCTAAGGACAACAGGCGTAATTTCCAACCAGCCACCAGTCCGCGATAGGCCCGTTACATCGGGTGAAACAGAAGAGGCCTTTCTGGAGGCAGCTCGTAATAATCCACACAACAGTGTAAGGGCGATTGCACGACAGGTCAACACCAGCTAGCCGTACGTCTGGCGAATACTGCATGAACAAAAATTTCACCCATACCATCTTGAGCTACACCAAGAGCTCCATGAGCGGGATTTCGAAGCTCGAATGGAGTTCTGTCGGTGGCTATTAGGCAGGCTAGACAATGAAGCAGCATTCGTATCGCATATCTTGTTCTCGGACGAATCGCGCTTCCACAATAATTGGAACGTAAATCGGCACGACATGCACTATTGGAGTCCGGGTAATCCTCACTGGGTGCGACAGGTAGCCCATCAAGTACGATGGGGAGTGAATGTTTGGTGTGGAATATTGGGGGATCGCCTGATTGGATCTTATTTCTTTGAGGGTCATTGGACGGGCCCGCACTACCTGCACTTTCTGCGTCAGGAACTCCCACTGCTGCTGGAGGATGTCCCCTTACACGATCGTTTGACGATGTGGTTGCAACAGGATGGAGCTCCACCACATTCGACTTTGCCAGTTCGTAACCACGTGAACGAGGGAAAAGGATAGGACGAGGAAGCCCTGTGGCCCGCCAGATCAACGAATTTAACGCCATTAGATTTCCTCTTGTGGGGACATTTGAAGAACGTCGTTTAGACTCAAGCGCCGGAGAACTCCGACCAACTCCGGCAACTCATCACGGACGTCTGCCGAGCAATTACGCCTGCTATGCTTCAGCGTGCAAGATGATCTATTAGACACCGGGCCCGAATGTGCATTAACCAAAACGGTCATCACATCGAGCATTTGCTGCGATAAAACATTGTCAGGGCAGTTGTGTTCCTATAGTTTACGGTCTATATGTGCCCGGCCTGCTAACTAATCGGCCCTTCTTAGGGCCACAAACACATTCATTCACACACAATTTGCACGAAAGCGGGTATTGAACTTACATTGCGTGCGGTACGTATTAAACAAATATTTCAAAATGTTTGTAAACTTGGCCCTGGCCTCGAACCTCCCACCCAACATGCAAGCCCGCTCCGCCACGCCTTTACCAACTACACTACGGTCCCTTACGGCACACTGCGCAGCTTATAGCAAGTATTAGGTTTACTGCGGTCATAATATCAATTTAGTGTTTAGCTGGCGTGTCAGACTCATGATCTAGAAGGCACACGCATGTCTTCTAGTGTTTAAAGCGAGTATAACATTACGGCGTCCTATCATGGTGAGGCGGTAAATACTAAGGTATCCGGTTGTCTTGTCTGAGCATACCGGCAGGGTAGATGTTTTCAGAACGGAATGAATATTGTGGGTTGCATAAAACTACATCGGAAGGGGCGGCTGAATCACGCTGTATACCGGTAAGTTTTCTTTTCGTCGCACCGACGCAGACAGGTATTATGGCGACAATGGGATCGGAAAGGGCTAGGAGCGGGGAGGAATCGATCGTGGCCTTGACTAAGGTACAGCCCCGGCATTTGCCTGGTGTGAAAATTAGAAGCCACGGAAAATCATATTCAGGGCTGCCGACAGCGGGTATACGGTACTGATCTGCCACACAATGGACGATCATTTTATATTCCATATCCCACATTACCAAGTTTGTGCTTCGAGTTTCTGTACCTTTGCATGTTGCTTTTCCTTTCATATACCCTTCGTAATACAGTACAAGTCCGCTTCTGTGGTGTAGTGGTTAGTGTGATTAGCTGCCACCCTCCGGAGGCCGGGTTCGATTCCCGAAATTTGAAATGTGGTACGAGAGACGGAACGGGGTCCACTCAGCCTCGGGAGGTCAACTGAGCAGAGGGGCTTTCGATTCCCACCTCAGCCATCATGGAAGCGGTTTTCCGTGGTTTCCCACTTCTGATCCAGCCAAATGCCGAGATGGTAGCTAACATGAGGCCACGACCGCTTCCTTCTCTCTTCCTTGTCTATCCATTTCAATCTTCTCCACCCCCACAAGGTCCCTGTTCAGCATAGCAGATGCGGGCGCCTGGGCCAGGTACTGGTCCTCCTTCCCCTTGTATGTCCTCGACCCCAAAGTCTCACGTTCCAGGACACAGCCCTTGAGGAGGGTAGAGGTGCGATCCCACACTGAATCCGAGGGAAAACCCAACCCTGGAGGGTAAACGGATTAAGAATGAAAGAAATATAGTACAAGATATACAGTATACGAGGGTTGATTCAGAAGTAATGGCAACGATTCTCTATTTCTCGAAAACGAGCCAAAGCCAAACATGTAATATATACATTTAAAAGTACGTTACATGAACTTCGTAATGTTGGCGGCAGATCGGGTATGGCTGTATCATTCTGGTTGTGTTCACGCTCCCATTGTCAGTTGTCTGATGATAGCGGTACGTAGTGGAAGTAACCATATTCGAGTAGCATTCATATGTTTTAGCCCATGTGGATTCGATATTACTCCCAGAGTGAAGAAGCCATTGCGTGGAAACGCTTTGCCAACAAACATGACTTCGTACGAGAATTTCGGCGTGAAGTAGCGCACATGACGAATCGCGTGCAGCCGATGGTATTTCCTATCTTCCACATCGAAGGAAACGGATCATAGACAACTTAAGAGACTACTTTCAAATATGTTAAACAGCTAGCACGATACGTACAAATGATTGTACAGATTGTACAAATAAAGCAATTATTTCAAAATGCCATGTTCGTCCTTTTATGTTACCACATATTCCCGCAACCTTACCCATGAGATTGTACTTTTAAAAATTTCTTGTACCGACCTCGATAGCTGCAGTTGCTTAAGTGCGGCCAGAAATCCACTATTCTGGAGATAGTGGGTTCGAACCTCACTCTCGGCAGCCCTGGAGATGGTGTTCCGTGGTTTCCAATTTTCACACCAGGCAAATGCTAGGGCTGTACCTTAATTAAGGCCACGGCCGTTTCCTTCCCACTCCTAGACCTTTCCTATCCCATTGTCGCCATAAGACCTATCTGTGTCGGTTCGACGTAAAGCAAATTGTATAAAACTACGCAGGTTATGGTAAAAAACGGCCTTATGTACAAACGATGGTAAGTCGACAAGTACGTAACTTCGTTTCTTGTCTGGCATGGCAATCACTCAAACATTATTATAATCGAATTTAATGAAAGCTATATATTAAATTTTAAGGGCAAGGTAAAATCTGCTGCTTAAAATGGGACAAGGGGTTTTAATGTTCGCTTGAATTTCTTTCTTTCATTCTTTCTTAATCTGCTTACCCTCCAATGTTGGTTTTTCCCTCGGACTCTACCGCAGAGTCCTGGAACATGAGACTTTGAGTCCAGGGGATACAACTGGGAAGGAGGACCAGTGCCTCGCCCAGGCCGCCTCACCTGCTATTCTGAACGGGGGCCTTGTGGGAGGGGGGGGGGTTAGAAACGATAGACAAGGAAGAGGGAAGGAAGCGGCAGCGGCCTAAGTTAGGCATTTGCCTGAAGGAGAAATGGGAAACCACGGAAAACCACTTCGACGATGGTTGAGATGGGAATCGAACCCTCTCCCGAGTGGATCGTTAACCTATTCTCTCTCAAGTGCCAAGGCTGAGTGGACCCCGTTCCAGTCCTCGTACCATTTTTTTGAATTTTGTGGCAGAGCCGGGAATCGATCCCGGGCCTCCGGGGATGGCAGCTAATCACACTAACCTCTATACCACAGAAGCGGACTCACTTGAACTTACTCTGCATAATACATGTGGGATAAGCAATACTGACATATCATTTGCATGCATGATTTACACAGCATAATTTCATACTCATCATAATTATAACAGGTTTAGAATTCTAAAATACCCTGTAACGAACATACTTATGCAACTCTGCAATGCCTGGACAGCTCCAAATAAAAATGGCGTTACTCAAACAGTGATGTAACCATTCTTTTCAATCTCCTTTTTTAAATTATGTAGGCCTACAACCTTGAAGAGTACTGATCTAACAGTATAAACATACTGTACTCATACCAAGAAATTCTGTTGCAGAACTCACAAGCGTGACATTACTGAAAAAAATACACATGCTCACTTGACTGTGAATTTATGGTCCGCGAAGGTGTAAGTTTCTCATCGAGCGCAGACACTTAAAGTACCACTGGGAGCTCGGGGGAGGGGCTGTAAATCTAAAAAACGTTGTTGTTTCTCCAGTCTTGTGTGCAGCTCACATTTCCAGTTACGTCACGCGTGTGTGAATTCCTAAGTAAGAGATTATCTTCGTGTTATTACATACTGCTTTCGTAGGGAAATGATCCTTCGCTCACTTTGAGGGTGAAGCCTCGTAGGAAAAAATGAACATCCACAACCTGTCTCCTGTCATTTGATCGGGTCAGGAATGGAATAAATGAACCCCATCTAGCGGCGAGGATAGAAATTGTGCCGGCTGTCGCACACCTCTGGGGCAATGATTAATGACTGAGAGATGAAACGAAATGATATTGGAGAGTGTTGCTGGAATGAAATATGACAGGGGAATCCGGAGTACCTGGATAAAAGCCTGTCCTAGCTCCGCTTTGTCCAGCACAAATCTCTCATGGACTGACCGGGATCTGAACCACGGAACCCGGCGGTGAGAGGCGGGCGTGCTGCCGCCTAACCCACGGAAGCTCTCCCTCGTAGGAAAAAATGTTTAGTAAAATAAATTATTTTGACGTGCTCAGTAGTAAAAAATTAATCGAATATGACATGAGAATGAAGACGAGGTTTATTGGATAACCTGTTCTTGTGTTTACCAAGGACAGGTGTTCGTTACATTGTACACGTGACTTCGAACTGTGAAATTTAGGATGGACCAAAATGGCACTTGGGGGGGGGGGGGGATTGGTTAACGCTTCTTCACTTACCAAAGCAATACCGGAATGCCGAATTTTTTTTCCTGAAAAGGATTTTATTACGTGTCAGCAGTAAATACTGTATACTGATACAGATTCCTTACACTGAAGTCGTCTTAAATACCACTGGAATTTGGTCCTGAAAATCTGAGCATATGGGCCAAAATAAATATTGCTATGACAGTGAATAAGATGAATCACTTTTCCCTCTTTGGGCGTCTTTATGACATCCATGGGGCTGAGATTTTTATTTCTTCAACATGTTCTTGAGTTAGCGGGGCCTGTCTGATAACCTGCGTTATTGTGTCTTCTATGTCAATGTGAATAAAATTATTTCTTCCGAGTGTTGCGATAGGTGTCCCGAGATTTGGAGTAAAGAGAAAGTGGAAAATCTAAGAAAACAAAAACTCAGGCTAGTAGTGAGCGTTGCTATACGAAATTCACTACTAGTGTTATTGGCTTTACGGTTTTCGGAGAAGGCGAGATGACAGAATTTTGTCCTGGTGAGGTTCTTTTATGAGCCGGTACATCTACCGACACGGGGCTGACATATAGCACTTTCAAATATCACCGGACTGAGCCAGGATCGAACTTAACCAACTTCTGCTCAGAAAGCCACTTTTAACCGCCTGAGTCACTCAGCCAGGCTATTTGAAACTCAGAAGTAAATGCTCAGTGGAGCGTTTGTGAATGTTGTCGGCTGTGAAATGAAATTTTACGGGGCTGATTTGGTAAATGTAATCTTCATTATGGCTGGATTTGCCTACTGCATACACTTCTAAATCTCTAAATTACATGGGACCAAGATAACGAGAATATAAGTATAAATTAAGTGTAAATTAGAAACAATATTAGTAGTCAGACAAAGCACTCTTCTAGTTTTACAGGACTGTTGATGTCGTGATCGTAGCCAAGTGTCCTCGAGTTTTACGTGGAATCCGAAACAGAGAAACGTGTTCACTTCAAAAATTCCAGATGCATTGGCCGGGATTCAAACCACTGCCATCTTGGTAAGAAACCAGTTACAGTGGCGCTCGGTTATCACAGCTCCATCGAATTGAGTGGCTCAGGCGGTAGAGTGCCATTTTCTGAGCCCAAACTGGCGTGATCTATCCCAGCTCTTTTCAATGGTATTCTCAGATATACCAGGCTTGTGCCGCTAAATTTACAGCCACGTAAAAGAACTCCTACCGGCCCCGTGGTGTAGGGGTAGCGTGCCTGCCTCTCACCCGGAGGGCCTGGGTTCGATTCGCGGCTAGGTCAGGGATTTTTACCTGGACCTGAGGGCTGGTTCGAGATCCACTCAGCCTACGTGGTTAGAATTGAGGAGCTATCTGACGGTGAGATAGCGGCCCCGGTCTAGAAAGCTAAGAATAACGGCCGAGAGGATTCGTCGTGCTGACCACACGACACCTCGTAATCTGCAGGCCTTCGGGCTGAGCAGTCGTCGCTTTAGTGCCACAGGATTTGGTTTGGTTTGGTTTTTAAAAGAACTCCTAGGGGACAACATTTCTGGTATCACGGCGTCTCAGAAGAATCGTAAAAATAGTTAGTGGGTCGGAAACAAGTAACATTATTATTTGCTATCTTCTTCTTCTTTTCTTCTACCGCTTTTTCACACACATGTGAGGTCGCGGGTGCGAACTGCATCGCACGTGTCGATTTGGCCCTGTATTACAGCCGGATGCCCTTCCTGACGCCTACCCTATGTGGAGGGATATAATCATTATTCCGTGTTTCTATGGTGGTTGGTAGTGTAGTGTGTTGTCTGAATATGAATAAGAGAGTGTTGGGACAGACACAAACACCAAGAAGAATTAATCAGAACCATTAAAATCCCCGACCCGGTCGGGAATCGAACACGGAAACCTCTGAACCGAAGGGCAGTACGCTGACCATTCAGACACCGAGTAGGACATTATTATTTATTTACTATCACGGCTCTTTAATAGCCTCCGCCTCCGTAGCGTAAGACTTAAGTATTATTAGCTGCCATCCTCGGGGGCCTGGGTTCGATGCCAGGTACTACCAGAAATTTAAGAATGGCAAGAGTGCTGGTATGTGGTTGAAATGGCACGTGAGCTCACCTCCATTGGAGGTGTACCTGAAAAGAGCTACATCGCCTCGGTATAAGGACAGGAGTTCATTTTACCTTAACCAAACAGACCCAGGTTAGTTCCCGTGGACATGTTGGAAATACTGATTACTGACTACCAACGTCACCGTTTCGATAAGGCACATGGATGATTATAAAGAAAATGGTAAGCTGTAGTTTAAACGCGTCTAAAGAAGGCTGAAGGCAGGTGGACGATAGTGAGTGCCGTTACGTTGCAGGCTCGTAAGAATCCGCTTCTGACGTTTTTGAGTGAGGAAGGAGAGTTCAGATTCCAGCTTACTCATTGCCCGATGAATTATTTTAGAACTTAATGTGCTCTTTGCTTGCTCTTCTGTTAAAGCAACTGTTTTGGAGAGGGCTACAACATGTGCATTTTATGGTGCCTAGTATTTCGTAGAGCTTCTCCATACGAACAGAGGAACAAAGCAAGCGTTACCATAATACTTTTTCAGCTGAATAATGTTTTAACCACCCGTCTGCATAGCGCAGTTGGTTAAGCATTCCCTCGTGTGTTCAAAGTTGCGAGACCGTCGGTAGAGGCAGAATGGGTATCGGCCCCCAAGTGGCCACGGCTGGTCCGTGGTCCAGCAGCTCAGCACTCCGACGGCTCTACCGTGGCTCTACGCCTATGCATTCGGGAGACGCGAAAGGGCTGGACCTCACGGCTGGCCCAACCGTCGGCTGTCCTGAGAATGGTTTTCTGTGGTTTTCCATTATTCTGCACTAAGGCGAATGCCGGGACAGTTCCTAGTATAGGCCACGGCCACCAACCCCTCACTTTCGCCTAACATCTCCTGCATCGTAAAAAATCTCCCGGCCTGAAACGGCGTTACCGTCTATGAAGCCCGTCTCCACCTTCAGGGGAGGAGTGAAAATATGTTAGCAGTAGTTCCGAGATCCAACCCAGTTGCAGGCAATTAGCATTTGCGGATAGTTAAATGCGAGAGACACATAAAAAAATCCCTCCTCAACTGAGCGAGTTGGCTAAGTAGTCTGAGTGACGTAGCTATCAGTTTGCATACGGGAGATGGTGGGTGTGAATCACAGTGGATCAAATCACTCAAATACCTGTCCAAAATAAAAAATGCGATTTCCGTGTGTAGTTTTATCTAGACTGCAATGGCGACGCGGACATTCCAGCCATATGTCTGCGTTGTACGCGCTGCCAAAGTCGCTGGTAAGGGGATCAACGATATATATTTTTTGACGTTTCATTAAGTCGAAAACATTTTGAAAGTATTATAACGCCGGGCTGAGTGGCTCAGACGTCGCAGACGTTTGAGGCACTGGGTTTCTCACCCCAACTTGGCAGGTTCGATCCTGGCTCAGTCCGGTGGTATTTGAAGGTACTCAAGTATGTCAGCTTCGTGTCGGTAGATTTACTGGTACGTAAAAGAACTCCTGCGAGACTAAATTCCGGCACCACGGCTTCTCCGAAAATCGAAAAAGTAATTAATGGGACGTAAAGCCAATAACATTATTATTATTATTATTATTATTATTATTATTATTATTATTATTATTATTATTATTATTATTATTATTATTATTATTATTATTATATATTGCGAATGAGCCCATTAGGACTACGCGAAGTACTTAGAGACAGGCATTTGCCTTTCTTTGTGCCCACACATCCTTCATTCGTTTGCTGTGTGCTTCTTTTCTCTCTTGAGACCATGTTGTTCCGGTCTTCTTCTTTGGTTTTTCCTCTTGGTCAACTTGCCACTTAAGAACTTTGGTTCTGAAGATAACCCGGCTTTGGATGTCTTCAGGTGTAATTCCTGCCAGTTTGAGATCTGTTTTAATTTCGCCAATCCATTTTATTGTGTCCGTTTTAGCTTTACTTCGGTTTTCATAAAATTCAACTATTTGCTTGGTAAGTCTATCTGGGTTCATCCTTTTTATATGTCCAAAGAATCTTAATCTGCGTTTTCTGATGTCGCTGTGAATGTTAGAAAATTGTTTGATTTCCTGTTTCCCTCTAAGGCGGTACTGTTCATCTACGAGTTTTGGGCCTAAAATTTTTCTAATGATCTTGCGTTCCTTTTTCTGAATATTTTCTAGATCAGTTTTCCTCTTCAAAATTAGTGTCTCTGATCCATAGAGGCATTCTGGTTTAATAACTGTATTATAGTGTCTTAGTTTAGCATGCTTGGAGAGACACTTTTTGTTATAGATATTTTGAGTGAGTCTATACGCAGTTTCCATTTTTTGGCATCTAACTTCATTGGCTTTTGTTTCCATTCCATTCTCCTGAATTATTTCACCGAGATATTTGAATTGCTGGACCCGTTTTATTTTGCCATATTTTGTCTCCATGAATTTAGGGGCTTCTTTGCTGCAGGTCATGTATTCAGTTTTTTCAAACGATATTTGGAGGCCGACTTTTTCCGCTGTTTCTTTCAGGAGTTCGATCTGGTTTATGGCTGTTGAAACGTCACGAGTTAAGATTGCCAGATCGTCCGCAAATGCCAGGCAGTCTACTGCTAATTTGCCCCTACCAAGAGTGATTGGTTGGTCAATCTTGAGGGCAGACTTCTGTTTGCGCCATTCCTGTATTACCTTTTCAAGGACGCAGTTGAAGAGTAGTGGAGAGAGCCCATCTCCCTGTCTTACTCCTGTTTTGATCGGAAAAGGGTCTGAGATTTCCCCCCATGAATTTAACCTTAGATTTTGTGTCTGTCAATGTCTCTTTTACAATTGCGAGTGTTTTCCGGTCTAGACCCTGTTCTTTTAATATCTGAAACAGTGATTGACGATCAACTGAATCATAGGCCTTTTTGAAATCAACAAAAGTACAAACTACATTTTTGCTACAAATTCTCTGATGCCTTAGGATTAACTTTAGGTTCAAAATTTGCTCTGGACATGAACGGCCTGGTCTGAAACCTGCTTGATATTCTCCAATTGTTGGTTCTAGTTGCTGTTGGGCTCTATCGAGAAGGCACTGAGATAAAATTTTGTAGGCAACAGATACCAATGAGATTCCTCTGTAGTTATTTACATCTGTTCTGTCTCCTTTCTTATGTAAAGGATGAATTAGTGCACTTTTCCAATCTTCTGGAATTTGTTCTCTTTCCCAAATCTCTTGGATGATACCGGTGAATTCTTTTATAGTATTTGGGCCTGCTGATTTGAGAATTTCTGCTATGATCCCATCCTCACCTGCAGCTTTATTCATTTTAAGTCGTTTTATCTGTCTGGTAATTTCTTCTTCATCCGGTGGTACTGAATTTGGGTT
The DNA here is from genome assembly GCF_040414725.1 of Anabrus simplex. Classification (NCBI taxonomy): domain Eukaryota; kingdom Metazoa; phylum Arthropoda; class Insecta; order Orthoptera; family Tettigoniidae; genus Anabrus; species Anabrus simplex. The sequence goes on along the minus strand of NC_090266.1, from coordinate 743,391,107 downwards.
TGTGAAGTCAGGTTCCTGCGGTGGAAATCTTTGTGTTGGTTCTGGGCAGTTAAGCAGTTCTTCAAAATACCTTGCAAGTTCGGTGCAGTTTTCTTGATTGTTCAGTGCAAATTGCCCATTTACTTTCTTAAAGCAAAAGTTTTGTGGCTGATACCCTGTTAGCTTTGTTTTGAAGTTCTTGTAGAAATTTCGTGTGTGGTTTTTTTCGAAGTCCTTTTCAATTTCCAGTAGTTGATCTTTCTCGAATTTCCTTTTGGTCTGTCGGATTAAAAAAGTATTATATCGAATATATCAACTTCACACACATGTATTCTGGATTCTAACCTCTTCTATGTAACGATACTCTTACAAATTGTTGGCTACAAAATTTTCTCCGCGTAGTACCGCTTTGAAAAATGTTGCCAAAATGAGTTTTTTTTTGCTAGTTGCTTTACGTCGCACCGACACCTATAGGTCTTATGGCGACGATGGGATAGGAAAGGCCTAGGAGTAGGAAGGAAGAGGCCGTGTACTTAATTAAGGTATAGCCCCAGCATTTGCCTGGTGTGAAAATTGGAAACCACGGAAAACCATCTTCAGGGCTGCCGACAGTGGGATTCGAACCCACTATCTCCCGGATGCAAGCTCACAGTCGCGTGCCTTTGACCGCACGGCCAGCTCGCCCGGTAACCGCCATTTTACTGCGGCAGAGCGTAGCAGGCATGCCAAGCACTGTAGGTATCGTTCGCGTGTCGGCACTCCTTTTTAACTTTTACTAATTATTGTCAAATACACTACTCTTACTATATTCTACTTTGTATTAAAGTTGTCTTATACCTTGAAATTGTATTTCCTTTTTCCCCGAAAAAAATTACCGATTCGTTAATTTAAATTTATCAGATTTGACAAGAAATTCGTAATCAGCGACCTCAAAATTCCTTACATACAGTGTCATGCCATTCCACTCACTGTTCCAATATTGGATCTGCCATTTTGAATGTTGGAACTTTGACATCAAATTAAAAACCAGCTACCTCGAAACCCGTTATAAGTTACGCCTATACATAATTTCACGCAAATCCGCTAATTTTTTTAAATATTCCATCCGCCAAATTGGATCCGACATTTTGAATTTTTCAACTTTGACATCAAATTCGTAATAGCGACCCCGGAAACCTTACGGTACACGTTTTTATGGGTTTGTATACACATCATATTGTGACCAGGTTTTTGATTTATCTGGACCACTGTGCGTCGTCAGCCCTGAAGAATGATTTTTCCATTTTCTCACGAGGAAAATGATGGGGCTGCTCCTCGACGAAGTTCACGGCCCATTTCCCATTTTTGCATCATCGAAAACCTTCGATGTTTTAGTGCGACGTTCAACAATTAGGAAAACAAATTCTTCCTCATGATAAAATTGCTGTATTCTAACGTTTCTTAAGATCAGAAGCAGTTCTTCTTCTTCCTGGTCTTTTCCTACGAGCCAATCAATTGGTTAGTCGCCTTCAAGGATTATCTTGTAACGATTGGCGTGTTGCCTTGAAAATGACAGGCAACGTAGCGGCTATACGAGCTATTCCAGGCAGGACCATGGACACTAACCGATGTCGGCACTGCAACGATTAGGCAGGAACACTTGCGGCACAAGTCCTATCCTCGCCGCTAGATGAGGGCTTCATTCATTCCTTCCATCCCTGACTCGGATGAATGACTGGAAACAGTCTGTGGATTTTCATCTTCACTTGCTCATGTAAGAAGTACTCCCAACAACAGAACCACCTGTACTCTTCTTTAGTGAAGTTAAATACCCCACTGCCAACTTCAATTCCCATCCTGTTATCAAACCTAACTCCACAATTATATGCTGTAATTTGCCAGTATTTATCAGACTATAATATTAATTTATAAGATATGACTTCTTTCTCAACCACGAAATGTATGTACCATAAATGTATGCTCACTCTGTAAATGCTGGCCGCGTGGTCTTCCGAGGCCTAGCGCCATTAGCAGTAATAAAAAAACCTTTGCTCACGTCCTCGGTTACTGCTCGTATGGAGAAGCTCTACGAAATACTAGGCACCATAAAATACGATCTGCCATTGCTCAAGCGTTACAGGACTCAGGCTTTACAGTCTTCGAGGAGGGTCGCGGTCTCTCTAATACAGGCAGCACCCGTCGAACTGACATGATAGCCTTAAAAAACCACCCAAAGGGCTTTGTAATAGATCCGACGATCAGATTCAAGACATCCGAAACACAACCCAATGAGGTGCATGAGGAAAAGAAAACAACACATGAGCCAACCATAATATACCATCAACAACAATGCCGGCTGGATGACATCGAAAATCATAGGATTAATGGTTGGCGCAAGAGAAACCATTCCTCTCTTTTTCGTCCAGTTCTGCAAATCATTTAACCTGAATCAGGCATTAATAAAAGAAATTGCTGTGATTGCCTTGAAATATTCCGTACGATTCCTCAAGAACCATATCTCCCAAACATTTCAATGCAACAACATACAGTAAGTATTTCAAATGTGCAAACCACTTCACAATTACTTTCAATATTCACATTGTCGTTTTGTATGCTTTGTCCACAGGGGCAGTCTACAGTTGGTGAAAGTCGAAATAAATAAATAATCCGTGCAAAGTGCCGACCTCAGTAAACTGGGAAAAGGCTGGGAAGAAGAAGGAGACAGTTTCTGGGCTGACTTGGCCGTAGCATGGAGTCACCCATCGTTCATTAACAGTTTACCGGAACAGTACAATTTACAAATACACACACTTTGGTTAGGACTTGATTCACTTTTACGCAATTGTCTCTCACTAACCACTGGATCCTCTTGCAGGGAAGATGTCTGATGAAGACAACTCGTTCTTAGGAACTTCATCACAACGTGGCAGGTATTCAGGAGAACATACTTTTAATGCTCTACATCTGAGACTGCAGAAGATCTGCAGAAATTTCTGGATGGTATGGACGGAGTATTGGGTAAAGAGTATAAGATGAAAATAAATAAGTCCAAAACAAATATAATGGAGTGCATTCGAACGAAGTCAGGTGATGCAGGCAATATTAGATTAGGGAATAAAGTCTTAAAGGAACTAGATGAATATTGTTACTTGGGTAGTAAAATAACTAAGGATGGCAGAAGTAAGGAGGACATAAAATGCAGACTAGCACAAGCAACAAAGAGGTTTCTTAAGAAAAGGAATTTGCTCACTTGGAACATTGATAAAAGTATTAGAAAAAACTTTTGAAGACTGTCATCCGGAGCGTGGCATTGTATGGAAGTGAAACATGGACGATTACTAGCTCAGAAAGAAAGAGAATAGAAGCTTTTGAAATGTGGTGTTACAGAAAAATGCTGAAGGTGAGATAGATAGATCGAATTACGAATGAAGAAATACTGAATAGAATTGGTGAGAGGAGATCGATTTGGCTAAATTTGACGAGAAGAGACAGAATGATAGGACTTATCATAAGATACACAGGACATGTTCAGCTGGCTTTTGAGGGAATTGTATGCGGTAAGAACGGTAGGGGTAGACCAAGGTATGAATATGACGAGCAGATTAAAGCAGATGTAGGATGCAGTAGTTACGTAGAAATGAAGAGGTTAGCACAGGATAGGCTGGCATGGAGAAGTGCATCAAACCAGTCTATGGACTGATGACTCAAACAACAACAACAACAACAACAACAACAACACATAAGTGGATGGATTTAGATTGAGTGTGGCAAATGACCTGCGCAGGATATTGGGAATGACACCATTCCATGCTAAAACTGTTGGAAGAATGGTTAGAGTGAAATTTTCACATGCGTTGTATTTCCATTGCAGTTCCATGTACTTCGATATTATTATTATTATTATTATTATTATTATTATTTACTTGTTGGGGGGAGTACAAGCACTGCAATTTGGGATATCACAATTCTCCACCTATAACAATAGGAAAAATAGTCAATTTTCTAAGTTGCATTTCAAAAAAAAAGGGCATTCATGTTTTTCCCTCCACTAGTTTCTCATAAGATAGCAATTGTAATGTATTCCGTCTATCATTTAGAAAAGACATGCATATCGCTGTTTGAGAACCATTAAGAAAGTGCATGTCTGAGTTAGATTTTTTGTTCTTATTGTGAAGATAGTCTATTAAAAAGCGTATGTTTGAAAGCTGTTAACTAATTTCAAGGAACTTCAACAGTTCATGATATATCTACAATTAAACTTTCCCTATTTAACCCACTCTAGACAGGAAACTACTACTAGTACGCGTACCAAATTCGGTAGGAATAATGTTCAGATTATGGGCTACTGGACACCATTTCGGGCACACTTTCTAATTTGACGGATGATAGGTCCATAACCACCAGTCTTATTACACGACGTGGCATCGCATTAAAAGTGCTTCATTGGACTTGCGTATGTATTATTTCTCTTCCGCATGTCCTTGGCAATGTTTGGATTATGTTTCATGTTCATACAACCGCTGGTTTTCCATGTAGAGACAGTTAAGTAGGGAAAGTTTAATCATAATGAAGAAACCCCATGGCGCAACAGCCCCGAAGGGCCTTGGCCTGACAAGCGACCGCTGTTCAGCCCGAGGCCTACAGATTACGAGGTATCGTGTGGTCAGCACGGCGAATCTAATCGGTCGTTATTCTCGGCTTTCTAGCCCGAGGCCGCTACCTCACCGTCAGATAGCTACTGCATTGTAATCACGTAGGCTGAGTGGACTTCGAATCAGCCCTCAGAACCAGTAAAATTACCTGACCTAGCCGGGAATCGAAGCCGGGCCTCCGGGTAAGAGGCAAGCACACTTCCCCTACACCGCGGGGCCAGCCTTAATTATAACCACCCAGTGCATAGAAGAGAATATCACTGTGGTAGGTCCGCTGCTTGGCTGAATGGTCATCGTAGTGGCATTCAGCTCAAAGTGTCCCGGGTTCGAGTCCCGGTGGGGTTAAGAATTTTAACTGTGTATCGTTAATTCCTATGGCTCGGGGACTGTGAATCTGCGCCCGTGTCAAACAGCTGCATACAACACATCACACTAGCAACCACCACAGAAACACGTAATGATTTCATCCCTACCGGGCGGGTTGGCCATGCGGTTACAGAGTCGCGCAGCTGTGAGCTTGCATCCGGGAGATAGTGGGTTCGAACCCTACTGTCGGCAGCCCTGAAGATGGTTTTACGTGGTTTCCCATTTTCACACCAGGCAAATGCTAGGGCTGTACCTTAATTAAGGCCACGGTCGCTTCCATTCCACTCCTAAGCCTTTCCTATCCCACCATTGCCATAAGACCTACCTGTGTCGGGGCGACGTAAAGCCACTAGCAAAAAATTCATCCCTTCACTTAGGGATGGCGTCAGGTAAAGCACCCGGTAGTAAAACTGAGCCAAATCCACACACGTGCCGACCCCAAGATATTGTGGAGAAAGTCAGGAAGAAGAAGAAGAAGAAGGCGGTAGTAGCTGAGAGCGGCTGAAACACTCTGACTGGATATAACAGCTGCGGATCATAAAAAAACAGAAACAACAACCTCGCACGCTCAAGACCAACTTATATGGCTCCTTAAATAAGTTACAGGAAAAGAGCAACATGGAGTGCTAATGGAACACCCCATCTAAGTGATGAATCTGGTTACTCTATCCCATTTAATGCCGAGATTATGAATGCTTTCTATTCTGGGTGCCTACATGGCCTGTACGAAGATGACTTTACCTTGGCTCCATCTATTATGTATGAACGGCCTGAAGAATTGTAAGATGCAGGTACTCGTTTTTGTTACAGTCTGAGTGAACTCCAGCTCCAAGTACCTCTCCAGAAGTTATGGTTTCGTTTCTACATTTTTCAAGTTCCTGAAGGGAAATCGAACCCAATGTCCACCGACGCGGTGCGGGATAATTAACTGTAAGTTTGCATTCTAGAGATGGAGAGTTCGAACCCTCCCACTGCCAGCTCCGAAGACGGCTCTCTGTAGTTTCCCATGTTCATGCCAGACAAATGCTGAAACTATACCTTAATTTAGGCCAAGGTTACGTATCCCATTGTCATGGCTAAACGATTAGCGTGCTGGTCTTTGGTCACAGGGGTCCCCGGTTCGTTCCCGGTAGGGTCGGGAATTTTAAGCATAATTGGTTCATTCCGCTGGCACGGGGACTGGATTTATGTGTCGTTTTCATCATCATCACCACCACCGCGACGCCTATGGTCGTCAGTTCAAAAGACCTGCACCTGGCAAGCCGAAGTTGTCCTCGGTCACTTCCCGCACTAAAACCCATACGCCATTTCAATACCGAATATCGTCCTTGCCGGGACAAAACCTCCTATGTGATAATATTTTTGAGATATACTGACCCGCAGCACATTCATTATGAAGAGCGAGAATGCCTTGACAACATTCACACAATAGTTTTGCACCTTAGATGACAGAACCTTACCGGCCAAAGATCTACGCTAAAATATTTCACATAGGAGGTTTTGTCCCGGCAGCGACGATATACAGTATACCTGTGTTCCTTACACAAATTCCTCGCCATGGCCACGCGTCACATATTAATCTGCAGCCCTTGGTGCTGAGCAGCGGTCGCTTGGTAGGCCAAGGCCGTTAGGGTTGTAGCGCAGTTAGTGTTGGATTGTTGGTTGTTCACATAAGAGCTAAAAAGCATATTAATTCAGTTAATTTAGAAAACTAACTTTTGATTTGAAAAGTCTCCTCCCTATGGTTCTCAGTCAATGTTGAATCGGAGGTCCGTTGCTATGATGACTATTTCAAAAGTTTCGTAAAACTTCAAGCTTACTTGCTTCAAACAAAGCGGACCACATCCTCAGCCCTTAACTTTACTGTAAATCTTGCTCTTACTTTGTTTTACTTTCTTCGTCTCCCTTTCTTGAAGGTCTAATAACTACTGAGTTTGACCTCAGGTGATCCGCATTCCTCCTATGGCAGTGACCTTCCGAAAAGGTGAACAATTGCATTGTAAAACGGCCGTAGTCCACGAAACACAGTTGTCGAGGACTAAATGTTTCATATTAGGACCGGACGAGTTGGCCGTGGAGTACGGTGCGCGCAGCTGTGAACTAGCATCCGGGAGATATTGGGTTCGAACCCCATTGTCGGCAGACCTGAAGATGGTTTTCCATGGTTTCCCATTTTCACACCAGGCAAATTCTGGGGCTGTACCTTAATTAAGGCCACGGCCGCTTCTTTCCCACTTCCTATCCCATCGTCGCCATAAAGCCTATCTGTATCGGTGAGACGTAGCCTAAAGAAAATTGTAGAAAAAAGAAAATAGATGCCTTGGACAGCTTTTATCATCAGCTCCATTTGGAAACAATCCAATAAACCTGTGCTTTCTGTGACTTATATGTAATGGCGTAAAGTTGTAATGGTTCGTATCAGGTATTAGGATAGATGTTCCAGAACTTGAGCTAAGAAACAACCCGAATATTTTCCTAAAGCAGATGCGAATGTAGTCTGAGATCTCACTCACACTCAGTTCTGGCTACCATGCCATTTCATTGAGAATATCTTACAGCGCTTACTTAAGAATATGCGTGCGTTTCACATGTACAGTCGTTCAAAAAGAGAATGAGCACATGGAATTGTGTAAGTTCCTCGCAGGTACAATTTTCCCAGAAACAACTGAACCTATAGATATGTTTGTTGCGGGTGTCCACAGGATTTGTATTTACATGGGGGTGAATTATATTTAAAATTCTGATAAAATATAAAATGCGAGGAACATTCAATACCATGCGCTCATTCTATTTAAGCGACTATACATTTGAGAATAATCCTACAGCTAGCATAGGCCCTATAATTCTTAATTGACCGAGCAAGTTGGCCATGCGGTTAGAGTCGCGTAGCTAAGAGCTTGAATTTGGGGACAGTGGGTTCGAATCCTAACGTCGACAGCCCTGACTACGGTGTTCCGTGGTTTCCAATTTTCACACCAGGCAAATGCTGGGGCTGTACCTTAATTAAGATTACGTTCGCTACCTTCCCAGTCTTGGCTCTAACCCTGACAGTACAGCAGGCCTAACAAATGTTTCTCTACATTATTCAGATTTCCAGTTCTGCATTCGGGAGATGAGTGGGTTCGAACCCCACCGTCAGCTGTCCTGATAAATTCTGTGGTTTCCCATTTTCACGTCGAGGCAAATGCCGGGACAATTCCTTCCACGATTCCTTCCACCTCCTTAGACTACCCTATTTCTTTCACAATCATGAATTTAATGTTCATTAGTTCCTCAACTGAGGTTGGTGTCAGGAAGGGCATCCGCCCGTACAAACAAGCCATATAATTTCATCTTCCCTCATCCCCGAACCCCTAACAGTAAATTTAACTAGCCTATAACGGGTAAGCATACATATGTTCTATATGAACATCCTCGGATTCTTTCAAACAACTTATTTGCATGCGCATACACGTAAAAGTTTGTTTACATTAGTTAAGTTGTAAAATAGGGTGGACATAGAATTTTAACATTCGTAATATGATTTTCAAAATATTAATAATATCGCCTATTCATAATCAACGACAAGTTTACACAACGTAAAAAATATTGTACATATACACGCATGCGCATGAGTGATTTGAAGGAACTCAAGGATGTTCTAATAGAAAGAAACGTGCCATTCTGTAAACGGATATATAAGGCTTTTTATAAATTTTTATCTAGTGTTCGGCAGATTGAAAAACTTATATGATATGGCTGTGCGTTCAATCTCCAACGTCGTAATCATCAGAGGATAGTGAACTACCTTCCCGGAACAACAGTTTCAGTGCGTTGTTTCTCTAGCACTAAACGTTATTCACAACTCAGGTCATAAACATACGGCAATAAGTTTATTATTTCTCCATTTGTCGTATTCCCCGAAGCAAACAATACGCGGAAGTGTCTACAGAGAGTTTTGCCCACGCCTGTTTGAGAGATAATGGTGTGTGTGCACAATGGCGAGTTGAACAAACAGAACGGCCTCGTCCGACCTTCAGAACAGTCAAGAACCCGCCAGACAGGGCCAGCCTCAAATCTTCCTTCAGGTCGTTAGCCACTGTAACAATATAAATCTCTGCCCAACTTGTCTAGGCGATGCGAATGAATTATGGAAATATGTACCATTCTGTCTGCATACAACAACCGTTACCTTGTATGGTAGGATGAGTCGACCACTGATGGGATATGCATGAGCCTGAAGGAAGGTGAGGACCAACCGTATGTGGAACAGAACCTCCTAGGATGTGAGTTGGACATGTCATCTCAGGTATGCTGTTCTAGGAAAGGGCACGGTTGGACTTTAAGCAGATCACACGTGTGCAGTAACTAAGTACTTGAGACAGTTGTTAAAGATTCATTGTTGATATAATCCACCTTCAAATGTAAATGCAGCGCTTCAGTGATTTATGAACTTGAATTGCCATCCAAACGGAAAAATTTAACATTCAGATGAAACCTATCCTTTAGACTACAGCGTGTACCTGTCACTGGTGGGCTAGTATTCCCGCCAAAACCAGTATCAGTTGCCAAATACCCAATACTGTATGTTCCGTTCTCCCACATTGTTTCTAGCTGGCGGTCTTCTTACAACATAGTTCAGAATCTGTCTTGGGTCAAAGACTCGCGTATCCGTGAGGATTAATTTACGTTTTGCGATAATAACCTGAAACCAGAGGTGAGTGTTTCGAATCCAGTCATAAATAATTTCCGAGTCCAACCTGAAAACAGATTCTTATAGCTCCAGTAAAAGTTTTGTCAGCAGCACAATATTATTTCTGTTGAAAGCAGTAGGTATTACCGGATGAGCAGTAGGCCTATTATATCTTAATATACACAGCGAGTTCGCTCCGCAGTACAGGTCGTGTAGCCTTAAGTTTGCATACGAGAGATGGTTTTTTGTCCATGGGTACTCTTTTTTCTCAACAGTAGAGCCCGAAAGTTAGGCAAAACTACTTTTTTTTTGCTATTTGCTTTACGTCGCACGGACACAGATAGGTCTTATGACGACGATGGGACAGGAAAGGCCTACGAATGGGAAGGAAGCGGCCGTGGGCTTAATTAAGGTACAGCCCCAGCATTTGCCTGGTGCGAAAATGGGAAACCACGGAAAACCATCTTCAGGGCTGCCGACAGTGGGGTTCGAACCCACTATCTCCCGGATGCGAGCTCACAGCTGAGCGCTCCTAACCGCACGGCTAACTCTCCCGGTAAACGCCTTTTTTATTTAGGTGTTTATATGGAAGTGTCAAATAGACACATATTTCCGTACGTTTGGGAACAGTAGGACCAGTTTTTACTTTCCCCTCTTTTGCCTATTTTAAATTCCGGTGCCTATTTGATAGCCTTTTTTGCCTCTTTTGAGTTGTGGATATTTTCTGCTGTTATTTATATATTAAAATTAAACAATGGAAAGAAAAGAAAATATGATTCCAATGTACTGTGGTAATAGTAAAGAAGACCATGTCACTTTAACTTAATAGATAAAAAATACATTTACGTAAACGATATTTTAATATTACACAAATCCCTGCTGAAAACTCACTCCGCAAGCCAAATGGTCGAGAGGGTTGCCCGGTCCCGTTCCTGCTACATGAGATTAAGTAGTGGTGGTGGTGATTATTGTTTTAAGAGAAAGAGCAACTTGTTAACCATCTTCTATAAACACAGAACGAAAATGGAAGAGGTCTGACACTTCGAAAATGAAGCTATCGGCAAAAGAAAGGAAAGGGCCAGGAACGACGTGAAAATTAAACTCCGTAAGATCCGAAAACCTAATACCGTCGGAGTCGGAAAAGAACAAGAGTTGACCAAGTGAGTTCGGGTATGAAAGATAAGAGAGAGGAACCTGACACAAATAAGTGAAGCAACCCAAGACTCAGCTAGGGGAACCGTGGTCACCAACGCACATTCCAAGTTGAGAGCACTTGTATCCCCTTTTTAGTCGCCTCTTACGACTGACAGGGGATACCGTTGATGTTATTCTGTCACCCCCACCCACAGGGGGACGTAAGATTATGAGTAGCAAAATGGGATGCAGATTAAGAGACTTACATTAAACCATCTTTATTATTTTAATGCCCATTTTTCTCATTATAAACGCCTATTTGCCAAATTTGAAGTGCTTATTTGCCTGCCTATTTTAGCCAAAATATAAGCCTCAACTTCAGGGCTCTACTCATCAGGATCTACACTCAACCGCACAAAAATAGGCGTTCACAGAAAATGGCTTTCTTTCAAGATCCTCTTGTTTGAAATAGGATGAACATATTGTGCAGGTGGTAGAAGGGTTGCCAGGTTTTTTAAATGCCAATAAGGGACAGGTCATGTCGAAACGACATAGGCCCTAACGGTATTTTCTCAAGAAAATACTGAGATATAATTTACTGTACTATAATTACACTGTAGGCACAAACTTTATCACAGTATTTTCATTTTCTACATAAAAAGTTTAAAACCCGTATTTCTTTTCACTTTTAGATTTCTTAAAAATACTGAATTTTCCTTAAACAAGTCATGCAATTTCTGACAATTATGATCAAAATTAAGTGAGACTTAAATTTCTGACCTGATCAGAGTTGCTGAACATCTGTCCATTTGCTTTCAATCATTGAGAAAACTCTTTCAACATACTTAAAACATACCATATTTAGAGCAGTGTATTAGGAACAGCATCTAAACTTTAAAGGAAAAAAAAAATACATATTTCGAGTTCACATTACAGCTCCGATCACCACCAGTACGAGTACAGTTATAGGCTACATAGCTCCAGCACCACCTAATTTAACGTTATGGAAAGAAAATTCATAAAAGCTATCCAAATTAAAAGCTGGACAAATTTCAATGAGTATCAAAGAATGAATAATTTCTTCGAAATCAGAAAATGCAACATCTTTCAAGTGTAAAGCCCTTAGTTTCTTAAAAATATTAACAGAGGTGTAATAAGTTGCCGGGGTGAATGGGTAGACAGAGAAAAGATCAAAACATAATTTAAAACACTAAAATTCGAAATGTTATTTCTTTCCTTTTCTTCTCCCTCTCTCTGTTTAAACTTTGGAACAGGATCTGAATAAACAACAACAAATAACAGGCGTTCAGTTCAAATGCACGGAGAAGGTTTACCTCCGGTACAATTATTATTATTATTATTATTATTATTATTATTATTATTATTATTATTATTATTATTATTATTATTATTACGTAGTTGCGGTAAAGGACTCAAATGTAACTACTTGTTAATCATAACATACTATTACTTTTTTTGCAGAGAATCATGTAAATAACAAAGGAAAATGTACGCTATCCAACTGCTATCCAGAGCACTGTACACTGTGAACTGAAGTTTATAATAATTTATAAGTTGCTGTATAAATCAAATGTTTGTTATAGGTTGTTTGATTTATAAATTATTTGATTCTACAAAGTCAATTCTAGTGGACATTGATCAGCTTGTGACTTCGGCTTGCAATATAAAGTATTCTAAGATAGGCCTACATCAGACTTTCCAAAAGACTGAGGATATTTCAGAGGGGGTCTGGACCACCCCGAACCACCACCTCCCTCCACCATTAAATACGTCCTTGACGGAAGCATTGTAATCGTGTAAAAGTTCTACCACCAGTGTTTGACGATCATTACTTGGCATGACCCCTAGGCACCGAAAAAGTGGGTTTCGCAATGTGACTGTGATTTATGATGTCGAAGAGGCTCCTTTAGTGGCATTTCAAGGGATATGTGGGCCGAAAGCTTCGTCCAGAAGGACATTTCGTTCTTGTCCCAGTTGACACTGAATGAAAATTGCGTGTTAGAAGGTTGGTTCCTATTCTCATTTTAATTATTCTAATCCCCGATATCATTGCCTGTTATCATGGGACAGCATTTTTCATACAATTTATAGACCCTATACTGAGTGAAGTGTGTGAAAGTGTGCGTCCGAATACAACGGAACAGGAAATTTCACGAAAATTGTGTATGGTGACATCTGTAGAGACTGCGCATTAACACTGCTCGAATATTCAGAGGCCGAGGTAAAGAAGGAACTTGTCGCTCAGTCAAACTTGAGCTATACGAAGACATCTATGCTTATAATTATTGGAATGAGGTATTGGCTCAAGCACACTGCACATCATTCGGAGTCCTGGAGAAAACTAATGAGAATTACTATGAATTATTCCTTATTCTAGAATAGGACTACAGCAATATTTCTTCTACCTTCTTCTTCTTCTTCTTCCTCTGGACAGTTTCCCAGTTACATGGGAACAGCAATTTGAATTAATTCGGCCCAGTTTCACGACCTAGATGTTAGGTCCCTTCAAACAACTAGCAAGGTATTCACTATTGTGTGTTTCTGTGGTGGTCGGTAGTGTGATGTGTTGTATGTGATGTGTGCTGAGACAAACGTAAACACCCAGTCCCCGTACCAAAGGATTTAACTGTACGCAGTTAAAAATTTTGACCTTTCGGAAATCGAACCCGGGGTCCTCTGAACCGAAGGCCTGTACGCTGACCATTCAGCCACTTTTCCATCAGCAATCTACATTTATTTTAAACTAACTAACCGAATTTGGTTGTAAATCCTATATCCAATCGTACTGTTAGAAAACGCATGGCATCTGGATAGTTGTAATTGTCGGTGAAAACTCGATGTATGCGTTTAGAAAACACACAGGCTGTATGAAGAAGTGCTGTTTTAGAACGTAGGGAAATGAGGTAGTTTGTGAATCGCCTTGGAAGACTTTCAGCGTTGGATAACGGTCTCATAGGGACACACATTTAGGCCAAGCCAAAATTTACTATTCCAGAGTTAGCCAAGGCTCTGAAAATTCGTGAACACTGGGAATACTTCTCATTATAATATCTTGGTCCCATACACGCCTTTTTGAGAGAAACTGCATAAACTGGTACTCAGTCTGTGATATGTTCCAAAAGCGCACCAAACCCGAGCAGTATTTGAATAGAATAATGGATGATTAGTGAAGAAAAATAAATTTGAATGGGCAAAAAAACACTTAATTATAATATTACCAAATCAGAGAAAAATACGAAGGTTGGAACGTAAATAGTGGCAACTATTTATTTACAACAGATACAAAAGAGTTACATGTGAGCAACCTTTACTGTCCTTCAATATAGTCACCAGCGTTGTGTATAACCCGTTGCCAGTGATGTGGAAGTCGTAGTATACCTTTAGCCTAGCCCGTTCTGTTGATGGTGCGAATGGAGCAGTCTACTGCCTGTCGAATCTCTGCAACAGTTCTGAAGCGAATGCTCACGAATCGTCTGGTTTCAATCACTGTCCAGTAACGCGGCAAGAGCATGCACTTCTTCACTGACGCTCGTAGGATGACCTGCCCGATGAATGTCCGCCACAGTTTTTCGATCATGGTTAAAGGCTTTTACCCAACGCGCCACTGTTCTCTAAGGCAATGCAGATTCACCGCAAGCCTCTTGAAGACCTTGATGACACTGTCGTGCTGTACGACCTCTGGCACATTCAATCTTGATCCAACTCCGTTGTTCCTGTTTGGAAAAACATAGTGACAAGGTTACGTTAGACCGCTAGCTCACAAGTGACTGTGTTTCTCTCGCTTGTACGCACGCAGGTGATGTGGGAAGGGCGAGTCCATTTGCTCTAAGGTAAGGGAGGTATGTAACCAACGTGTGCTATCAGCGACAATATTAGATTCCGTTGCATAGCGTCTCCACGGCAGTGCTGTCACTATTTAAGTTCCAGCTCGTATAATCTGTGTGTAATGATTTTTTAAAAGCAATATTTCTAACGGTTTATTCCTACAAGATCAGACTACGAACTGAGATATATACCTAGAATACTACAGCCAGTTGGAATAAGACATTCAACAGAAGTGGACATATCTAGCGAAGAGAAAGGGAGCACTGTTTCACCAAAACAGTGCAGGTGTTTGCGCGTTTTTAATCACATGTAGAAAGTTGCAAGAGATGTCTTACCACACTCATCATATGTGATACCATTTCCATTCGTTACGGTCCCAGCAGAACTCTTTGAATGAAAAGCATTTGGTAAGTAAGTAAACTCATGTCTTCGTATTACCCAGGCTAATACAGCACTTTTCAGGCACACTCCCAATTGAAGTGAGCTACATGAACCATTATAACCGCATACCAGCCCTCCTGCCAATATTAGATCACTGGCAGTACCGGGAATCAACCCAAGCCTCCGACGACATAGCGCTAACCGCAACCCTACGTCGTGAATGTAATTTTAATATTGCCAGAAATATGGCCAATAAACACAGAGAAGGCGGAAGATACTCGATTTTGTTAACTGAATACATTAATTTCTAAGATAAAGCTCTGGACAACCCAATAAATAATATTTCATGTAGGTAATTTATAAAAAATTTGGCACTAGGAGTTGCATTATTTTCATTTAGAACAACTATGAACCATTGAACCGGTCTGTACCACTATGCATCTTGATGATGATCTTGTAAACGAGACATGCGTTATCCCCTTCTGACGCATGAGTGGGCAATTCTTGCAGCAACTACTCGTTCATTCTCGGCTAGTCTTCACTTTGTTCTCCACCTGCTGCGTCCTTGTCCATCAGTTCCCTTATATGGGAACATGTAACGTCCATGTTAGTGAAGACAACTAATATTCAATTAACATACAGATCCACTCTTCTTGTAAACTATTGTTGAAGGAGTGGACGCACGTTAGTACTTAATATGGACAAGGACCCCTTCCTTTGCGTCTTAGAAGCTTACCATGAGAGTTCGAGGTTTCCAATTCGATCCAAACCACGTCATTTGACATGTTTCTGTACTGCAATTGTACAGTTCTCTTTAATAGTTTTCTACAGGGAAATACCTGTCTAACATGCATTCCGCCGGGCTGAGTGGCTCAGACGGTTAAGGCGCTGGCCTTCTAACCCCAACTTGGCAGGTTCGATCCTGGCTCAGTCCGGTGGTATTTGAAGGTGCTCAAATACGACAGCCTCGTGTCGGTAGATTTACTGGCACGTAAAAGAACTCCTGCGGGACTAAATTCCGGCACCTCGGCGTCTCCGAAGACCGTAAAAGTAGTTAGTGGGACGTAAAGCAAATAACATTATTATTAACATGCATTCCACAGTTCTACATCCATTCATTCAAGTTTTGCATACCGGTACACTATTTTTTTTTTCATTTTTCTTTTTTAGAATTTGCTTCACGTCCCAGCGACAAGGTCTTATGGCGAGGATGGGATAGGAAAGGCCTAGGAGTGGGAAGGAAGCAGCCGTGGCCTTAATTAAGGTACAGCCTCAACATTTGCCTGGTGTGAAAACGGGAACCCACGGAAAACCATCTTCAAGGCTGCCGACAGTGGGGTTCGAACTCACTAACTACCGAATGCGAGCTCACACTACCAATATAGTAATTTGTTAGCTATGTTACTCCGGGGCATATACAGGCCAATAAGGCCACGACTACTGACCAGCAAGTTGAGATACTCCTGGAGTGCTACGTGGTGAACATGGTGTCATCCTCAGTCATATTGCTTAGCTTTCGTGACCTAATTCGCTGTCTCTCATATCATGCAGTTTGTCAGTTGGTCTTAAGAGGCTCAGTAAACCTCGTGCCACCCCTCAGTCCAGGAATCAAATCCTTGAACTGGCCGGGTATCGCACCCGTGGCCTCCAAGTAAGCACGGTAACCGTACACCACGGGATTAAATATGTAAGACATAGGAAATTACACGAGAATATATTTTTTTTTTGCTAGGGACTTTACGTCGCACCGACACAGATAGGTCTTTTGGCGACGATGGGATAGGAAAGGCTTAGGAGTTGGAAGGAAGCGGCCGTGGCCTTAATTAAGGTACAGCCCCAGCATTTGCCTGGTGTGAAAATGGGAAACCACGGAAAACCATTTTCAGGGCTGCCGATAGTGGGATTCGAACCTACTATCTCCCGGATGCAAGCTCACAGCCGCGCACCTCTACGCGCACGGCCAACTCGCCCGGTACACGAGAATAACGACCAACTCTGTCCTTAGCCTTGGCAAAGGTAACAGCAAGTATAGTAAATACAGGGTGCAACAATAAGGTACAGACAAACTTTCAGGACACATCCCTCTCACCTGTCTGTTAGGTCAACAACCCAGAGGCTGGTTGGATCCTCAAATAGCACCACCAAAGGTTATGCAGTTATAAGGAAACCCCCAAAACCAATGGCAGCACCAAAATGAGGCGTACTAGGCAAGATGAGATAGTTTGCCATTGCTTTCCTCACTGGGTCAGAAAGTACTATTGCAGCACGACTGACCCTATGAGCAACACCTTTCATAACACTCAGATGCACTAGTCGTGCTCTGAATGTCATTACTCCGCACCACCCATACCCCAGCAGCTTCCATATTGCCACAGCCATGGATGAGACTGGGACTTCGGTGGAAGCTACACTTTACTCTGGCCTGTGCCAAGAGTTGGATGCAAAAGTACTGTATCCATCAAGGAATGACAGCAGGCAGCCCTCTCACCTAGAAGAAAATATGTTTATATGGGCATGGGTCAGGTAAAGCTTTATTTCCATGTTAGAATTCATATTCTACAACTCTATATAGTACAGTAATGAAATGGCGTATGGCTTTTAGTGCCGGGAGTGTCCGAGGACAAGTTCGGCTCGCCAGGTGCAGGTCTTTTGATTTGACTCCCGTAGGCGACCTGCGCGTCGTGGTGAGGATGAAATGGTGATGAAGACGACACATACACCCAGGCCCCCGTGCCAGCGAATTTAACCAATGGTGGTTAAAATTCCTGACCCTGCCGGGAATCGAACCCGGGACCCCTGTGACCAAAGGCCAGCACGCTAACCATTTAGCTATGGAGCCGGACTATAGTACAGTAATCATGTGAAACACACAGGAAGGTAACGTACCAGCAAACCGAATTAAACTCTTGCTACATGAAATGTTCAAAAAGCCTTCCGTTAACACTGACACTTGCACAATCGACCGTCGCACTGAATCCCGGATGCGCCGGTGTATCCCTGGAGTACAGCGTATGCAAGTGTCAATACTAATGGAAGGATTTTTGAACATTTCATTTAACAAGAGTTTCATGTGGTATGCTGGTACTTTCCCTTCCAGTGTGCTGTCCGTCATTAATGCAGAGTTTTAGAAAATGAGTTCTAACTTGGAAATAAATCTTTTCCTGACCCTTGTTCATGCAACAAATTTTCTTGAGTCCTGAAAGTTTGGCCGTTACACCCTATATACCTCAAACGTCAGTTTTAGTGAGCCTGATGCTTAGCTTCTTCATACATGCATACACATATTTTCAATATTGACTGCAACGCCTTACAGTGTTCAGTCTGAAAGCCTCCATTATGCTGAAATCCTAGACGCCTAAACGGATTTTTCTGTTTGAGGTTCTTTTACCTTGAAATCATTAATACCGTGTCTAACCATACTCTTCTATGACACCTGCTTACACCCCTATTCTCCTTAGTAAGTTCCTTGCTACAAAAGCCGATTCGTAAGTTCAGATTCCTGAAATGTATTCATTCTTAATATGGCTTTATCCTATTCCGTACGAATATCCTGGTGTCATACTTCTACTTATTCAAACCAACGATATTGTTCTTACGACTTTCGAACATTAATTTTTCAGGTTATGTATAAGATATACCGAGTTCCACACATGTGTAGCAGGGACGCTGTAAGAAAAGACGGATAATTATATCTATAAATTCATTCCTTCGTCCAAATTATCGTTAATCACAACAGTGACTTCATTTTACTTAACCTCATTACACCTTCAATCGATTTCCCTCTATCTCCATCCAAGGAAAATAAGAAGTATCTGACATAGTCAAAATGCAACAATTTCGTATTTCCAATCCAGTATTAAATTTTCTCGCGTTTCTTCCCAATCGATATAATAATTTTGCTGAACATACTGACTTTTTCCACCACACTAAAGTATACCTTTCTATAATTTATAACTGCCATCAATATCGGCACCCGAAGAGCCAACTTGTACCAGATACTGCGTTAGTGCAGAGCACCTACCTTAAAGGCACGTCGTCCCGTGGTTGATCTTAAGAGCGAATGTCTTACCTGAAACAAAGAAGGATTTTGTTAATTACCACAAATTTTATTTACCTACACTAGAAATCAATTATGTAATCAAGTTTTAACACAGTATAATTTAACTGATTGGAATTTTGACCTAGTTCACACCACACACTTCCGTCCATCAGCGATGCTATGCTTTTTATAGCACTTCCTCACCCTTCTCTATCAAGGCAATACTTATCTACCATGCCACCTGTGTTAGAGACAGTGGAATATAAACGTAGAAGTTTTCTTGTAAAAAAACTTACGATCTTCACTGTATAATTGGAAATCCGTGTACAATTCCTTTTTATTTTTTCAATTTTGCTTTACGTCGCACCAACACAGATAGGTCTTATGGCGACGATGGGATAGGAATGGGCTAGGAGTGGAAAGGAAGCGGCCGAGGCCTTAACAGTTAACTTCTAAAGAGCATGTTTCTTAAATTGCACAGGATACCATCAACAAACATTTTAAATATATTCATTTATATCTACGTGAAGGGGTGTCCTAGCTACAGCATAACTCGACTTGACTGTCGTAGCTAAGTCTGAGAGACCGACAAGCTGCGCAGAGATACCAGGAACAATATTTCGTTTGATGACAGCGGTCATTCCAAGCGTAGTTCTTCCTAGGCTGTTTTCATAGTTACTCAAGGAATGACTCGCAATTCTATCTAATTTCCGATTCCGAAGCACCTTTATCAAATCCATCCCCAAATTATTTACAATTGCCCACACTAAAATGGAACGCACAAAAACGAAGAATAAGAAATACATTTTACGCCCACCAGATACAAGAGGATAACAGCCGCAATATCTCACACTCTTAAATCGAAACAATCACCTCACTGAAAAATTACCGCACGGGGATATATAATCAGCTCTGAGTTCGTGGACAGACAGCTGAACTCTCACTCCAGAATGGAGGCTTTCCTTTCTATTCCAAATGAAGAAAATTATTTGTGTGAACACGTGGCATTTAGGGCTGTCTGAGGAAGTGAGTACTCCATGTACTGTAACTCCATAAACAGGGATCCGAGGCTTTGGTTATGTGGAAGGTCCATGTTATTGAGTCCTGGCTTCAAGAACTAAAGACTGGATACATGATTCCAGTTTCCCTCAATTGCTCCAAAAGAAGGCATAAATAATCATTCTTATGCTCAGACCTTCAGTCATATTTTTTACACACGTACTGCACTTTCAGACATGGGAAATGTAGGAAGTTAAGCTCTACAACCAGTAGCTGGTGGAAGTGAAGAAACAAGTACGACATATTTCAAGAAACACAGTAGAAAGAGCAGAGAGCATTATTAACACTAGGAGAGTATATTCATCGAGTTTTTTAAAACATTTAGAAAACAATAGTTGATAGTTGATGCATTTCCGAGTTAACAAATTTCTACAAGGAATATTTCAAAACTATACCATAATTCTCCATGTGTACAACATATTTACGGAAACACAAATAAGATGCTTCGTGGTGTGAGTTACTGGAGTCACGCTCCAGTGCATGAACCATGGGCAACGGCTGAGTGGCCTAGTAAGTGGTCCTGAGAGTCAGGATACCAGTTGCTGTGGAATACGAGCAGGCATTTCGGATATATTTTGAGCCATGGCCCTCCTTGTGCTGAGACGGCTACTGTACAATCCATCGGTGGTCCCTAACGCGTTAGAGGACATATTCTCATTGGGACTCTGTGTATGCAGGGTAGCATCTTGCTTCACAGAATTTTTACCAAGCACACCCAGAACGTCTTAAGCGACCCTCGGACCTATGGAAGTAACGGAGCCCCACTTCCATCTGACAGGCGAGGAACACATTGGAAAAAACTTTGCGAACGTAATGGAATTCGATGGGGAGCTATCAGTATAAACGACTGGGCGACTTGGCCGTGCGGTTAGGGGCGCGCAGCTGGGAGCTTGCATCCGGGAGATAGTGGGTTCGAACCCCTGTCGGCAGCCTTGAAGATGGTTTTTCGTGGTTTTCCCATTTTCACACAAGGCAAATGCTGGGGCTGAACCTTAATAAGACCACGGCCGCTTCCTTCCCATTCGTAGGCCTTTCCTACCCTATCGTCGCCATAAGACCTATCTACGTCGGTGCGATGTAAAAAATACAAAAAATGTATCTATGAGGCTTATGGGAGGAAGAATGTAGGACTGGTTGAGTCAGCAAAGAGGATGATTCTGGATATGTTAGGAGTTAATGATACTCGGGTAAGGGAAAATAACGAGGAAGAAATAGAAGATTCTAAAGTGTCCTTAAGAGATGTTAAAAAGGGATGGGCAGAGTGTGCGGTAGCACTGTTCATAGGGAATATTATTGCATACAACATATTTTCTGTTTGGCAAGGAAATGAGCGAATGATATGGGTAGATGTAGCAGTTGGAAGTACTAGGACGAGAGTTGTTTCAGTCTTTTCGCCATGTGAGTGTTTAGCTGGGGATGGAGTTGACAAGTATTATGAAGCACTGAGTGACATCGTAGTCAGCATCAACAGCCAGGATAGGATAGTGCTAAAAGGCGATTTCAACGCGAGAGTTGGAAATAGAACTGAAGAATATGACAAGGTGATGGGTAAAATTGGGGAAGATGTGGAAGCTAATAGGAATGGGAAGCGTTTACTGGACTTTTGTTCTAGTATGGGATCAGCAGTTACGAATACATTCTTCAAACATACGGCTATTCAACGGTAGATCCATAATAGGTTATATCATAACCTACTTTGAATTCAGGAAATATGTTAAAAATGTGCGAGTGAGTATCCTGATGATTTTTCGACGATGCTGATCACTATCTGATCTTTAGTGAACTAAGTATCTCTCGGCCAAAGACAGATAAAGTTAAATCTTTCTGCAGACGAATGAGGGTAGAGACACTCAAGAACAAGGAAATTAGAAAGAAGTAGCCTATATGAACATGATTAGTGAAACGTTTCGAACAATAAACAGTAAGCAGTTTCAGAGTTGCGTAGAGGGATGCTGTAGTAGAAACAGCAAGGGAATATCTAGGAACAACTGTGTGAAATGATGGGGAAAATGGCCGAATGATGAAGTGAGGACAGCTTGTTAATGCAAAATGAAGGCGTATGAGAAATTGCTCCAAACAAGAAGTGATGCAGGCGGGGAATTGTACTGAGATGACAGAAAGAGAGCGAAACAAATAATTGTTGAATCCAAGAAGTCATGGGAAGGTTTCGGTAATAATCTGGAAAGTATATGTCAAATGGGCGAGGAAACCTTTCTGAACAGTTTTTTTTTTTTTTTGCTAGGGGCTTTACGTCGCACTGACACATATAGGTCTTATGGCGACGATGGGATAGGAAAGGCCTAGGAGTTGGAAGGAAGCGGCCGTGGCCTTAATTAAGGTACAGCCCCAGAATTCGCCTGGTGTGAAAATGAGAAACCACGGAAAACCATTCTCAGGGCTGCCGATAGTGGGATTCGAACCTACTATCTCCCGGATGCAAGCTCACAGCCGCGCGCCTCTACGCGCACGGCCAACTCGCCCGGTTTTCTGAACAGTAATAAAGAAAGAAAGGAAAGGGAGAAGGAAATGTGTAGTGTTTTGGGTAAATTAGGCGAACTCGTAGCACTCATAGCAGATCGCAGGGAATCACTTGACAGGTAGAAGGAATATTTTGAAGATCTTCTCAACGTACAATGAATTATTTCTGACGACGACGCAAACAACCGAGCTCATGGCGAGGAGGACAATAATGTTAGTGAAATTACGCTTGAGGAAGTGGAAAGAATGGTAAATAAACTCAATTGTTACAAAGCAGCCGGAATAGAAGAAATTAGACCGGAAATGGTGAAATATAGTGGGAAGGCAGAGATGAAATGGCTCCATAGAGTAATAAGATTAACATGGAATGTTAGTAAGGTACCGTACCTTGCACCTATCTCTAAGCAAGGGAACATGAAGGATTGCAACGACTATCGAGGTATTTCATTGATCCGTATACCAAATATTTTGGAAGATAGCGTGCGATCAATGGTTGAGAGTAAGTTGGATGAAAACCAGATTGCTGAAAGCCTGCAACCCATGTCTTGGAAATTGAAAATTGTTTTTATACCTCACAGGAGCTGTCAGGATCAGATTTTCAGTATACACAAGGTAACTTAACTGAAAAAATATACGAGAGGAATAAAGAGTTATATTCATGTTTCGTAGACCTAGAGTGGGCATATGACAGAGTATATAAGGAAAATATGTTAGCAGTACTGGGGAATTATGGGATTAATGGTAGATTATTAAAGTTAATCGAAGCCATTTATGGGACAATTGTACTGCAGTCAGAACTGATGGTAGAATGAGTTCTTGGTTTAAGGTAGTTACAGGGGTTAAACAAGGCTGTAATTTTTCACCTTTGTGTTTCATAATTTACATGGACCATCTACTGAAAGGTATAAATTGGCAGGGAGGGATTCGCTTGAGTGGAACTGTAGTAAACCGTTTGGCCTATGCCGTTGGTTTGGTCTTAACGGCAGATTGTGCCGAAAGCCTGCAGTCTAATATCTTGGAACTTGAAAATAGGTGCAATGAATACGGTATAAAAATTAGCCTTTCCAAGACTAAATTATGTTGGTAGGTAAGAAATCCAAGATAATTTAATGTCAGATTGGGGATACAACGTTGGAACAGGCAGACAATTTCAATTATTTAGGATGTGTGTTCTTCCAGGAAGGTTGTATAGTAAGTGAAATTGAATCAAGGTGCAGTAAAGCTATTGCAGTGAGCTCGCAGTTCTGTAACAAGTAAGCTTCCGGACAATAGTATCTCTATATCGGTCTGTTTTCAGACCAACATTGCTTTACGGGAGTGACAGTTGGGTGGACTCATAAGTTAGATGTAACAGACATGAAAGTAGCGAAAAAAATAGCTGTTACAAACAGGTGGGAACAATGGCAGGATGTTACTCGGAATGAGGAGATAAAGGCTAAGTTAGGACTTTTTTTCTATTTGCTTTACGTCGCACCGACACAGATAGGTCTTATGGCGACGATGGGATAGGAAAGGCCTAGGAATTGGAAGGAAGCGGCCGTCGCCTTAATTAAGGTACAGCCCCGGCATTTGCATGGTGTAAAAATGGGAAACCACGGAAAACCATCTTCAGGGCTGCTGACAGTGGGGCTCGAACTCACTATCTCCCGATTACTGGATACTGGCCGCACTTAAGCGACTGCAGTTATCGAGCTCGGTAAGTTAGGAATTAATTATATTAATGAAGCTGTACGCGTAAACCGGCTTCGGTGATGGGGTCAGGTGAGGCGAATGAGAGAGGATAGGTTACCTAGAAGAATAATCGGCGCTGTCATGGAGGTTAAGAGAAGTAAAGAGAGACCAAGACGATGATGGTTTGACTCAGTTTCTAATGATTTAAAATAAGAGGTATGGAACTAAACAAGGTCGCAGAGATAGGTACAAGCAGAGGGTTTTGGAGGCGTTTAATGAATTCACAGAGGCTTGCAGAACTCTGAAAGGCAAAAATGTTCTATAGGTAATGAAGATGTAAGGAATAAGACGATTTGTCTATATCAGTTGACATGTTCCTCAGATAGGTATAATTTTTCCTTTCATGTTGGAAATTTTCTGTACAGCGTTGTACGTGTTTCATTCTCAGTCTTTCTTACTTGATATATACTTCCCGCTTATTGGATCGTGTCAAGTACATACGAGATGTTTGTCAGATAAGTACAAATAACTCTACGGAAGGTAGCGATGAATGTCCCCAGTTCGTAAAATATGATTATCTGACTTTATCGAATGCTTCTTTCCGAGGAAGGAGCTTGGAGATTGAGTGCGATATTTATGAGATAGGGGTAACTTCGTTTGCCCCTCGGCTTATAACACCCGCCGTACCATGCTTCAGACAGTATGCACACGTAATGTGTAAGAAGCAATTGAAGTACATCACTGCACTGCAGCTGTCCATATCACTTCACTGCGGCTTCGGGACGTATGCATATCTAATGTGCAAGAAACAATTCTACATCACTTGACTACAGCTTTAAGTACGAAGGGGTGTCAGAAAATAAACGGAATTATTATTTTTGTGTGTGTGTTTCAATAATCACGCGGTTCCGGGCGAGATGGTCGTGCGGTTAGGAGCGCGCGGCTGTGAGCTTGCATCAGGGAGATAGTGGGTTCGAACCCCACTGTCGGCAGCCCTGAACATGGTTTTCCGTGGTTTCCCATTTTCACACCAGGCAGATGCCGGGGCTGTACCTTAATGAAGGCCACGGCCGCTTCCTTCCCATTCCTAGACCTTTCATATACCACCGTCGCCATAAGACCTATCTGTATCGGTGCGATGTAAAGCACTTGTAAAAAAACGTCTGACAGTATACTTTTAAATAATTGCCAATATTAAATTCAATGACGTAAGAGTTTGATTTTACAACAAATATTTTACCAATTGTTGTGCATTATATAAGCCGCCTCCGCAGTTATGGAGGCCCCGGGATGGATTGCAGCCAGGTCAGTGATTTTTACCTGTATCTCAGCTTTCGTGATGACGGTGAAACATACGCGAATTATATACGGGCGTCATTGGTATAGTTCATTCGTGAAACGTCTTTTGTGAGACGAATATTATACAGTGTTCATTGTTGCACTGTATAGCCTTCAACATGTATGGGAGACAACATTGGTGTTGTTGGTTAACGCTTCTTTCACAGTGTTTATTTTTAATGGTTTCATCTATCTTCGAATTATGTTAGTGGCTTTACCCATATTAGATTTGTTTTCATCTTTCATGTGCAGTTCATAATGATTTACCATCGATATTCGTTTATCAGTTTCCTGATCACGACAAATAAAGACGTGAAATTAAATGCCCGTGGTCTACTATGCCGATACCTTCTGACTTGACACGTTTTATTTTATTTCAACTGCACCATTACGCTCGTCGTCTTCGTTAACGACACCATACTTCATTCTACAATACTCTTAAAAATCTCAATGGGAAAATGAGCAGAAACATGCATGATATTTCACGTTATTTTCCGCGCTTCGACATGCTAGCGGCCCTGCAACGAGAGTCGAGGTTTTAGCTTGGAGTCGCGGGGCTTCGTGCGAAGCGACCATGCGGCCCCTCAATGCGCATCAAGTGAACTTGGAGTCGCGAGGCTTCATGCGAACCGAGCCCGGTGTTCGGAGTCGATGGAGTCGACACTCTCGATTCCAGGCTTCAGTCGCGCCCATCTCAAGTTGCAGCAGCGGGCTTCAATTTGATTTTCTGTTCTCCTGGACAAAACTCCAACAAAAAGAGTGGAAATGTTGCAGCAAGCTTACAGAGAGGAAGCCATGGGAAAGACGCAAGTGTTTGAGTGGTAAAAATGCTTTAAGGAGGTTAAAACTGCTCTTGGGGATGCTCCACGCCCTGGAAGACTCTCAACTTCGAAAATCGACATCAGTATGAACACAATTGATGTCATGTTGCGGGAAGACAGCCGCTTAACCATTGAACAGATTGCTGGAATGATAAAAGATCAAACTTTGCTCAAACGCGATAGGCAATCAAGACACAAGACACAGTAATCGAATTGGGTACTGAGGCGATGCCACATCCACCTTTTTCACCGGACCTAGCACCAAGCGACTTCTACCTATTTCCTGCAATGTAAAAGGAACTTCGGGGTCGTCATTTTTAGAGCGATCAAGAAGTAAACAACGCAATTTCGGGTATACTCAACAGACCAGCAAGAAAGGGCTTCGGGGAGTGTTTTGAACAGTGGACTAAACGCTGGAATCGTTGTATTGTGTCTGACGAATACTTTGAAGGCCTGTAAGAGAATTTGAATAAAGGTAGCGAGTATTTTGCTGTAATAAAATCATTCCGGTTATTTTTGACACCCCCGCTAGTATTAGTATGCAAGCGTAAGCTGTACGAAAACGTTATACGTAATAGGAACGAACGTTAGCATACTGGAGATTATTGTAATATATAGTATGTCAGTAAAGCCCAATGTCATTCATCATTAAATATTACCTGAGCTACAAATATCAACTTTTCAACTTAATTTTCGAAAGTGGACATTATTGTGAGGTCGAAGATATTTTAAGTAAAGAACAAGAATGGCCAACCAGACTCCGGTGTGAACCGAACCTACAACCTTCGGATAAAATTCCGGCACCTCAGCGTCTCCGAAAACCGTAGAAGTAGTTGGTGGGACGTAAAGACAGTAACATTATTATTATTATTATTATTATTATTATTATTATTATTATTATTATTATTATTATTATTATTATTATTATTATTGTACCGGGAGGTACACCTCAACGCCGCGCATTCAAAATAAACGCCTTAATGAACTCCTCTATCGGTCAAAAGGTGAAAATAATACCACATGAAGTTGGAACTTTAATCAGAAGATGTCACCACTGAAATATTAAGTAATTTTGTTATTGTGAAGTTTCCTAAAGTGACTGAATTTCTCCTTGTTTTCTTTGCCATTAATCAAGAAGTTTGGGTATTTTTCCACAGATGACACTACCAAAAGTATGGTCATGCACTCTGGTGCAAGGTGAACGAACTTAGAATTTAAAGAAGTTTCGTATTTCTATGTTTTTATAACTGAATCTATGTTCATTTATTTTTGGATTGGCAACACTTTCTTTTCTTTCCGCCAGTTTTGAATCGGACCAATCATAAATTTTGGTAATTAATTTTCAACCAATCCCGCATTTCTTGTTCATTTTGAATCTATCAATAAAAATTAAGAGAGTGTGTCCTGATTAGTCTTGAATTCTCTCGAACCTTCCCTGAGGGTTTATAAACTGCGGCTTTTCCCGTTTCCTTGTCAATTGATCATCGTTTTTCTGTGTGTGTGTTAAGGCAGGAGGCGGGGCCGCCTCTTTCTTCGGTCAGCAGAACATTTATAAGGTAATGGCCACGTACATTCTATCTTTCTTGCTACCTCCGCAGCTTTATTCGAGGGGAAGGTCCGAATCTTTAATTATGTAACAATACTTTTCTAAAATGTAGCTTTTCTTTCGGGTAATGTAAATCTTCATAAAATCTTTAATTGTAAATCGGGGATAGAGAGTGAGTTACCCTCTCGAGCGCCCTTTCATCTTGGTTGGAGGTGTCTGCGATTTAGCAACCTTTTTTTTCTGTAATGTATTACCGTTATTTCCATGCGCGCCACCGCAAGTAGTTTGGGAATAGTCCCCTGTTTCATCGGCCGAGAGCCCCGTAGGATTTTAATGTTTTCATTATCTCGGAGCGCAGTATAATCCTCCATTCAGGTTGTGTTCGAGCCGTTTATTTAACCTGTTCTTTTTCGCAAAGGCCCTGTAGGTTGGGTACTAGATACCCCTGTATAAAATTATTTTCAATTTGTAAGTTGTGCATTGAGAGGCCAGAGATTGTAAGTTTTTGATGTTGACTTGAGTAGACTGGAAGAAACTGAGAGCCCGTAAGCTCTTTTCAAAGTTTTGTAAGAGTGAAGTGTGCCTCTGGAAGGCTAGATATTGTAATTTAGGGAGCAAGTGCTCTTGGATTAGGGGATTTCTGCCCTTAACTAAACAATACGACTTTCTATTGTAAATTTGTATCTTAGGGGCTTGTAGCCCAGAATTGTTAAGGTCTAAATCTTGAATTTTACAATTTTTGAAATTGTCATTGCACCTGATGTTTCACTGTTATGTTCATTCAGTGAACAATTGTTAAGTTTAAAGTTCTAAGAGAAATATAACCTTTTACAATTTTAATTCAATTCTTGATATTGTAGTTAGACCCATTCACCCCGGCACCTTCTTTAACATCTTTCTGCTCCACGGGTATCCCCGTAACAATTATTATTATTATTATAAAATAATTATAATAATTACATTATGTTAAAATAATATTTGATATTTTAACAAAAGGCTAGTCGATAGCAGCATTTCTTCACAATGAGCAAAATAGCAATAGGGCCTAGGCCCGGATGAAACGAACTGTAAGTATGCAGCCTGCTAATAGAAGATAGTTTAGTAAGTGAACACAAGTTGCTCTGAATTGAGATGGACGTTGGAGAGACAAGCAAATGAGAGATAACCGTCTTCAGGGGTAAACTGAAAAAACTGAGAACCTACAAGAAGTGCTGAAGCTAGGCTGTGACCTTCGAGCCTCATCACCTTGTCAGGTAAGCTTGTCGCAATCCTTCAATTCAATTTGTAGATCTCTGAACGTTAGTCACGATGCAATTATACAAAAATAAGCCGTGGCAAAAGAAATAAATAGTGGAAATGGAAAACAGTTGCCGTGTTCTTGCGATTATGTTCTGTAATAAAAACTACAGTGATTGTGTCTGAGACTCGAACATAAGCTTAGGTCATAGCCTGGTGCAATCTCATGATACAGAACTTGCGACTCGTGCAGTCCTCGCAACTGCTATATTTATTCACCATAGGCTGCCACTTATTTCTAGAGCAGAGATGCACACGCTGGGCTTTTCGTCCCGGGAGAATACAGCGAGCGGCGAGGGGTAGGAGCAAGCTGACAGTGATAGCGGACGGACGGACGAACGTACCTCCCCTTAGTTAACCTTCCCACCAGGGCATATCAGTACTTATCAGTCCAGCCAGGGCACTTGTACTTATTAGTACAATCCAGGACATTGTCTGCCACAGTGTACTTTTAAGAATACATACAGAGAGGTTGTCCTGCACTTTCACGTCCATCTTCTCTCTCAGGTTTTATTACAGGTATCCTGAAAAGATGGCCGATAACCAGAAACCTGCAGATTTCGAGTACAATGCAGCAGTGGATGATTTCATCTAGAGGAATTCTAAGACCAAGCCGGTGAACGTGCTCGATCCATCACTGTTGTTGTATAAGCGTCGGGGCATGTATAAGGACAAGGACACGATTGCAATGATCGATTCTCTGGCCGATTTAATGAGCGATCGGAGAGAAGAAGGCAAACCATATCAACTCTTCGAGGCGGTCCTAACCTGGGCGATTATCATTCGCCCCAAGGACCCGGTCAACTTCAACTTCTGCGAGGGGCAGCTTTCTCGCTATTTTCAGGTAGTCAGAATACCATGTGCCAGCGAAAGCCCAGCAGTCTGTGGCAGACAGACGATAGCCACCTAGACGCTACAGGAGGAGACACAACGACGACCACCACTACCACGCAGACCGTCACGAGGCAGAGCCACAAGCAGGTGGACACAGACCCGTTTCCCTTTGCTGCCACGGAGCCTACGGCTACGGGGACCGTTCAAGACGGCGACGTCCCCGAGCGTTGCTACGGCTCAACGCAGGTCCTACTGCCCTGCTTTTCGAAGTGGACGCAGACGCACAAGTCAGCGCCAGAATCATCAACCACCAACGTGGGCACCCAGGAAAGGCCACAGCAGAGACGCAAACCAGGACGGCGATCCGGACAGCAGACGGCACCGTGGAGGTAAAGACGGACGCCCCTTGACGTTCAGAGGCTGCCAACCAGGTCTCCCAGCCTGACAGCGCATCCTCCACGATGCAGACATTGGTGTATGCTCTACAGGACAGGTAAAGCACCAAGACACTAGTGTCCACCAAAGTCGCCGCCTGCTAGGGTCAAAAGAAAGAAGGAGAAGAAGAAGAAGAAGAAGAAGAAGAAGGGAAGAGACCCACAATGTCGCAAGATTCACATCTATAACTTGCAACGTTTCGCTATAATATCACAACTACATCAGTGAAATCGTGGAAGATACGTTGTCAGGCTGAGAGACCTGGGTGGCAGCCTCTGAACACCAAGGGGCGTCCGTCTCCACCTCCACGGTGCCGTCCGCTGTCCGGGTCGCCGTCCTGGTTTGCGTCTTGGTTGTGGTCTTTCCTGGGTGCCCGCGTTGGCGGTATATAAGGTCGGCAGCCCCGACGGAAGGGGAGGAGTGACCTGTGACGTAATGCGTACAACCCGGGCATGTCTTATGTGCAGCTAGTGAACACATACCGCTTAGCCATGTCACAATTAACATAGAGGGAATATTTGGACATGATTTTAATTTACAGCGAAGTAGGAAAGAATGCTCGTGCAAGTGCGGAGATGTACGCTGAATGATTTCCACAAAGAAGGATTCCATATCGGTGTACGATTATGGCAGATATACAGAGAATAACTGGCACTGAAAATGTCATACCCAGGCGTCAAGCGGGTGGGACCAGACGTGATATTCTTGCAGAGGACCGAATATTAGAAATTACTGCGGGGAATCTCGGCAGGAGTACTCGCCAAATCGCGGCAGTGGTAGGAGTGTCCCATTGGACCGTCACCACCACATCTCAATATCTCCACGTTCGCCCCTCCTCTATCTTCCCTGAAATACTGGATACTAAGTACCAAACAAAACCAATAATCCACGCTCTAAGAGCCACAAGTCAAATTGAGTTTAGAGACCAAATAGATCGGGAATCTCAAACAAAACCACAGCTGCTGCTCGCGGCAGCACTTCATTCCGCTGAGAGCTTGGCTGCTATCGAAGTCAGTCGGAACCCTTGACAACGCCGAACGCAGTCTTCGGTGAAACGTCGGGACGATCACATGCTCCTGGACAAGCCCGGAAAACACTGACATGATTCACTGCGCATGGCCTTCTGTGAATGAGTCCATTGTCAACCCGAAGACTTCGTGAAACATATTTAATTCAAAGACGAGGCCTCGTTTACGAGGCGTGGCAGCTTCAGTTTTCATAACATGCATGTGTCGGAGAAAAGTCCCCATGCTATGATACGTTCCCACCACCAGGTTCGGTTTTTCATTGATGTTTGGACAGGGATTTTGGGAGGCAGCATCAAAGGACCCGTTGTATTATTACCTCACAAAATGAAATGAAATGTCGTATGGCTTTTAGTGCCGGGAGTGTCCGAGGACATATTCGACTCGCCAGGTGCAGGTCTTTTTATTTGACGCCCGTAGGCGACCTGCCCGTCGTGATGAGGATGAAATGATGATGAAGACGACACATACATCCAGCCCCGCGCCAGCGAAATTAACCAATCATGGTTAAAATTCCAGACCCTGCCGGGAATCGAACCCGGGACCCCTGCGACCAAAGGCCGGCACGCTAACCATTTAGCCATGGAGCCGGACAGAATGTCTAGAGTATCTTGCTTACAGTTTCTGGGAGGCACACTACCACCACTATCAGAGTATGTTCCACTCCATACCCGACAGCACATGTGGTTTTAACATGATGTAGCACCTCTGCACATTACCAACACAGTGCATCGCCACAGCGGTGGATAGGGCGTTTGGGCCGGTATGAAGGCCCGATCTAAACCCCTTAGGGGTACATGAAATCGAAGGTGTATCGCAGAGAAGTGTAAACCCTGCAAAAGCTCCGGGAACGTGTCTTCGAAGCCGCTCAGGACAACAGTCAAAATCACGAGTTACTGAGACGGGTTCAAGGTGCCGAGGATATATTACCCCCATTCCTATAACAATTTGCACAAATTCCCACGACCAATCTGGTCGAGTGTGTCACTCTCTAAAAGATACATAAACGCTTTTCAGTTGTGTTCTCATTTTTTTCTATTATAAATGTAAACTACGCTTAGAATTTTACGTGATCTTTACTTTCGTGAAAGTAAGCCACGGGACGTCCATTTCTATGTGGAATCCGACCCATAGGACGTGACATTTCCTTTCGTAAATCCCACATGGATTGACTGGAAATCAAACTCAAACTGCCCTGGTGAAAAGCGAGCAGGAATGCCTCTGGGAATGTTTCTAATACACTCCATTTTATCCCATTTTTCCTGCAGGGTTAGGGATTATAAGAGATTTGACAGAGTTTTACAGCCCTATACTCTTCTTGACGCCAACCACCAGAGGAGAAAAGCTGCGCAATATTGTAGTGATGGTAAGTGTCGTGTCTTCTTGTGTGGTGCATGCAAGTTTTGAAGACGACAGAAATATCAAGTCCCTGAGCCATACGAATGCACTTGTTAATGTAATAATCCCTGGCCCGGACGAGAATTGAACCCGGAGCCTCAAGGACGGAAAGCTGGTCTCAATGGGCGCCTAGTTGAGTAACTCTGGTCTAGAGCCTTAACTGTCAAGGGACTAAATAAGGTTCATAGATAATAGTAGCCCTATACATTTCTTCGGATACAAATTCCCAGTTATCGCATTGAAATTATAGAACCGAATACGATGTTTTAAAGCAGCAAATAACCGAATTTACGGTGTGTAATTTGCCGTATTTATCACTTGGATGTTCTTTTAACTTAATTACAGGCTCATCAACTCCGAATAATAGATAACTGAATCGACTCTCCAAACGGATAGCAAGTTGCGGAATCAGTTATACAGACACACTGTATGGTGATCCATACATTTGGTGACAATGAATTAGGGAATCATCGTCACGATTTCCTTCAGGGGAATGATCCCTAAAGTGGAATGCATATGTTCAAGTTTCAAAATTATGTCCCTATCGATAAATTATTATTAATAAGACTCGGAATATTCTATAAGTATTTTCAAGAAATTCTGAAACATTTCGAACATCTTGAGGCATATGAAAATGGTATCCTTTCCTCCCCTTCTCTTTTTTCTTCCAATTTTCATTTTTATTTTCAATTCCATTTGTAAAACAGACACGAAAGTACGTTTTTCTCCAGTGGAATAATTTGCCAGGTTCATTTCCAGAATAAATATTGTGTTGATTATGAAATAATTAGAAGAATATTAAAAGAGCTGTGAATTAAACATCAACTACAGATTGAAGATGTAATCAGCGTTCCTTGTTTAGCCCAGAACGAGGATGAAATAGGAGCTATTAATGCCTCGTAGGTCATGGGACATTGGTTAGTATAATTATTCGCTCCATTTGACTCAATCATTTTACAGTGCACATAAACATATTTTTCCTCGCCGTAAGTTTCATTTAGCTCTGTAATTACATTGCTGGAATCTTTCTGTTTGTGCCGTCATCCACTATAGGGCACATCGTGCTTTACGAGCACCACATTGTAGGGTAAACAACTGGTACACAGATCATTTCTTCCCCCGATAGCTTTTGCTGTTTCATTTTAATCTACTTTTACTTTATAATTAATTCCCTAAAGTTCCTTGGATGAAAGCGAAATTTTTGCATTCACCGTCTTCTGAATAAATTGATTATTACTTGTTTAAATGGCCGTTGCTTCAATTTGAGCCTATAACCAAGGTTAGAACTATTGAGTGGAATAAAATTCACAAAACACTATACGGTACTTGAAATGGTCAACGAGTAATCGACTACACCTCAAACAGCGGCTAAAGAAAATACTATTATTTAATTTATTTGGGTACTTTACCTCAATGTATTTGCAAAATACGGCCTGGCTCCTTGGCTGAATGTTCAGCGTAGTGGCCTCCGGTTCATAGGGCCTAGTGTTCGATTCCCGGCTGGGTCAAGGATTTTAGCTGTATATCGTTAATTTCTATGACTTGGGGACTGGGTATTTGCGTTAGTCTCAATACGCATCTTCATCAACACCACGCAATAGTAATCGCATCCCTTCACATAGGATTAGCGTCAGAATCCGGCCGTAAGTATGGACCAATTCACACAAGTGCCGACCCCAAGAAATTTGGAAAAGGCCAGTAAGAAGAAGAATAGAATTTTCGAAAACCAATGTAACTGTAAATGTATCCTGCTTGAAAATAAATTATGATGTGTCAGTTTGATTTTTTAAATAATGTAGTGGAAGGAATGTACTCAACTAAAATATTAATATATCACAGTTGTAACTCGGGTCAAATGATGGCTTGAATACATAGAAACCAGTTTATATAAAATTCCTCGGAAAAGTGTCTCTCCTATTATTATACTGGATTTTAAAATTTTTCTTCTATTATGTATTCCTGAAAAGTTGTAAAACATAAGTTAGCTCCATTTCATCTGTACATATATTATACTCTTCACTCGCATACATTTATTATTATGATTACGTATTATTACCATAATCATCAAAATATAATGGAGAAAGACATCGATATGCCTGGGTGTTGGTTGTGGCAAATTAATGTTTAAGGATCACTTCAAAATTGTATCATGCCTGCCCCTGAGGTGTCTAATCCCTTGTCTATTACTGAACTTATGTTTTCATGGGGAGTTTAAACGATTTTAATCCGCCTTCCACACTGTATACTTAATGGAAAAGGGAACGCAATTGATATCGTGTCCAAAGTTTGATCCAGAGTCCTGCAGCCAGGTCCACCGCGCAGCACTTCAAACCCATGGGCTCCGGCAGCCCAGCCCGTGCAGTGCCATTCTCTTCTGACGCGGCAGAGTACTGACCCACAGCACTGGTCTCATACAGCCCACCGCAGTCCACCGCACTGGGCGGGCTCAGTAGAATAATCTTGAGTACTTCTCCACAATAACATGTGCGCCGTGCACAGCGAAATGTTCACGTCACACTACTATTCGGATCATTCACTCTACGAATTCCCGTACGCTAATAACATATTTTTAAGTAGGCTAATCGCATTTTGAAATTAAACGGTAGAGGTTTCTCATGCACTGTAATAATAATAATAATAATAATAATAATAATAATAATAATAATAATTGAAAACAAACAGAAACTTTATTATACACTAATATTCGTTTGCAATTGACATCAAGTTAACTGAAAATGAATCTAAATAACACGAAGCATATTCATAGGACTTCATTCGCGTTTACTTCAAAATAAAATATAAACAGAAATGACATGCAAAATGCCAACAGCAAAAACAAACCTGAACATAGCTTTTACTGACAAGGGAACATCCACAATGGTGAAGTCGCCGATCGCGATGAAACTTAGCAAACACATTGAGGTACATGTAAAAACAATGCCAGCATCAATTTTAGGCGCCAACATTCATTAGCGCGTTAACTAAGGGGCCTAAAAGTTGCGACATTTCAAGTTCCGCGCGATCAGCGATGAATACCTGCTGGCCAATGCTAAGCCGGCACACACACTTCCCGTCTGGAGACACACCCTTTGCACCGCCTTTTACCCTCCAAGTGGTTCTCCCCTGCACGTTCCCCTCCCTTCTCCTCGCGCTTGCCGGCTGCTTGGCTGTCGAACGAGACCGGCGCTATATTTTGCTTCTTTACGTACTATAATTATTGAAATCCTTTAAATCACGTTCCGTTTCACACATAATGATAATAAATAACCTAAACGTATTTACTCATATTTTATACAAATGTTATATTTTCATTCCTGCTAATTCCGGTGGGTTGTCAATTCGTGGATACAACCCCGAGTTAAACACCATCGGGCGTGGACAAACGTGGCATAAGGTACCGTGTCCGACCTAGGCTTAAATTATTATTTACGTCTGAAACACCTTGAAGCTGTCGGTAGTGTCATTTAGAGTGGACATACATATGAAATTTATTAAAATAAATCACCCACCTTGAAACAACGTTAAATATCCTTTTATTTAAAGAAATTACGTGCCCGGGTAGAGGATCTCAATGAATGTAATGAGATGTTGTACCTCGGGATATCAAAATATGGTTACAGGTCCAGACCTTCTTTTCATGTCCACTCCCCTACCCCCATTTTGTGCACGCTATCAGTTACGTCATAACGAAACGAAATCGCGCACAACAGCAATTATAAACTCCGAGTTAGAAACTACTGGTATTTCCCGTATTACGTACTCTGGTATAAGGACTCTAGATAGAATGTTTTTATTTGTGCTTGTATTGAACGATGTATTTATGTTTTGCAGTGAAAGGCACAACACATTTCAATTGCAGCCTTGGTTGTCGAACATAAATCAATTAAATGCATAGACAACTTTGATATGAGTATGACATGGAATGATTGACGTAATAAGCAAAGTCTTTAAAAAGAAATAAAGATGTGCATTTATATATGCAGTAGATATACCGTAATCACAGGCAGAGCTGTAGTCCTACTTACTCGTACTTTTGCGCTATAGCTGACAGAGGTCTATGTATTCAACAAGTAGCCATATTAAAGTATCACACTACAGTCTTCTGGGTACAATGGCAGTTACATACGTAAAAGTGTACATGGCTATTGTACGAACTGATACAACAATGTAAACTGCCTATACAATGTGGAAATTCCAAGGGAGAGCTATGAGGAAGGCTGATAGCGTACGAAGTGTAGCACAGGTTCTGTTCGACAGCTAAGCATTCGGCAGCGCTGGGAGAGGGAGACGAGTGGTGCTGAACCAGACTTGGCGGAGAGGAGGAGGAGCAGAGGTGTGGCACAAAGCAGTGTTCTGGCTAAGCATTGGTCAGGAGGAATTCATCGCTGTTCGCGCGGAACTTGAAATGTCGCAATTTTTAGGCCCCTTAGTTAACGCGCTAATGAATGTTGGCGCCTAAAATTGATGCTGGCATTGTTTTTACATGTACCTCAATGTGTTTGCTAAGTTTCAACGCGATCGGCGACTTCACCATTGTGGATGTTCCCTTGTTAGTGTGCGTAGTATATTGGTCATTGTCAATGTGATGGAATGGAATTACTGTGAATGAAAAGAAGAGCATCAGCATTGTCTGGTTGTATAAGAGACCGTCGTGCGTTGAGAATGAAGCTCGCTGAACTGAAATTTATCTCTAAAGCTGAACATGATGCTTGCATACATATTGCTTTCTTAGCGATCTGGTGAAATTTTGGATAGTTTTGTCCATTTGTTCTCCAATAGGACGCTATATCTCTCTTCTTCCATTCCAGAATTTTGCTTTAAATACGATATCTTTCCAGCTCATCTGTTGGAAGAGGAGCATAATGAACGTCAGTCCACCAAGAAAACTTCACTACTTTGGCAGGTTGTGGCAAAGTCGTGGAGTCTGATGACACGGACACATTAGAATGCTCGTCATTCAAGCACACCTCGTTCACCATAAGCTTTTTATCTAATCATAGAAAGACAAAATCAGTTCGACACCTTTAATCTACACTAATATAATAAGGAGTGTTGTGTGTCCTTCGCAATCTCAGCTCTGCGCCTGATAGCTCCGCAACACGCCACAGCCCGGATCTTTCCAGACTCTAAGAGGTACTGCAGTGCGCTTGCTTGTGACGTCAGCCAGCGCTATAAAAGGAAGCTGCATTCCGCTCCTTAGGAGGACTCCTCAGTGTCTAACGCCAGATTACACTGCAAATCGAATACGGAGGCTATCCCTCTTAAACATGCGTATCGACCAGGTGGACTGAAATTCTGGTTGTGAGGTTTCACCTCTAGACACTGCCTCACCTCCCGCTTCCTGTAACCACGTCGAGCCCCGATGCCAGTATTCTACTCATCCCACAGTCCTCACTTATGCTCCGACATTAACATTAGTATTCTACTAATTGTGAACATTTATGTCAGCACCTGACAAGCCTACGGCAACTACTAGCATTCTGTTAGTACGAAGTTTCATTACAAGTTACACTTGTAATTCTTCAAGGCAGATAGTTTTCGACTATCTTGGACTCTCTTTCTTATATGACAGACTATCTCTGCAAGATAGATTCGTATGTATATAGACTCTCATGTATATAAAGTGTATATTTCCACAGACCCTCAGTCCATAGTAATGCCATCATTAATTGCTTACAAGTGCATCCATCTTCAAGAAAATTTAGTTGCATTTATGTACATATTGTGTAAAAACTTAATGTAACAATAAATTTATGTTGTGTTTTCTGTATACCGATTCCTTGTATACAACAAAGAGAGAGCGCGAATTTTGTTAGTTTATGTATATCTGGAAGGTAATATCAGAAACTACTAGACCGATTCTAAAAATCCTTCTACTAATGTAAATATACATTATCCCTGAGGGACATGGGCTGTATTTTATTTTCAAAACAATTCGAGGTGGGGGCGATGGGGAAATATAAAAATAATAGGCTAATAAAGGCGAAATATCGAATTTGTCGTGCAAGGACGAGACTAAGCTCATTTTAAGCCCCTTGGCCCAAGGAACAAATCTCGGTAAGCCCTATGGGCCCTAAACCGACCGTTATGGAGATATTGGCACCACTACCCCTGCTCTCGGAATCGGGTAAGGAAATCAACTGCCGTAACCATGTCAACGCCAGCTCCAGGATTCTACAGCAGCGCGATTATGCGTGTACGTTTGGGCATAGCTGCCAACCAAAATTTGTACACAATCCCTGAGCATACCTACAATATATCTCAAAAACTTAACATGTTACAGACGTAAAGTGGTATTTATAATCTCTTTTTAAAATAAAGAGATATGTCTCTCTTTTTTTGTTTTCGGAAAATCCACGTAGGTTAGGGTGGAGGAAGGGCTGATAAAGGGGTTGAATTAGTTTTATGCGGATACTTATATCTCAAAATCTGAAGATGTTACAGATGTGGAAATACGTATTTGTAATCTCCTTTAAAAATAAAGAACCGAGCTCGATAGCTGCAGTCGCTTAAGTGCGGCCAGTATCCAGTATTCGGGAGACAGTGGGTTCGAACCCCACTGTCGGCAGCCCTGAAGATGGTTTTCGGTGGTTTCCCATTCACACCATGCAAATGTTGGGGCTGTACCTTAATTAAGGCCACGGACGCTTCCTTCCCACTCCTAGCCTTTTCCTGTCCCATCGACACCATAAGACTTATCTGTGTCGGTGCAACGTAAAGCAACTTGCAAGAAAATAAAGCAACTATTTTTTTACTTGAGAGAAGACGTTCTCACGTGTACAGTTCTATGTCGCATGGTCATCTCAGCCCCAAAAGGCAATACCCCAAACATGGTTTACAAAGAGTTTCTGGGGTAAATGAAACTCAGTTTTTCAGTGAGGTTTTATACGTCAGGGATTTTCAGATAATGTCTTAGTACAGTACCGAGGAATGATTACTTTTATAAAATTACGAAATCCACACGAGAAGCCGCGGGTAACTGCTAGTGTGTACATAAAGTTCACCGCAGATCGTACAGCACATAAAATTAACATCTTTCCCATCACCGTCAACTGCAGGATTGAATACGAACCAAATACGACTTTTAAGTTTAGGATCCAGTTCAGAAGTCTTGTATGGTGCGGTTTTTAGTTCGTTTGTTGCTTCTTTTTGTAATTCACGATGAAATGTAATGGCGTATTACTTTTAGTGCCGGGAGTGTCCGAGGACATGCTCGGCTCGCCAGGTGCAGGTCTTTTGATTTGACGCTCGTAGGCGACCTGCGTGTCGTGATGAGGATGAAATGATGAAGACGACACATACACCCAGCCCCTGTGCCAGCGAAATTAACCAATGGTGGTTAAAATTCCCGACCCTGCCGGGAATCGAACCCGGACCCCTGTGACCAAAGACCAGCACGCTAACCATTTAGCCATGGATGTAATTCACGATTTTTGCCACGGTTTCTTTTCTTTTGGAACTACAGTCCACATTCGTTTCCGATAACAGGATAGACGGAGAAGTCAAACTGAAAACCACAGCAAATGCGATCGGCTCCACTCGACCGTAATGCAACGCACTCCGCTGACACGCAGTACACTGTACACATTGAAGCGGTCAGCCCATAGAACTACCACAGCGCTGTCCTTGGCTCACCGTGTACGAATGACATAGCGCTGGCTCAGACCGACTTACGTCTAGCGCCTGACAATGTGCAGCCACTCGGAGTAACTCGGCTAAGTTCGGTCCGTCACCTATGAAATACAATATGGCTGGCAGGTAAGCAGCTGATGGTAGTCGGCAACACGGCCGACTGGATCCCTCTCTGCGCCCTAGAGCGACGCATCAAGTAGGCCGTGTCGGCAAGCTAATTGTTCGACAATCACCCACCACGTTTGCACCCACATTGCCCTACTTCCTCAACTTTCAAATGCGCACAGCTCGTAGAAATTAAGTATTTGAATCCTAAATCCCAGCATAGCTCACACCGATATTTACTAAGCTTAATTTCTACGCTACCTTCTTAAATCAACCATGCAACTCCAGTATGCCAAGGTTTTTGAAAGTACAGTATGTAAATTAATAAAAAGTTACCACATTAACGCTGCGTATGTTTCATAGATTTCACTGAAGTTTTAAAATCTTCCTGTTGAGAGGTTTCTATTGAATTTTATAAATCGCACGCACTTCTGTAAATAATTTGTGACAATGTTAATTAAAAGTGGCTTTAAAAGTATTTCTAAAAAGAACTATGGATGCCCATCATTACAAGTGCCACATTATATTTCTCTCGTGAATTTGTCTTTCATGAGACTGGAGCAGTTTAGTCATTCATTTCGAGGAAGGTAAGGCAAAGCTGCAATAAGAAAATCAGAGACAATTGTCAGAAGCGACACAAAAGATGACTAGAGTCATAACAAAGAAATACTGACCATCCATCATCGGATGGATGTATTATTTCATGCTTCAAAAGTACCACGTCCCCCACATACTAATGTTTCAAACATTGAAATATTAACCTGGTAATTATCGGTTACTATTCGAAGAACTTGAAAACCACCGAGAGAGTTGGCCGTGCGGTTAAGGGCGCGCAGCAGTGAGCTTGTATTCGGGAGATAGTGGTTAGAACCCCACTCTTGGCAGCCCTGAAGGTGGTTTTCCGTGCTTTCCCACTTTCATACCAAGCAAATGTTGGGGCTGTACCTTAATTAAGTGCACGACCGCTTCCTTCCCACTTCTAGACCTTTTCTATCCCATCGTCACCATTAGACCTATCTGTGTCGGTACGAAGTAAAGTAACTCGTAAAAGCTTGAAAACCATGTTCTTTGACTGCTTCAATGGCATCTAATGTCAATTATGCCACCTGCTTTCCAGTTAGCGAATAAGTGAAACATGACGAAACTGGGAGACTATTCTATAAAATGTTGGAAATCCTTTGAATAGAATACACAGCAGTTTGTTAGCCAGCTCGACTTCAACGCCCAGTGCATCTCTGTCGACATCTCTCACGCCGAAACATGTCTCAAGCTTCTATCATATTGTAGTAATATTTGAATACTGGTGTCCCATTGCTATCGGAAAGTTCAATATTACAAAGTCCATAACAAATATACTAGTTAGTAATTGTAATGAGGGTATTGCCTAATATATGGACACTGATATTCCATTACTATCTTAATGTGCGCCAGTAGAACATAGCCGACAGATGTCACCCGAGCATGGCCGAGTATAATCGACAGATCTCATCCGAGCACGGCCGAGTATAGCCGACAGATCTCACCCGAGCGCAGCCGAGTGGCTTCACATTGTCAGGCGCTAGACACAAGTCTCAGACCGGCCCGTGCGATGACGTCACGGGCTTCGTTTGTTCGAGCCTTTCAAAGCCCATTGCAGTCTACTGCTGAAGCAGCTCATGGGCTGGGCCTCTTTACAGGACTGATTTGATCATTCTACAGCAGAGGAGCTCACGCTGCGCATTCCGTCCCGCGGGTGCCCAGTACTGTAAGTGGGCGGGCAGGCGGGCGATGATCGTATGCTCAGTAGTGATGGGACATTCGATTCATTTTACTGAATCGATTCATTTGATTCCGTTCACGTTACTGAATCGATATAGTGATCCGATTCACGGCAGATTAGAGTCACCGCTCCTACTGCATCTGTGCAGTGCGTACTGTTAAGACAGCAGCAACGGCATTCAGTGTTCGCTGTTGCCATCTGGTCTTCATACTATGAACTCCTTTCTTAGAACAAAAAATGCTAGTCACTCTAATACATCGAAGGTTTCCGGCGACGTAGGATGGGAAAGGTCTGGGATTAGGAAGGTAGCAGCCATGGGCTTAATTAAGGTACAGTCCCAGCATTTCC
Source organism: Anabrus simplex (assembly GCF_040414725.1). Lineage (NCBI taxonomy): Eukaryota > Metazoa > Arthropoda > Insecta > Orthoptera > Tettigoniidae > Anabrus > Anabrus simplex. The sequence goes on along the minus strand of NC_090266.1, from coordinate 743,348,314 downwards.
TGGTGTGAAAATGGGGAAACCACGGAAAACCATCATAACGGCTGCGGACGGTGGGATGCAAGCGCATAGCCACGCGATACTAACCGCACGTCCTACTCACTCAGTCATTTTTGAAAATATGTATTTTTTCTATCAGCAGAGGATTTTTTTTAAATCGTCATATTTTGTATAGGATACCCGAGATGTACAGTAGCCCACTGATTTTCTGATTCAACATACTGTTGATTAAATTATTGCGTCAGTCGGCTCACTTGCTGTCCACATATTATTGAAGTCTTGTGCAACGATGTGACATAGGAACTGAGAGAATACTGAGTCGTTCTTCTCAATATAAAACAGGTACTTCTGAGTGGTCATGAGTATGACTCATAGCCATGCGGCAGGCTAGAGTCGAGTTGAATTAATTGTCAAATGTCAACTAAGTTATAATACTAAGATTCATTAAACTAATAAATACCTACTTACTACCTACTTTAGAATTATGTTTAGACTACCTTTTTAACACTGCAAATAAATCCATCTATTATTTAAACCTCCCTGTAAGAAGAGGACAGTGAATGCAATGAACCGTGTGTGTGTTGTGTCTCACTGATCCGTGACTGGATACGATTCTTTCGGTGTGCCATGGCTCATTGTATATCTCGCTGCAGCGGAAGCTCAGCTCTCCGCCAATGACCAGTGCGCCGATAAGGAGCCGTGTGTATCTTGTGTCTCACTGAGCCGTGCTGTGCGCACGATTCTTTCGGTGTGCCATGGCTCACTGTATGACTCGCTGCAGCGGAAGCTCGGCTCTCCGCCAATGTCCAGTGTGCCGATAAGGAGCCGTGTGTATCTTGTGTCTCACTGAGCCGTGCTGTGCGCACGATTCTTTCCGTGTGCCATGATTCACTGTCTCGCTGCAGCGGAAGCTCGACTCCCCGCCAGCACTATCCGCCGGGAGTAAGCTGAATCGTGTGCCGTGAGCTCGCCGTTCTTGTGAATCGATTCACTCGGATACTTGAATGAATCGATACACTGCTTTAAATCATGCATTCAGTAGCCACCACTAATGCTCAGCGACGTTGTGGTTATGTCACAAGCCGTGAAGGTTGGGCGAATCACTCTCGATCACTGCGGTGATAAACGAGTTTGAAATAGAGGCAGGAAAAAGAAAGAGGGCAGAAATCCACGTCATTTTCAATTTACGCTGTAAGAAATAAGTTAGGTTCGTTGCAGTTTATGTATTTTGACCGGATACAATAAAGAGTTAGGCCTACAGTCTCAAATATTTTTATAATGTAAGTTATGAATTACAGTTTTCACTATTAAATTTTAAGAGGTGCTATAGAAGTATTTCTAATATAATACAGAGTAAAAGTGGATAAGCCGTTGTTTGTGGTTGCTTGGGTTTAAATTATCTGATAAACTCACCCACAATCCAATCATGCTTACCGGGAATAACATCAGTTAGGTTATTTATTTGAAGACATACTGTACATATATTTGGCAGATACGTACATTTACATTGTCGTTGTACTTTAATCTTGGATAGTGATAGTAAATATCTATGCCCCCATTCGATATGAAACTCCCTCGTCATTTAGAGGCTAGCTGTTATCATCGAACGCCTGATACATTTTAAATGCTATTTTCAAATTCAGTGAATATGGAAATTCAAACGACACAACAACACTCTGCAAAATAAAGCAGTAAACATGTTGAATTATGTAAATATATTACTTTTTGCTGAATGAATAATAGGAATTTTACTTTTTAAGAAAGAGAAACACTGTCATTCCCATCCAAGGAATTGTAAATCGTAGCTTGTACGTTTAAACCAAGTACCTTTGTAAATTGGAAAACAAAAATTATAACTTGTTAGTTTTCTTTGAATGTATAAATATAAGGAAATAAAACCGACTGTTTACATCGAGTGCAATATAAATCAAACAGGAATATCTTGAAAAAAATCAGTTTTCTTGCGATTACAGCGTTTTCTTCTTAAATACTGTACCCCAATCAGCATTTCGCTGACTAGTGAAGGAGAGCTTCGTAATGACAATCGAACGTCATCGTTCCCTTCCTGCAAAGTGCATTCGCCCTCTCGCTTCACTGTGACGCATTCTTGCTACGTAAACTGCCCACATTTACAACACGCCATCCCGGCCGCACTGGGCTAGCCTCACCGGGCGCCCAGCTCTCTGTTCTAGAGAGTGACAACGTACACCATTTGGACCAAACTGTGCTGGACAGTGGATAGTAAAGAAATCAAATGGAAAATGCTCCAGCATGGATTCCATCCCTATTTACTTCCCCACATGTTTACTTAATTACACACAGAATTTTTCAGCAAATTAAGTTGAAGATATGGGGCATTTGGCTGTGACACCACTCTGTGTGAATGCGGTGAAGAGTATCTAATAGTATCAAATTTGTATTTATTTTCTACTGTACCTCTAGGTGAATTTTGATACGATTGAATAAGAAGTGAACAAGAATCTTTCTAATCAGGGATATCTTCTTGTTTTCTTCAAAGTTTGGCTGCTGCCGTTTAAACTCTACCTCTAGACAAGACTACATCACCGAGATTGATGTATCTTAAATGTAAACAGGTATAGTATTCAGTACGACAAGGTATTGTGACCTTATCGGTCATGTACATATTTATTTATTAATTATTTGGCAGTGAAGAACCTTTGTAAAGCTCCCTCGTACTTGTTACAAAAAGTTGCATTAGGTTGCACATGCTTACACAACCTTTGTAACCTGCTAAACACCACTCCGTCTTAACTAAAAGGATACACAGATAGAGAGAGAGGGAAGAAAATCTCAAGCCAGAAAAATCGATAATGATACCGTCACCCGTTGAAAAAATGGCCGAACACGATGTTGCCAGCTCGCGAATCGCATTATTATGATGAGATTTCGAGACATGCATAGTATTTAATATGAGAAACCTCGGGATGTTATATGATTTAATTATAGACATCTGCCAAAATTCTAATTCTTTATAATATATTAACGTGTGGAAGAATACGCAATCGTTGCATTATATAACGCGCTAAGCGTCCCTTGTACGCAGCACCCTCATGGAAGACATTGTTGGGGCATTATTTTGATAATTAATTTTAAATAAATGGCCGAACATTTCAGGTTCCGCACATAACCAGACTACTTAAGAATCTGAGTCACACGTTTGAGAGTATTACCGATGTCATACGACACGTGGAACTATTAATTAAAAAAAAGTAGTGGGGACTATCCATTGTCTCTTGCATGGAAGGGGGAAAGTTTATAAAAGGAACCGCGATGATGACAACCCATCCACTTCACGCGAAGGATCCAAAGCAGAACCCCGGTTTGATGGTGTTCTGATCTATTTAGTGTTTCAGACTGTAAATGTACAGTTTATATCTTCGAGAATATTGTAATTGTTTACAAACAATAGTATTTAAAACAGGTTGAAGTTATGTGACTGCAAGAACGGTGTAATTGTAACTTTTTAAATGAAGCAACAAGTATTAATTTCATTATAGTGCAATTAATTGTATTTTGTGTGTTAAAGTGACGCAACAAGTCTTAATCTCATAAAACTGTTATAAGTGTAGAAGATAACCATTGGAATATGAACGTGCTCAGCGGGAGTAGCAACGGACATGAACCCGTGACCAACGTCAACACCATGGAAGCTTAAAAGGAAAGAATCAGGGTCTTACCCGGGACCCGAACCTTGGATTGGTACGACATGATGATAAGTACTAAAATGAAATAATTTTTTAATAAATGCGCGGTTATTCATTATGCAGATCACGTAAATTAGGTTAGACATGTAAATTGCATGTATTTCTTTTTAATTAGAAAGAGAACTTGTGAGTGGTCTTCATATTCATTTATGTTCATTTCATGGAATTTATAGTCTACTCCATGGGCTTAAATATATATATAATTAACGTAATGCATGTATTTGACGTGATGATAAAATATTAGTTAGTCAGAGTGCTTAGATTAGGTAAATGTAATAGATAGTGGATTTGTTTTTGGCACTGAGCCGAGCCGTAATTTTGTATAATTTATTTACGTGATATCCAAGCTTATTATCATAATGCATGGTGATTATGCTTGTAAAAATGGATTATCGACTGTTAACATTAGGATAGCAAGGCACTCTTATTTTCATGTAATTCGCATGATGATATATTTGTAGACGGCTGTATTAATTATATGCGTAACTTGTGACATGCCTAGACATCGAACAGACGCCTCCCTATTGAGATTAGCGTTTTCCTTTAATGTCGAATAATTTCCCTTTCTGAATATGAGAATATCCTTATGGAGATGTTTAAAATCCATATTTGATTTTATTGATTTGATTTTAAAATGTAGGAAAAACCTAGGCTGTATTCTGTAATCGGATGGAATCGAAGCTGGTCATTCTGAGTTAAGGGATGTGAATATGAGACAATGAACAGTGGATTGATATTGTATTATATAATTGTGGCAGGACAGTGAATTTATAAGCCAGTGGAGCTTTGGAAATATGATATGAGAATATATAATGAAATAAGATTATTTAACAAATATGTGTTCCAAGGGAAACGATTTGCTTTCACCTTGAGATGTTGAAAGGATATTTCTGCCACACCGAGCCATTATTAGCCGCGCTTTGACGTCCAGAGATTTACGATGAGGGGAGAGTGAAAAGGGTTTGGCTCTTGAAGAGGGTTACCGTATGTTGTATTGTTCGAGCTATTCCGCTTAGAATGAAAGCTGTATGACACCGATTATTGTTTAAAGGGTTCTTTGACTTTTTCATGTATGATCTTATAATAATATTTAACTAACTGGAACGCCAGTATTTTCATTTATTTGTTGACCATATGATTAATTAAGAAAGGCAGTTTTATTAGTCCCGTTTGTCGACGCCATCTTCGATATCATTGGTTCGAGTTCAGGGGCAACCATGGATTTTTGTTGTCACATTTTTTTATATATACAGCCAATTGCATGTATATATTGTTATTGTTTATTTTCATATTGTGTACATATTTTCCTTTTTATACATTCTTTTAGTCGTGTTTCACTTTTTATGTGGATGACAAATCGAGTTTATTTTTCGTAATTTTTGTCATTGGATCCATTGGGATGTGGGTTCGATTTCTGGACCCAACATCAGTCATTTTATTTTGATTAGGATTATAACGACTAGCATTCATTTATTCTTTGTTTATTTTTGTAATATAATTAATTTAGCTAGGTGACCACTTCAAGTTATCTTCAATTTAATTTGTTGTATAAATAATTGCTTCTTCTGATAGTGAAGAAAGTTAGTAATGATAACCGTCGCATTTATAAGGATATTTCTGATTTTTTTTATTTGAAAAGTATGTTATACAAATTATGATGTAATATTTATCATCATGTCGGGAAGAAGAAAGAAGTAAAGGAGAAATAAAATTTTTGACACTTTACAATTTGTATTTAGTCCATTGGACATTGCATATTCAATATTAATATACTATAAATATTCAGGATCAACCTTTAATTAATTTGATTTATCAAGGCTCAATAAATAGGTATTTAAATTTTTGCCTGCCTGTCATTTTGCCGAATAACATTGTATCCCAGGTTTCCTTCCGTTCATTTATGCCTTTAAGCTAGCTATGTGTTATTTTCTTTGATCTTCTGCCGCGAACGTACCATGGCCTTGGGAGGTCGGTGGTTTGATTCTTTGGAACGGAAGGGTGCAGTAGACCCTTGCACGGTCGGAAGAGCATTTGCTCACCCATCATTCTGAATTTTTTTGTTCCTTCCTGATGAGGTGGCATTTGACTCTAGACTAAAAAGGTCCCTTTCCATCAGGCGCTTTGGCGTATGGTGCTATATGGCAGTATCCCGATTTTTTTTTAGGGATTATCATGCTGTCATTTGGTTCTATGCGGCAAATGGTGTGGGGTGGAAAGGTAGCAGTATACATGTATATTTAGACAAAAAACATCTTGAACCAAGCTTGCTGAAGATTTTTCACAAGTGTGATGCCATTTTGATAAAGGATTATCAGTTGTATAATCCTCAATGTATGTTTCCATACTTGTAAAAGGAATTTTTCAAATGTAAAAATACGTAACATTTTCAAACCTCCCAAGAGCCTCAAATATTAATGGATGTTTATTATTCTTCACTAGTTCGTTGATCACTCTATATTTAATATTGTGAAGCAGAATCATTTTATTACTTAATATTTTAAAGTAACTGAACTATGTTTTCCAAAAAGTAAACATTGTACATATTATTTTACAATCACGTTTATCTCCTTTGTTTCAATATACATTTCAACAACTGAGACTGATAGCATGCCCTAGTTTATGCTCTTTCATTTGACACATGAATGGACCTGGTAGCTCAATTTATACTGTCATTATTTAGTTTGAAATGCAGGAAGTTGCATTATGTTATTAACTCTGGATTGGAAGTTGGCAATAAGAGTGTAACGTCCATGTTCAACTTCGAGCCTTAGAATTACCCTGCTCCATAGGACGGACTCTCCTTTTAAAACTTTTTATCATCTTGTAACTTTTTCCTTCCCCTGAGGTACCTTCTGCGCTGTTTTTGTTCGGGTGTAGTGTACTGTTTACTGCTACGTAGACGGAGCTCAACTGCTTCGAACAGTCTAGTCACAGTATAATTTCCAGTTGAAATCTTCATTCTTATCAGGAAATCTATTTCTACTTTACTACCATAGTTGAAGTGCAAGACAGTATCCATAACACCTAATTTCTGTGTGACAAGCTCAACATAAATGTCTCCTTTGTACATCATCACCATATCGATCGACTAAATTCTTCGTTGTTACTTTGTGTCAAACCATGAAGACATTCGGACAGCATATTTGGGTCACAAAGTCCCTTATATATGGGTTTCACAGCGTGGAGAACATCTAATGGTATCCCAGATTTATATTTGAAGTTGTTGACCTGATTATTGCTTTGTCTCGTTAGCTGTCCTTTCCTTGAGGCACCTGTGATATGTAACTTCTCCTGCATTTTGATGTTGATTGCCATAAAACCCACGCTCTTTCATCTTACCACTATAGGACTTACAGCCCATGATCAAGTGAATTACTCCCACAAACATACAATAAACCGAAGTATGCGAGTTTTTCACCCAGTCATGTTAACAAGGAAATTTTCATTACTGTTTACCAAAGACCATGTATAAAAAACTGAGACACATCACTATTCTGAAGTATAATACTTCTGAGCCATCTGTGAATGACAATTGATACTATAAACCAGTCGCCTCCCATATGGAAACCAATGAACGAGTACGAACTGACGTGTGTTGTTCATTTGTGGGCCACGCCCTCTGCTTGTTATAAAGAGGCGCGCACTGCTCTCTTTAACCCCACTTTAAATGCATTTCTAGTTACCCTAGGCGTATAAACCATACATTTCCTGAACGTACAGAATTCAAGCTTGCATATAGTGCTAAAACAAAAATGTCAAATATATCCCAAAAGTGCTCTTTTGAACATACATGTATACCTTTATGTAAACAGGTATCGTATTGAGCAGAGGACCAATCAGGACGATTCCAGCTGGGGGTCGGTAAATGCAGAGTGGGTATTGGCCCATAAGTGGCCACGGCTGGTCCGTGGTCCAACAGCTCTGCACTCTGACCGGCCAACCGAGCAGAGGAGGGGTGGTCACTGCTCTACTGTGGCTCTACGCCTCTGCAATTGGGAGACGGGACAGGGCTTGACCTCATGGCTGGCCCCACCCGTCGGCTGTTCTGAGAATGGTTTCCTGTGTTTTTCCATTCTCTTGCACTAAGGCGAATGACGGGACAGTTCCTAGTATAGGCCACGGCGGCCAACCCCCTCACCTTCTCCGTGCATCTCCTTCACCGTCAAAAATCACCCGGCCTGAGAGATGGCGTCACCGTCTAAGAGGCCCGCCTCCCCATTCAGGGGAGGAATGAAAACATGTTAGTAGTAGTAGTAGTAGTAGTAGTAGTAGTAGTAGTAGTAGTAGTAGTAGTAGTAGTAGTAGTTCCAGCTGGGGTCGGTAGATGCAGAGTGAGTCTCGGTCCGTACATGGCCACAGCTAGTACGTGGCCCAACAGCTCTGCTCTCTGACCGGCCAATCGACCAGAGGAGGGCTGGCCACGGCATTCGGGAGACGGGACAGGATTTGACCTCACGGCTGGCCCCAACAGTCGGTTGTCCTGAGAATGGTTTTCCGTCGTTTTCCATTCTCTTGCACTAAGGCGAATGCCGGGACAGTTCCTGGTATACGCCATGGCCGCCAACCCCATCATCTTCCCCGTGCATCTCCTTCACGGTAACAAATCTCCCGGCGTGAGAGACGGCGTTACCGTCTAAGTGGCTCACCTCCCCCTTCAGGGGAGGAATTAAAACGTTTTAGTAGTAGTTGTAGTAGTTCCAGTTGGTCGGCGGGTGCAGAGTGGGTCTCAGCCCACAAGTAACCACGGCTTCCACCGTGGTTTTACGCCTCTGTATAGTGTATTCAGGAGATGGAGAGGGACTGGTCCCCTCCGTTGGCTGTCCTGATAATGGTTTTCCGTGGTTTTCCATTCTCCTGCACTTAGGCGAATGCCGGGACAGATCCTATTATAAGCCACGATCGCCAACACCCTCACCTTCTCCAAACATCTCCCTGGCCTGAGAGACGTCTAGAAGGCCCAGCGCCCCATTCAGGGCCTGAATTAAAGCGTTTTAGTTGTAGTGATAGTAGTTCCCTATTAAATGTACGGAAATATTACATTACAATTGTCTTTCATAATCCCATTTTTAATTTTTCGTCAAATATATGTTGGTTGCTCTGAAACACTCCTTGCACGGTGAAGAAGAACATCTCCGCGTATTTGAGCCTTTGGCTCGTCAGTACTTCGATTGCCCTTCGCAAACTTAAGTAATACTGCACTGTGAAAAAATGTATAATAAAATTAGGTTGTGAAATACTGTTATAGATTATAAGTGGGCTTTCTTAGCTTTGAGGACGCGTTTCTTCCTAAAATATTCCCAGTAAAGAAGAAAGACACCTCAAGAATCAAAGTTTCGCTCACGTCAACATCAGGTGAAATTAAAATCAAGTCGTATGCTTTCTCTCTCTTTCTTTGTTTTCCGGCTTTTTCGAGTTAGTAGGAATAGACACTAAATGCGATTTGCCCTTGTTTTACGGACGGATGCCTTTCTTTATGCCAACCGGATATGGAGAGATGTAATGACCTTTTCGTGTTTCTGTATTGGTTGGTAGAATGGTGTGTTGTGTATAAATGAAGACGCGTGTATTAAGTCGAACATAAACACCCAATCCCAGAGTCACAGGAATTAGTGTTATTGGTTTTACGCCCCACTAACTATTTCTTACGGTTTTCAGAGATTCCGAGGCACAGGAATTTTGTCCTGCAGGAGTTTCTTTACGTGCAAGTAAATCCACCGGTAAGAGGCTGGCGTACTTGGGGACATTCAAATACCTTCGGACTGAGCTGGGATTGATGATTATGTCCATGTTGTTTATGATGATGATGATGATGATGATGATGATGATGCTTGTTGTTTAAAGGGGTCTAAGATCTAGGTCTTCGGCACATGATGGTATGAGGTGAAACAAAATGAAATTACAGATTAAAATTTACTAATTGACTAGGATTTTTAAAATGGTAATGATGAGGAAAATGATTATGAATTTAAAATAATCAGTGGATATAATTAGCAATGCCTTATTTTCCTATAATATGACCAAACTAGAGTAAAATGTAATAAAATTGAATAAGGCATCGACTTAGATTTTATTCAACTTAAATGGTAAAAAAGTATTTAAAAATATACAAAAATTAATTAATACACAGTCAACAGAATAAAAGAATAGTTAATAATGAGGGGAAAATTAGAAACAAACATAAATAAAAACTTCTCTTTAAAACACGATAAAACAGGCCATTATCCCACATACAACGGATGGCGATGTCTACTGACTGCTCGCATGTTGTAGAATGAGGGAAGTGGAGACCACCCAGGTCCACGCACTCCGTAAGGTCAGAAAACCGCCACAAGTAGGCCTACACACCGTAGCGGGAGGGGGACCTATGGGGGAGTTTTCTCCCCTCAGTAAGTAGAAGTGCGTTGCTATACTATGATCGATCCGAAGATGACGTAACACCACTTCTTATCTCCGAGAGACCCGATGGGATGTCTTCCATACCTTCCCAGTTCCTTCACTCGTGCTAAAAGGATGGCCTGCCACTCCATCCCCCAATGGGACATTACCAAATGTCTCAGCTGAGAACGAATATCACTGGCTGGAACCTTTTAAGGCAACGGGGTCATGTGACCGCCTCCTTAGCAGCCCTATCAGCTAACTCACTTCTTGCTACACCCATGTGGCTTTTTTTGGCTACTGGCTTTACGTCGCACCGACACAGATAGGTCTTATGGCGACGATGGGATAGGAAAGGCCTACGAGTTGGAAAGAAGCGGCCGTGGCCGTGGTATAACCCCAGCATTTTCCTGGCGTGAAAATGAGAAACCACGGAAAACCATCTTCAGAGTTGCCGACAGTGGAATTCGAACCCATTATCTCCCGGATGCAAGCTCACAGCCGCGCGCCCCTAACCGCACGGCAAACTCGCCCGGGCCCATGTGGCTTGGTAAGCACAGAGACGTAATTCTGGTGCTAATTCTCCACAACCCGGCCAGCAGGTCCTCGATCCGCTGCACCAGAGATTGCAGTGGGAAGCATATATCGACAGACTGTGCCGACGTTCACTGGACAGCTCGTATCGCACAGTTTCAAGGATAGCATAAGACTCTGCTATACACATGTTACAGGTTTCACGTAGAGGAAAAGGAAACTTCTTTTATCAACGATCAGTGCACGACCTATTTTCGCTCCTACCCTCGAACTACCTTTGTAAATAACTACTGACCCTGGATACCGGCAATGGACGGACATTATGAGCCTCCGATAAATGGAGGGGCCCGTGTTCACTTTTAGGCCGGTGTGCAGATTCACGATGATTTCAGATCGTTGTATTAACCACGGAGGTATCTTACTTGGTCGTTTAACAATACAAGGAACTGAAGGTATATCAAACAATCTATAACTGCTATCAAAGCGCATAACAACCGGCCGAGTTGCTCGTGGATAAGCAACATATAGTCGACAGTTTCCATTGTGGAATACGCAGGAATAGCTTCGGTGAAGTGATATCTGCTGAACATTCGCCGCATACGACAGCAACGTTTGCTGACGCCTCAGCGAGCAGACGAACAATCGGACTTGTACGGAAAGCTCGCGTTTCCAACGTAACTCCGCTGTGGTGAACTCTATTCAGCTTAACAAGAGCTCCTTTCCCTGATGATCTATATGCTGCACTGCCGTAGTCTAATCTGGATAAAATATGTGCCCTATAGAAGTGTAGGAGCACAGTGCGGTCAGCGCCCACGCAGTGGCATTTTGAATCTTCAAAATATTCAGTTTCTTAATACATTTGACTTTGAATTGACACACGTGCAGCTCCCACGATAATTTAATAATGAAAAGGAGCCCAAGAAATCAGTACATGTCTTCTACAGGAAGAGCGACTTCCCCTGAATAAAGTTCAGGCTGGGGATGAAGACTGCGCTTCCGGCAGAAGCGAACAAGGGAGGTCTTATCCATTGAAAACCGAATGCCATATTCTAAGGGACACTGTTCCATTCTCCTAGTGGCTAGCTGTAATTGTCGCTCTGGGACTGTGATATTTAGTGAGCTATAATGCAGAGCAAAATCGTCCACATATAGCGACGGCATTAATGCTGAACCCGCAACAGTGAATGCTGTTTATGGCAAAAACGAACGGAGTGACATCGAGAACCGAGCCCTGTGGGACTCCATTTTCCTGAAAGTGATATTACGCATATGCACCCCCTATTCGGATACCGAATAGCCGGAGGGACAAAAACTTTGCAATAAAACCGGCAAGTTACCTCGAATTTCCTCTGATGCAGGGCTGCAAGGATGCCATATCGTCATGTGGTGTCATAGACCTTTTCCAAATCGAAGAAAACAGCCACCAAATTCTGTTTTCGGGCAGAAGCGTCCTGGCTGAGCTGTTTCAACATCTCCAGGTGTAACAAGTGTTCAGTGGTAGAGCGAGCAGCTTGAAAACCACATTGGTCTCCAAATATCACGAAGTCGTCGATTCACCATCCTCTTTAAACAGTTCACACAGGCTGAAGGTCTGTATCTTCTTGCATATTTAGGGTCTTTGTCAGGCTTAAGGAGAGCAATTACTACCTCCTCTCGTCACTGCGACAGAAACTCACCCTCTAATCAGATTAGGTTGAACTCCCCTAGAAGATAGAGTAGGTTATCCTCGCTGAGCTGTTTCAACATCTGGTTATGGACATTATCTGGTCCAGGAGCCGTGTCCTTGCAAACCGCCAAAGTGCTGCGGAGTTGTCACTCCGTAAAGATCACGCTGTAACCCTCTGAAGCGTGAGTAGCAAAACATAGATTATGGCGATCTGCCTCCCGCTTCAGAACAAGGACATCAGGATGGTAATTTCCGGAACCAAATAAAATGCGAAGTGACTTGCTAGAAGATTAGCAACCGTAGGTGGATCATTGATGATACTGCCTGCACTGGAAATTCCAGGTACAGGGATGTCCTTGGACACCCAAAATGCGTCGAAGTTTAGTCCACACTTGAGATTATGGCGTATGTACCATCTTGGATGGCACATACTCCTCCCATGAAGATTTCTTACTCTGTCGAATAAGAACTCGCTCCCTAGCGCGGAGCTTCTTAAATGTTAGCAAATTGGCCAGAGTAGGCTGCCTTCGACAGCGTTTATGAGCGCGACGTCGATATTATATACCTACTGCAAATTTTTCGTTCCACGAAGGAATGAGTTTTCGTTGAAGTGTCCCAGAAAAAAGATGGAACGGACTCCTCAGCAACAAGAATAACTTGTGTGATATAAGTCATATCATCGTCTACGCTCCAGCTATTCAGGCTGCCTTCGCCGGCACAAGCTTCTTATTGGCCAAAGGCTTGGTGGTCTCCACCTTCGGGCTTTCACTCTTTGTGGCGTTGCTCCCAGGAGCAACCGCCGCCTTGGGAGCAGCGAACTTCATAGGTGGTGCTGGAAGAAACGACGAACCTCGTATACTGTGCTATAACGCCTAAGTAAGGGCTAGGCAGGTGCATTCAAGGAATTAAACTTACTGCGTTCTTCATAGTATGAATGACCATCCAGTGCCTTTATCGCCTGGATCTTCTTTTCACTGAGATAGGACAGTTTTCATATCGAGGGGAATGAAAATCAGAATGAAATCCAGGGCAGTAAGTGCGTTTGTTCGGAGGTGTGCACTGTTCTGCACCGTGAGTTTCTTTTCCACATTTGCCACATATAGACTGATTCGAACAACGAGATACCATGTGTCCGAACCTTTGGGAATTATAGCACCGCATGGGAGGCGGCATTTACGGCCTCACACTACAACGATAGGTTGTTACCTTGACTTTCTCTGGTAACACTGACAACTTGAAGGAGACAATGAATGCACCGGTGGCAACGTGTTCACTATTGACTTTGCACGTACTGTGCCGGACAATTGTCACGCCACGGTTCTTCATGTCTTCCAGCAGCTAAACGTCATTGTTCAAGGTCAGGTCACGTAGGAAGATGACTCCACGAACCGGATTCAAGGATTTGTACTCTTCTACTTTTGACGGGAATTTCGCAAAAAGTGGTCGCACTTGAGCAACCGATCAGGCTGTACTACAGTGCCCGTCTTGGAAAACAAACTACTACTGCGCATCTTCTTGAGGTCTTCAAGATTGCCGTAGACACCTTCGATGTGTCTACTGAACAGAATCGATTTAACTAGCTTGAAGTCGTGCCCATCTGTTCTGGTAGCAACCAGGAACCTACGGAATGTGGATCTCATCATTTCACGCTGCACATGTTCCGGTGGGGTTTCACCCCGTAGTTAATCAAAAGGGGACCACTGTGGATAGGCTTTTCTAGTTTGTTGGAAGCCATGTTCGAAAACACCCCCAACCCGACCCAATGCCACCCACTCCGATCAGGGGACTTTGTAACCGACCGCGCAGCCAAGGCAATACCCACCTAATCACAGCAAGTATTTCCCGGAGTTCGATGTTAAATAATACCTAGGACGGGCGGATACTCAGCTCCCACTCCTCACAAGGAAAATGTCCATAGTGTCATATCGAAATCGGCAATGAAATTTAGCAGAGACCACGAGGAGACCCATACATAGCGATGTACAAAATTGTAGCTGCCATTTGGAACTGGAAGATTTTAAAATCTTCATATAAAATCCGTGTCACAACGCAGCTTACTGGACAACATTGCTTTTTGCTGGCTTGCGCGGCGCACAGCGGAGTGGAGTTGCAGTTGTGCTGGTGAGAGAGAGTTAGAACGAACTGACAGGGTGCCACGTGCCAAAGTCACTTTATTGTTACGGAACGAATGTGAAATGCAAATGAGGTGCATTAAACTCATGACACAAACAAATATTTTTGGCACCATACACAACGAAAATGCACTTTGAGGCCATGTTGTTCTTCACAGATTTCTTTACTTGTTTGAAGGCAATATTTCGCAGGCACTTCGAACTCGGGAGGTCTCTCCGTTGTGTAATTTGTTGCGAACCACAAATATTTAATCATGTCCTTGAACCGTGGGGAAGAAAATTGAAAATGAATGAAGGACTGCATTTTTAGTATGCAGTTCTCTGATAAACATCAAACTGAAAGTCTTCACAAGTCGGCACAATGTCAGTTAAGCGGAGATACAAATCCTTCCACTGCCGGAAGAAAACCTTGTCCAAGGGCTGTATTTTCCCTGTAGTGCAGGGAGGAAACTGAAGAATTTCTACTTTTTTTACAAGTTGCTTAACGTGACACCGACACAGATAGATCTTATGGCGACGATGGGACAGGAGGGCCTAGGAGTGTGAAGGAAGCGGCCGTGGCCTTAATTAAGGTACAGCCCCTGCATTTTGCCTGGTGTGAAAATGGGAAACCAAGGTAAACCCTCTTCAGGGCTGCCGACAGTGGGGCTCGAACCTACTATCTCCCGAATACTGGATAATGGCCGCCTTAAGCGACTGCAGCTATCGAGCTTGGTAAGAATTTCTATACTGTTGCCTGGAGGAATGTCTTCAAGACAGCTCTTATCGCTATAAGTAGTCCAGGAATCTAGTAGTAGTAAACACTTCTCTTCCGCAAATGCGAAGAACGATTCTTTAAATCAATACTTGAATTCCTTTTTCCCCATTTTACCTTATTTTGTGGCTGTTACAATTATATTTCTGCCATGAAACATTTCTTTGGAAACTCTCGGATCGAAAGTTCCAGTTGCCTCCTGTAGTACAATGGATAATCTCGGGAAAAGAGTACCGGCCATACTAATTGTAGGCATAATTGTGTACGAATAGGTGAGTGCACTAACTGATTGAACAACTGTTTCTGTATGTTTCTCACCAACAAACGATAGAGTCCTTTTCGCTTTCATTTCGCGCACAAAACCATTCTGATCAGTATTGTATATTGAAAAAGGGGTGTAGTCTAAAACTCGCTCTGTAGCTGCTTCCACAAATTTCTTTGCGACTCAGCCAACTACCACATGCGCTGAAATTAGTTCGCCCCATTGAAATCTCTCTTGAAATTTCCAAGGCTGATAGTTGCAGGTCTTCATCGCATAGATTCCGCTTCAGCCTTCTTGCCTCTGGTTCCTCCACACGTACAGTTGTCGTAGTGACGTCAACTTACGACAAATTTTGCGAACAGTGGTTAATGAAAGCCGCTTCTTACCCCCATTATTTAACCATAAATGTACAGCTTCTCTAGTACGCAAGATCTACAGTTTGTTTCACTTTCTTCTGTGGACTGGAAGCATAGTTTGAACTAGTAGATATGCTAAGTGACTGCGGTGTCTCTTAACTTGATTGACGGGAATCAGGCTCGGGGTTCAAAATAGGATCCGTAACACATCTTTTTCCTGGGAATGGTGTGCTGTCTTCTCGTTCAGGTAATGCAGATGAGGTGTCACTGCTTCCACTATCACTTTCACTGTCACTATTTCTATGCAGACACAAATCCGAGACGATGCTGGCACCCATGGAATGATTTTCAATTAGTTCGATCACATGTCGACCCATCTCCCTTTTTCCGAAGTTATTTCACGGGAAGAGGAGAAACCTTTTTCACCGAAATCACGTAAAGCATCTCTAGAACATTTTCCAGCAACTCTCTCCACTATCATTTCATTTCATCTGTCAGTCATTAACAATTGCCCCAGAGGAGTGCGACAGGCTTCGGCAGCCGGCGCAATTCCTATCCTCGCCGCAAGATGGGGGCTTCATTCATTCCATCCCTGACCCGGCCACTGACTGGCAAACAGGTTGTAGGTATTCATTTTCATACTATAGAACATTAGCCAAATTCATTACTGCTCTTTCAAAGGAACATGTGTCAACTGGCTAGCGCAGAAAGCTCAAGGTAACCCGGTCGCTTCAGCTGGTCACCAGGGTTGTCCACGTCGAGCTATATGCTAATGCGTGCAATTCTATTAGACATTTCCGTATCGATTACAGGGCCTTACAGATCGAAATGTCAGCCGAATTTGTATACATTTCTTTCTTATGGGCCCCTCATCCTCTCTACCAAATTTCACTGTCGATTTCGATATGAGAGTATAAACAGTTCCCTTGTCAGTACTATCCCACTACTGCTCGCCACGGAGACTTTTGGTTGCTGGGTTTCCACCTAGCCCGGTCCGTCTCAGCTAGGATCGAACCTGCTAACTTGAGCTCAGAAATCGAACGCTCTACCATCTGAGCTACTCAGCCTGGCCAGAAGAATTATCTGAACGCCGCAAAGATTCCCGACCCGGGGCCCTCTGTACCGAAGGCCACTACGCTATGCATTCAGCCGAGGAGCCATCCTTCTGATAGGATTCATTTATTAGTTGAGTGAAAATTAGTGGCATGTTGAAGTGAACCTTGTTCACGAACTCGGTAGCAGAAAAGCTCTGTCTACAATCGGCCCATAAATGCAACGTTCTGGACCAGTTCCCAGTTCCTACCCTACATCTAGCTGTCAGACTGTGTGACTCGGCTCCGCTGTGTCGGCTGCGGAAAGTAGGGAAAACTCCGTCTTCGTTTGATGCCAGATCGATAGCGTACGCTGAATGTTAAACTTTGGATTCATGGTGTTGCATATCTGCAACGTGATGAAAGGAATTATTTGCGTACCAATGAAGGTGATTATGTGAACAAAGGCATGTTTCACGTAAACTACGAGACAGTATTAGAATACGTTTGTTATTGATTGCCTACCGGTCTCAGTGGAGCATTTGGTTAGTTTTGTCCTTCATTTTCTTAGAGTGGGTTCCGTCTTGGCTGATGCTGGTAACATTTGAGGGAGTTTAAATGCAATAACATCGAGTCGTTGGATTCGGGAAAGTCAAAAAGTATCTGGAGTACTAAATTCCGACACCTTGGTATCTCTTAAAACGTATAAAAATGAAGGGCGTAAAACAAATTATATTATTATATTTTTAATTTTTTTAGTTGTTACTTCCACTATGGATTTATAGTAACATATCCTCATGAATGAGAAGAAGCTAAATCATTTTAATAATAATAATAATAATAATAATAATAATAATAATAATAATAATAATAATCTACATAAATAACAACCTATAATTTTGTCCATACACTTAATAATTGTCCCACATACTTCGTTCCCATCTCAGATTATGTATACAAAAATTGGAAACTAGGTTCAATTCGATTATTTGTTTGTTTGTTTGTTTGTTTGTTTGTTTGTTTGTTTGTTTGTTTGTTACATCACGGGAAAAGAGTTGAAAAGAATTCCGTCTTTCTTTCTTTCTTAATCTGTTTACCCTCCAGGGTTGGTTTTTCCCTCAGACTCAGCGAGGGATCACACCTCTACCGCCTCAAGGGCGGTGTCCTGAAGCGTGACTGGGGGATACAACTAGGAGGAAGACCAGTACGTCTCCCAGGCGGCATCTCCTGCTATGCTGAACAGGGGCATTGTGGGGACTGGGAAGATTGGAAGGGATGGACAAGAAAGAGGGAAGGAAGCGGCCGTGGCCTTAAGTTAGGTACCATCTCGGCATTTGCCTGAAGGAGAAGTGGGAAACCACGGAAAACCACTTCGAGGATGGCTGAGGTTGCAATCGAACCCACTTCTGCTCAGTTGATCTCCCGAGGCTGTGTGGACCCCGTTCCAGCCCTCATACCACTTTTAAAATTTTGTGGCAGAGCCAGGAATCGAGCCCGGGCCTCCGGGGGTGGCAGCTAATCACATTAACCACTATACTGCAAAGGCGGACACAGAATTTCGCAAAATTTAGTATTTATATTCACGGATAGCTGGGTTGAGTACAACGCTATATGCTATTTAATTTGTATACAGTGGCGTAGCAATATTAAGGTCCGCCTCTGTGGTATAGTGGTTAGCGTGATTAGCTGCCACACCTATAGGCCCGGGTTCGATTCCCGGCTGTGCCACGAAATTCGAAAAGTGGTACAAGGGCTGGAACCGGGACAACTCAATCTCGGGAAGTCGGGAGTAGAGGGGGGTTCGATTCCCACCTAAGCTAGCCTCGAAGTGTTTCTTCCGTAGTTTCCAACTTCTCCTCCGGGCAAATGCCGGGATGGTACCGAACTTAAGGCCACGGACGCTTCCTTCTCTCTTCCTTGCCTATTCCTTCCAATCTTCCCATCCCCTCACAAGGCTGCTGTTCAACACAGCAGTGAGGCCGCCTGGGCGAGGTATTGGTCCTCCTCCCCAATTGTATACACAGACCCAATATCTCATGCTTCAGGACAATGCCCTTGAGGCGGTAGAGGTGGGATCCCTCGCTGAGTCCGAGGGAAAATCCGACTCTGAAGGGTAAACAGATTAAGAAAGAAAGAAGCAATATTAAGGGGGCTACAAAAGGAAATGTAAAATTTCTCAAGTATATACCGTACTAGCTGAAGTACCCGTGCTTCACTAAGGAATTCTACATTGTATACAGAATTCTAGGTTAGGTAGTGTACACCTTGTGAGCAAGATTATATGAAATTGCATAGCTCTTAACGTTACCCTAGAAACGCGACGGGGAAGTCACCAAACATCTTTGCTCATATGAAGACTGAGTTAGGGAATTTTCACTGTAATGGTAGACCCGCTTGCATACCATCAGTCACAATCAGGTTGGGAAGATTGGATTATAATGGTAGACACTCACTCTCCACCTACCTTTTTACATCCTCAGAAAGACTGTCTTAGTGGTCTTCCCAACTGGAATGAACATATATTACAATGACGTCAGTAGGAATGGCGCGATAAAAAGCAATGGTTCCATATGAAATACTCGATCAAATGAAAAACCACACATGTTCTCACTTTTAACGAACAGGACTAAGCTTCCGATCTAACTGTCCAAAGTTCCAGAGCTGGAATGACCACGCCGCAGACAGTCGTGAGCCGTGAACACTCTGCATAAGACATAAATGGTCGGAAATTTAATTCTATATAACTTTGGTTATGTAGTATTTATCGATACGACCACTAATAATATAATTATTTGAGAATAAAATTTTAGGCCTTCTACTAAACTACCATTTCACTCAGCGTGAATTAAACTATTTATAGCCTAGGTTGTATTGGCTGCTTCTCCGACTTTTCATACCAGTTGTTAATGAGTAGGGCCCGGATTTTTTAAAAATGCATATGCGCATATGCAATTGCATATTTTGACATATTTTGAGGGTTAGTGCATATTTTAGACGTAACAGCATATTCCGGTATATAATGTCTGAATTTAAGGATAATTACAAGAACTACTAAAATAAATCTGTTTTGTACATCGCTAGCTAGTTGCCCATTTTATGTGCATCCCTCGCTAGTTGGTATTTTCGACTCTCTGTGTAACGGCACTTTACTTTCACAACTGACAATGGCAACAGATAGCTTAGGTGTGGGTAGGCAGGCTGGACTTCCCTGAATTCCTTTCTCTACCACAGCAGATAATAATCTCAAGGGGCTGGGCACTTGATCAGGACAGAAGTATCTTCAGTTCACTAGTTACGTTCCATTTTAATGCCATGCATCTCATTTCTAAAAGAGTTAGTTTTTAAAAAATGCCTAAGGAAAAGAGCAGCAGAAGAGATTTACTAAATCAGTGGGTGTCGGGTAATAGGGACTATTCAACAGATGGTGTCATCGTGTACTGTCAATTTTGCTCAAAGGAAGTGAAATGTGAAAAGAAATTTCAGCTTGAACAGCATTCAAAAACAACTGCACATATTAAAGCGAAGGAGGAGAAGAACAGCACACCACAACAACTACTTCTTACACAGGTAAAGCCCAAGTCCTGTAGTCTTAATACATTTTCAAATGATATTTGTAGGGCTTTCGTATGCAGCAACATTCCATGGAATAAATTAAACAATCCAGTTCTGCGATCATTTCTCGAGAAATATTGCGTAAATCAAAAAATACCAGATGAATCAACTCTTAGGAAAAATTACCTATCTCCGCTATATGAATCTACCCTGGAATTGATCCGTTCTGATATCGGAAGGAACTGTGTCTGGATATCGGTGGATGAGACAACGGATTCGTGTGGCCGTTACATAGCAAATTTCGTGGTTGGTAAATTACATACAGACGAACCCGGTAAGCCACATCTTCTTGCTTGTAAAGTACTAGAGAAAACCAACCATAGCACAATAGCAAGATTTGTAAATGATTCTCTGCGACTATTGTGGCCATCTGAAATTGAGACTAATTGTTGTAAAGTGCTTGTAATGCTCACAGATGCAGCTTCGTATATGTTGAAAGCAGCAAAGGCCCTCCAAGTATTTTATCCAAAACTCACCCTCGGGAGGTCAGCTGAGTAGAGGGGTGTTCGATCCCCACCTCAGCCATCCCCGAAGTGGTTTTCCACTTCTCCTCCAGGCAAATGCCGGGATGGTACCTAACTTAAGGCCACGGCCGCTTCCTTCCTTCTTGCTTGTCTATCCCCTACGATCCTCCCAACCCCCCGCAAGACCCTTGTTCGGCAAAGCAGGCGAGGCAGCCTGGGCGAAGTACTGGTCCTCCTCTCCAGTTTTATCCCAGACCCAATGTCTCACGCTCCAGGACACTGCCCTTGAGGCGGTAGAGGTGGGCGCACGGATTACACCGCATTGCAGAAGAAATACGCGCACAGTTTCCAGCTGTTAACAATTTAATTGGATGTGGGAAGAAACTGTTTCTGAAAGCACCAGCTCGTGTCCACCTCTACAAAGATTGTCTACCTGAAGTTCCTTTGCCACCTGAACCTGTCCTGACTAGGTGGGGGACATGGTTATCTGCAGTATCATTTTATCAGGAACATTTTAATGAAGTGAAAGAAGTGGTTACAAAACTTGAAGATGAACATATTGCGTGTGTCCGTGATGCAAAAGGTGTGTTTGAAACCGCTACTGTTTATCAAGATGTGAATTTCAATCATGCACATTTTTCTAAACTTCCAAAAGCCATTGAGAGCTTAGAATCTTCTGGTACTCCCCTCCATGAATCACTTGATCTCGTTGAAAAAGCTGCATCTTCGTCGAATTACGCTCCGGGCGAAATTGGAGAGAAGATTAAATGCAAGTTAGAAAAGGTGTTGAATTCGAACCCAGGACTGAAGAAGATTAAGTTAATTAGTCAATACTTGAGTGGAACTAGGGTATCCTTGCCAGATGTATGCTCCGAAACGTTGGTGCCCATGTATAAGTACTGTCCAATTACGTCAGTTGATGTAGAACGATCATTTTCAGCCTATAAACTCATTTTGACGGACAACAGACATAGTTTGTCTCCAGAAAACATTGAAAGACTACTAGTTACCTATTGTGATGTTTCTTTTTGCAATAAATGATACCTGTAAATAGGTAAGCGAATAAAATTGCATATTTTTAGAGCATATTTCCTTATTTTCCGTGCATATATTGTAACTTTTTAGTGCATATTTGCATGCATATTTTCAGGTTTTTTAGTGCATATAAATCCGGGACCTATTAATGAGATAGGACCGCTAATAATGTAAATATTTAAGAATTAATTTTTAGGCCATCCTTAAACTACCATTTTACTCAGCGTTAATAAAATTATTTATAGCCTAGATTGTAGCAATTTATTCCCCGACTTTGAATACCAATTTTTATTAAGTTAGGACCACTAATAATATAAATATTTGAAAATTAAATTTTATGCCTTCCCCTAAATTACCATTTCAATCAGCGTGAATAAAATTATTTATGGCCTAGATTGTAGCGACTTATTCCCCGATTTTGAATACCGATTTTCATTTAATTCTCTTTAGCCGCTTTCTAATGATGCGTGTACATACATACATACATACATACATACATACATACATACATACATACATACATACATACATACAGACAGACAGACAGACAGACAGACAGACAGACAGACAGACAGAAATTACGGAAAAGTGAAAAAAATGCATTTCCTTGTTACTGTGAACATGACCGATAAAGAAATACCATTCTTTTCAAATTCTGAGCAATGTACATATATATATAGATACACACACACACATATCCAATAGAAACGTCCGACCGCACTTATGGATGACCACGTGGATCCGGAAGAGAAAACAATATAATATTTATTTTCAATCGTAAAGGAAAGTTCATAAACAATGATAAGGTAATAAACCTGAATTACCAAAACATTCAAAAGAACATACGAACGACAAAAGAAATTAGAAACTGAAAGACAACTAACAAAAATGCAAATGTGTGGATAAAATGGACAAAGAATCCTTCAGAACCGAAAGGGAGTAGATGTTTAGATCATTGACGGTTAATCTCAGCTTCTTGAGGAAGGAGCTAGTGTCTTTGTCTTCTAGCTCCAAAAAGAAGATCCTTCACTTCTCTTGTGTATCCAGTTGTATTGTAGGTCTCACTTAATTGAGAGACACATGATGGGCAGTAATCAGCTTTCTTCTCTCGTCCACCAGCGACGCCTGCTGTATATTATTCTCAAAGCGTGCTGTGGGATCCAATAGAAGATATTATTCTTCCTTGTGGTTGATGGCGGTAATCCCCGCACCCTTATCTGAAATCTCTTCCGCGATACAGTGGACTTCTTCATACACTTCCCATTGTGCTTTACGTAGAGCAGTGGCGATGTATGAACGTACCTTGTGATGTCGACTATTTCTTCGTAACTCTCCTTTTGGACAGAGACCCAACATATTTCCGAGAGTCTTCGCTTCTTCACAACCTGGATCGTCGCATTGGATTGTATTTGATGACCCTCCCGGGACTGCTCTTACTGTTGATGTATTGCAGGACATTTTAATTGCGTTAGTCCGCTCGGAAGACGAAAGGCATCTTCTGTCACTCGTCCATGAAGTAGCCTTCGGGTCGGTTTGAATATTTTTACTCCTTTACCTTTATGGTGAAGTATATTCCTCAAACGTCGGCCAGATGTTGAAAGGTATTCCTCACTGAAAGGAAAATCTAATTGTTGAAGAGCATCTTGTTTTTCAGCTTCTATATCTCTACAGTCGGAAATATGTTCATCATCTGTCCGAAGCATACGTTGACAGATGTTGAAATTCTGGGTGCAAGACTCCCATTCGACTTGCATTATGCTAAGTCCTCGAAGATTACGAGGAGAATAAAGCATGTCATTCGGACAATCCAATCATACCTTTTACAGTTCAACGTACACTCTTATCAATATTAGCTGTACGGTATCGAAAAAATGTACATTTAAAAGATGTGAAAAATACAATTTCCTATCTTTTATGTTTCATGTGGTTTCTTTAATATATGAAGAAGAGTAACGGAAATTTCAAAATTTCACGAACTTCCAGATATATTTGGAAATATTGGTTCTATATAAAAAGTGCATATAATAAAATTATAGACCGTTTCCAGTCTTTTATATCTGATAAACTATACGTTCACCTTACATGCTATAATGACGGACTTACTGACTCAGTTGTTTATTACAGAGCTCGATAGCTGCAGTCGCTTAAGTGCGGCCAGTATCCAGTAATCGGGCGATAGTCGTCTCGAATCCCACTGTCGGCAGCCCTGAAGATGGTTTTCCGCGGTTTCAAATTTTTACACCAGGAAAATGATGGGGCTGTACCTTAACTAAGGCCACGGCCGCTTCCTTCCCACTTCTAGCCCTTTCCTATCCCATCGTCACGATAAAACATCTGTGTCGGCGCTACGTAAAGCAACTTGTAAAGATAGTTGTTTATTGATAAGGCCATCAATGACGAACACCGCTGACGTGGAATTATTATGCAGTCATCATGGTAACGAACGAACTGGCGATGGTGATGATTGTTGTTGTTGTTGTTGTTGTTATAGTTTTCATAAAGCGCAAAACTGCGTGGTGATTAACCCCTACTGGTCAGAAAGATAATGAAGGTGACTATCGAAATGAGAAGAAACATGTCACTCAAAGAATGGGGACAAAACTAACTGTAAAAGTGGGGTAGGTGTGAAAACCCAGGCCTCGAATGCACTAAAATCATAGAAGTTATGACACTTGCACGGAAAGACACTCGCTTCGCCGATGAACTCTAAGAGCCGCGATCAGTGGTATTAGAGCACTGCCACTGGTCCGCAGACGGCTGGACACGCATGATTTGGAGTGATGAATCATGCTATGCCAAGTCTCACTCCGATGGGAGAGCTTGAATGTGGAGAATGCCAGGTGGACCATACATGCCAGCTTATACACGCATGCACAGAAATTGTTTCCCCATATAAAAAAACTATGGTGTCGCCCCAACTCCTCGCTTAATGCATTGCTGTAGGTAGACAGGTCACTACAAGACTTTGTTGTGATTGAAATTAACACAGTGGCGGATGTAGAGCAATACACACACACTGTCCCTTCAGCACTATCCCTTCACTCCCTTCACTCCTTTTCAGTACTGGAGTGGGGCAGTTTTGATTGTTTACGACGGGGCACCATTTCTATGAATGCGTGTACAATGACCAAAGTGAAATCGGTGGAGGTGGGTTGACAGTGCGGTACAGTACTACAGAGCACGTTAATGGCGGAAGGATATAGGGATATTTGGATCAACTCCGTGTTGTCTACGTTAGAGGACAATTTCGGAGATGACCACTGTAGGTTTCATCATATCATGATAATGCTCCCTTCCATAAAGTGGGGTTTGGTGTTGATTGGTTTGTGGACAATAAAGTTACAGAAATGGACTGGCCAGCCCAGAGCCACAACTTAGATACTATCAAACACGTCTGGAATGAACTAGAAGTGACCTCACTCCAGACCCTAACGAACCACATCACTTACTACGCTCGCCACAGCGCTGCTGGAAGAATGGTCCTACCATTTCCCCGGAGACGTTTCAACACTAGGTCGACAGTCTTCCCCGCAGAGTTCGAGCTGTAATGAAGGCTAAGAGCGAGCCCTCTGCTGGGCAGTTTAGAGGATATTTTCTATAGGTGTCCGGATACTTTTGATTAGATAGTGTATATACTTATATACCAGGCGGCTCGCGAGCGCCGTACTTTCTACTTATAAATGTTCCGCATGCACAAATGTTGAATGGGATGTCTACTGATTTTCACAGGGGCACCACTACCAACAGGCAGTTTACGTCAGAATATGAAAAGATAACAACCGGACGGTCGCTCGCAGCGTGCTCCTCAGCGCCACCTACAGTATCTAATGCAACCCCTTGGATTAGTAAACCGCGTTTACGACCGCATGGTACTAGGCTGGCGTATGTAGTAGTGTACAGTAGCACTACATTTGCTGTCTGCGTATCGGCAATGGCTAGCCTGTTCAGCAACGACGAATACGCGTACATCATTTTAATTTGTGGAGAATCTGGTGAGAATGCAGCCGAAGCTCCAAACAGACGTCTGCCTTCTACACACGTATTTCGCCGAACAGTATTAGTTTCATACAAAAAAACTCTTCTATAGAGTGGAATGTCTACACGTGTATACATTAATAAGTTATTAAATTCTCTTTTCTCCACGCTTGGCGTATTTACAAATACGCCCTGTTATGAAACGTGTGCAGTAAAATGACTGCTACTTGTTTCCCAAAATCCACAATACAGCACGTTGTAGCGCCCCTTCGAAAACAAGTGATTAGGTATCCCACGCATCACTAGTGCATGCGGGACAATTGTAAGTAGAACGTACGGCACTCGCTAACCGCCTGTGTGCCTTCGGCACCATGTTAAACTAACGAATATTAAATTACATTGTTCAGTAGAGCAAAAGTTTTTCAGTGTGAAATTATAAATCTGCCCTTATCTCTCCACTGTCTTCCGTTAAATTTACTTCAAATCCCTTGGCCTACACTTTAAATGGTGAACATCACACCTAACATAGAATTTTTGTTTAACTATATTAGAATAAAGTTTGATATATTACTTACTTTACAACCGAGCTAGTTGGCCGTGCGGTTAGGGGCGCGCAGCTGTGAGCTTGCATTTGGAAGATAGTGGGTTCGAACCTCACTAGGCAAATGCTGTACCTTAGTTAGGGCCACGGCCGCTTTCTTCCCACTCCTAGTCCTTTCCTATCCTATCGTCGCCATAAGACCTATCTGAGTCGGTGCGACGTAAAGAAACTTGTAAAAAGAAATATTAAAAAAACTTTACATTGTGTACACAGTTTCAATTAGCTACCAAAGATGATGAGGCAAAATCGCGAATATGCTATTTTCGCTTCCAAAATTTCAAATTAGTGAACGTCACATTCACTATGTTATTCTCCCTTTAACTCTGCAGCTAAGTAGTGATAAATCATTATTATAGTTACAAGAATTGAAAACAAGTATTACACTACAGTTATTGTCTTTCGCAAATGGCAGCGTACGAGGGCAGAACGAAAGAATGATATTACAAGCTCTAACCACCTCTCCCCATAGACATGACTGACTGATAGATTTCTTTATTTCTTTCTTTCTTTCTTTCTTTCTTTCTTTCTTTCTTTCTTTCTTTCCTTCCTTATTTATTTATTTTTTCGTACTTATTGTTATTTCTTTACTCATTCATTCATTTATTAATTCGTTCAATTTTAGCCCTATCCTCTCCCAGAATTGCTGAAAAAATTCTGTGTTGGAGCGACGTGAAACAAGTAGCATAAAAAGAATGATTTTATCGCAAGGATTGTGTAAGATTCTTCAGTTTCCTCAGATTCCCTAAGAATCCTGTAGATTTGCCTCTTGAAACAACCATCACCACTCCAATTACTATTAATGACATTTAGGTGGGGAAAAATGAAAATACAGTAGAGTCTCGCTCATCCGACCTTCGCTTATCCGACATTCCGTGTTATCCGACACTGGTAGACTTAATTGGAACTTTTGGTGGAGACTAAATTCAGGCAGACCCGGTGTGGAGGGTGCGTCCATGGGACAAACACTGGCCTGACCGCTGGCGGTGGGACAGTTTTTTTCTCTCAAGGACAGGTGCAGTGAGTCTTCAGTCATTGTTCATTGTAGTATTGGTTGGGTGCGGATGTTATAATTTTCATATCCTCTGTGAGTATAGCGAGTGCATGGAAGAAACTGATTGTTTCTCTGGAAGACAAGTTAAGTGCATTTAAGTAACTGGGCAAAAATTCTTCAAAATGTTGCTTCAGATTATGGTGTTGGATGTGTTACAGTGGGAGACTGGAAAAAAACAGAGGGAAGAATTTCAAAAGTGGTGCTCTACCAGAGCAGAGAAAAACATTTAAAAAATGTGAATACGAAAAAGTAAGTGAAGCACTATTTCTTTGGTTATCTCAACACCGGGAAAAGGGCCTGCCAATATCTGACCCCATTCTGCAGGAAAAGGCTGTGTATTTCCAGAAGAAGTTTAATTAAGGGGACCCTAATTTTCCTGCCAATGCTGGGTGGCTTGATCGGTGGAAAAACTGTACGGCATTATGCAGCATAATATCTGTGGAGAAAAGTTTCTTTTCGTAAGACATCTGAAATGTTTTCGTTCAATACTGTACAACTGAATTTATAATTCAATAAATAGAGTACCGTAAAACATGTCATTGTTTTAGTACTAGAGTATAGCCTTCCTCTTTGTTTCAGTTCATTTTCAAAGTAATTCTGTATTATCCGACATTTTCGGTGATCCGACGTACTCCAGGTCCCGTTTAGGTCGGATAATCGAGACTCTACTGTAAATCCTAATAAATGCTAATACGATTTTTATCCAAACATCTTCCTTGTCTCCTTTCATGGATATTTCCTGTTGGATGTTGTGGGACAGTTGCAGGTTTAGCTATATTTCTTTTTGAGGCTTCATTTTTCAAGTAGCGTTTTGGAAAATATTTCAGGATGTTATCCACTCTCTTAACATTAAATTGTATAATTACAACATCATAACTTATTGTAGGCCTATAGCGTAACATGCAGGACAATCTGAGATTATACTACACTGGCGTGAAATGAAATCCCAACACCAAGAAAACATTGGATTAGAGGAATGCAATTTATGCTAAGCAATTATCTAGGTAACATGTTTGCTTGATTAAAGTTTTCAGATCACTGGTTCAAGTATGCGCGGGAAGACATGTGACATAGTGGTACATTAATAACCGCTGTAGTCGCCACGATTTTGAATACAAGCATGCAAAGATATAAATACATACACCATTAGCTTGTCCAGGCCCATTAAACTTTAAAACTTATTCCTCTTGTGCTTTGGTTTCTCTTCAGGCTTCTTTAAATCTTCCCAATTGGACTGAGAAATTTTAGATCGCCTGTATTACGCCCAAAGAGAAGAACGAAAGAGCAAACAATTACCGTATTTAGACGAGACCGTTTTATATTACACAAAATTTCATATATGTCTCGTTGTAAATTTTAACAAGTGTAATAAGCCTTTCAAAGACAACGTGCCTTATGAGATATACAAACGCATAGTTCCACAATGTCCATTACACGAGCAATGTGACTAAATTTCTGTTCTTACTTGGAGGACATTTGAATAACAAGTAGTCTTTATGAATTGACAAACAATCGCTAAAGATTTTAATAGCAGTTGAAAAATGGCGTGTGATGATTTGGGTATTTGTATGTAAATAGACCAACAAGATCGCAGTTGAAAAATGGCGTGTGATGATTTGGGTATTTGTATGTAAATAGACCAACAAGATCAGATTATTATGTATTTGCTTGTGTGTATCAATTTAACCTTAACACACAGTAAAAAGAAACTTATAAAGACTCACACGTTCAGAGCGTAAAAATAAAAAGTTTGAAGATACATCTAAGCATGTTAAAACTTTTAATCAATATATTTATTTGGTGAAAAATAGTGTATGAAGGTGTGTATCCCTTTATGTCACCACGACAATTTTAATTATTATGTACTTGCTCAATTTGTGTGATTTGTATGATTTAGGCTGATGATGACATTTGTAAATGTCGAAACCTGTACCACTATTGAATAACTTGTAATTTGTACTGCAAAAGTTTGAACCTTACTAAAAACGTATCTCTACAAGCATGCAAACACACATGCATTGTGTCGTACAGGTGCTGTATGTCATTTTATGGGGTGGAATTCCACGTTTGTTACTCTTGGTCAGTCCCATCAGCAACGGTTAATGCTGGTATTGGATGACACTGGATTTGGCGTACCATAATGTCCTCAATGTGCGGAGCGTCCGGTGATCTCGCAAAAGGCAGGTTATGACATTGCCATACTCATATCATCGTTTGAAACTGTAATTAGTGTGGCTTATGATAGTGGACTGTTTGAATGCGAAAGTGATGTTGCATCTAAAAATGTGACTTCAATGGGATGTGCATACTGTTCTCTTCCTCTTTGCCTTAACCAGTTCATTGAAATTCCACATCTGCACCTTGAAGACTACTAGCAGCACTATCGGGTCAGTGGAATAAATGCGTTTTACGTATGGTAATTACTTTAAGCAGAGCCTGCTGATCGAAAATGTAACAACAAAACTTACGGCATTGAATTGTGCGTGTTTCTTCTCGTATCATATTGATGGGCAAATCGACAGAATATAGGCCATTTGTTGTTAACATGAAGTATTGGATTGAAGCAATCCACTTTATCTCAATATGTAGATAAATATGTCTAGTTTAATGTTCTTTCAATTGAAATGTTTAAAAAAATGCTATTTGTTCGGGGCATCGACCTAGAAAGATCTTTTGCCCCTACTTGCACCATATGTTAGTAACCTGCATGTATTTGGAAATCGCGGGAGTGTAAAGTGTTGAATGTGAGGACAGAAATGTTAAGGACGACACAAAAACCCAGTCCCCAGGCCAGGGATATTAATAATTTACAATTAAAAACCCTGGTCCGGCCTGGAATCGAACCCGTGGCCGCCGGGTGACACGCAGACGCGTCGCCCCCTACACCGCGGGGCCGGAAATTGAAATGGTTCATTTTCCATTGAATTAGTACTATTTCACTGGAAAAAATGCGTTACACCTAAAAGTATTTCTTGGACACATTAACAGGTTGGTAGACCTGCCATGGATAGGTAATGTAAGGGTTATTCTGCCCGAAGGCAGGTCCGAACCTCCGCACAGGTGTTCCTGAGCCGGAGTTTACGTGCGGTAGGGTGGCCAGTTCCTTTCCGCTCCTCCATTTCCTTACCCCCACCAACAGCGCGTGGCAACCCATCTAACTCCTGACCACGCCCAACGTTGCTTAACTTCGGAGATCTCACGGGATCCGGTGTTTCAACACGGCTACGGCCGTTGCCATGGATAGGGGAAATGATTTATTGCAATTAAAATACGCGAAGAGGTCTCGAAAATTTGAATATATTCCAGTGAAATATTTTAGGAGTCACATTTATCAGTCACCTCAACCAAATGTTCAGAACAGCAGGCAGGCAATAAATAACATCCAAAAAAAGGAATGAAAGGAGCCTTTCTAACATTGCTTTTGAGAATATACTGAAAAGAAAACTCACATTGGCTAGAAATAAAAAGTGTGGTTGATGTCGCACCCATAACCACTGATTTATTCATTACTGACGAACTGCCCAAGATACGAAACTGATAATACCTTGGGACATGTATAAACATAATGACCTCTTTCAGGAGGAAAGATTCACAGAAATCAGGCAATGAACTTGGCAGACACACTGTGACACTCGTAGCCATGTGTAATTCACGTTTGCGTTTATTAAATCAACGGTAGGAAACAATTTAATCAGTTACGTTATTGGGCAAGTATAGCTGTATAGTTTCCAGGTCAATGGAAATTAAAAGGTTTTCATTTCTTAACAATTATCACAAATTTTACTGTTGTAACTGTCACACCCATAACCATGGGGTTGCCATGATATTTTTGTTCCATGCGTTATCTAAGTTCCTCTCTTAAGACTTGAATAGTTCGAACCCCACTGTCGACGGCCCTGAAGATGGTTTTCCGTGGTTTCCCATTTTCACACCAGGCAAATGCTGGGGCTGTACCTTAATTAAGGTCACGGCCGCTTCCTTCCCAGTCCTAGCCCTTTCCTGTCCCATCGTCGCCGTAAGACCTATCTGTGTGGACGCGACGTAAAGCCAATAGCAGAAAAAGAACTTGAATAGATCATTATTCAGATGTCCCTTGTGGTAGAGCGCAGCATTTTGCATGAGAATGAATCAGACCACTGTTATTGTGACGAACAATTTATATTTTAAGCCTATTTTCGAGAGTTTCAGAGTGTTCGAGGTTTGATTCTCGTTTGATGCTCCGATCTGTTAAGAATGTGAGCCCGCGTTGAGAGTCAGGAACGGAGGACATTCGGTCTCGGAAGCAGAACACAACCCAAAGTAAATTTTGTACAGAACATGAGAGCTCTTGGAGAAGAATAAAATGGTTTCCACTATCCATAACTTCAGCGCAAGTGAGATAGAGAGGTTAGTTGTATGTCTGTTTGACTGCTTTGTCCCATGGAATTAGCCTTGCACTTTTTTCTCGTCTAGGTGAAATCTAGTGCAATATGCCTCTGGCTCTGAATAGTACCCAGGTCATCCAGGGTGACCAACCTCAGAAACACAGCTGGATTAAAATATCACTCCTGGTTATCCCAGGGGAGGAATTTTACGCGACATCCCACTTCAACTCCATGCACATTTATGTCGATACGGTAGTCACACAGGTTATCGGACACCATTACAGCTAATAAATTCGCAGAATTATTAACCAGGACGTCCAAATCCATAAAAGAAGCAGTGATAATAGGAATTAAGAAACTCACTATGAAGAATAGGATAACAGCAGAGTTCTGCTAAAAATATTCACACTCGGGATTTGGCAGACATCTTTAAATGCAAAGAAGGTTGTGACTGCGGCATGATACTACTCAGCGACAGAGGCACCAGGCAGGCGTCGGAATGCTCACAACTCGTCAAGAGGGTGCCAAGACCCTAACACTAAACACAATCAATACGGAACAATTGATAGTCGCGGTCTATTAACAGATGTGTATGTTCAGTCCGTCAGCGCTTCCGCTGGTGGGATCCTCATCAGCTCTGTCATCAGCTGTCATAGATGGCCTAGGCATTTTGAAGAGGCGTACAAGGAAATGAGGAGTGAGGTAGTTTCCCGTTGCTTTCCTCACCGAGCCAGATTTGCTATTACATATCAGTCCGCCAAGCCCACTGAAATGCATCAACCGACCCTATGAGCATCATTTTCACACCATTCACAGCAGGGACTGGCTGCATAAGGAATTGGCATTACTAGCATCTCTCATACCTCAGTCACTTTCATATTGTCAAAGCCAAGGATAAGCCAGAGACAGATCTATGAAAGTAACAAAGTTGCTCTAGCCTATACCAGAAGACATAGCGCACTGTAAACACTAGGTCCTGCCAGCAAAGGCCTCTATTAACAGATAGTTAACAAAGAAAGTCTACAGTCATTACTGTATCTACTTCTCTTCCATGCAGCTCTTAACTATTGAATATATATGTTACAATTTTGATAATTCGTGTTAGTCAACATGTTTTTTTTTCGACTAGCCTGAGTCATGTGTACTTTGAATCTTCCTTACTTAAACAAAGAACAAAGGACAAACACCGTGGCACTGCAGCCCAGATGTCTCATGAGGTAGAATACACCGTTTTGCATGGAAATGAATCAGACCACTGCTATTGTTATAGCCTCACACGGCGTAGAAACAAATAAAGGTTTTCCCCGTGAGATGTATCATACCTAAGAGACGCTGCGCTGAGAGCAGGTCATGACTGAATGATATCCCTTTTCATCATTTAATTCTTTATAATGGGCGTTGTCCAGTCTGAAGAATGACGTTCCAATCTATTTTAGGGCATCGTGAATAGACGCTGCTCAGCGCAAAGGCCTGCAGATTACCAGGTGACGCATGACCAGCGCGGCGAATCCTATCGGCCGTTATTCTTGGTTTTCTGGACCGGCGTCTCTATCCCACCGTCAAATAGACCCCCAATTAATTGTTCTCACGTAGACTGAGTGGACCTTGAACCAGCCCTCAGATCCAAGTAAAACCTCTAACGTGGCTGGGTATCGAACCTGGGGCCTCCGAGTGAGAGGCAGGAACGCTGCACTTGGACAGCGCGGTCAGCCTAGTACACTGTTGCTGACAGCAATTATCTCGTTCATAGAATCTGCAGATATGTAACGAAGTTCTGAGTTCGAGCCCTTCCAACTTAAGTGTAAGAAAGATTGTGATCAATATGTATCTTAATTTATTTGCGAGTGAGTTATTACGATTCTAAATTTACGTAAGTGATAAGACAGGTAAGGGCAGTTAAATCTATACGTGGCCACTTCAGAACACATTAATTTACCCGGTGTTCATATCTGGTGTAGGCTGATTATACAGTTAATGTAGGTTTTCCTCTCAAAGAAAGCAGGTTATGTAAATGGGGCAGAGTGCAAATTAAGCGACTGCATCACAATTAGGGATAATGATTATCATGCATTTCATTCCCTTTCCTCACGGAGAAACTAAGCAAGCGGTCAGCAAAAATGGTCTATAAATTTGGAGAGACCTGAATGAGCACATTCGACCCCAAAACATCTGCTTATGAAACTGCTTTATGTAGAATGAATTAAGTCATATCACACATTATTCTCTCTCCAACTAACTCATGAAAAATTTGTTTAGAAAGCCTTCACACTGGCTCGAGATACGTACAACCGTCATATTATTAGTTTTGCGTCCTAATCCCAACCCCATGGCACGACAGCCCTGAAGGGTCTTGGCCTACAAACCGACCGCTGCTCAGCCTGAAAGCCTGCAGTTTACGAGGTGTCGTGTGGTCAGCACGACGAGTCCTTTCGGCCGGTATTCTTGGATTTCTAGACCAGGGCCGCCATCTCACCACCAAATAGCTCCTCAATTCTAATCACACAGGCTAAGTGGACCTCGAACCAGTCCTCGGATCCAGGTGAAAATCCCTGACCTGGCCAGGAATCGAACCCGGAGCCTCCGAGTAAGAGGCAGGCACGCTAACCCTACACCACGGGGCCGGGGTTTTGCGTCCTACTAACTGCTATTACGGTTAACGGAGAAGCCAAGGTCCCGTAAGAGTTCTTTTAAGTGCCAGTAAATCGAGCAAAACGAGGCTGACATATTTGATGACCTTCAAAGACAACTGGACTGAGCTGTGATCGAACCAGCCAACTCGGGCTCAGAAAGCCCGCGTTCTACCACCTGAGCCATTCCGCCGGCCGAGAAGTATACACTTTATCTCTGTCCAATGAAGCAGTCAATTTCTTATAGTTCTCGCTAGGTCATAAAGAAAAGAACCAAATGATATTGCCGCAGAGAACAATGTCTGCTCTCCTTCTTCTGACGTCATTTAGAACATACATACAAACAGCAGAACGGATTCTACCGGCGTTGATGAACTTCAAACGCTTACAGTTCCGATACCAACGGAACAAACGGCAACCTACACAACAATAGTGTCGAAATTGTATGAAATAATACATTTCCATTGGAATTTATATTTGTATGTGTGACGTCATCATCATGTTTGACTGCGAAAACCGTTACTCCGAAATATTGAAGCGTCACAATTTCTAAAGTTGAATCATAGAGAAACGAGTGAGAGTTTCAATGAAAGGCAGTAGAACACTATTTCATTAGAAAAACAAGTTATCTGAACAACTTAAATGTTTTCGACAAGTTTTCAAAAAAGGTCATCAAGCTGTCTGTAGTAGCAAAAACATGGTTCCCTTAAAGAAGCGATGTATGTTGTGTGTATGTTGGGTATTCATCCCGAAGGCTGGTTTGATCCTCCACAGCTTCACCAACAACTGTCATAGATAGCCTAGGTGTCACTGAAGAGGCATACTAGGGAAATGAGGAGTGAGGTAGTTTCCCATTGCTTTCCTCACTGAGCCAGAAGTTGCTATTGCATATCAGTTTGCCAAGCCCACTGAAATGCATGCACCAACCGACACTATGAGCGATATTTTCACACCATTCAAAACAGGGACTGGCTGCATAAGGAATGGTTGTAACGGTTCAAATCCCGTTACAAGATGATATCTGTATCTTTATTATTGTATGATTTTATCTGTATTTTATTATTATTATTATTATTATTATTATTATCATTATTATTATTATTATTACTATGTCAGTATTATTATTATGTTATCTGTGATATTGTTACTATTATTGTAATTATCCGTTTTATTCAATTCGATTTTGCAATTGCCTGTTGCTTGCAAGATTGTACTTAGATGTATACATATATACGTATGTGTAGGATAACACTCAATACCTGTACAGTGAGAATTGTTGTATATATCAGAGATTGAGTGTGACGTTGGGACATTGTGCAAGATTACTGGCGATTCTGCCAAGTCATCGCCGCGCCATGGCTACGGCATTGTATTTATTTAGATATGCGCTCAGAGAGTTAGTCGCCGCGGGGCTATTTCACCACTGTATGTAATATCTGTCGCGTAGGTGGGACTATGTCATTGTTATTTCTGGAGATTACGTAGCGGTGTCAACCAACGTCTATATAAGGTGGATGCATATTGTAGCGTCAGTCATTACTTATACGGATGCAGTACAGTGAAGTAGTCTACTAGATCAAGAGGCCTTAGTTGGTCAGTCAACCAGTGTGAACGAGAGATGGTGAAGACTCAGTGAGCCATTAATTATTGGTCATTGAGAGAGTGAGACCAAATGGTTGGTCCGTCACTTAGTGGAAGACACGGACGCAAGGCTTACCATGGAGTCAGAGAGGGCAACCCTGGACCTGCCAAGAGGTCATACCATATTGACTTACAAAGAAGTCAGATGATATGGAGAAGAAGCAGTCGCAAGGATGTATCACCACGTTAGGCGTGACACATCTACAGTAAACACCAGATCAAAGGAATACGTCGTAATTACACTAAAAGTGTTGAAGGTACAGTCAAGTGAATCAGTGAGGGAAATATTTCGTATAAATTGTTAAATGTCCGGTCAAGTAGAATTCAAATTCATGCCTAGTTTCTTTCAGTTGCAATGTCATAATTTCATATTCTCATCTGTTTTATCGCAACAAGACTCACTATTTTTTTATATATTATTTAAAGAATATATATTGTTCTATCAAACGAATTCATAGTTTTATTTCATTTACAGTAAAATATCTTAACCTCAAAATTAATGGGGAAACCGAACGCCAATCTCCTTTTCCCAGAACTTATATGGTATGTTGTCAAAAGTAAGCTTATTACCCCACACCCTGTTAGTTAGTTTTTAGTAACAAATAAATATGTTACAATGTGCCGACGCAACGTGGGACTCGAATAAATTCAGAATCTGTTCTGAATGACAGCATATCATAGGTTCATTTGGGAAGAGTATGCACATTTAAGCCAACGAAAGTATTACCGGTAAATTTCAGGACTATAATTTTGTGATATATATTTGTATTTTGGGGATATGTCAAGGGATTTGAAGAGGGAAATTAATTTGAGATCGCGTACTATCACTAGTGAACCTAAGATGGACAAGGAAGACAATAACAAGTCATGTGAGGACGAGGTCATTGCTTCTGTGGACATCCAAGGTGAAATTCAGAGTAGGGAGCAGGTGAAGACGATGGAAATTTCTGAGGTAATTCAGAAAAGTGCAGAAATTGATAAGCACACTGAAACTCAAAAACTTGCTGATGGCCAAAATAACCGAGATTATTGAAGACTGTAAGAAAGGGACAGAAGAAATAAAGAATAGTAGTTTCGAAAAGTGTAAGGAAAAGACTGATAATGATAATAAAGAAATTAAAGAATTTTTTATTAGTAGTACTGGCGAAAATAATAATAAACAGATGGAAGAAGTGATTGGTAGTTGTAGCAAAATGGAAGAAAAGATTGATACTAGTAATGAAAATAATAATAAACAAATGGAAGAAGTGATTAGTAGTTGTAGCAAAATGGAAGAAATTATTAATAGAAGTATCGAAAATAGGAATAGACAGATGGAAGAATTAATTTCCAGTTATAAAGAAAATTTTAATGTGACCATTAGTAAAATAGATTCTAAGATATTAGAGATAAATAATCAAACATCTAAGTCAACATGTAAGTTAGAAAGTAAGTCAAATGAAGAATGTGTTGAAATTGAAGGTGAAATGAAGTTGAATCGGAGCGATTTTCATATTCAGACCGAGAAAGTCAAGGGAATATGTACAGAGGACAGTAGCAATATCGTACTGTTAAGTGATAAAATTTCTAGTAATCGGGACGAAATTTATGAGGTAGTCGAGGAAAGATTGGACAAGATTTGCAATGCAGTTAGGGAAGATACGAGGGAACAGATTAGTAGAATTGAACAAATTGAAAGCAAACTTGTGGAAGTCAGTGAACTACGGAACGAACAGGAAACGCTATCACAGCAGGTGAGAGAGAGAGAGGAAGAATTGCAGGAAGAAGTGAGAATAGAGGAAGAGAATGCTGAGAGAGGAGCGGAAGAAGAAATTTTGAGTTGCCAGGAAGTGATACGGCATGAAGTTACAGGTAAAACGGCGGTAGAGGTGCTAGTAGTGAGTGGTTTGTTCAGTAGGGATCGTGATTTAACCAAGTTTTCTGGAAGACAGTTCAGTACTATAGAATTTGTAAAAGTAGTTGAGAAAAGATTTGCAAGTAAGTTGAGGAATAATGTTATTGAATGGGAATATGTGTTGGAGATTTTGTCTAATGTTTTTATTGGTGAAAGTAGAATATGGTTTCGAGTGTACTGGGATAATATGTCTAATTTGGGAGAATTTAGAGAAAATTTCATTGACAGGCTTTGGAAGGAATGTGTGGAAGGGCGCGCGCGTGAGAGAGAACGCATGATGTCTGGTAAAAGTAGTATAGTAGAGAGAAGGGGAAAAATGGTAGCCGTGTATCAGAGAAATAGTAATCCTGATGAGCAGAGGATTAAGAGTTATGTTGATGGTGATAGTGGTCAGAGGAGTAACGAGAGAGAATCGGAAGATGGGAGGCGTATGGATTTGAGTTGTGAGAGAGAAGATCAGAAGAGTAATCTGAGAGAATCGGAAGATGGGAGGCGTATGTATCTGAGTTATGAGAGAGAAGGTCAGGGGAGTAATCAGAGAGAATCGGAAGATGGGAGGCGTACGGGTTTGAGTTATCAGAGAGACTATGATAGTCTCAATATGAATGTTATCAAGGTGTCGTTATCAAGCCAGAGTATTTCAGATTCACAGGGAATCGGGTAAGTTAAGTGGACAGGCTGAAGGTAGAAGTTGAACAGGGATGTAGTATAAGTAGTTGTCTAGTGAAAGTAGATATAAGAGTACAGTGTGATTGTGACCTAAGTAATGTTAAGTGAGATATTTAAGTAGTGCCGTAGTCGTAGATAATGAAGTAATTAATAGTAGCAGTAAGTTAGACGTAAGACGTGATCTGTTAAAGTGATGTAAGTACTTGTTATACCGAGAATATGATGTAAGTAGTGAGGTAGTAACTCCGATGATGGAAATTGTGATATGAAGAAGGTACTATCAGATCTTATAACAGCCGTTGGGTGAGTCAAAGTGAGTAAATAAAATAATAGCGGTACCAATCATAAGTAAAAATAATTGTAAGTTTCAACCACGCCTTGTTGTACCAGAACTTGTGTATTCAGTTATTTTAGGGGCTGACTTGGTTGCAAATCATGGAAGTAGAGTAGACTTTAATTTAGGTAGTGTGTGTTTGTTCTATGAGAAAAACTAGCAAAGAAGTACGTGTTAATTATGATGGTCTGAGGTAAGTGTGTTGGTGACGTGTGTTCTTTGAAATATATGAGAGGTAAGTGAAGTTGTTCCTAGTGAGAGGAAATGTTTTGTTGGGTGTGTTACGTGCCTGTACGACCAGTATCCGAGGGATCGTCGATATGAGGCAGTGACGTGAGGTAATTTGAGTGAATTACAGGAGGAGTAATTGTGTTCGATGTTAGGTAAGCATCGAAAGGTATTTAGTGGTAAGTGAGGAAGAACACGTATATGAACATAAATTTGTAGTACATGACCATTCATCGTTTGTGGGAGGTAAGTACCCCATTCAACTTAAAAATGCTAGTGACGTATAAGAACAAATAAACATTATGCTGGATTACGGAATAATTGAACCATCTTGTAGCCATAGTGTTGATTCTTTAATTGTTGTTACCAGGAAGGATGGATCTATTGAGATATGTAAGTTAATGAGGGCCAAATTGATTCAGTTTGAGTGACAGAGTGCTACTCAGAGTTCCATTTCATCATCTGCAGAGGCGGGGAAAATATGTTGAAGTTATTTTTTGTATCAGGGGTATTTCACTATTGTGAACCGTATCGGGAAGTGTGCATATTCTTATGAGATCAGGAAGGGGATATTGTCGGTATTTATAGTATTATACGTATATGTAAAGAAGTATTTCACGTGAGATTTGTTGAAATAAGAATAAGATGATTAAATTTTGTGAGAAACTGGCAAAATAAAACTAACATCTACGAATTTGCGTGTGAACCAAGTGTCGTATTGGTGTATTGGAAGAATAAGTGCTACATTGTCATGTTCTGTGTGACAAAACTGAGAACAGGACATTGGACAGTTATTTGCGATAACAATATGCGAGAAAAGTTCTCATATAAGTGAATTTTCACAAAATATTTTGATATGTTAAAAAAAAAAGGAGAAGAATGTTGTATATTGATTGAAAATTATTTGTGTGTGTTAAATTAAGGGCTATGCTCTTGTGAATTGTATGAGAATGGGACACTGGACAGTTACTGCGATGACAATGTGCGAGAAGAATTCTCATATATGTGATGTATTATAAAATGTATGGATGCTGAAAAAGAAAATTATTGTTGTATACTCATTCAAAGTGTTTATATTTATATTATGTTGTTCATAAATCAATCGATTCTTTGTTCTTCGATTTATTTATGAGGGAGGCGAATTGTAACGGTTCAAATCCCGTTACAAGATGACATCTGTATTTTTATTATTGTATGATTTTATCTGTATTTTATTATTATTATTATTATTACTATGTCAGTATTATTATTATGTTATCTGTGATATTGTTACTATTATTGTAATTATCCGTTTTATTCAATTCGATTTTGCAATTGCCTGTTGCTTGCAAGATTGTACTTAGATGTATACATATATACGTATGTGTAGGATAACACTCAATACCTGTACAGTGAGAATTGTTGTATATATCAGAGATTGAGTGTGACGTTGGGACATTGTGCAAGATTACTGGCGATTCTGCCAAGTCATCGCCGCGCCATGGCTACGGCATTGTATTTATTTAGATATGCGCTCAGAGAGTTAGTCGCCGCGGGGCTGTTTCACCACTGTATGTAATATCTGTCGCGTAGGTGGGACTATGTCATTGTTATTTCTGGAGATTACGTAGCGGTGTCAACCAACGTCTATATAAGGTGGATGCATATTGTAGCGTCAGTCATTACTTATACGGATGCAGTACAGTGAAGTAGTCTACTAGATCAAGAGGCCTTAGTTGGTCAGTCAACCAGTGTGAACGAGAGATGGTGAAGACTCAGTGAGCCATTAATTATTGGTCATTGAGAGAGTGAGACCAAATGGTTGGTCCGTCACTTAGTGGAAGACACGGACGCAAGGCTTACCATGGAGTCAGAGAGGGCAACCCTGGACCTGCCAAGAGGTCATACCATATTGACTTACAAAGAAGTCAGATTATATGGAGAAGAAGCAGTCGCAAGGATGTATCACCACGTTAGGCGTGACACATCTACAGTAAACACCAGATCAAAGGAATACGTCGTAATTAC
Source organism: Anabrus simplex (assembly GCF_040414725.1). Taxonomy (NCBI): domain Eukaryota; kingdom Metazoa; phylum Arthropoda; class Insecta; order Orthoptera; family Tettigoniidae; genus Anabrus; species Anabrus simplex. Next base: position 743,306,980 of record NC_090266.1, on the reverse strand, counting down.
ACTAAAAGTGTTGAAGGTACAGTCAAGTGAATCAGTGAGGGAAATATTTCGTATAAATTGTTAAATGTCCGGTCAAGTAGAATTCAAATTCATGCCTAGTTTCTTTCAGTTGCAATGTCATAATTTCATATTCTCATCTGTTTTATCGCAACAAGACTCACTATTTTTTTATATATTATTTAAAGAATATATATTGTTCTATCAAACGAATTCATAGTTTTATTTCATTTACAGTAAAATATCTTAACCTCAAAATTAATGGGGAAACCGAACGCCAATCTCCTTTTCCCAGAACTTATATGGTATGTTGTCAAAAGTAAGCTTATTACCCCACACCCTAGAGATGGTCAAGAGTCTCATTCTATTAGTGCTGTACTGAGTGACAGCTGGCGCCCTTCAAGTAACGTATGTGTAAGTAAGCAGGTAACAAGTAAGTGTGAGTACAAGGTCAGACGAGTGTGTAATTTATTTAATGAATCTTAATTTTCAGATTTTCCATTTTAAATGTAGATATTCAGATTTTTCAAGTTAAAATTCAGATTAATATGTTTGTGAAATTCAGTCAGACAGTTAGGAAGTTCTCATGGTATTACTCAAAAGCAGCAACAAATAAAGGAAGAATTACGCATTAAGAAGAAACAGTCAATGTTGGACGCAGAGCGTATACGCGAAATCAGTGCATGTCGGAAGGCCTCTGCTTTCGGTGCATTATCGGAGTCTCAACTGTCTACATCGACTCAATCTACAGTGGAATCTCAGGAATAGAATGAATGAAGCCCCTTCTAGCGGCGAGGACTGGAATCGTGCCGGCTGCCGAAGCCTGTCGCACTCCTCTGGGGCAATGATCGATGACGGACAGGTGAAACAAAATGATATTGGAGAGTGTTGCTGGAATTAAAGGTGATAGGGAAAACCGGAGTACCCGGAAGAAACCTGTCCCACCTCCACTTTGATCAGCACGAATCTCACATGGAGTAACCGGGATTTGAATGAAGGAATCCAGCAGTGGGAGGCCGGCGCGCTTCCGTCTGAGCCACGGAGGCTAGCGGAACCTACCAATGTTCATAATATCAGTCTGCATAATTGAATAAGGATTCTAAGGTAGAAATTCTGATCGTCGCTTACATGTCTCCCACCACCTCACAAGAAGACATCAAACTAGTCTTCACCACTCTTCTTTTAGCATTCACTCTAAGAACCTGAACTTTATATCAAGAATTTGAAGAGGATTGCCATATGCCCATCATTCCAACTGGCCATTTCATTATCAACTTACGACCGGGTAAGAACAACAAATGGTTCTCAGAGTTTACGCGAAGAGAATTCAGTTGAGACTTATGTCACCGAGCGAGTGGCTGGATGGTTTGGGACACGTAGCCGTCAGCTTGCACTCGGGAGATAGTAGGCTCGAACCACATTGTCGGCATCCCTGAAGATGGTTTTCCGTGGTTTCCGATTTTCACACCATGCAAATGCTGGGGCTGTACCTTAATTAATACTACGGACGCTTCCTTCCCGCCCCTAGCGCTTTCTTAGCCCATAGTCACCATAAGGCCTATCTGTGTCTGTCCGACGTAAAGCAACTTCTTTTAAATAAAAACTTTTATATTCTTAAACCTGTCCGACTCGTTCGCTGAATAGTCAGCATACTGGCCTTCAGTTCAGAGGGTCCCGGGTTCGATTCTCGGCCGGGTCGGAGATTTTAACCTTAATTGGTTAATCCAGTGGCCCGGGGCTGGGTGTTTGTGCTGTCCCCAACATCCCTGCAACTCACACACCACACATAACACTATCCTCCACCACAACAACACGCAGTTACCTATACATGGCAGATGCCGCCCACCCTCATCGGACGGTCTGTCTTACAAGGGCTGCACTCGGCTAGAAATAGTCACACGAAATTATTATTATTATTATTATTATTATTATTATTATTATTATTATTATTATTATTATTATTATTAAACCTAAACCAATAAGTTGATCTCTGTTATCGATCACATAAGCGTTTTCCAATTGTCGGACTGAGTGGCTCAGACGGTTAAGGCGCTGGCCTTCTGACCCCAACTTGGCAGGTTCGATCCTGGCTCAGTCCGGTGGTATTTGAAGGTGCTCAAATACGTCAGCCTCGTGTCGGTAGATTTACTGGCACGTAAAAGAACTCCTGTGGGACTAAATTCCGGCACCTCGGCGTCTCCGAAAACCGTAAAAGAGTAGTTAGTGGGACGTAAAACAAATAACATTATTATCGTTTTCCAATTGAAAGTGAGACCCAATTTCTGTAATGCTTTATTTTTCAGAATAAGTGAATATAGTCAGTCGCTTGTCGGTTCAGCCAAGTGTCCCAGCGGCCAACTTGATGGCGGATACCCCGAGCGAACAACGAACAACTCCCGTGCTTGGCAGCGGAATCAGTCTTCAAAGGCGTCTCAGACCATCGCCTTCTGCTATGCACTACACGCATTTCCTCTCCAAATGAGAGCGTTTACAATTTCTCCATCACTCACCTCTCAGCGCTACTGTAATAGCGTGTCGGTCGGTCGGCCGGGTTGCTGGAAGGCAGTTTACACACGCAGGATTTTCCTACTCGCCGGCCTCGCGTTGAGAACTTGTGTTCCAGAAAGATGGATATAGCTTAATTACAAATAAGTTAGCTCAACCTTTTCGCATGGCTGTTGTCCGAAGAGAGAAGGGCACAATTCAAGTTCAGGAAGAATTCACTGTGTTACAATTGCATATGCCCTAGCAAATTTGAACTTCGTAGCTTCAACAGCAAACTTAAAAGTATACTCAGTATTTACACCAACAGTTCATCTGGATAGTGCAGCTTATCTGCTGCTGCTGCTGCTGCTGCTGGCTATTTGCTTTACGCCGCACCGACACAGATATGTCTTATGGCGACGATGGGATAGGAAAGGCCTAGGAAGTGGAAGGAAGCGGCCGTGGCCTTAATTAAGGCACAGCCCCGGCATTTGCCTGGTGTGAAAATGGGAGACCACGGAAAACCATCTTCATGGCTGCCGACAGTAGGGCTCGAACCCACTATCTCCCGATTACTGGATACTGGCCGCACTTAAGCGACTGCAGCTATCGAGCTCGGTGTGCAGCTTATCAGAACTAAACTAAATACATTAAAGGGGAGCATCAACCCCCCACCCCGACCAATTGACAGCATAACTTGCATCGTATTTCGTTCTATACTTGCTGCACAACAAAACCTCCGAAATATGTCAATGTTGCCAGTTCAATTGTTACATATTCAAAACCTGGAAATACCTTAACAGAAACAGCAAAGTGGTTACCCTCACCTTTAAAAATGAAATACACTTTTGTAAGAAAACTTGCTACGAGTTTGATGAACGTTGTTTAGTATACACCTGACGTTATCTGGAATCGAAGTTTCGAACTGCTGAGCCCCTACGTCCTTTCGTAAGAGGCGATTCACAGTCGGAGTTCTGTTTCATGCACTTGAAAATTATCCAGTTTTCAAAATACTATTGCATACAGAATAGCACTGGTCTGCAATCCAACATGTCATTGCTCCCAGATACATTTCTCAGCTTTCTAAAGAGGTGTTCTACTTCATCGTTATTAAATGACCTTGTAAGGACGAAATGGAACCCACCGAGCTCTATAGCTGCAGTCGCTTAAGTGCGGCCAGTATCCAGTAGTTCACAGCCGCGTGCCCCTAACTGCACGGCCAACTCTCCCGGTAAGAGTTTGTATTTTAGATTGTAATCTAAACATACTATTCGCTGTAAAACAGTTGACATTGGTCATATGGTTCTCCTTCAGTATTTTAATGTAAGATTTTGTAGGATACTGTAATCTGAACATCAACATAATTCACACGTATCAGTGCCCTTATAATGACACCCGTGCTGCGCGCAACGCACACGCACCTTCATTATGTTCTATCAGCATTTTGTAACTATACCCGCCCCACCATCGGTCGATCCTGGCTACGCAACTGCGACACACCGACCATTGCGATGTTTGTACAGAAGAGTGTGTCTCACATTTATTTTGACCTATTTATGTAATTCAGCCAAATTACCAGTCAATGTTCTCTATTCATTTTTGGGCCTATGTATAGCCCACTATGCCAGTGGCGTGCGGTGAACATATTCGTTACCCCAGCTGCAAAATTATTTTTTAAATATAAGCAATCGTAGCCCCACTACACTCTCTAAAGTCAACATTACCATCTTACAAGGCTGAATTTTTCGTGCAAAGGTCTACCTGAGGAAGGTCTTTCAAGAATATTTTCAAACCACGCGCTCGCACATATTTCCAAATTGATGTTCACGGCAGTGACGACACCATCATCACTTAATCTAGAGCAGATACAGTTTCACCCGGTGAAGCTTCGTGATAGTACAGTCATGGTTTTCACAAAAATACACTGTAAAATATACTGGGACTGAACATTTGTTTCTAACTTAAAAGGCCTAACCTAAACTGAACCAGCAAAATTTAAATGGTATTTTACCGTCACCGAAGTTCTACGGTTTCACTCGCTTACTGAGTGTACGTGCATCAACGACAAACGAGGGAAAATACTCGTCACGACGTATAACACACGTTATATTAATGAAGAATGGCACATAACCCACGAAAACTTCACGTATAATCCGAGAGGAACACTACAAAACTTCACTATATACCACTATACAAAATTCTTTTACTTCGTGCTTAGATCTGTGTTCATGGTGGGCAACCTAAATATTTTTTACGGCTATCGGAAAACATACTCTACACGTGCAATCAATTAATTGTTAAAAAACTTTATACGTGCCGAAATCCCAAAAGAAAATATATTCTACTATATTACAATTGATTTCATAAACTGGCTCTATTTTTATTAGCAAGACGATGTGCAAGTGGCTATACTGTTAAGATGTTGATATTTTGCTTGCAGTCTCTAGTGTGTGTGGCTGAAGATTTCAAGTGTCAAGTATTAAAACTAACACCCCTTACTTGAGCTAGCTGGCCTGTCGCCGTAAATTGCTGTCGGGGGAGGGGGCACAGCTCCGCCTCGAGGAAGCTTCAAGTGCATGCGTCAACCAAGCGACTTAATTTTCGCTGGGGGTAGCTCTCTATCGCGCCGACAAGGAAACCCAGCTCGTTAGAGGAGCTGAACTGCGGTAGTGCGAGCAGATTGTCGAGACAGCTGTACTTGGCTTAGATGTTCGCAGTTTTGTAAACATTGTAAAAACCTTTCTAGGGAAAATAATAAAATGTAAATACAAAATTATTTAACCCAACAGCGCTGGGGTGCATGGGGTTCAGTGCACACCACTGCACTATGCAGTAGCGTTCGTCTGCTATTCAGCTCTTGAGCTAAATGTTGTAGATTTAAATTCTAGGACAGTGTCATAATTTTGACTCGAGAGGTGCAACAATGGGATTTTAAGGAACATAGAATGTGGAAGATCCATGCCCCATAAGACAACCAGCATTTAAAGAGACATGGAAAGAAACAGAAAGCCATCTTCGAACCATAAAGACCTTTGTAGGAGTGGAAGATAAGGATTTTTACTATTCGTAATCTCAACACTAAGTGTGAGAGAGATATCAATAATAATAATGCTATTTGCTTTACGTCTCACTAGCTACTTTTACGGTTTTCGGAGACGCCGTGGTGCCGGAATTTTGTCCCGCAGGAGTTCTTTTACGTGCCAGTAAATCTACCGACACGAGGCTGACGTATTTGAGCACCTTCAAATACCACCGGACTGAGCCAGGATCGAACCTGCCGAGTTGGGGTCAGAAGGCCAGCGCCTCAACCGTCTGAGCCACTCAGCCCGGCGAGAGAGATATCAGCTCTCGGTGATCATAAAGAGAGAACGTATAGTTTACGAGAAATCCGCATCACAGAGATGTGAATTTTTTCTTCTTCTTTATCTGTTTACCCTCCAGGATCGGTTTTTCCCTCGGACTCAGCGAGGATGACCAGTACCACGCCCAGGCGGTTTCACCTACTAAGCTGAACAGGGGCCTTGCGGAGGATGGGAAGATCGGAAGGGATAGACAAGGAAGAGGGAAAGAATCGACCGTGGTCTTAAGTTAGGTACGATCCCGGCATTTGCCTGGTGGAGAAGTGGCAAACCACGGAAAACCACTTCCAGGATGGCTGAGGTGGGAATCGAACCCACCTCTACTCAGTTGACCTCCCGAGTCTGAGTTGACTCCGTTCCAGCCCTCGTGTCACTTTTCAAATTTCGTGGCAGAGCCGGGAATCGAACCCGGGCCTCCGGGGGTGGCAGCTAATCACACTAACCACTACGCCAGATGTGAATTTTCATTTCTAAAATTTTAGGTGCATTAGAGGGGATTCGCACCATTACCACTCTGGCGAAAACCCACTGATGGTATCACTGAGCTATCACGCCCCAACTTCATATTCATTTCTGCTGTAAGATGAGTGAGCAAAGAAACATCAATTCCTCACTGCAATAATAATAATAATAATAATAATAATAATAATAATAATAATAATAATAATAATAATAATAATAATAATAACACCATTAATGAATTGTTCAGCTCCTTGGCTTTCCGGGCAACGTCATAGTCTTCGGGCCTCGAAGTCGCACGTTCAATTTCCGACCAGGTCGCGCGATGTTAATGGATAATGATTAATTCGCCTAACTTGGGGACTGGTATTTGTGCTTTATGCAACATTTCTGTAATTCACACACAGCACTACCTTCCACCGCACTAAGAGGGAGTTTCCAATACATCGCAGACGCCACTCCCCTCGTCAGATGGTCTACTTCACAAGGGACCGCACCACGCTAATAATAGCCGAATGAAATTATACTATATCCAGGAATAAAAACCACTGAGCGAGATGGCAGCGTGGTACGGTTCGTGTGGCTGTAAGCTTGCTTTCGGGTAATGGTGGGTTCGAATGCCACTACCGGCATTTTTAACACGTTTTTCCCTGGTTTCCCATTTTCACGTCAAACAAATGCTTTGGTTATACCTTAATTAAGACCACGGCTGTTTTGTTCTCAGCCATAACCCTTTCCCATTCAAGGGTCGCCGAAAATCTGTCAGCGTTAGGGTGATAGTAAACCACTAAAAAACATAACAGTGAACGTCTAGCTCAGTTGGTTCGGTACTTATTTTGTTACGTGTGTCATCTGCGATGTGGACTAGTTTGTGTGGAATCCGTCAACCAATCTGTGTTGTTCCTGTTATTCTTGCTGTTGTTCGGCTCCATGGCTAAATGGTTAACGTGCTGGCCTTTGGTCACAGGGGTCGCGGGTTCGGTTCCTGGCAGGGTCGGTAATTTTAACCATAATTGGTTAATTCCTCTGGCACGGGATATGTGCCGTCTGCATCATCATTCCATCCTCATCACGACGCGTAGGTCGCCTACGGGAGTCAAATCAAAAGACCTGCATCTGGCGAGCCGAACTTGTCCTCGGACACTCCCGGCACAAAAAGCCATACGCCATTTCATTTTCCATTCTTGCTGTTGAAAGCCGAACTTGTCCTCGGACACTCCCGGCACAAAAAGCCATACGCCATTTCATTTTCCATTCTTGCTGTTGAACTGTACGAGTGTAAGTGAACCTGCTATTAGTGTCCGTGACTTAAAATAAGGAGTTCTTCTCGCTCCTTGAATATGCGTGAACAAGCACTATTGCTGAGAATGGCGGGGGAATGCCTTCGATATCACTGGTAACACATGTCGTTTATTTGCTTTCAAGAGAGAGTAAGTAGGGATGGCCTGATGACCAAACCTAACACAGCAGTTTCGAATTCTTATACAGAGGAATATGACGGGGGCTGCCTGGCCGAGGCGGTAAAGGTGTGCTCGGTTCGCCCGGAAGGACGTGGGTTCGAATCCCAGTCAGGAAGTCGTAAAATTTACGAAACGAGATTTCCACTTCCGGAGGTGCATATGGCCCTGAGGTTCACTCAGCCTACACCAGAAATGAGTACCAGGTTAATTCCTAGGGGCAAAGGCGGCCGGGCGTAGAGCTAACCACTCTACCCCATCACGTGCCGAGGTTAACAATGGTGGAAGCCTTTACCTTCCACTCCTCCAAGGGCCTTCATGGCCTGTACGGAGGTGACTTTGCTTTGTTTTATGCAGAGGAATATAAACTGACATGCTATGAATTACTGAATACATTTCTTGGGGAAATATTTCTTGTCATCACTATACCTTGGACACATTTAATAGGGTGTAGTTTGTAGTGGGCATACAGAACGGCTGACTTTGAGATAAAGCAGAGTGCTCATTTTATACAATATTTGTTAAACTTACGACGCTTGAATCATGCAACGGGGTATTATCCTCGAAAGTGAGTAAACATAGAAGAGATTAAAATAATGTATCAAAGCGGGCGAGTTGGCCGTGCGGTTAGGGGCGCGCAGCTGTGAGTTTGCATGCGGGAGATAGTGGGTTCGAGCCCCACTATCGGCAGCCCTGAAAATGGTTTTTCGTGGTTTCCAATTTTCACACCAGGCCACGGCCTCTTTCTTCCCACTCCTAGGCCTTTCCTATACCATCGTCGCCATAAGACCTATCTGTGTTGATGCGACGTAAAGCAAAATTTAAAAAAAGAAGTAATGTGTCAATTGAAAATTTTTGTTTTACTGCATGTGATGCGAATATAGAATGTCATAACACAGAATGGACTGGTAAACTGTATTTTGTAATGGCGACATGCGTTACATAATTTACTGTACCTTTAGCACCAAGAAATAACCATAAATCACTTTCCAAGGTTGCTACTTCTAACAGAAGACGGCCTACCGTCTTGCAGCAGAACTGTTAACCGCAGAGGGTAAGTGTGAAATGAAAACAGAAACACGTTCTTTTTTTTTGCAAGTTGCTTTACGTCGCACCGACACAGATATGTCTTATGGCGACGATGGGAGAGGAAAGGCCTAGGAGTTGGAAGGAAGCGGCCGTGGCCTTAATTAAGGTACAGCCCCAGCATTTGCCTGGTGTGAAAATGGGAAACCACGGAAAACCATCTTCAGGGCTGCCGACGGTGGGGCTCGAACCCACGATTTCCCAAAACGATATTCAATAGATTCTATTTCTATTCGATGTACACTTTGCTGAAACGTTTTTTGTTGATTGACAAATTAAAGCGAATTTTTAATGACCTAAAATTTCCGATCATATGCAATGCGCAACGCTTTTCGTTTGTTATATCATGTGACTGTTCAATGATTTCAAGATTCAAGTTCTGTAAATAATTCGCGTTTCATTCATCTTGTTTTAACCGAAATATGCCATTCCATGGTCTCGCCGCTCGTGGTACGATTTTTGTCGATGATATCCCATTCATACTGTATATCTGAGTGAAAAATAAAAATGAAAATCCACAGCCTGTTTTCCAGCCATTCGATTGGGTCAGGATTGGAATGAATGAAGCCCCATCTAGCGGCGAGGATAGGAATTGTACCGGCTACCGAAGCCTGTCGCACTTCTCTGAGGCAATGATTAATGAATGACAGATGAAATGAAATGATATTGGAGAGTGTTGCTGGGATGAAGTATGACAGGGAAAACCGGAGTACCCGGAGGAAAACCTGTCCCGCCTCCGCTTTGTCCAGCACAAATCTCACATGGAGTGACCGGGATTTGAACCGCGGAACCCAGCGGTGAGAGGCCAGCGCGCTGCCGCCTGAGCCACGGAGGCTACTGTATACCTGAGTCTTCTTCCTAAAGTAGTGTTCAAGAATCAGAAAAATGAAAAAGAAAGCAGCATCCAGAAATCCACCCAGGAAACTTCATGAATTATCAATTTAATGAATGCATGTGATAATATAAATATTATATGAAAACCTACAACCTGTTTTCCAGTCATTGACCGGGTCAGGGATGTAACGAATGAATCAGATATAGGCTATTAGTACGATGAGGTTGCCATTCCCAAAGTGATTTATTAATACTGATAGATGCTATAAAATGATAATGGAGAGTGTTGCTGGAATGATAGATGACAGGGAAAACCGGAGTACCCGGAGAAAAGCCTGTCCCGCCTCCGCTTTTTACAGCACAAATCTCACATTGAGAGCCCGGAATTTGAACCACGGTATCCAGCGGTGAGAGGCCGACACGCTGCCGTCTGAGCCACGGAGGCCCAATATAAATAGTATATATATACTAGCAGGATACCCGTGCTTCGCTACGGTATTATACTGAAATTTATAATTGAATGTTTAACGTTTTATATATATCCCGCCGATATTCGCGATCTGACTCGTTTACTGAGAGATTACGGCAAAGTTCCTCCCATTTTTCAATCGTTTTTCCAGCAATCGATTTCGTATTTCCCGGGCTAGGTCCAGGTAATCCACCCGGTCAGTTGGGTCCCTAAATCTTAGCCATGCTTTCCTATAAGCATTTTTAGTGTGGATGAAATTCTTGAGGAGATCCGGCGTGGTGTCCTCTTAGGTGCCTTGGCGGTACTGAACCGGCGGCCGGACAGCAATCGTAGTCAATACCCGTCCAGGACCCGTTTCCAGCACGGTCCGCACATTTTGACGACGGTCCAGAACATTATTATTATTATTATTATTATTATTATTATTATTATTATTATTATTATTATTATTATTATTATTATTATTATTATTGATGTTCTGGACCCCACAGCAAGATGCAAGACTTCTACTTGGCGGTAAATTACATCTGCTGCCATTGTCATTGATGACAGTATGACCAGCACCATTGTCGCCCGTAGGCAAGTGCGCAGGACTTCTGGCGATACGAATGACATACTTCCGTGTATTATTGACCTCATTAGAGAAGTGAATAATTGCACGGTCAATCTTATACCTCTCGTTTATTTCAAATGTGTTTAAATTTCTATTTATATGCCAGAAGAATCTACTGTAATCTAAGAAGGTTCTCCAAAGGAAAGGATGGCTCTTGAAAACGAACCCAGAAAGATTAAAAATGATCGGTTTATGATCAGAATAAGTCCATTGAAAATCAACAGTCATTCAACCGGGTCAGGAATGGAATTAATATAGCCCCCAGCTAGCGGTGAGGATAGGAATTGTGCCGGCTGCCGAAGCCTGTCCCACTCCTCTGGAGCAATGATTAGTGAATGACAAATGAAGTGAAATGATATTGGAGAGTGTTGCTGGAATGAATGATGACGGGGAAAACCGGAGTACCCGGAGAAAAACATGTCCCGCCTCCGCTTTGTCCAGCACAAATCTCACATGGAGTGACCTGGATTTGAACCACGAAACCCAGCGGTGAGAGGCCAGCGCGCTGCCGCCTGAGCCACGGAGGCTCCTTATAAGTACATTAGGAACAGTAAAATCAATTGGCCTCACCTCCGTCTTCACCCCACCGCGGTTAAGTTGATTTACCCCCCCCCCCCAAAAAAAAGAAGGCGTGTTTCTTTATGATTAAAGGAGATTCCAAATACCAATGTTTACGTGTGTTACCTTCAGTTTTGAGATATAAGTATTCCCATAAAAATAATTAACTTTTCCACTTACTTTCACACTCCCCCCACCCCCTTAAGTGAATTTTCCGGCAAAGAATATTTGTTTCTTTAATAGTAAAGGATCTTCAAAATACCGATTATCTTCAGATGTTGAGATATGTGTCCTCATGAAACGAATTCAACTCCTTTTCACATCCGCCCCAAAAGATGATTCCCCGATCCCCCCTCCCCCAAAACGCGTCGTTTTATTTTTAAAGAAGATCTAAATACCACTTTTTACGTCTGTAACAACTTTAGATTTTCTTAGATGTAAGTATACTCTTACAATTAATTCAATTAATTTTTCAATTTTTCACCCCCCCCCCCCTCACCACCCACCCACCCTTCATTGGATTTTCCGAGAATACCTGTTTGTTTACTTTAACAGGAGATTCCAAATACCAGTTTTTACATCTGTAAAATTTTTGTTTTCTGAGATATACTGTAGATATAGTGTTTCTAAAAATTCACCCCCATTTGTCACTCCTGTTTAACCCCCATTAATTAGATTTTCCAAAAAACAAAATAATACATGTTTCTGTATTTTGAAAGAAGATTCCATATACTAACTGTCTGGTCTGTAATGTCTTCAGTTTCTGAGATATAAGTATCCTCATTAAAGACATTCAACAACTTATTCACACTTTTCACCCCTCCTATTGGGATTTTCCGAAAAGAAAAAATACGTGTTTCTTTATTTTGAAAGGACATTCTAAGTACCAATTTTTACATCTGTAAACTTTTAAAATTTTTGAGATATAGATACAGTCACTTTAAAAATTCAGCCCCTTCCCACCCTCCCAGTAATTGGATTTTCCAAAAACAAAAAAACACGTGTTTCTTTATTTTTAAAAGAGATCAAAAGTACGAATTTTCAGGTCTGTAATATCTTCAGTTTCTGAGATATAAGTACCGGTATCCTGATTAAAGGCATTCAACCCTTTTTTACCCTTTTCCCCCGTCCTATTGGGATTTTCTGAAAACAAAAAAATAGGTATTTCCTCATTTTTAGAGAAGACTTTAAATACCAATTTTTACGTCTGTAAACTTTGCAGGTTTGGAGATATAGATACACTCATTTTAAAATTTCATCCCCCTTTTCACCCCCTTAACGACGGAATTTCCAAAAATCCTCTCTTAGCGTGCACCTACATGTTTAATATGAATGTATCCCCAAAATTTCATTTCTTTATGTCCAGTAGTTTTGGCTCGGCGATGATGAATCAGTCAGTCAGTCAGTCAGTCAGTCAGGGCAAGTTATTTTATATATATAGATAATAAATATATTAACATTACAGATACATATTTGATCCAAAGAGAAGTGTCAAAAATGCTTGAAAATACAGACGAAAAACTTATTCAGCTCAGTAAACTTTTCTTGGAGAATACAGTATATTACAGTATATTAACGGCCACACATAATAAGTTTTATGCTATGCAGCCACCTACATGGAATGCAAATCACGAACATGGGTAAACAGTTGGAGACTAATGAGCAGGTCTGTCCCTGATGAAAAGGGCAAGGATCAAACAAAGAAATAGAGCGTTAATGAAAATAGAAGCACGTGATATTAGATCAGCTACTTGATGACATCATGGTACCTCCCCAGGAGGTGAATAGGACCTGGTCACCGCCTCTCAAACAATACGACCGACTTCAAACTTACAAATCAGCAATCAATTAAGGTGAACTTAGTTCAGCTACAGCAGCATGCCGCAAGGGAACGGTTAAGGCCAAGGATAATGGAACAAGTCCGCCTCTGTGGTGTAGTGGTTAGCGTGATTAGCTGCCACCCCGGAGGCCCGGGTTCGATTCCCGGCTCTGCCACGAAATTTGAAAAGTGGTATGAGGGCTGGAACGGGGTCCACTCAGCCTCGGGAGGTCAACTGAGTAGAGGTGAGTTCGATTCCCACCTCAGCAATCCTGGAAGTGGTTTTCCGTGGTTTCCCACTTCTCCTCCAGGCGAATGCCGGGATGGTACCTAACATAAGGCCACGGCCGCTTCCTTCCCTCTTCCTTGCCTATCCCTTCCAATCTTCCCATCCCTCCACAAGGCCGCCTGGGCGAGGTACTGGTCATTCTCCCCAGTTGTATGCCCGGACACTGTCCTTGAGGCGGCAGAGGTGGGATCCCTCGCTGTGTCCGAGGGAAAAGCCGACCCTGGAGGGTAAACAGATGATGATGATGATGATGATGATGATGATGATGGAACAAACGGAATAATAATAATAATAATAAAAACTGTAACATTAACAACTTAACCCACGGTTCACTCAGTCTTTTAAACGTTCTTGGTCAGCCAAGATGACTAATGCCTTACCAAATGGACTGCAGATCTTGGGGGGCAACAGCGTGGCCATTATTAACTTATTTCCAGATACAGCCACATCCACCCTCGAAGCAATTGTTATCTAAATTGAATTCGAAGAGGCGATACATCACATCCATAATCAGAATTGGATTCAATCATGGTAGCTTCCGCAGTCATCTATTTCGTATTCATGTTGTCGACACCCGATATTGTACATTTGACAGAGAGTCGTTGGAGAATCCAGAACATGTATTTTTTTCAGTGCAACCGTTTTACTTCCCAGCAACAAACACTTCTAAAGACAAGAGTAGAATTACACGAACCGCTACCAACCAGAATGTCGACTTTGCTCGCTACAAAATGCGACGCAGTGTACTCCTCTACACATCATTTTTTTAAGAATACTGGGCTCTGTTGATAACACACTCCATGAACGTTTCTCACATTACCTCGTCAACAACAAGAACTTATTGTGTACTTCTCCTTTTCTTACCGCTTTTCTCACACCTGTGGGGTCGCGGGTGCGAACTGTGTCGCACATGTGGATTTGGCCCTGTTTACGGCCGGTTGCCCTTCCTGACGCAACCCTGTATGGAGGGATGTAATCACTATTGCGTGCTTCTGTGGTGGTTGGTAGTGTAGTGTGCTGTGTGAATATGAAGAGGATAATGTTGGGACGGAAACAAACACCCAGCCCCCGAGCCAGAAGTATTAATTAGAAGCAATTAAAATCCCCGACCCGTCCGGAAATCGAACCCGGGACCCTCTGAACCGAAGGCCAGTACACTGACCATTCAGCCAAAGAGTCGGACAAGAACTTATTGTGTACATTTTATGTATTTATTTATTCATAATTTAGTCCTTGCCAATACTTGGTTGAAACACCACAATTTGAAGCTGAGTTGGGAGAAGATCAATTTGGCTTCAGAAGAAATGTAGGAACACGTGAAGCAATCCTGACTTTACGTCTGATCTTAGAGGATCGAATCAAGAAGGACAAGCCCACGTACATGGCATTCGTAGATCTAGAAAAGGCATTCGATAATGCTGATTGGACCAAGCTATTTATGATTCTGAAGATGATAGGGATCAGATACCGAGAACGAAGAATTATCTACAATCTGTATAAAAATCAGTCTGCAGTGATAAGAATCGAGGGCTTTGAAAAAGAAGCAGCAATCCAGAAAGGAGTGAGGCAAGGCTGCAGTTTGTCCCCTCTCCTTTTCAATGTTTACATAGAACAGCCAGTAAAGGAAATCAAAGAGAAATTTGGAAAGGGAATCACAGTCCAAGGAGAGGAAATCAAAACCTTGAGATTTGCCGATGATATTGTTATTTTATCTGAGACTTCAGAAGATCTCGAGAAGTTGCTGAATGGTATGGATGAAGTCTTGGGTAAGGAGTAAAAGATGAAAATAAATAAGTCCAAAACAAAAATAATGGAGTGCAGTCGAACGAAGGCAGGTGATGCAGGAAATATTAGATTAGGAAATGAAGTCTTAAAGGAAGTAGATGAATATTGTTACTTGGGTAGTAAAATAACTAACGATGGCAGAAGTAAGGAGGACATAAAATGCAGACTAGCACAAGCAAGGAAGAGCTTTATTAAGAAAAGAAATTTGCTCACTTCAAACATTGATATCGGAATTAGAAAGACGTTTTTGAAGACTTTCGTGTGGAGCGTGGCATTGTATGGAAGTGAAACATGGACGATAACTAGCTCAAAAAGAAAGAGAATAGAAGCTTTAGGAATGTGGTGTTACAGAAGAATGCTGAAGGTGAGATGGATAGATCGAATTACGAATGAAGAGATACTGAATCGAATTGGTGAGAGGAGATCGATTTGGCTAAATTTGACAAGAAGAAGAGATAGGATGATAGGACACATCTTAAGACACCCAGGACTTATTCAGTTGGTTTTTGAAGGAAGTGTAGGTGGTACATCGACGGACATTTAGGTCCAGGAATGTCTTCTCCAGTTGTCCGAGTGTGTAATGTCAGGGTGTATGAAAGGTTCAGTGATGGACATTTGGCGTCAGAAAAGTGTTTTCAGTTGCTGGAGAGTATGATGTCGGGGATATAGTGAGAGTGTACTGACACTTGGTGCTGACAACGTGTTTCCCTCTCCCTAGTCCTCATTCTCAGACTGATACTTGTCTGAATATCTAAGAAAATTATCTCCTCGTATAACATAACAAATGTACTTGCCCCACTGTTGGGTGATATTATTTGTAACATTACGATTATACAGGAATCAGATATTGAAAGATGAATGAATATTTGCCCCATCGCCGGAGGTACCAATTGAAATATTTCTAGTAATGAATAATAGCAATAATAATAAAAATATTTTTATGTCTTTATTTTTACAATTTGATTACGTCGGAACGACACAGATATTTCTCATGCCGTCAATGGGAAACCACGGAAAACCATCTTCAAGGCTGCCGACAGTGGGACTTGAACCCACTATCTCCCGATTACTGGATACTGGCCGCACTTAAGCGACTGCAGCTATCGAGCTTGGTGGAATATTTCTTAAGAGCCTTAGCGTATTCGCCATATTGTACGTTCCAAACAATCGAGTTCAGCTAACTGTGTAGATAAAACCAAGGCGCAGCAGCAGTGATCCATATTGTACGGAACACATTTTGCCGTTTGTATCTAATTATGAATTACTTTCTTAACAATATTGAACTTTTCGTATTCATCATGTAGCTGATAAAATTCAAATAACAATAAGGGATTATTAGACCCCTATTACATTATTATTATTATTATTATTATTATTATTATTATTATTATTATTATTATTATT
The DNA here is from genome assembly GCF_040414725.1 of Anabrus simplex. Classification (NCBI taxonomy): domain Eukaryota; kingdom Metazoa; phylum Arthropoda; class Insecta; order Orthoptera; family Tettigoniidae; genus Anabrus; species Anabrus simplex. Next base: position 743,290,367 of record NC_090266.1, on the reverse strand, counting down.
ATTACCGGGCGAGTTGGCCGTGCGGTTACGGGCGCGCAGCTGTGATTTTGCATCCGGGAGCTAGTGGGTCCGAACCCCACTGTCGTCAGCCCTGAAGAGGGTTTTCCATGGTTTCCCATTTTCACACCAGGCAAATGCTGGGGCTGTACCCTAATTAAGGCCGCGGTCGTTTCCTTCCCACTCCCAGGCCTTTCCTATCCCATCGTCGCCATAAGACCTATCTGTGTCAGTGCGACGTAAAGCAAATAGCAATATATATATTCCGTAGGCAAAGTGCCGGGTAATTTACCCTTCAGGTAACTGAGATTTATGTTGCTGGTAACGTTACCCGTAAGTTTTGAACAAAAATATTTTACAAAAGGGTAAGTTAGCTGCACCTTTACCAGTAGATGGTAGAACCGACCCGAAACCATTACCTTTCTCTCGTTCAGGGTCCTTCAGAGCGTAATTGGAGATGAAGGGGTCGTCGCTTTGATAAAGTTTGCACCCCAACTGTTACTTTTGGTTGAGTAGCCGGGGACTTCGAACCCATCAATCTCTGAAGTCCACAGCCACTCGCCACACTGGCTAGCGCTCTAAAGGTCGGCCGTCCTGGGCGATGAATCACGAGCGGAGTGATTCACATTCCACAAAGCCGGCTTACACGGTGATGCTCGTAGCTTGCTTCGTTACTGAACCTGTCAGTGGCATGATTCTGTAGGGAATTAAAGTCGCAAGAGTGGTACATACGAGTCGAAGTTTGACTCTGTTGGTGAGATATTCCGCGAGAGATTGTGGCTGAGATTGACACCCGTCAAACCAGCGAGACAATTGGAGAAATGGCCTGCCAAGGGTCAAAGTGTGAACAAGCGCCCACTTTCTCCTGAGCGCTTTCTCACATGCGTGCGTGGGTAAGCTGTTACACCTAAACAGTAGACTCAAGGACGGTGACTCCAATTTCAACCTTCGCAGCTATTTTGCCGGGTTCATTCACAGATCTACAGCGGAAATAACCAGACACTGACGAACACAGGGGATTGTGTACGTGTATAGAAATAAGCCTCCCTTCTTCCAGTATTTACCTTAGGCTCGTATTCCCCAATGTCAGTCACTTTTTCTGTAATGAAATGAAATGGCGTATGGCTCTTAGTGCCGGGAGTGTCCGACGACAAGTTCGGCTCGCCAGATGCCGGTCTTTTGACTTGACTCCCGTAGGCGACCTGCGCGTCGTGATGAGGATGAAATGATGATGGAGACGACACATACACCCAGTCCCCGTGTCAGCGAAATTAGCCAATTATGATTAAAATTCTCGACCTCACCGGGAATCGAACCCGGGACTCCTGTGACCAAAGGCTAGCACGCTAACCATTTAACCATGGAGCCGGATACTTTTGCCGTTATCTTAGATTTACAAAACTTGGATAATGTCACTATCTGGGACAACGCTCATTTCTGTAGTCACCACAGAATTTATTATTTCGGTTTTCCAAAACTATGTTTTCGTTTCAATCTGAATTGGAACCTTTATTTGTCATACTGACGCACGGAAAACAAGACTACGTCCTGCCGCCACTATCGAAATGTAGACAAGTTTTTGACCGAGCTCGATAGCTGCAGTCGCTAAGTGCGGCCAGTATCCAGTATTCGAGAGATAGTGGGTTCGATCCCCACTGTCGGCAGTCCTGAAGATGGTTTTCCGTGGTTTCCCATTTTCACACCAGGCAAATGCTGGGGCTGTACCTTAATTAAGGCCACGGCCGCTTCTTTCCCAGTCCCAGCCCTTTCCTGTCCCATCGTCGCCATAAGACCTATCTGTGTCGATGCGACGTAAAGCCAATAACAAAAAAACCAAGTTTTTGATTCCATTCGCAGTTTGCAAATAATTTGTCATAAATTATGCCCGCTATTGAGCAGAAACGACGAAAGAAGCCTAATATTAATTTCCAAAAGAGTGTTCTGTTATTGAATTTGGTGGCAGAAAGCATTAATATCATAGAGCATAAGAAGACAAATTAAAACCTACACATTGTACATTTCACTAAAATAATAAGGCAGTATTCCTTAATTTTTCATTAGAAAGTCATCCAGTCGTGTACTGTACATGATATAAGCTATGATCGAGAATTCATCTTAGGCCAATTGCCAACTTATGTGTTGGGAATTCCAGGTTATGTTCGATCATGGATAACACTGACAGTGTCGAAGCTTTAGATAACCTAAAGCAGGGTCCCTCAGGGTGCATGCACCAGTGCGTTGCATGGTGCATGGTGCAAAAGACGACTTCGCTTGGTTGCCCAGAGTGGAGACCCCCCACTCCTCGATTTGGAGCAATAGCGCTGTCTCTCACTTTCCCCACGCCTGTCTCGCTCGCTCCGCCTGTCTCCCTCTTCCTCGCTTGCTCCGGAGCGCTCCAAATCCGAGCCGAGTTGAGCGGAGCTTAGCCGAGTCGCCCCAACACGACGCGCTGGTCCGAGCCGAGCCGAATGGGACCGATGCACTGTGCATACGACCTCTGCGTCTCAGTTTGCACGCGTGAGATTTTGGGCGTTTGAGAGGCCCTGACCTAAAGTGAGTTTCAAAATTGGTGTCATCGTAGTTCTCACAGTATGCAGCGCATACTTTTCATCCACCTACGACGTTTTATTGCTTAATATTGGTTATATTCCTCCTCGCTCTTTTTCTCTTTCCGTTACATATTCCAGCCATCTACAAGCTGCCATCTGCCCGGTAAAATTTTAATCCGAGATAATGCCCGCTATCCGAGGCAATGTTGCTGGTGAATACAAATGTAACTATTATCTACCTTTTTTAGCTTTTTACCACGTGGGTGAATAGGCCTGTACCTCAGTCGCATATTTTTGATTCAGATTGCACGTCAGTGGTTGTGCCTTATGTTCACAATATTTAAAATCACGTACATCTGAAGGTCTCGTGACTTATATACCCTAGATTTCAGATCGCGTAAAATAGTAGATCTCGTGTTTCATGTCCTCAACATTTAAAACCACATAACACGGTAGGCCACGTGGGTCATGTTCTCTACATTTAAAATCGCGAGAAATTGTACAATGCATGGCTTATATTCACAAGACTTTAAGTCTCGTAAAGCAGAAATCTTGCCTCTTTAAATGAATTACAGTTCATTGCGTGGTTAAGCCTACATATCAAATGTGCTGATTGTCGTTGGGCGCCGGAGATATCACATGTAATTTTAGAGCACATTGTGCACGTTTCAAACTTGATTCAGGAGTTGTGTTATTGTAGTGTGTATAGTGGTCAGTGTAGATTTGATTTAGCAGGGCCGAGTGACTCAGACGGCACTCCGAGCCCAAGTTGGCGGATCTGATCGCAGCTCAGACAAGTGTCATTTGAAGGTGCTTAAATACGTCAGATAGATCGGTAGATTTTATACCCAGGTTAAAGAAATCCTGTGGGACGGCGTCTCCGAAAACCATAAAAGCAGTAAGTGGGCATAAACCTAGTAACATGATTATTTATTATGTAGACGGTTAAAGAGGTCGCGGCTATAACCTATGGTAAACGTACCTAAGACATCTGAGAGTGGGAATCAAGCTCACTAGTACATATGTTTCAACCGTCATGTTCAGTGAATGCCAATGATTTTATATCTTGGGGAGGGGGCGTGTGATATAGGTTCGGAATACTCCTTTATACTGTACAACTGACCTGCTGTGGAGTCCAGTGCTCTAATTCGGCTGGTACGGGCCGGTACGGCGTATCGTCATAAATAAAAACACGCGGTTGGCGTAACAGAAAACATTATAGGACTGAAAGTAGTCCTTTCCTTTCTATTAAAAATTTTAGTCTATGTTAACTGTTTAAAACCTTTATAATTAGGCTAGAGTTATTATAAATACTAGGCCTATATCGATTTTTTAAAATTGCATTTTATTCCTTTTGTTGAAAACTTGATTACTCCGTTATTGGCTTTTCTTGGAAACTATGAGCAGCTGCATCAAGATTTGTAGTGATGTGGTCAGTTAATTGCAATATTTCTCAGCTTGCCCTCGAGCTGCTTAGTTCCCACTAAACTTACGGTGTACAGCAGTAAAGCCCTAGGAATTCCACTGCAGTGATTCGCATATTTCTAAAATCGCGAAAGCACCGTGGTGTCAGGTTATAATGAGAGGAATGAACGTATCACTGTGGTCAATGCAACTACTTGTGACTAAATCTAACCCTTCTAAATAATTATTTAGCTTGAACTGAAAAGATATTGCTTAGGCATATTCAGAAAGTAATTTAGCTACTAAAATAAGATATTTCATCATCGTTAATAAAGAAGTTTAGTCATTTTGTGTTTTTCAGTGTCGGTTTTTAGTCCAAAAATTTTCGTAGTTGGCTTTTATTTGTTTTTGTGTCACACCGAGACAGATGGGATATGACGATGGGATAGGAAAGGCCTGGGAGTGGGAAGGAAGCAGCCGTGGCCTTAATTAAGGTACTGGTGTGAAAATGGGAAGCCACGGAAAACCATCTTCAGGGCTGCCGACAGTGAGGTTCGAATCCACTATCTCCCGGATGCAAGCTCACAGCTGCGCGCCCCTAACCGCACGGCCAGCTCGCCCGGTGAAAAACCATATTCAGGGCTGTCGATAGTGGGGTTCGAAGCCACTAAATTATTTAGGCAGAAGACTTAGGAAATAAGGCGCAATGCCATCATTATGATTATTATCGCACCGACACAGATAGGTCTTTAGACGACGATGGAATAGTAGTGAGAAGGAAGCGACCGTGGTCTTAATTATGGTACGATACTGTGATACTCGTATGTAATCCGTAGACAACCTTACACAGACGGGAAAGCGTGGAGATCGTTCACGAGAGACTAAACTTTCCTAAGCTAAAACCATTTGGCCTACAGTTTCGGTTGAAACATGGCTTTAGTTTTCAGGTTTTATTACGTGTGGTGATGCTTTAAAGACGAGATCGTCTAAAAGAAGCATCAGAGGTAAAAGAGCCGGGGAACCAATGTATTTAATCAGTCATTTTAGATAATAATTAATTTGTTTTGTTTGTTTTTATCCTGTTTCCATTCAATGAAAATTCCACAAAGTTCATTGTTAAGTGTTTTTTTGTTTAATTCCCTTTAAACTTCAATGCCTTTTAAAATAAACATAAGTTGGTAAAGTCCTTTTGTTTTATTTAAGTAGACCGGGCGAGTTGGCCGTGGGCGTAGAGGCGCGCGGCTGTGAGCTTGCATCCGGGAGATAGTAGGTTCGAATCCCACTATCGGCAGCCCTGAAGATGGTTTTCCGTGGTTTCCCATTTTCACACCAGGAAAATGCTGGGGCTATTCCTTAATTAAGGCCACGGCCGCTTCCTTCCAACTCCTAGGCCATTCCTATCCCATCGTCGCCATAAGACCTACCTGTGTCGGTGCGACGTAAAACCCCTAGCAAAAAAAAAAAAATAAATAAAAATATTTAAGTAGTTATGATTTCCTTCGTACTCTGTCGATCATTCGATGAAGTGACTACAAAGCACAAAACCACCCCCTGAGATAGATAAGAATACGTAGGCCCTAAGTATTTGCTTACGACGCCGAGGTCCTGAGAAGATCAACAAACGAGTTCGGTGCGTCACCTACTTTTTTTAGTTCTTTTGTTCTGATTGGCTAATACGCTTGCGTCGTTCATTGTAACATCTCAAAAATAGTATGTGTTAAAATTTTATGTTATTAAGTTAACTGTAAAGCCTTTGCTGGTAGGACCTAGTGTTTACAGTGCGCTATATCTTCTGGTATGTGCTAGAGCAATTTTGTTACTTTCATTGATCTGTCTCCGTCTTATCCTCGGATTTGTCAATATGAAAGTGACTCAGGTATGAGCGATGCTAGTAATGCCAATCCTTCTGCTGCCAGTCCGTGTTATGAATGGTGTGACAATGTTGCTCATAGGGTCTGTTGGTACGTGCATTTCAGTGGGCTGGGAAGATTGATATGTAATAGCAACTTCTGGTTCAGTGAGGAAAGCAACAAGAAACTATCTCACTCCACATTTTCCTAGTACGCCTCTTCAGTGATGCCTAGGCCATTTATGACAGCTGATGGCATAGCTGTTGAGGATACAACCAGCCTTAGGGGTGAAGACTGAACATACAAGTTAACTTTTACTTTTCATTTGAAAGGGGGCTTTACATCATTCATATACAATATTAGTACATGAGTGGTGACTTATAAGAGTTGGCTCCTGGGCTTGGCGTTAGGGTTTCGGTTTAAAGGGTCCTGGGATGGATGCCAAGGCGGGTCAGGGATTTTAATCGTGAAGGCTGTGAAACCTTTCCTCTCACGTATGAGATGCAGAGTACACCTTCGTCGAAGTACGATGGCCAAAGCAGATGGTCGGATGTCCTCATTAATGGGTAGGCCCTCGGGCACAGCTTCAAGGTTAATGCATTACTTTTAACTCTACTCCCTAATCTCCTTGGAGGAGTTTTAAGGGCCATTTCTCTCTTTCACAAAGAAGAAACTGCTCAGTGCATTTAGACGGCATAAACAAATTACTAGTAATTGTTACAGAAGATTTTCAAATGCATTTCACTGTTATTTACCAATGATGCTTTCTCGAGAAAGAACATGTCTATCCAACTACGTCTTTCTTTATTTAATTGACGAATAAATAGAGACCACCAGTATAGATGTTAAGAATAAAGTGCGTTCATGTCCTTCATGCTGCAGGTGCTTTCCTTCGTAATATTAATGTTGTTGTTGCTGTTGTTTTTTCTTGCTTGAATTAATGAAAATCGCACATAACGGATTTTTATCTACCTCTTACCTAGAGGATTTGGTTCGATTTCCGGTTAGTTGAAAGATTTTACTGCGTTATTTTCTCTTTTCTATTACTACCAGTTTAACGTTGCTCTAACACAGATAGGTGTCCGCGACGGCACTGGGAAGGGAGCGGCCTTAATTAAGGTAGAGCTTGGTGTGAAAATGTGAAAATAGAGAAAGCTATCTTTATCACTGCTCTGCTGATAGTGAAATTCGAATCTACCATTCTTAAACTGCATGCCCGTACCACACAGATACCGGTTCGGTGACTAATACTAGTTTGAAGTTTGGCGATGGGACATTTATCAGAATGGTGAGTACAACAAAGGATATGTCTGATATGAGAAATGAAAAAGGCCGAAAGAGTCGTCATGATGTTAGCTGATGTGAGTGGGTAGCAGTCCCCCTTGGTGGACTTAATCCACTGAAAATGAAAACCTACAACCTGTTTTCCAGTCATTGACCGGGTCAGGGATGTAATGAATGAAGCAGATATAGGCTGTTGGTACGATGGGGTCGCCACTCCCAAAGTGATTTATTAATGAATGATAGATGGCATGAAATGAGAATGGAGGGTGTTGCTGGAATGAAAGATGACAGGGAAAACCGGAGTACCCGGAGAAAAACCTGTCTCGCCTCCGCTTTGTCCACCACAAATCTCACATGGAGTGACCGGGATTTGAACCACGGTATCCAGCGGTGAGAGGCCGACGCGCTGCCGTCTGAGCCACGGAGGCTTACTTAATCCACTATGGAATGGATATAATAATGAAAATGAAAACCTACAACTTGTTTTCCAGTCAATGACCGGGTCAGGGATGCGATGAATGAAGCCACCAACTTGCGGCGATGATATGAATTATGCCGGTTGCCGAAGCCTGCCGCACTCCTCTGGGGCAATGATTAATGACTGACAGATGAAATGAAATGACAGTGGAGAGTTTTGCTGGAATGAAAGATGACAGGGAAAACCGGAGTACCCGGAGAGAAACTTGTCCCACCTCCGCTTTGTCCAGCACAAATCTCACATGGAGTGACCGGGATTTGAACCACGGTATCCAGCGGTGAGAGGCCAGCGCGCTGCCGCTTGAGCCACGGAGGCTCCATAATAATAATAATAATAATAATAATAATAATAATAATAATAATAATAATAATAATAATAATAATAATGCCCGACTCCTTGGCTGAATGGTCAGCGTTGAGGTCTTCGATTCAGAGGGTCCCGGGTTCGATTCCCGACAGAGTAGGGGATTTAAATCGCGGGTGATTTATCCTTCTGTCTCGGGGACTGGGTGTTTGTGTTTGTTCCAATACTCTACTCTTCCTATTCAGACAGAACACTGCACTACCAACAAACACAGAAATACGCAATAATGATTATATCCCTCCACATAGGGCTGGCGTCAGCAAGGGCATCCGGTCTTAAAACAGGGCCAAATCCACATGTGCTACACATTTCACACTCGCGGCCCCACAGATGTGGGGAAAACGGTATAATAATAATAATAATAATAATAATAATAATAATAATAATAATAATAATAATAATAATAATCCACCACCCAGAAGACCAAGATGGACAAGTTAAGAAATGAGGAGGTGAGGAAAGAAGCCGGAATAAAGACATCCCTATTAGACAAAATCGGCACATCCAGACTACGGTGGTACGGGCATGTGATGAGGATGGAGCCTACAAGAACAGCCAGAATAAATTTGGGCAGACAGGTGGAGGGGTAAAGAACTTCAGAAAGACCTAAAACCCGATGGATGGACATGATCAAGGTTGATCTAGTTCCCAGAGGATGGACAGTGGATGATGTTCTCCATGAAAAATTGTATATGGAGAGGAAGAAATAGAAGAGGCTCATTGACAGTACCCGGGAAACTGGAACTGTACAGTGATGATGATGATGATGATGATGATGATGATGATTAATTGTGCCAGGGGTACACCTTCCCCGGCTATTTAAACTGCATGCCTTCCCTACGGCCACTTATGCCAACGGACTAGAACTTTTAATCTCCCAAAAACGTCATCACTGGTGGGATGGCTCTGTCATCCACAGTATATTTAATAATGCTCCCTGCTGCACTAAAAACAAACTACTGAATATAGTAATATTTATTTTTGTAGTAGGCAACCTTTTTCTGAGTACTGCTATTTTTTTATGTACCGAAGTTGTCAACACTTCGGCTGCTCCCTGAGGATTTGATCACGCAATTCAACCAAATTGCGGGGATGTCGATGCCGGCGTTTTACCCGCTGTTCCAACATGTCTCGCAGATTTTCAATGGGATTCAAGTCAGGTGATTTTGTAGGCCAATTGAGGTGTTCATAAACCCAGTCACACATGCGTCTAGCCCGATGAACTTTGCTGTTGGGGTATCGATTGCATACTCATCTTGCAGATGTTGACTGAATGGCAACACCTGATCATCCAGAATGTTTAGATAAGCACGCTGGTTCATGTTAATAGCCACCTCAGTGAGCAGGCCCAATCCATGATACGAAAAAGACCCAAGACATCATAGACCGACCTTCGGCTTGAACCTGACCTTGCACATATTCAGGACGAAATGCTTCATTTGACCTTCGGTGCACTCGACGACGTGCGTCATTGGATTACAGACAAAAACGTGATTCGTCAGACCACATTGCGTTCTGCCAGTCGGCTACTGCCCACGTTCGATGAATTCTAGCCCATTGAAGACGCGCAGCCTATGTGAGCAGTGGCCTCTTGCAAGGTGACCGACACCAAATGTTCAATGCATGCAGTTCCCGTCGCAATGTTCCCTCGCTAACAAGTTGGTATGGACCTTCATTCAGTGATTGCAGCAAATCCTGTCAGGTTTGGAAGCGATTTTGATTCACAAGCCGTGAAATGCGTCTCCGGTCCCTTTCAGACAGGATCTTTCTCCGACCACAATTCTGACGTCATATTTCATGGCGACATTGAACAGTCCACTGCGGAACACCTACAAATCCAGCAACTTCACGCACCGTATGGCCATGGGCACGGCCTAACACGATTGCCCCTTTTTGCCTCTCTGTCACATCTTTACATCTACCCATGTTAACGTACACTGTTCGCTTGAAACATCAGTGTCTCACTGATGGCTACTGCCTTATGCTTACGTAGCGGCAGCGCGTGTGCGGTTTCACACGGGACTCGTTCGCTGCGCCATCTGTACAGGCTTAAATCTCCATCTGTGCGTGCGCACTAGGGTGACTAATATTTTGCCCGGTGAACTTGTTTTAAGGTGTTCAAATATTTGTACCTCTTGTCGGTAGATTTACCGGCACGCAAGTATCCTGTGGCACCTCAGCGTATACGAAAACCGTGGAAGTAGTGTGTGGGACATAATGAAATCATTAATATTATTATTATTACTATTATTATTATTATTATTATTATTATTATTATTATTATTATTATTATTATTATTATTTCATACTGTGAATGTGTTCTAGATCTCTAGAACTAGGAATGGCTTCTATGTGGTATATCTTATTAACAACAGTCATCGCTGTAATCAGGCCACTTAAAGAATACCAAAGAAAAAGGGAACCAATTTCTACTCTGTGGTATTTTTTATAGTACAGGCTTACTGAAGTTCTGGCTCTGTCGATGGCCGCTCTGCTTGATTCTTTTTCCTCTACTTAACGTGCCGTCAATGAGCTGTATCGCTTGTAACCGAACTGTAACTGAAAGATGCCTGATTAACTAGCATATAATCTACGTAGCTTGAAATATCCTTCATCTTCTCTCCGAAACAGACAGTCACGCCCAAAATCATTACTGAATAAAACTGAAGAATCAAGTCTAGACTTACATGGTCGACTATAAAGATTTGAAGTAGGCTTACGCTCTCTTAAGAGAAAATGTTCAAATAAGTGATTGTTTGATTTTCAAAATAATTTTTTCGAACTGTTAAGTTATACTAGAACAACTACTGCTACTAATAGCATTTATTATTATTATTATTATTATTATTATTATTATTATTATTATTATTATTATTATTATTATTATTATTATTATTATTATTCGAAAAGAAGGAAAGGTAGGTACTAAAAAATCTCGGTACAAAAAATGAATGAAGGGGAATGGACACTAAAAAATATTATTTGAAAAATAGAAAGTTTTCTGCCAGTATCAGAAAAAGGACATTTGGTTCGGATGAATCCAGAGAGGCCAATGAAGAGAATATTTGATCATTTTGATAAAAATCCCGAAACAAAAATCTGATGGTTCATCGAAGTTAAATGGGATATGGCCGAGATGGATATCTCAAAAAAACGATATATTAGATAGAGCCATTTTAAAAAAGTTTGGAGGGTTCCAGGAGAAAGAGAAGAAGCGAGGGAAATCTGCAGTATCTGTACAAAGGAAAGGAGGAGTGAACAGAGTGAAATAATGCAGAAAAATTGGAAAGACTACCTCTATCGGATTTTAACGCACAATCTTGGGAACCGAAAGCTGGCATTCTGCCACTGATCAAAGGAGGGAAAACGTAAAGTTATAACCCAGATTGATGCAGTTACTAAATGACTGCATTGTTGTTTACGCAGGCATTATTGTTACTCTTTTTTTACAAGTTGCCTTACGTCACACCGACACAGATAGGTCTAATGGCGACGATGACATAGGAGAAGGCTAGGAGTGGGAAGGAAGTGGCCATGGCCTTAATTAAGATACAGCCCCAGCATTTGCCTGGTGTGGAAATGGGAAACCACAGAAAACCATATTCAGGGCTGCCGACATTGGGATTCGAACCCACTATCTCCCGGACGTAAGCTCACAGCTACGCGCCCCTAACCGCACGGCCAACTCGCTCGGTGCAGGCACTAAAATTAACATACAAGGTGTTACTCACACACCATACTCGTTGACAAGCGGCACACCAAGGGACCCAAGTACGCGTCACCTACCGAATTCCGAAGAATGCATTGTTGCCACTTTTCCTTATGCACTCGAGTGGTCGTACGATTGTCGACCAACAATCTAAACGGAACACAATTGTTTCCTCGTCCTTATTTGTTCAAGATAAAAATCTATTTCATTTCACTGTTGCACAAGCAAAATGAAGAAATTCAAGCAGTAGTTTTGCGAACATCGCTATGAACTCTGTCCTGTAAGGGCCGTTTTCATAGTTCAAGCTTAAACCGCCGCTTTAATGAGCCAAGGATGCCTCTTAAGCGAAACTTTTGCTTTGGCTTAAATGCGAGTTTTCCAATAGCGCTTCCGTATTCGGAAGCTTCATTTGAATGTGCGTTCTGCGCAGAACATCTCCGTATAAGTGTAAAATTGGCAATGCATGCGCATGCGCAGTGATTTTTTTTTTTGCTAGGGGCTTTACGTCGCAGCGACACAGATAGGTCTTATGACGACGATCGGATAGGAAAGGCTTAGGAGTTGGAATGAAGCGGCCGTGGCCTTAATTAAGGTACAGCCCCAGCATTTGCCTGGTGTGAAAATGGGAAACCACGGAAAACCATCTTCAGGGCTGCCGATAGTGGGATTCGAACCTACTATCTCCCAGATGCAAGCTCACAGCCGCGCGCCTCTACGCGCACGGCCAACTCGCCCGGTGCGCACTGATTTAATCGTTGTCGTTGGTGTATATCCATGCTGTTATTTGAGAAGGTTTACAGGTTTACAAGTTACAGAATTCCCAACTTTGGCTTATCCCACGCCGAATAGCCGTCACCATGTTGGTGTACCACCAGCAGGGATACTGTACTCTAATACAAGAAGTCCTCATAATACCCACAATGCGCCTGAATGCACACCTTAGCATGCCGCCTCATTGATTTATCGGACACGTTCAAACACTCCAGACATTGCACGTATTCCATAGCAATCTTGTTCCACATGCTGGCAAAGTACTGCAATGTCCGTATCACCATGCCTGAGAACAAACTTAGACCTGAATACGAACTCTTCCTTCAGCCCCACCCAGTTTTGGCTAATAACTAAAACAGGCTTAGCTGGTAAACGATCTACCGCAGGGCATATGTTCACAGGGGCTATTCATGTTGTTTTGGGGTGTACTAAACATCCCCGCTTACTTCCCACGTGCTTGGGAACACCCTATATATTGACTGAGAAATCACCTTCAGCAACAAGAACTACATATTTCTGCGAGTAATTCCTTTCAAAAATTAGCAACACAATTTATTCTACTAAGGCAAATCTTTTTATGCTTATTTAAGTTGCTGAAGAGCCATTCAAAATGACAGCTGGTATGAACATTCGCCGTATTGTCCCCACGAGAATTCATAGACTACTGTATAGAAGAGAACTTCATTCGAGCTCAGGGTGATTCAAAAGTGAGTTTTAAGGGATGGTAAAATGATTATATTTCAAGGGAGTATCCATGTCCGAAAATGCATGGTTTGGGTGCCGTGGGGCGTTGATATCTGACAACACTTCGGATATGGTGATGGCTGTGTATTCCATCTTTTGTGAAGAAACCTCCACCAGTCCAACAAGAGCATCACAACGTACATTAAATTACAAAGGGGGTTCGAATTGTCGACCTCCAACTTGATTACAGAGCCTTCATCGGCGGTGCAGAGATTGGAGAACACGGTCAAAAACGTGTGATTGTATATTTCAGTCATTGAGTGGATTCGTGTGATAAGGTCCTCCTTTGATGAAACACGAGTCTCGTACAACTTAAACTGTGTAAGAATCCAAACTAAAACGTATTTGAGCGTCAATCGCTACCACAGATGCAGGATCTGTAAACAAGTTGGAGGTCAACAATTCGAACCCCTGTTTTAAATTAATACACTATGTGATGTTCTTGTTGGGTTGATGGAGGTTTTATCACAAAATATGAAAAACACGCCCACCGCCGTTTCAAGTGTTGTCAAATTTTGACGCCCCACAACACCCAAACCATGCGTTTACGCACATCGGTCCTCTCTAGAAATATGAACACTTTGGCATCCCAAACAACATACAAAACATTGTTGGTTCGCCTAGACTCTGTGACATCAGTCGCTTTTAAATGTCTCTCTCTACGACTGTTTTGTGTGTGTGCATATGTAATGCATATCATTCAGTGTAGAGCCTACGACACGAAGCGATAGGCCAAAAATAATGTTTAACCATAGCTGCAGATACCGTGCAGATACAATGAATATGGAAAACTACATTTTGTTTAAGATATTGTATTAACTAATGTTTGGGCCAGGAGCTACCTGGCTGAGGTGGGCAGTTCACCTGGAAGGACGTGGGTTCGATTCCCCATCAGGAGATCAAAATATTTAGAAGCGAGATTTCCACTTCTGGAGGATTGTGTCCCATTTGCGATCACAACAAAATTTGTCACATTTGCGATCTCTCCCATTACAGTGGTAAAAAAAGGAATGTGAAGAAAGACCAGTTCGTGTCCCATTTGCGATCACTGTACAATTATCAGCAGCCTATCAGGGTTTTCCAACGTCCAAGCAGCAGGGGGACTGCTAATCAGGGAGTACTCCACACAACCGCGTGATAAGGATTCTCCCAACCTCTCCCCTTTCTCTTGAACGTTTTTTGAAGAAATATTAGTCTATAGTTTTTAAAATACTGCAATTATTCCAGCTGTAGACATCCATCGTTAATGTACTGTAGCTTTTGTTGTTATCTGCGTGCTTACTTACGGCATGCAGGTCATTGAGGTGAAGAGAGGCAAGCCTTATGCTTTATGTAATGCATACTCGTACAGAAATTTACGGAAAAGTCAGCGATGTTTGGTTACACGGGTATTTTTTTACCGCTGGCTTTACGTCGCACCGACACAGATAGGCCTTATGACAACAATGGGATAGGAAAGGGCTAGGAATGGGAAGGAAACGGCCGTGACCTTAATTAAGGTACGGCCCCAGCATTTGCTTGTTGTGACGATAGGTGACCACGGAAAACCATCTTTAGGGCTGCCGACAAGGGGTTCGAACCCACTATTTCCCGAGTGCAATCTCATCTTTTCGCGCTATCACTATAGAATTATCATTTCTTCAACTTATTTTAATCTAAACATTTTCTTAAAATTAAGTTCTGGAATCTTGTACATCTAATCTGAGCGTACAGATAAAAATTATCATTTTATGTATATAGGTGAAAGTAGACTAAGTGACCGCGCGTTTTAACGCGCAACGGCTATGGAAGCAAGCCCTGCATTGGGAAACGCGCGGGTTCTACCCCTTCGTCGGCTGTTCTCAGAAGGTTGTCTGTGGTTTAATATTTTCATTTCCAGTCAAATGCCAGGACATTTCCTATCTATACGCCAGAGCTGAGTCTTTCCACTCCCTCACCCAGTTTTATTCACCATAACACATTTCATCTTCATTAGCTTCTCAACTGAGGTTGGTGTCAGGAAGGGCATTTGGCCGTAGAACCATGCCGTTTAAATTAATCTCAACTCATCCCTGACTCGGTATCAAGAAACGAGACTGAGGGGTAGACATACATACATATAGATGAAAGTAGGCTAATTATATTTTGAACAGCGGCTTACTTAACGTGTCAGTATGAATATTTGAACAGGTTGAGCATTATTTAAGCAGGAATTTAATAGTGTCCCCTACTGCATAAGAAAGTGTAGATTAACTGCTAAGTTTGATATGAGCTACAATTGCTTCAAAAAAAGGTAGCACTGTCGAAGAAGCAAAGTGTTACGGCAAAATCGTTTGTTTTGAATTTGGAAAGTGTAAAATTCAACGGTTTTAATACGCCTATCTTTTGGCCTACTTCTTAAAACTCATTTAACCGCCTTTACACCCACATGAAATGAAATGGCGTATGGCTTTTAGTGCCGGGAGTGTCCAAGGACAAGTTCGGCTCGCCAGATGCAGGTCTTTTGATTGACGTCCGTAGGCGACCTGCACGTCGTGATGAGGATGAAATGATGATGAAGACGACACATACACCCAGCCTCATTGTCAGCGAAGTTAACCAATGATGGTTTAAATTCCCGACCGCACCGGGAATCGAACCCAGGACCCTTGTGACCATAGGCCAGCACGCTAACCATTTAGCCATGCAGCCGAACTTTACACCCACAACCATCCGGTAACTCTAAATAAAAGGTACATTTGAGTCCTGTTTATTCTCTGTTAGTCCCGATATTAACGCATCAGTCTCAAACGGTAAATATACGTTGTTTTTCTTGCTATTTGCTTTACATCGCACCGACACAGATAGGTCTTATGGCGACGATGGAAAGGCCTAGGAATGGAAAGGAAGCGGCCGTGGCCTTCACTAAGGTACAGCCCCAGCATTTGCCTGGTGTGAAAATAGGAAACCACGGAAAATCATCTTCAGAGCAGCCAACAGTGGAGTTCGAACCCACTATCTCCAGGATGCAAGCTCACAGCTGCCTGCCCCTAACCGCACGGCCAAATCGCCCGGTGTAAATATAAGTAATTTAATGAGTTTCAACATGCGATTCGTAAGAATCCTATTACGTAGTTTCGCCAGTTACTTGAGGGTTGTCTTCCTGTACCAGTCCTTCAGTAGGGAATTCCCCCACAGCAACCTGTTTGTGTGTCACTGATAAGAGTGATCGCAAATGGGACTGATCGCAAATGGGACGACACCTTCTAGAGAGACACGCACAGCTTACACCAAAAATGAGCACTGGGTTAATTCCTGGGGGAAGGGCAGTCGGGCATCCCGCCTAGTGTCGAGGTCACGAATAATGGGAGATTTTACCTTCCACTCCTCCAAGGACCTTAATATTCTGTACGGAGATGGCTTTGCTTTCTTATATGTTTGGCGCAGGAATCACTTAATGTGTACTTTTGGGGCTGAGTTAGCTCATGTTCTTGGGACATGAAACTGAGTTGAGTTGCATGCCAGAGCCTCCGTAGGTGTGAAGCATAGACGTTGCCCGTAGAAAGTCCTTCAGAGTTACCAAATCATAGATGCACAAGCATGAACAATTATAAAATAGCTCACCAAAGCATTCCTTGAACGAGACATGCATCAAGATGTTTCTTCAGTACATTCCTACCGGGCGAGTTGGCCGTGCGATTAGAGGCGCGCGGCTGTGAGCTTGCATCCGGGAGATAGCGGGTTCGAATCCCACTGTCGGCGGCCCTAAAGATGGTTTTCCGTGGTTTCCCATTTTCACACCAAGCAAATGCTGGGGCTGTACCTTAATTAGGGCCACGGCCGCTTCCTTCCAACTCCTAGGCCTTTCCTAACCCATCGTCGCCATAAGACCTATCTGTGTCAGTGCGACGTAAAGACGCTAGCAAAGAAAAGGACATTCCTATGCATGTTTCGTATTGTCTAGGCAACTGCTGAGGCATAATCGGCAATTTCGACTGTTTACACCAGTTATGTGCTAACCAGTACGGGCACGGAAATGCTTCCAGATGGACTACACTGCTTTCAAAAATGTTAATCATATTTTAGGTGCTATTATATTCAATTAATTTCACTTACACGAATGCCTTATTACAGGAATGGAAAGCCCAGAGGCCGCATACTTCCCAGAACACGGCTATATGTGGTTACCGCCCGAGGGTGCAGTAAAGTGCAGGTGGAGTTTCAATCTACCGCCGAGTTCTTTTGAAAGATATATAAAAAAGAAGTTAGAACGAGGACATGAGCTAACAAGTAGACTGCAAACACTGACCATGCAAAGTTGCAAATAATAGGCAATGGTTGACTACGTCACTTCACCAACCTTGGACGGGTCCAAGGACAGATTAGCGTCTACTCAAGGCCGCGATCCGGCCCCCTGCTGAAATATGCTCATATTTGTGTACTAAGAGGTTACTGTATCAATATTTATTGGCAGGTTGACTGACTGACTGACTGACTGGCAGATTAAGCTGCTACGGTATACTATACTGTACTTCTTAGCGCTGCAGCTCTTGTGGAACCATGACTTCTACGACAATGCTAGCTCAATATACACTATTTTTCAAGTCTTCCTACAGAAGGGATATCTTAGATGCATAAGCCCACGGTATGAATCTTGATGAGTGAATGGTGGTGTATGGATGTGTGTATAATTTAGTTAATTTTTCTTTAAATTAATTTAAACTTATTGATCATTAAATTTCATTTAGTAGTTTGACAAATGACATGTTCATATTGGTATAATTATGATGTTGCAGTTATTTTGAATTTATGATACAAATTAGTTTCTTTTAAAATATTTAATATTATCTACGGTTTTTCTGTACAATGGCGTGGTTAAGTGTAAGAGAGGACCATGAGTCCTAACTTCGCCACTATTAAAGACAAATAAATAAATAAATAAATAAATAAATAAATAAATAAATAAATAAATAAATAAATAAATAATCTTTGGAACGTTTCCATCACCTGCTGACTTCCCTCCTTCTTACATCGTTATACTCTTACATTGTGTTCACATAAATTTTCCATTGTAATTCTTTCAATCTTCTGCCAGTTAAATTGTCTCCCTAGTTTTTTCAGAAATCTATTGTCTGTCAATTTGTCTACATGTATTTTATTCCAGACACAACATCAGTATGATCATAAAATTCCGTCAGTTCTCTGTGTATCTGTATCGTTACTCCTTTCTTTCATTCACCATACACGAAGTCGTTTTCAGTACTTCACTTTTCCACCTCTGAAGACGGTGTCCAAGGTGCAGGCACGTGTCTATATTTCTGAACCGTAATTTACCAGTAACATTTCTACTAATCGGTAAACCGTTAGCTTCAAAACTTCTACAGAGTCTGCTTGATTTGAGCATGTTCAGCAGGGTAATTCACGGCCTGCTGTAAATAAAAAACTAAATCCCTCCATACAGTACGGCTTTTTGACTGAACGGTCAGCGTAGTGGCCTTCGGTTGAGAGGGTCCGTGGTTCGATTCCCAGCTGGTCGTGTCTGATTAATTCCTCTAGATCAAAGTCTGGATGGTAGTGTTCGTCTTTAAACACGTCCTCATTTACACACAACACATCACATAACAATACCAATCACCACAGCAATATGAAATAGTGAAAACATCCCTCCACATAGGGCTAGAATCATGAAATGCATCTGGTCGTAAAATTGAGCTTAATCCATTTGTAGTGCTGACTCCAAGTATTTGGGAAAAAGTGTAGGAGTAGGAAGAATAAGAAGTCTCCGCACAGCCATGAAGGCCTATGGGGCGGTGGAAGGTGAATGCTTTAATTAGTCGCAATTTTAGCATTAGTGGTATCTATTTTATTTTCAACTATTTTATTTCATTTCAATATAGGCACCTGAACCACGGCTCTTCTTGGTGCAATACAAATAAATTACAATGGCAGCTATATTCACAATGTAATTACAAAATAAAATACAGTAAATATATAGTTTAATATGATGTAATAGATAAGATAGAACAAAGCTTCCTAAACATAATTACCATACTACTTTAAGTATTTAGTTACATTACTCTTGAAGATAGATAAAGTTGGTAACATTTTTATATTTTTGGGAAGTGAGTTATACATAGTTATAGAAAAATGCCAAAGAGAATTTTAACCATAACTAGTAGAATGAATCTTATTGTAGTGTTGGAGCGGACTAATTTGTTTTGAATTTTATAGATCATAATTATAGAAGCCTTTATGCGTAGGTTTGGAAGTGATAATATATTACAATGTTGATACAGATCTTTAGTCGGTGTGAGAATGGGCAGTTTGAAAATTATTTTTTAGTGCTCTCTTCCTAAGGACCTCTACCTTTCCAAATAATTCTTTATTACAGCATGTCCAGACATGTATCATTAAGAGATGTGGCTTTCAATAAGAGCATAGTAAATACCCCTCAACAACCCACGAGAAAACTTATATCGCAATCTACTGAGGATACCAAACACAGGGATAATTTTATTACAAATAGTCTCCACGTGATTACTCCACGACAGATTTTCATCTATAATCAATCCTAAGAATTTAGTACTGTGCACTTTCATTACTCTATGATTGAAGAAAAGCAGATTTTTATCCAAATTTAATACATATAAAGTTTTGTGAAAATGTATGTAGTTTTTTTTTTCTTAGTTTTATAGTTAATCGGTTGGAATGAAGCCATGTTTCAAGTAATAGAATATCCTGCTGCATATTTTGTTCAAGTTCATGATTGCTAGAGCCTGTATAAAAATTATTAGATATAGCGTGGTTACCTCGACACGCGGTCGTCTTTGTCTTTAAACTTGACAATTCTGTGACCGCGCGCGCACGTTAACGCGCTGCGGCTATGGAGCCGAGCTCTGCATTCGGAACGTGAGTGGGTTCGAACTGTACCGCCGCCTGCCCTGCGAATGGTCTTCTATGATTTCCTATTTCCACTTCCAGGCAAATGCCGGAACAGTTCCCATTCATAAACCACAGCCGATTCCTTCCACTTTCTAACGCAACTTCATTCATCATCATTTCACCTTCATTAGCTCCTCAACAGAGGAAGGGCATCCGGCCGTAAAAATATGCCGTATAAATTCATCTTGTCCTCGACCCCGTATCAGGAAACGGGATTAGGTGGTGTGCATCCTATCCCATGAGCGACACTCCTGAATGGTCAGCGTAGTGGTCTTCGGTTGAGAGGCTCCCTGGTTCGATTCCCAGCTGGTTGTGTCTGATTAATTAACCTAGCTCAAATTCTGGACGGTTGTGTTCGTCTTTAAACACATCCTCATTTACACACAACACACCACACCGAGTCGGTGTGATGTAAAACGCATAGCAAAAAAAAAAAAGCAGTAGTGCGTACTGTGCTGTATGACTGGCTTACTTCTTCATCTTAATCTGTTTACCCTCCAGGTTGATCTTCCCTCGGACTCAGAGAGGGATCCCTCCTCTAACACCTCAAGGGCAGTGTCCTGGAGCGTGAGACATTGGGTCGGGGGATACAACTGGGGAGAATGACTAGTATCTCATCCAGGCGGCCTCACCTGCTATGCTGAACAGGGGCCTTGTGGGGGGATGGGAAGAATGCAAGGGATAGACAATGAAGAGCGAAGGAAGCGGCTGTGGCCTTAAGTTAGGTACCATCCCGGCTTTGCCTGGAGGAGAAGTAAGAAACCACGGAAAACCACTTCCAGGATGGTTAAGGTGGGAATCGAACCCACCTCTACTCAATTGACCTCCCGAGTCTGAGTAGACCCCGTTCCAGCCCCCGTACCACTTTTCGAATTTCGTGGCAGAGCCGGGAATCGAACCCGGGCCTCCGGGGGTGGCAGCTAATCACACTAACCACTACACCACAGAGGCGGACGACTGGCTTACTACAAAACTAAATCTAGCTGGGAGGGTCTCAACACAGCCGGTGAATGTTAGCTATTATGTTCACAAACACAGCGCCAGTTCATCATGCAAAGAGAAGCTAGCAATACTTTTGAAGGATGAACAAAAGGTTACCAAGCCAAAATGGGATAACATGAGCTCACTTCATTCTGTACACCAATTAAAATAGAACATATAAGGACGGTTTGTTATGCATGAGTACCTGGGTTGTTTCTGTTAATTGGATGACTCACCATTGCACTCTATAATCAGATATCATCTAAGTGTGGGCCAAACTAACTATAATACAGTAATACCAGTTTAGGCTCCAACCAAATGTAACGCATGAAGTCCATGTGTCTTCTTAATTGCCAATAGTACTAACAACACAATGTCATCATCATCATCATCATCATCTGTTTACCCTCCAGGTTCGGCTTTTCCCTCGGACTCAGCGAGGGATCCCACCTCTACCGCCTCAAGGGCAGTGTCCTGGAGCTTCAGACTCTTGGTCGAGGGATACAACTGGGGAGAATGACCAGTACCTCGCCCAGGCGGCCTCACCTGCTAACTAACAACACAATGTTCTTTTCTCAATTTGACTGTACTGCGAAACCTGCTGTAACGACGTGACTGGGGCAGTCATTTACCATCATGCTGAAAATGAAGACCTACAACCTGTTATCCAGTCAGTGACCGGGTCAGGGATGGAATGAATGAAGCCCTTATCTTGGGGCGAGGATAGGAATTGTGCCGGCTGCCGAATCCTGTCGCACTCCTCTGGGGAAACGATTAATGACTGACAGATGAAATGAAATTATATTGGAGAGTGTTGCTGGACTGAAATATGACAGGAAAAACCGGAGTACCCGGAGAAAAACCTGTTCCGCCTCCGCTTTGGTCAGCACAAATCTCACATGAACCACGGAACCCAGTGGTGAGAGGCCGACACGCTGCCGCCTGAGCCACGGAGGCTGTTGAGTCACCTTCATGCTGTAAATGTAAATTCGTGTCCTCGCCCAGACCGCTTTTCGGGCTCACTCCCAACGGAGATGAGCTGCACGTATCTATTTTAACCACATACCAACCCTCCTGCAATACTGCATTTCTTGCAGTACCGAATATTTTTTGCTATTTGCTTTACGTCGCATCGACACAGATAGGTCTTACGGCGACGATGGGATATGAAAGGCCAAGGAATGGAAAGGAAGCGGCCGTGGCCTTTATTAAGATACATCCCCGGGCATTTGCCTGGTGTGAAAATGGGAAACCACGAAAAACCATCTTCAGGGCTGCCGACAGTGGGGTTTGAACCCACTATCTCCCGATTATTGTATACTGGCCGCACTTAAGCGACTGCAGCTATCGAGCTTGGTGTACAGAATATCGAGCCCGGGCCTCCAATGACGGCAGCTAACCGTTACACTACGGAGGTGAACACAGAATAGTAAGGTCGGGA
The DNA here is from genome assembly GCF_040414725.1 of Anabrus simplex. NCBI lineage: Eukaryota > Metazoa > Arthropoda > Insecta > Orthoptera > Tettigoniidae > Anabrus > Anabrus simplex. The sequence goes on along the minus strand of NC_090266.1, from coordinate 743,267,896 downwards.
CCAAGGCACGGCAAGACACATGAAATACGAACAATTAATACTACAATAATAATAATAATAATAATAATAATAATAATAATAATAATAATAATAATAATAATAATAAATAGCTTCAGCTATCGTGTGCAGGCATATTCACTTGACGCCGTCTGGCTGCCTGCACGTCAATTTCGACATTCCGTTTTACTGTAGGCCTACTAGACGGCAGAGTAAACCAGATGGGCGTCTATGGCTGAGTTTTAATTAATTTTATGCTCGACGATGCCGAAATATAAATGTTATATGCCAAAAAACTGAATCTTAATGAGGCTCATTATAGTTTAAGCTTCATTATGATACAGGTTCTCTATCAATGTCTAACTCGTTTGCTGAATGGTAGCGTACTGGCCTTCGGTTCAGAGGGTCCCGGGCTCGATTCCCCGCCGGGTCGGGGATTTTAATCGCTTTGATTAATTCTTCTGGCTCGGAGACTGGGTGTATGTGTCCGTCCCAACACTCTCCTCGTCATATTCGGACAACATATTACACTACCAACCACTACAGAAACACGCAATTGTGCTGACATCCCTCCATATAGGGTTGGCGTCAGAAGGGCATCCGGCCACATCCACATATGCGACGCAGTTCCCACCCGCGACCAAACAGGTGTGGGAAAAAGCGGTAGGAAAAAACTCGATCAGAGTTCAGATTTTCATTATGATACACGATACAGGTTCTCCACCATTCAGAGTTCAGATTTTCATTATGATACACCTGCGCTCAACACACTAGCTTCGCACTTCTTTCCAAAATCAAACATGTTGGACACACACATTAACATCAATGCACCTTCTACTTCCAATTTTCCACAACCACACGGCACATTCCCGCAAATTCACTTCACCAACTGTACAATAAACAATTTGTATTTGAAATAAAGCTAGGTTATGATAACCTTCTATCAAAGCTTTGAAAACATATGACATTGTCAAGGTCTCTGATCCACTCACGGAAAATCAATAACCCAGCGCATGCGCTCTACGCTCTGTTCGGTAAAATCAACTGTCAAGCGACATCTGGACAGAAATTTATGAATATTTAAAAATAGAGTTATAATTATCGTCGAGCATAAACAGTCGTATACAATTCGCCTATAACGGTAATTTTTTTTCTAGTTGCTTTACGTCGCACCGACGCAGATAGGTCTTAAGGCGACGATGGGACAGGAAAGGGCTAGGAGTGGGAAGGAGCGGGAAGGAAGCGGCCGTGGCCTTAATTAAGGTACAGCCCCAGCATTTGCCTGGTGTGAAAATGGGAAACCACGGAAAACCATTTTCAGGGCTGTCGACAGTGGGATTCGAACCTACTATCTCCCGAATACTGGATACTGGCCGCACTTAAGCGACTGCAGCTATCGAGCTCGGTATAACGGTAATTAAGACAGGAGTATGTTTATAAAACGAGCTTGTTGCATAATGCACTATTGTCGGGTTAACACAAAATGCACCAGAGACTTCATACATGCCGACATCGTACGACATGGTCTGTCAAATTGACTTTTTTGCGCCCTTCAAAAATCCGACTACTTCTGCTGGGTTTGAACCCGCTAGCTTGGGATTCGGAGGCCGGCACTCTACCACTGATCCACAGTGCGAGCTAACAATTACTATCAACAACTGTGATAGTTGCTGATCTATCCTAATGAGCCGCCTGTTGCTGTTTCCTGAGGGTTTTTCTTTTACGTCGCACCGACACAGGCAGATCTTACGGCGACGATGGGACAGGACAGGCTACAAATGGGAAAGAAGCGACCGTGGCTTCAATGTTAGGTATAGCCCACCATTTGTCTGGGGCGAAAATGGGAAACCACAGAAAACCACCTTAAGAACTGCCCACAGTGGAGTTCGACCTCACTTTTTCCCAAATGCAAGCTCACAGCTACGCAACCCAAACCACGCAGCCAACTCGGACGGTGGCTGAGAAAGTATAGAGCTGCTGAGGTATGGGTGGTACTGAATATTGACATCCGGAACAATGTTGTGTATGGTGGTACTCATAGGGCCAATCATGGTACAATAGCTCTTCCTTGTCCAGCGAAGAAAGCAATGGCAAACTACCTCACTCCTCATCAGGCCCAGTACGCCTCAAGACGGTTCCGCCACCGGTTTTTGTAGTTTCCCTATAACCGTATAACTTGTATGGTACTATTTGAGGATCCAACCAGCCTCCAGGCTGAATACTTAACAGACAGACATGCTAAGGATGTGGAGGTCAACTGCGAGTTAGAGTAATCAGAATTTCGTTTTAATTTTAGAGTGTCTTTTGTAGCTATCACAACAGAACCAAACAGACACTTCTGTGGCTCATGCAGCCTGTTAAGACGGCTGCTGGCCATTCAGAAAGTGGAATACCATGTGATGAATTTGACGACAAAAGCAGCCATATTGCACAGCACCTCCTTTGGTCTCAGGACACACTAGATTAGGGCTAAGACAATTTCTCTTCTCCCATATCTCAATTGGCCTCCATCTCCTTAGAATAGTTCTACAATTATAGACAGCGAGTTGCTGCGCGGTTCGGGACGTACAGCTGTTAGCCTGCATTGGGAAGATTGCGAGTTCGAAACCCACCTTTGGCAGCCCTGTTGATGGTTTTCCTTTGTTTCCCATTTACATACCAGGCAAGTGCTGGGGCTTTACCTTCATTATGGTTACGGTCGCTTCCTTCCCAGACCTATCCCTTATGTATTCCATCGTCGAAGAAAACTTAGTGGAGTTAGCGCGTCGTTAAACCACTAGGAAAAAATCAACAATTAGGCCCATAATAATTGTTTATAGTATTGATCCGTTTTTATGTGTATTATAATGTCGCGGTCTCCACCTTACCATTTTGTGTTCCATAGCATTACCAGCGATGATGGCAGGCAACTCAGGATGTTCAGTTAACCCCATTGCAGCACTTAGTCCAGTGTTAAAGTCCTTAGATATGCTGGGGTTGTACTTTAAGGCCACGGCCACTTCCTTCTCACTCCTAGCTCGTTCCTATCCCATCGTTGCCGTAAGGCCTATCTGTGTCGGTGCGATGGAAATCGAACGCGGGGCTTCTGGGTAAGAGGTAGGCACGTTACCCCCTATACCATGGGACTGGCCCGACTCGTTGGCTGAATGGTCAGCGTAGGTACTGGCCTTCGGTTCAGAGGGTCCCGGGTTTGATTCCCGACCGGGTCGGGGATTTTAACCTTCATTCGTTAATTCCAATGGCTCGGAGGCTGGGTCTTTGTGCTGTCCCGAACATCCCTGCAACTCACACATCACACATAACACTATCTTCCACCACAATAACACGCAGTTACCTACACATGGCAGATCCCGCCCACCCTCATCGGAGGGTCTGCCTTACAAGGGTTGCACTCGGCTAGAAATAGCCACACGAAATTATTATTATTATTATTATTATTATTATTATTATTATTATTATTATTATTATTATTATTATTATTATTATTATTATTATTATTATAATATAAAACAGCAGCAACATTAACAACAACACAAAGTCCATACGCAGGATGTATGTTACTCTCAACACACCACTTGACTAGCGAGCAATAAGCATAGTATGTGCAGTACTAAGAACAGGGATGAGAAGTACATCCTGTGTAGCTCCTCTACACAATCGTTCCAGAGGTTAAAAAGGTTCATGATCACAGAGCCGATGTCCTTGCTAATAACGATAAATTGCTTTATAGGTTTATGTGCAAGAAGAGGCCACAAGGCCTAATCACGCCATATAAAATCAATTAGACGTACATTCAACTTCTTTCTAGGAATTACCAGCAGAGAGTAGACCACTCACGGCTATGGTCTTCGTGTATACACTTACTATATGGAGCAATTAAGCCGTCGTTTTTTGTGGACGGGTGACACTTAGCTGTTCAGTGTTGGCGTGCTACCCTGTTATCGGGAATCCGATTCCATGTGAGGTTTACTGAGGAGGGGAAGATCCTAACACACCATGCTATTCATGTCAGCACGTAAGAAAGCCCTGCTGTACGCAAAGTTGTCAGTGTAACAACCAGAAATAGACTGAACACACCTGCTTTTCCAGCATTCTGTACAATGCGGAGGGAACTTGGACCTAGTCCGTTATGGCACTGAAGATAGGCTTACCTGCCGTAGCTGAAGATGAAACATCTGGAAGGAGTTCCAGTGTATCACGGTTCTACAGCCCGGGAAATATTAATTCCACAAGCATCAGCAATGCCAGCAAATGTGGGTGAAGTAAGCTAGCAAGCTTGATGTTTTTTGTGACTACTTATAAGGCACAAGCCATGGGACCTATAGTTTAATATTGGATTCGAACCCCCAGAGTACGGTTTTCCGTTTTAAAAACCTCACTTGTATTTCTCGGGATTCGAACTACGGCCAGTTTTAAGTGAGAAGCTACTGACAAAGTCTGTCAACTGTAACGATTGTTGTTGATGAACTTTAGACCCTGGTGAACGATGCGTGAATGGGATATTTTCCACGACATCGCCGAAACATTATTCGATGCCCAGGGAATATGGCAGGTTCTTCAAACCCGAGGCCCATGAACCCTGTTGTATTATAGCACCAGACCCCAACTGTCCTTATAAGTAAAAAACAAAAGTCGTCAGCAGACAGCACTATACAGTGCTGCTTTTATCAACGTACCATTATTCTCATCGATACATAGAAATAATTCTGAATTATATGTATTTTCCAGCTACTAGTTGATTTCTGTATAACTTGTATCGTGCACGTGTGACAAAACCCCTCATCGCAATACAGCACTGACGGACCTTGGTCTACCAAGCCACAGCTGCTCAGCCAGAAGGCTTTCAAATTACTAGCTACGCGTTGTCAGTGCGATGAATCCTCTCGCCCGTTATTCTTGGTCCAGATAAATTCGTGGCCAGAAATCGAACCCGAGGCCCCCGGGTAAGAGGTAGGCACGCTACGCCTATACTGCGGGCCGGTTACGTATGAAAAAAGTGTTAATAATTTATTTAGTGTCGCTGCAATAAATATATCCTGTGAAAATCAGACGTCTACCGTAAATACAATAAGGTGTTCGGGTATTTATGGATAGCAATGTAGAGGGTGGATCATCAAATCGTCTTCGACCTTGCTACAACCCAAGCGGCTATAAACGAGAGCGCTCTAGCTGACACAACCCTGAGCACACGTCTGTACCAAAATCCATCAGAAACAAACCAAACAACCCGTGGCACAACAGCCAATTAGGATCTTGGCCAGCAGATACTGGAGTACCATGTGATCAGCATGATTACATCCTCAGCCGTCTTACTTGCCTTTCTTGGTCGGGTCCATAGCACTTGGTCTCACAGCAGGGCCCTAGACTAGGTTGGGTCAAGCCGTGTTTCAGGAAAACGGCTGCACTAGAGAAACCCGGCTGGAGCAATTCCGATATGGCTGGGTATTAGCGCTGCAGTGCCGAGTCGGTGCTGGTCGAGTACTACTCGCAGGCGGACTTGCTTTTCACTGGCAACCATCCTCTTCACTGGCAACGATCGTGCCAGCAGCGGGCCTCGCTGCGTCACGATATTCAATCAATCAATCAATCAATCAATCAATCAATCAATCAATCAATCAATCACCTGCATTTAGGATTATCACCCATGTGGCAGATTCCCTATCAATTGTTTAACCAGCTTTTTTTTTTGTTTTTTGCTATGGGCTTTACGTCGCACCGACACAGATAGGTCTTATGGCGACGATGGGATAGGAAAGGCCTAGGAGTTGGAAGGAAGCGGCCGTGGCCTTAATTAAGGTACAGCCCCAGCATTTGCCTGGTGTGAAAATGGGAAACCACGGAAAACCATTTTCAGGGCTGCCGATAGTGGGATTCGAACCTACTATCTCCCGGATGGAAGCTCACAGTCGCGCGCCTCTACGCGCACGGCCAACTCGCCCGGTGCAGCATTTATTAAAATGTTTTCAAAGAACTTGGAAATTCATCGAACACGACCCTTGGTAATGTATTCCAGTCTCTTACACCTCGTCCTATAAATGAATATTTGTCCCAATTTGTACTCTTGATATCCAACTTTATCTTATATTATAATCTTTCTTACTTTTAAAAGCTCCGCTCAAGCTTATTCGTCTATTAATGTCATCCCACGCCATCCCTCCACTGACAACTCGAAACATACCACACAGCCCAGCATCTCGTCTCCTTACTCCCAAGTCTTCCCAGCCAAAAGTTTGCAACATTTGCGTAAACCTACTCCTTTGCTGGAAATCACCCCGAACGAATCATGCTGCTTTTCTTTGAATATTTTCCAGTTCTCGTATCAAGTAATCCTAGTGAGGGTCACAAACACTGGAACCATACTCTAATTGGGGTCTGACCATAGACTTATACCCCTTCTCCTTCACATCCTTAGTACAACCTCTAAATACTATCATAACCATGTGAAGAGATCCGTACGCAATGCTAGCACTGGCCTAAAAGCTTCCCTCCCTTTTAATCCACAATTGTCACAAAAATATATTTCTAGGATATACTGTGACCGTATCATCACAATTAATAATTATTTTAAGTTATATGCTTGGGAATGAAGCAGGCAGCAAGCTTTCTTTGTGTGGATGTTGGGAGTAGCATCAGATTGCGCAACAGAACGCCCGTCAGAGCGGCGCCTTACACACCCAGCGGGTGGCTTACAAACCCCGAACTAGGTACACATCATAGAAGAAGCAGCAGAAGAACACTATTTTAGTGACTCCATATTGAAAACAAATGCCAGCGTACAGCGATGCCAAAGCGATCGGGCCAATTGTAATGTATTTTCGGCTTAAATAAGGCTTGGTTAACCAAAATGCATCTGTCAGAGCAGTAGAAAGAATATTGCCTAAATTTTGAAATCAGGAGTTATGGTAGAAGAGATTCTCCAAGGTAAATGCACTTAAAAACAGCTTACGTAACAGGCTTGGCGTACTGACGCTACGGGTGAAGCCAGATGCCTTCGGGAATTCCCCATTTCCCCTCCGATCTTATTAGTTAATTGCTGCAAACCCGCCGATCATTTTCCACTCCGCACGGCATAGCGCACTTGTGAATAACGAATCACACAATCAGGCGTATTGCTGATTTCCACAGGCTGGTTGATCTAGGAGATGTGAAAATAAGGGAGGGGGCGAGGTCCGCCGGCCACCCCTATCCCTGGCTCGCCTATACGTTTTTGCACTTCCCAGGGGACAGGAGCAGTCGTGAAGGAGCTTTCGACGGGAAAAGACGGCCGGTTCGCTATCGAATTTGCCGCTCCTTTGTATATGAAGTGAACAAAGCGGGCGTGAATTTTCAGTGTTTTTCTCTTGTATTTTGGTGATAGACAACGTAAGATTATGATAATGAGATGTACCTGATATATCGGCCGCGAGGTAGACTGTATGTTCATGAAATATGAAGTAGGTTTTGTATAGAAAGTGATTACACGATAGTATGCAGAACTTCTGTCGAAGAACGCTCTTGTAAACTAATAATCAGGAGCTGTAAAAGAGAACAATTGATAGGGATAGAATCATGGTATTCGAAGACCTATTCGAGAAAGGAAAGGTAGACGTCTGACGAAGAACTGTGTAAATCTACGCTAATTTATGAACAAAGCTTAAGGTGAGATTATTGCACTGATTATCAGGCGGAGAAAAGTGTTCCCGAACCAATAAACTAGATAGAAGATAGGGATAAATACAGTTGACTAGCGTCACGACTTTACGTGGCGAAAAATCTGAACCATGCGAATGCTGAGAATGTCAGTCTTAGCTGTAGCTTGAAGTAGACTAGCTGAAATTAGCCATTACCAACATGTAACCGTCGGTGGTTAAGGAACGAGGTAGTGGAAGTGAATGGTGACGTGTGAATAAGAAGTCTGTAAATTTGTGTTAACTACAATATATTTTCAGTGATCCCTGTGCTATTCAAATGGATTCCGCAAGAAACCATATGGAACTTCTAGATCCCAGGACTCCAAGAGCCAGCGCCATGGAATAAGTCAACATGGGTAGGCCCCCGGAACTCCGGATGGGCCCGAAGACATCAAACTGTTGAGTACAAAGTTATGTTTCTACTCCAATGCTAATATTTCCCTTTGTAAATAACAGTAATGTAAGGATAGGGTTATTAATAATATGATTTGATAGGCTAGTTCCGCTTAGAATGGTCGGGAGACCCTTTATTCATTTTGTTTCAGTTAATTAGATACGGGAAGGGAGTGATCCAATGTCAGTGTATAGAATTTGGGACCCCTTTTAGTGGCTATATTTGCATGTTATCATAGTTTTGTTTATTTAGTGCTGAGAAGGAATTGAGGGGGAAAAGGAATAGAAAATCGTGTAGATTAATGTTGTAGATCTCACCTGAGCGATTGCTTAAGTCAAGCAGGGATTAGCAGGTGAGAGAGTCATTAACAAGTGCCCGTATAAAAGAAGGATTGGGAATAGAGTCAGCACTGTAGTCGTAAAAGTAGAATCAGTAGTTTATTGCATGTTAGTGTAAGCTTTGGCTGCAACTGAAGATGTTCGGGAATTGCCGTGCTGAGGTTTGAACGCTTGCCCCCCCACTACACTAGTGTGGTTACGTGTAGAAGCTCTGTTTAGTGTTTGGCGGGATTTTAATAATTTAGATTATTTTTTATGATTATTTTATTATTATTTCTTTTCGTATATGTTTGATCGATGGTTTCATGCCGATCTGTTTAAATGGCAGGTTAGTTTGATGCCACGTACACAATCTCGGCCCAAACGGGAGAGATTAGGAGGCATTGTCCTTCGGTGAAAGGCGAACGAAAGTGTGAACTAGGTTACGAGAAGAAATGAGTGGTTGAATTCCAACTTCTGGCAAAATGAGGGAGTTTTTGATATAATATGGCTGTTTAATGTGAGAAATAATTATTGGTCATAATGATTGTATGAGTTGGTTCGAGCAGGTGGACCCTGCATTAGCTCAATTGAATGATTTTATTGACCCAGTGACTGCCGCTATTGAGCGTGTTAAATAATCTCTCGCCGTGGTGTGAGGGGAGTATACTTGAGTCGTGATTTATTGCCCCGAGAAGGGAGGTCCGTGAGGGACACAGCCAAAAGAACTCGCCTTGCCAAGGAAGTGTTTTCTGTTAAAATGTTGCATTCTACTGTGAGAAATAACGCAGAAATTATATGTAACCAACACACAGTCCATTAGCCTTGATCCGAAGAACAATGTAGAAATTGACGACTGTCCGTGACACGATTAGCTAAGTTAGGGTTTTTATTACAGCGCCCTGGATGGAGACGGCCAGAGTCTCAGGTTCAGACCTCACGTGAGCACAGAAGGGATCGACCGCTCGCTCATACAGCGGGTCACAACGGAATGACTACAGCCCTTGTATTTATTTGTACATGTGTTTGATATGTTTCTTTTTCAGGGTGTGTTCTTGTTTATTGTTAATCAATGTCAATTTGAATTTAGACGTCGTGAGAGTCCATTGATAGTAATCGCAAGTGATAAGTTTGTTTCAAGTCCGTGCTTGATTTCATATGGGAGACTTGAGACCATCTATTTATTTTCCGCGTTTAAGTGATGGATTTTTGATATGGTCGGAGCATTTGGATTAATTATTTCCAATTTTGTTATTTTTATTGATTTCTAGATATTTTCTGCGGTAGAGTTAAGTTAGCCGACCATTTTAACGCGGAATTTTTTTCAGTGTAAATAGATTTTTATTGTGTAATACGGGATTTAGTCCCAAGGAATACTCGCATTGGGAGGGACATGGCTTGCTTTTGTAAATATTGAAGGGTTATTTTATTATGTTGTCATACTCGACAGTTTATGTTTGACCGGTGGATATCACACAAATAAACCAATATAGCACACATCTAAACCAATGCGGCATTTATGTAAACAATGTAGGGCACAGGTAATCCAATGGGATAAAATGTGAAAGTATGGAGAAGTAGTGTCATCCTCTCGGACATTCTTCGTTTCATAGAGAGGAAGGTAACCATTAATGTACCTGTCATAAAGGAAAATTTGGTGTATAAGAGACATTACCAGCGATCGTTGCCATCCCCATAGATTTTCTGTGGAATGTGGAGGCACTGCTGATGTCGATGGTAGCACGGACTTTTCTGCTGCTAATATATATGTTTTGTAATGTCACTTGTATTATAGTTATCCAGGATGTCAATAATTGTTGTAAATATTTCCCCGAGTGATTAGTAAATTGTTTGAAACTATTTCGTGCCTATCTATACCGAAAAACTAGCATCCAAAAACCTCTTCCGTTCATTGTAAGCTTGTAAAATAGTTTAAGTTTTATAGCCTTTACTTGCTGCGGACGGTCTTCGACCCTGAGTAGCCGGTGTTTAGACCTCAGGAACGGGAGAGTAGCATTGACCTTGCTGTACTGCATGGCCGATGACTTCTCATGTGAGTGGATTTATGATACAATCCCAATGAGGGGAAATCGGCACAGGCCGAAAAGGTCCCTTGACTATCGACTTCCGTGGAGCATGGTTCCATGTGTTCGTGGCCCGAAAGGGTTGGTTTGTTGTCACATGGTCCCATGAGTCTCACATGGTCCCATGAGTCATGGGGGACGGTGGGAAAGGTCCCAATACGCAGTTACGACTTTATTGAAAATTTTGCTAGACTACGTTACAATGATAGGTATAATTCAGTACTTTAAACTTCTGCTTACTCACTGTCTTTCATACTGAATACGTAGATGATTGTTCATATACACAAGGCCATCTATCTAATCAGGATGAAGGCCTTTTCGTCTGCCAATTATGTTTCCAGTAGTACTGAAACATCGTTCAGACGACGCACGTGTAGCGGGAATGTATAAAATGATACGTACCACACGGGACAATTTGGAAGTATGTTTTATGATTTTTCCAAAATGTCAAGAGATCAGAACCATCGTGTACCGTTTTCATGTAAACATCGACTTTGTCTTCATCATCGTGTAACTCGTGTTGATATTCGCAAAACTATCTGCACCTAACAAACATGTCTTTCAGCCTCGGGTTCTCCTCCAGAACGTATAATCAAAAGATCTTACGTAAAACGCAGGTCAACTGTAAGTTGGTGTCTCTCTGCACTACTGAATATTTTAATTCCCCTGAACAAGGGAGGGAATAAAATTGCAAGTTATTGCATCTCAGTCACGTGAACCTTTCTTAAAGAAAACTATAGCTCGATCGGCAATGTTGGCAATCACTTCAGAATGTTCTGCTTTGTGTGCTTTGGAGTTTATGTGCTTCTTCAAGAGAGCCTTCATGAGCAGTGCAAACGGCACTGCTGGTTGCCCATCTGCCTGGAATATACTGTATCTGTTTGTGAACGGAATGGTTTAAGAAAATCAAAGAGATCTTGCAGTGGACTTTTATCTATCTTCTGAATGTTTTTGGGATTGTTCATTTCTCTGTAGGAAATTCTCTTTATGAGACCAGTGGTTATATACAGATCCCAGTATGATTACTTCTGTATTCCAGCGAGTCTAATATTCTTGCTGAAGAGCTCTTGGAAGCATTTGCACTAGGCCACTGCGTTTCAAGTCTCTTACCATAGCCTTACAAGAGTTCAGTACTTCCGGGACATTTGGCATGTTCATGTACTTTTCCTAAACATCGGCTTCAAAGGTATGACGTAGTTCAGTTAAAATACAGTGAGCTAAGCATGATGATTCGTCAAACAAGTCCAGTGCTTTATTAATATTCTTCATCGGTCATAAAAGGAGATTTTCTAAAAAGATCTATGTCCAAGCCTAATTCTGTAACTTTGGAAATTGGAACATCGTGAATGTCTTTATCCCGTGTGTCTCACCTTTAGGAAACTGGACGGTAAACTTAACTCTACTTCCATGTTTCCTGTGAAAAATGTACTTTACGCTTACGGTGATGTATACCGTTCTTGCTGCGCGGTTTGCATTCGACACAAATATAAATCGCGCCTCCCGTAGCATTTCGGGCAATTCTCTGAATACAGTAATCGGATGTGGAAATAATTCTTCAGCATTCACCTTTCCAGGTGTCGCACTTACATCTATAGTAGTTTGGATTAAATTTAGCAAGCCATGACCCTTCAGGAACTCAAAAGGTCGAAGATCTAGTGCACAAAATTCCACAGAATCCTTTTCATCGACCTTCTTGCATCGTCTGTAGGGATAGCCAATCTGTGTAAGGAATAAAACGCATCACCCCAAACCTTGAACACTGAGTCCTTAATAACTAGTGAATTAATGTGTTATCTATTACAGTAAATTAAACAAGAATACAATAGAGACAAACGGCTATAATAAACTTACGTCATATTGTGACTGTTGCTATTACATCCGTAATGTTTCATTAAATATTTTATACCGTATAAATTCCCATACATATTTGAGATCGAACACAGTATGTGATCTAGTATCGTTGTGACACACAAGTTCCATGTACGATTGTACTTCGCACTTTATTATTTTCATGATGTCTGCAGTCAGAATGTAAGTATCACTCTTCAACTTCTCGGTCACAGCCAGCTTGTGCTCTTTTCTCGCTCCACATATCATGTATATGAACATGAAACATTAAAAATGAATTCCAGGCGGATCGGATAAATAACGCTATCCACTATTGCTCAGTGGCGACTGGTGATTATTCTATTGGTGGTGCCAGCAAATTCAAAATTTGTAAACAAATCATTCAAAGTTGCAAGTACAGAAATTGCATATTTACCTATGGCATAAGCTACATGAAACCTCATTGCAAAACTGTGCTATTGTACAAAACCGTTTTTTAATTAAGTATCAACTGCAGCGCATTTATATTTTTTTTATTTCGTGTGGCTATTTCTAGCCGAGTGCAGCCCTTGTAAGGCAGACCCTCCGATGAGAGTGGGCGGCTTCTGCCATTTGTAGATAACTGCGTGTTATTGTGGTGGAGGATAGTGTTATGTGTGGCGTGTGAGTTGCAGGGATGTTGGGGATAGGACAAACACCCATCCCCCGGGCCACTGGAATTAACCAATGGAGGTTAAAAACCCCGACCCGGTCGAGAATCGAACCCGGTACCCTCTGAACCGAAGGCCAGTACGCTGACCATTCAGCCAAAGAGTCGGACGTTTATAAATTGAAAAACTAATGCAAATATTTATTTTAATGCACATGCATTTTTCTTAAAAATCCAGTTTTAAGAAATGTATTGAACAAATTAACCAAATATCTAGGAAAAATATGTAAAAAAAAACATGTAGGGCCTGCTCACTAAAAGTGTTTTTCCGAAAATCTCAAACGACACCTCAAATGAACTAATAAGAACGGTACTGAAAGTAACACGTGCTTGCCTCTCATAGGCATTAATAACCATAGCTATTGCCAAAATACAAAGACCATCTCAAACTAAAACCTTTGGGAGGCCACAAGTCAAAGTTCCATACAGAAACAGATAATGAAAAGAAAATGGAGATGGACTGGGCACACCCTGACAAGACCACAAGAAAGAATCACAAAGCAGGCATTGAGTTGGAATCCACAAGGCAGTCGCAGGCAAGGCAGACAGAAGATTACCTGGAAGAGAATCATAGACAAGGAGATTGCTGGAGTTAATAAGACATTTAGGGTGGTGAAAGCATTGGCAGCAGATAGAGCAAGCTGGAGAAATTTCGTCGAGGCCCTATGTTCCGCCTGGAATTAAAGGAAATAAGTCATTGCCAAAATACGCGCGCGCACAAGTACTTTATCACAATGTCACTAGCCGCTAAACTGAAACTTACATAATGCCTTACCATCAACTTCAAGGCTACTTTACACACATATATAAATTTTGAAGGGATGTTCGATGCATCCCGTATGATTTCCACAAGTGTAATTTAACGAAGCTATACACAAATGCATTAAAAACAGAAAAGTTAGCGATTTTGATATTTTGTGCTTGCGTTCTGGTAAGTAAAAGTAACTGTGTCACCAACTTACATTAATGAAACGGAACAAATTTCACTGCAAAAACCCCAGATGATTACAGTACAAATTGAAAAAAGTTTATTTCTGTGGCTACAACGAGTATTTTAAAAAAGTCACTAGGTGTCTATTTTAATACACGAGAGAACGAAGAATATCTTGTTAAAAGATATGATAGTCTTTGCTTTTTAACAAGTTGCTTTACGTCGCACCGACACAGATAGGTCTTATGGCGACGATGGGTTAGGAAATGGCAAGGAGTGGCAAGGAAGCAGCTGTGGCCTTAATTAAGGAACAACCCCACCATTTGCCGTGTATGAAAATGGGAAACCTCGGAAAACCACCTTCAGGGCTGCCGACAGTGGGGTTCGAACCCACTATCACCCGAATACTGGATTCTGGCTGCATTTAAGCGACTGCAGCTACCGAGCTCGGTATAATAGTCCTCAGATACAATGACTAACTTGCTATATTGGTAACGCTTGGTGTTGTGCTTGCTATATGCTGTACTGTGGCGTTCGTAGTGGTTGAAATATAGAACTTGGGCTTGTACATGCTGCACTCTAGCGGATGAAATTGAAGCGTGTGTCACGCGGCCATTGCCACACTCTCAGCCCTTAACAATACACATAACAATACACATAAAACCCAACCCAAACGGAGCCAAACATTCTTTTGTAGAATGCCTTATGTTCGGAAGCGGTACCCGTGAGATCTGGTTCACATACTCAGACAAGCACCGCCAGAGCGCATGCCAGTTCGCGCGCACTTTCAAATGAAGGCAAAATAAGATATGCATACATTTTCTTGAAATTTAAATATACAGTATATATATTATAATAAGAGTTTTGTCTGTACATTGTTTAGAATTGAAAAAGAATGGTATTTCTTTGTCGGTCGTGCCCAAAGTAAGATGGAAATGCATTTTATAATTTTCCGTCATGTCTGCCTGTCTACCCATATGTATGTATGTATGTATGTATGCAGGCATACCAAGAGAAAATGGCTGATCAGAATTTAATGAGAATAGGTACGGAAGGTCGGGGAAGAGGCCATTACACTTAAGGCTATAAATCATTTAACTCACGCTGAGTGAAATCGTAGTTTAAGGAAAGCCTGAAATGTGTACATATCAACGCCGAGCCGCGAGGAAATGGATGAACAGAATGTAATTAAAATCAGTACGTAAAGTCGAGGAATAAGGCTCGATAGTGTAGGCTGTGATATTGTTTAAACGTTATTCCTTACGATTTGTTTTACGTCGCACCGACACAGATATTTCTTATAGCGATGTTGGGATAGGAAAGGTCTAGGAGTAGAAAGGAAGCGTCCGGGGCCTTAATTAAGGTACAGCCCCAGCATTTGCTTGGTGTGAAGATGGGAAACCATGTAAAACCACCTTCAGGACCGGTGACAACGGGGTTCGAACCCACTACCTCCTGGATGCAAGCTCACAGCTGCGCGCCCCTAACTGCACGGCCAACTCGCCTGTCTTTTTAACTTTAGGTGAAGTGGTAGTTTAAGGAAAGGCCTAAAATGTAGTTCTCAAATATCTATGGTACTAATGGTCCTATTGATAAATACTACTTAACAAAAAGTAATATAGAATACAATTTCCGATCATGCATGTCTTATACAGTTTTACCTTACCAACTATGATATCAGAATTAATTTAGACTTGTTCCTTAGTCCTTATCAACGCTGAGCATCGCTAACATAGAAGTATTGTTCAGTAGTGTTAATTTATTTATTTATTTATTTATTCACAAAGCACAAGATACAGCTACACTGAGCAAATTTCACTTGCACTGCCAACAGACTATTTAACCAACGTAAACTTTCATTATAAAATATAACAAACATAACAAAATATAACAAGATCAGGTACACAGCCTACTAATAACAACTGTCCAAATCGAAAACCATAAGAATGTCCATATTCATAGCCAAGTCGTCGTGGGTCAAGATGGCGGTATAATCCCTTCACATCAACTTATCTTTAAGAGGCTATTTACACACCTCTCGAATACACTTTTATTTGATGCTATATCGAGTTCTTGTCTCCTGTTAATATTGTTAAAGAGTGTCGGGAGGCGGATTAGGAAAGATCGTTGAAGTATTGAGTGCTGAGTGTGGGGAATGTGGAGAAGGTCTTTGGTTCGGGTGGAGCGGGAAGGAACGCGGAGAGAGAAGAGTGAGACAAGATGTTCCGAGCGGTAATGCCCATTTAAGATCCCGTGGAGGAAACTCAGGTCAGCTACCTGTCGCCTGATGTGCAGCGGTGACATATTAATTGCCATTAATACCTGCTGCGTAGACAGATTTCTGAGCTTGGGGTTTCTGTTCCTTACAATTGCAGCAAAGAAGGACACTGCTCTGTCTAACTGCTTAGTATTGGAGGGGGAGGCTGTTGTCCAAATAGGAGAGCAGTAGTTTAAGAGAGGTTGAATGATCGTGAGGAAGAAGTGACGAAGAGCAATGGGGTCAGAAATTTCTGTGAAGCGATAGAGAATGCCTAGTAATTTCATGGCCTTGGTTGTATATGTTTCTATGTGGGTCTTAAATTGTAATTTTGTATCAAATATTACACCTAGGTCACGCTGTTGCGTAACTACGGTGATGGGCTTGTCGAGTAGGTAATATGATGTCGGTAGAGGAGATTTACGTAATGTTATGGTCATGTGGCTGCATTTTTGTGGATTAGGGATAAGTTTCCAAGTACGGCACCAGTTCGAGAGGGCATTAAGTGAGGACTGTAGCAGAGCTGCATCTCCTGGATTCCTGATCTCCCTAAATATCTTGCAGTCGTCAGCAAAGAGTAGGGTATTGGCTGTTTCGTTGAGTTCGGACGGCAGATCGTCCATAAACAAAGAAAACAGCAAGGGGCCAAGAGTACTGCCTTGTGGGACACCGGACGTGACTGGTAACCATGAGGATGAAGTGCCTGATATTACCACTCTCTGCCAACGGTTATGTAGGAAGCCAGAAAGAAGGGTCAGAAGACTGCCATGTATATTAAATCGTTCGGAGAGTTTATGGAGCAACAGAGTATGGTCTACAGAATCGAAAGCTTTCGAAATGTCTACGTAGCAGATATCCAGCTGCGATTTAGCTGCAATGGCGTGTGATGCAAAGCTATGCAGAGTGGCTAGGTTTGTTAGACAAGAGCCACCTGGTAGAAAACCATGCTGCTTGGTTGAGATATACGGCAACGTGAATGCGAGGAGACGCTGGTGTATAATTTTTTCAAAGATAAAGGATAGTGTGGGGAGAATAGAAATTGGTCGGTAAGATGAAACATTAAATTTGTTGCCTGATTTGAGAAGTGGAACAATATTTGCCTGTTTCCAGGTATTAGGAAAATAGCCCGCGGCAAAACATCTGTTAAATAATTTAGATAGAGGGACACAAAGAGTACTAGCAGTATTTTTTAGGAAAAGAGGACCTATAGTGTCGGCACCGGTAGCTTTGTTGGTACGAAGAGTTTGAAGAAGGTCATGAACTTCACTTGGTGTGGTAGTTATGCTTGATAGGGTTCTGTTTGAGGCTGTACCAATGGGTGGGAGCGGTTGGTTTTGTAAGGGAGGGGAGAAGTTGGAGAAGAAATACCTGTTGAACAGTTCATTGCGATTGGCGCCGTCTGCTGTTGCATCGTTGTGGTTCACGCTGACAGGAATCCGCTCCGTCCTTCTTCGTGTGTTGATGAGACTCCAGTAGCGCTTGGGATTGCTGCGGACGTTTTCAGTGACAGTGTCTACGTGTGTTTTGTAGTCTCTTCTCTTGGGGATGTTGGTGGTTTTTGTCCATGTCGACAAGGAAAATTGTGAAGATAATTATCAAAATAAGAAAATTTTTGTGAAGGAACGATCGCTTGAAGAATAAGACAAGAAGGTGTCTTGAGATTAGAGAGGAGGACTCGCTTTACATTGAATGCCCTAATATCATAGAGCTGGAGGGAAACTAAATAACAAGGCCTACAATATCGAAAGCCTATGAATCTGATCAACAAGACCATTACATTAAAAACTGTTTAATTTGAGTCTCTTCTGCTATCACCCATCTCCGATAGAATAGATTACCGCTGCGTCCCAAGTAGAATATTGGCGGGTAATGTGTAATTGCAGTCTTTCATATTAGTGAATATTCATTCAGTTACACAGTCAGAGAACATTGTAGAGTGTCGTGATTGTCTAGAACCGATGTAGTTAACTGGAGTATAATTTGTTTGGTTAATTAATGATGACATTTAATGTAGACCCTTTAGCATGCCATTCCTCTGGTTCATACATGTTCTGATAACTTCTGGTGCGTGACACACTGTTTCATCATAGTATTACAGCTATTCGATCCCTGCTCTGAGGTGCTGATAGTGCACCGTTTGCACTTCTTCCTCCGCGGTGGTTTAATCTTTCTGGATTCGCCACGGCTGCCCTATAATAAAATATACTCACCGCAGACGTCTCTTTTCTCCAGGATGTGGTATCGTCCACTAGACTGTCATGTGCAGTGCGGTAGGAGGATACTAGGCTATTAGGCTATAGGCTAATCTATCCTACTGAAATAAATGAAATACTGACAGAGAGTGAGGTTTAAATGTGTTTTATTTTAAATGATTAATAAAATGAATTTAAACAATTTGAGGAATTCAAGTAATAACATAAATCTGATTCAAGCATGTGTGTAGCACTTGTGACAGTCATCAACTCATTGTGATCACACAAAAATGTGTCTTCATCCTCCCAAACAAGCACTCTAATCTAATTATGGAGGGTCTAAATTGTCATCATAATTAACCAAACAAATTATACTCCAGTTAACTACATGGGTTCTAGACACTCACGACTCTCTACAATGTTCTCTGTCTGTGTAACTGAATGGATATTCACTAATATGAGACTTGAATATAAATTAATGACTGAAACTGTTTTTTTTGTTTTTGCTAATTGCATTACGTCGCACCAACACAGATGTCCGACTCGTTGGCTGAATGGTCAGCGTACTGGCCTTCGGTTCAGAGGGTCCCAGGTTCGATTCCCGGCCGGGTCGGGGATTTTAACTTTCATTGGTTAATTCCACTGGCTCGGGGGCTGGGTGTTTGTGCTGTCCCCAACATCCCTGCAACTCACACACCACACGTAACACTATCCTCCACCACAATAACACGCAGTTACCTACACATGGCAGATGCCGCCCACCCTCATCGGAGGGTCTGCCTTACAAAGGGCTGCACTCGGCTAGAAATAGCCACACGAAATTATACCGACACAGATATGTCTAATAGCGACGATGGGATAGGAAAGGTCTAGGAAGTGGAAGGAAGCGGCCGTGGCCTTAATTAAGGTACAGCCCCGTCATTTGCCTGGTGTGAAAATGCGAAACCACGGAAAACCATCTTCAGGGCTGCCGACAGTGGGGCTCGAACCCACTATCTCCCGATTACTGGATACTGGCCGCACTTAAGCGACTGCAGCTATCGAGCTCGGTAATGACTGAAACTGGATAATTAAAAGATTGCAATTACTCATTACTAGAGCCCGGAAATTAGTTAGAATCAGATAGAGATAAATATGTTTTCGTGCATTTAGGAAGTGTAGAGACAATTTTTATTTTGCCTTTTTTGCCTATTTTGGCTTCCGTTGCCTATTTTAAGATTTAAAGTCGTTTTTGCATTTTTTTATCGTTATGCAATTTTTTTCTGATATTTACACATTTTAAAAAGCACATAATGAATTTCCATACATCGAAGACAAAAAAGGTTGCACAAATTAAATTACATACTGCCGTCACAAATATATATTTAGAATATTGTTCCCTGTAAATCGTTTATTTGTTTTCAGGCATTCGAAAGCTTATTTTCTCAATCCATTCATTTAACCTCTGTAAATAGCAGAACCTTCATTAGTGAAAGGAATGCACAAGCATATTGAATACCAGGAAAGAGAGAGGATGAGGGACGTCCGCCTCTTCTCCTTCCTCACACCCCTTTTGTTGTGAAAATACGTAATTACCCGGTATTCCCGATTTCGAAATGATAAGATAATGCAGAGGAAGGGAGGAAATCACTTCTGTATAACAGGTCAAACATAAAAGAAGCTGTTAGTCTACTGTTGAATTTGTTAAAGGCAACTCGGGTGTTCGTGCTGACTTATTTATCATGCCGAAATATTCATCGTTGCGTGGTAAATTACATGGCTATGTTTGCGAATTCGGATCGGATACACTTCCTACTGATGGAGCTATGCTCTTTTGCAAAATCTGCGAAACATATATTAATCAAGGAAAAAGGTACTTTATAACTCAACAATTCGCAACAACGAAACAGAAGTCTAGGTTAAATATTGTTGGCCCTAAGATCAATTTAATATCAACAGCAGTTACAACATCCAGCAGGTAATCTCAGTTTTCCCTGGATCTATGTAAAGCTTTCTTGGACTCCGGAATTCCGTTCTGGAAACTGGAAAATCAATCCCTCAGGACGTTTCTGCAGAAGT
The DNA here is from genome assembly GCF_040414725.1 of Anabrus simplex. Classification (NCBI taxonomy): domain Eukaryota; kingdom Metazoa; phylum Arthropoda; class Insecta; order Orthoptera; family Tettigoniidae; genus Anabrus; species Anabrus simplex. Next base: position 743,247,460 of record NC_090266.1, on the reverse strand, counting down.
ACTGTGTTAGTACATATATCATAGCCTCGCACTGTATGTAGAAGTTAGAGATATCATTGTCAGTATTCGATTTATTATTATTATTATTTATTATTATTATCATCAGTATTTCATTTGTATATTTTGTCATTAATCTTTGTAAGCTGGAAGGTAACCATATATGTAGTATGAGTAATTTGTTTTGCATGAGTGGGAAAACATTGCTATCTTGGACTTTGGTAATTCGTATGACTCATGCGGGCATCCCAGTGTCTGATGAGATGTGTTTGTTGATGTTATTGTACTAGAAAAGTTCTATGAGTAATGTGATATACCCCAGCGTTTGTTTATGTCTTGGGTGCATGAAGTTGAGGGCAACCCTGAACGATGGATCACTTATGATTGGCTGGCAAGGACCAATCCAGACGTATCACCTGAGAGGAAGGGAGAAGCGGATGTTGATATAAACTTTGACATCAGTAAGGAAGAGAACCACAACTGATTCGGTACGGACAAGAAGGAGTACTGACACTCAGTACTACTAGAACCACAACTGACACACTATACGGGAAGGAAGTGGTGCTGATACACGGCACTGGAGTGACACTGCTGCAATGGACTGGACTTCAAACGTTCGTGGAGCGTAGTCTTGTTATGTTCGTGGAAAGTGGCTGATCGACACATTGTGGAGTGCTTGCGCATTAAGTATTAGCACTTGTGGCGGCCTGGCATTATATGTTAGTGAAAGCTATCTCAGACTTTCCATAATTTATGTTCAGGGTCGACAAGCGTGTGTTACTTAAATGTATATATCTTTACAACAAGTGTTAAAGTCTGTGAACACAGTATTACGAGGTACAGTATCTGTGTGATGTTAGAAGTGCTGATTATGAGAATTGGCAAGTAGTATTGATACAGAGACAGTGAAGGTTATTTATCTACATATATGTACATTATTCATCGGACTATCTACAAATGGTAGTTTAGTTCTCGCTTTCGTTTTCCCACTGCTTTCATTGTTGTTGTTGTAAATATGGAGCCTTCCAGCAACATTCTATGTGTGTATTATATGTATAATTTTGTGTGTTGATGAGGTGCTCATGCACGGATTTTGTTAAGAATATAGTTAGCTACTTTAGAATCAGTGGAGTTATTGATGAACCTAGGTGAAGTTCCTACCTATTTAGTCGTTTTCAGGAGGTTAGGTAAGGCCTGCAACAGATGTACCAGTACGCAGCATTATGTACACGCCCTGGGATATAAAGTTTATCATGCTCTATCAAAATTCGAGGGATCCATTCTGGAGAACTCTGGCGCCCATAGTACGGACAATTCGATACATTATTTTGAGTAATATTAATCTATTTCAACTATTTTATGAAGTTTTTGAGTAATGTTATTTATTTATTTATATATTTTATTCATGATTTTATTTATCAGTATTCATCAAAAAGTTACAATTGGCGCCCAGCGTGGGGCTGAATGATTGGTACATCTGTTAGGCTTATAAGCGTAGGTGCACTTGTCAGGTGTGGATGGAATTGTACAAACTATGTCAGTGTAGTGTTTTATATGTACGTGATATGTATGTTGGAGTATGAAGAAATGTTGTAGTGAGTCGAGTGTTATAAAATTGAGAAGTAGAGAGGTTGTTAAAGTTGTGGGTACTATGAATCAGGATAAGAGAAGTCAAAAGAATTCCACCACATCGAATTTACCTCATTTAAGTGAGAATAGCGAAATGGATGATAGTAGGAAAGATCAATCGGTAACGATAGGTGAGGAACCGAGTAACCCGTCTCAAACTCAGAATGTAGGGGATCAAGGGGAGGCTTCAATGCTCTGTATGATTAAATCGCTACTTAATGAGTTGAAGGGTGAATTGACCAGTAAGATTGATAGCCAGAGTAAAGAATTAAATTCAGTGAGTATTGAACTGTCCAGTAAAATCGATAATCAGAGTGTTGTTGCTAATAGTAAGAGTGAATTGAGTTTTCTAAGCAATGAAATATACAGTATTAATAGTGAATTAAATTCAGTTAGTACGGAGCTGTACAGTAAGATTGAGAAGCAGAGTAAGGAGTTAAATTTAGCTAGTGTTGAATTGTCTAGTAAAATTTATAGTTTAAGTAGTGCTGTGAATGGTAGAATAGATAAATTAAACCAGAAGTTTAACCATCAAAGCAGGGAAATTCAGGAAGTCAATAATAAGGTAGAAGCTCAATGCTTGCAATTGACCGAGAAAATTGAATGCCGATTTAATGTAGTTAGGAAGGAATTTGTGGAAAACAGCAGGGAATGTGATAAGAGAATAAAAATAGTGGAAGATAAAGTCGAAAAATAGATAGAATTAAATCCAATCAGAACGTTTTAGCGAAGCGTATAGATGAGAAGAATGAGAAATTGGAGAAAGACTTTAAGTCGGTAAAAGATGACCTCAAGTCAGTAGAAGGAAATGCCAGAATGGTAGTGGAAGAAGGAATTAAATCATCTCATGTGAAATTAAGGCAGAAGATCAGTCAAATCCAAGTAGGTAGCAGTATATGTAATAGGTACGTATCTTGTACGAAGGACTCTGAATTACCCAAATTTAATGGTCGGCAGTTTAATCCGATGGAATTCTTGAAAACGGCGGAGAAACGATTTTCCAAGAATCTTGACGATGGTTTGATTGAGTGGAGCATGGTGGATGAGATGTTGGATGTTGCATTTGTTGGAGAAGCGAGATCTTGGTTTCAAATTTATAGACAGGGTATTTCGAGTTTGGAGGAATTTAGGGAGAAATTTAGTTCTAAATTTTGGAGTGAAGCTATTCAGGGAAGGGAAGGAGATCGCGTGTTATTTGGCAAATATGGACCTCAGGAAGGCGTGTCTATGACGGAGTATTTCTTGGCGCATGTTCTGATCAGCCAGAATATTGAAGGTCTAGCATCGGAGAGAGATACAGTCCGCCAGATGTTGAGGCATTTTCCTGAGAAGGTCGAATTAGCGGCATGTATGCAGAATATTGTTACGATTAAGGAATTAGAGCAGCTGTTAGAGAGGTTTGATGCTTTGGAAGGGCAGGGAAGGTCTAGGCGAAGTGAAGGTAGAAATTACGGGGATAATGGGAGACAAGGTAATCAGCTAGGGGGAGATAGGAATAATCAGAATTTCAGTCATTCTAGGCAAGGGAATCAGGGTGGTAATTCCGGAAGGGGAAACAGACAGTCTAATCAGGGAGTTAATCACCAGGAATATTTTGGCAGAAGACCTAATCAAGGGGAATCAGAAAGTAGGGGGCGTACGGATCAAAGACCTCCAGATCAAGTGCAGAGACATGATAATAGTGAACAGTCCACGTCAAGTAATTTAAACCGGAATCGGACTTCTTAGTTGGGTCAGATAGGCAGTCCGATACCGAAATTCCTATTCACGCGATGAAACAGGTAAGTTACGAGGTAGACGCGAAAGAGGAATTATTGTATGACCATGTGTTTTGTGTTCAGGGAGATTGAGAATAGGGGGCGTGATGGAAGTAAGAAAGATGTGTCGGATGTCTTACTTTGTGCTAGTGGTGATGGTAATAGCGGTGTTGCGATCGATAATCTTGTGGAAGTTTCTGAAATTGAAAGTGAATTTTTTGTGAAGTTGATGAAGGTTGTTTTGTGAGTGAAAAGTGTTTACGGAGTATACATCATGAGGATGTTTTTGTTGATTTAAGTGTACGGGAGGGGAGTAAAGTTAGGTCCATTATGTGTGAAAATTGTGACTTTGAGATTAATGAAACTTCTGGTAAGAGAGTCGAGAGTAGCAGTGTTGTTGGCATGAAGGTAGTGAAAGTAGGAGCCGGTATGGAAGGTGGTGAAGATTGATTGATTGTTGAGACATTAAGTAGTAATGATTGTGATCTCGAAGTGAATTATGGTAACGATTTCAATAGTAGGATGAGCGTGAGTGAGGGAATGTGTGCTAAGTGTGGTGTGAATGAGCTTGATGTAATTGAAGTACGTATGTTTGGTAAGCGTGAGTTAACTATGACCGTTGTTCGTAAAGGGTTGTTTGAAGTGAATTGTACGTGAGAAATTCTTATGTCAGGGATCATGTGCGTGTGTTGGGAATGTTTAAGGAAAGTAAGAATGGAAGTGTGCGTGAGATGAAAGAAAGTCTGTTAAAGCGAGTGCGTAATGTTTATTTAATTCTGAGAGTTGTGTGAATGATTTGAATGACGTGCTGAGTGATATCGATGTGGAATGTGTGAAGAAATATGTGATCTGTTTGCTTGCATTAATTATGGGTTTGTGGAAGAGGCAACGTTGTGAGATTCTTGCGCATTTCAAAAATGGGGATTTCTTTGTTATGAATGTCCTGAATGAAAGCTTGTATAATTGTTGTGTGACTGGATGGGATGAATGTTTGTGTGTGAGATAGAGTGGATTCTAGAGGTAGTTAGATTTTATTACGGTACGCATTCCTCGTCTATCGATGCCAATGTTACGTTTATGTATAGTTTATTCATTTATATCAGGGTCCGTATACTGTGGACAGTAGTATAGGCAAGTGTGCTTACCAGTTTCAAACCTCTGCCGACAAGGTCCTTGGGACATTTAATATCTATAGCCTTCGCAGGTATAAGAGATAGGATCTGCACCTTGGATGTATATATTATCAGTTTTGAATTAAGTGTACAGTAGTAAGAAGGGATTGTGTTCAATGGTATGTGAAACAATCGGAGTTGTATGTATATAGCCATATTATTATCATTATTGTTTGGACAAATTGTATTTCACGTGTGCGAATACAATGCAGTAGACGCAATGTAATATATCTTTATCACAGTAGTTTAAGTGTTCAGTTATGTCATTCTAGGGTTATTTATGAAGTTCTGTTTTATGGTGAATCATAATATGTGATATCATCGATTCACCAAGGGGGCGTTATGTGATAGTACAGTACACTAAAGAAGCAGTTCCGTCAGAATCCACATTAAGAAGAACGTATTTGAATATCTCCTTTGAAGAGGCCCTGCAGAGGATTCGAAGCAGAGTTGCAGAAAAGAAGATCTGGATCTCCATTGATGAAACTACGGATGCAATGGGACGTTACATGGTCGTCATCATTAGAACTATGGAAGCGAAGCCAACTGACCTATCATCAGCATTTCTTTTGACGACAGAAGAGATGGAGAGAGCAAATGGTTCCACAGTGGCACAGTTGTTCACAAATTCATTAATGTTACACTGGCTGGATGGAATACGGCATGATGATGTCCTATTTTTTGTCACAGATGCGGCACCTTACATGAAAGCAGCTACAGCCTTGAAAGTCCTCTTTCCTAAAATGCTCCACCTCACGTGTCTAGCCCATGGACTGCACAGAATTGCTGAACAGATAAGAAGTTTGTATCCTCACGTGGATAAGTTAGCTTCGAATACCAAGAAAATCTTCCTAAAATCACCCTCCCGAATCCGGGTTTTCAAGGACGTGGCACCAGAACTCCCTTTACCTCCACAGTCAGTTCTCACCAGATGGGGAACCTGGATCTCAGCAGTCATATATTATAGCAACAATTTGGACAAGATACGTGAGGTACTTCATGCCGTATCACTAGACGAAGTTGCTTCAGTTCGCGAGATAAAAAAGTTGTTGGACCATGAAGAGCTCAGCAATGATCTGGCATTTATAACAGCACATTATAGTGTGATGCCGGAAGCAATCTTGAAGTTGGACAAAAGAGATGATTCACTGGTATCATCTATGGCGATCTTCGAAGATGCACTAAATCAACTGCTGCAAGCACCAGGAGAAAAAGGAAGCAGTGTTAGTGAAAAGTGTAAACGTGTTCTGAGTGCTAATGTGGACATTGAAAAAAATGAAGAACATTCGTGATGTTCTGAAAGGTGAAAATTCTGTTTTAACTGGCATGTGTCCTTCCGAAATAACTTGTTTCAGATTTGCGCCAATCACTTCAGTGGAAGTAGAACGTTCCGTTTCCATGATGAAAAACATTCTTTCTAACAAGCGTCTGTTTATGACAGTTAATAGTTTGAAAAAGCACCTGGTTGTTGCTTGTAACCAAGGAAAGTAAGAGAAAGTACGCTAATTATGTGATACACTGATAATAAAGATATGAATATTTAAAATACACATTTTCATTAATAATGAGTGAGATTCCTCTTTGCCTTCATTCCTATAAATGCCTATTTTAATTACAGGACTGCCTATTTTCAGTATTTCAAGTGAAGTTTTGCCTGCCTATTTTAACCAAAAATAAATGCCTAACCTCCGGGCCCTACTCATTACCAATTACAAAATAGTGGTGTTCAAATGTGCATTGTTATAACTCGCAACATTAAATAGTCTTTGGGATTCACTGCTCCCCTTAACATTTTCATCTAAATTCAATTACAGTGATTTTACACAGATATAGTGGCCTCTCACAGCTGAATGTCTCCACCTGACATTTCAAAAATTACATCATAAAGTTTTTTGCCATTGATTGATATCTTTCGTTTATCACAAGTTTAATGATTTAATGGCGGCATCACTGTGTAAAACCATGCAGATAGGAGGTCAATCACCTAAAGTTTAATTGATTATCCAGTCAGCTGAATAGCCACAGTTTACATTTGCATGACATGCGTTGATCATATTTGGTTTTACATGGACCCAGCCTACCTGAACAGATGAAAAAATACATAACATAACACACATTTATAATTTCTTGATCAACCTTGTCTGGATTTTTATACATGAAGAACATTTATAACTGTTGGGTGTACTGCTCAGCGACGTTTCTAATTATGTTTGCTGCTAAAATGTAAACAAGAAGTGAATCTAAGATGCTGTCTAGTTGAACTGACGCGAGCTTTCATGAACCTGACATTATTCAAACTACAGCGGAATTTCTCCAACCTTAATGGAAAGAAAATGTATCTACATTTATAACCGCAGTCAATCACCACCTATGCTAAATAAAAATAATCAACGGGAAACACCGCTGAAATAAAAGTCATCTATACTAATATCCTACACTAATTTATATACCCGCCGATTCACGCATGGCTAAATGGTTAGCGTGCTGGCCTCTGCTCACAGGGGCCCTGGGTTCGATTCCCGGCAGGGTCGGGAATTTTAACCATCATTGGTTAATTTCGCTGGCACGGGGGCTGGGTCTTCATAACCATTTCATCCCCATCATGACGCGCAGGTCGCCTAGCGCGTCAGATCAAGAGAGATGCACCTGGCGAGTCGGACATGTCCTCGGACACTCCCGGCACTAAAAGCCATACGCCATTAAATTTCAATACAAAAATACTGAACAGTTAATTTACTGATTTCTACGACGCGTGTTAATTTCAATGTCTATGGATTTGTTATCATTGAAATCAGCGTCGACCATGACTTTGAAGTGGATTCTTCATGGCTGTCTCCTGACATACAACAAATTAAATGAATTCTCATAACAGAATGAAGTATAATTATCAACTCAAAACATGACGCATGAAAACCTCTCGGATGACGTTGACATCATATCAAAATATAGTTATACTTGCCACATCACTTACTTACGCAAACATATTTATTCAGACATTGCAATGATGGTTGTTGGCAACTAACTTTCCTGATCCTCGTTGATCCGAGACTTTTAATTTAAATCAATAATTAAGTTTACATAAAATGCGTCATCTTAATTTTACACGTATATTTTATTATTATTATTATTATTATTATTATTATTATTATTATTATTATTATTATTATTATTATTCCGTGAGAATGAAAATTCCCTGATCTCACTGTCATTGAGGATGTTGTGTAAGAAAATTCCTCAATGAAATATAAGTTTAAATCTGTACGTGCTGAGATTCGAGTCACTGCTGGCCAACTCGTTAATCTCAAATTAAATAATATGATTACTGTCATTGTGCGTGAACGGAAAAACTATTTACAAGGTGACGACTGCGTTATTATCACTATGGGACTAACATTGAGTGTTAATTATGCTACTGACATTTACCTTCGACAAACTGGTGTCTTAGACAAAAGTATTATTTACATAATTAGAATAAACAACATCTTAGATTTTTGTTCACTTACTCATTTGAAGATTGCCTGGTGTTTCATTTGAAGTCCAGCAGGCCGTCCTGCTTCTTCAGCACATTATGACAAAGATACGGGATATCGTAGTAAAACTAACGTATCGAGGCATGATTGCCGTCTTCAAGTACACTTCGCCACACACGAAACACGATCTTGACGAACCCACTCACTAATTACACAATTTATCTTATACTAGCATCACAGTTTTGGTTATCAATGATTAGATCTACACTCGGGCATTAATACTGCTTCCACCGAGCTCGATAGCTGCAGTCGCGTACGTGCGGCCAGTATCCAGTATTCGGGAGATAGTAGGTTCGAACCCCACTGTCGGTAGCCCTGAAAATGGTTTTCTGTGGTTTCCCATTTTAACACCAGGCAAATGCTGGGGCTGTACCTTAATTAAGGCCACGGCCACTTCCTTCCCACTCCTAGATCTTTCCTATCCCATCGTCGCCATAAGACCTATCTGTGTCGGTGCGACGTAAAGCAACTAGCAAAAAAAATACTGCTTCCACAAAGGAACTCTTGGACACATTCCTTCGTAACTTCCTAATCAGCTGGGCTTTGAAATACTTTCCACAAAGTTGCGGTCAGTCAGACCAAATTAGTTCCGCTCCCTTCCTGCAATGTCGCCTAATATTGTTTATGTTTGAAGGTAGGTCACCCTGCTTTTCTCGGAATTTGAACTGGCCTGAATGAGGTGCTCGGTGACTGCACGCATTCTTACCCTTTCAGCTACCTGTCCCTCTGCCAACTGACTACTACAAAGTGTCTGTCCCGTTAACCAATGCACATCTCCTTTCCTCGTTTCCTCTCAAACTAACTGGGGTGTATTTACATCAGGCGTACTGCATATTACACTAGTGTCCAAAAGTTAAGCATAAGTTACGAGTAAGCAGGACAACAGGAAATAGACCGCAAATCGCACGACATATGCCTTTGCTGGCAAGATGTAGTGTTTACATTCCACTATGTCTTCTGGTATGGGCTATATCAAATTTGTTACTTTCATTGACTTGTCTCAGTCTTATCCTTGTCTTTGACAATATGAAAGTGACGGAGGCATGAATGATGCTAGTAATACCATTGCTTATGCAGCCAGTCCCTGTTATGAATGGTGTGAAAATATCGCTCATAGTGTCGGTTGGTGCATGCATTTCAATGGGCTTGGCAGACTGATATGTAATAGCAACGGCTGGCTCGGTGAAGAAAGCAACATGAGACTACCTCTCTCCTCATTTCCCTAGTACGCCTCTTCAGTGACGCCTAGGCTATTTATGACAGCTGTTGGCGGAGCTGCTGAGGATCAAACCAGCCTTCGGGCTGAATACCCAACATACATACATGCACCTACCAACCTTATGTGTTCGCTCTGTATAGGAAAGGAGTGTTCCCTGCTTTGACTAGCGGCGTAACCGGAAGGTAAACACAGCTAGTGACTGTGCCCCATATTCCCTCAGTCGTGTTTGCCCTGTTATAGTGTGCGGAGTGTAGCCTCGTGGTGAAGGTGAGAACACAATGGCACAATAACGCCATATGGACCCCGTTTCGCAGGGTAGAATACTCGGCCGCCTGGAAGCAGGCCAGACACAGACCGAAGTCGCCATATCCTTGAATGTACCAAAAAGTGTCATTTCCAGGCTTTGGAGACTATTTCGAGACACAGGAAATGTTAGTCGTAGGCCAGTACCAGGTCGACCAAGGGTAACCACCCCACAGCAGGATCGATATCTGGCCTTAACCGCCCGACGAAATCGGAGTGCACCTACAAGACAATACATTGTCGGCGGAACTTGCAGCCGTCTCAGGAGTTGCCGTTTCCCGGCAAACTGTGTACCGGAGGCTCAGAACAACATGGCTGTTTGCCCAACGTCCAGCGGTGTGCGTCTAGCTCACTCCAGCACAGAGATGGGCCCGTTTACTGTGGAGCCGTCAACATCAAAACTGGAACATGAATGAATGGAGACATGTGCTCTTCACATATGAATTCCGCTTCAGTTTGCAGAATGATTCTCGTCGCACATTAATCTAGAAAGAACCGGCTAGCCGATACAACCACAGGAACATCGTGGAACGGGACCAGTATGGTGGTGGTGGCGTCATGGTGTGGGACGGCATCATGTTGAATGGCCGTACGGACCTGCACATCTTCATGGGTGGTCCGAGGAACACTGTTAACGCTCGGACATACAGGAATGAGATACTGAGACCACATGTTCGACTCTTCAGAGGTGCGGTTGATCCAAACTTCCTCTTAATGGACGATAATGCCCGTCCGCACCGCGATGCTCTGGTGGATGAATTTCTGGCTAGGGAAGAAATTCATCGCATAGACTGGCCAGCGAGGTCTGCGGATCTCAATCCTATAGAACATGCTTGGGATGCATTGGGGAGGCGAATTCGGAGGAATGGGATCGACTGCCATAAGAGCTCTTGGACCATCTGATAGAGAGCATGCCACGTCGCTGCGAAGCATACACCCTATTAACAGCATATTTTGTTGTGGAAGACATTGCCAAGTTTTGTTAGTTGTTGTCAAAGGTGTACCTTAGCTATCAGAACCTTTCTGACCTTTTTGGACAAGTTTTGTGACATATGGTGTGTGAGTCATCTTCCGTTTGTTCAGCCATTCGTCTGACATTCCTATCAGGCGGTAAGGCCTCGTTTATTGATTAGGCTTCACTTTTGGACACTAGTATAGAATTGCTAATGCGTCTGCAAATGATATAGCTTATGCGGCAAGACGTAGAATTACTAACATGTTGAAATTAGAGTGTTTATTTTGTTGTATACAAGAACAGGTATACAGGAACACAACTATATTTTATTGCTTCAGATAGTCTTAACAACATATATACATACATTCAAACAAAACTTTCCTCGAAGCAGTATGAAAATTATAAACAGTTAACGTTGCTTGTAGACTGAAGTTCAAAAAGAATGTACACTTTATATACATATATACATGAATCTATCTTGATGCGAAAGTTCATTGAAAGCTAGAGCTCTTGATAGTTGAAAACTATCTGTTCTATACAGTCACAAGTGTAAACAGTAGCGAAAGCTTGCACTAATAGAATATTAGTTGTTTCTGTAAACTTGTCAGGAACTGACATTGAAATGCATAATTAGTAGAATACTAATTGATGTGTGGGACTGAGGGAAAACTGTCATCGGGCTCGACGTGGCTACGGGAAACGGGAGCGGAGGCAGTAACCCGAGGTGAAACCTCAAACACTCAGAATCAGTCCACCTATTCAAGACACCTTTTTAAGAGGGATAGCCTCCGTGTTCGACATTCGGCGTAATCTGGTGCTGGGCACTGGCACGTCCTCGCCATGCCCCAATCTCAGACGGAATCCAAGTGGGTTCCGTTGAGGAATTTTAGCCCTCCGACCTAAGTGAGGTCTTGGGTGCTATCTCATAACACTTTAGCTGAAGCTGCATTGATGGTGGGTAGGGGGGATCTGCTAACAAACGGAATCAGAACTGGTCAGGATATGACCTGCGCCCTGTTGGGGGGGCGACTAATCTAAGATTGCCTTAGGACGCTTATAGCGGTAACCTACGGTATCATAATTGCCCAGCGATGAGATGAGTGGGTTGGGCCTGTTGATTAGCCCAGAATAGAATTTCCGGGACGTCTTCTTGATTCTGGTTCTAATCTCCTCAATCCTAAGGGATTGGTGGATGTCATGATTCCGTTCAAACCATAGTGCACCAGAGATGAGACGCAGCGCCCGGTTTTGGACGCGCTGCACCTTATCCAGGTGGGTTTTGGCTGCCATTCCCCAGACCGGACTGGCATACTCCAGTATAGGTCGGATAGATGTATTGTACAGCGTGAGCCTGTTTTCTAGATTTAGGCCTTGATCGGCTTTCATGAGGGGAATAATTTGGGATAAGCGTTTGTTCGCTTGGACCGAAATCGAACTGGTGTGATCTTTAAAAGTGAGTCCTCTGTCTAGGATTACACCTAGGTATTTGGAAGAATTTCTCCACCGGATCACTTCACCGAAAAAGACCAGTGGGAGGGGGTTAGTCATAGTGCGTTTGGAAAAGAACGTTGCATTGCATTTATTTACATTAATTTTGATTCTCCACTTCCGAAACCATGGTTCGAGGGTGGAGAGGGCATCTTGGATGTAATTTTGTGCTCTAGGTGGTTGCCAAGAGACAGAGGAGATAGCCGTATCGTCAGCATACATGTAGACCTTCGCGTGCGTTGGCTTAGGTATGTCAGTCATATACAAATTGAAAAGAATTGGGGAGAGAACTCCGCCCTGCGGGACGCCAGCCAGAATAGGGCGTGGGCTCGATAAGGTTTTGTTAACCTCAACTTGGAATTTCCTATCTGTAAGGTAGCTTTTAAATAATTGGATCATGAAAGAGGGTAAGCCAAAGGTATTGAGTTTAAATATGAGACCTTCATGCCATACCTTATCAAACGCACGCGATATGTCTAGAAAACAGACTCCCGTGTGCCTTCTATCATTATAGTGATTTCCTCCGTAAGTCTCATGAGTTGGTGAACTGTGGAGTGCTTACTTCGGAACCCAAATTGTTCATCATTAATTAGGTGGTTTTCTTCAATAATGACGTTTAGCCTGTTGAGTAGAAGTATTTCGAATAGTTTAGATAGTATAGATAGAAGAGAGATTAGCCTATAATTTTGAGGGAAGGTACTGGAAGGCAGCGCCTTTATATAGCTGGCTGATGTAACAGGCAAGCGCAGTGCAGACGTCTCGTACAGTCGAGAACAATCCGGGCTGTTGCGTGCGCGGAGCAGGCGGCGCAGAGCGAGGAGCGCGCAGACACACGACATATTTCCCCACTGGAAACTATTATTCTGAATGAAATCTTTAACTCATTATGCACTGAGACTCTGATCGTTGGAAGTTACTGTAGTTGTCGGCATGGCCGATTTAAAGTCGATGTTGCTAATCATTGTTTCTAATAATAATAATAATAATAATAATGTTATTTGCTTTACGTCCCACTAACTACTTTTACGGTTTTCGGAGACGCCGAGGTGCCGGAATTTAGTCCCGCAGGAGTTCTTTAACGTGCCCGTAAATCTACCGACACGAGACTGACGTATTTGAGCACCTTCAAATACCACCGGACTGAGCCAGAATCGAACCTGCCACGTTGGGGACAGAAGGCCAGCGCCTCAACCGTCTGAGCCACTCAGCCCGGCAATCATCATTGTTTCTAGCTTGACACAGCAAAAACTGAAAGTGTTGAAGTAACTTATTCACTCGAGACGTTGGCAGGTGACAAGTAACACTGACGAACTGACATTGAGAACTGAGGACACATTGAGAGTGATTTACGGTGGCCGCGTCTCTTTCATAGTTGCGTGAATGCCACGGGGTTCTCCTTCCTAACCGCATGGGATTCGTACAATTTGCATTCCTCCGCTGTGGGGGTGGACCTTCCTAGCAGAATTAATTTCTATGCCACACGTCGTATCTTTTCACCACTGGTATTCCTGAACTCACAATATTCGTGCTGACTCACTGATGAACTTTACCTCGGAAATCGATCGTAATGTGCTTAATTAACCGGCGTGGGTAGTACTATCTTTTCTTGAGTATGCACGGTAGGTTGGTCTATTTCGGCAACACGTGGTTCACAGCGCGACATACTGCGTTACTGCTACGCACTTTCTCAAGTAAAACGCATGGTTAATAACAGAAATTGTACAGAAAATACGACATTTTATCTTGCTGTCTGGAGCACACTGTTTCTTCTTTAACTTTATCCACACCTCTAAGATTTACTGAATTATCTCAGGCGCTGGTTTCAAACTAGTAAATTTGACCGTTGTGATAGTCTTAACTTTGTCTGTGGGGTTTTTTTACTTTCTTCTGCTTGGGCGAAACCGAAGATGAAAAGAGGTGTTAGGTATCGGTCCATCCCTTATTTCAAATTGTATTTCCTTGTCTGCTCTATCTTTGTTAAGCTACTGGGAATGTCTTTACTGTTCTCGACATCCGGCTTTCCGTGAGAACATAATAACAGAAATGGTAGCCATCGGCATCTCAAATTTTATTTGAGGGATCTCTACAAGTGCTGTCCCATTGCGAGCTTCCGCTACGTGCATTAAAGCTGCCTACTAGGATTAAGACTCCCGTCCCAAAATTTGTTTTGAGTTACAAATACCGAACTTAGAGTAAATTTCGCTGCGCTGGCTATGTTTGCAACTAGATATTGATTAAAATGATCACCCATTCTATATCAATACGGGATATGGGTGCAATAGGAATGAGCGGTGTGCACACTTAACGGAAAATGGCAGAGCAGTGTGGTCTGCGGCAGGGTCATCCCAGCTCCGGAACTTGGCACTGTTAGAACGCCAGCGCAGTATTGTTCGTCAAAAGTTACAAACTCTACCGTTATTTATTTGATCGAGAATTTCATATGATAGCATTGCTTTTAACCGAGACTTTCTAATCGGTTAATATTGTATTCTAACATTAATACTGACGTCATTGTAATGACCTCTGTCGAGATCATTTTAATATTTTTCTGTGCCTGTTACAGCATCACGAGAAAATGGATGGGTGAATTTTAATGAATCTTGGTCATTCAGATTAGGATACGGTCGAGTAGGATCTTGACTAAGTTGTCCAAAAAATATCACCAGGTAGGGGTGCTTCAGAAGGAGCCTACATCATATACTGTACCTCGATGACTCCCTCTTATGGTTAGTTTTATACGAAAATAGCTCATGGTAAATTTTTATTCTATACCTTTTTTCTATACAATGAAAACTAAGGGATATATCAGTGATAGTCATGTGAAATTTTAAGTCCAAGAGCAGGTAACTAGCTCTGTAGACTGTAAAGAGAGTTGCTATGAAGATGGTTCCGGCAACGTTTTAAAGAATTTTTACATTTGTCAGTATCTTTTAAATATTAACCCGATGTTTTTCTTCCTTTTATATCGGAAAGAAGAAATCAAATCAAGATCAACAACACTGCAAAAAAATATGAAACTGCGGAGGTCAACAAAGAGCAAGGAAGCACATACGTCTCAACAGGTCACTGACATGGAGAGGTATGTCCATTTATGTGTCTCAGAATCTGGGGAACAATGTGAGGGGTGGAGAAATATATCATGCACATGCCAAGTGATTGTCCCGTCGACGATGGATATTACAGCTAGTCTAATGTAAACTGTGGGTTCGAACCCAACACTGGACAGCCCTGAAGATAGTTTTCTGTGGTTTACCATTTTCACACCAGGCAACTTAATTAAGGCCACGGCTGCATCCTTCCACTCGTAAGCCTTTTCTATCCCATCGTCGCCATAAGACTTATCTGTGTCGGTGTGACATAAAGCTAATTGTCTAAAAATACTGTTCTTGAGAGGAAAAGAATCTCATATCCTTTCTTTATTACACCAAGCGAGTGGCCGCGAGGTTTGAGACATGTAGCTGTCAGCTTGCATTCGGGAGATAGTGGGTTCGATTTCCACTGTCGGCAGCCCTGAATATGTTTTTCCATGCTTTCCCATTTTCACAACAAGCAAATGCTGGGACTGTACCTTAATTAAGACCACGGCCGCTTCCTTCTCGCTACTAACCATTTCCCATTCTATCGTCGCTGTAAGACACATGTGTGTCGGTACGATGTACACAAAATTCTTTATTACACCGGTGCCAACGGCCGTAGCCGTACTGAAACACCGAGATATCCAAAGTTAAGCAACATTGGGCGTGGTCAAGATTTGAATGGGTTGCCACGCGCTGTTGGTGGGGGTAAGGGAATGGAGGAGCGGAAAGGAACTGGCTACCCTACCGTACGTAAACTCCGGCTCAGGCACACCTCTGCGGAGGTTCGGACCTGCCTTCGGGTACCGGTGGTGTCATGGCACGCCGGTACTACCTCAAGAGCAGCCCCTGCTACTGCCCGATTCAGCCATAAGCCTGGCTGACCAAGCAAATATTGCAGAGACACTATTCATTTCTGACCGACGTGCGCAGACACGGCTTGCTCTGCTACGAGGGTAGCGCGAGTCTGAGGCAACACTAGATGTGTCAACCTACTGTATTGCGGGGCCCTGACTCACACGGTTGAGTGAACCTCGTTCCTGCCCAAAGTGAAAAAATCCACAGCCTGTTTCCAGTCATTCGAACGGGTCAGGAATGAAATGAATGAAGCTCCCATCTAGCGGAGGGGATAGAAACTGTGCCGGCTGCCGAAGCCTGTCGCACTCCTCTGAGGTAATGATTAATGACTCAGAGATGAAATGATATTCGAGTGTGTTGCTGGAATGAAAGATGGCAGGGAAAACTGGAGTACCTGGAGAAAAACCTGTCCCGTCTCCGCTTTGTCCAGCACAAATCTCACATGGAGTGAACGGTATTTGAAGCACGGAAGCCAGCGGTGAGAGGCCGGCGCGGCTTTCCAGCCCTCAGTCCAGAATATTAATGTTCATGGAATGGCCGGGAATTGAACTCGGCGTCGGGTCTCCGGGAACGAGAGAGGTCAGCTATCCCTACTCTACGGGGTTCGCCACCAAAATCCATCAAGTGTACTGGATTTTTAATCAAATACGAAACAACAAATAATACAGATTTCCATATTACGGCAAGTACTGGCAATGCTCTCTTTTAGCCAAGAGATACGTTTCGCTGTTGATAGCAATATGAGAGTTTCTTCTGTACACATAGTCTTTCAAATAAAAGAAATCTTCTTCCTCCTCTTCTTCTTCTTCTTCTTCTTCTTCTTCTTCTTCTTCTTCTTCTTCACAAGCTATTCTGTTTCTGAGGATTATATCCAGCTATCCATCCAGCATATTGGTGGCCTTCGTAATGATCTTCTGGTGCCTAACGTCTCGGTCCGTTCTATCCTGGCTCGTGGTTTCCCCATTTTCACACCAGGCAAATGCTGGGGCTGTACCTTAATTAAGGCCACGGCCGCTTCCTTCGCATTCCTGGGCCTTTCCTGTTCCGTCGTCGCCATAAGACCTATCTGTGTTGGTGCGACGTAAAGCAAAATAGCTATCCTGGCTAACCTGTCCTCCATCCTGGAGACGTGGTCATCACATCCTCACTTCTTCGGCTGCACCCACGTAATGTTGTCCTGTACTCCATACGCTTTCCTAATTTGTGTGTTCAGAATTGTCTTCAATAGTGCATTCACGATGTTTCTGAGGACCTACATTTCCGCTGTCCGAACTAGCCATTTGACCTTTCTACGGCCAGTCGCGTAGGTCATAAGTTATCATAACTAACCGAATACAGTTTTTGCATGTTTTGATCATAGCTTCCCGGCTTACAGTATGTACTTGTAGTTCCAGATGACACATCGATATTATCGCTGTTTTATCTGTCCGATTCCTGACTTCAGCAATTCCACCCTGGCATGAGGATAACTCGAAGGTACTTGAACGACATGATTTGGTGCACGATTTCATTGTTCACGGCCAGCTTGCAGCTATCAGGAAATTTGGAGGGATGATATATTTTTATCATCTTGGTATTATCTCGGAGGAGAATAGCCCTTCTAAAATGAACATCAATGGAAATCGTGAGGTTGGCCAAGTAACATGCAGTCCTGTAGCTGTCGGTCGGTTGTTTTTTTTTTTTTTTTTGCTAGGGGCTTTACGTCGCACCGACACAGATAGGTCTTATGGCGACGATGGGATAGGAAAGGCCTAGGAATTGGAAGGAAGCGGCCGTGGCCTTAATTAAGGTACAACCCCAGCATTTGCCTGGTGTGAAAATGGGAAACCACGGAAAACCATCTTCAGGGCTGCCGATAGTGGGATTCGAACCTACTATCTCCCGGATGCAAGCTCACAGCCACGCGCCTCTACGCGCACGGCCAACTCGCCCGGTCGGTCGGTTCTAAACCTAGAGTGAATCCAGGAATCATCCGAAGTAAAACTCACAAGAACAGCCAATATCGAGTCACTCATAATGCGTGTCTTCACAGCAAGAGTCATAGAGCAGAGGTTCTCAAACTACTGTGAGATTGCACCCCTCACTCACGGCTAAAAGTTCAATGTACCCCCACGAAAAAAACCTGAAATAATAGATTTAAAAGATTTTAAGGCATTATTAATTGATTATAAACCATTATTTTAAATACTCATCGAAAAGAAGACGAGATTGTGAAGTTCAATGCATTTGTGTAACACATAAGAAGAAATTTAAAAGTTTGTGTATGTATCGAAGCATAACACAATGATATCAAAGTAACACAGGATACCCTTTTTGTATGAAAGTTTCATAAACTCTAGATTTTCGCCTAAATATCAAATGAATAAGTAAGGATGAAACATTTTCTATCTTAATTCTTGAATTCAGACATCGCGAACTATCAGAATTGCAATGGGATGCGTGTGCCTGCATGACGTGGCACAGTTCTCTGATGTGTCGTAGTCCAGGTGAAACTTTCAAATAAAACCTGGTTCCATATATACATATTTAACTTTCGCCATATTTATTTCCATATTTCAATTTTTCCTTCGTTTTTTCCCCTTGAAGGCTGCTCGCGTATCCCACCAAAAGTCTGTTTGAGAACCACTGTCATAGAGCGAACAGCTATGGAGGAAGATATCAGCGGAACTAAGAAGATAAAAGAGGAAACTATTTTCGCATTGCAGATAAGAATCATTTTAACACAAAGACAGACGTCAGCGTGTGTTGCTTCCTCTCTTTAGATCGCGACATAGTATCAGAATCACCTGACGACAACTTCCGGTGACGCGTACGAGTTCTGGGCTAGTAAACACTACTCAGATTACCGGCTAATTGTAAATCACTAAACCTCTCAAACAAATGTGACTTCCCTCTCGGCTAACAGTGAGCTGTATGAAGTGAATCCTGCCTTTTGTCGTTGTATAATGGGGAATGTAATCACAGCGACATTCGGTGGCATGGTTCACGAAGAGCTGTAAGGTGATATAATCGTTACCCCCATATGATGTTTCCATAGTGGATGGACACAATAGAGGAGTGGGCTTATAAAGGTTGCGATCTCACAGAAATCTACCCCAAATAAAATGAGTCTCACAGGCTAGAACAGACATCAAGTTTCGCAAGGGTAAGGACATGTACTGTATCTTCGACTGGATACAGCAGCTACGAAATTCATACGAGCAAGTGAAAATATCTAATGGCAAGTACTGGCAATGCTCTCTTTTAGCCAAGAGGTCTTATAGCGAAGATGTGATAAGAAAGGTCTAGAAATGGGAATGAAGCGACCGTGGCCTTAATTAAGGTACAGTCCCAGCATTTGTCCGGTGTGAAAATGGGAAACAATGGCAAACTATCATCAGGGCTGCCGACAGTGGGGTTCAAACCATGACCATTAATGAACGGTATATTCAGTACATGAAAACAGCAGGATGGCTTACTCACAACAATGTAGGCTAGATGAATACAAATGAAATTAAGAAATACTGGTGAATATTGCTGTAAAATAGAGAAGTCCACGAACTCGAATACACATTGTGTCCATTATGTCCTGCATCCATCAAGGGACAGAGGCTATCAGACTCCGCCATTAGATTTCACCTGTCACATGACAGCACACGTCCGATGTGAGGACACAGAGATGAGCTGGTAGCGATCAATTTGCCTTTATGAGACGCTTCATATTGCAGGTCGACGATTGCAGAGTAGATTCAGCCTGCAGGTGGCCACGCTGGTCCGTGGTCCGACGGCTATGCACTCCGACCGACCAACTGAGTAGAGGAGAGCTGGCCATGGCTCTACGCCTCTGCATTCGGGAGACGGTGAGGCGCTGGTCCCACCGTCGGCTGTCCTGAGAATGGCTTTCCGTGGTTTTCCATTCTCCTGCACTAAGGCGAATGCCGGCACAGTTCCTAGTATAGTATATGGCAGCCAACCCTCTCACTTTAACCAAAAATCTCCTTCTCCAATACAAATCTAGATATATTTGCAACTACATACACTTCCATAGTAAAACAATGTTAACAAATAACTTAATGTTCTCTGTTCTAAGTGAAAATTCCACTTTGCTGACTCTTATTGTTAAGCTCATAACTTAAGTTCTCTAGTTTCTAGTAATACCATCTACCTCGCCATCATTACTATCTTCAGTAACATCACAACCATCGCGTATAATTACAGTACTAACATAGGTTTAAAGCCGTTAGTAAACTATTTTAATTGTAATATTTTAAATTTGTTCAACTATGCGCATATGAAACTGAATATTTGTAATATAATGCTACTGAAGAAAAGCGTATTTTTATTTCATATATGACTTTAGTTTACAAGGACTTTCACAGGAGATAGTATCATTTTAATTTGATATTTGTTTATATCTCATGTAATAGTATATGTTTATGTGTTTCTCATCATTAGGTTTATACCTGTCTGAAGAACAATAAATAAATAAATAAATAAATAAATAAATAAATAAATAAATAAATAAATAAATAAATAAATAAATAAAAGAATTAGGATACATCTGCAAAGCATTAAAACAGTTTAAAATGATAAATAATCATTTTGGTTATTATTTTTACGCAGACGTCTTCGTTGAAGGTTCTGGTTTGATAATACTATGATACAGTATGTTAGGCTATAAAGGGGAGGTCAATTAAATTTTTAATTTTTAATTTCTTCTTCTTTTACAATTGGATTTAAGTCACACCGACACACATACGCCTTACGGCAACGACGGGATTGGAAAGGGCTAGGAGTGGGAAGAAGCGACCGTGGACTTGAAATGAAATGGCGTATGGTTTTTTTAGTGCCGGGAGTGTCCGAAGACATGTTCGGCTCGCCAGATGCAGGTATTTAGATTTGACTCCCGTAGGCGACCTGCCGCGTCGTAATGAGGATGAAATCAACACACACACATCCAGCCCCCGAGCCAGCGAAATTAACCAATGATGGTTAAAATTGCCGACCCTGCCGGGAATCGAGCCCGAGATCCCAGTGACCAAAGGCCAGCACGCTAACCATTCAGCCATGGAGCTTAACGACCTTGGTCTTAATTAAGGTACAGTCACAGCATTCACCTGGTATGAAAATGGGAAACCATGGAAAATCATTTTCAGGGCTGCCGACAGTAGGGTTCGAACCCACTATCTCCCGAATGCACGCTCACAGCTGCGCCCCTAACCTCACGGCCAACTTGCTCGGTGACCAATTAGATCTATTGTACTTCTTGATATACTAAGTGTAATATGTCCGCTACAGGATCACGTGAAGAAATGACCTGAAATGGAGGTAAAATAATGCATGCTCCCGTTCTAAATGTTTGAAGTCGCACTAACACAGGAAGGTTTTCGGTGAAGCTGTAATAGGAAAGAGTGGAATGTTTCGGCCGTGGCGTTAATAATGTACCAACTCAGCGTTTGCCTGGTGTGAAAATAAGAAACCGTCGAATACGGTCTACAGGTCTGCCGGTGGTGAAGTTCACAGCTTCATGATCCGTACCATATAGCAAACTAGCTCGGTAAAATATATGAAAATTGGACTGCTTTATTTTACATAACTGCTGTCTCTCTCCTTCTTCCTTTATCCCCATATTATTTTACTGGGACACTCCGCCTGTCTGGTGTGATCACCCCCGGAGGCCCACGAAATTTGAAAAGTGGTAGGAGGACTAGAACGGGGTCCACTCAGCCTCGGGAGGTCAAATGAGTAGAGGGGGTTCGATTCCCACCTCTGCCATGCTCGATGTGGTTTTCCGTGGTTTCCCTCTTCTTCTCCAGGCAAATGCAGGGATGGTATCTAACTTAAGGCCACGGACGCTTCCTTCCCTCATTCTTGCCTATCCCTTCCAATCATCCCATCCCCCCACAAGGCCCCTCTTCAGCATAGCAGGTGAGGCCGCCTGAGCGAGGTACTGGCCCTCCTTCCCAATTGTATCTCCAACCAAATGTCTCACGCTCCAGAACGGTGTCCAGGCGGTAGAGGTGGGATCTCTCGTTGAGTCCGGGGAATGGGTAAAAGGATTAAATAATAATAATAATAATAATAATAATAATAATAATAATAATAATAATAATAATAATAATAATAATAATAATAATATTTAATTCCACATTGAGTTATAGGCCCTATAGATTTAATTAAAACTCTTCACTAGCTTGCTCATTAGTTGCCATTTTAAAGAACTTCTGTTAAGAACAATGGCTAAGAATAATAAATCAAAGATTACATGAAGTAGCAAGTAAGATTGTCTAATAGTATCCTATTTGTTTAATTCACCAGGAGGTTACTCCCACATACTCCCTCACCAGTGAAAAGGGAGGGGTATTTCGCAGGAAACCGAACAGTTCGACCTGAGTGAGGTTGGGTATTTTTGATTCGAGTTCGTACTGATAGCCTTTTCCTTGATTGTCGCTGGTAGTCAGGTGATCGGTTGTGGTACTGAGGGTAGTAGCACACTTAACAAGAGAAGGATTGTAGTCGCTGTCCAAAAGGAATGCTGGTTTGAGTCTGTCAATAGAAACAGTTTGTTCGCCATGAGCTTACAAAACACTTAGTAGAGCGGGAAATCACCTTGAATGGTCCATCATATCATGGGTTGAGGGTTGAGCGAGATGCATCATGCCGGATGAACACAGGAGAGGTACTGAAGAGGTCGGAGTTGACAAAAGGACGCTTTGCTGAATGATGCCCAGGTTGGACAGGCCGTAAAGACAGACCATGGTCTTTTAGCTTGAGGATGAAGGAGGGAACATCTTATGCCATATTTTGTCCTTCGAGATAGTCAGCTGGTAGGCGAACTGGCTCTCCATAAACTAGTGTAAATGGTGTAGATTCCAGATGTGGTGCAAGAAGTGATCGAAGTTCCAGTAAAACGGTTGGCAGTTGGTAGTTGGAAGACCCAGTTGTCTAATAGATGTGTACGAAGTGCTGTTTTGAGCTGTGGGTGCCATCGTTCGATTTTTCCGTTAGCTGCCAGATGATAGGCTGTTGTCTTAATATGAGTACTGCCTAGAATTCTCATAAGGTTGCTGAATAACGAACAGTCGAATTGTTTGCCTCGATCTGTAGTGATGATGGACGGTACACCAAACGTAGCTATCATTGTGTGGAGAAGAGCATAGGCTACTGTTTCAGCTGTGATGTCCTTCAATGGTGTAGCCTCTGGCCAGCTGGAGAAGCGATAGATGATGATGAGCAGATAGTGGAAACCCTTAGGTGGAGGAAGAGGGCCTACGATGTCGATGTGAATGTGGGAGAAACGTGGATCTACTGGAGCAAATGTACCAATGGAGCTGTTGGTGTGTCTGCTCACCTTGGAATGCTGACATCATACACAAGTTTTAGCCCATAATCTCACATCTTTTTTGAGCGATGGCCAAACGTACTGTTTCTGTATTAATCGGACTGATGCATTGATGCCTGGGTGAGACACACTGTGTAATGCGTCAAATGCTTGTTTGCGAAACTGTTCTGGTAAGTTCTGCTTTTTACGGCATTTGAGATTATACTATCTGGTTGGTGTTTATGACGATGAGATGGACGTGATCTTTGACGAGAACGGAATCTATTTTGATTCTCAAGCATACTGTTGATTGATAGTGACAGTCGTTCGATTTGTGCCTCTAAACGGGAGATACGATCGAGTTGTTGCAAAGATGATTCGGTAATAGACGGGGTTGACTGTACGGCAGATATGCAAGATGTGGGGTTAAATTAATCTAATATGCGGTTAGCCATAATAGCCATGTTGTCTAGTGTGTCATTTGATTAGGCTAATACAGATCTTGAGTTTAAGGGTAGTCGTTGCATGAAAATTGTGCGTAAAAATCATCTTTTACTTGGCTTCCGGCGAGGACAGGCTGGGTTTGTTGTCCCCTAGTTCAAGTTCTGTTAAGAGTTTTGTAACCTTTCGGCCTTCAGATTCCTGGAATTCTCCTATATGTTCGAACTGTACATGTGTGTAAGCTCAGCAGTGATACGAGCGGTAGCGAACTGAGCTTCCATTTGGAATAACCAGATTCTAACATTTTTACGCCATATAGGCGGAATTTTAACTGCAACTCGCGCTGTTTGTTCATTGTCTGTAGGCATGTTGTCATGTGGCATTGCAGTATTAGTGGTGTCACAGGCTGACATGGCAATAATATATATATATATAGCTAATAATATGCTATTTGTTTAGTTCACCAGTAGTTCACCAGGGAGTTACTCCCCACAATAATAATAATAATAATAATAATAATAATAATAATAATAATAATAATAATAATAATAATATATATGGAATAATATTAGATACACACTCTCTACACTGCACTGGTACCGTACGACAGACGTTGTGGTTACCACTATGGTTATTTGATTCCACATTGAGTTGTACAGATTTAATTAAAACTCTTCACTAGCTTGCACATTAGTTGCCATTTTAAAGAACCTCTATTAAGAATAATGACAAAGAATAATAAATCAAATATTACATAAAGTAGCAAGTAAGACTGTCTAATAATATGCTATTTGTTTAGTTCACCAGTAGTTCACCAGGGAGTTACTCCCCACAACAACAACAATAATAATAATAATAATAATAATAATAATAATAATAATAATAATAATAATAATAATAATAATAATAATAATAATAACAATAATAATAATTACCGCGACATTTGTTGAAGGGAACGTTGATGACCTTTACGTCCTCCATAACTCTCAGGAGTTTTGAAACATTTTAGCTGCCGCATGTTCTTGTACTACACTCATCATAGATAGCACCTCTAAATAAGTACGCAGGAATTTGAAATATATTTTCAGCTTTCAGGTCGTGTCGAGTTTATGTGGTAAATTCCAATTATGCGTCGGATGCTCTACCGAATGAGCGGCGGTGGCTGCTCCATTCGCACCGGTATCAGGTTGTCCAATTTTGTTGTGTAGGCCTACTTAACATCTCTTCAGCTTATACTATACGTACTCAACACGACTCGACACGACTTAAAAGCTGAAAGTCCATTTCAAGTCCATTGCGGTCGTGAACAATAATCATTCACTTCAAAAGTATGTTTTGTTCTAGTAGTAATGTATTACCGTCGTCATCGTTGGTTCCTTCGCGATTTTATCTACGATATTTCCGGCAGCAATGACATATGTATGCAATTTGAATGTCCTCTGTCGAGGTAGATTCGTTAAAAGAATTTGTAGAAATAGGTCGATATTAATAATGGGGTCTTTAAACATTTTACCATAGTTCACAATGTTATCCTGCTTGCATTTTTCTATTGTGCTGAGAGCAGTACATATTGCAAGCTGAATGTTCTGTTCTTTTTTGCTAATGGCTTTACGTCGCACCGACACAGATAGGTCTTATGGCGACGATGGGATAGGAAAGGGCTAGGAGTGGGAATGAAGCGGCCATGGCCTTAATTAAGGTACAGTCTCAGCACTTGCCTGGTGTGAAAATAGGAAACCACGGAAAACCCTCTTCAGGGCTGCCGACAGTGGGATTCGAACCCGCTGTCTCCCGGATGCAAGCTCACAGCCGCACGCCCCTAACCACGCGGCTGTTTTTTTTTTATATACTCTACACCATCTCATTCTGAAGACAGTGCAAGACTTTCCCCAGTAGGGGTTCCTTAGTTCCTTGACTCCAATTCTCAGTGTAGGAATACCTCGCTACTGACGATGCATCCGTCACTCTTCAAATCATTGGCTTCTGTTCTATTCACTCCAATCCACTAGATCCCAGGAGGTTACATGGAGGAGGACGTCCTGCAATCGCTCCGTATCAGATGTTCTGATATTAACCAGATGTCGTGTATCCAGTCAGAGAAGGCCGCTGTCTCTTTAATCCGAGTATTTACACTATCATCGATGCTATGCTGTACAATAGAGTATTTTTCTATTTCCAGCACCACCCAGTAGAGGCTTCCAAGGTGGAATTCACACAGCCATTGCAATGCCTGAAATACCAAACGCTCATTTACCTACTGGTATATTTCGTCGCTGTTCGGGCAAAAGGTCATATCTCACAATGCTCTTCCTATCCATTATTTTTCTCAAGACTGGTCACGCATCCCAGCCACGTATGGATATGCAGTCCATCAGAACAATTTTCGTTGTGTTCATTTTGGTATGCTAATGTTTTTTTTTTTTCTAGGGGCTTTACGTCGCACCGACACAGATAGGTCTTATGGCGACGATGGGATAGGAAAGGCCTAGGAGTTGGAAGGAAGCGGCCGTGGCCTTAATTAAGGTATAGCCCCAGCATTTGCCTGGTGTGAAAATGGGAAACCACGGAAAACCATCTTCAGGGCTTCCGATAGTGGGATTCGAACCTACTATCTCCCGGATGCAAGCTCACAGCCGCGCGCCTCTACGCGCACGGCGGTATGCTAATGTTAAAGGAAAACGAACCTTATGTACGTTATACTGTAGGAGTGTATAAACAGCCCATGCAGACATACATTCCTAAAGTACGGTGCGGTAAGATTCATTTTCCTTTAGAAGTAAGCATAAGAAAATGAGCAAAATGAATATTATTCTGATGGCTGGGAGGCGTAATCAGTTTCAAGGAAAATAATGGATAGAAAGAGCATTGTGAGATATGACCTTTTGCCCAAACAGTGACGATTTCTCCCCACTGCTAGCTAGAACATGAAATTAGGGTTTACACCAGGTAATGGAACCGGCAGTCTAATTTTACTGTCAGATTTTAGACAAATCTGTCCCCTGAGACCAATTACCATACACACACGGGCCGATGACTTAAAAGTAAAGCCCCTTAAAACAACAATAATCACTAACAATCATACATATACATACCGACCTTATCAAACCACTTTCTCCATTGAACATGGCGATTTCCCCCGCTGATTCCATCTCCTCACAGATGATTCTTTAGAAGATAATCACCATCACATCAACCGCACTTTAATGTATATTTCTCTATCTGCTCGTGCTTACCTTGGTTTGATCGTTAACATCTTACCGTTTCATAATACCTCATTAGTTATTACAACTACTCTCCTCTCACTCTGTCTAAACTACTGTATACTCCAAACTGCCTTGTCATTATTTTGATCATCAGAGATTGTGACCGTACTTCTTGGTTACAGAATTCCCTTGGCATTTATTATAATAATTATTAATAATATTAATGTCCGCCTCTGTGGTGTAGCGGTCAGTGTGATTAGCTGCCACCTGCGGAGGCCCGAGTTCGATTCCCGGCTCTGCCACGAAATTTGAAAAGTGGTACGAGGGCTGGAACGGGGTCCACTCAGCCTCGGGAGGTCAACTGAGTAGAGGTGGAATCGATTTCCACCTCAGCCATCTTGGAAGTGATTTTCCGTGGTTTCCCACTTCTCCTCCATGCAAATGCCGGGATGGTACTTAACTTAAGGCCACGGCCGCTTCCTCCTCTCCTCGATAGCTGCAGTCGCTTAAGTGCGGCCAGTATCCAGTAATCGGGAGATCGTGGGTTCGAGCCCCACTGTCGGCAGCCCTGAAGATGGTTTTCCGTGGTTTACCTGTACCTTAATTAAGGCCACGGCTGCATCCTTCCACTTTCTAGGCATTTCACATCCCATCGTCGCCATAAGACCTATCTGTGTCGGTGCGACGTAAAGCAAATAGAAAAAAAATAGTAGCTTCCTCCTCTCTTCTTGTCTATCCCTTCCAATCTTCTCATTCCCCCGCAAGGCCCCTGTTTAGCAAAGCAGGTGAGGCCGCCTGGGCGAGGTACTGGTCATCTCACCCAGTTGTATCCCCCGACTCAGAGTCTGAAGCTCCAGGACACTGCCCTTGAGGCGGTGGAGGTGGGATCCCTCGCTGAGTCCGAGGGAAAAACCGACCCTGGAAAGTAAACGGCATTTGCCTGGAGGAGAAGTGGGAAACCACGGAAAACCACTTCCAGGATGGCTGAGGTTGGAATCGAACCCACCTCTACTCAGTTGA
Source organism: Anabrus simplex (assembly GCF_040414725.1). Lineage (NCBI taxonomy): Eukaryota > Metazoa > Arthropoda > Insecta > Orthoptera > Tettigoniidae > Anabrus > Anabrus simplex. Next base: position 743,219,514 of record NC_090266.1, on the reverse strand, counting down.
CCCCTCGAGGCTGAGTGGACCCCGTTCCAGCCCTCGTACCACTTTTAAAATTTCGTGGCAGAGCCGGGAATCGAACCCGGGCCTCCGGGGTGGCAGCTAATCACACTAACCACTATACCACAGAGGCGGCATAATACTATTGTTTGTAGTTTATATTCAGATTTTCATCATTTTGATTTATTATTAATTATCACGCATCTCATTCTATGAAATCAGTAAAATAAAGGAATTATTCTTGTAATCATTATATACAGTGTGATTCAGCAGCTCCTTCCAATATCGTCTGCTGCAGCTCAGGTAACGTGCACATGGTTATAGGGATGCTATTCCCCTGCAGGCGTACTATATGGTACTAACGTTCTGTGAGCACATTTTGCACACGATTCTGAACCTTAGCGAAATGTTGGAACACCCGTTCGCAAAACATGACGCATTATCCAGTATTCGGGAGATAGTAGGTTCGAACCCCACTGTAGGCAGCCCTGAAAATGGTTTACCGTGGTTTCCCATTTTCACACCAGGCAAATGCTGGGGCTGTACCTTAATTAAGGCCACGGCCGCTTCCTTCCCACCCCCAGCCCTTCCCTGTTCTATCGTCGCCATAAGACCTATCTGTGTCGGCGCGACGTAAAGCAACTAGCAATAATAATAATAATAATAATAATAATAAAACATGACGCCTTGAAATCACGTAGCAACGTCCTTTTATTATGTAATTATGTTAATGTGTCGTACCTCGTGACGGGCGTAACGAAGAGGGGAATCAATGCATAAAACTACGTAACAGTGCAGTAATTAATGTCTTAAACACCGAGCCTGTTGGCGAATGTACGCTACTCTGGCCGTACTACTAGGATGTGCCCAGTAGTGTAGCATAGCGGATGTGGTTAGGCGTTCGCCTAGCAATCAGCGGTGGTTCGAATCCTGCATCGTTCGAATATTTTTGTATCGGTATGATGTTTGTATACGTAAACACAGGCCCACATTTGCCACATTCAAACAGTCGAATTACTCTGTTATTCATCTTGTGCCCTCCGCTAGTTAGGGCCTGAATGTACTGTAACCTCTACTTGTCATTCGGCATGTTTTCCACAGAGGAATAAGTTGACATGCTCCGCATTTATGTGGAAGGAAAACAAAACGCGTGCGAGGCACTACGTCTGTACGAGGAACGATATCCCGACAGGCGACACCCGGCTGCTACGGTATTCCGCTGTGTTGGAAGAAGCCTAAGGACAACAGGCGTGATTTCCAACCAACCACCAGTCCGCGATAGGCCCATTACATCGGTGGTAAGGCCGCGAGTCTCGTGGCTAGATTTTTGAAAGACGCGTGGCCAGGTGGTAGAGATTCTATATCAGTGTTTAGCTAGAAACCAGCAATCTGTATGGAAGGGATGGCCGTGTAGAGGGGAGACACGTGGTGTGACAAAGTTTATTTAAGCCGCGTTAGGGTTTCCTGGGTGGACAATTGTTCAATGGTTCAATCGTCCAATCTCATATCTTGCAATCGGAGCATCGATCTATCTATCTCAGTAGCTATCCGTCTGTCTATTAATATATCGAGCTGCTTTTTGTATTACTTCGTATGACTTAATAGCATGTCAGTATAATCACCAGCGTCTATGTTCAGCCCTTCGAAAATTTATATTCAGTATCGATATAAATTATTAGTTAGGGGAGGATGGGTGCATGTCGCCACCTTAAGGATAACGTCACCTCTCAGTAAGTAAAATATTACAGAATATAGTTCCTTATTATAATACTTGTCGCAGTACTAAGTATCATTAGTTGTTATACATGAAGTACAGGTGAAATGGCGTATGGCTTTTACTGCCGGGGAAGTATCCGAGGACATGTTCGGCTCGCCAGACGCAGGTCTTTTGATTTGACGCCCGTCATGACGAGGATGAAATGATGATAAAGACAACACACAGACGACCTCGTCGGGAATCGAACCCGGCACCCTTGTGACCAAAGGCCAGCGCACTAACCGTTTAGCCATGGAGCAGGACGATGTATAGGTAAGTAGAGTGCTTGTGAATGTGAATGTAGCGGTATTGCCCATGCCACGTGGGCAATTCCACCTTACTAATGGGATAATAGCGCCATCCACATTTCTTTTTTTCTATTTGCTTTACGTCGCATCGACGCAGATTGGTCTTATGGAGACGATGGGATAGGAAAGGCCTAGGAATTGGAAGGAAGCGGCCGTGGCCTTTATTAAGGTACAGCCCCAGCATTTCCCTGGTGTGAAAATGGGAAACCACGGAAAAACATCTTCAGGGCTGCCGACAGTGGGGCTCGAACCCACTATCTCCCGATTACTGGATACTGGCCGCACTTAAGCGACTGTAGCTATCGAGCTCGGTCATCCGCAAATTTAATGGATAGGCTTACATACCGGCAGTTTTGGATGTCAAACGCACAATTACGATAGACGCTACATATCTAATTACACACACAAAAATCACAAATTGTTTTTTCCATATTCATCACATATAATACATACATTCACATCATCCCGAAGTCCAACTGGATCAATGTCATCTTTATCGTCATTATCACATAAATTACGTTCGTCTTTATCATTTTCGTCCGATGACTCAAACGCTGTATTCCCTCTAGATGTTTTCTTCGATTGTCTTGTTCTGGCTAGTCGCTTTCCTTGGACTGGAGGCCTTTTTTTTCTTTTTTCTTTTTTGCTTCTTCGAATACGGCTTTCATAGGTGTAGGTGTAAGAATTTCCGAGTGTTGGTTCTTTGGGTATATTTTACCTTGATGACAGGACTTCGAATGTGGTGGCACAGGAGATATGCCCTGCACACTTAAGTGTGTTCCTTGTTGGAGTGCTTGAGCTGGAAATACACTGAATGGTATCCTGCTTAGCTTCTGGAGCCGAAGGTGATGGGGGAATTGCAGACTGACTTGGCATCTCTCCGTTCTTTCCATCTGAAGTAATCGAAGGCTGAACATCGGGTGAGTGGTGTTGCCCATTACCTACGTCTTCGTTAATTACCACAGGCACTTCAATTTCTTGAGGTCCTAAGAAATCATCCCTGTTGAATTTCTTTGAATTGAGTGGGTAAATCCCTCCTGACTGAAATCCACTCGCTCCTTTCTCGAGAGTTGCCGTCCTAATTTAGGCTCTATTGCATGTTTCTGCTAAAACATATTTTGTTATTTTATTCTTTCTGTTGCTGTGGGCTTTTAGATATAGCCCACATTCCCTGTTAAATGTAGTCTTCAGCGGTCCGTAGAAGCTAACTGGTAGGGGCTGAAGTCGGTGGGAAGTGTTTGGTGGCAGTGATACAATATGAATGTTATTTTCTCTGCAGAAATTATACACCTCCTAATTCTTATGGCTTGAGTGGTTGTCTAGAGTTAACAAATTAGGATCCTCACTTGTAGCTTTCGTGTGTTTGCATAAGTGTGTTAGCCATTCCAAAAAAAGATTCTCATTACTCCAGCCATTTTTGAACAATAATAGACCGCATCTCTCAGAGTCCCTTCTGCAGCAAAGGTGTCTTTGTCTTGGATATATGAACATTGGTGGGATAAAATTTCCTGCTGCACTCATTGCACAGACCACAGTAACATTTTTACCTCTTTCCCATCAGGTTCCAACACCTATTTGTTTCTGGCCCTTAGGGCCGAAATTTTCCCTGGTTTACGGACAGTGGAAATCTCTGTTTCATCTATATTATACATTCGTGATGCAGGAAATGAAAATGTTACCATCATACTATCTAGATTTGTGAAAAACAACTTTATCTCGATTTCATTAAAGGCTGAAGTCCTGTTCAGAGTAGTCGCTTCAGGTTTTCGAAGACTAACTTCTGGATTTCTCTTTTAAAAACCATAAACCCAATATGGATCAGCCACATTAGTTGTCCGGTTGAAATTGTGAGCAATCCCCTTTGCATCTGCCAGATCAAATGCCAGACGTCGAAGTCCTACGACGGAAAAGCCATGAAACATATTTGATAAGGTGATCACGAATTCCTTTCCCTTGTTCTTCAGAAAACAAAGGTTTTCGCCCCAATGCAGGTTTTTCTAATTTACTGTTTTTGAACCTATCTCGTAATGTTGTTCTTGGTATGTCGAACAACTTTTAACAGACTGGGCGTCATTCACTGATTTAATAGCTTTCTGCAAATCATCCACAGTCCATTTAGCCTTTTCTGTTATTCTCAGTCTATTTCGAGGCATCTGCAAATAAGAGAATATAATTGCACCCACTGAAAAGTTGACGGGGGAATACCATCACCTGCGGCGACATTACCCCGTTAGCACGTGGCTATCTTTGGATCAAAATGCTACGTAATCACCAAATCGAACAACACTCAAGTTTATTATAAAATACTTAATATTGTTCATACTTTTATAAAATACGAGTATAACCTTAATTTGAAGATCGCTAATTTAAACTACCCTTACCTCAGTTTATTTGACGTCAAAAAATAAGAGGATAAATGACGATTTTAGATTTTTAAACTTCGAGTGGAAGCACGTTTGCTTACATGAAACCGGCATTCATTGCAGTGTTTCAGTAATCATCCGCTTGAGATCACGCTTATTGGCGCACATGTTCGATCCGCGGTTATTCAAATTTAACTGGTGGCGGGATTGCCCATGGTGTCGGAATTCCCCCAACTTCACCTATATTCATTTAGCGGTCGCTATATTACTTCGAATTCATGACTGAATTCAATTCCATAATTCGCGAACTATGTTCGAGAATTAAATTCTACTGAAATATATCTGTCACATCGTGTAGACCTGTTGCACGCATAACAACAGTTTCTATTTAAGACGTCAAGACATGTGAAACTAGCTTAGCATGCCTGAATATCACAGGCTCTTCAGTAATTTCTTTCTTTCAGACAATTAGTAGGGGTGAACTTGACCAGATAGGGGCCATTATACTCTTAATAGGGAAGTAGGCCAAGACCAGTTACAGAAGATGACATAACCAGAGCAAGAGCCCCGAACCCACACCGGGTTTTTAATGCAGAACGATTCCAGGACCCCTTCGTTTGCAAAGATAAGGTAATTCCAGCATCAAACATTTTATGTATACATAACATGAGGAAGAGAGTAATCAACGACGATAAATTCGAATTCCCGACAATGCCAACAGCTTTTTAATATGTTTGATGTTTTATTAGATGTAACAACAAATCTCACAGGATATAATTTTGCTCTAATTCAATTAATGCAGTTTAATTTTGTTTAAAGTACGCACATGAATTCAGTTCTTCAAATAACAGCACTTAATAAAATTTCCAATTATAATCCTCAACTGTGGGAATGCGACCACAATATATCTTTCCTGATACATATTCCAATATGCTGCCGAGTGTATGAACTTATCACCCCACACCTTGAGAGTAGTAATAAGAATCATGTTCTACGACATCGTCACTAATGTAGTAACTGGCGCTCATCATATTTAAAGAGCAAGTTAATTAAGCGGATATACTATATGTGAAGCCTCCGTGGCTCAGACGGCAGCGCGTCGGCCTCTCACCGCTGGATACCGTGGTTCAAATCCCGGTCGTTCCATGTGAGATTTGTGCTGGATAAAGCGGAGGCGGGACAGGTTTTCCTCCGGGTACTCCGGTTTTCCCTGTCATCTTTCATTCCAGCAACACTCTCCATTCTCATTTCATAGCATATATCACTCATTAATAAATCACTTTGGGAGTGGCGACCCCATCGTGCTAATAGCCTATATCTGCTTCTTTCATTCCATCCCTGACCCGGTCAATGACTGGAAGGCAGGTTGTAGGTTTTCACTATATGTGAATAATAATATGGTAAAGAAGTGTTTATTAATATGTCTAAAACAGGGTAACTGTGCATATAGGAGTAGGTGCAGTTACAACGTAACTCACCAGATTGAAGTAATTACGTGTAATAGTGGTGGGACAACCACAAGATCAATTACCATATTGTTGCTTGTGTCGTTTTCATCTTCAGTTCTTATATATTTGTATTTCATGAAGAATATAAAGTACCGGATACGCTCACCATACTTTCCCCCAAATATGACCATTTGTTTCCTGATAACTGCTAAATGTTGCACTAACACTCGTAGATTTTCGGGGACGCTAGAAAGCAGCGTCTGTGGACGCCATTTCTCTTGTGCGATTGTGAGATACCACCGAAGTCCATCTTCAGGGCTGCCGGCGGTGGAGTTCGAACCCATAATCTGCCAATATTGGACCTGTGGTCTAAACCAAGGCCTCTCAAACGCCCAAAATCTCACGCATGCAAGCAGCGGCGCAGAGTTCCTGTGCACAGTGCATCAGTCCCACTCGGCTCGGCTCGGACAAACGCTTCGTCTCTGGGCTACTCGGCTAAGCTCGGTTCAACTCTGCTCAACTCGGTTAAACTCATCTCGGATTTGGAGCGCTACGGAGCAAGGGAGGAAGAGGGAGACAGGCGCGACGAGCGAGACAGGCGTGGGGAAAGTGAGAGACAGCGCTATTGCTCCAAATCGAGGAGTGGGGGTCTGCACTCTGGTCAACCAAGCGAAGTCGTCTTTTGCACCGTGCACAGTGCATGCACCAGGCGCATGCACCAGGCGCATGCACCCTGAGTCGCCCTGGTCTAATGAAGACATTTAAATGGAATAAAATATGACTAAAAGTATACTAAGGGCTCAATAGCAATAAAATTACTAAATATCTAAATAAACGCCGGAGTGCCAGTATTTTGTCAAGAAAATGGGTCAGTAAATCTACCGACACGGGACTCTCACTCCTAAATGTCGACCAGTTACGCCAATATCCTCTGTAACGAACATCTAACTAACTTCGCTACACAGTCAGCCCGTGATGTAACATGTAGCCTAGTGACAGAAATACAATTAGGCCTACAATTAATGTAATATAAATCACACGTGAACTGAGAGAAGTAACGGGTTGATACGTGCATTCCAGTGGACATGATAGACTGACCCTCTGTCTCAGTGAGGAAAACAACAGGAAATTAACTCACTCGTCATTTCCCTAGTACGTCTCTTCGGTGACAATGTAATATAAATCACACGTAAACTGGGTTATCTTTTACAACACAGTATGGTCGGTAATATTATGTGATATTCTATGCTCTCTTTCGTGGTAAAGAAACGAAAGTACTGTACCACGAATTTATTCCGGAACCGGCTCAGCCCCTTGAAGACGGCGATTAACGGCTGTCAAAGAAAGTAGCATAAATGGTTAAATGGTTCCTAGAAACTTTCCTATACACGCGTGTGCTCTGAACACTCAACAAAATACAGTTTCGCTTGCTTCCAACGATAATGATTAAACAGGATTTTAAAAAGCCCAGATAAATTTCTTGTTATACGCAGTGTTCGCAGTGCTAATAGAGTCGGTTGCTCCTTGCTTCATGTGAAGAATTCAAGAAACTGGTAGGCGTCATCCTTATTTCCAGACAGAAAACCAAACCAAAACCAAACCCCATGGCGCTAAAGAGCTTGAAGGGCCTTGGCCTACCAAGCGACCGCTGCTCAACCCGAAGGCCTGCAGATTACGAGGTGTCGTATGGTCAGCACGACGAATCCTTTCGGCCGTTATTCTTGGCTTTCTAGACCGGGGCCGCTATCTCACCGTCAGATGGCTCCTCAATTCTAATCACGTAGGCTGAGTGGACCTCGAACCAGCCATCAGGTCCATGTAAAAATCTCTGACCTGACCGGGAATCGAACCCGGGGCCGCCGGGTAAAAGGCAGGCACGCTACTCCTACACCATGAGGCTGGCTCCAGACAGAAAACAGATCAATCATATCCAAGTTGTTGTGGCCCTTCGATAAAAGGCAAGTTCAGACTGTCCTCGGTTGAGATTGCGGAATGTGTAACATGAAACCTGCGCGTCACAACAGCTTTCTTTGAAGAAAAGAAAATAACCTTAAGCTACTGTACAATCTAATTCGCTCCTGATTCACTCTGCTGTGAAATCTGGTTTATCCCTCAATTAATAGTCATAGAAGAAATCAATGTCCGCCTCTGTGGTGTAGTGGTTAGCGTGATTAGCTGCCACCCCCGGAGGTCCGGGTTCGATTCCCGGCTCTGCCACGAAATTTGAAAAGTGGTACGAGGGCTGGAACGGGGTCCACTCAGCCTCGGGAGATCAACTGAGTAGAGGTGGGTTCGATTCCCACCTCAGCCATCCTGGAAGTGGTTTTCCGTGGTTTCCCACTTCTCCTCCAGGCAAATGCCGGGATGGTACCTAACTTAAGGCCACGGCCGCTTCCTTCCCTCTTCCTTGCCTGTCCCATCCAATCGCCCCATCCCTCCACAAGGCCCCTGTTCAGCATAGCAGGTGAGGCCGCCTGGGCGAGGTACTGGTCATTCTCCCCAGTTGTATCCCCCGACCCAAAGTCTGAAACTCCAGGACACTGCCCTTGCGGCGGTAGAGGTGGGATCCCTCGCTGAGTCCGAGGGAAAAACCGACCCTGGAGGGTAAACAGATTAAGAAGAAGAAGAAGAAGAAGAAGAAGAAGAAGAAGAAGAAGAAATCAATTAAATACTTGATAACGCATGAAGGACAAAAAAGACAAGAACTGAAATGAAAAGTTCAAGAATAAAAAATGTTATCAATTAAGTTTAAAATCAGGTCAATGTCCATCATAGCATACTGAAACTATATATTTGCCAATAAAGAGAAGAGTGGATGTTGTCCGTAAAGGATCGTTTGCAGTCCTTCACTATCAGTAGCTGACTACCACATTTCCCAGAACCCGCGTGATAAAACTTTATTGCCAAATCAAGTCCAATGGTGGATTGTTCGTTTATATATAGCCTGGGAATTCGCCAATTCAATATCAAGAGAAATATCTGTAGACTGCAGCAGTTCCATGATTCTTTACAGCAATACCCTACAGTGCTTTCACAACGAACGAATGAAAGGAGAAAGACGCTACAAATCTCCACTCCCCCTTCAGATTAATTCATATCAAGGATTACGCTTTTCTTTTGCTATTTGCTTTACGTCGCACCGATGCAAATAGGTCTTATGACGACGATGGGATAGGAAAGGCATAGGAATGGGAATGGGGAGGAAGCGGCCGTGGCCTTATTTAAGGTACAACCCCAGCATTTGACTGGTGTGAAAATGGGAAACCACGGAAAACCATCTTCTGGGCTGCCGACAGTGGGATTCGAACCCACTATCTCCCGGATGCAAGCTCATAGCTGCGCGCCCCTAAACGCACGGCCAACTCACCCGGTCAAGACTTACGTAAAGCATTGGTTTTAAGAAAGTTACGTTTGTTTTCCATATTATTATTATTATTATTATTATTATTATTATTATTATTATTATTATTATTATTAATATTATTATTTCCTGAAAGTGAAAAACTTCATATGAACAGTATTGTTCAGCGTGTATCAAAAATAAATTAAATACACACTATCGAATAAGCAGGCTATGCGTTGCTCAAAGACGTGTACATGGGTGATGAACACGAATATTCTGTGTATACGTAAATGCGAACGGCTATAAGTACTTGAACTGACGCGTGAGCGGTTACAAACGCGAATGCACGGAAGACGCGAGCTGGCAGAGTCGTCTAAGTTTACCACATCAGATTCTCAGCCTGGTGATTAGAGTTCGATCCCTGCTATCAGCAATTATTTCTTAGCATAAAAACACACTTTTTTGAACATTCTTATAATTATCTCAACTTTGCTGCAAGAAATGCGATTCCAGTTTATAAACAGACTATGAGACGTAGTGATAGCGAAGCTGAACAAGGAGGACCGCACACATAAACAGCAACGAGCTGGTATCATGCAATAAAAAGCCGGGTGTGGGAATATATGGAACTTGACAAAGCCTACTGACTCGTATACCTTGATGGAATAACTACCAGCTTCAGTGTCGCTGGTGAACCTACCAGAACTAAAAGATACACGAAATGTACCCAATCACTAGCGCCACAATCATATCAATATGACAATGTAAACAGTATTGTCATGATATGTTGACATAATTTTTCAGTTCAATTTCTTTTGCCACTATCATCTGGAGAAAATCATCAATAGGTCCCCAGTTCACTACTGCCTTCCTTTGCCGTATACTTCGCTCTGCAATCGACACATCACAATGTATACGTTGAACCATAAATGCAGTATCTGGAACGAATATAAGGATCAGGTTAACGTTTGTAAAGCCTCATTGCAAGATGTACTACACCTGCATACTTAGAAAATATACGTTTGTATAGTACGTTTATGCCAGACCGATGGTGAAGGGCTAGCGTACCGCCTCTTATTCGGAGACTTCGGGTTTGAATCCCGGCCAGTCCAAGATTATATTTATAATTTTATTATTTGCTTTACGTCGCTCCGACACATATAGGTCTTATGGCAACGATGGGAGAGTAAAGGACTAATAATGGGAAGGAAGTGAGCGTGGCCTTAATTAAGGTATAGCCCCAGCACTTGCCTGGTATGAAAACGGGAAACCATGGAAAACCATCTTCAAGGCTGGCCGACAGTGGGTTTCGAACCCACTATCTCCCGGATGCAAGCTCACAGCTACGCGTCCCTAATCGCACGGTCAACTCGCCCGGTGATTTTAATTCTAAAATAAGGGCTGGAACGGGATTCACTCAGACTCAAGTGAAGAAACGAAGAGTGGCCTGAGAGGAGAGATAGCGGACCCAGTCAAGAAAGCCAAGCAATAGGCTGAGGATGTCGTTACGTTCGTAAATACCAGGGTACTTACTTGTGCATTTCATACAGTTTTACCTTTCCCATTTACAATAGACTACGTGATTCTTCATAAAGGTTTAGAAACGAGACACTGAATTATATCAATTATCCGGCAACTTGGTCAACGTAGTAGCCTTCAATTCAGAGGGCCCCGGTTTCGAATCCCAGACGAGCTAGTATTGTATTATCGTATGATTAATTCCTTTGGCTCGGGAACAGGCTATTTATGATAGTCTTAATACATATCTCTTCGTCTACAAGCAACACATCGTAGAAACACCCAATAATGAACACATTCCTCCTCAAAGCGCTGGCGTAGGAAGGGCATCCGGGCGTAAACCTGGAGCAGATCATCATAATCATCCACCACCATCACTACCACCACCGTAACACCAATATGAAATTGAATTTAATCCTGTTTTCAAAGTCGTAAATCACTCTAAATATACTGTACGACACAACACTTACTGTTATAATGTACCCTAAATATTTCACTATTATTACGTTTCCATAATTATTTTTGCCTCGTCTTATTATGGAATTAGCACCGGAATTTACTTCAAAAGAATAAACTTAAATGGTTCATGGTGTGGGTTACTGTAGTCACATAGGTAAGAAATCCTAGTTCGTGAACCAGGGGCAACGGCTGAGTGACCTAGTAAGTGGTCTTGAAAGGCGGGATACCGGTTGATAAGGAACGAGAGTGGGTATCTTGGACATATTCTGAGTCATGGCCCTCCTTGTGGTGAGGTGGCTAGGTCTACACAATCCACCGGTGGTCCCCAACCCTTTAGAGGAGAGATCCTCACTTTAACTATGTGTAAATAGGGTAGCACCCTGCTTCACAGAATTTACCGAGCCCAGAACATTTTAAGCAAGACTCGGACCTATGGAAGTAACGGAGTCCCGCTCTCATTTGACACGCAAGGGATTACTTTGAAAAAAACTTGGCGAACGAAATGGAATTCGATGGGGAGCTATCGATATTAATGGGGCTAAGAAAGAAAGAAAGTAGAACTGGCTGAGTCAGCAAAGAGGTTGCATTTGGATGTGCTAGGTGTAAATGATATTCGGATAAAGGGAGATAACGAGAAAGAGATATGAGGAAAATACCAACCCTGGAGGGTAAACAGATTAAGAAAGAAAGAAAGAAAGAAAGAGACACCATTCTAATCATAAACACTGTACACGTGGCTGATAACAACCGTTTCCTTTCTTATCGAATTATGGTTACTGCTGCTGGTACACTACATTAATAGCTTATCCAGCGAATATTTTGTAACATTTAGAAGTTTATATTCATCTTCTCATTATTATTATTATTATTATTATTATTATTATTCTCCTTTTCCTGCCGCTTTTCCCACACCTGTGGGGTCGCGGGTGCGAACTGCGTCGCACATGTGGATTTGGCCCTGTTTTTACGACCGGATGCCCTTCCTGACGCCAACCCTCTATGGAGGGATGTAAGCACTATTGCGTGTTTCTGTGATGGTTGGTAGTGTAGTGTGTTGTCTGAATATGATGAGGAGAGTGTTGGGACGGACATATACACCCAGTCCCCGAGCCAGAAGAATTAATCAGAAGCGATTAAAATCCCCGACCCGGCCGGGAATCGAACCCGGGACCCTCTGAACCGAAGGCCAGTACGCTGACCATTCAGCCAACGAGTCGGACATTATTATTATTATTATTATTATTATTATTATTATTATTATTTCTTTCTTTCCTTCTTTCTTTCTTTCTTTCTTTCTTTCTTTCCTAATCCTTTTACCGCCCAGGTTTTTTGTTTCCTCGAACACAGCGAGCAGCGAGGGATCCCACCCCAACAACCTAAAGGGCAGTGTTCTGGAGTGCGAGACTTTGGGTCGGGGAGATACAATTGGAAAGGAGGACCAGTTTTTCGCCCAGGCGGCCTTACCTGCTATGCTGAACAGGGGCCTTGTGGGGGGAGGGGATGGGCAGTTTGGAAGGAAGAGGGAAGGAAACGTGACTTTATGTTAGGTACCATCCCGGTATTTGCCTGGAAAGAAGAGGGAATCGAACCCACCTCTACTCAGTTGACCTTCCGAGTCTGAGTGGACCCTGTTCTAGTCCTCGTACCACTTGTCAAATTTCGTGGCAGAGCCGGGAATCGAACCCGGGCCTCCGGGGATGGCAGCTAATCACAATAACCACTACACCACGGAGGCGGACTTATTTATATTCCTATTATTATTATTATTATTATTATTATTATTATTATTATTATTATTAATAATAATATCATTATCTCACACTCTGTGGCACATACAGCCCATCGAGGCTTAATCAGATAGCTTGTAGGTATTGGAGTGTCACGTGATCAGCGTGAAAACATTCTCGCGTCGTATTACTTGGCTTTCTTGACCGAGCTCTCAGCCCCTTATGCTATAGCCTACAGGCACACATTCTGCTCTTAAGTTGCACTGAGTGTATTTATTTAGTTATCTTAATATTTATTTATCTTAGTCCAGATTTGGTTCCGTGCACAAACCTCGATCTATCCCCCTCCTAAATGTGGTTAATAATGTCAGTCTATTGAAATGTGAACAAGATGAACATGAAATATAACAGGCATTTTTGGGACTTCATGTTTCTCCGTGTTTCTCGACTTATATAGACATATTTAACACCAACCAGTTTACCGGCAAGACGCTATCTTTGAATGTTTAAAGTAGCGAGATCTAATATCGGTACAGCTGTATGCTCTTGATAGAAATTAAATAACCCTGTGATCATAGAATTACTGAGCTATTATTACGTCCGCCTTTGTGGTGTAATGGTTAGTGTGATAAGCTTCCGCCTCTGGAGGCCCGTGATTGATTCCTGGCACTGTCACGAAATTTGACAAGTGGTACGAGGACTAGAACAGGGTCCACTCAGACTCGGGAGGTCAACTGAGTAGAGGGGATTCGATTCCCACCTCAGCCATCCTTGAGGTGGTTTTCCGTGGTTTCTCTTTCCTTCTCCAGGCAAATGCCGGGATGGAAACTAACTTAACGTCACGGCCACTTCCTTCCCGATTCTTTCCAATCTGCCCAACCCTCAAAAGGCCCCCATTCCTCGTCCTCAGTTTTATCCCCGACCAAATGTCTCACGCTCCAGGACATTGCTCTCGAGTTGGTAGAGGTAGGATCCCTCGCTGAGTCCGGGGGAAAACCAAACTGGCTAAATATTATTATTATTATTATTATTATTATTATTATTATTTATTTATTTATTTATTTATTTATTTATTTATTTATTTCACGTCACACTAACTTCTTTTACGGTTTTTGGAAGACCCGAGGTGCCGGAATTCTGTCTAGCGGGAGCTTTTCTTTTACATACCGGTAGGCTAAATCTACCGATACGGACCTGTTGTATTTGAGCACCTTCAAACACCATCGGACTGTGCTGGGATCGAACCCACGAACTTGAACTCAGAAGGTCAACGTTTATACCGTCTGAATCACGCAGCCCGGAATTATTATTATTATTATTATTATTATTATTATTATTATTATTATTATTATTATTATTATTATTATTATTATTATTATTATTATTATTATTAGATTGTGTGAAAATCTGCCTTCTTAGCTGAATGCGTTAACTCAAGCTCGGGGCGTTGATCTCGATGTCTGCTCCTTAAAGAGCAATCATCATCATCATCATCAGCAGCAGCAGCAGCAGCAGCAGCAGCAGCAGCTGCTGCCTCTGTGGATCAGTGGTAGAGTGTCGGCCTCCGGATCCCAAGAGAGCGGGTTCAAACCCGGCAGAGGTAGTCGGATTTTTGAAGGGCGGAAAAAAGTCCATTCGACACTCCATGTCGTACGATGTCGGCATGTAAAAGATCTCTGGTGACACATTTGGTGTTTACGCGACAAAATTAATTAAATCTCAGCCATAGACGCCCAAGAGAGTTTCGGTTTGCCATCTAGTGGGCCTGGAGTAGAACGGAACGTCGAAATTGACGAGCAGACAGCCAGATGGCGTCAAATTGAAATGTATGCACACGGTAGCTGAGGCCATACGATTATTATTATTATTATTATTATTATTATTATTATTATTATTATTATTATTATTATTATTATTATATCACTCCAGCCTCATAGAGATTCGAAGTTCGAATACCAGCGTTGACGGTATCTCTCGACCCTATTTCCTCCCCAGATTTCCTCAAAATCAGTCCAGGAAAATGCTGAGAGAGGATTTACTTTTTTACTCAAGATTCAATCCCACGTCAAAGATCTCACATCAGTATAGTGAACCATACTGTTCATGGACTAATAGTATAGATTATAGTATTGGATATTGGGATTACATAAGACCACCCACGAAGTCATTGTCTTATAGTATATTTCATAAAAGAGTCCAGAAGAAGCGTTCTTGCGTGAAGAGAGCTAGAGCATCATTATGAGAAATCTCCAGAACCTCATTAAAGGGAGTTATGTCCCAAGCCAAGCCTCTTAATGAAGATTGGGGACGCTTCCCGGATCCCGGCAAAACTTACATTCGGAGGGAAGAAAGAATTAAATTAATATCTTTGGTTACGGAAGAGCTGCATTGGATTTGATACAAGAATTGCAACCTGTATAATTTCTGCTTAATTTTGATATGCATTAGGGCTGCAACCATAAATGCATTCGTTAAATAAGGTACTTGACGTGCGTTGTGCGGGAAAACTTCGAGTTGCGGGCGCGCGTAACCTGCACGCGATCAAGCGGCGTGGTTACGCTAAACTGGATTATAAAAACGAGGCCGCCTGGCATATCAGTCTCATTCTTTGACCGTAAGGCTGCTTGGACGAAGTCGTCATGCTACAAGTCAGAACTGCGAACAACATTGTGTCTTCGAGCTGCACATACTACTAGTACTACAGTATCTGCGAGGAATTACCCCTGCATCAAGTCAGAACGAGCTTTCACATCATCATTTCGAGGAAGCCACAACCGGAGCTGAAGCCAACACGACAACGGGCATCGATCCAGGAACGTTGGGCGTACGTGATCAGCGCGACGTCGAAGGGGACACCGTCCAACCATCTAAGGAGCTGTACGAAGGAGTCACGCACGAAAGAATGTCTCCAAGTGGTCAACAGTATCTGCTGCAAGCGTCGCAGTCTGTCATGATGTGGTAAATTCAGTGGTCCACAGGGAGGGCCGCTCCGTCATGTCATCAATCACATAAGGTCAGAGCTTTCTGATTCTGTTTCAAGCATGTCATTTAAATTTAGATAGGGATAGGGGGGCCGTCAGTCAACAGATTAGTTATGGTAGGAAAATTTCTTGGTAATAAAGAGCTAGGCCTCAAGCTCGAATCCCGTACATTAGGGTAGATGATTGTTTGTAGATTCCTTGTTGGTGTGTTTATATTTCCTTTGATAGTATTATTTTAGCGTACGTGTTACCTTCATGGGTCAGGTCGAACTCCCTTGGTCATAGGAGGTTAGTCTAACAGGCAGGCACTTTTTATTATGTCGCGTTCAGGCATTTGTCTCTGCAGACGTAGATGTGTATAGTTGTGACCAGGATGTAACCCGTAATTCACAGAGCTTCACTGATAGGGCGAGCGAGTCCGTATATTTGAGAGATATGAGCATTATGCATGTAGCTGACTGTATGTATTGATATGAGAAAGCCCAGCATAGTTGAGAGTATATTGGATGTATTGGAGATGCCTTATTATGGCCATGTGACTATCGCTTAGTGATTTGTGTTTTTGTAGTACCAAGGTTGAGCCCATGGGAGGCGGAAGTATGATTTGTGATATTGCTGGTGATATTGAGATGAGGGAGGATAGCCCATGTGTATTTAAAAGAGGGCTTTTAGCAGCAGATTACGTGAGGTGTTTTTGAAAGGCGAGATTTCTTAGCCTGCAGCCCAGCTGAGCTCGTAAATTATGTGGACTGTCGCTTGTGAAGTGGTCGGAGGGTGAGGGTTGTTGTGCCTGACGTCACAGTCTTGAAAATTGGTTATATTGCCGTCTGCAGCTTGTCGAGTGTGTTAAGGGGAGGAGACAACCTTGATGTTTTGAAAGCAGGGAGAGATTTTTTAATGTTCTATTTGTTCTACGTTAATTTTAACACTGGCCCGTTTGATATTGACACCCTTGGATATGTTGGTTGTGTTCTTTTTATATTGTTTGTATATGAATATTATACGCCTTACTCTTCATGGGACTAGGGTTCATGACCGAGTCAGGACACTGTACATTATGTGGTGATATTTGTTTGCACCGGGGTTCGATGGTACGAGGCATAGTAAATGTTATGGGAATTACTGTGAGATGTGTATTTCAGCAGATATCCGTTTTTCTAGATTTCGTTACTTACACAATTGTAACATGCTTGTTATAGCACCGCTGTTTCGTGAAGGCAGTGAACTGGTTGTCATCGGCTCAACGTTATCTTTACCCACGCATTTTGAAAGCTCTTATATTTGTAAATAATTCAATTTTATGTAATAAATCCCTATTTGTTAAACTTTGAATGCAGCGATGTTTTCTGTTAGATATTTTTTTATTTTAATTTAGCTGACTCTTACCTGATTAGTCACATATCCTAGTGTTTTATCTTAATGTTGCCCATTGTCCACCCATGTTATCCCTGAGAAGAGCGCTTTGGAACGGCTGAGCGAGGATATGTGTTCAGGTAAGACTATGTGCACAAGCTCACGTTTGTGAGAGTTCTTTCACTACTGTACTCTGGGTTCGAGACCGGCTTTCGCCTGGCCGGAACTTTAGAGTCATGTAGGGCACAATAGGTTATCGGAGTTCATTCATACAAGCACACAGGACGGAAGAAGATCGAAGCAAATAAAATTACCTAGTAAATAACATGTTGTGTGGGTGTCAGTTTTCAACCGACCGCACTTATAACTAGGCATCGGATTTATATGCGGTATAAAACACCAATATAAGAATGCAACTATGCTGCAAAAGTGGTCAAAGTCTTTTTCAAATGCTATTTGTTCGCGGAAAAGGAACGTTAAGGAAGACACAAACACCCAGTCCCCAGGCCAGGGACAGGGATATTAATCATTTACAATTAAAACCCCTGACCGGCCGGGAATATAACCCGGGACCACCGGGTGACAGGCGGACCGCAGGGCCGGACAAGTTTCAAGTTCGTTCGTTCGTAATCTGTTTACCCTCCAGGGTCGGTTTTTCCCTCGGACTCAGCAAGGGATCCCACCTCTACCGCCTCAAGGGCAGTGTCCTAGAGAATCAGACTTTGGGTCGGGGATACAACTGGGGAGAATGACCAGTAACTCGCCCAGGCTGAACAGGGGCCTAGTGAAGGGATGGGAAGATTGGATGGGACAGGCAAGGAAGAGGGAAGGAAGCGGCCGTGGCCTTCAGGTAGGTACCATCCCGGCATTTGCCTGGAGGAGAAGTGGGAAACCACGGAAAACCACTTCCAGGATGGCTGAGGTGGGAATCGAACCCACCTCTACTCAGTTGATCTCCCGAGCCTGAGTGGACCCCGTTCCAGTCCTCGTACCACTTTTCAAATTTCGTGGCAGAGCCGGGAATCGAACCCGGACCTCTGGGGGTGGCAGCTAATCACGCTAACCACTACACCACAGAGGCGGACAAGTTTCAAGTTACGAAACTTTATTAATGGCGTATCGCCTGGTGCAGGTCTTTTTCTAGTAGACGGCCTATTAGGCGACCTGCATGTCTGTGAAGATGATTTCTAATGTTGAATACGCCACACAAACCCAGCCCCCGAGCCAATGGAATTAACCAATTAAAGTTAAAATCCCCGACCCGGCCGGGAATCGAACCCGGGACCCTCTGAACCGAAGGTCAGTACGCTGACCATTCAGCCAACCAGTCGGGCATGTTACGAAATATTTTTTATGAAATGCAAATGTAAGATTTCTTTACTAGACTGACGCGATTCACCCGCATCATTATTTAAAATCATGATTGTGAATAAACAAAAGAATGAAAAACAAATATCACACTCTACTTACAAATGCGACTGTTCCACTAGTACAAAGAATCTGTGCATAGTTTTTTTTTTTTTTTTTTTTTGCTAGGGGCTTTACGTCGCACCGACACAGATAGGTCTTATGGCGACGATGGGAGAGGAAAGGCCTAGGAGTTGGAAGGAAGCGGCCGTGGCCTTAATTAAGGTACAGCCCCAGCATTTGCCTGGTGTGAAAATGGGAAACCACGGAAAACCATTTTCAGGGCTGCCGATAGTGGGATTCGAACCTACTACCTCCCGGATGCAAGCTCACAGCCGCGCGCCTCTACGCGCACGGCTAACTCGCCCGGTTGTGCATAGTTTGTGAAACGTATTAATCTATCAGTGTTCACTGTTAAAACATATGCCCACGCCTACCAGATAAGACAGTGCGTTAATCAATACACATGATAAATCATAATTAGTAAGGCTGTAAGAAAACAGCGTAAAAAGAATACAAACGTGAAGAAACACACTTAAATACCTATTTATCCTCCATTTCACATTGCACACCCTACTTCTCTTGTGCATAACTTGCTTTGCAGTACACTACAATAATCTTCTCCAAGTTTCTGGTATAAATCTTCGGCGTTTGTCTGTTAAAAAACTAGTTTCACTGTGGAGAATGATTTCCCTACATCCACGAATTTGGCAGGACAGTACTTGAATTTTAGAGCACACAGTGTTCTTGTCTTGATTTTTCCTTGAAATCTTACCACAGCTGTAATGTTCATTCATAACAAGGCCAATCATCCCACAAGAGTTCACGGCATGAAATACTTTACATTTTCTTAAAGACTGCTTGTAAAACATGTTAAATATGCGCAATAAAACTCGAAAACATACTCAATAAATCCGAAATTTGAAATCCATGTACGAATCACAAATATTTGCAAATATGCATATATATGCACTATTAAACTGAACAATTCGTCCAATTTTACCTTCAAACGCACTTCCTTGTCGGTTTTGGAGGTTACATATCGCTAAACAGAATATGCATTTGCTTACTTATCCTATAACTAAGCCTTTGCTGGCAGGACCTAGTGTTTACAGTGCACTATGTCTTCTGGTATAGGCTAGAGCAATTTTGTTACTTTCATAGATCTGTCTCTGTCCTATCCTTGGCTTTGACAATATGAAAGTGACTGAGGTATGAGCCATGCTAGTAATGCCATTCCTTGTGCAGCCAGTCCCTGCTATGAATGGTGTGAAAACGTTGCTCATAGGGTCGGTTGGTGCATGCATTTCAGTGGGTTTGGCAGACTGATGTAATAGCAACTTCTGGTTCGGTGAGAAAAGCAACGGGAAACTACCTCACTCCTCATTTCCCTAGTACGCCTCTTCAGTGATGCCTAGGCCATCTATGACAGATGATGGCAGAGCTGTTGAGGATCCAACCAGCCTTAGGGCTGACGACTGAACATACATACATACATCCCATGACTACCGATAACACAGGATCCCTCTGCGGAAGACTTACACATTATGTATAATGTCACCGAGCTCGATAGCTGCAGTCGCTTAAGTGCGGCCAGTATCCAGTAATCGGGAGATAGTGGGTTCGAGCCCCACTGTCGGCAGCCCTAAAGATGGTTTTCCGTGGTTTACCTTTTTCACACGAGGCAAATGCCGGGGCTTTACCTTAATTAAGGCCGTGGCCGCTTCCTTCCACTTCCTAGACCTTTCCTGTCCCATCGCCGCCATAAAACATATCTGTGTCGGTGCGACGTTAAGCAAAATAGCAAAAAATAAAAAAATGTACAATGTCCTCAAAATTATTGCCTGCACCGCATTTTGTTCTACAGTAAAGGACTGCGCTGTGCTATGCTTTGCTTTACTTCACTTTCTAAATATCTACTTGTTAGATCTTTTGCATTCATCTCATCTTCCTGCCCACAAACTGACCACTACATTATGTCAAAGCCAGACCTACCTCGTTTCTTCCGCTGGCATTTCCATCTCATCTTGACACAAAGTGACTGCGTCCTGTACCACTACGTTACCAAAGTACCGGAGTGTAGTGCGAATAATAATAATAATAAGAATAAGAATAAGAATAAGAATAATTTTTTTGCTAGGGACTTTACGTCGCACCGACACAGATAGGTCTTATGGCGACGATGGGATAGGAAAGGCCTAGGACTTGGAAGGAAGCGGCCGTGGCCTTAATTAAGGTACAGCCCCAGCATTTGCCTGGTGTGAAAATGGGAAACCACGGAAAACCATTTTGAGGGCTGCCGATAGTGGGATTCGAACCTACTATCTCCCGGATGCAAGCTCACAGCCGCGCGCCTCTACGCGCACGGCCAACTCGCCCGGTAATAATAATAATAATAATAATAATAATAATAATAATAATAATAATAATGTACGGCTCCTTGGCTGAATGGTCAACAATGATGCCTTTGATTCAAATGATCCTGGGTTTGATTTCCGGCCGGTTCGACGATTTTATCCGCGTCTGGATAGTTCCTCCGGCTCGGGGACTGGGTATTTGTGTTCGTTTTAACACATGTAAGTAAGTGCTGTTAATACTGTTATTATTTGAATGTATTATATCATCTCTAATTGGAGAATTAATAACTCTGTTGATGATAAATAAACAAATAAAATTAAATCAAATCAAATATCTGATTATACGCACACAATATATCACACGATCTACCCCTATGAAAACGCGTAATAGTGAATTCATCCCTCCACATAGGGTTGCGTTAGGAAGAGCATCCGAGTAAGTGTGGTCAGTGGTATAGTTACTGGCTTATTACCACGCGCTGAACTCCAAATCCCGGCCAGAACATGTAGAAATTTTGAAAAGAAAAGTTATGTCTAGTAAAAAAACTGGAAAGGGTGCTGTTAGCTAATGTGTTTTTTACTGATTGCATCAGCCACTTCACCTTTTACTCGTTTTAGATCATCCTCAGTTTGTTTTGCAATTTCCACTGCATTACGAAGTGGCAGCTTTGCAGTTTAAAGACGAGTGATTGATCTCTATATTCTACCGAAGTTTGATGTTACGTACGCCAAGTTTCTGACTAGGCTTTCAGCAGAAATCATATCTTGCACAATTTTGATACATGACGAATCGGAAAGATCAAACTCTTGATTTATCCTCTGAAAAGAATCATCATTTCTATAGTAATATCGAGTAGCATCGAGCTACGTCCTCCAGCAAGTAAGGATATATTTTTTTTTTTGCTAGGGGCTTTACGTCGCACCGACACAGATAGGTCTTATGGCGACGATGGGATAGGAAAGGCCTAGGAGTTGAAAGGAAGCGGCCGTGGCCTTAATTAAGGTACAGCCCCAGCATTTGCCTGGTGTGAAAATGGGAAACCACGGAAAACCATCTTCAGGGCTGCCGATAGTGGGAATCGAACCTACTATCTCCCGGATGCAAGCTCACAGCCGCGCGCCTCTACGCGCACGGCCAACTCGCCCGGTACAAGTAAGGATATGTTGACGAGGAAGTGGTAGAAGAAGGGCTGTTTCCTTCACCTTTTGTACTTGGAGTGGAGTTTTCAGGAATACTTTCTTGCCATTAGAAATTAGCCTGTCTACGTCGGAAGAGTTGCTTTGAACCTCTTCTGCCACTCTATGCAAACCATGGGCGAGACACGTAACACGGACCATTTTGGGACAAAGTAGTTAAGTCCTTCCTCCACCATGGTCATGTACGGGGCTGCATCGGTTACAAACAGTAGAATGATTTCCCTCTTTACACCCTCTGTCGGGAGTAGCTCCATAGCATTATCAAACAGTACTGTAATGGCGGAATGATTTACTTTTTCTAGAACTTCACATGTTAGAAGAAACACTTCACCTGCCTGGTCCTCTTTCATTATACCAATAACGTTAGCTACGTACCTCTCATCTACACCTGCTACCTGGTGAAAATAGACAAAAGCTGAGAAATATTCCTTCGAAGGAGACAACATGTTGCAGTAGTAATACCAGGTGGCTCAAGAACGCCGTACTTTCTACTTACAAATGACCCCCATTCACAAATGATGAATGGTATGTCTACCAAATGATTTTCACAGGCGCACTACTGCCAGCGGGTAGGTTACGTTAGAATATGAAGAGATAAGAACCAGCCTCTCCTCACAGTATGTTACTCAGCGCTACAGGTCTAATGCACCCCTTGCAATAGTAAACATCGTTTTCCACCGCATATTTCTAGGCTGGTGTATGGTACAGCCGTACTGTATTTGCTGTCAGCATATCGGCAATGGATAGTGTGTTCAGCAGCGATAAATACACAGACATTAATTCTAGTGGTGGGCGAAACTCTCGTTCGAGATACTCGAGACTGACGTCACCACTCTCGATGCATCTTCGAGATCTACGTAGAGATGGGCATAACTCTCGTTTGAGATACTCGAGCCTGACGTCACTTTCTCGATGCATCTCGAGGCACGCTCCAATTGAACCTCAGCCAGGACGAATATAGCAGAAACAGAAATGATTAGTAAACATTGAACTCAAGCTGTTAGCGTGGCTCAGTTGGCTAAATATCATCGTTAGGCATTATCCTCCGCCACGTTTTGTAGTGGTTCGAATCTTATCTTCAAATATTTTTGTTTGTTCTTATTTTGCAATCAGAGTTTCGGCTACCAAACACACACCTGTTCGTGTAGAAACAACCAGATCGCTAATAGAAGGAATTGTAACGTTACTGAATATACAAAATAACTAATAGATAATAAAATCTCTTCCACTTCAACACATGCAATATAAACCAATCATAATGTAAACAAACCTGATTACCTCGTGGCCATGTCATCAGATCAGTTAGCTTTGTATCTGTATTGCACTGAAAATAGTACTCATAATAATGTTATTTGTGTTACGTCCGTCCTAAATGCTAGTTCTTGACAGACGCTTGGGTGTGGGAATTTTGTCCCGCAGGAGTTCATTAACGCGCTGGAAGCCAACGACATGGAATTGTTACCTTTAAAACAGTAGGTACACTGACAGAACATATTGAACACACTGGGATAAAAATGTACGTGTTTCGACAGAGGGTTATCGCACTACTCTGTGTTCTGTATTGTACGTTTTGGTTATTACATATTGCAGGCTTTGCTTCTCTCGGTTTTGTGTTGTACGTTTTGGTTATTGAATATTGCAGGCCTTTTCTTTGTTGTCAAGGTATTTTAACAGAAATAAGTTTGTTTGCGGTAATAAAACCGAATAAATCATCATTTAATTACCGGTTCTACTCTATAACGAACCACCGGAGACCACGGCTACCTTATACCAATATACACAGAAGGTTTCCCTGAACAATTTCCGAAAATTTGTCGATGGAGTTCGGCTTCATCCTGTATATGTGCCTTCAGGTCCGATAATATCGTGGCTGGTCTTGAATGATCCTTTTCAAGGAAACGATCTATTTGTTACCATACTTACATAACAGTATCGATAGTCCAGAAGGAGACTTAACCCAAGAACGAGTCCCCCATCGGATACATGCACACATATAGCAGTATATGCCATTACCGGTATATTTTACTTTCTGTTCAAATTATTACACAATTCAATGCGTCGTAAAAGACATCGTTTCAATAAAATGTTAAAAATATATCACACTCTTCATTACTATTTATTTCACATACCCAGTCCCCGAACCATAGGAACTAATCAATGAAGGATAAAATATCTTACCTAGCCGAGAATCGAACCCAGAGACCCTTGGACGAAACGCCAGTACGCTAACCATTTCGCCACGGAAGCGGACAGTCGTTAAGTAAAATGCAGGAAGTAGAGGTAGGTAAGTTGACTGCGAGTAGATTATAAAGTAGTTGGCGTATCGTCATTAGTTGTTATAATGATGTTATTTGCTTTACGTCCCACTAACTTATTCAGGTTTTCGGAGACGTCAGTAGTTGATCAACAGGCGAAGTAGGCTATAGTCGAGGGATAACATACCGCATGCGCATGATGTCCCGATTTAAACTTTGAGATAGGATTACGAGTCATGGACTGCATCAGTTGCTCGAAATGCATCGAGAGCTCTCGATACGTTTCCCAGCACTGCCTCGAGACAAAGAGCTCATGCGCCTGACGTCACTATACGACATCGAGATAGCATTATGAGGCACGTACTGCATCGCTTGCTCAGAATGCATCGAGAGCTTTGCATCACGCGACCCATCACTAATTAATTCAATCTGGACAACCTGGTCGGAATGCAGCCGAAGCTCTAAACAGACTTAGGCCAATGCCCCATACACACGTATTTCACCGAACAGTATTAGTTTTGGTTTCATACAAGCAACTCTATTATCGAGTGGAATGTCTGCACGTGTATAAATTAATATGTTATTAAATTTCCTTTTCTGCATCTTTGGCGTGTTTACAAACAGTAGCGGTAATTAGGGGGTGGGGCGAGGAGGGACAGTGGCACCCTCCCCCAACTTTTTGGAGTAAACATTACATTTTTTTCCTACTTTAGCCAGCTGGAACTAGGAATTATAAAAAAAGCTATTTGTACAAGCCTTGTTGTCTTATGTGCTAATTATTTCCTTAATTTTTCATTTATTAACATAATTATTGTCGGAAATACGCACAAAATGCCGTTCGTCGCGGCTAACCGATTTGTATAGCGCTGCGGCAAGTAATGGAGACTTTGCATGTGCTGTGAAGAAGGGTAGTAGGGGTACATATCTTTTTGACAAGGTCGTGGACACCGAGTTATAATTCATCCACCTGCCGCACGCATCCGTCTGTCTGGCAGTCTCGTTTAGTGTCTGTTAGTTTCTTAGTGTATATTCAAATGCTAAATGATTTTAATTGCATAATCATGCCGTACATCTATTTAATTGCACCGGGCGAGCAGGCCGTGGGGTTAGGGACGCGCAGCTGTGAGCTTGCACGCGGGAGATAGTGGTTTCGAATCCTACTGTCGGCAGGCCTGAAGATGGTTTTCCGTGGTTTCCCATTTTCACACCAGGCAAGTACTAGGGCTGTACCTTAATTAAGGTCACGGCCTCTTCCTTTCCACGCGTAGCCCTCTTCTGTATCATCGTCGCCATAAGTCGTACCTGTGTCGGTGCGACGTAAAGCCAATTCTTCTTCTTAACCTGCTTACCCTCCAGGGCTGATTTTTCCTCGGACTCAGCGAGGGATTCAACCTCTACGGCCTTAAAGTCAGTGTCCTGGACGGTGAGACATTGGGTCGGTATACAACGGGGGAGGTTGACCAGTACCTCGCCCAGGTGGCCTCACCTGCTATGCTGAACAGGAGCCTTGGTGGGGGGATGGGAAGTTTGGAAGGGTTAGACAACTAAGAGGGAAGGAAGCGGCCGTGGTCTTAAGTTAGGGACCATCCCGGCGTTTGCCTGGAGGAGAAGTGGGAAACCACGGAAAACCACTTTGAGGAGGGCTGACGTGGCAATCGAACCCACCTCTACCCAGTGGACCTCCCGAGGCTGAGTAGACCCCGATCCAGCCCTCGTACCACTTTTCGAAACATCGTGGCAGAGCCGGGAATCGAACCCGAGCCTCCGGGGGTGGCAGCTAATCACACTAACCACTACACCACAGAAGCGGACGTAAAGCCAATTGTAAAATAAGTTGAATTGTGATGGTAATTTCAACGGGAGATAATACCAACGTTCCTTTCACTGGGCTAGATTATTTGTTTTGTGTTATGTTATTTATTAAGTAAACCTATCTAACCTGTCCCGTGGTTTGTTTGTGAGACCTGATGAAAATTTTAGTATAAAGCATTTACTCACAGTCTCAAAGAAGTATTATTACAAATAAACCACGGGGCAGGTTAATTACATTTACATAATAAATAACATAACACAAAATGAAAACAATTTAGTCCGGTGAAAGCAAAGTTGGTATTATCTCCCGTTGAAATTACTATTAAATATATTTTTTTACAATTGACTTTACGTCGCAGCGACACAGACAGGACTTATGGCAAAGATGAAACAGGAAAGGGCTACGCGTGGAAAGGAAGAGACCGTGGCCTTAATTAAGGTACAGCCCCAGCACTTGCCTGGTGCGAAAATGGGAGACCACGGAATCCATCTTCAGGGCTGCCGACAGTAGGATTCGAAACCACTATCTCCCGGGTGCAAGCTCACATCTGCACGCCCCTAACCACACGGCCAGCTCGCCCGGTACAATTAAATAGAAGTACGGCATGATTATGCAATTAAAATCATTTAGTATTTGAATACACACTAAGAAAATAATTGGCACTAAAAGAGAGTGCCAGACTGATGGATGCGCGCGGCAAGCGGATGAATTATAACTCAGTGTCCACGACCTTGTAAAAAAAACATGTACCCCTACTACCCTTCCTCACAGCACGTGCAAAGTCTCCACTACCCACCGTAGCGCTAAACAAATACGTTAGCCGCGACGAACGGCATTTTGTGCGTATTTCCGACAATAATTATGTTAATAAATAAAATATAAAGGAAATAATTAGCAGATAAGACAACAAGGCTTGTACAAATAGCTTTTTTTAAATAATTGCTAGTTCCAGATGGCTAAAGTGGAAAAAATGTAATGTTTACTCCAAAAAGTTGGGGGAGGGTGCCACTGTCCCTCCTCGTCCCACACCCTAATCACCGCTACTGTTTGTAAATATGCCAAAGATGCAGAAAAGGAAATGTAATTATTAATTTATAAATGTGTAGAAATAGTTGCTTGTATGAAACCAAAACTAATACTGTTCGGTGAAATACGTGTGTAGGGGGCATTGGCCTACGTCTGTTTGGAGCTTCGGCTGCATTCCGACCAGGTTGTCCAGATTAAAATAATGTCTGTGTATTTGTCGCTGCTGAACACACTATCCATTGCCGATATGCTGACAGCAAATACAGTACGGCTGTACCATACGCCAGCCTAGAAATATGCGGTGAAAAACGATGTTTACTATTGCAAGGGGTGCATTAGACCTGTAGCGCTGAGTAACATGCTGCGAGCGAGAGGCTGGTTCTTATCTGTTCATAGTCCGACTCGTTGGCTGAACGGTCAGCGTACTGACCTTCGGTTCAGAGGGTCCCGGGTTCGATTCCCGGCCGGGTCGGGGATTTTAACCTTAATTGGTTAATTCCAATGGCGCAGGGGCTGGGTATATGTGTTGTCTTCATCATTTCATCCTCATCACGACGCGCAGCAGGTCGCCTACGGGAGTCAAATAGAAAGACCTGCACCTTCCGAGCCGAACCCGTCCTGGGATATCTCGGCACTAAAAGCCATACGACATTTCATTTCATGTCTTCATATTCTGACGTAACCTACCCGCTGGCAGTAGCGCCCCTGTGAAAATCAGTTGATAGATATTCCATTCAACATTTGTGCATGCGAGACATTTGTAAGTAGAAAGTACGGCGTTCGGGAGCCACCTGGTATATTGTTACGTGCCAGCCCAGCCGTAGTCCCCTTCGGTACTTCCTGGAAGGGATTAGTGAGTCAGACTGGAAATCTCCCAGCTGGCTTGGAGGGCATGGTCAGTCTCTCCTTGTATTGGGCTTTATGTCCGACTCGTTGGCTGAACGGTCAGCGAACTGGCCTTCGGTTCAGAGGGTCCCCGGGTTCGATTCCCGGCCGGGTCGGGGATTTTAACCTTAATTGGTTAATTCCAATGGCACGGGGGCTGGGTGTATGTGTTGTCTTCATCATTTCATCCTCATCGCGACGCGCAGGTCGCCCACGGGAGTCAAATAAAAAGACCTGCACATGGCGAGCCGAACCCGTCCTGGGATATCCCGGCACTAAAAGCCATACGACATTTCATTTTAATGGGCTTTATGGAATGAGCTGCACCGCGAAGATTCTAGTACACCATGATCAAGATTTTTAAAAAGGAGGCTAGCCTTGAACAGTCTGTTAAGTAATGGGAGTGGGACGGTATAAGTGCTGGCTGTTATCAGTGGTGTCCCCGCGGAGTCAGAGTATCGTCGTGTACTGAGCGCAATACCGTCTATGTACTGCCTTGGAGTACTGTGTGTGTACTACCGTGGATTTTAGACCGATGTGGGATCAGTGTGTGGAACAGTTGGTGTGAGTAATTGGAGCAGTGTTAATTGTCGTTGTTGTAAGGAATATTGTAGTGCTGGTTAGCACTGTTGAATTGTTGCTGTTTTGTGACACCTGTTCTTAGTTGTCAGTGTTGAGTAGTTCACTGTGTTGAGCGGTCACATGAATTGACTGTGTTGACTGTTTGAGTGGCGGACTTTATCTGCAGTCGAACCAAGGAACAGGTTGTCAGCAGCCTTATCTTCAGACCTGACTGCGTGCAGATGTTGAGGGAGGCGACAACGTGCGGAGCGAAAAAGTAAGAACAGCCGTCAATCAAGATTTACAGAAGGTCGCTCCTCCAGGTACAGATGCCCAGCTGGAGGCCTGCTGGGAGACACTTGTAAATAGTGGAGTGTGGTCGTTCGTGGTTCGATATAATTCTGTGTATTTGTGCGTACTGTACTGTTATCAAATAGGGAGTGCGGCTGGGCGAGTGTCAGGCGCGCACACACACACACACACACACACACACACACTTTCCAAGATAAGTGACATTCCTTGCGGACACGAAGCAGAAAGTGAGGATTCTGAACGAGAATATTCTCCGAATGAAATAACTTCATTCGAATTTGCTCCCATAATATCATGTGATGTCGAACGAAGTCTCATCCTTTCTGATAACCGAAGAGGCTTCCAGTTCGCCAACTTAAAAATGTACGCGATTATCCAGTGTAATTTCATTGACAGTGGGAGGTAATGCCAGGTACGAATATTTTATTCTCATTTGCATAAATAATTTGCCGATTAGACAATAGCCAAGAACTTCGACAGTGATGTACTTGTTTTTCTTCCTTTTCTGAGTACATAACTTGCTATAGCCGAAAACGAAGTGGAACAAATAACTTTCTGATAGATTGTAGAAATAATATGTGAACAGTAATGATTATGAGATGTTAATTACGAGTGAATTAATTAAATTGTTACATCACATTTTTATACTGTACATAAATTAACAAAACTGTAAGGTCATATTTTTGTCTTTTTGGGTCATATTTGAATGCTTTTTAGGTTATATTTTCTTGCATACCTGTAATATTTTAGGTAATTAAATATCCACTCCAATGATAACATTGTGTGAATGAAAATTTTTATGTTATCGTAGGTAACAAAGGAAAAACGGACGTGTGAGCGCACCTAGGGGACATTGTGATGTGATATTTAACCGATGTCACTGAATGTCTGAAATTATATCAAAGTTGCATTTATTCGGTAATAGCATAACATTAATATACCAAAAAGAGGCTAAGGTACATAATTAGGAGAACAATGGTTAACAATACACGTTAGGATTGTTCCTTAAAAACCGTCACATATCCATTTTTCTCTTTGTCCAGACGATCTTCTTCCTCCTCGCTTTATTATCGATGTATCTTTATTTAGCCTGCCCCGTGGTGTAAGGGTAGCGTGCCTGACTCTTATCCAGAGGCTTCGGGTTTGATTCCCGGCCAGGTCAAGGACTTCTACTTGGATCTGAGGGCTGGTTTGAGGTCCACTCAGCCTACACTGATGACTTGAAACTATATAAAGTCATAGAAGAAGACAATGATGGCGATTATCTACAAGAGGATCTGAAGAAAATAGCGAGTGGTGTGATAAGTGGCCCCTTAAAGTGAATAAATTCAAGTGTGGTGTCATGCCATTTACTCGGAAATTAACACCTGTATTTTACAGGTATAAAATCAGTGGAGAAAGTTTAAATCGTGTGGAGGAGTTTAATGATCTAGGTGTAATTCTTAGTAACAGGGATGGCTTATCCTTTGAGAAACACATCGATGGTATTATAAAGAAATCTTTCAGACTCCTGGGGTTTGTCAAGAGGAATTGTAAAGATTTCAGTAATATTTCAAGTGTCAAAACACTTTTGTTCCCCGGTGAGACCCTGTCTCGAGTATGGTTGTGAGGTGTGGCTCCCGTATCAGAAAGGCCACATACATCATCTCAAAAGAGTACAGGTAAGGTCCATGAAGTGGATTAGTTTCGTATTCCTGGGCATGCCACTCTCTTCAAGCAGGTGTGAAGAGTTTGTAAACATTCTTGGAATGAATACGCTGGCAATGCGCCGAAAGTGTGCGAACGCAATGTTAGCGATTAAATGCTTGAAGAGTAAAGTGGACTGTCCGGATAGAATATACTGTTGTTGATCCCACTTCATGTTCCAAGCAGACGAACAAGGCAGAAATGTACATTCCACCTGCCCAAATGTAGGACGGTTGCGCATGAAAATTCTTGGCTCATGCAAGCCCTTAGGACAATAAATCAGCTGGAAGGGTCACTCGGCATTTTTCACCACCCTTCCACTGCAATTCGTAAAGTTCTTCTCAAGGATGGAACGTGATAATTTTGTAAATTATGTGAATAATCTGTATAAAACATGTGAAGATTTATATCTGCATGTATATATGTATATTTGTATGTATATTATTTAATTTATTTTTTATTTAATTTAATTTTTTATTTAATTTTCTATTACATCATCTGTAATTAGGACATCCTGTAGGTGATAAATAAATACGTTCTGTTCTATTCTATTCTATGCTATTCTATTCTACGTGATTATAATTGAGGAGCTATCTGACGGTAAATGGTAGCCCCGGTCTAGAAATCCAAGAACAGCGATCGGGAGGATTCGTCGTGCTGACCAACGGACATCTCATAATCCGCAGGCCTTTGGGCTGAGCAGCGGCCGCTTGGTAGGTCATGGCCCTTCGGAGCTGCTGGGCCATGGGATTTGGTTTGATATCTTCATTGATGACGTGCTGGTTGTGGAACTGGTGCTGGGTTAGCGGAAAGCAGTTGCATTTTGGTGTTGACAGCTGCTTGTGTTTCAACGTTAGCGCAACCCTAATATTTTCGTTGTTGTTGTTGTTGTTGTTGTCTCACCTGCTATTATATTGTATTTTCGTTCACATCACAGCGAATATCTACAGTAGCAGTCAGAAAAGGTTGGAGAATATCTGGATTTCCACAAGCTGAGGATTCATATACCGGACGGTCGGAAGCAACGTGAACTGGGTATATAAGCGTTAGAGGGTTGGTCATGCTGATAAATATTTTTAAAAAAGTAATTCGATATCTCGCACCGTTGTCATTTTATCGGCTGCTGAATTTAACCAATCAGGTCGCTTTGCGGGCGAATTCAAATGGGCTTTGCGCGGCGGTGTTGCTAAATCTGCACGTGACTTAAGACGGCGTGAGAGTCATAGCGAGAAATCAGCATCAGGCACAAACACACGTTGGTTTCAGCCCGTGTCACCGTACTGTAGGCTACTTGCTTTGGCGTGATCCTGTCAGCTCGGAGGTCCGTATACAATCCTCTTCCCTGGCGAAGTTTTATTATTCAACTAGTGCTCTCATGCTGGTCTTAAGTCACGAACACATACCGCCTCGCAAAGCCCGTGAAGTGATCTGATTGGCTAAATTCAGCAACAAGGGTGCGAGATATCAAATTATTTCTTTCAAATTAATTATGAGCATGACCAACCCCCTGTCCGGCTCCATAGCTAAATGGTTAGCGTGCTAGCCTTTGGTCCCAAGGCTGCCCGGTTCGATTCCAGACAGGATTGGAAATTTTAACCATAATTGGCTAATTTCACTGGCACGCGGGCTGAGTGTATGCGTTGTCTTCATCATTTCATCCTCATCACGACGCGCAGATCGCCTACAGGCGTCAAAATCAAATGATCTGCACCTGGCGAGCCGAACTTGTCCTCGGACACTCCCGGCACTAAAAGCCATACGCCATTACATTTCATTTTATCAACCCTCTAACGCTCATACGTTGGTCCGACCACCCTGTATAGCGCTTGCCTGATCGCCTGGTTCTTCTTTTTTTCTTTGTTTAAAAATGCTATTTATTCGGGGCGTCGACCTAAGAAGATCTTTTGTCTCTACTTTGCACCACATGTTATGAACCTTCGTGCATTTGGAAATTGCGGAAGTGTAAAGTGTTGAATGTGTGGAAAGGAACATTAAGGACAACACAAACACCCAGTCCCCAGGCCAGGGATATCAGTCATGAACAATCAAAAAACCCCGACCCAGCCGGGAAACGAATCCAGGGCCACCGGGTGACAGACGGATGCGATCGTCTGTTTAGTGAGTAATTCGAATATAGTGGCCCACGGCTGTCGAATGGAGCACGTTTGAACACATTCAATGTTCTCCAGAAGTACTAGTCGGATTTTAAAATAATCATACCCCTGAATTCGCAATGTCCATGACTCTAATGTTCAATGTGGAAAAAAAAAACCAGTGTAGTTTTAACAAAAAGTTCCAACATCTCCATAGATATCTGGCACTCTGAAAAGTACTGCAAGTTCGATTATGAGCTCCTTGGTATGTAACATTACTGAACGTGAAAGCAGGTTTCGGGTATCTTTAATGTGTTACAAGTTTCTTTTAAGTAAACACTTCAGCTGACTCACCCTATTTACCAGTTGATCCAAAAGGTGGCGCAGAAACTGAAGTAGTCCATAGAAGAGTCCAAGTAGACAACAACTTCAAATAGGAACTTATAGTCTACGACGAAACAGTCCGGCTCCTTGGCTGAATAATCACCGTACTGGGCTTCGGCTCAGATGACACCAGGTTCGATTCTTGACCGGGCTGACGATTTTAATTGCGTACGGTTAAACTCGTCGCCTCTGTAGTGCAGTAGTTAGTGTGATTAGCTGCCACCCCCAGAGGCCCAGGTTCGATTCCCGGCTCTGCCACGACATTTGAAAAGTGGTAAGAGGGCTGGAACCGTGTCCACTCAGCCTCGGGAGGTCAACTGAGTAGAGAAGGGTTCGATTCCCTCCTTAGCTATCCTAGAAGTGGTTTTCCGTGATTTCCCACTTCTCTTCCAGGAAAATGCCGGGATGGTACCTAACTTAAGGTCACGGGCAGTTCCTTCCCTCTTCCTTGTCTATCGCTTCCAATCCTCCCATCCCCCTGCAAGGCCCCTGTTCAGCATAACAGATGAGTCCGCCTGGGCGAGGTACTGGTCCTCCTCCCCAATTTTATCCCCCGACCCAATGTCTCACGCTCCAGGACACAAACCCTTGAGGTGGGACCCCTCGCTGAGTCCGAGGGAAAAACCAACCCTGGAGGGTAAACAAATTAAGAAAGAAAGGAGGAGAAGAAGAAGAAGAGGAAGAGTCAAAGATGAAACTCTGCGTTAAATCTGCTCGAAATGTTGCATACCACACTCATAGTCCAGAGTCTAACTTTCTGGGGACTATCATTTCATGGATTCTCAGTTCTGAATTGTTTAGCAATGTAGAGCATTTTAGAAAGAAAAAACTATACCGCTCCTGACATTCCCAGTCTTGCCTTGACGCAGGTTTTCGTCCTAGCCCCTATTCGAAAGCGGATATATTTTGACCCATCTACGGGCTACTTCAGTATCTGTGTAAACTTTTGAATCATCCTGTACACAGTACATACGATCAAAGATGTTCAAAGTCCAATGGTTATTAGACAAATTTAACACCTATGCGTACATAATATTCCCTTCTTCTTCTACCGCTTTCTCCCACAACTTGTGGGGTCGCGGGTGCGAACTGTGTCGCACATGTTGACTTGGCCCTGTTTTAAGGCCAGATGCCCTTCCTGACGCCAACCCTATATGAAGGGATGTAATCACTATTGCGTGTCCCTGTGGTGGTTGGTAGTGTGGTGTGCTGTGCTGTGCTGTGTGAATATGAAGAGGAGATTGTCGGGACAAACACAAACAACCAGTCCCCGAACCAGAATAATTAATCACACGAGATTAAAATCCCCGACCCGGCCGGGAATCGAACCTAGGACCCTCTGAACCGAAGGCCTCAACGATGACCATTCAGCCAAAGAGTCAGACATGCGTACATAAGATTGATGTCCAGAAATATCCTACTGTAAATGTCTAATATAAACCAACCTGTCACAAAATGATTAGAAAGGAGTTAGGTCTCATTTCCAGTCAATAAGGGATGTCCAATTCAGCATCTGCATACCAATGAGTCTACCTACACGCTCTGGAAACACTCCCGTCACTGACACAAGGCTGTCCAACTTTAAGGGCATGTAGAGCAAGAAACAGGTGTTATTGCCATTCATTCTGTTTATTGTGGTCGGTATGGAAATGCAATTCCCTGTGAAGGAGCGGCAGGAAGTGCCGTAGTAATATTCCCAGAAGTGGAGGCTAAGGTTCATCTCGTGAACACAAGGCCTACTTCGCTTAGTAAGACATTCGGAAGTGAAATGCAATTAAGTGTCAATGACTGCAACAGTGCCGGAGGAAGTCCGCTCCAGGACTCGCAGGGAAATGTTTACCAGTAATATTGGACTCATAGTAAACGATCTGGTCCGCCTCTGTGGTGACGTGGTTAGTGTGATTAGCTGCCACCCCAGGAGGTCCGGGTTCGATTCCCGGCTCTGCCACGAAATTTGAAAAGTGGTACGAGAGCTGGAACGGGGTCCACTCAGCCTCGGGAGGTCAACTGAGTAGAGGTGTGTTCGATTCCCACCTCAGCCATCCTGGAAGAGGTTTTCCGTGGTTTCCCACTTCTCCTCCAGGCAAATGCCGGGATGGTACATAACTTAACGCCACGGCCGCTTCCTTCCCTCTTCCTTGTCTATCCATTCCAATCTTCCCATCCCCCCGCAAGGCCCCTGTTCAGCATAGCAGGTGAGGCCGCCTGGGCGAGGAACTGGTCATCCTCCCCAGTTGTATCCCCCGACCGAGAATCTGAAACTCCAGGACACTGGCCTTGAAGCGGTAGAGGTGGGATCCCTCGCTGAGTCCGAGGGAAAAACTGACCCTGGAGGATAAACAGATTAAGTAGAAGAAGAAGGAGTAAACGATCTGACGACCTTAGACAGCAATACCAGTTGCAGTGAGCATATAATATGGGACACCTTTCCTCAGAGAATACCACACCTCATATTATGATACTTTCATTCCCCTTTAGCTGGGTGACGTGCGCTATCAAACGCTACAATTTAAAGTTTTTTAATCACCGAGCAAATCACTGCGCGGTTTGGGTCACGCAGCTGTCAGCTTGCATTCGGGAGATAGTAGGTTCAAACCCCACTGTCAGCAGCCCTGAAGACGGTTTTTCGTGGTTTCACATTTTCACACCATACTGGGGCTGTACCTTAATTAAGGTCACGGCCGCTTCCTTACCGCTCCTAGCCCTTTCCTATCCCATCGTCGCCATAAGACCTATCTGTGTCGGTGCGACACAGAAAAGATTCTGAAAGAAAGTTTTAAATCATTTTTCTGGCTCTTTGACCGAATGGTCAGCGCAGTGGCCTTTGGTTGGTTTCTCACCATGGCCGGGGATTTTAGTGCGTATGGGTGTTTATGTTCTTCTTAATACACATCTTCATTCACAAACAACACATCACACTCTCAACCACCACACAAACACGCAATCGTGAACACTTTCACCTAATAAGAAGAGCACCCGATCGTAAAACTGGATTTAATTCACACATAGTGTCAGCGCCGGGCCTGGCAGGTTCGATCCTGGCTCAGTCCGGTGGTATTTGAATGTGTTCAAGTACGTCAGCCTCGTGTCGGGAGATTTACTGGCACGTAAATAAACTCCTGGGGGACTAAATTCCAGCACCTCGGCGTCTCCGAAAATCGTACAAGTAGTTATTGGGACGCAAAGCCAATAACATAATTATTATAAGTGATTGGGAAAAATACCGGGAAATGAAATGGCGAAATGGCGTATGGCTTTTAGTGCCGGGAGTGTCCGAGGACATGTTCGGCTCGCCAGGTGCAGGTCTTTTGATTTGACACCCGTAGGTGACCTGCGAGTCGTGATGAGGATGAAATGATGATGAAGACGACACATACACCCAGCCCCCGTGCCAGAGAAATTAACCAATGATGGTTAAAATTCCCGACCCTGCCGGGAATCGAACCCGGGACCCTGTGACCAAAGGCCAGCACGCTAACCATTTAGCCATGGAGCCGGACAATACCGGGAAGATTGAACGTTTTCAATCATTTGAATATTTAAGCCAACCTCAATATCTGAGACAGTTATCTCGTATGCGAGGGAAATATGTCCACAGCACTCACAATGGTAGAGATGTCCAAATCGAAATTTTCTCTGATCGTGAGTTTGCTTGCTTCTGATGAACAGAGACGCAAATCATTTGGACCTACCTTCCAAACGATAGAATAATCTACTAGTTCATTCGTGCGATGTACGTGTACGTCATTGAGATACAGCCCTGTTTTTTTGTATTATAAAATTTGTGTTCTGAAGTCAGAGATAAGGGTGTCCCTGATGTTATTTGAGATATAAGGAAGATATCAACAATATTCTGCCTACTTCTCCCAGCGAACATTGAATATTCACGAACAAATTAACTGTATTTTTATTTACCGCAGCCAATGGCCGTAGCCATGTTGAAACACCGGATCCCGTGAGATCTCCGAAGTTAAGCAACATTGGGCGCGGTCGGGAGTTGGATGGGTTGCCACGCGCTGTTGGTGGGGGGTAAGGGAGTGGAGGAGCGGAAAGGAACTGGCCACCCTACCGCACGTAAACTCCGGCTCAGGAACACCTCTGCGGAGGTTCGGACCTGCCTTCGGGCAGAATAACCCTTACCTTACCTGATTTACCGCGGGTGTTCCATTGTTTTACCAAGCAAATGCCGAGGCTGTGCCTTCATTAGAGACACGGCCGCTATCATCTCTTTTTTTCTTTTTCTTTTTTCAAGTTGCTTTACGTCTCGTCGACACAGATAGGTGTTATGGTAACGATGAAATAGGAAAGGGCTAGGTGTGGGAAGGAAGCGACCTTGGCCTTAAATGAGGTACAGCCCCAGGCATCTGCTTAGTGTGAAAATGGGAAATAATAGAAAACCATCTTGTGGGCTGCCGACAGTGGGGTTCGAACCCACTACCTCCCGAATGCAAGCTCACAGCTGAGCGCCCCTAACCGCACTCCCAGCTCGTTCGGCCCTAGCTGGTCATAGCCCTTTGCAATTCCAGTATCACTGAATACCTTCCTATGTTACTGCCACGTTAAACGGAAGGCGATGGGGATTTGGGGGCGGGGAGGATTCATATCATTGTCTTCTGTACATCATATAGTGCGACGTAAACAGAAGGAGAATCTATCGTTGAGACCGAGCATTTTCCTTCTAAATTTTACAAGTTCAGTGAACGTCATAACTAAGGTACAGTCTTCTTCATTGCCGGGGAACTGCTCTGCTAAACAAAGTGGTAGGGATGCAAACAGAAGCAGCTCTTTTTTTGCACGCTCTGAGCCACCGCGAGATACGAAGTACGACGCAGAGCCTACAGCGGACTGGCTGAGCATTGCCATGTGCCATAGCAGGGCGCGGTGTTTATAGCGGATAGCTCCAAAAGCTGTGACATTTGTGGGTTTATATTTACTTACATGATATTAAGTGCTGTGAATCTCCGTGGCTCAGGCGGCAGCACGTCGACCTCTCACCACTGGGTTCCGTGGTTAGAATCCCGGTCACTCCATGTGAGATTTGTGCTGGACAAAGCGGAGGCGGGACAGGTTTTTCTCCGGGTAGTCCGGTTTTCCCTGTCATAATTCATTCCAGCAACACTCTGCAATATCATTTCATTTCATCTGCCATTCATTAATCATTCCCCAGAGGAGTGCGACAGGCTTCGGAAGCCGGCACAATTCCTATCCTCGCCGCTAGAATGATTGGTCGAATGACTGGAAACAGGCTGTGGATTTTAATTTTCATATTACGTGCTCAATTGTATATATATGTTATCGTACGTTTACCCCTTAATCCCGCTTTCTAATACAGGATGGGAGATGGGGTGAGATGAAATTATATGGCATGTTTTACGGCCGGATGCCCTTCCTGAAGCCAACCTCAGTTGAGGAGCTAATGATGAAGAAATGAATGAAATTGGGTAAGGAGGTGGAAGGATTCGGCTAGGGCCCTGTATTTGTCTGGATGTGAAAATGGGAAACCACAGGAAAGCATTCCTAGAACAGCCGACGGTGGGGGTCGAATCCGCTCGCCACCCGAATGCAGAGATCGGTTCCATAGCCGTAGCACATTAACATGCGCAGCTACTCTACTCGATTGTAGACACATTTTAATAACAACTTAATTGGAAAAGTAGGTTTGACAAAATGCATTGCCTACAGGACATTCTGTAATAGTTACCTCCTATCAGCCGACGTCCTAATAAAAACTAATACCGAGCTCGATAGCTGCAGTCGCATAAGTGCGGTCAGTATCAAGTAATCGGGAGCTAGTGGGTTCGAGCCCCACTGTCGGCAGCCCTGAAGATGGTTTTCCGTGGTTTCCCATTTTCACACCAGGCAAATGCCGGGGCTGTACCTTAATTAAGGCCACGGTCGCTTCCTTCCACTTCCTAGGCCTTTCTTATGCCATCGTCGCCATAAGACATATCTGCGTCGGTGCGACGTAAAGCAAATAGCAAAAAAAAAAAAAAAAAAAAAAAATACAAACAAATACTGTTACCGCTACAGAAATAAAAACAAAAATAATGACAGAACAAATCACATTTCAAATTCTGATATCCTAACTGGGGAAAATAGCTGACCAGAGAAACCTGTGTTTAAATGTTTCACTAATGTTTAGAGATTTGGTGCGATTGACCTTGGACACATTACAGGAACCAAAGCCTTTAAGTTTGAATCAGGAAGATTTATTCTCAGTCGAGGCTTTGTAAGTTTCTTTAGAAATCACGTTTTCGCGTGAAGTGGTTACGGCAACAAGCAGCAGAGCAAGGAAGGAGTGAGGCAAGATTATGGGGGTGGGGGGCGATTTGCCCAGAGCGGCAGGCTCCTGGGATCTTGCTCCCAACCACATTTTATGCATCTCCTGACGAATGGTGCCTCAATTGGTAAAGCAATTATCCAAGAAGATAGAAAATCCTGGTTCAATTACAGGACGTGTTGCACTATTTTATGTCGATATTAAAGATCTATTTACTTTACGTAATGTACACTATTTCTAGAAATACTCATATGAACTTCACTCAGAGCACCAAAAGCATCTTATCGCTCGAAAAATATTCTCTTCGAGCAATGTTAGGTTGTACTAGAAATTTAAAGACTGGCGAGGTAGACTAGATTTCCTTTTGTAACCAAAGTTGGAATAAAGAGCCTCATAGCTCCTTCAGTTATGAGGTGTGCCGGTTACCTACTGCATATCCACCCCATAAGCTTGTTTAAACAAACCCACTCAGGAAGATTTCGAAGAAGGATTTAACACATTCAGACTACCAAAACACGTCTGGAAGTCTACAACGGTTATCTCGAAATAAAGTAGTGTCAAATAACACTTCATATGCACCAGTACTGGTCAGATTGCTCCACATGATGTACGAGCAAGCAGAAACCTCTTCATGGGAGAAATAGCGATTGGCGAGTGTTAATTACAGATTTAAGAGGGGGATCACCACATGCAGAACATTTTCCTTTTATCAAGATATACAGTCTTCAGTTTATCAGCGTCATGCAAGCTTGCATCTTCAACGGTCAGTAATTTTGCTTCATAACCCCAAATCAGTAACAGATGCATTAGTTTAGGAAAGACTACTGAATATTTTGTCACTGTTTTCTCAGTGTACGGGTGTGGATTCTAACCTCGTTTCTCCAATTGATATAGATGGGTACGATGCGCATTGGTATCACCCAAATATCACTGTAAAATTTGTCACAAATGGAACATAATAATTGCTTTTACACATATCAAGTGAAAAATCCCCGGCAAATTAAGAAATACCGTCGTTATTTGAGAAATATGAAAACATACTTAAGGCTTGTAGACAGGACTGGTTTATGACGTACTGCGCTGCTGGCGCCGTCTTTTGTTACTTTCTTCAGGTCCAGGGCTAGCACCGTGGAATGGGAGTGCTATGTCTGTAGATTCTCCTTATATTTGTCCATATGACTAGAGCGGCCATGTACATTGGCCATACCATTTTGTCGCCTATTAAATATTGCATATCGCGATACAATTCATGAAATGATGATGTTTGACAAGTGAAGCAATGAAACGAAAGCAAAGAACTTCAGTGAACACAGATATCACACACGAAATCGTTGAAAGTGTAAGACAAAAGACATACGTGTGTCACTGTGAGCGCAACACCAAATGTAATTGTAAAGTGGTAAAGTACGTATACATAATATTCTCCCAAAATCAAATATTTCTTAATTTGCCAGGGATTTTTCACTTGATATGTGTAAAAGCAATTATTATGTTCCATTTGTGACACATTTTATAGTGATATTTGGGTGATACCAATGCGCAGTATACCCGATATAGATTCCCACGTTTGGCCAGCTTGTAGTCTGAGCTAAGCTACTGGATAATTCGTATGCAATTTCTACAAAAAGACAAAGACAAAGTCACCTCCGTACAGGCCATGAAGGCCCTTGGAGCAGTGGAAGGTAAAGGCTTCCACCATTGTTAAACGCGGCACGTGATGGGGTAGAGTGGTAAGCTCTACGCCCGGCCGCCTTTGCCCCCAGGAATTAAACTGGTACTCATTTTTGGTGTAGGCTGCGTGAACCTCAGGGCCATACGCACCTCCGGAAGTGGAAATCTCGTTTCTTAAATTTTGCGATTTCCTGACGGGGATTCGAACCCACGTCCTTGCGGGCGAACCGAGCACGCCTTTACCGCCTCGGCCAGGTAGCCCCTATGCAATTTCTACTCAGGCCATAAAGGCCGTTGGAGATATGAAAGGTAAAGGTTTTCACTATCCACAACCTCAACACTGAGTGGGATACATTAGGCGTCTCTATCCCCAATCGCCCTTGGCCCCAGGAATTGACCTAGTACTCATTTCTGTAGTAGGCTGTTTCTAAAATTCTGGTCTTCCTGACGGGGAATCAAACGTGGATCGTATAGCGTAAATCGAATACACCTTTACCTTCTCAGCCAGGCAATCAACTTCTAATATCACACACGCTACTCTTTACTTACTTCAGCGGTTCTCAGAGAAGTAAATCATCTGTCATGTACAGTAAACGGAAACCATTGATAACTTAATAAATATAATATAGACAATCATATCCGAATTCAATAATTCAATGTGTCCGGTTATTCTTTATTCTAATGCGCCACGATGACGAAATAACGATGAGCAGTATTACTATTTTGTCAGCTCCGTGGTAGTAGAGAGATATCGTCTCTAACTAGGAGATTTCAATCCTAACTCCAATTAATAACAGAGACGCTTATCACCTTAGCACAGAATTTGATGCAAATTTCATAATATACATTATGTATCCGGAGCTGGTGTCCACTGCATAACGGGCTTCTAGACAAAACGATATTAATAAGGAAGATACAAGCTATTTTAATCAATTCCTTAACTTTCAAGGTAGATGCAGTTTCGTCCGATAATACGAATATGTAAAATGTCCTCTTGGATGAAACTGAAGGGCACACATACCAAAATTGTCCACAAGAGCAGCCGTTCATGAAGTGATCCTTACCTAGAAATAAAGAATACACTGGTTAGTACACATGTAGTGTAATATGGAAAGTATTTTAAGGAGCTAAAACAGGAAACATAGTAACATGACAGAGATAAATATACTAATGTACACATCAGTGCCCAGAAGAAAGAGAACAAAGAAATACAGCATTTCTCGCTCTGACAATGTGTGCCTTGTTCTGTAAACAGGTAGTAGAATGTTATTTAATCCTGGCACGTTTTATTATTTAAATAATCCTAGAGCAAGCTTGGTATGAAGTGAGCATGATGAACTAGAGATCCACAGGTTCCAAGTACCAAGTAGGGACTCCAGATATCTCGATGATGGAGCAGTTAGTGGGGAGGTAAATGTCTCGAAAAAACAAAGAGACTGTGAAAATATGAACGTAGCAATATGATATTCAATACATGTCGGGAAAGTTGTCTCATCAAGTCACATGCTTCTCCAGCGTAACATCCAAAACTTCCAACAATTGGAATTATTCATAAATTCCAGGAACAAGAAGGTTGGAGCAGATTACTTCGGGAATGAAATAAGCATCTCATAGTGTAAGTGCGATTAGTTGCAAAATAACAGAGGACCTAATTAGAGTATTAAAAAGTACTTAGGCCTACCTGAAAAGGAACATGCGACTGCGTACCTGTTTTATAAGCCTTTACTAAGAAGGAAACTTGAAGCAGTGTGTAAAAAAGTGACCTATAAGCTGAAAGAATAATCCCACTAGACGGTAAAAGGTAGCCTACATAGAACGAGATAGAATGGGACAAAGGTAATAAGCACCGATACTCAAATTGTGTTGCCTTGTTGGGGACGCACGGATGATAGTCAATGCTCACAGCTAACCGACGGGGCCGCACAATGAAGAAGTATTAAAAGCCATCAACAATAGATTTCTTCATCCATATGTTCAAAATATAACCAAAATTTGACAATACCAGCAAATTCGAAGTCTTAGACGTTCTCGCTCAAATACGTCAGCCTCGTGTCGGTAGATTTACTGGCACATAAAGTAATACCTGCGAAACAAAATTCCGGCACCTAGGCGTTTCCGAAAACCGGAAAAGGAGTTAGTGGGACGTAAAACCTATAATATAATTATTAACTGTTCGTGGCAAGTGGTGCTGTGTAGTGGTATCCTTCCTAAGTTACTAGCCATTTGCCACGCATTTTTGAAACAGTTATCACCCAGTAGCTGTTAGTTTGCGAGTGTTTGAGTCTGTGTTGCAATTGTCAAGATAATCCGCTGGTATTATCTCGAAGTCTTGGAACGTTTGAGAGAAAATTTCAGGACAAAAAGACCAGACTTGTGGCGAAAAAAACTCCTGGAGCCTCCACAATGACAAAGCACCAGCTCACGCATTTCTGTTGATTACTGGATTTTTGACGAACACGAAGACAGCTGTGCTTCCCCACCCACCCTACTTACCTGACCTAGCTCCGGCAGACATTTTTCTATTCCCCAAACTGAAATTCACCCTGAAAGGAGAACGATTTCAGTAAATTGAAGACATCATACTGAAGTCTTAAGGTGGCACTCCAAGCAGTCCCCCAAACTGCCAACCAGTACTGGTTCCGTAAGTGGACAGGGCGTTAGAAATGTTATATTTATAGAGGAGGGGAGACAAGGCTAACTGGGCTGAGTTAGAGGAGCTGTGCCGAAGCCCGCCAACCCCAATGGAAAAAAATGTCGTATGGCTTTTAGTGCCGGGATATCCCAGGACGGGTTCGGCTCGCCCGGTGCAGGTCTTTCTATTTGACTCCCGTAGGCGACCTGCGCGTCGTGATGAGGATGAAATGATGATGAAGACAACACATACACCCAGCTTCCGTGCCCTTGGAATTAACCAATTAAGGTTAAAATCCCCGACCCGGCCGGGAATCGAAACCGGGACCCTCTGAACCGAAGGCCAGTACGCTGACCGTTCAGCCAACGAGTCGGACAACCCCAATGGAGAGAGATTGCGAGAGATTTCGAAAGATGGAATACCCCTGAGCGGGAGGCGCGCGTGGTAGATGGGGAGTAGGGTGACCAACCACCCTGCATTTTAAGATATTTTGTAAATGTCCTGCGCGGGACGTCATTTGTCCCGCCATTATTTCGTTTTCTATCTGAACGAATGTTCGTGTTATTGTCATCGGTATAGATACGCAACTGTCCTGCCGTCCAGCTTCAATTAAACATAGCGTCACCATTCCCAACAGTGTGATGTTTGAAAGTGCCAAAAAACCTGTTGTAGTATTTTTGGAGAAGCGTTCCGGATGTATCTTGCGACTTCCTAGTTACCGTCAGTCCGTGGCGTGTGTGACCAGTCTGTAGC
This sequence comes from Anabrus simplex, assembly GCF_040414725.1. NCBI lineage: Eukaryota > Metazoa > Arthropoda > Insecta > Orthoptera > Tettigoniidae > Anabrus > Anabrus simplex. The sequence goes on along the minus strand of NC_090266.1, from coordinate 743,174,952 downwards.
ACGAAGGTCATCAACATAGCCGTCTTGTATTTACTGGAGTTCTTTAAATGTTTGTGATTTTTGAAATGGATTCGGCTTCGGATAGTGATGACTGTACTTCTACTTCGTCACAAGAAATAAAGCTATCATTTAAACCTGAGAAGGAAAAGGGGAAGAATAAACGCGCATGTGCATACAATGCAAAGTCGGAAAGCAATACTCCATAATTATTTCCTGATCGAAGTAACGTCCCCAAAGCGTTCTGTAAACTTTGAAAGAAGACGTTCAGTGTTTCTTGTGGATGAAGGGTCTTCAACCTACAGACTGGAAAAGAAATTGTACAATAAAGATGAATGATTTTTTAAATGTTATTACTTGAGTAAGAGTACTCTTGGTAAAAAAAAGAGAGGGGAACTGGCAACACAACGCTTTTGAAAATGTTACAATTGTCGTTTTGAAATTACAGCTGAAATATAGATGTCCCCCAGAATTGTGGAATGTCCCCCTTTCTTGGCTGCCTTGTCCCTCATTCCTTCATTCAACAGTTGGTCCCCCTAGTAAGGAGTGAGGTGTATGAACGGCATATTTTATGAGACACACAAGGAATACAAGAATTACCACAAAAGTCAGCCTTTAAAGAAACTATACAAGGTGCGTCTAATAAGTTCGGTAAATGATACCATAATACAAAGAAAACAGAAGTTACGATCAAAATACCTTTAGTCACCTTCAAAGTGTGCTCCAATGACCACAATACACTTTTGGCAACGTGTATACAGCTGCTCGAAACTTGTAGCGAAGACATCTTTCGGAATCGATCGAAGTGATATCACACGTTTTTGGATGTCCGGTACGTCAGCACAAGATTCCCTTGAGACCGTGAAACAAAAAGAAGTCTGAAGGCGCCGGATTCGGGAAGTACGGTGGATGTTCAAGACGTGGCGCATTATTTGCATTGCGTCTCACTATTTACATTTACAGTTTTTAAAGACGTCGAGGTGCCGGAATTTTGTCACGCATGAGTTCTTTCACGTGCCAGTAAATCTACCGACACGAGGTTGACGTATGTGAACACCTTCAAATACCACCGGACTGAGCCAGGATCGAACCTGCCAAGTTAGGATCAGAAGGCCATCACCACAACCGTCTGAGCCACTCACCCCAGTCTGACATTATTTATTTAACCAAATTATGCCAGGAAATCTGTTTGAGCAGAATGCCTTACCGGTTCCAATGCATCACCAGACAAACATGACCTAGTTTTTTTTTCAGATTCATGACTGAGAATATACTGTAAGTTTACAAAGTATGTAGAGCCAAACATAGCAAATAATTTGCATGCCAATCCGGAGATACGCGGAAATTCTTTCTGTTCCAAGTTCTTAAGAAGGCACAAGGAAGCCGCCTGGAATATTGTAACTCATATCCTTCATAATTGTACTTCACTGAAGCCTTATCAGTTCTCTTTGAAATTTGGCTGGAGCCTGCTCAAAATTGATCAATATTGGAGACATGAAAATCTTTTTAATTCAGGTGAAATTTCTTCGATATTCTTAAACCGAATGTCGGGAAGATGATCAGCGCGCGCATTCTTACATCACCACAGCCGAAGCGACAGAGAGTAGTGTATTAGGGTGGGGGTGGGGGGGGAGGGTCAGCTCTGTGCAGACACGGGACAGCGTTAGCGCTCAAACGTTGAAATGACCTGCGTTAAAGAGTTATTTTCAAAGTTCAGTTATTTTTTGAACAGGCCTCATATATTTAACATGTAAGGATGGTACGCAACCGAGAAGCTGAAGCTGAAGCGCCTTCTTCCTTCAGTACTATTGATTGACCTCCTGTTCGAGGCAGTCTGAGAATTTGAACTGAGTGTTTAACAAGACTTCCAAAATTTTTGGAACAGTTGCGGTAGTATCCCTGTATTATGAAGGAGATCCCCGCGCCTTGATTCCTATTTATAACATCTCATTTATGTGCAACAATATTTCTGCTACCTCTGAGATTAAATCTAAATATCGTGTAGAGGACGGTGCTAAGATAAATATCGTATGACAGCTTCTCTTTTTATCTTACACTCAAAAAGTCGCAAATATACAATATATTATAGTCTAAGAGATTATTAGTCAAATTTCGTACACGCTTATTAAAATGAAATAATAAGAGTTCGTACTCGCCAATCTTCTGACTCGGGATATAATTCTGGAACCTTCAGCACAGTAAACGAACTCCTGATCAAATGACCAAATTAAATGTTCCACAAAGCTACAAGGAAAGAAATGTGACATGATATACATCGTACGGGGCCAAAATCCAGTTCATAACGGCTAAAGTCGATTAGACTTGAGCCCACGAGTTCCTCTTCACACTGACAGTGAGTTACGCAGCTGACAGCGCTCGGTACTGACGTACTAATCAGGTCTCACCATTTCGTCTTCAGACGACGTGCAGGAATCCTGTTCGAGCCTTACCTGCTCACCCACTGACACCTGACAGATCACGGTTAGCACGCTGAACTAAACGTAGCAGAGTCGAGACCACCAACCGGTCGTGCTTATGTTATGTTCGTTTTTCATTTACAGCGCGTAACAAGTAACATTCATCCCATTAAACTGCCCTCCACGCGGTGACTCGCTCACGGTCACGATCAAGTACACAAGCTTCAGTCTCACAACCTCTCACCAACGGAATTACAGGTACATGAGTAATCAGAACCACTACAACGTAGCCTGTAACTCTGAAGATCTCACATGATCCACGATAACAATAATGTTATTGGTTTTACGTCCCACTAACTACTTTTTACGGTTTTCGGAGACGCCGAGGTGCCTGAATGTAGTCCCGCAGAAGTTCTCTTACGTGCCAGTAAATCTACCGACACGAAGCTGACGTATTTGAGCACCTTAAAATACTATCGGACTGAACCAGGATCGAACGTGCCATGTTGGGGTCAGAAGGCCAGCGCCTCAACCGTCTGAGCCACTCAGCCCGGCAACTCAAAGAAAAGCGGACAATAGGCGATGTTAGCACATTCTATGTTAAGGGTGTGTCACACTAGGCTAGTTTACTAACAGCTAGCATTGGTGCCTAGCACTAGTGGGTAGTATCCTATCCTTTCACACAAGGCTAGTACCGGTAGATAATTACTCGCGGCTAGTAACCCAGTTGTTGAAGGAACACACTCAGTGTGCAAGGTTGCGTCTATTGCATTCAACGAACAAGTGGCTATGAGGTTTGGGTCACGTAATTGTTAGTGTGCATTCAGGACCTTTTGGGTTCGAACCCCACCGTCAGCAGTCCTGAAGATTGTTTTCCGTGGTTTGCCATTTTCACACCAAGCAAAATGCTGGATCTGTACCATAATTAAGCCCACGGTCGATTCCATCCCGCACCTACCCCTTTCCTATCTCATCGTCACCGTAAGACCTATCTGTGTCGGTGCGCCGTAAAGGAAATTGTATTTTGCATGATTCTTCATATACAAATAACATGAGGGATCCCACAAGCATTCATACGTTCTGAATATGTTTAATAAGTCTATAATTTTTTCCCCATTCCACTTTAATGAACCTTCAACCAGTTTGCTTCCATAGAGAATCGAACAACCCCACCTGGTATCTATCCCTCAACTGGGAAGGTGGGGTTTGTTGAACCCAAACAAAAATACATACCGTTACTGTTCAATTAATAATAACCGAGCTCGATAGCTGCAGTCGCTTAAGTGCGGCCAGTATCCAGTAATCGGGAGATAGTGGGTTCGAGCCCCACTGTCGGCAGCCCTGAAGATGGTTTTCCGTGGTTTCCCATTTTCACACCAGGCAAATGCCGGGGCTGTACCTTAATTAAGGCCACGGCCGCTTCCTTCCCATTCCTAGGCCTTTCCTATCCCGTCGTCGCCATAAGACATATCTGTGTCGGTGCGACGTAAAGCAAATAGCAAAAAAAAAATGAATAATATGGTGGAGGCAATGATAGCCCAAGTAGCTTTCAGTCAGTCTATTGGCAATCGCCTGAGTAGATGAGAACTGCAGATTGTCTTCAGAATTATTGTCATAGTTTGAGCAACAGGGGACCCCACACCCCAGTTCACCAGGATTGTAAAAATTTTATACCTGAGTAGCTTGACGTACTTTTGTATATTGTACGGGGATGGCATTTTAGTTAACAAGCTTTTGTACTGTTCCTTTCTTTGTATTTTATTAATATCGTCCTGGAAAACAGCTTTGAATGTGAATGCTTCTGGGTTTGGGGACTGGCTAAATGATATTATCTACGCTGAAGAGAATTATTATATTGGCGATGCTCCAGGTTGTACCCAGTTTTCAAAGCGATAATGACAGGGAAACGGAACAAGATATCTCCGATAGGGAGGCTGAATCAGGGGCGGAATCATCAAATGCTCTCATAGTAAAACACCCGTCTGTGGCACATATTCAGTGAAATTTTACACTGATTGTGCCCTATAAACTTGTACTTACTGTATATAGAACAGTGACATTTATATCCCACTATAATAGTGAATATATGTTAATTAGTTCTTGCTATGAATAATAGCAGCTAATTTCTCTTAAATGATTTGAAATATGTTACATTTATGAACACAAAGTGACTTCGCTGATATTTCTTCAATATTTACATTTGAAATTATGTTTATGATTACTGTAATTATTCTTGTGTGTGTGTGTGTGTTTCTTCTGTTATTTACGAGTATTTACACAATAAGTTTACTATGAATGTCAGCTTCTAACATTGTATTATTTCCCATTTCCCATTAAGACCCCCCCCCCCCCCCCCCGATCATAAGATACGTAACAAAAATGTCACCTCACCAGTCAAAAGCTATTCAAACTGCCGCTAGTAAGTAGTGAGGGCTGTCACACGGGCACGTACAGCTCTAGTGGCAAGTGAGTCACGTTACCCGAACTCTCGGGCTGGAGGCTGTTATGTCCATCTTCGCCAGCCGCAACTAAACCGCCCGCCATCGGGCACTAGCACCTTTGTTTTTGGAGCTTACACTTGGCTAGTAACCAGAGAGTGCTCGCTGCTAGTAATCTAGCCTCGTGTGACACAGCCTTTAGCGAGCGGGTGTCGAAATACAGTAGTTTATCAGAGTGCGACAGCAGCAGACATGTGTAACTAGAGTGTGGTGTCGGCTTATGACATGTCATCGTCACGCCTAGAAAAACCGGCTAGAACTCTGACCAGAAAGGTTCAGTATTGCATGAACTATATCAATGAATTTTCGTTCTGTGATACATGTGCTGCGGGTCAGTATTCCTCCCCTCTACATTGTCACATAGCGGTTTTTCTAGGCGCAACGACGCTATGACATATGGCATATGACAGTATGCGATAAAATTATAAAATATATTCCTGCACTATACTCAGTCTTCTTTCCCACTTAATCTTAAGAACAAGAGAAAGGTAGCCAGTATAATTATTGTATGAATAAGAGTTGGATAGTTACAAGGATTAGTAAGAGATAAGTTTGCTGAATTATTAATGATGAGAACATTTATTTATGTATTTACTTATTATTTATAAAAATTGTTGAATATGTTTAAATATAAGTCATATAACAGCAGTGATAAAATAATTAATTTTATTGATAGTGAACATATTTAGTTTGCAATAAATTCATTTTATATAGGCTACCTCTAATTTTTTTTTACAAGTTGCTTTACGTCGTACCGACACAGATAGGTCTTATGGCGACGATGGGACAGGGAAGGGCTGGGCGTGGGAAGGAAGCGGTCGTGGCCTTAATTAAGGAGCAGCCCCAGCATTTGCCTGGTGTGAAAATGGGAAACCACGGAAAACCATTTTCAGGGCTGTCGACAGTGGGGTTCGAACCTACTATCTCCCGAATACTGGATACTGGCCGCACTTAAGCGACCACAGCTATCGAGCTCGGTTCTCTAATTCTAATGTACCAAGCGATCATTTCAAAAATTCCCACCTTGAATACATTTAATGTCTCCTATTTTGGATTTTTGGTTCCTATTGAAGAAAAAAACTCAATTTAGTTTTCGAGGTAGAACTTCGAAGACCGGCGAGTTGGCCGTGCAGTTAGAGGCGCGCAGCTGTGAGCTTGCATCCGGCAGATAGTGGGTTTGAGCCCCATTATCGGCAGCCCTGAAGATGGTTTTCTGTGGTTTCCTATTTTCACATCAGGCATATACTGGGGCTGCAGCTTAATGAAGGCCACTGCCGCTTCCTTCACACTCCTGGGCCTTTCCTATCCCATTGTCGCCATAAGACCTATCTGTGTCGGTGCAACGTTAAGCCAATCTATTGACTGAATTTTATTTTCACCCCTAAATTGACGTGTAATTTTAATTTGCTCAAGTACCAACAACAATTATACCAAGCGATTTGTTGTGTGGTTTGGATCACATAGCTGTCAGCTTGCATTCGAGAGATAGTGGTTTCGAAATTCACAGCCAGCATCCCTGAAGATGGCTCTCCTTGGTTTCCCAATTTCTCACCAGGCAAATGTTCGGGAGGTACCTTAATCAAGGCCACGGTCGATTGCTTCCCACTCCTAACCCTTCCCTGTCCCATCGTCGCCATAATATCTATTTATGTCAGTGCGACGTAAAGCAACTCGTAAAAAAACTACAATTAAAACACCTACAATTATCACAAATGCAACGGGTGGGCACTGCTAACGTAATCGTCAGTACAGCGCCCGCTCCATAACATGTGGCCGCAGTGAACTCTATTATGACGTTACAGGGCATAGAGTCACGTCAAGTCAAAGTTGCCGACTATTGCAGGGAGTGCAGACTAACCACGAACTCAGCTTGCTGCTCAAGGTACAGGCAGATGAAGCGCTTAAACATCCAAACTAGTCAAATGCATAGCAATGGAACAGTCTCGTTATACGAGTAGTGAACTTGTGGATATGCTGCTTATACACTGGCGGAAAATGAAATCCCAGGACAAGAAGACACTGGTTTAGCTTAGAGGAATGCAATTTAAGCTAAGCAATTATCTAGGTAACATATTTATTTGAATAAAGTTTCCAGGCCATTGGTTCAAGTATGCGCGAGAAGACATGTGGTACATTAATAACCGCTGTAGTCGCCACGATTTTGAATGCAAGAATGCAAACGTACATGCATTATGTCGTACAGGTGATGTAAAATATGTCATTTTGTGGGATGGAGTTCCAAGCCTGTTGCACTTGCTTAGTCAAATCAACAACGGTTAATGCCGGTATTGGATGAAGCTGAATTTGTCGTCCCATAATGTGCCTTACGTGCTCAATGGACGAAATGTCTAGTGATCTCGTAGGCCAGGGCAACTGGTCGACACACTAGAGGACGTTGGGTGACAGCAGCCGTATAAGGACGAGCGTTATGCTATTAGAAACACCCCCTTGAATACCGCGAATGAATGCCAGCTTAACCGGTTCAATCATCAGTATGACGTACAAATCTTCTGTCAAAGTTCTTAGGATAAAGACGAGTGTACTCCCGCTGCGAAAGGAAATCTCTTCCCAGACCACAACTCCTGGTGTAGGTCCAGTGTGTTCTGGGTAGTGTGACGTCATAATTATTAAAAGATACATTGGCAAGCTATCCAATCAGAAATCAGGCTGGGATTGATGAGAGGTCCGTGGAGGGAACAAGAATAATAATAGTAAAGTTTAACGAAGACTATATATTCTTTCCACTCGAAAGCTAACCAGAATAAAGTTCAACATTTCACAATATCGTAAAGTACAAGAACAATGTTGGAATAGAAAGAACGTATTTACAAGAAAGCCCCAGACCATTTACAAAATCTTACATGAGGCAATTCAAAAAAAGATGTAGTGAACTTCAAAGCCTCAGCCGAACAAGATAAATGAACACAGTTTTAAAATCGAGAAAAGGAAAAGGAGGGCAACGGGGAGGGAACAGGACGGGATTACAACAGTGGGAGTCGCCCAAGCACGTAAAGATGTAGAGTGCAAAGTTAGGTCATAGTGTGCTTGCTAAGTCCAGGCCCATATTCAAACATTCAAACCTCTTCAGTCTATGTATTATTTTGTTGCCATTATTTTCTTAAAACACTCATGTAAACTCAAACTGGCCATGCAGATAAAGTTAAAATTAGGCCTTGATTGCCAAAATCCACTGGGCAAATAATAATAATAAATAATAAGACACTCTGTTGCTCACCGAATCTGGACGAAAATAAAAATAGTTTCCCAGCAAAATACTGGGGAACTCGTTGGACGACCCTCCAACACCACTCGGTATCAGCGCTGAACTGAAGACTAAGGGATCGGGGGAAGAATTTATAGGGCAGCAGAAAGTTCGTGAAGCGAACATGGCTTCGAGAAACAGCAGATAGTGACGTAGTGAGTGACGTAACCCAGTGGTAGTTCAGTACGTGGTGAGATGTCCAGCAGGTCAGGCGATATGCGAGGCAGCAGTGAGAGTACAAGGCCAAGTAGATGAGTGCTTGTAGCAGCGTGTTGAGTAAATCAAGCGGTGTACGAGAGAACAGCAGCCATACAGAGTCAAGTAGGTGAGTGGCCGTTACAGTGTCGACGCCGCAGAGAGCTTGATTCCATGAATTCAGCCGAACAAGATAAATGAACACAGTTTTAAAATCGAGAAAAGGAAAAGGAGGGCAACGGGGAGGGAACAGGACGGGATCACAACAGTGGGAGTCGCCCAAGCACGTAAAGATGTAGAGTGCAAAGTTTGTTCATAGTTTGTTCTTACCAACTTTTGTCCATCAGTGGCACCAAGACAGAAACGGTTCTTATCTGAGAAAATAACAGATCTCCACTCCACCTTCCAATGACCTCTAGCTTGACACCACAGAAGTCACAGATGTCAGTGATCCGGAGTTAGTGTCATGGACGCTATAGGACATCGGGGTCGAAGATGTCCCTCAAGTAATCGATCGCTGTGTCACTCTGGTGTCAACTAAAGTTCTAATGGCTACTGCAGATGCAGTACGATCCACCACATCCATGTAGTGAATACGGCTGTCTTCCCTCTCCGTAATGGCCCGTGTGCGGCCGGACCCCGGTCTTCTTGAGATAGTGCCATCCAGTGACAATTGTTGCCAACATTGATACACTGTGGATATATCCCTGCCAAGTTGTTCTGCAATATCGCGGAAAGGACAACCACTTCTCGTAGCCGTATTACACAGCCTTGTTCAAACTCGGTAAGCTACTGAAACTGCTTTCTTCTTCTCTTTAAAGGCATACTTGACTCACACCTACCTTACAACGTCAACACCGCAGGATGACTAACACTCACGCGTATTTAACGCAAACTTGCTTTGCAAGGTCATAGTGGCGCTACTAACCCACTCTTTGTCAACTAGCGCGCAAATTTGAGCAGGCGACATCTTTCAGATGTGCAAACACGCCTTCCGAATTTCGTTCTTCTAGCACAAATCGTTCTTGGTGTTGAGATTTAAGTTTCCGCTAGTGTACCTGTACTGTATTTGGAGAGTGTCGTCGCAATGAATGATAAACAGCTGCGCGTTATGCATAGCAATATCCAGATAGCAGTCTATCATGGTTAAATTAGACGTCACTGAAGATGGTTAACTGGAGAACTGGGTTGTGAGGTTTCTTGTTTGCCCAGGTTCGATTCACCCTGTCAATGGGGATTTGAAACCCGATGTGAGGGTTGCAACAGTAAGGTTTCATCCCCAACAGGACAACTGAGAAGAGAAGCGAATTCAAATCCAATCGTGGCTATCCAGGAATGACTTCCCACCTTTCCTGTTTCTTTCCTCACCAAACCAGAAGGTGCTGCTGTATATCAGCCTAACAAATCTTTCCCCACTTCAAATTCAGTTGAATTCTGAGACAGGGCCAGATACAAAAGCTGCGGCAGCTTCATTTCCTGCACTAAATGAACAGGAATGTTGACTATGATGGTCTACACCCCTGAAATAAACCAACAATCACTGTCTAGATTAGTCAGAGTTAACAACTCCATAGTTCATCGTGTTACGAACATCATTAATTCGTTACTGCAGGTGGAGACGACGCCCTGCTATCATGAGTTATCGGACAGACTGTGACATGTATGGGCTTTAATTGCTGCCTAAGGCTCGTAACCACGATCCAAATCAAAACAATGGCATGAATTAATTGAAATTATATAATTGCCCTCATTACAGAACACTGCCATCAATTTGTGCCACAATGTTCTGTACCTGGGACAGATTGATTTTAAGTCCCTGTCAGTAATACTTCCACTGTTCCTCCTGGTCAAGCAATATCTATATATATAAAGTAGCTTGTCCTGACTGACTGACTGACTGACTGACTGATTCATCATCGCCGAGCCAAAACTACTGGACATAAAGAAATGAAATTTTGGGGATATATTCATATTATAATGTAGGTGCTCGCTAAGAGAGGATTTTTGGATATTCCGTCCCTAAGGGGGTGAAAAGGGGGGTGAAATTTTAAAATGAGTTGCTCTATATCTCAAAACTTTAAAAGTTTACAGATGTAAAAATTGGTATTTAGAATCTTCATTAAAAATAAGGAAACACGTATTTTTTTGTTTTCAGAAAATCCCAATAGGAGGGGTGAAAAAGGGTGAAAATGGGGAAAAATGGGTTGAATGCCTTTAATCAGGATACCGGTACCTATATCTCAGAAACTGAAGATATTACAGACCTGAAAATTGGTACATTTGATCTCTTTTAAAAATAAAGAAACACGTATTTTTTTGTTTTTGGAAAATCTAATTAATGGGAGGGTGAAAAGGGGGTGAATTTTTAAAATGAGTGAATCTATATCTCCAAACTTTTAAAGTTTGCAGATGTAAAAATTGGTATTTAGAACCTTCATCTATATATATAAAGTAGCTTGTCCTGACTGACTGACTGACTGACTGACTGATTCATCATCGCCGAGCCAAAACTACTGGACATAAAGAAATGAAATTTTGGGGATATATTCATATTATAATGTAGGTGCTCGCTAAGAGAGGATTTTTGGATATTCCGTCCCTAAGGGGGTGAAAAGGGGGGTGAAATTTTAAAATGAGTTGCTCTATATCTCAAAACTTTAAAAGTTTACAGATGTAAAAATTGGTATTTAGAATCTTCATTAAAAATAAGGAAACACGTATTTTTTTGTTTTCAGAAAATCCCAATAGGAGGGGTGAAAAAGGGTGAAAATGGGGAAAAATGGGTTGAATGCCTTTAATCAGGATACCGGTACCTATATCTCAGAAACTGAAGATATTACAGACCTGAAAATTGGTACATTTGATCTCTTTTAAAAATAAAGAAACACGTATTTTTTTGTTTTTGGAAAATCTAATTAATGGGAGGGTGAAAAGGGGGTGAATTTTTAAAATGAGTGAATCTATATCTCCAAACTTTTAAAGTTTGCAGATGTAAAAATTGGTATTTAGAACCTTCATTAAAAATAAAGGAACAAGTATTTTTTTGTTTTCGGAAAATCGCAATAGGAGGAGTGAAAAGGGTGAAAAATGGGTTAAATGCCTTTAATCAGGATACCGGTACTTATATCTCAGAAACTGAAGGTATTAAAGACCTGAAAATTGGTACTTTTGATCTCTATTAAAAATAAAGGAACACGTATTTTTTTGTTTTTGGAAAATCTTATTGATGGGAGTGTGAAAAGGGGGGTGAATTTTTAATATCAGTGTATCTGTATCTCAAAACTTTGAAAGTTTACAGATGTAAAAATTGGTATTTAGAATCTCCATTAAAAATAAAGAAACACGTATTTTTTTGTTTTCGGAAAATCCCAATAGGAAAGGTGGAAAGGGGTGAAAATTGGTTGAATGCATTTAATGAGGATACTTATACTGTATCTCAGAAACTGAATATATTACAGACCTGAACATTGGTGTTTTGGATCTCCTCTAAAAATAAAGAAACAAGTATTTTTTTGTTGTTGGAAAATATAATTAATGGGGGGGGGTGAGAGGGGTGAATTTTAAAAATGAGTGTATCTATATCAAAAAAACTTTTAAAGTTTAGAGATGTAAAAAATTTGTATTTGGAATCTCCTTTAAAAATAAAGAAACAAGTATATTTTTGTTTTCGGAAAATCCCAATAGGAAGGGTGGAAAAGGGTGAAAATGTGTGGAATGCCTTTAGTGAGGCTAATTATATTTCAGAACCTGAAGATATTACAGACCTGAAAATTGGTATCTGGGATTTACTTTAAAATAATAAAGAAACAGATATTTTTCGTTTTTGGAAAATCCAAATAATGGGGGGTGAAAAGGGGAGTGAATTTTTAAAATGAGTGTATCTACATCTTAAAATTTTAAACGTTTACAGATGTGAAAATTTGTATTTTGATCTCCTTTAAAAATAAAGAAAAATGCATTTTTTTGTTTTCGAAAAATCCCAATAGGAGGGGGTGTAAAAGGGTGAATAATGGGCTGAATGTCTTTAATGAGGATACATATATCTCAGAAACGGAAGATATTACAGAACTGAAAATTTGTATATGGGATCTCCTTTAAAAATAAAGAAATACGTATTTCTTTGTTTTTTGAATATCCAATTATTGGCGGTTAAACAGGGGTGACATATTTGGGTGAATTTTTTGAAAGACAGTATCTAAAGAATACCTGAGAAACGTAGAATGTTACACACGTAAAAAGTGATATTTGGAATCTCCTGTAAATGTAGAGAAACACAGGCGATTTGTTTTTGGAAACTCCTCTGAAGGGGAACTAAAAAGGGGGTTAAATTTTAAAATGAGAATTTATATAGTATATCTCAAGAAACATAACATGTGGCAGAAGTGAAAAATGGTATTTTTATCTCTATAAAAATAAGGAAACGCGTATTTTTAGTTTTCGGATATAGCACTTGGGTGGAGGGGGGGGGGGGGGGGGGGTAAAAGTGACTGAAAATGGTGTTGAATTCTTTTAATTAGGATACTGTTATCGCAAAAAGGAAGGTGTTACAGACGTGAAATTTGATATTTGGAATCTGCTTTAAAAGTAAAGAAGCACGAATTCTCGGAAAATCCAATGAATGGGGATGGGGGGAGGTGAAAGTATTGAAAAATTAATTGACTTAATTGTATGAGAATACCCACATCTAATAAAAACTTAAGTTGTTAGGGCCTACAGACGTGAAAATTGGTATTTGGATCTCCTTTAAAGACAAAGAAAAGCCCGTTTTGTGGAGGGGGGGGGGGAAATCATCTTGGGAGGCGTGAGTGAAAAGGAGTTGAATTCCTTTCATGAGGACACATAAATCAAAAACTGAAGAAGTTACAGTCGTGATAATTGGTATTAAAGAAACAAGTACTTTTTGCCGGAAAATTCACTTGAGGGGGGAGGAGTGTGAAAGTGAAAAAAGTGAATTATTTTAATCTGAAAACCGAAGGTAATAGACGTAAACAATGGTGTTTAGAATCTCCTTTAAACATAAAGAAACACGCCTTCTGTTAGTTTTTTTTGGGGGGGAGGGGTAAATAAACATAACGGCGGTGGGGTGTAAAAGGAGTTGAGAAAAATTGATTTTACTGTTCATAATGTATTTATAAGGAGCCTCCTTTGCTCAGGCGGCAGCGTGGCGGCCTCCAACAGCTGGGTTCCGTGGTTCAAATCCCGGTCTCTCCATGTGACATTCGTGCTGGACAAAACGGAGGTGGGACAGGTTTTTCTCCGGATACTCCGGTTTTCCCTGTCATGATTCATTCCAGCAACACTGTCCAATATAATTTCATTTCATTTGTCATCCATTAATCATTGCCCCAGAGGAGTGCGACAGGTTTCGGCTGCCGGCACAATTCCTATTGTCGCCGCTAGATTGGGGCTTTATTCATTCCATTCCTGACCCTGTCGAATGACTGGAAACAGGCTGTAGATTTTCGATGTACTTATTCTGATCATAAACCGATCATTTTTAATCTTTCCTGGGTTCGTTTTCAAGAGCCATCTTTGCCTTCGCAGAACGTTCTTAGTTTACAGTACCTTCTCCTGGCATATAAATAAAAATGTAAACACATTTGAAATAAACTATAGGAATGAGATTGACCGTCCAGTTTTTCACCTCTATAATAAGGTCAATAATGCACGGAAGTATGTCATTCGTATGGCCAGAAATCCCCCACACTTGCCTACGCGCGACAATGGTGCTGGTCACATTCTCAACAATGACAATGGCAGCAGATGTAATTTACCGCCAAGTAGCGGTCTTGCATCTTGCTGTTGGGTCCAGAACATCTATAATAATAATAATAATAATAATAATAATAATAATAATAATAATAATAATAATAATAATAATAATAATAATGTTCTGGACCGTCATCAAATGTGCGGGCCGCGCTGGAAACGGGTCCTGGACGGGTAATGACTAAGAATGCAGTCCGGCTGCGGGTTCAGAACCCCCAAGGCACCCAAGACGACACCACGCCGGATCCCCTGAAGGATTTCATCCATATTAAAATGCTTATAGGAGAAGATGGCAAAGATTTAGGGACGCAACTGACCGGGTGGAATACCTGGACCTAGCCCTGGAAGTACGAAATCGATTGCTGGAAAGAAAGATTGAAAAATGGAGGGAGACTTGCCGTAATCAATTAGAAAACGAGTCAGATCGCGAATTTCGGCGGATTATATATCTAAAACAATAAGCATTCAATTCTAAATTTCAGTATAATACCGTAGCGAAGCACGGGTACCTTGCTAGTTAAAAATAAAGGAACAAGTATTTTTTTGTTTTCGGAAAATCGCAATAGGAGGAGTGAAAAGGGTGAAAAATGGGTTAAATGCCTTTAATCAGGATACCGGTACTTATATCTCAGAAACTGAAGGTATTAAAGACCTGAAAATTGGTACTTTTGATCTCTATTAAAAATAAAGGAACACGTATTTTTTTGTTTTTGGAAAATCTTATTGATGGGAGTGTGAAAAGGGGGGTGAATTTTTAATATCAGTGTATCTGTATCTCAAAACTTTGAAAGTTTACAGATGTAAAAATTGGTATTTAGAATCTCCATTAAAAATAAAGAAACACGTATTTTTTTGTTTTCGGAAAATCCCAATAGGAAAGGTGGAAAGGGGTGAAAATTGGTTGAATGCATTTAATGAGGATACTTATACTGTATCTCAGAAACTGAATATATTACAGACCTGAACATTGGTGTTTTGGATCTCCTCTAAAAATAAAGAAACAAGTATTTTTTTGTTTTTGGAAAATATAATTAATGGGGGGGGTGAGAGGGGTGAATTTTAAAAATGAGTGTATCTATATCAAAAAAACTTTTAAAGTTTAGAGATGTAAAAAATTTGTATTTGGAATCTCCTTTAAAAATAAAGAAACAAGTATATTTTTGTTTTCGGAAAATCCCAATAGGAAGGGTGGAAAAGGGTGAAAATGTGTGGAATGCCTTTAGTGAGGCTAATTATATTTCAGAACCTGAAGATATTACAGACCTGAAAATTGGTATCTGGGATTTACTTTAAAATAATAAAGAAACAGATATTTTTCGTTTTTGGAAAATCCAAATAATGGGGGGTGAAAAGGGGAGTGAATTTTTAAAATGAGTGTATCTACATCTTAAAATTTTAAACGTTTACAGATGTGAAAATTTGTATTTTGATCTCCTTTAAAAATAAAGAAAAATGCATTTTTTTGTTTTCGAAAAATCCCAATAGGAGGGGGTGTAAAAGGGTGAATAATGGGCTGAATGTCTTTAATGAGGATACATATATCTCAGAAACGGAAGATATTACAGAACTGAAAATTTGTATATGGGATCTCCTTTAAAAATAAAGAAATACGTATTTCTTTGTTTTTTGAATATCCAATTATTGGCGGTTAAACAGGGGTGACATATTTGGGTGAATTTTTTGAAAGACAGTATCTAAAGAATACCTGAGAAACGTAGAATGTTACACACGTAAAAAGTGATATTTGGAATCTCCTGTAAATGTAGAGAAACACAGGCGATTTGTTTTTGGAAACTCCTCTGAAGGGGAACTAAAAAGGGGGTTAAATTTTAAAATGAGAATTTATATAGTATATCTCAAGAAACATAACATGTGGCAGAAGTGAAAAATGGTATTTTTATCTCTATAAAAATAAGGAAACGCGTATTTTTAGTTTTCGGATATAGCACTTGGGTGGAGGGGGGGGGGTAAAAGTGACTGAAAATGGTGTTGAATTCTTTTAATTAGGATACTGTTATCGCAAAAAGGAAGGTGTTACAGACGTGAAATTTGATATTTGGAATCTGCTTTAAAAGTAAAGAAGCACGAATTCTCGGAAAATCCAATGAATGGGGATGGGGGGAGGTGAAAGTATTGAAAAATTAATTGACTTAATTGTATGAGAATACCCACATCTAATAAAAACTTAAGTTGTTAGGGCCTACAGACGTGAAAATTGGTATTTGGATCTCCTTTAAAGACAAAGAAAAGCCCGTTTTGTGGAGGGGGGGGGGAAATCATCTTGGGAGGCGTGAGTGAAAAGGAGTTGAATTCCTTTCATGAGGACACATAAATCAAAAACTGAAGAAGTTACAGTCGTGATAATTGGTATTAAAGAAACAAGTACTTTTTGCCGGAAAATTCACTTGAGGGGGGAGGAGTGTGAAAGTGAAAAAAGTGAATTATTTTAATCTGAAAACCGAAGGTAATAGACGTAAACAATGGTGTTTAGAATCTCCTTTAAACATAAAGAAACACGCCTTCTGTTAGTTTTTTTTGGGGGGGAGGGGTAAATAAACATAACGGCGGTGGGGTGTAAAAGGAGTTGAGAAAAATTGATTTTACTGTTCATAATGTATTTATAAGGAGCCTCCTTTGCTCAGGCGGCAGCGTGGCGGCCTCCAACAGCTGGGTTCCGTGGTTCAAATCCCGGTCTCTCCATGTGACATTCGTGCTGGACAAAACGGAGGTGGGACAGGTTTTTCTCCGGATACTCCGGTTTTCCCTGTCATGATTCATTCCAGCAACACTGTCCAATATAATTTCATTTCATTTGTCATCCATTAATCATTGCCCCAGAGGAGTGCGACAGGGTTCGGCTGCCGGCACAATTCCTATTGTCGCCGCTAGATTGGGGCTTTATTGATTCCATTCCTGACCCTGTCGAATGACTGGAAACAGGCTGTAGATTTTCGATGTACTTATTCTGATCATAAACCGATCATTTTTAATCTTTCCTGGGTTCGTTTTCAAGAGCCATCTTTGCCTTCGCAGAACGTTCTTAGTTTACAGTACCTTCTCCTGGCATATAAATAAAAATGTAAACACATTTGAAATAAACTATAGGAATGAGATTGACCGTCCAGTTTTTCACCTCTATAATAAGGTCAATAATGCACGGAAGTATGTCATTCGTATGGCCAGAAATCCCCCACACTTGCCTACGCGCGACAATGGTGCTGGTCACATTCTCAACAATGACAATGGCAGCAGATGTAATTTACCGCCAAGTAGCGGTCTTGCATCTTGCTGTTGGGTCCAGAACATCTATAATAATAATAATAATAATAATAATAATAATAATAATAATAATAATAATAATAATAATAATAATGTTCTGGACCGTCATCAAATGTGCGGGCCGCGCTGGAAACGGGTCCTGGACGGGTAATGACTAAGAATGCAGTCCGGCTGCGGGTTCAGAACCCCCAAGGCACCCAAGACGACACCACGCCGGATCCCCTGAAGGATTTCATCCATATTAAAATGCTTATAGGAGAAGATGGCAAAGATTTAGGGACGCAACTGACCGGGTGGAATACCTGGACCTAGCCCTGGAAGTACGAAATCGATTGCTGGAAAGAAAGATTGAAAAATGGAGGGAGACTTGCCGTAATCAATTAGAAAACGAGTCAGATCGCGAATTTCGGCGGATTATATATCTAAAACAATAAGCATTCAATTCTAAATTTCAGTATAATACCGTAGCGAAGCACGGGTACCTTGCTAGTCTATATATATAAAGTAGCTTGTCCTGACTGACTGACTGACTGACTGACTGACTGATTCATCATCGCCGAGCCAAAACTACTGGACATAAAGAAATGAAATTTTGAGGATATATTCATATTAAGATGTAGGTGCTCGCTAAGAGAGGATTTTTGGATAATCCGTCGCTAAGGGGGTGAAAAGGGGGGTGAAGTTTTAAAATGAGTGTGTCTATATCTCAAAACTTTAAAAGTTTACAGATGTGAAAATTGGTATTTAGAATCTTCCTTAAAAATAAGGAAACATGTATTTTTTTGTTTTCAGAAAATCCCAATAGGAGGGGTGAAAAAGGGTGAAAAAGTGGTTGAATGCCTTTAATCAGGATACCGGTACTTACATCTCAGAAACTGAAGATATTACAGACCTCAAAATTGGTACTTTTGATCTCTTTCAAAAATAAAGAAACACATCCTTTTTTGTTTTTGGAAAATCCAATTAATGCGAGGGTGGAAAGGGGGTGAATTTTTAAAATGAGTGCATCTATATTTCAAAAGTTTTAAAGTTTAGAGATGTAAAAATTGGTATTTAGAATCTTCATTAATAATAAAGGAACACGTATTTTTTTGTTTTCGGAAAATCCCAATAAGAGGGGAGAAAAGGGGTGAAAAAGGGGTAGAATGCCTTTAAAGAGAATACTTATATCTTAGAAACTGAAGATATTACAGACCTGAAAATTGGTGTTTGGGATCTCCTTTAAAAATAAAGAAACGCGTATTTTTTTGTTTTTAGAAAATCCAATTAATGGTGGGGGGTAAAAGGGGGATGATTTTTTAATATGAGTGTATCTATACCTCAAAACTTTTAAAGTTTATAGATGTAAACATTGGTATTTAGAATGTCCTTTAAAAATAAAGAAACACGTATTTTTTGTTTTTGGAAAATCCAATTAATCGGAGGGTGAAAAGGGGGTGAATTTTTAAAATGAGTGAATCTATATCTCCAAACTTTTAAAGTTTGCAGATGTAAAAATTGGTATTTAGAATCTTCATTAAAAATAAAGAAACACGTATTTTTTTGTTTTCGGAAAATCGCAATAGGAGTGAAAAGGGGTGAAAAAGCGGTTGAATGCCTTTAATGAGGCTACTTATATCTCAGAAACTGAAGATATTACAGACCTGAAAATTGGTGTTTGGGATCTCTTTTAAAAATAAAGAAACACGTATTTTTTGTTTTTGGAAAATCCAATTAATGGGGGTGAAAAGGGGGTGATTTATTAAAATGAGTGTATCTATATCTCAAAACTTTATAGTTTATAGACGTAAAAATTGGTATTTAGAATCTCCTTTAAAAATAAAGAAACACGTATTCTTTTGTTTTCGGAAAATCCCAATAGGAAGGGTGTAAAAGGGTAAGTAATGGGTTGAATGCCTTTAATGAGGCTACTTATATTTCAGAACCTGAAGATATTACAGACCTGAAAATTTGTATTTGGGATCTCCTTTAAAAATAAAGAAACACTTTATTTTTATTTTTTGGAAAATCCAATTAATGGCGGTTAAACAGGAGTGACAAAATGGGGTGAATTTTTTGAAAGACTATATCTACACAATATCTTGGAAACGTAAAATGTTACAGACGTAAAAAGTGGGTGTTTGGAATCTCCTGTAAATGTAAAGAAACATAGGTGATTTGTTTTGGGAAACTCCACTTAAGGGGAACTCAAAAGGGGTGAAATTTTAAAATGAGAATTTTTACAGTATATCTCAAGAAAGTTAACATGTTACAGAAGTGAAAAATGGTATTTTTTATCTCTATTAAACATAAAGAAAGGTGTATTTTTAGTTTTCGGAAATACCACTTGGGTGGAGCGGGGGGGGGGGGTAAAAGTGACTGAAAATGGTGTTGAATTCTTTTAATTAGGCTACTGATATCTCAAATATGAAGATGTTACAGACGTAAAATTTGATATTTGGAATCTGCTTTAAAAGTAAAGAAACACGTATTGTCGGAAAATCCAATGAGGGGTGGGGGGGGTGAAAGAATTGGAAAATTAATTGAAATTCACTTGGGGAGGAGGGGAGTAGTATGAAATGAAGTGCAAAAAGTAAATTATTTTTATGGGGATACTTATATCTCAAAGCTGAAGGTAATAGACGTGAAAATTGGTGTTTGGAATCTCCCTTAAACATAAAGAAACAAGCCTTCTTTTAATTTTTCTTGGGGTGGGGGAGGTGGCGGTAAATAAACTTACGGCGGTGGGGTGAAGACGGAGGTGAGACCAATTGATTTTACTGCCATTAATGTACTTATAAGGATCCTCCGTTGCTCAGGCGCAAGCGTGCCGGCCTCTCACAGCTGGGTTCCGTGGTTCAAATCCCGTTCACTCTATGTGTCATTCGTGCTGGACAAAACGGAGGCGGGACAGGTTTTTCTCCGGATACTCCGGTTTTCCCTGTCATCAGCCATTCCAGCAACACATAATAATAATAATAATAATAATAATAATAATAATAATAATAATAATGATGTTCCGGACCATCGTCAAATGTGCGGACCGCGCTGGAAACGGCTCCTGGACGGGTAATGACTAAGAATGCAGACCGGCCGCGGGTTCAGTGCCGCCAAGGCACCCAATATGACACCACGCCGGATCTCCTAAAAGATTTTATCCATATTAAAAATGATTATAGGAAAAGATGGCACAGATTTACGGACCCAACTGACCGGGAGGAATACCTGAGCCTAACCCGGGAAGTACGAAATCGATTGCTGAAAAGGAAGATTGAAAAATGGGAGGGAACGTGCCGTAAAATAATAGAAAACGAGTCAGATCGGGAATTATGGTGGATTCTCGCAGAAAACGAGTCAGATCGCGAATTTCGGAGGATGATATATCTAAAACAATAAGCATTCAATTATAAATTTCAGTATAATACCGTAGCGAAGCACGGGTATCTTGCTAGTTTTACATAAACACTGAATGTGAGTCTTTAGGATAACGTAGAATATGTTCACAAGTACTCTAATTATCTTGTCATAAGTTACAAGTAAATTACTTTCAACAATCATTTTCCTTAATTGCTAGTGTGTAACAATTACATGTTGAAAAATTGTGCCAGGCACTTACTTCAGTCGCTCGTTTGATATGTTCAGTAACATGTCGTTTAATTAACTTTAAGAAACCTTCGGTTAAGAAGGATTTATTTGTATTAATTTACAATTAAATAATCACTTATTGTAATTCTTCTTTCAGTAAGTTAAAATGCATGTGTATATTAAACTGAATTTACAAATTATTTACAAATTAAAAATTAACTATTAAAATTATCATTTCTTGTTGTATAACACTGTGTCTCGGAGCAAAACCGAATTGATTTTTTATTTTTTACAATTGGGTTTACGTCCCAGAGCCAATGATATTTGTTATGGCGATGATGGAATAGGAAATGTCCAGAAGTGGCAATGAAGCGACCGTGGAAAAGACGGAAAGCCATCTTCAGGGCTGCCGACAGTTGCGTTCGAAGCCACTATCTTTGACAGCCACGTGTCCCACTCACTCGGCATTTTAAATTGTAACTACTCCTCTTATACGTTAAACATTTTCAACAAAATGGTTTAAATTGCTAATTTTTTATTTAATATAATAGCTCTTTTGGTCTGTTACAGTTATACGTAACGTAACAGAAAAAAGTACATTACATAATAAATAAGAGATGTTTATACCCCATAATTTCGTATTCAAAAATATCTATGACTCTTGTTGTTTCCGTTACGCGCATTCTGGTTATCCTAGGTTAATTTTTGGTAAATAAAATCAATATAGTTTATATGACACTTGAAGCTTTGCGACCTTGCTTACTATGTTTTTCACGTTACAGCAGGCTACATATTATCATCAATAATATTGTGAAAAACAAAACAATGAGGGGGTAATCATATTACCCTGCTTGGTTTGCCGATATTATGTTGTAAGTTTCATAAACAGAAGTCCTCTCAGTTTTAATGACTGTGTTGATGGGATGACAGTAACTCATAGGTGTTAATATAAGGAAAGACCTTCATAGGGGTAATCACGTAAACAGGATTGTAAACAAAGGTTATATATCTCTTTATATTGTTACGAGGGTATTTAGGGGTAGCAGTAAAGATGCAAAGGAGATGGCATATAAGTCATTGGTAAGACCCCAATTAGACTGTGATTCTAGTGTATGGGGCCCTCACCAGGATTACTTCATACGAGAACTGGAAAATATTCAAAGGAAAGCATCACGATTTGTTCCAGGTGATTTCCGACAAAAGGGTAGTGTTCCAAAACTGTTGCAAACTTTGGGCTGGGAAGACTTGGAAGTAAGAAGACGAGCTGCTCGGCTAGGCGGAATGTTTCGAGCTGTCAATGGAGAGATGGCTTGGAATGGCATTAGTAGACGAATACGTTTGAGTGGCGATTTTAAAAGCAGGAAATATCATAAAATGAACATAATGTTGGAATTCAAGAGGACAAATTGAGGCAAATATTTGCTTATAAGAAGAGGAATCAGTGATCGGAATCATTTATCAAGGGAGATATTTCATCATTTTCCAACTTATCTGAAATCATTTAAGAACAGTCTAGGCAAGGAACTGGTAGGAAATCTGCCACCTGGGCGACAGTCCTAAATGCAGATCGATGGTGATTGAGTAATGTTATGTTTTCCTACTACTTTCCTATTTGTTCTACCATTGTTGATTTAACTTCAATCATTGTTGAGCTTAACAATATCGATCTTCTTCGTGTATGCCTTCGGATAGTATGTAAACGTATACAGGTATAGGCAAATAAATAGTTACAGTATTTCTATAGTTCATGTATGAGATATTGATGTACAGTATCATGTCATTGTAAACGATCATAATATTGTATGTATGTCCCATTTCCTGATACAGGGTCGGTGATGAGGTGATATGAAATTATATGGTATGTTTCTACCAGTGGCTGCCCTTCCTGACGCCAAACTCAGTTGAGGAGCTAATGAAGATGAGTGATGATGAATGAGATTGGGTAAGGAGGTGAAGGGAATTGGCTGTGACATATGAATTGGAAATGTTCCGGGATATTTCTGAAGTTAAAAAGGAGTACCACAAAAGTCATTCTCAGAACAGCCAATGCAGTTCGTTAAGACGCCCGGCCACTCTGCTCTGTCAAACGTCTTTTTCTTTACTTTCTTTCTTTCTTTCTTTCTTTCTTTCTTTCTTTCTTTCTTTCTTCTCATTTCCTTTTTACAATTTGCTTTGCGTCGCACCAACAGAGATAGGTCTTGCGGCGACGATAAGATAGGAAAAGGTTAGGATTAAGAAAGAAGCACCGAGCTCGATAGCTGCAGTCGCTTAAGTGCGGCCAGTATCCGGTATTCGGGAGATAGTAGGTTCGAACCCAACTGTCGGCAGCCCTGAAGATGGTTTTCCGTGGTTTCCCATTTTCACATCATGCAAATGCTGGAGCTGTACCTTAATTAAGGCCACGGTCGCTTCCTTCCAACTCCTAGGCCTTTCCTATCCCATCGTCACCGTATGACCTATCTGTGTCGGTGTGACGTAAAAGCAACTAGCAACAACAAGAAAGAAGCAACCATGGCCTTAATTTAGCGACAGCCTGGTGTGGAAATGGGAAACTACGGAAAACCATCTTCAGGGCTGCGACAGTGGGGTTCTAACCCACTATCTCCCGAAAATTGGATGCTGTCCGCACTTATGCGACTGCAATTATCGAGCTGGGTAGATAAACAACTGATAAACAATCTGCTATCATGGTGACTGGCTTAAATGCATATCAGTGGTGATTGATTGATTGATTGATTGATTGATTGATTGATTGATTGATTGATTGATTGATTGATAGCCACTCCCTCGGACAATATATAATAATAATAATAATAATAATAATAATAATAATAATAATAATAATAATAATAATAATAATAATAATAATAATAATAATAATAATAATATGGTTCTTACGTTCCACTAACTACTTTTTGATGGTTGATGGTTTTCGGACGCCGAGGTGCCGGAATTCTGTCCCGCAGGAGTTCTTTTACGTGCCAGTAAATCCATCGAGACGAGGCTGACGTAACTGAGCACCTTCAAATACCACCGGACTGAACCAGGATAGAACCTGCCAAGTTGGGGTCAGAAGGCCCGTGCCTCAACCGTCTGAGCCACTCAGCGCGGCCGTCAAATAATCATAATATTGTTAGTATTTATATTCACTTTAGATTATCTCGTGTTTTTTTCTCAGTACTTACTGTTGTATTTACAATTATCCATTTTAGATAACATAAATAAGATTAATTTTTGTAGAAATAAAAATATTTTCAGACACACTCCATACTCATGTTTTCCACTATTAACCACAATATTAATAAATATAATCAATGAATATCATGAAGCTGTATGCACTTCAATTTTGTGAACGTGTTGTTCATTATATCACGAAAAATATATTACAAAACATACTAAATCATTGGAAATTTACTTGGGTATTCTTGTTACCCCCACTTGATAAACAAGAGGTGTTGTAAAACTTGGTGACGTGAGGGTTAAGGTAGTAAGCGATCCGCTGGGAGCTTCACTGCAGACCTTTTTTTTCAGAATGCTGTTGAGATAATTGATCGCTTAAGATAGGGATCATCAGTAGCATCATAGTTCATGACTTACCAAAACACTAAAGGAACACAATAATTGATTCTCTGACATTTGGAGCATTTCACACAAGATTCAGAGCATAGGCTTTCATCTCAACAAGGAGAGAACATAACGTTTTGTTTTACTGTTTATTATTGGTTTTACGTCGCACAGACACAGACAGGTCTTGTGGAGACGATGTGAGAGGACAGGGCTTGGACTGGGAAGGAAGCACCCATGGCATAAATTAAGGTACAACCTCAGCCTTTGCCTGGTGTGAAAACGGAAAACCACGGAAAACCATCTGCAGGGCTACCAATAGTAGGGTCCGAACCACCATCTCAGGAATATAACCTCACAGCTTCGTGACCAAACAGCGTGGCCAACTCTCTCAGTATAATCCACTCTCTGATGAAATGAAATGTAGAACATATTATGGAGCTTTAAAAAATGATCACGCAGACTAAAATAATCTAGTGGTATACAGTAATAACGACGACGTACAGTAACATCCCTGCAACGCACACACCACACATAACACTATCCTCCACCACAATAATACGCAGTTACCTACACATGGCAGATGCCGCCCACCCCCATCGGAGGGTCTGCCTTTCAAGGGCTGCACTCGGCTAGAAAGAGCCACACGTAATTATTATTATTATTATTATTATTATTATTATTATTATTATTATTATTATTATTATTATTATTATTATTATTATACCCGTTCAAGCTGCTTTTTTCTATCCCTGTACACCGTACAAATTAAGTAAATAGATCATTTGTGGTGAACGACGCCAGATAATGGAATTCTTTACCAGCTCAGGTCAGAAAACTAGTGCGTTATCAAGATTCAACGTCGCCTGCCAAGACTACCTGCTGAGCACAGTTAACTGATTGGTTGTATGAATGTGTTCCCGAGGATGTAATAGGACCTACGGAATAATAAACGAAATGGAAATGGCGTATGGCTTTTAGTACCGCGAGTGTCCGAGGACAAGTTCGGCTCGCCAGGTGCAGGTCTTTTGATTTGACTCCCATAGGCGACCTGCGCGTCGTGATGAGGTTGAAATGATGATGAAGACGACACAAACGCCCAGCCCCCGTGCCAGCGAAATTAACCAATGATGGTTAAAATTCCCGACCCTGCCGGGAATAGAACCCGGACCCATGTGACCAAAGGCCAGCACGCTAAACATTTAGCCATGGAGCTGGACTACAGAATAATGTTTCATTGTAGCTGTAAGAAAGTCATATTAGGTTATTATTTATTATTACTTGTTTAATTTTTAATTCATTCTTAGTATAGTATAATGTTATTGGCTTTACGTCCCACTAACTACAATTGCGGTTTTCGGAGACGCCGAGGTGCCGGAATTTAATCTCGCAGGAGTTATTTTACGTGCCCATAAATCTACCGACACGAGGCTGACGTATTTGAGCGCCTCAACCGTCTGAGCCACTCAGCTCAGCTATTCATTCTTAGATCTTTTTAGGACCATGCACGGAATATTTTCATTTATTGCAATATTTAGGTACATTACTGTGATTTTAAAAATGTGTGACTATGTAGCGTGGTTGGTCAGGTTCCCTCCTTTTTATATTTAAGGCTGTGGAAGCGAATCACGGGAGAGTCTGATGGGCGACAGACGCGTATCAGCAGATACGAAGACGTTAAAGCACCCTATTACAGGGCGTTAATTTGGCACTCTGGCGTCATTTAAAATCTATGGCAGCTAAAGCCACATTGAACACGTCTATTATTAATAATAATAATAATAATAATAATAATAATAATAATAATAATAATAATAATAATAATAATAATAATACCGAGCGAGTTGGCTGCGTGATACAAGCCCCGTAGCTGTGAGCTTGCATTCAAGAGATCATGGGTTCGAACCCCACTATCGGCAGCCCTCAAGATTGTTCCCGTGGTTTCTTATTTCCACACAAGGCAAATGCTGGGACTGTGATTTAATTAACTACAACCGCTACCTTCCCAGTCCCAGACCTTTCGTGTTCTTACGTAGCTGAAGAACATCCTTGTGTTAGTACGACTTTAAACTACTAGTAAATTAATAATAATGTTAATAATACACGCAGGTTTTTTAAAGGAAATTAACGTCATTATTGACCGAATTCCATATAAAACTAAGGGCCTGTGGCTATAATCAGGATATTGCAATTTGCAAGTTGCTTTACGTCGCACCGACACAGGTAGGTCTTATGGCGACGATGGGACAGGGTAGGGCTAGGAGTGGGAAGGAAGCGGCCTTGGCCTAATTAATACAGCGCCAGCATTTGCCTGGTGTGAAAATGGGAAACCACGGAAAGCCATATTCAGAGCTGCCGACAGTGGGATTCGAACTCACTATCTCCCGAATACTGGATACTGGCCACACATAAGCGACTGCAGCTATCGAGCTCGGTGATCAGGATATCGATCGTAACCTAAAAAAAATACAGGCTCACTTTCAACAATAAAAAAGAAGGAATACAAGATTTGCCATTATCGTCCTGGACAAGTTATAAGAATGTTATGTTCAAATTTATACCCCTGAGAACGTTGACCTGCAGTACATACGACTCGGCATGTAGTTAAAGACTGCTGTCTACCAACCGTTGTGTATTTTGTCTTCAATCAGAGACTATGACCTGAATCAAAATAATAGCAGTGATGACATGTAATTACATGATTGGAATTATTACAGAATATTGCTCTCAATTTCTCCTACGATGTTCGAAACAGTTAAGTTGGGAGCCACATGCTTTATTGATCTCCCATACTTCTCAATAATGCGTATCGGATCCATATTTCACGCAGGATTTAGTTTACTGGTGATCGGAGCCACTCTGTCTAGACTGAGCTTGTGTCGTCTCGCTTCTCGGCTGGCTCTCCAGCCCAGCCGACACCCTCCGCGATCTCGCAATGCACCCTACTCGAGTGAGTCTTTGTTCAAAGGTAAGTAATAATAATAATAATAATACTAATAATAATAATAATAATAATAATAATAATAATAATAATAATAACACGTGTTTAAAGTCCCTTCAACTTCGAGACGCCAGAGTAAAAGAAAATTGCGCTGAGAAAAAGGGATTTTGGAACATTTTGGTACATATCTGGACACGGGTCGCTCACAATTAAGCAATAATTATCTTCATGTTAGTAGACTGTGCTGTGTCCGACTCCTTGGGTAAATGGTCAGCGTTGAGGCCTTTGGTTCACAGGGTCCGGGGTTCGATTCCTGGATGGGTCGAGGATATTAATCTCATATGATTCATTTTTCTAGCTCGGGGACTGCGTATTTGGTTTGTCCCAACACTTCCCTCGTCATATTCAGACAACACATCACGCATCCGACCACCGCAGAAATACGCAATAATAATCACATATTTTTTTTGTGTTGGCGTCAAGAAAGGCTTCCGGCCGTAAAACAGGGCCAAATCCCATCGACCCCAAAGGTGTGAGAAAAGCGGTACAAGAAGAAGAAGAAGAAGAAGAAGAAGAATCTGCGCTAGGATGTTCCCGCAACCGTCAGTACAGGCCCCTGTGCAACACAGCTGGTTGCAGAGTCGGTCCAGCATTCCTACCACGCTATATTTCTTTTACGTAAAATTCTCAAAGCAACGTCCTATATTCCGTCAATGCCGGGTGTATGTCACCACCCGCCCAGGTCAAGTTTCCCCATTTTGACATTCCATTTTAACATAACCAACTACTACATAGAGTTACTGTAGCTGGTTAACATAAGGGTGACACAGTGTACACGTCCGTTAAACAACTACAAAAAAAAAAAAAAAACATTCTTTAAGAACCTGAGTCGATGTAATGTATGTTAAAATTTCTTTATGCAAAAATGTAACATCAAGAATGCATACTTTAATTGGGGCTAGGATTAGGAAGAAGATCGCCATGGTCTTCATGGCAGGTACCATCCCGATGTTCACCTGGAGTTGGAGTAGGAAACCACGGAAAACTACTTCTAGAATGGTCTAAATTTACCTCAGATACTGGCCGCGGTCCCTTCATTCTCAATCCTAGCGCCAATAAATAAAATAAAAACACACCAGTATAGACAACACATTTACACAAGTTATCAGTCAGATTTCAGACACGCAATACCTCGTTATTTTTGGAATAGTATTATATCTTCAGGTATTCGCTCTGTTGTATACATTATGACGTTCGACAAGACAATGTTACGAGGGTTAATGTTCATTTGTAGAATTTAATTATGAAAGAAGGGCTACTTAATAATACTCGAAGTACTGACGATAGTCTGTATGTGAACATTCGTTCACTTTAAATACTCGTATCGTAATCTGTTTACACTCCAGGGTCGGTTTTTCCCTCGGACTCAGCGAGGGATCCCGACTCTCCCCCCTCAAGGGCAGTGTCCTGGAGCTTCAGACTCTGGGTCGGGAGATACAACTGGAGAGAATAACCAGTACCTCGCCCAGGCGGCCTCACCTGCTATGATGAACAGGGGCCTTGTGAGAGGATGGGAAGATTGGAAGGAACAGACGAGGAAGTGGGAAGGAATCGGCCGTGGCCTTAAGTTAGGTACCATCCCGGCATTTGCCTGGAGAAGTGGGAAACCACGGAAAACCACTTCCACGATGGCTGAGGTGGGAATCGAACCCACCTCTACTCAGTTGGCCTCCCGAGGCTGAGTGGACCCCGTTCCACCCCTCGTACTACTTTTCAAATTTGGCACAGGCGGGAATCGAACCCGGACCTCCGGGGGTGGTAGCTAATCACACTAACCACTACACCACAGAGGCGGACCACTTTAAATATTCTCTTACTGAAAAGTTGATAAAGTGTGCTTGTGGTTTATAGTATGGGTATTTTCATTTTTTTAAACATAGCCTATTTTATTTGCATGGCGGTATTTTAGAAATACATTTGTCTTTCACAGCCCCTAGATTAAAGCCATAAATTAATATTTTAGTAGTTCGTGGTGAGGGTTTCTGTGTTCACGTCCTAGTTGGTGAATGTTAAAGGGGTTTATGAAAAAAATGTAGAACTATCGAGTCTGGGGAAAGGCTGCATTTATAAATGTTAGGAATTAATGGTGTTGGGGAAAGGGGAGATTCGAGGAAGAGATAGGAGACTGAAATGTTAAGACGAGCTGAGTGGCTCAGCCGGTTAAGGCGCTAGCTTTCTGAACCCAAATTGGCAGGTTCGATCCTGGCTCAGTCCCGTGGTATTTGAAGGTGCACACATATTACGCTATTTGGAAGTACTACGCTATTTGGAAATACTATTTATTTCCTCTCTCAACAATACTCAAATTCCAGATGACTGCAAGAAAGCAACTGAGTCCCGATTTTTAAAGGGAGCAACAGATTGCTAATGGGCCACTATAGACCCATTAACGTTAGGTCCATTGTATGCAAACAAATGGAACACCTCATTTCAGAATATCTAAGAGAACAATGGGAGAAAAGTTCGTGGATTAAATGCAGGCAACATGGTTTTAGAGAAAGGCTTCTCCTGCGAGTGCCGGATGTTGTCGCACTTTCATGATATTAGCAAATCACTAGACAAGGGTTTGCTAGTTGATGCTATTGTAATTGATTTTGCTAAAGCATTTGATGTAGTGTGTCGGCCCCGTGGTGTAGGGGTAGCGTACCTGCCTCTTACCCGGAGGCCCCGGGTTCGATTCCCGGCCAGGTCAGGGATTTTTAACCTGGACCTGGGGGCTGGTTCGAGGTCCACTCAGCCTATGTGATTAGAATTGAGGAGCTATCTGACGATGAGATGGCGGCCCCGGTCTAGAAAGCCAAGAATAACGACCGAGAGGATTCGTCGTGCTGATCACACAACACCTCGTAATCTGCAGGCATTCGGGATGAGCAGCGGTCACTTGGTAGGCCAAGGCACTTCAAGGGCTGTAGTGCCATGGGGTTTGGTTTGGTTTGGTATGGTTTTTGATTTGATGTAGTACCACATGACATTGTAGTCCAAACATTGGCGGAAACAAACATTGATAAAAGGGTGGTTCTGTGGATCCGGGAATTTTTGACAGACCGCACACAGAGAGTAAAGGTGGGAAATAAATACTTCGACAACGTCGGGAGTAGTACAGGGCCACTCCTATTTACGGCGTTTATCAACGCTCTGCCAAACGAAATTCGAAGTGACTGGAGATTGTTGGCGGACGATTGTATTATTTATAGAACAATGCAGAATGCTGGAAATAATAGGTTATTACAAGCCGATCTAAATATACTCCATAAGTGGGCACTCGATAACAAAATGAAAATAAATTCTCGAAAATGCAGTCTCATAAGAATGGGAAAAAAACATAGGCAAGAGGATTATCAATACTGTCCTGGATTTGACGTTCTCGTAGAGTTTAACTCATGCAAGTACCTAGGAATTCACGTAAAGATAGATCTAAAATGGGACAGTCACGTATGTTGTGTAATTTCTAAAGTTTACAAGTCCTTACACTTCGTGATAAGGGTGTTAAGGGGCAGCAGTTCCCAGGCGAAGGCGTAGGGCTATATATTTCTTATCAGGTCAGTCCTGGAATATGGAACAGCCGTATGGGATCCATACCAAACGGGACTTATTAATGAACTTGAGATAGTACAGCGAAAGGCTGTAAGATTCGTGCTGAATTATTTCAATCCTAGAAGTAGTGTGACATGTATGATCGAAAAACTTAGGTGGGAGACGCTGGGGACTAGAACGAAACGAACACGGTCATGTGCCATGCATAATGCCTATACGAATAAGCCAGCTTGGGGAGAGATGAACAGTCGACTAGAAAATCCCTGTTACATAAGTAGGACAGATCATCCGCATAAACTAAAAGGTAGATTGCAGAAAACTTAACTATGGTAAATATTCGTTCATAAGTCGGGGAACTGATGATTGGAATTCATTACCGGCAGCTCTATTAGAGCCTTTTCCCAAAAATGTAAGATGCTTCAAGAACAGAATCCAGCTTTCTGTAAATTGCCTGTAAATTGTGTGTAAATTTCTGTGATAGTGTTATATTCTAATCGCAGGGCCCTTCAAACGCCCAAAATCTCACGTGTGCAAACTGAGGTGCAGAGTTCTTGTGCACAGTGCATCGGTTCCACTCGGCTCGGACCAACGCTTCGTCTCTGGGCTACTCGGCTAAGCTCGGCTCAACTCGGCTCAGATTTGGAGCACTACGGAGCAAGTGAGGAAAAAAGAGTGAGGCGGAGCGAGCGAGACAGGCGTGGGGAAAGAGAGAGACGGCGCTATTGCTCCAAATCGAGGAGTGGGGGTCTGCACTCTGGTCAGCCAAGCGAAGTCGTCTTTTGCACCGTGCACAGCGCAATGCACTGGTGCATGCACCCTGAGAGGCCCTGCAATCTAATGTAACGCTCAATCCATTGTAAATGGTAGTATTAAGATATTAAGTCATCTGAATTATTTATGGTAGGCTTCTGTGTGAATTTGTATATGAACGTGTTATATTTGCAATGGTAAGATAACAGTTAGTGTAAAAATGTTGAAATACTTCAGGTAGGTATGAATTTGTAAGTGCCGGAGTTGTAATATTAAGCTAGCTTTAAGTTTACTTCATTATCATACTAATTTAGGTGATCATTGCCAATTGTGATGTATCTGTTAATAATAATAAATATGTCAGTCCCGTGTCGATATATTTATCGGCACGTAAAAATACTCCCGCGGGACAAAATTCCAGCACCGGCGTCTCCGAAAACCGTAAATATAGTTAGTGAGATGTAAAACCAATATAAATTAATTAATGTTAAAAGGGAAAAGGCAGAGTCTGGTTATAAGAATATTCATATGTAAAACCACAGCACGTAACACAGTTTCTGTTAGACATGTAAAAGAAGGATATGCATAGACCTGCTTAGATTTTATGATCGGAGGAATTAGAACGAGAAACTTATCAGCGTATTCACCATGTGAGGGAGCAGACGAGGATGAAGTAGACAAGCTTTATGAAGCACTGAGTGATATGTACTGAGGGGCAACAGCAAGGGAGTATATACAGTATCTAATGGGCGATTTCAATGCGAGAATTGGGAAGGATGTGAAAAGGTAATGGATAAATGTGGGAATAAATGTGGGAAGATACGGAACCTTATCGCAACGGAAAGCGATAACTAGAATTCTGGGCTGGTATGGAATTTTCAGTTGGTAATTCATATGGTAATTCATTCTTGAATCATAAGGTTATTCACCATTGCACATGGGATGGTAGGGGCACTAGATTCAATAGAGGTAATATCAAAATTGACTTTGAATTCAGAAAATGTATTATGTATTATGAATGTACGGATATTCCGGGGATTTTTCGACTATACAGACCAGTATCCGATCTCCAATGAAGTAACTAATGACTCGAAAGCAATGAACCACATGAAAATATTATTAGAATGTTTAAATAATTTATCATTCCTAATCTAGATCAGCTCCATGGCTGAAAGGTTAGCATGCTGACCTTAGAACCAACGGGTCCAGAGTTCGATTGCCGGACGGATCCGGCATTTTAACCTTAATTGCTTAATTCGTCTGGCTCGGGGACAGAGGGTCTGTGATCTTTTCAACATTAGAAATCATCATAGGTAGGACCCCATCCTAACAGACATACAGGTCGTCTATAGGCCGTCTACTCGAGAAAGACCTGCACCAGGCCTCTCCGGAGGCCATGCGCCATTATTATTATTATTATTATTATTATTATTATTATTATTATTATTATTATTATTATTGCTAATCTCCTCCCCTGAGAACCATGTGACGTTGCCATGGTTGGGAGAATTGCGCGTCCGACTGAAGCAGAGAGCCGAGCCTAGACACCATGGCCGAGCCGTAGGTGCAAACATATCGCCGCTGCTGTAGTACAACCGCGGATGTGACAATGCTCTTTCTATCCATTATTTCCCTTAAGACTGGGCACGCCTCCCAACCACATATTGATATGCAGTCCATCAGAACAATTTTCGCTGAGTTTATTATCCTATGCGCGTGAGTAAAGAAAAATGAATCTTACTGTACGTATTGTAGGGATGTACGCTTACATGACATATTTACCCACTCCTAGAGTATGATGTATTTAAAATCAGTAAACAACAGACTCTAGAATGTCATGTATGCGGATTAAGCTTCGAAATAAATTTAAGTGACCGACAGATTTATTTGTACAACTATAAGGCGTTACTTCATATAGTTACTCATCCTGTTTCTTCCGCCTACCTATTTGGTCTAAATTGATACAGCAATGAAGACAATCACTATATTTTAAACACCGCTAACGCGTATATGTTCTATAACAGCCAGAATAATAACTGTATTTTCAAGTGAACAGTTCCAGAAACGGAAATATACATGGAGTTGTCATCGAATTAAAGAATAGTTCCAATAAATGCTACAAATAAGTGTAATTCACCTTAATGCTGCCCTTGTTCAGATATACATTCATATCCACAGTCTGATTTTCCAGTTAGTTGATCGGGTCAGAAATGGAATGGATGAAGCCCATTATATGCGCCGAGGAAAGGTAATTGTGCCGGCTGGTAAGACTTGTCGAACTCCTATGGGCAATGATTAAATGAATGCCATGAGTGAAATGATTTTGGAGAGTATTGAAAACCTACAACCTGCTTTCCAGTCATTGACCGGATCAGGAATGGAATGAATGAAACGGATATAGGCTATTAGTACGATGGGGTCGCCACTCCCAAAGTGATTTAGTAATGACTGATAGATGTTAAAAAATGAGAATGGAGACTGTTGCTGGAATGAAAGATGACAGGGAAAACCGGAGTACCCGGAGAAATTTGGAGAGTATTACTAGAATGAAAGAAGACAGGGGAACCCACAGTACCTGGGAAAAACCTGTCCATCACCGCTTTGCCCAGCACAAACATCACATGCAGTGGCCGGGGTTCGAACCACCGGACCAGCGGTGAGAGTCCGACGTTCTACCGTCTGTACCACGGACAGGCCATTTGTTCAGAAAAAAATAAATACTTAAATACATAAAAGTACGTTACCCACGGGTATTTATTTTCTATCGCCACTTATCAAGCCGACAGTTTTGGCTTGGTGTGATTTCAGTCATAAACTGTGATAATTAACTGCGTATTACTGTATAATAAAATACATCCTCCAATGTCATGAAATGAGTATTTTATACACATGGTATTTTCATATTCTCTCCACGGCCCCCAAATGGGCATTACATTAGTGTGGAGTCGCGAAGTTTCATGCGAAACGGTTCCGATGCTCGGGATAGAAAGAGTCGGCAATCTTGAATCCAGGCTTCAGTCGCGCCCATCCTTACCTGAGTATCGAGCAAGGAACGATAACATCATGGTTGCTTGTGGCAATGTACGGTTGGATATTTCAGCGCACCTACTTCCTGTGTCGGCAAGTGTACCTTACCACTAATCTGATGACACATAATTTCAGAGACCAAAGCAAAATTATTTCCATTTAGTTTTTTTTTTTTGCTACTTGTTTTACGTCGCACCGACACAGATAGGTCTTACGGCGACGATGGGACAGGAAAGGGCTAGGAGTGGGAAGGAAGCGGCCATGGCCTTAATTAAGGTACAGCCCCAGCATTTGCGTGGTATGAAAATGGGAAACCACGGAAAACCATCTTCAGGGCTGCCGACAGTGGGTTTCGAACCTACTATCTCCCAAATACTAGATACTGGCCGCACTTAAGCGACTGCAGCTATCGAGCTCGGTCCAATTATTTATTCAACTGTTGTGACTTAATGTGTTTTGGAATAATTTGACATAAAGTGGGTCACTGGAGGGAAATGTTTGTAACAGATATCCTATTAATTACATTTTTCCACAACAAGATGAGGAGCCTTGTGTTAAATAGAATTGCAAACAAAGGAGACCCAGTATTATCTCCAGAAAGATAAGATATGAACTGAGTAAGGAAGAATGCAGTTCATGGTTTAGGAGAGACTAATAAGAACAGGGTACATTTTAAAATTATCCTAAAGGGAACAGGAGACATAGGTAAATAATAAAGAAGTATGAATAAGCATTCTGCCTTTTATCACAGATTATTTTCAGGAGCAGATGGCCCCAGCATTCCAATGCATACTGCAGTACACACAGTACACGCTGATGGGTTGCGTAAGTCTGATCAACATGAATTGATGACACGAAATAAACATGTTATTGCTGAACTTCAGGCACGTGAGACATCATGATCAACATACAATGTACTTAATTAGTGATACGTGTTTCTGATATAACCCTACAAAAAACAGTAAAAGTGAACTTGGTGTACCTAGAGCAAGAGTGTCAAAACTTGCCCGCCGTAAGCGCAGTGCCTGTACTATAAAAGTAATACCTGAGCATGAGGGTGCAAGTCGCTTACCCTCCGTTGGCTTGTACTTACTCATGTTGCTGACTCAGGGCTGTACAGGCTCAATTTACCTTTTTTGGTCTACAAATAATGGTTGAAACATTCAGCTGCATAGGCTGTGGCATAAGGATTGATACAGTAATTTGTTAGTGTGTGTTTGTGTACTTCTGTATCAACATGGTCGCTTGAAGACATGCTATTGTTATCATAGCCTACTTTCTTTTTTCAAGATTATTCGTTCCAGTGACTCCAGCTATGCAACTAACAGCATGTGGGAACTCCTTTTGCTACTATTGCGGCGGTTATTCTTCGTGGAAGGCTTTCCACTATGTCCTGATATACTGAAGGTGGAATTTGTTTCCATTTTTCCAGAAGAATGATGAATAGTTGTTGCCAGGTTGTTGGGCGAACTGATCTGGCATGCAACTGACGTCCTAGTTCATCCCAAAGATGTTTGGGGCTTTGAGCAGATCAGTCCAGCACTTCCACCTGATTTTCTTCAAACCACAATTGAATGGTCCTTGCTTTATGGACAGGGGCATTATCATGCCGATACAGAAAAGGTTCCATTCAAAACTGTTGCCAAAGTGTGCGTGCTATTGTCTAAAATGTTTTCGTTAACACCTGCGTTAATTTTGCCATCGGCCTGAACTTATGGTCCGAGCCCAAACAAGGAAACAGCCCCAGACTATCACACCACCTCCACCGCATTTCACTGTCGCAACAACACCGTTAGCCAGGCGTCTACCAAGTCCACACACGCCCATCTGAGACCCAAAGCACATACCGTGACTCATAATTCCATAAAACCTTGTTTCACTGCTCTATAGATCAACAACAGCGTCCTTTGCACCACTCTAAAAAAACACAGTGCATTCGTTCGTGTGATCAGTGGCTCCCAGGCAGTAGCACGACCCTGAAAACCGG
This sequence comes from Anabrus simplex, assembly GCF_040414725.1. Classification (NCBI taxonomy): domain Eukaryota; kingdom Metazoa; phylum Arthropoda; class Insecta; order Orthoptera; family Tettigoniidae; genus Anabrus; species Anabrus simplex. The sequence continues at coordinate 743,138,108 of NC_090266.1, read as the reverse complement.
GTCTTATCGCGTCTCGAAGGATCGCTCTCTCACTGACCTCTGTCCTTGCAATAACTGACAAGAATGTCTGACGACTGGTTCGTACAATATGCTTTGGAGTTCGGCGGTCGCCTCTTATGTTTATTTCTTAGAACCTACCAAAGCGATAATTGTGATCAGTGGTTCCTTGGCGTTTCCACGTCGCAGTAACGCCAATAATAGTGAAAATGGGCACATTTAACTCCCATGAAAACGATCTGAACCGAGCTCGATAGCTGTAGTCGCTTAAGTGCGGCCAGTGTCCAGTATTCGGGAGATGGTAGGTTCGAACCCCACTGTCGGCAGCCCTGAAAATGGTTTTCCGTGGTTTCCTATTTTCACACCAGGCAAATACTGGGGCTGTACCTTAATTAAGGCCACGGCCGCTTCCTTCCCATTTCTAGCCCTTTCCTGTCCCATTGTCGCCTTAAGACCTATCTGTGTCGGTGCGATGTAAAGCAACTAGAAAAAAACGATCTGACGGAATACCCGAACTTGTGGGCTCCATTCGAACACATTGCTTTTGCTTTAACGTCGCACTAAACATACTGAAGGTTCCCGGCGAGGCAAGGATGGGAAAGGGCTGGGATTGGGAAGGTACCGGACGTGGCCTTAATTAGGGTACAGTTTCAGCAATTGCCTGGTGTGAAAATGGGAAACAACGGAAGGTCATCTTCAGGGCTTCCGACGGTGGGATTCGAACCCACTATCTCCCGAATAGAAGCTCACAGCTGCGCGCTCCTAACCGCACGGTCAACTCGCTCGGTAATTATTAACCAAGTTAGTCTAAGAATTCCTTCAATTCTACGTCCTGAACTCCATTAGATTAGGCGTACGTTTCGTTAGAGAAAATTTGTTTCAAGAAGGGGCCTTCTTTTTTTGGCCTAGCCTGTAACTGATGCACTCTTCCTGCCTTTATATGTTTCTTTACTACCCAAACAGCAAACCTCATCTACTTTTCTTTAAGTCCTTATTTCATAGTCACGTAATAATAACAAGTGTTTAGCGGCCTATCGAATGTCAAGCAAGTGCGCTGGGACTTCTTTGAACATAGAAGGCGCACGCCTCATTTGACTTGGCCACATCTTGATTCGATTTCTTTCATAGTTTTGCCAACTTAGTTAACACAGAGAGTAAATAATTTAATTAGACCACCATTGTAATCAAATTTCTTCGATTCTAATTCATTTTAGTGGTCTTGTGCCCGTAACTGCAATTAAATACAATCTTAATCGACCAGCTTCGTACATCTTGTTAGTTACGCTTTCTCGTCCTCTACCCAAAGTTGTGATATCAAATCCCTGCGCAGTCGATTGGCATTTAAAATTGCTTAACTGGGGATCACTCGTGTGAATAGAATTACTAACCCCTTTTCAGATCAAAGTTCGGCAATTCATTGTCTCTGAAAATCCGATAGATCGAAGTTGATGATACATTAAATAGAGATTAATAATAATAATACAAAACAATGTTATTTGTATTACATCATAGTAACTACATTTAGGGTTTACGGTCGCGTCGAAGTGCCGGAAGTTCGTCCCACAGGTTTCTTTACTACCCAAATAGCAAACCTCATCTACTTTTCTTTATGACTTAATTTCATAGTCACGTAATAATAACAAGTTTACGTTTCAGTAAATCTACCGGCACAAGTTGAGCATCTTCACCACAGGACTGAGACAGGATCGAACCTGCCAACATGGGCTAAGAAGGCCAGTATTTATCTGTCTGTGCTACTCAGTCCGGCATCACTATTTAACTGGTGCGTGCAGTAAGCAATATGAAATAGGGCTGTTGACCACTGTGTCCCTAATAATGTAATGTCGTGTGGCTATTTCTAGCCGAGTGCAGCCCTTGTAAGGCAGACCCTCCGATGAGGGTGGGTGGCATCTGCCATGTGTAGGTAACTGCCTGTTATTGTGGTGGAGGATAGTGTTATGTGTGGTGTGTGAGTTGCAGGGATGTTGGGAACAGTAAAAACACCCAGCCCCCGAGCCATTGGAATTAACCAATTCCCGGCCGGGAATCGAACCCGGGACCCTCTGAACCGAAGGCCAGTACGCTGACCAGTCAGCACTGTGCCCCTGACAACTAAGGCATAGCAACACGTCCATGTTCAATCACTCTGTCACCGCAGAGAAAGTGAGAATCTACACTTGAAGAGGATCTTGCCTAATATGGCAATGTTACGAAATGTTGTGGGAGAAAGTAATTTGCCCTTCCTTTGTGGATGGTCGGAGTGTTTGCCCAGCCCCGAGTACAAGTGTAACGGCGGGTGCTCTGGCGTTCGCAACAGTAACGCCTTCAATAAACTCACGACGTGCCGACTTCAAAAAGATCATTGTCTGGCTCACAAAGCGTACTTATGTAGGCATAGACGATGTACTGAATGTGCGAAGTCATTTTTGTTTGCAGGCTCTAGGTTAAGTGTTATTGCAGAACAACTCGCTTTGATATGGCCTGCTAGTGCCATTTATACAGAGTGTTCGGAAATTCCCATTACAAATTAGAGGGGAATGAGCAGATAAAGTTTTGAATAGTAATGTAGGAATAGTAAAGTGGTATTAACGTACTGTTTCCTGTCGCGGTGAGTAACTCAGACGGTTGAGGCACTGCTGGCCTTCTGACCCCAACTTGGAAGCTTCGATCCAGTAGATTTACTGACACGTAAAGGAACTCCTGCGGGACTAAATTCCGGCACCTCGGCGTCTCCGAAAGCCGTAAAAGTAGTTAGTGGGACGTAAAGCCAATAACATTATTATTATTATTATTATCGTGCCGTTTGCTTACAATGTAAGTGTTTAAATCTCCTGCTCTTCTGGGTGAAGGAGCGATTCAACAAACTTCAGATATAATAATAATAATAATAATAATAATAATAATAATAATAATAATAATTGTTCCAGGGTTTCTGTGGAACGCAGAGAGGTGAAAGAAGGTGCGGGCTTGAATGGGTCTAACTACAATATCAAGAATTGAATTAAAATTTTAACAAAGGTTATATTTCCTCCAATATTAAAACAAACAAAAAACTTAACAAATTTCAACTAGGTGGAATAACAAAGAAAAATCAGGTACAATGCCAATCTAGAAACCAGACTTGGAAAATTCCAAGGTTCAGAACTTTAACAATTTTGGGCTTCAATTCCTGAGCAACCAGCTCAAGTTTACAATTCAAAATGAGGAATAATTTAGTCAAGGGCAGAAATCCCCTAACTCAAGAACACTTGCTCCCTAAATTACAATGTCTAGCCTTTCAGAGGCACCCTTCACTATTACAAAACATAGAAAAGAGCTTGCCCGCTCTCGATTTCTTACAGCCCACTCAAGGCAACCTTACATCAAAGTCTTATACTCACTGGCCTCACAAGGCCTGATTTACAAATGGAAATAGTTTTACACATGGGTATCTAGTACCCAACCTACTGGGCCTTTGCGGAAAAAGAACAGGTTAAATAAATGGCCCGAACACAAACAGAATGGAGGCGAACACTGCGTTCCAGATAATGAAAAATTATAAACCTACAGGGCGCTCGGCCGATGAAACTGGGGCTAGTCCCAAACTAACTGAGGTGGCTCGCATGGAAATTACTTTAATACATTACAGAAAAAAGAGTTACTAAATTGTAGTCACCTCAAACCAAGATGAAGGGGAGCTCGAGAGGGTAATACAAACATCCAGTAATAATAATAATAATAATAATAATAATAATAATAATAATAATAATAATAATAATAATAATAATAATAACGTTTTAAGTCCCACTAATTACTTTTGCGGTTTTCGGAGAATCCAAAGTGCCGGAATTTTATCCCGTTAATTTAATTTAATTTCGTGTGGCTATTTCTAGCCGGGTGCAGCCCTTGTAAGGCAGACCCTCCGATGAGGGTGGGCGGCATCTGCCATGTGTAGGTAACTGCGTGTTATTGTGGTGGAGGATAGTGTTATGTGTGGTGTGTGAGTTGCAGGGATGTTGAGGACAGCACAAACACCCAGCCCCCGGGCCATTGGAATGAACCAATTAAGGTTAAAATCCCCGACCCGGCCGGGAATCCAACCCGGGACCCTCTGAACCGAAGGCCAGTACGCTGACCATTCAGCCAACGAGTCGGACATTTTATCCCGTGAGAATTCTTTTACTGTCGATAAATTTACCAAAACGAGGCTGGCGTCTTTGAGCACCTTCAAATACCACCGAAGTGAGCCTAGATCGAACCTGCCAACTTGGATACACCAGGTATGATCGAGCGAAATACCAGAATATGATTTTTAGGTACAATGTTTGCATCGAAGTCGGTGGTTGCCACATCGAAGCGCTGTTGTAGTAAACCAGGATGACAACCATCATTTGAAGAAGTGAATATAAATTGTTAAGTTTACGTAGACAAAATTGTTCATGTGCCAGAATGAATGAGTTTCTTTGTTTTTCCCCTGAACATTGGATATTGTTACCAAATTAGTGAATGTGTGGTTTATTTACGAAGAAAAATGGTTCAATCTGTAATGCCCAGATTATTGCGCTGTGTGATAAAAAATAAGTTTGCATTAATATTATAAAACTTCAGCTTGCTCTCTTATGTTTCAGCTGAAATCTACAGTTGTTCCAACTTTTTCATTTTTGATGTAACATTTAAATTAAATGATGAGTAAATGGCTTAAGGATAAATTCTCCCACGACTTCCTAATAATGAACGTGTACATGGTTGAAAAAATTAGCTTGAAGCCCACTATCGGCAGCCCTGAAAATGGTTTTCCGTGGTTTGACATTTTCACACCAGGCAAATGCTAGGGCTGTACCTTAATTAAGGCCACGGCCGCTTCCTTCCAACTCCTAGGCCTTTCCTATCCCATCGTCGCCATAAGACCTATCTGTGTCGGTGCGACGTAAAGCCCCTAGCAAGAAAAAAAACCGGGGGGAAAATCTCCATTCATATTAGCCCAAATTACAGACGCATATTCTAATCTACTCCTTACAATGCCAGTGATATAAAAATGTTGACGAAACCCAGAAATACCTTTTCTCCGGATATTTTTCCATACAAATAAAGAAATATGAACCCAGGATGCAGTGATATCTGGAAATCTGGGACAAGCAATACATTCCAGACTAGCTGTCGTGCAATCGTCGTTGACGGGTTAGAGCATGCTCTTGAAGTTGTTCAAAATAAGTTTTTGCAGTATTTGCTCTTTTGATACATGAATACGTTTATTGTTAACCTCACGTCACTACGCAGAAGAATGATTATTTCGTTGGCAGACATTAAACAAAAGTATAACCAATAAATATGATACCACAGAACTGTTCAATTTTATCTCCTTTCGTGTTCCGCAAGTCACAGCTCGCAAGCATAGCTTATTTCGTTTTCAAAGATCCAGAATATCTCATCACATGAATCCAGCAAGATATACTGTTATAACACATTTGCTGTAGATGTAGATTGATTTTCAGGATCAGACACTGTTATTAATAAACAATTTATATTCAGTTTATAAAATAATGCAGATATTCTTTCGCATATTCTATTCTCCGTTAAGGTATTATTTTTGTCGTATTTATTCAGTTCTGTCGTAGTTTTATTTCACGTGTTTTTACAACATGAAAAAATCCTGTAACTATTTTCTTTATTATTTCCATCATGTTCTTCACCTTCTTATGCTTCGTTGTTCTTATTTTTTGATTTTGTTTTCATTTACGTATGCATTGTCAACATGAGTGTTAAGAAGGTACTGTTATTGAGCGCACTTACACTGTACTTTCAAATGCACAACTAAAATAATAACTCAGTTAGCATTGTCATGGGGTTGTGCGACAGGTTTCACAATCAGGCATATTCCTATAAGGGCCGATGACCTAGATGTTAGGCCACTTTAAACAACACGCATCAACATATTCCTATAAGGGCCGATGACCTAGATGTTAGGCCACTTTAAACAACACGCATCAACATATTCCTATAACTCGCTGCATGCTGGGATATCATCCTTTGGTCTGGCAGTGGGATGGAATCAGACCAAATGGATTTCATTACTGATAGCTGTTTTATAACGCACATATACGTAGGTTTTCGGCGACACTTTCATAGGAAGGGGAGGCTGTGAATGTAGCGACCATAGCCTTAAGGAAGATCAGTAGTGGACGTGGTATTGTGTTTCTCGTACCTTCAACTACTATTGCACCTAAGAGATATAGCGCTCTTTATATCTTATTAAATCTATTTAGATGTATGTATTCCTAAATGTCGAATTAATAATAATGTACCGAAATGATATCCCACAGAATTTCTTATAAATGCCAATAAATTTACCGGCACAAGGAAAAAACACACAAACTCGATTGCAGGCTTACGTCTGACATGACCAATATCAGCTAACCACCTCGCTCAGAGATAATCCTCAGAATCGCCATCCCAGAAAAAAGAAGGAAAAAACGCGAATTATACTAAGTTCCTTATAACAAAAACTTGTGTCATATTATACGTATTTTAGGTACAAATGACACCACAGTCATCAACCCTGTCCGCTTATATGTTGCGCGTGTGAACAATGTAATATCTGGCAGCCTGTGTTAATTTAGTCAGGCGGGTGGTACAGCTGGTTAAGCTGAGTGGCTCAACAGTAGAGCATTGACCTTCTGACTCCAAGATGTCGGATTCGAACCCGGCTTGATGCGGTAGTATTTGAAGGTGTTCAAATACGCCACCATTGCGCCGGTAGATTTACTGCCACTTATCAGAACTTCTGTGGGATAACATTTCGGTACATTATTATCAATTTAATATTTAGGAATACATACATCTAAATAGATTTAATACCGGGCGAGCTGGCCGTACGGTCAGGGACACGTGGCTGTGAGCTTGCATCCGGGAGATAGTGGGTTCGAATTCCACTGTCGGCAGCCCTGAAAATGGTTTCCCATGGTTTCCCATGGTTTCCCATTTTCATACCAGGCAAATGCTGGGGCTGTACCTTAATTAAGGCCACGGCCGCTTCCTTCCACCTCCTAGGCTTTTCCTATCCCATCGTCGCCATAAGACATATCTGTGTCGGTGCGACGTAAAGCCACTAGCAAAAAAAAAAAAGAGAGAGAGATTTAATAACAGGTAAAAGAGCGCTTTATCTCTTACGTGCAGTGCAACAGTAGTTGAAGGTACGAAAAACACAATACCAGGTCCACCACTGCTCGTCGGAGAGAATGGACCACTGAAAACGCCGGTCGCAGTATCCGGTGAAACGTTGGAAGCTGAAAATCCCTAGAAAATTTCTTCTATATCCACCATGAAGCCAGTCGTGAAAGCCTGAGCTTGAGGTCCTTTCAATTAGCAGGCAAACGAAACATAGTGGCTTGATAGCAGTGGGACATCGCCATTGGCTTCTCATAAGACAGCCGCGATAGTATACCGGACAATGCATGACGGATTTTTATTTTTTAATTTTACAGTTTGCTTTACTTCGCACCAACACATATAGGTCTTATGGCGACGATGGGATGGGAAAGCGCTAGGAGTGGGAGGTAAGCGACCGTGGCCTTAATTAAGGTAAAGCCTCAGCATTTCCCTGGGGTGAAAAAGAGAAACCACGGAAAATCATCTTCACGGCTGCCGACAGTGGGGTTCGAACCCATTATTTCCCGAATACAACCTGCCAGCTACGTGACGCAAACCACGCAGCCACTCGTTTGGTGATGGATTTTTAAAATGGAAAGTCACGTCCTTGAGGTTTTGATTCCACGTTAAACTAGAAGTCTCATCAAGACCACTACATCGACTGTCAGTCAAAACTTGCTTTTAAACAAAAGTGAAGAAGGGATAGCTCTAGGAATTCATGTTTAAACAGTTTTATTAAGCGTCGTGGAAATTACTTAACATTTTTAACACATTGTGCAATCTGGCTCCTCTTTCCAAGAAATGTATCAGCAATATTTATTTTGCTCTCTGATTATGACGCATGCTCACGTGTTCACTGGTGACTTATGAACTCTATCAGATAATTTTTCCCTTACGAAGAATGAAGAATAACTGATGTCATGAAGAGCATTCCTCCCTGATGGGTATGCTGACCAATAAAAACGGAATTTGCTTTTTTCTTTTTAAATCCTGAGTTACGCACGAAATTCACTTTATTCACTGACTGATTGAGTGCGGATTAGAGAAGAAAGGGTAAATGGTCTATGAAATATTAATTCTCATGAGACATCCCACAACAGTATCAAATAAGTTAAAAGAGCAAACCCTAACTAATAAACAGGAGAATGTGAAGGATATACACAGTTATACAGCTAAGTTGTCCACCTTAAATAACTCGTGAACCGTTCAAGATATCGAAATTCTAGTTTCACTTTCAGTAATGGTACCACAGGGCTCATAACCGGACTTACAGTCCTTTTCCATGGCGTCAGTATCTTCTTAGATAATGATACTAACTTTTTAAAATGGAACTACATTGTTTTCTACACATAGCATTAAACCTACAAAAATTACAAATTCAGCACCGTGATTATTTTGAAAATCAGACAAGTACTTCTCGAGAAAATATGATGCATTCAAACGTGCTTCTTTGAATGCTGGGGACTGCCCTGTTCGATTCGCGCTACATATGAAACATGAATATTCGGTCACTCTGATTTTTCACACTTTTTTGCTAGTTAGTTATTCTTACACTATAATGATAACGTATACTACAACGAAACATGTAGGAAAACATAATAACATGTTATACAACCATTGTGATGTAAGTCAATTCTGACACTCACCAGTAAATTAAATAAAAGCAATAATTCCAGTGCCGCCTCAAAAATATTCGGCCACTATACAAAAAGCAACAAACTCCCATAATTCACAACACTGTTACACATTCAGTACTTTGTAGGCCCACCTTGATGTTTTAGGACCTATTCCAGTCGATTCGGCATACTGGCGATAACTTTCTTGATATAATCAGGGCTTAATGCCGCCCATTCTTGTAGCGGTCTCCTCTGCACGTCTGTGAGGGAACTTAGTCGCCGCAATTGCAGAGCTGCCTTCATGCGACTCCACACAATCTCGAAGGGGTTCAGGTCGGGTGATTGTGGTGGAGTTTCAAAACCTTCGAGCAGTTGTACAGCAGCCACTGCCTGACAAGTTAAGACTTGTGATTGGGGTGGCTATCTTGGTAGAACTTGAAAGTACGCTGTATGCCAAGTTGTTCCACACATTGTCGCAAATTGTTTTTGAGGATAGCCAAATAGTCCTTTATTGTCAAATTATGTTCAGTAAAATTCACTGCACCAATCCCGTTCGATGCAACACATCCCTACGCCACTGCACTTCCTCCACCATGTTTTAACGTTGCTTGTAAATTGCTTGTTCTCACTTCCTCGTGACTAGTAATGGGAAGAAGCAGTTCACCTGTGGGAACTAGTTCATTCACTCTCGCTCCCAAGAAAGAACTACTTCACGAACTACTTCGCGAACTACTTCAAAATGTTTAACTTTCCCGCTAGAGCACTCTGCAACCGCTGAAGTAGTTCGTCCGCGAACAAGTTCCTTCTCATTCACTTCATACAAGGCTTCATCGCTTCGCGAGCTTTCCAGAATGAGGAAGTACACAAAGTGGACAACAGGTAGCACGCAGGTGCACTTCTCTATAACATTCGTAGATGCTACAGAAATGAACGTTCCTATTACCGGTAATGTCAGTTCACACTCTCTTCCCCCGCCCCCAAACCCTCAGGAATGTATAGAAAAAATATATTTCTTTTCAAAGATAATAAAAATGTCTGTGAAATTTTGTCGACTTGAAAATGAGATGTTTTAGACGCTGATCTGTTATCGCAAGAGCACCCTTTTCTTGGTGGTGATTTCATCCCCTGACAAACAAATTTAGAACATCTGAGCGTTGGTCAAATTTTTCTCGCCGGTGGCGCTAAACGTCAGACTCCAACACTCTCGCTCCCAAGAAAGAACTACTTTACGAACTACTTCGCGAACTACTTTAAAATGTGTAATTTTCCCGCCAGAGCACTCTGCAACCGCTGAAGTAGTTCGTCCGCCAACAAGTTCCTTCCCATTCCCTTCACACTCGTGAAGTTCTACAGTTCGCGAAGTAGTTCTCGAGAGACGAGTAAACACTTCTTAGCTCGTGGGAGTGAAGTAGTTCCCGAGAACTAGTTCGTTCGCGAACTACCCATCACTACTCGTGACGTTTCCGCCGCACCAATTGCTTTCCATCGGACCCGAAGACGTTGAACTTTGACTCTTCAACAAATAACACAACCTCCCACCAAGCAGTGGGTTTGCTTACGTAGGTTTCTGCGAACTCTAGCCGCTTGTTTTTATTTACCGCACTAATGTATGGTTTCCTCCTAGCTCTTCTCCGCAAGAACTCATTCCTTCGCAGTGCTCTTCGCACGGTCTCAGTACCCACTTTCTTTCCACACTCCTCTAAACAGCTGCTACCAGTTTCGGAGCACTAATTTTCGGATTTCGTTTCCCATTCCGAAGCACCAACCGCTCCTCTCGTTCTGTCACCCTTCTTGGTCTGCCTGTCTGGAGAACTGAATCAATTCTGCCTTCATTTTTGAATCGTCTTATTATATCTCCAATTGTTGTTCTGCTTATGCTAAGCATATGCAATATCTTTCTATGCGATTTACCTCGAGCATGATGGAATATCACTAGCTAGCGGTCTTCAAACGTGGTATTGTGTTGTCTTTTGCACCCCATTTGATACCAGTCCGCAACACTGCAGCAAATGATTTCGTCACGACGTGTCTTGCGGCACCGCACTTCTGAACTGAACGTTTTGCAACGCTATCTGCCCTGTCTCTGTCAATGAACACAACGGCCATCCCGGCCTTTCTGGGTGACCGAATATATCTGAGGCGTGTCATTTCACCAATCTGCACAATGTCCTTCCTTTTATTTTTATTATTATTATATTTGCCTTTATTTGTAGTGGCGAAGTTAGGACTCATGGTCCTCTCTTACACTTAACCACACTTCATTAACATAGTACATCTGAGAGCAATATTCATAATCTTATCTTAAAACTACCATTACAAACTAGAAACAAAATATGAAACAAAATAACAAACTCTATAAATATTCTTAGTCATGTCTTAAACTATCGTTACAAATTAAAAGCATATTGTACATCAATGCTCCATGATTTCTCTTCTGCATAAACAACCACATGTAGTTCCATTACTTGGACACATTTGGTTTCACGTTCTGCTCATGGTTGCGTTATTTTCATCACTTTTTCGCGGATTTTATCAGTGGCCGAATATTTATGGGAGTGACTGTAGCTGTTGATATTCAGAGTTGCTTCAACTTTTTCTGACAGATATTGTAGGTATTCTCACTACTGTTCTCATAAATACACCGATAAAACGTATTATTTACAACCTTTATATCACCGAAGGTAACAGGCAAAGGAAAAGCAGATATGCGACGGGTTTTCTTTCCTCTCCGACTTCCCTTAGTCAATCCTTTCCCTTTACTGATCCCGGCGGTATTAGGTTTGCGAAGGCTAGGGTGTCCATTTTGGTTACGTCTCAAAACTCATGGGCTAAAATTAGTAGCAAATAGTATCAAAACTCAAGACTACAAACTAGTAGCTAACTAAACATTCTAATGAGTCTCAAAATTCACGACTCCGGAGATCAGTTGCCTGCGATCACCTCAGGAGGGATGAGGTGCGTGGTGACACACGCACCACGCCTCACTGGAGGCCACACACCATTATTATAAATTTATGTCAAAGGGTAAAAATACGTTATATTAGCTTTAAGACCACAGCAAGATACTTTAATAATAATAATAATAATAATAATAATAATAATAATAATAATAATAATAATAATCATAATAATAATAATAATAATAATTCGTTCATTCACTAACCATCATTTTACCCTGTGGGTAGCGGTGGCAGAATAACATCCACAGTATACCCTGACTGTCGTAAGAGGTGGCTAAAGGGGGCCCCAGGGAATCTTAAATTATTTAAGAAAAGGCTAGATAAACAACTTCTCTTTTTACAAGTTGCTTTACATCGCCCATACAGATAGTTTTACAGAGACGATGGGACGGAAAGAGCTAGAAGTGGGAAGGAAGCGGCCGTGGTTTTAATTAAGGTACGGCCCCAGCATTTTCCTGGTGTGAAAATGGGAAACCACGGAAAACCATCTTGAGGGTTGCGGACAGTGGGGTTCGAACCCACTATCACCCGAATATTGGACGCTGTCCCCATTTAAGCGACTGCAACCATCGAGCTCCGTAGATGAACAACTTTTTTTTTTTGCTAGGGGCTTTACGTCGCACCGACACAGATAGGTCTTATGGCGACGATGGGATAGGGAAGGCCTAGGAGTTGGAAGGAAGCGGCCGTGGCCTTAATTAAGGTACAGCCCCAGCATTTGCCTGCTGTGAAAATGGGAAACCACGGAAAACCATTTTCAGGGCTGCCGATAGTGGGATTCGAACCTACTATCTCCCGGATGCAAGCTCACAGCCGCGCGCCTCTACGCGCACGGCCAACTCGCCCGGTAGATGAACAACTGATAAGCAATCTGCCATCATGGTGACTGACCTAAATGCATATCAGTGGTGATTGATTGATTGATTGATTGATTGATTGATTGATTGATTGATTGATTGAGCTTGGGTTGGTGACCGTGGGTCCCTTAGTTGAGTCCTAGCATTGTTTCCACTCACTTCGGGCAGGCTCCTTGCTTTCATCTACCCCCACCGTCCGACTCGTTGGCTGAATGGTCAGCATACTTGCCTTCGGTTCAGAGGGTCCCGGGTTCGATTCCCGGCCGGGTCGGGAATTTTAACCTTCATTGGTTAATTCCAATGGCCCGGGGGATGGGTGCTTGTGCTGTCCCCAACATCCCTACTACTCACACACCACACATAACACTATCCTCCACCACAATAACACGCAGATACCTATACATGGCAGATGCCGCACACCCTCATCGGAGGGTCTGCTTTACAAGGGCTGCACTCGGCTAGAAATAGCCACACGAAATTATTATTATTATCTACCCCTACCGACTTTCCTTCTTTTGCGACCCCGCCAGTATTAGGTTTCCAAGGCCTAGGGAGTCTTTCATTTTAACGCCCTTCGTGGCCCTTGTCCGATACCTTCATTTTTCATTTCTCTTCCATCTGATTAGTGTTAACAGAGGATGGCTGCCCAGTTGCACTTCCTCTTTAAACAGTAACCACCACCACCACCTTTTCCTTAATTGTTTTCAACGCTTATTGACTTGTATTGACCATTTCCGCATTTTTCTTGACAGGGGGAAAAACACTACTTATTACAAAAATCTTCATCATCATCATCATCATCATCATCATCATCATCATCATCATCATCATCATCATCATTAGCGCTCTGGAGTCTTTATGAAGTCATTTAGCGACATAATTTCAAAGATAGCGACTTCGCCATATTTTAGATAAAATTCAGACGAAATTTAATTTATGACTTGATCAATTTGGTGAACCAAGTAGTCAATAGGGGCTACCTGGCCGAAGCGGTAGGGGCGTGCTCGGTTCACCTGGAAGGACATGAGTTCGATTCCCAGTCAGGAAGTAAAAAAACTTTAAGAAACTAGATTTCCACTTTCGGAGGTGCATATGGCCCTGAGGTTCACTCAGCCTACACCAAAAATGAATACCAGGTTAATTCCTGGGAGCAAAGGCGGCCGGGCGTAGAGCTAACCACTCTACCCACCAAGTGCCGAGGGTACGGATAGTGGAAGACATTACCTACCACCCCTCCCCGGGCCTTCATAGCCTGTATGGAGATGACTTTGCTTTTAAGTAGTCAATACCATATAGCATTGCGCTTCGTGTAGCCGCGTGGACACGTGATGCAGTATATTAATCTGTGCATTTTAAGCAACGGCATCTGAGAGTATGTACATGACTCATTCATATGTATTGACAGGGGGAAAAAGACTACTTATTACAAAAATCTTCATCATCATCACCATCATCATCATTAGCGCTCTGGAGTCTTTATGAAGTCATTTAGTCATTATTTTCGGAAAGCTTATCAGAGACCGTCCCTCGTACCCACTCACTTTCTGTAAGGGAATGGAGGTAGGTATTTTAATTTCCCAGTGATGAGATTGATGAGTTGATGACAACATTAGAAATACTTTTAGTACGATTATTTCGAAAGCATTCATTATTCAATTACCCCAGTCATTCTAATGGAATTTCAAATGAATAATCGAAAAATTACTCGAATGGAAAACACAGTCAAATAACCGAATCAAAAATTAAATAATCGAATAAGCGATTAGTGTGTATTTGTATTCGTTTATTTCAATCGATTATCAATCCGACACACTTAAGCCAATGACGCATCCGATTATTCTACGCGATTTTACTGAATGATATTTAAAACTCATTCGATTATTTGATTATTTATTCGATTATCTAAATAGCCGGATGGAATTTATTCGATTATTAAAATAAAAGCATTAGATTATCCCATCACTAGTAGGGTGGGCATTTATCCATTCAAATAAGAACTATTCAAATAAAAGCTATTATCATGAAATGAACAATACACAGTTATAGGACGTGTGTTCAGAAAATGTATTTATGAAGCAAGTTCTATTTTTTTACTTGTGATTTTTATACCTTCGTACATAAGACATTCCTTCAAAATAGTTATTTATGAATCAAGTCCTATTTTTCTGTTTACGTGTGAATATTATTGAGAACTCCATATTACACTCGTTCAAAAATGTATTTGAGAAACAAGCTCTATTATTATTCTGTTTTTTCTGTTTGTTAGTGAATATTGTTAATATACAGGATTGTTTGCATAAATAGTTGTTCCTCATTTCACATGCCTGTGTTCATATTAATCATGAACCCGAAGTCGGCGCGCCTGGACTGAATCATGGTTAGAGAAAGGAGAATAACAAGCCTTCCTTGCAATATGCTGAGCTCCAAAAATTACACCTCAAAAAAGTGTGGAATATTAAGGTATTAGGCATCTTATATGGTAGGGCATGAGCAGTCCTGTTGTTAGTGCTAGGGAGAACTGTATACACACAAGTAATTCAATTGCTTGTTTACAACACAGCAGATATCGCTGCCTGCAATCGGTGTGGAGCCTGGGATGACCTATGGAGTTTCAGGTGAAGATTGGTAGTAGTGTAAACAGTGCAGTACAAGGTTCAGTTAGTATTTACGTCTCATTCTCAATGCGTATTTCCTATTTTGACTGAGCCATAACTGTAGCATTGATTCAGGGTGGATATACTGACGCAAGTGCGATAAATAGATATAACATGAATACAATATTTTCTCACCCATGGGCAACTAATGCAAATATCGACCTCGAATTATTATTATTATTATTAATTATTATTATTATTATTATTATTATTATTATTATTATTATTATTATTATTATTATTATTATTATTTACGTAGTCGAATGATCGTATTGTGTGTGAGGTTATGTCATGAAACATGTGCCGTACATAGACATTTATATCAGTTCAATTAATGCAAGAACCTGTATATAGTTCATTCTTACCTGTATAATTTGTAATCCATAATTGTGAAACCCACTGAAACTTCCAGAATGGTAATAGGTGATGAGAACGATGGAGAATATTCTTTAAATTTTACTCTATGTATTAGGCATTCTAGAGTTTTCGAGAAGATACTTTTTTGTAACGTATCTTTCTGGAAGCCTGGCCAGGCACATATATAAGGAGACGATCTTGATGGTGACGAGAGTTATTGGTTGGAGAGTTATTGGTCAGTAGAGTTATGGTGTAGCAAGTATACTTATCTCGTGTGACATGCAATAGTTGCAGTCTCCATATTGAAGTGAGAGTTATTTGTTTTTAAAATGGCGGCTTGTGATGTGAGTGTTTTGTTTGTGACAGCAGTGATTAAGGTTATGTGTGTGTTTAATTTGTAAATAGATGTGAATAAAATAATTGTTCCAACTGACAGCATCTCGCGTGCGTCTTTATGGATACGTTAATACACAAACAGCAGTCTCACGAATCGTAGGGATTACCCAAAGTGCACTATCAAAAATTTGGAAATGATACTTGAGAACAATGATGCGGTTGACAGAATGAGGGAAGTTCGACCGAGGGTGACAACACCACGTCAAAACTGGTATATCCGCGTAATAACGAAGAGGAGACCAACTTCGACTGCTCAACAATTACGAGGTGACATCTTGAGGGCGACTGGGCTAGGTGTGTCTGCACAAACTGTACGTAATCGGCTGCACAGTGCCTAATTATAGTCATTTCGACTAATTCGACGAGTTCCACTATAGAATCATCATCATGTAGATTGGAAAAGATGGGCCATCCAACACCTTAAATGAGAGTTGGATGAATGACGTAATGCCATGTTTGCAGAAGAAACACGGATATCACTTAGGCCAGATACACGACGACAAAGGGTGTGGAGACGTATAGGACGCGGTGGAAAGTACCAACATGTTCAAGAGGTGCATGCATTTGGAGGTGCTGGTGTAATATTTTGGGCTGGGATTATACATGACCGTCGTACACCCTTTGATACCTTGATACCAATTCGAGGGACGTTACCACTAACTGTCCAGCGGTATACCGATGAAATTCTTCGGCCATCTGTATAGCTCCTTAGGGATGATTATGGTGGTGAATTCATTTTTGTCGACGACAATGCTCGCCCTCATCGAAGTGCATCAGTGAGGAACTTCATGAGACTGGCAGGTATCAACCTTATGAATAATCCACTTAATTCACCGGTCATGCACTGTATTCAGAATGCATGGAAAAGGTTGAAAACGGCTGTTTTTGATCGTCCACAACTTCCACAGGCATTCCCAGACCTCCCTTTCTTTTTTTTTTTTTCGCTTTACGTCGCACCGACACAGATATGTCTTATGGCGACGATGGGATTGGAAAGGACTAGGAATGGGAAGGAAGCGGCCGTGGCCTTGATTAAGATACAGCCCCAGCATTTGCCTGGTGTGAAAATGGGAAACCACGGAAAACCATCTTCAGGGCTGCCGACAGTGGGATTCGAACCCACTATCTCCCGATTACTGGATACTGGCCGCACTTAAGCGACTGCAGCTATCGAGATCGGTCGCCCTAGACCTCCCCAGAGTCGCCCAGATGGAATGGAACCTTCTTCCTCAAGATGACGTCAATGTATTAAACGCAAGCATGGCACAGCGTATCAAATACCTGAACAATGCCAGAGGAAGCCGTACACTGTACTAAGGTAGAGTGTAGAAGAGACACCCCTCACTAAAAACAAACATAAATTGTAACCTTTCCATTATGACTGCTTATTTGCGTTTGATATTTGAAGGAAGATATTTGAGATTTTAAAAGTTCACATTACCGGGGTATGTGTCTCTGTGATACAATAAACACCATTCTGTAAATTCATTATTGTGTGTATCCTTGATATTCCAGGATTTTTAACGGATCATCATAGCCTCTTCAATCCCGAGCCTGTTGATGCATTCTATGTGTTATATATTGCTCAAATAATTTAAAAAAAATCACCGTAGAAAATTAGTGTGTTTCACTAAGTTGTTTTATTCGTGTAGCATATATGCTAAATCAGGTCACAGAGTTGACTTTCCTACCATTATTACTTTTTTCCTTAAATTATTTTGTTTTATTGTAAGTAGACAAAACCACATGTAGAGCATATGCTACATACGGACTGAGGAGGATAATCAATTGTGTACAAAAGCTATTTCGGTGAAATTCCGGGAGATCTGACAATATTTACAAATTAAATTAACTTTAAAAGAAATTTAATATAGATTTGTGTGTAGCTTGTGTCACATACAGTTTATTAAGAGCCTTGGCCAGCCATGACGACTGATTCCCAAGCAGATATTGGAGTGCCTCGTGGTCAGTGAAACGACATCTTTAGCAGTATTGCTTAGATTTCTTGACAGGGTTTATGAATTTTATTACAGAGAAAACCCCAGTTGGTCTCACGAGCTGAGTGAACATCGTTCTAGAGAACTACAATCCTTGGACGTGCCAAGAAGCGAACCCAGGCCTCTGACTAAGAGACAAACAAGAGGGATCTAAGTATTAAAAGGGATTTTACCGAGCAAGTTGACTATGCAGTTAGGGTCGCGCATCTGTGATATTGCATTCGGTATATAGTGGGTTCGAACCCCACCGTCGACAGTCCTGAAGATCGTTTTCCGTGGTTTCCAATTTTCACACTAGGTTGTACCGTAATTAAGGCCGCGGCCACTTCCTTTTCACTCCTAGTCATTTCCTATCCCATTGTTAACACAAGACCTATCTGTGTCGGCGCGACGTATAGCAAATTGTAAAAGAGAAATTATTTTATGAATATTTATTTTACTCGATAAGATAATCTTCTTGGTTTATCCGTGTGAAAGAAGTAATCCGTGGAAATTCTTTACGTGGGGGCTAGATAGCAGAGTGGCATCATCACTGGCTTATCATAAGCTGGTCGCGATCATACCCCAGACAATTTAGGCAGTTAAAGGTGGGAAAAAATGTGATTAAAATAGTTCTTGAGAATTAACAAAGGTAGCCACTGAAAATAACAAGAAATCAATACACGTGGATAGGATAAGAGATGTGACTAAGCACACCTTGAGTATGTTTCACAGAAGAATTCATCAAGAGTATTTTAAGAAGCTGCCTCAAGGCAATTTAAGAATTCGGTATCCTACACTATATAAGGTTACGACATTCATAAAAACTAAGGCCACTTCCTTCCCACTCCTAGCCCTTTCCTACCCCATCGTCGCCATGTGACCCATCTCTGTCGGTGCGACGTCAAGTAAATTGTAAAATATATTATAAAAGCATTTACGTTGTGTTGTGTTGCGCTATGTTGTGCGACTCAATTTTGATATTTTCAATTTTTGATATTATAATGGCATCATGAGGCCAGATCCATCTCTGACGAATCGAGCTGAGTGGCTCAGGCGGTAGAGTTCTGAGTCCACATTAGTGGATTCCATCCGGGTCAGTCCGGTGGTATTGTTTAGGCCTACTTTTCTCAGTTTGCTTTGTATTGTGGTTCAGGTTATTGTTTATGTTGTCGAATAGCCGTGTGAGAACTTGGTTGGTTAATTGGTTGGTGATTGAAGAAGGGGGCACCTGGGTGTGTGGATATATTTGTGTTAGGGAAGATCGAGGGGGGAGGGGGAGAACAATGTGGCCCCCGGTACGTTTAGGAATCCGCCATTCGGTCCGCCCGCAAATTAAGTTGAGCACCCCTGTTCCAAAATATTCTCATTTGTGATTTGTCTTTTACATTAAAATACTTAATACGTTCCCTGTTAATCATTTCAATCTGGAGCATTTCAGTGGATAAATACAATAATTTGTTAAGTCCAATGTTCCTATGTGAGGAGAAATTTGTAGAAATTACTAGAACTAATAAATAATGCATAAGGTACGATTAATACGTGAACAGAAAACCACAGTTTACTTTAGAACAGAAAACTATAAAACTAAAAATAGAATGGCTTCATACTAGGCTGAGTAGCTTAGAAGCGCTGGGCTTCTGAATCCAAGTGGGCGAGTTCAATCCCGGCTCAGTCCAGCGGTATTCGAAGGAGCTGAAATACGCCAGCTTCGTGTGGGTAGATTTACCGGCACTCATAAATAGTGAACTCCTGCAGAAAAATATTCAGACACCTCGGCGTCTCCGAAAATCTAAAAATAGCTAGTGAGACGTAAAACTATTAACTATTATTATTATTATTATTATTATTATTATTATTATTATTATTATTATTATTATTTTGCTATTTGCTTCACGTCGCACCGACACAGATAGGTCTTATGGTGACGATGGGAGAGGAAAGGCTTAGGAGTGGGAAGGAAGCGACCATGGCCTTAATTAAGGTACAGCCCCAGCATTTGCCTGGTGTGATAATGGGAAACCACGGAAAACCATATTCAGGGCTGCCGAAAGTGGGATTCTAACCCACTATCTCCCGGATGCAAGCTCACAGCTGCGTGACCCTAACCGCACGGCCAACTCGCCCGATATTATTATTATTATTATTATTATTATTATTATTATTATTATTATTATTATTATTATTATTATTATTATTATTATTATTATTATTATTATTAGAATAGTTTCACAACAAGCCGTGACCAAATATGCTGTAATATTTTATGCTTATAACAGATTCATATTATGTAGTACTATATTATAAATATTTTCGTACAGTATATCATTACGTACTGTTCATATCCTGATGGTGAGTTAGGCGTGTAGACGAGATCAACCTATAAAAGTCCACAGCCTGTTTCCAGTCATTCGACCGGGTCAGGAACGGAATGAATGAAGCCCCATCTAGCGGCGAGGATAGGAATTGTGCCGGCTGCCGCAGCCTGTCTCACCCCTCTGGGGCAATGATTAATGAATGACAGATGAAATGAAATGATATTGGAGAGTGTTGCTGAAATGAAATATATCAGGGAAAACCGGAGTACCCGGAGAAAACCTGTCCCGCCTCCACTTTGTCCAGCACAAATCTCACATGTAGTGACCGGGATATGAACCAAGGAACCCAGCGGTGAGAGGCCGGCGTGCTGCCGCCTGAGCCACGGAGGCTCACGAGATCAACCTAATCATGTCAAAATTCTGTTTTTCTTTCATGATACTCAAAATTCCCTTAAGTTCCTATGCGCTTAGCCATTAACGCCGTGTATCATATGTCTTCCAATAGTTGAGGAAGTTGAGCACCCCTGTTCCAAAATATTCTCACTTGATACTTAATACGTTCCCTGTTAATCACCATTTCAATCTGGAGCATTTCAGTGGATAAATACAATAATTTGTTAAATCCAATAGTCCTATGTGAGGAGCTCTGTTTGATGTCGGTTACTAACGTGCCTTAACACACAATATAATTTTCAGTTATTGCAAGATAGAAATTAATATTCGTTTCGCGTTTAATTGCAATGCCACTTTCTATGCAGATGAGTCCTGCAAGATCTCTTTCTTATCGTACTCTACTAATTTACATACATGGGCCTGCATGCTGGTTATTTCGTTTATAAATTCCCAATTTATCTCCCTATTTCACACAGTTAGACCGCAAGCTATATTATAACAAGGTCATAAGCATAAACTAGACCGGATACATGATTTACACCTAACTGGAAACTTATCTGCTAAGTCATTTAAGTAAATAGACAACAACGGTGAAAGAACAGTCTCATGGCGGATATCTTAGTTGCTTGTGCCGAATGCTGGAGATTACTAACCCAGGTCACGTTAGGTCAGAGGAACACTCCTTAATTACTGATCTGATATTTGTATGAAAACCCCTGTTCTTCATAGGTGATATTGTTTCTAATTTTAGCCTCGTTCTACATAAACTTAAGATAAAACTGAGAAGTTCTTCATTCACCTCGAGCAAAATTTTGAAATATACTTTCTGCATATACAGTGATTTAAAAAAGGTTTTCTTATTGCTTATTACAACGGTGAAAGATCAGTCTCATGGCGGATATCTTAGTTGCTTGTGCCGAATGCTGGAGATTACTAACCCAGGTCACATTAGGTCAGAGGAACACTCCTTAATTCCTGATCTGATATTTGTATGAAAACCCCTGTTCTTCATAGGTGATATTGTTTCTAATTTTAGCCTCGTTCTACATAAACTTAAGATAAAACTGAGAAGTTCTTCATTCACCTCGAGCAAAATTTTGAAATATACTTTCTGCATATACAGTGATTTAAAAAAGGTTTTCTTATTGCTGCTCTTGAAATCTGGCCACAATAGCCTATACTAAATATCTTTCTAAGGAAATACAAAAAGGTTTGTTTCAGGCTACTGCTAAAGTTATTGTCACTTACATTAAAAAATTATGAAAACTAAAGTCAGTCAGCTCGGCCATTCTATCCGGTCGATTTCCTTCAAAAAATTTTAACGGAAAGGTATTCATGCACAGATTTGTCATCAGGTACTATAAATCACTTAACTTCTGCCTTCCTCAAATTATTTGATTTTTCAATTTTTATTTGTCTCTTTGAAGCAATCATATCTTTGGTTCTAATTGAGGTACGGAGTAGTTCGTTTTGGCCTAAGAAAACTCAGTGGATCAAGCACTTTCATTTCAGCTCTTAACTATTCAAATTGGTTGATTGTGAGGAAAGTTATGAGTACACTTTCAATTTGACGTCTCATTTCTTCAACTTATTTTCTCATTGAAGCAATCATATCTTTCGTTATAATTGAGGTACGCAGTTCGTTTTGGTCTAGAAAAACACTCAGTGGATCAAGCGCTTTCTTTTGAGGTAATAACTACTTAAATTGGTAGATTATGAGAAAAATTATGAGTACATCTGTCTCCATGACGAAGATCTTTGAAGGACTTTTTAATAGTTCGGCGCGTAGTGTTGTTCCAAGGAACGTTTGATTCAATTTCTTTGTGTGATGTACTTTCAAGTGTTTTGTTGACATAATATTACATTCTATTACCACAGCAGATCATGTGCTTTATTTCATTAACTCGAAACTTTGCAAATACATCCGTGAGGATAGTAACGAACAACACCATACTTTGTACATTGCGGGCAGAGCCAGTGCGAAACTGCTAGTATAGTTTTAAAAATATTGATGCCCACAACAAAATTTCCAGTATTGTGGATGAAGTGAACACTGAATGGCATAAAAAAGAAATGAGTGTATGTATATAGTATGATTATAGGGGAGATATTAAAGAAACGTTTCCACGGTCAATTGAATTACGAAAATTGAATTTTCGTGATTAGTTTCTTAGATTCAGCTGAATTAGGCATTAGGAATTGTGCGCGCCAATCCTGTGACGGAGAATTTGTTATTTCGTGAACACTCAATGGCAAAGAGTCCTTGGTTAGGAAGATGTAAAATCCTTATCCCTATACTCACTGTTATGCTCATGGACTGAATCTGGTGCTTGTGGATGTTTGTGCGACGCTTGGAAGCTATATACACATTTTAGCTGACTTCCATGCTCCACTATGAAGTTTTTATGAAAGCTTAAGAGGCCACTCCTCTTCAAACGTTAAAGATACCACAATATAATGACACTAGATGGGTGTCGAAATATAAATACATGAATAAAATGGCTGTGTGGTTTGGGTCATGTAGTTGTCAGCTTGAATTCAGGAGACAGTGGCATCGAACCCCACTGTCGGCTTCCCTGAAGATGGTTTTCTGTGGTTTAGCATTTTCACACCAGGCAAATGCTGGGACTGTACCTTAATTAAGGCGATGGTCGCCTCCTTCCGGCTCTTAACCCTTTCCTGTCTCAAAGTCGCCGTAAGACCTAACTGTATCGATGCGACGCAAAGCGAACTGAAAATAAAAACCAAGAATGGAACGGAGAGTAGCCTCACTTGTGTACGTAGATTATTACGGCATTTAGCGCGCGGGCTCCTCTAAAGGAATGCTGGAAGCATCCGTGTGTTACAGTGGACTGTGATGTACGTCAAAACGTCACAAGCAGCTTCTGGTATATATTAAGCCTGTACCTACCAGTGGTTAAATCCATACTGAAATAGTCTTAGGCCATTGTCGGTGGTGATTGAGGTGGAGATTGTTGTTTTAAGGGAGGCTGGGACTGAGTTTTTGGTGAAAAAAGTAAAAATTTACCGATTTTTCAATTTGTGCATATTATTGTACGCCGGACTCCTGCGGATCATTTAGCGGCGGTATTTTTCGGGTTCCGCCATTTTTTAAGTACTAGCGTGACATTTAAATGTCCGGTTGAGTCTCCATCCACTAGCTTTTACTTACAAAAATGTGTTTTATTCATATATACATTTTCAGGTATTTAAAATGTTCCAGCTGAACCAATTTGGTTTTAAATTACATGAGAATTTCATGGGTTGTTAACACCTGTATTGTCTTGATATTACCAGAAGGAATTTTTTATAATGTTGATACTTTAAAAGATAGTAGCCTTCAAAGGGGTATTTTTTAGCATAATTTGAGAAAAACATAAACACATAAAACACATTTTTTTCCTCACATTCATGGACTACATATGCAGACTTTCTCTCTGTTAAAATTCTTTCCATACCTTGAAGTGCCTGTACACCAGTTTTTAATGTGATATTTGAAGTAACTGTTCAGCTGGAGCATTTTTTATGCTTATCGATTTTTAAAATTTTGAAATTGTATGTGTTAATTTCTCAGAAAGTTTTGTTGCTATCTTCCTGAAAATTGGTATATGGCCTTCTTTCACCATTAGGGAACGAAAAACCAAATTTCATTCAATTCTATCAATAATTTCTATTTTTTATAAATTCAGTCCTAACTTCCCTTAAGGGACAAAACAATGTGAGATTATCAATCCCCAGACCACAGTCGTATGTTCAGGATGTAAATACTATACGATATATATAACACTCCTGAGTGTGCAGAATATTAGCAATATCAGAGACAACAAAAACAGTTCTGCTGTAACTTTTATTCTACAGACACCGTCAAGGAAGAAATAAAGAATTCAGCTTTCCCTGCCGGGTTAAGTAGCTCAGACTGTAGAGTGCTGGGCCTCTGAGCTTACAATGGCGAGTTCAATTCCAGCTCAGTCCGGTGGTATTTGAAAGTGCTCAAATACGTTAGCCTCGTGACACTAGATGTACTGGCGCGAAAATCATTCCTGCAAGGCAACATTCCGGTACCTCGGCGTCTTCGAAAACCGTAAAAGTGGATAGTGGGACGTAAAACCAATAACATTATTATTGAACTTCCCCGCAGCCGTTTACCAATACTATTTACAGTACAAGATGGAGAATTCAGTGTATGTTAAAACAAAATTATAACCTTAGAGCACAACTGTCGTTATTTAAGGCGAAATATCTAAATATGTTCCCGGAGCTGTGAGTGGATGGTTATCTTACTGTCCCTTGAGCCTCGGAGCCTCAGGTTCGAGTTCCGTCCAGGTCATGGTATTTTAATTATCGACAATGAATTTTCTTTGCTCGGGGAATGGTAGTTTGTGCTGTACTCTACATCCCTGTAACTCCCACACCACACACAACACTATCCTACACCACACTTAAACGCAAACTGCGATGAATGGCAGGCCCTACGAGGGTCTGCCTTATAAGGACTGCATCAGGCAAGTAAATCTTCTTCTTATTCTTCTTATTCTTATTCTTCTCCTTCTTCTTCTTCTTCTTCTTTCACATTCTCGTGAATTTATGGGTGCGAACTGTTTTGCACATATGGATTTGGTCATGTTTTATTATTATTATTATTATTATTATTATTATTATTATTATTATTATTATTATTATTATTATTATTTCCGATGAGGCCTGCTAAGGACCACGTGCCAATTAAATTCAGTTCTTCATACTTTGTTGTTTTCTCTACCGTTCCTTCCAATATTCTTTCATCCTTTCACTATGCTGTTTCTTTCTGTCCTCGGACCACTTTGCACCAGGCTTCTTGTTCAATCTTCCTTGGAATCCTTTCATACTTACTACCCTCTTTCTAAAAATCTCTCTGTCCATAATTTCTTCTTCTCTTATATTATTTCTTTCTAAATCTTTCTTTACTTCTTGAATCCAGCTAGTTGTTGCCTTTTTGTCCCAAAGGTATTTGAAAATCCTTTTTGTTAATCTGGAATCATCCATTCTGTAAATATGTCCGAAAAACTGCAATCTCCTTTTTCTTATTGTTTATGTTATGTTTTCTATGTTCCTGTAAATTGCATCATTATATCTTAATTCCCATACTTCTGTTGTTTTCACAGGGGCTAAGATTTTTCTCATGATTCTCCTTTCTAGTACCTCAAGTTTATCTAATCTATAGTTTAGTGCCAGGCATTCACTTGCATATAGCCATTCCGGGTCCACCACTGTAGTGTAGTGCCTTATTTTAAGGTTTTTAGATAGACATTTTTGTTATAAAAATTTTTTGTGATACCATATGTTCTTTCCATCTTGTGTACCCTTTCTTCTATTGCAGATTTGTCTAAACCATTTTCTTGAATTATTTCTCCCAGATATTTGAATTTCGTTACTCTTTCCACTCGACCAATATCTGCTGCCAAAAAAAGTTTGGAACATTCTTGATGTTTGTAATAAATTTTGTTATTTCTACAGAGATTCTCAAACCTGTCTTGTTGGCTATTCCTTCCAAGAGATTGAATTGTGTTGTTGCACTTCTTAGGGGCAAAATCTTCTGCAAATACTGTGACTTGCCCCTTTTAGAAAACAATAATTGAACGAGAAATGCGCCAATCTTTATGTTGATGACTTAAAAACAAAAATTTATAATAAAGCTTGGACGGACTCTCATCACAGGGATAGGGTGATAGTGCACTAATCATTAAGCAGGAGAATTAGAAATCAAAAGGCTAATTAAGGCAGACTGATTAAAGTGAACTAGGAAAATACTATTTATTATATTGAATATAAATGACGACGGTTTGACGAGAACTGAATTTAAAATAGGAAATGAATTTAACAAAAAATTGAATGACTCTACTTCGCGAAAACTTGCAATATTTTTAACTCGCTTGCTCACCATGTAGTCTTGTTCTGCTGGTCCTTGGAAAGCTTCCATCCTTGTAGCTGGAACATCACCGGTCGTCTTTGAGATATCTTCATCTGCAGCTAAGTACCATTCCTGCCTTGCAAATTGCATCAACCACTAATTGGATGATGGCTTTGAAACTATCACTCCCTGTTATGCTCTATCCCATATATTGGAGATGAGCCCTAAATCATAGTTAGAAAAACCTCCTTGGGTTATGTGGAGAGGACACTCAATTAACAATCCTTCCAACTTTACTGAAAATGTGCACTGAAGTTTCATTTCTATCTAGTTTAATGCTACCTATTGTCTTAGACTGGTATAAACTGGTCTAATACAGAGCTGTTCGTACTTCCTGATGAGAGTGGCTATACACCCATCATTCAGAAATTCCTAAGTACCACGTCGTGGTAACGAAGTAATGAATGTAGAAGTGATAAACTATCACACTAGTCCACTATGGTACAACAACCATAAGACAAGTTATCAGACCTAAAGCGAAATACAAGATAGAAGAATGATGCCAAGAGCTCCAACACGCCCTTTTATAACCTTTTCTGGCTCTAATTACAGGTCGCTACACGTGGTCCAATCAGTTGACACGTCTCTCCCCACTCCAGATATTAAAGTTGATGGGTCCCAACCATGATATCAACTGTTCTTCTATTAGCCCTTTCACTCAGTATCCATGGCAACATGACGCTCCTTTGAAAATATAGGCGGTGATCAGTTTGAATTATTCTGGTCGAAATACAGTAGCTGTGGTTACAACGCTTGAACACGTGCTCGCTTTTCCCAGAATTTGATGTCTAAATTTGTCCTTCCTTCTTCCTCGGTGATGTGGCAAGATAGAGGAAAATCTACTGCAAGTTAAATTTAAACGAATGTCGCAAGAATCTAAGTTAATATTAGGATATTCAGCCCTCGTTTACAAGTCGTAGTTACAAAGTAATGAAATGATAGTGAGCAAATGATCAAACATGAATTATAATAAAATTACATACGAAGATAAATATCATGACGTTAAATTCCTGTATTAATTACACATAATAAAATTAACATAATTACACTGTTACGTCTGGAACGTTACAATACTAGGCAATTTTTTTTCAATGGCTTTGTTTTTTCTCCCCAAAGTTACCGGCAAAATGTTATGTTCTTTAAGCTTTACATTCCAAATTCTTATAATTTTGTCTAGAACACAGTTGAATAGAAGGGGTGACAAACCGTCACCTTGTCGCACCCCTGTATTTATCTTAATCGGTTTTGATATCTCACCCATAAATTTCACGTGTGAAATTGTGTCAGTAAGTGTTTCACGTATTAGGCTTGCCAATTTACTTTTCACTCCATAATCACGAATTGTATTATCTATGGTTTCTGTATCAACCGAGTCAAAGGCCATTATCAAATCTACAAAAGTCACAACAATTTCTTTTGAATTCAATATCCTATGGCGAATTATGGATTTTAAGTTAAATATTTGTTCTGAACAAGATCTACGTTTTCGAAATCCAGCTTGATACTCACCCAGTTATTTGTCAAGTGATGTTTCTACTCGATTAAGCAATATTTTTGAGAATACCTCATATGAAATTTGCAGAAGAGAGATGCCTCTATAGTTATCAACCTTTTGTTTGTCCCCTTTTTTATGCATTGGGTGAATTAGAGGCACTTTCCATTCTTCTGGAATCCTCTCTGTTCTCCAAATATATTCAAAGATTAACTGCAGCTCTTCAATGATTTTTAATTGAGACCATTTCAAAAGTTCAGCTGTTATAGAGTCTTCTCCACTAGCTTTATTGTTTTTCAGATTGTTAATTACTTCTTTAATGTCTTCAGCAGTGGTGGTATATCTTCTTCCATATTTTCAGTTGTTTGAGAGAATTCCAACTTGTGGTCGGGCTCAGGGCAGTTTAAAAGATGATCAAAGTGCTTCGCAAGTATTTCACAATTCTCAGCATTGCTTAGGCCAAGTCTACCATTTTAATCTTTGAAGCATATGTTAGGCGCTTGATACTCCTTTAATTGGCTCTTAAAAGTCTAGAAGAAGTTTCGAGAGTTATTTTTAACAAAGGTGTCTTTTAGGTCAATAAGTTGTGATTTTTCGAAAGTTCTTTTAACTCCCCTTATTATTCTAGCAGTGTCTTTCCTTTGCTGTTTGAATTGGTCTTAGTGCTCAGTCTTTCCAGAGGATTTCCACTTTTTCCATTGTTTTATTCTCTCTTGTAACGCATCTTCACATATTTGATTCCACCAAGGTTTCATTTTAGGTTTGACTAGCCCATATGTTTTCTTGGCTGCATTGGTTATTCCTTTAGACAAATCTTGCCACTTCCCATGATGAGATACCTTTATTCCTTCCTGAAATGTTTCCAATGTTTCTTGTGTAATTTGAAGCCTATGTGTGTTATATTTGTTTTATCTTTCCCCTCTTCTTTGATTTCTGTTGGGTAAGAATTTTAGTTTAATTTTAGACAAGGAGTGATCGGAATCAAATTCTCTGCTTCTTACTACTTTGACATTCATAATTTCTTTGATGTTTCTTATGGATATAGCAACATTATCCAGTTGAAATTCACCTAGTAATGGATTTGGAGAAATCCATGTCTTAGCTTTCATTGGCAATTTCTTGAAGAAAGTTAACATTAAATTCAGTTGAAAGATTTTACAGATAGTAATTAATCTCATTCCACTGATGTTTGTTCTTTGGTGTGCGGCATATTCTCCCAGTATTGGTCCATGAATTCTCTCTCTTCCTACTTGGGCATTCAAATCTCCAAGTAATATGACCACATTTGATTTAAGAATTTTAGATCATTCATCATACAGGAGTGTCCAGAATTCCTCTACTTTATTTTTGTTGTCTTCATTTATTGGTGCATGACAGTTAATAAAAGTATTTTATTTTTATTTTTGCAGTTCATTGTTAAAAGAGATATCCTTTCTGAGCGGGATTTGAATTCAGTTACATTGTCTAATAATCTTTTATGGACATAAAAGGCTGTTCCCAAGAGTGGCATTCCTTTCATAATTTTAATCGCAGGTTTACATTTAAAGATTCAATAATATTTTGTGTCTGTCACATTCTCATCCAAAAATCTCGTCTCTTATACTGCTAAGATTTGAATTTCATTTCTATCTGGAAATAGTTCTGATTCCTTCTGTTTACCAACCTTCATAAAGTATTATTATTATTATTATTATTATTATTATTATTATTATTATTATTATTATTATTATTATTATTATTATTATTATTATTATTATTATTATTGCGGCCGGTTGCCCTTCCTGACGCCAACCCCATGTGGAGGGATGGAATCACTATTGCGTGTTTCTGTGGTAGTTGGTAGTGTAGTGTGTTGTCTAAATATGACCGGTCCCCAAGTCAGAAGAATTAATCAGGCGCGATTAAAATCCGTGACCAGGCTGGGAATCGAACCTGGGATTCTTTGAAACGAAGGCCTCAACGCTGACCATTCAGCCGAGGTTCCTGACGCCAACCCTATGTGCTGTTTAGTCCTAATGGATTCTCATTTAACGAGCAAGTGGCTGCTTGTTTTGGGTCAGATAACTATCCGTTTACATTCGGGAAGATAGCGGGTTCGAACCCCACTGTCGGCAGCCCTGAAGAGAATTTTTCAATTTTTACACCAGGTAAAGGCTGAGGCTGTACCTTAATCAAGGCCACGGTCGCTTCCTTCTCACTTCTAGCCCTTTCCCATCCTATCGTCGCCGTAAGTCTTATCTGCGTCGGTGCGACGTAAAGCAAATTGTAAAAAATAAATGGATTCACATTAACTCTATCCTTATTCAATAGATCGATTTACAGACAGCTATTTGGCATCGTAGGTCGTCCTCGCAGTCTAGGAGTAGTGAGCCTGGATCTTACCTGACGGCCCGGGTTCGATTCTCGGTCAGGATTTGAGGGCTGGTTCGAGGTCCACTCAGCCTATGTGAGAACAAGTGAGGAGCTGCTCGATGGTGCATTTGCGGTGCCAATTTGGAAAGCCAGGAATAACGGCTGAGAGCATTCGTCGGGCTGACCGCACGTCATCTCATAATCTACAGGCTAGCGGGCTGACCAGTGGTTGTTGGTAAGCCAAGCCCCGTCAGGGCTATAGCGCCATGGTGTTTTGTTATAAATTAGCATCAGAAGGTCAAGAAGTGAATGGCTTGAAAGGCGACCGTTCTAGAGATTAAAAATATATCGAATCAGACGGTGACATATTTTACATTATTTTGTAAACACCGTAAGATTACATGTTGTATACAAAATCAGACTTCAAACACTCCATCTGTTACGACTGGTGTGATGTGTATAAATCGTTCAATGAATGAGTACTAACTTATGTTTCGTAGCTGAACGTTGATTTACAAAAATATATGAACGAAGTAGTTAAGGAGTTCATAAAACATTTTCAGCTTTAGAATACTGGCCAGTTAAAGAAGAGAGTATTTCCGAAACATTTATCATTATTTATAATTTCAAAGTACGTTTTAAACTAAAGAACTTATTTTATATACAACTTTCAAATCGATGTAGCCTAACTCTACATACTGAGATTAGAAGCCGAATTCATAAAACGTACTTTTCTGAAAATGTATTCAGAAATGAAGTCCCTAAGTAGTGGTAACCCTCATGAAACATCTTAGGACTGTATACATAGGAAGAAGCAAAGTAAAGGCCGTGAAGCCCTTGGAGGAGTGGAAGGTAAAAGCTTCCATAATCCATAACCTCGGGAGTAAGTGAAATAGAGTGGTTAGCCCTATGCTGAGCCGTCAATGATCACAGATATTAATCTGGTACTCATTTCTGTTGAAGACTGAGTGAACCCCAGGTCCATTAGCCTTCCCGCAAGTGGAAACTTCATCTCTAAATCTGTCTGTTTTTTAACGGGGAACGGAACCCACATCTATCTAGATAAACCATTCGTGGCATTTCCTCATCGGCTGGCAGCCTGCATTGCATGCAAGTAGTGTGTTGAATAAAAATAAGGGCCGAGTTCTATTCCCAGGCTGAATGGTCAGCATTGAGGCCTTCGGTTTAGAGGGTCTCGGGTTCGATTTCCTGCCGGGTCGCGGATTTTATCCGCATCTAATTAATCCCGCTGGTTTGAGGACTGGGTATTTGTGTTCGTCTCAATATATACCCCTTCATTCACACACACACACACACACACACACACACACACACACACACACACACACACACACACACACACACACACACACCACGCTACAACCACAGAAACGTGCAATGGTGACTATATCCCTCCACATATCGTTGGCGTCAGGAACGTCATCCGGCCGTAAAATTGCGATGTGTCAATTTTTGCTACACAGATCGCATCCGCAAACCAGGTAGGGAGTGGGAAAAGCGGAAGAAACAGAAATAACCCTGGCGAGTTCGATATCATTATGATGAGGGACACACGGAAAGGTGCTGTGCATGGATGTGAAAGCCATGTGGCAACGTCACTGGCATCTCACCAGGGTGGCTGCGGATCGAATCCCGGCCAATGCACGTGGAGTTTCTGAAATGAGAAATCACGTCCCTGTTGTTCGAATTCCACGTAAATTTGGAGGTCTCATGTCAACGATCTCGACATCAACCGTGACGTAAAACTACAAGCTTGCTTGGTTCTGAATCTGAGGTGATGTGCATAACAATGGACGCGTTCGTTCAGTGGCACACTGATCTGTCCAAGGTCCTCTTAACGAGTGACACTCTTCGAAGTTCATAGAAGAGACAAAGTGGTTTCCATATACGGTTCACTAATAAAGTAAGAGATCCTCAGCAATAAGAACGTGAAACTTCAAGAGCTCATAATTAATGGGTTTGCGGTTTGTTGTTCTACTCTTCCTTATTTATGACTTCACTTTTCCACAGTTTTAGGACAAGCCCATTTGTTTTAGCTAACACAACAAATCCGCACAGGATGTCCCTAAGTTGCATGCACTTGCTTGGCGCAACACATGATTTAGATGTTTACCGAACAAGAAGTAAATATTCTGCCGGATATCCGGTGCATGGTTGCTCTCATCTGCGGCTGAATATGAATAATAACTTGAGGGCTGTATCAGAAAAAACTTGGGTCACAGGCCAGTTAGACCTATTCTGCAATTTCGTTCTCCCTGCTACAATCCACTTGATCAAATATTTCAGTCCTAATAAATATGAAATTGCTTGCTCTGCCAAGCTCAGTGGCTCGTACGATTAAGCGCTGGCTTTTTGACCCCAACTTGGCGGGTTCGATCCCGGCTCAGTTCGATGGTATTTCAAAGGGTTCAGAAACATCAGCCTCATGTCAGAAGATTTACCGGCGCGTAAAAAACCCCTGCAGGACAAACTCCCAGTGCCTCGGCGTCTCTGAAAACCGTAAAAGTAATTAGTAGGATGTACATTTTTACAATTTGCTTTAAGTCGCACCGACACAAATAGGTCTTATGACGACACTGGAACGTGAAAGGGCTAGGAGTGGGAAGAAATCGACTGTGGCCTTGATTAAGGTACAGTCCTAGCATTTGACCGGTGTGAAAATGGAAATCTACGGAAAACCATCTTCAGGGCTGCCGACAGTAGTAGAACGTAAAACTATTATTATTATTATTATTATTATTATTATTATTATTATTATTATTATTATTATTTGTTCTATTCGTATATTTATCCCTGAGCACCAGTGGGAGTAGAAAGAAAAACTGTTCTGCTCAAAAGAAAACAGAAAACGTTACAAATATCATTTCTAAGTTCCATTAGCATAATGGTCTGGCTCCTTGGATGAACGGTCAGTATAGTGGCCTTCGGTTTATAGGGCCAGGGTTCGATTCCCTGCTGAACCGGGTATTTTAGCAGCGTTTGGTTAATTCCTCTTGCTCGGGAGCTGCGTATTTGTGATCGACTTAAAACACATCACACTACCAACCACCACATAAACACGCAATATTGAATACATTCCTCCACATAGGTTTGGCGTAAGGAAGGGCAACCGGCCGTAACACTAGTGCTGACCCAAGTTAATTAGGAAAATGATCAGGAAAGAAGAAGTTCCATTAGCATAATGATGATTATAACAAAAAATAATTTCAACAATAAAGATTCCTTTTGAACAGCTGAGACCTACAAAGCTCAAGATTCTGAAGTGGGATCTCAGCACAGCTGGCTAGCTTTAAAGAGTGCCTACGTGAGAGAGTTAGCCTGCTTATTATTTCCTGAAGGGTGCAGTACTTTTGCATCTGTCTCTTGGCATACGCCAGACAAAATGACGCTTACACCAAAGTCTCACACTCGTTCATGGACGCGACAGCATAGTAGCATGTAGGGTGGTAGAGGTGCTGAGTAATGGCATTTGGAGCAGAAATAGTACATTTAAGTGTGTGTTTTTTGTTGTTGTTTTACGTCGCACCGACACAGATAGGTCTTACGGCGACGATGGGACAGGAAAGGGCTATGAGTGGGAAGGAAGCGGCCGTGGCCTTAATTAATGTACAGCCCCAGCATTTGCCTGGTGTGGAAATGGGAAACCACGGAAAACCATTTTCAGGGCTGCCGACAGTGGGGTTCGAACCTACTATCTCCCGAAATCTGGATACTGGCCGCACTTAAGCGACTGCAGCTATCGAGCTCCGTCATTTAAGTGTTATGAAAGGTGCTACTCATAGGGCTGATCGTGCTGCAATAGCACGT
Source organism: Anabrus simplex (assembly GCF_040414725.1). Lineage (NCBI taxonomy): Eukaryota > Metazoa > Arthropoda > Insecta > Orthoptera > Tettigoniidae > Anabrus > Anabrus simplex. Next base: position 743,103,840 of record NC_090266.1, on the reverse strand, counting down.
TCTGGCCTAGTGAGGAAAGCAGTGGCAAACTACCTCACTTTCTAATAAATAATGTTATTTGCTTTACGCCCCACTACCTAATTTTACAGTTTTCGGAGACGCCGAGGTGCCGGAATTTAGTCCCACAGGAGTTCTTTTACGTGTCAGCAAATCTACCGACACGAGACTGACGTATTTGAGCACCTTCAAATATCACCGGACTGAGCCAGGATCGAACCTGTCAAGTTGGGGTCAGAAAGCCAGCGCCTCAACCATCTGAGCCACTCAGCCCGGCGGTCAGGGATGAAGTTGGTTTATAGAGTAATAAGAGTAGCATGGAATGTTAGTAAGGTAGCCTACCCTCTGATTGGAAGAAAGCAGTAAATTGCACCTATCTATAAGCAAGGGAACAGGAAGGATTGCAACAACTATCGAGGTATTACATTGATCGGTATACCAGGCAAGGTGTTCAATGGCAGTTTGGAAGGAAGGGTGTGATCAATGGTTGAGAGTAAGTTCTTTTTTTGCTAGTGGCTTTACGTCGTACCGACACAGATAGGTGTTATGGTGACGATGGGATAGGAAAGGCATAGGAGTTGGAAGGAAGTGGCCCTGGCTTTAATTAAGGTACAGCCCCAGCATTTGCTTGGTGTGAAAATGGGAAACCACGGAAAACCATCTTCAGGGCTGCCGACAGTGGGATTCAAACCCACTATCTCCCGGATGCAAGCTCACAGCCGCGCGCCCCTAACCGCATGGCCAATTCGCCCGGTTGAGAGTAAGTTGGATGACAACCAGCATGATTTCAGATCACAGAGGGGCTATCAGGATCAGATTTTCAATATGCGCAAGGTAATTGTAAAATGTTGCGAGAGGAACAGACAGTTCCTAGAGAAGGCATATGACAAAGTTCCGAGGGGGAAAAAGTTTTAACCGATTTGGGGGACTGTGGAATTAAGGGAAGATCAAAAGAATTTATATTGACAATTGGGCTGCGGTGAGAATTGATGGTAGAATGAGTTCATGGTTCGAAGTACTTACAGGGGTTAGACAAGGCTGTAACTTTCACCTTTTCTCTTCATACTTTACTGAAAGGGGGCCTCCGTGGCTCAGACGGCAGCGCGTCGACCTCTCACCGCTGGATACTGTGGTTCAAATCCCGATGACTCCATGTGAGATTTGTGCTGGACGTAACGGAGGCGGGACAGATTTTTCTCCGGGTACTCCGGCTTTCCCTGTCATCCTTCATACCAGCAACACTCTCCATTCTCATTTCATAGCTTCTATCAGTCATTAATAAATCACTTTGGGAGTGGCGACCCCATCGTACTACTAGCCTATATTTATTATTCATTCATTACATGACTGTCTCGGTCAATGACTGGAAAACAGGTTGTAGGTTTTCATTTCCATCTACTGAAAGGCATAAAGTGGCAGAGATTCGATTAGGTGGAAGTGTAGTAAGTAATTTGGCCTATGCCCGCGGCTTGATCTTAATGGCGGACGATGCTGAAAGCATGCAGTCTAATATCTTGGTTCTTGAGTGCAATGAGTATGATGTGAAACTTACCGTTTCCAAGAATAAAGCGATGTCAGTAGGTAAGAAGAAGGATGTCAGATTGGGAATACAAAGCTGAAACGGGTATCAAGTACTTATGATGTGTGTTTTTTCAGGATGGTAGTATACTAAGTGAGATTGAATCAAGACGCAGCAAAGCTGATGCAGTGAGTTCGTAGTTGCGATCAACCATATTCTGTAAGAAAGAAGTCGGCTCCAGGACGAAGCTATTTTTACATCGGTCTGTTTTCAGACCAGCATTGCTTTATGGGAGTAATAGCTGGGTGGACTTTCTTATAAGCTAGGAGTAACAGACGTGGAAGTAGCGAGAATGAGCGCTCGTACAAACAGGTGGGAACAATGACAGGAGGGTCCTTGACGAAGCTTTTCGCAAAAAAAGACTTCGGTGGTGGGGGTCATGTGAGGCGAATTGAGGAGAATAGGTTACCTAGGATAATAATGAACTGGGTCATAGAAGGCGAGAGAAGTAGAGGGAGACAAAGGCGAGGATGGTTAGATTCAGTTTCGCCGGGCTGAGTGGCTCAGACGGTTAAGGCGCTGGCCTTCTAACCCTAACTTGGCAGGTTCGATCCTAGCTCAGTCCGGTGGTATTTGAAGGTGCTCAAATACGACAGCCTCGTGTCGGTAGATTTACTGGCACGTAAAAGAACTCCTGCGGGACTAAATTCCGACACCTCGGCCTCTCCGAAGACCGTAAAAGTAGTTAGTGGGACGTAAAGCAAATAACATTATTATTATTATTATTATTATTATTATTATTATTATTATTATTATTATTATTAAATTCAGTTTCTAATACTTTAGAGATAAGAGTTATGGAATTAAAGGAGGCCAGAGAACTAGTTACAAAGTGAGAATTATAGCGGCGTTTAGTAAATTCACAGAGGCTTGCAGACTGAACGCTGAAAGTCGTAACCATCTATAATAGAGTATGTATGTATGTATGTATGTATGTATGTATGTATGTATGTATGTATGTATGTATTCGAATAACTTACAGATGAACTAAGATACTGTAACAATTTTGCTACTGCCTTTCACTGCTGTATTCATAAAAGTAAGCTTAGCGTTTAACAGTAACATGACTATTAATTTTAAGTTATACGCTACGGGACAAACTGTCTCACGTAGAATCTGTTCTTATGGAACGAGAATCTCCATTTCGAAAGCCTCACTTGCATAGACAGGATTTCCAAACACGGCCATCTTGCTGAAAAGCTGATGTTGTAATCCTTCGAGTTTGCTTTTCTATTTTTAATATGTATTAGGATATCAACACGATGTTACACGTGATTCAATTACGTGCAACCCTCAAAGGCGGAAATTCTCTGTATCTCGAAATTTCGATAAATCGGAATAAAATTCAGCTCCCGATGTGATATCGAGATATAGAGGTTCGATTGTATTTAATTATTTCACGGTAAAAGCGATAGAAACAAGAGATAGGGCATTACTATCTGTGAATAGAAGACCGCTGAAGCATCTAGTCCACTGATTGCTGAAAGGTATAATAGTCCCTCATGAAAACATATTCACATGTTCGTGATATTAACAGTCATTTTATGTACAACAGGGGAGCTACCTAGACAAGGCAGTAGTTACGTGCTTGGATCACCCCGAAGGACGCGGGTTAGTTTCCCATTATGTAAGTAAAGAAATTTAAAAACGAGATATCTGGATAAACTTAAGTTCAGAAGAAGATGGGTTAGAAGTCTTGTGAGTTGTACAAGACATATCCTGTAACTACGACCTCAAAGCCTAAGAAAAAGTATCACCATCTAGAGGAAACTCTTGGGTGAATGAGCTAGATAGTAAATTAAACAGCCCCATGAATCTAGTGAGTGAGAATTCTATGTGATAACTTGTGTGAATGTATGTTTGCAATGGCGAGTGAATTTCTAGTTAAGTTGGATTTTAGAGGAATTAGCCGTGGCCATTAGTGAATTAGATACCAGTCAGGCATTCACCAGGAGTTAAAGTGAGAAAGCAAGAAGACCACTTCTAGGATGACCTATTCCTCTTCTCAGTTGTTGTTGTTGTTGTTTTCCTGAAGCTGAATGCACCCTCTTACGGACTTTCAAACATGACTTACATTTATGTCAGAGCCAGAAATTTAACCTGAGTAAACCGGGCGGGAAAGCTACTGCGTTAATCCCTAAACCACGGTTTCAGCCTCCAAAGAACTGGCAAGGAATGAGGCCACTGAACTTCACAGAAACATCGTTCTGAATCTTCACGAACATGAGAGATTGTTTAAAGTATGACGAGGGTAGCCGAAGTACAACTTTTGAAAGAGAAATACAGTATGTTGTGTAAACATGAGAACTATTATACAGTAATGCCTTGGCTATTCGTTACTATCATTTTTTTCAGCAGGGTTCTCCTTTACCTATAATTCTTCAGTTTTATACATAGATTTTCCCATTATTATTGTCAATTGTGTGTGTGTGTGTGTGTGTGTGTGTGTGAGAGAGAGAGAGAGAGAAATATATAGTCATATAATGAGAGATCAAGATGTAACAAAATCATTGCAGAAAATACTACCTAGTGTAGTCTGTAGGAAGGAGGTTGTTCGGGAACAATATAAGCCCCGTATCACTCAGTATTCAAGCTCACGTTTCATTATGGGAGCGAAAGCTAGGTTGATTCAGGATATCTCATTTATAACCTGAAAGTACAAGACAAAAAAAAGAGGAAGTTAATATTGCTGTTGCTGATACAAACAGGTAGGCGAATAGCGAGGAATAAATTCGCAATGAATAGAAAACAAGCTAAAAATTATTACATTGAGCGAAGCTGTACATATAAATCGGAGAAAGAGCTTTGTGACGAGGATAGACGACAAGTGATTTCGTATACTGAGCATAAACGGGTTTGCCGTTAAACGATTAAAGAAGTGGATTCAGATCTATGGGACAAATCTGTATATATATATATATATATATATATATATATATATATATAATAACTTGTCCTGACTGACTGACTGACTGACTGACTGATTCATCATCGCCGAGCCAAAACTACTGGACATAACGAAATTAAATTTTGAGGATACATTTATACTACAATGTGGGTGCTCGCTGAGGGAGGATTTTTGGATATTCCGTCGCTAAGGGGGTGAAAAGGGGGGGGGGTGAATTTTTGAAATGAGTGTATCTACATCGCAAAACTTTAAATGTTTACAGATGTAAAAATTGGTATTTAGAATCTCCTTTAAAATTAAAGAAACACGTATATTTTTGTTTTCGGAAAAAACCAATAGGATGGGTGAAAAGGGGGTTGAATGCCTTTCATCAGGATACTTATATCTCAGAAACTGGAGATATTACAGACCTAAAAATTTGTATTTGGGATCTCCTATAAAAATAAAGAAAGGCGTGTTTTTTGTTTTTGGAAAATCCAAATAATGGGGGTGGAAAGGGGGGTGATTTTTTAAAATGAGTGTATCTATATCTCAAAACTTTAAAAGTTTACAGATGTAAAAACCGATATTTAGAATCTCCTTTAAAAATAAAGAAACAAGTATTATTTGTTTACGGAAAATCCCAGTAGGAGGGGTGAAAAGGGTGAAGAAACGGTTGAATGCCTTTAATGAGGATACTTATATCTCAATAACTGAAGATATTACACACCTGAAATTGGTATTTGGGATCTCATTTATAAACAAAGAAACACTTTTTTTTTGGAAAATCCAATTAATGGGGGTTAAACGGGAGTGACAAATTGGGGCGAATTTTTAGAAAGATTATAACTACAGTGTATCTCAGAAACGTAAAATGTTACAGACAATTTGGAATCTCCTGTAAAAGTATAGAAACATAGGTGATTTGTTTTTGGAAACTCCACTTAAGGGGAGCTAAATAGGGGGTGAAGTTTTAAAATGAGCATTTCTACAGTATATCACAAACAAGTAACAGGTTACAGAAGTGAACAATTGTATTTTTTTAATCTCTATTACAAATATAGAAACATGCATTTTTTATTTTCGGAAAAAACACTTGAGTGGGGGGGGGGGGGGATGAATGTAAAAGGGGTTGAATACTTTTAATTAGGATACTGATATCTCAAAAATTGAAGATGTTACAGACGTGAAATTTGGTATTTGAAATCTCCTTTAAAAATAAAGAAATACGTAGTTTTTGTATTCGGGGGAGGGAAATTGAAAAATTAGTTGAAATATTTGTACGAAGATACTATTATCTCAAAAGCGAAAGATTTTTCAGACGTGAACAGTGGTATTTGGAATCTGCTTTAAAAGTAATGAAAGACGTATTCGCGGATAATCCAATGAAGGGGGACGGAGGTGAAAGAATTGAAAAATTAATTGAATACGTGTGTTTGCATGAACTTGTATTGGCTTTCCACTGTCATTTGGTTGTTTACTAATTTTTTGCTTCCTTTCTTAATCCGTTAACCCTCCAGGTTGATTTTTCCCTCGGACTCAGCAAGGGATCCCACCTCTACCGCCTCATGCAGTGCCCTAAAACGTGAGACTTTGGGTCGTGGGATACAACTGGGAAGGAGTCCCAGTACCTCGCCCAAGTGGTCTCACCTGCTATGTTGAATAGGGACCTTTGTTGGGGATGGGAAAAATTGGAAGGAATAGACAAGGAAGAGGAAAGGAAGTGGCCGTGACCTTAAGTTAGATACCATCCCGGTATTTGCCTGGAGGAGAAGTGGGAAACCACGAAAAATCACTTCAAGGATGGCTGAGGTGGGAATCGAACTCCCCTCTACTCATTTGACCTCCCGAGGCTCAGTGGACCCCGTCGTTCCAGTCCTCGTGCCACTTTTCAAATTTCGTGGCAGAGACGGGAATCGAACCCGGTGGCAGCTAATCACACTAGTCACTACACCACAGAGGCGGAGGCTATTTTTTATCATTACATCATATATTTATAATTATTGACAAGTAAACGACCATATGCATAAGGTTTTCCTGACAATGTATGCCTGTCGTGATTTGCCAAATCCCAGTCACCCCCACCACCACCATCCCTCATACCTGACGGTGAAATCGCGTAAAGTATCCGGAACTGCATGCACCTGGACGCTTTGACTTGCAATATACATGTAATATACATGAAAGAATATGACCAGTGTTGGAAAAAAACAAGCGACGAGCTGGACTCGATACAGCGATCCAGCGATTACGGAGCTTGAACACTAACCACTCGACCATCGGATTCTCGTGCTCGCGACTGCAACGCACCGGTGCATATTGGACGCGAAATCTTCTCTTGCGATTTTCTGGAGAACGCCTAAGTAGTACGACTTACTACTTACACATTATGTTGTCCTAACGGACTACTAAAAGTGTACAAAGTTTGAAGACAATCCGTGATCCGAACGTCGTGGCCTCCCCTTGTTAAACATGTGTCGTGCGTTACACTGTGCTCTGGTCCTCCGCGAGAACTTACAGTTGTAAGCGGAGGGGGTCGGTGGTGGGCTCTACCGCTACAACCGCTCCGCTCCCAGCTCTACTTTGTTACTATCGCTATTATTATAAATGAATTTGCAATGGTATAATGCATAAAAATATTAAATCTACATTATTCTTTCCACCTGAATCAATTGAAAACTGAATTTCAGCAGATCAAAATATTTTATTCATCGCGTAACAAATAATGCGGCAATCTTAATACGGCTGCAGCATTTGAATGACGTACGTAAGAAGACACATGCATGTGTGGAATTAGTAGTGAAACCTAACCTGAAAATCCACCCATGATCACCGTTACAACGGTGTCCACATTAACGTATTTGAATTTTCCACCAGTAAATTCAATCGGAGGCCTACGGGAGGTTTCCGGAGAAAGAGCGAAAACAACTGCTCCGCTCCGCTCCTACCGATCCCAGCATTAGCTCATCAGTTGGATACCGCACCTTCCCAAGACACTGGCCGACTAGCACGCTGGTAGCGACACCACTGCAAGGTATACATGTGATAAGCACAATGCAGTGCCGACGTACTATGGGAGAATTGCATCTCCGCTTGCTATGTATTCCACTAAACACTTTCTGTAGAGGAGTGAGCTGCATCGAACGACCTTCTCCGGCCAGTGCTTGGATGAAGGTTTCTTACAGATCTACTTTTCCTTTTCGATGATCACGTAAAATGGTCCACAGTCACTTCAGCTGTACCTATTGTTGTTACTGCTATTCAATCGATTATTTGGTCGAGGATTGTTCATCATGGCTGAGATGGTTTATTACTGATTGTATTTGCACTGGATGTAGAGTGTAAGGAAGCCGAAATAATTGCAGAATACATAATTATATGGTCGTTTTCTACAGCAGGAGGATCACTCCCACTAGTTTGTAGCCATTTTGGTTGTAACTGCCATTCATTACAGAGACAAGAATTACAGTAAACATCTGGAATCGTTAGGTGTTGTTGGCTTAAATTGTTACCTGGAATAATTTCAGAAGTCAGAAGGCCCAATTTGTAATCATGTCGCTGAGCCGATGGATTAGACATAGCGATTCGCTCCTGTTGTTGCTGTTGCTGTTGTTGAATTTGTTAATGTTGAAGATGCTGGCGTATTTGATGGTTAGATACATTGTCTGTGGATAAAGCACTATCTTGTTGGTTGTTGTTGTTTGGGTCATCAGTCCACAGAATAGTTTGATGCAGCTCTCCATACCAGCCTATCCTTTGCTAACATTTTCATTTCTACTTAACTCCTACATCCTACATCTACTCTAATCTGGTTTTCATATTCACACCTTGGTCTACCCCTGCAGTTTTTACAACCTGCGCTTCCCTGAAAAGCACGACGTGGGTGTCTTAAGGTGTGCGCTTTCATTCTCTCTCTTCTTCTGGTCAAATTTAGCCAAACCGGGCGAGTTGGCCGTGCGCGTAGAGGCGCGCGGCTGTGAGCTTGCATCCGGGAGATAGTAGGTTCGAATCCCACTATCGGCAGCCCTGAGGATGGTTTTCCGTCGTTTCCCATTTTCACACCAGGCAAATGCTGGGGCTGTACCTTGATTAAGGCCACGGCCGCTTCCTTCCAACTCCTAGGCCTTTCCTATCCCATCGTCGCCATAAGACCTATTTGTGTCGGTGCGACGTAAAGCCCCTAGCAAAAAAAAATAGCCAAATCGATCTCCTCTCACAAATTCGATTCAGTATCTCTTCATTTGTGATTCGATCTATCCATCTCACCTTCGGCATTCTTCTATAACACCACATTTCAAAAGCTTCTACTCTCTTCCTTTCTGAGCTAGTTATCGTCCATGTTTCACTTCCATACAATGCAACACTCCAGATGAAAGTCTTCAAAAACATCTTTCTAATTCCTATATCAATGTTAGAGGTGAGCAAATTTCTTTTCTTAAGAAAGGCTTTCCTTGCTTGTGCTAGTCTGCATTTTATGTCCTCCTTACTTCTGCTATCATCAGTTATTCTACTATCCAGTAACAACATTCATCTACTTCCTTTGATCATTTCCTGATCTAATATTTCCTGCATCACCAGAATTAATTCGACTGCATTCCATTACTCCCCATTTTTTATCTTCTACTCCTTCTCCAAGCCTGCATCCATAACATTCAACAATTTCTCCAGATCTTCTGAAGACTCAGACAGAATAACAATATCATCAACATATCTCAGACTTTTGCTTTCCTCTCCTTAGATTGTGATTTCTTTTCCAAATTGCTCTTTGATATTCTTTACCGCCTGTTCTACGTAAGCAACGAAAAATAGAGGGGACAAACTACAGCCTTGCCTCCCTCCTTTCTGGATTGCTGCTTCTTTCTCTTAGCCTTCGATTATTATCACTGCAGAATGATTTTTGTAGATATTGTAGATAATTCTTCTTTCGCGGGATCTGATCCCGATCACCTTCAGAATGTAAATTAGCTTGATCCTATCAACGTTATCGAAAGCCTTTTATGGATCAACGAATGTCATGTACGTAGGCTTGTCTTTCTTAATTCGATCCTGTTAGATCAGAGGTAAAGTCAGGATTGCTTCACGTGTTCCTACATTTCTTCTTGTTGGTATCCTGTTGGTATGTTTCCGAATAACATGTTTGTAACGCTGCACTGATGGCTTGACCCGAGTCTAGTGGGTCAGCCGTATTAAAGCAACATATCTGTTCTAATTCACAGTACTTATTGAATGTTAATTAGAAAATAATTAATTTAAAACAAAATTCAGTGTTCCTCACGCACGAACGAATGGGCCAGGTCAATTATACGCCACCACGCTGCCTGCGAGCGAACTCCAGCAGATCCTTCCGCGCTTTGAGCGCGCTCATCAGTATGGAGGGATGCTATTTGGATTAACTGCAAGAAACCCACACCAGTTTCATAATATTTCAGATTTTTATTTCAATAATTTCAGAGGACTGTGTAACAAATGTTGCGCACCAGCAATAATATAATCAGATGTGGTTGGTGTACAGAGAAATTATGTTTTACTCTCCTTTTTTAGAGACTACCATTACTGCAGTTTGTTTGCTCCAGACTAATCCTAGCTGAACAATAATTGTTGTTTTTCCTAACAGCTCACAACTTACAAACATTCATAACTTCCCTCTCATATATTTCGACACCGTACTGTAAGCACGACGAGTATGGTGACCAACCGTTCCGCATTTTAAGGTATTTGATAAATGTTCCGCGTGGGATGTCATTTGTCCTGCAATTGTCTTGTTTTCTCTTTGGACATTATCGCTTTATTGTCATCGGTACGATTTTCACAATACGCAGCTGTCCTGCCATCTAGCTTCAACTAACCGTAGCCTAACCGTCGCCAACAGTATGAGCTTTTAAAATTCAGAGAAGCAGGTTATAGTATCTTTGAGGAAGCGTTCCGGATCTAGTGAACGAGAGAGAAACTTTGGATTGTGCAGAAACTGCCAATAAATACAGTTTCAAGACATATAATTGATGCATTCGTTTTATTTACGTTGAGGTTTTCCGTATTTCTATACTTAGCGGTTATAACTAGAATGCAGGGCCTCTCAAACGCTCAAAATCTCACACGTGCAAACTGAGGCGCAGTGCTCCTGTGCACAGTGCATCGGTCCCACTCGGCTCCGCTCGGACCAACGCTTCGTCTCTGGGCTAATCGGCTAAGCTCGGCTCAACTCGGCTCAACTCGTCTCGGATTTGGAGCGCTACGGAGCAAGTGAGGAAGAGGGAGACAGGCGTGGGGAAAGAGAGAGACAGCACTATTGCTCCAAATCGAGGAGTGGGGATCTGCACTCTGGTCAACCAATCGAAGTCGTCTTTTGCACCGTGCACAGTGCAATGCACTGGTGCATGCACCCTGAGAGGCCCTGAACTAGAGGATGAGATTTAGAAGAAATGTTGATGCTTGTTTGCTTGTTTTTAAATTGATCTAACATCTAGGTCATCGGCCCAACAAATGCTGTTAGAATGTATTTCATGTAAATGATAAAACTAATATGTGCCACGAATATGTAAGTTTTCCTCTATTTACGATAATTTTAAACTTTTTATAACATTTAGACCATAAAATGATCAATATTTATTTTATTATTTCCGAATTTGTTGACTTTTATATATTTTCATTTAAATTAATGGTCTTCAACCCACAGACCGAAAAAAAAATTGTACAATAACGATGAGTGAAACGTATGTTTCCATGATATTACTTCAGTATGAGTACTCTTGTTCAAAAGTAAAAATAAATAAGGAAAACTGGCACACAATGCTTTTGAGAACGTTAAAGATGTTGTCGTTTTAAAATTAGTGCTAAAAATGTAGCTGTCCCCCAACATTGTTTAATGCCGCACCCCCCCCCCCCCTTTCCTGACTGTCTTCTCCATCATTCCTTCCTTCAACAGTGGGTATAAGGAACTAAGATTAAACATTACCTCTGTTTCAGTTGGAGTTGAATAGTCCGTATCAAGTGGTAAGTTTAGACAGTGATCAAAAACTAATAAAATGAGATGAGTGAGGACACTGAGACCTTACAGGAAGTTGATCCTGTGGCTGGAGTTAATTGCACGTAGGAGAACTCATAACCCAAAACATGACCACACAAGCAGATTGACACGCTCCAGTACAGGTAAGTAGAGACAAAAACTGGTCCTTTCCACGCTATCGCCAGCAGAACCTCATTTCACGGGGATCAACAAGAAGGTAATTAATGTAACGTGAGGCGAGGGAATAATACAGGCTGAAAGAGAGGACAAACTAATTAATACCCCATGTGAGACAGAGACATGCATTCGAGTTTCAAAGTCATAGTTTTGGACCGGGCGAGTTGGCCGTGCGCGTAGAGGCATGTGGCTGTGAGCTTGCATCCGGGAGATAGTAGGTTCGAATCCCACTATCGGCAGCCCTGAAGATGGTTTTCCGTGGTTTCCCATTTTCACACCAGGCGAATGCTGGGGCTGTACCTTAATTAAGGCCACGGCCGCTTCCTTCCTACTCCTAGGCCTTTCCTATCATATCGTCGCCATAAGATCTATCTGTGTCGGTGCGACGTAAAGCCCCTAGCAAAAAAGCATAGTTTTGGACACTCTTCGTCCTTTTTCGGCGGGGAGAGGGTCGAATGGTGGAGACTCCCAGGGCAAAAACTATGCCCTTTTACTAATCTGTTTCCTAGGAGTACCTGATGAGTTGGTAAATATCAATTCACTACACTGGCGGCGAAAAAATTCTATCTGACTCGCAGGCAAATTTTTCCACCAAGCCAGAGGAGAAACCCCCCGCTTCACTGATAATTTGGAATAAAATTCATGTAGAATTTAATAAAAGTGAAGAGGAAGAAGCTTTTCTTAAAAACCGGCTCTTTTCAGGGTTGAATTTTGAGTTATTTAGTGCATTGTGTTTAAGTATGCACACTGCTCATTCAAAACAGCACGTCAGAGTAGGGATCGAATAATTGGAATACTATGAAGAACCAGTAAGTTACGTACCAGCTGTATCAGAAAATGTATGAACCAGAGGAATGGCATGCTAAAAATGAAAGTTTTCTAACTCCCTGACTATTTCCCGCCAACATTCAGTTAGGCTATTATACTCGGTACGCAGCAGTAATCCCATCTATCGGAGCTGAGGGCACCATAAGAGCCAAAGAACATCACAACAAACAATGGTCAATGTAATGTTATTGTTGATCAATCTTATGCGCTTTCGATATTGTAGGCCTCAACATTTAGTTTTCTTCCGACTCTGAAATACCACTCATCATAGTCAGTACAGTAAAACTGAATAAAACATAAATGATCGGAAATTGTATTCCCTGTAACGTTTGTTATGTAGTACTTTTCGATAGGACCAAAAACATAGGTATTTAAAATTTACATTTTAGGCGCCTTCCCATAAACTACAATTTCATCCAGGGTGAATAAAATTATTTATAGATTCTACTGTAGTTTATTATTCCCCGACTCTATATACCGATTTTCATTAAATTCTGTTAACCCATTTTTTCGTGGCTCGGCGTCGATATGGACTTAAAAAAATAAAAATTCATGAATATCTGTGTTGTCATAGCCGGTACGGTAAAAATGTATAAGACATAAATGGTCGGGAATTTCATTCTATATAACTTAGTATTTATCGATACGACCACTAGTAATATAAAGTTTTGACAATCATATTTTAGGCCTTCCCCTAAACTACCATTTTATTCAGCGTGAATAAAATTATTTATAGCCTAGATTGTAGTGGCTCATTCTCCGACTTCGTATACAAGTTTTCAATGAGATAGGACCACTAATGACGTAAATATTTAAGAATACAATTTTAGGCCTTCCCCTAAACTATCATTTCACTCAGCGTGAATAAAATTATTTATAGCCTAGATTGTAGCGACTTACTGTCCGACTTTGTATACCCATTTTTTTAAAGATCGCATTACTAATAACATAAACATTTGAAAATTAAATTTTAGGCCTTCCCCTAAACTACCATGTCTCTCAGCGTGAATAAAATTATTTACGGCTTAGATTGTGGCGAAATATTCCCCGACTTTTCATACCGATTTTCATTAAATTCTCTTCAGCCTTTTTCTAGTGATGCGTGTGTGATGTTTGGGACATCACTGAATGTTTTTAATTATAGAACTATATATTTAATTGATAAGATGTATATATTTAATCACTGATAGGTCATTTTAAAATTATATATATATATATAGGGTTTTTATCATCCATTTCAATCATCATTTCATTTCTTTGTATCGCGGCTATAACGTATTCTGAACGAACAAATTATTGGGTAAAGTATTTCAACATCACGCATACTTATAACTTGCAGTAAATTTTCCAATAGCCGTTGTGAGGTGACTGGAATCAGCAGGCTAATTTCAGCCCAATTCCAGGAAAAGTACGTCATCGAGGTTACGAGAGACCTTACCCTCTCCACCTCATGATGAGACAGTTGATACATTATTAACACCCACTTTTCAAACTCAGCTTGGGGACGCTTTATTTCAGCGGGAAAGTTCAGCCTATGTGAATGAACGTAATGAAGCAACGTGATGGATGCACAGCAATACATGGGAGAAGGGATGAGACCTCGAATCTTACTGGACCATGTGATATGGCTGATGGAAGGAGACTTTTGAACCGATATATACCACCGACAAGGGCTGGAGAGGACACTAACATTCTCATTCAGACTCACATTCAGATTCGGAGATTCGGACATTCTGATTCTGATTCTGATTCTCACGCTTGGAAGATACTCTTACTACGATTCTACGTCTACACATCGGAGAAGATTTTAACTTAGTTCACTTCGCATCTGAGTATATTCTACTCAAAAGTTACTCTCATTGGGACTTGTTATCTCAATGACGAAAGGTAGTCAACGGGAGACCGGTTCTGACTGGTATAGGGGAGGAGAGCTTTTATTATGAATTTAGCTACGCTACTGTTCCGTAATACGGAAGAATACGAAGGTATTCTCTCCATGAACATAACCCATGGTGGTTTTGCACTTAAAATTAGGACTCATTACGACTTTATGTAAGGAGTACAATAGGAAGTGTTAAAGACAGGGAATGTGGATGTAGGACTGGAATCCAACAACAGATGAGGCAGCCTGTACGAGAGATCCACCCATCTTCAGCTTCAAGACAACAGAGTCTACATTTGGTGAGCTTATGGCATAAGTTACTGCAAGTCTTCGCGCAACAGTTCATTTTCTTAAAGTTAATTTCATTCACTTTTTCTTTTGCTTCCGTAAGTTCAGATTTCGTTAATACGCCGTTACGTCACGTTTTCATCTTAATAAATAGCTGTTTTAATTTGTATTTTATGAAATGATTATTAATGATCCTTAAATTCCAAGTTAGTGTACTTAATGATTTGTGTTCCGTTTACCCCACCCCTGGGAGTTATTTGAGTCTCATTACGTATTTTTATTATTATTATTATTATTATTATTATTATTATTATTATTATTATTATTAGTATTATTATTATTATTAATTATCTACTTTTGTTTTCAAGCCATAAGCTTGAAGACTGGCGCCCTTGGGATACTGTTTCTGGAGAAACCATGACATATCATTTATTTATTTTAATATTAAAGTGACCCGCCACGTTATAAATTTGTCATACATCTGTGGGCAAAGTGGGTACGTCACACGTGTACAGACAGACAGACAGACAGACAGACAGACAGACAGACAGACAGACAGACAGACAGACAGACAGACAGACAGACAGACAGACAGACAGACAGACAGACAGAAATTACGGAAAAGTAAAAAGTGCATTTCCTTTTTACTGTGGACATGACCAATACAAAAATACCATTCATTTCAAATTCTAGCAATGTACAGACAAAACTCTTATTTTATATATATAGATATTTGTTATCGCAGGTGTGAACACGTAAAACGTGCCCGTTTATGAATGTGTTTCAACAGTGCGTCAACTTTAAGATATTGTTTCTCGAAAACCGTCATGTTTTTTAAAACATAAAATTCTGCTATTCATAAATAAAGTATAATCCATCCCAATGTATATTGTGTTAAAATTTGAATTCGATCAGATGTGAAGTATTCCATTCCCTGGCTCGTTGTTCAGACTTAACCTTATAGTCTTCAGGTTCGAACCCTGGCCTAAGGCCGATAGCCGTGCACATCCTAGTTCGAAGCTTGAGAGTACAAGCTTAACCTTCGGGACTCACGCTAACTTCCGCGACTTATGCTAACGCTGTTTCTAACCTTGGACGACCCATTCATATGGGGTGTAGTTGTAATTGTTTAGAAGTTAACATTTCGGCAATTTGAACGCTGTTGCTCTAGCGTGAAAACTACATTCTGTTCAAAAAATATCGCAACTCCACATAAAACTTGTACGGAAAGACATGTTTAGATAAAATGATTTGAAATGTAATTGTCTACAGCATTTGTTATGTCGTATTTTTCGATAGAACAGCTACTAACGCGATTATACGAAATGTATTATAGAACGGTGTCCTAACAGTGTGCACATCTCAGCAGAAAACTGACTTTACGAGCTCGAAGGCCCGGTGTTTGAAATACAAGCTTTTAATGCACAATCATTTAGTTAGCATGATAGTTTGCAGTCCAAGAGAAGGAGCCCTCAGGCAGAGATTCATCTTTTGAGTAATGTGCAGGCTGTATTATTAGAAATTCGTCTACCATGGAACAACCGATTCCTATCTATAGTTGCAAAGATTGTGGAAAGAAGTTTCTCCGGATCTATCGTAAGATATGCCATGAGAAGTTGTATGACTATTTTCCAATGCAAACACTCTAGAAGTCAATTAAAAAAGCTTACAACGGGCAAGGTCATGAAAACGCGTGTAGTGTAGTTTCATCAAGAAACAGGTTATCAGGGTTTATTAAAATTGGAATAGAGATTTATTTTCCCGAATTAAAAAGAGCTAATTTGTTATATTCGTTAGTGTGATATTATTAAAAATACCAAGTTTGTAATGAAATATATTTTTAAAAGTACAACTCTCCGAGAGATCTGTTTAATTCTTTCTCTACGCCTGCTACAAGTTCTCTTACTATGCACACATGTCAAGATAAAGAAACTAGGATGATAATCATGATGATGACCATGATGATGATGATGATGATGATGATGATGATGCTTGTTGTTTAAAGGGGCCTAACATCGAGGTCATCGGCCCCTAGCCTTAGGAGAAACCAGAATGGCAAGCTTATTCCATTTAGTGTGTAAGATGTATGAGACAGGGGAAGTGCCCTCCTATTTTCGGCGGAATGTTGTTATACCTATTCCCAAGAAAGCCAGTGCTGACAAGTGTGAAAACTACCGCACCATTAATTTAGTATATCATGCCTGCAAAATTTTAACACGTATTATTTACAGAAGAATAGAAAGACAAGTTGAAGCTGAGTTGTGAGAAGATCAATTTGGCTTCAGAAGAAATGTAGAAACACGTGAAGCAATCCTGAATTTACGTCTGATCTTAGAGGATCGAATTAAGGACAAGCCTACGTACATGGCGTTCGTAGATTTAGAAAGGGCATTCGATAATGTCGACTGGACCAAGCTATTTAAGATTCCGAAGGTGATAGGGATCACATACCGAGAACGAAGAATTATCTACAATCTGTATATCAGTCTGCAGTGATAAGAATCGAGGGCTTTGAAAAAGAAGCAGCAATCCAGAAAGGAGTGAGGCAAGGCTGCAGTTTGTCCCCCATACTTTTCAGTATTTACATAGAACAGGCAGTAAAGGAAATCAAAGAGGAATTTGGAAGAGGCTTCACAGTCCAACGAGAGGAAGCCAAAACCTTGAGATTTGCCGATGACATAGTTATTTTATCTGAGAATGCAGAATATCTCGAGAAGCTGCTGAATGGTATGGACGAAGTCTTGGGTAAAGAGTACAAGATGAAAATAAATAAGTCCAAAACAAAAGTAATGGAATTCAGTCGAATGAAGGCAGGTGATGCAGGAAATATATATGTGATTAGGAAATGAAGTCCTTAAAGGAAGTAGATGAATATTGTTACTTTGGCAGTAAGATAACTAACGATGGCAGAAGTAAAGAGGACATACAATGCAGACTAGCACAAGCAAGGAAAAACTTTCTTAAAAAAAGAAATTTGCTCACTTCAAACAATTATATAGAAATTAGAAAGATGTTTCTGAAGACTTTCATCTGGAGCGTGGCATTGTCTGGAAGTGATACATGGGCGATAACTAGCTCAGAAAGAAAGAGAAGAGTAGCGTTTGAAATGTGGTGTTACAGAAGAATGCTGGAGGTGAGATGGATAGATCGAATCAAGAATGAACAAATACTGAATCAAATTGGTGAGAGGAGATCTATTAGGCTAAATTTGACGAGACGAAGGGATAGAATGATAGGACACATCTTAAGACACGCAGGACTTGTTCAGTTGGTTTTTGAAGGAAGTGTAGGCGGTAAGAATGGTAGGGGTAGGCCTAGGTATGAATATGACAAGCAGATTAGAGCAGATATAGGATGCAATAGTTATGTAGAAATCAAAAGGTTAGCACAGGATAGGGTGGCAAGCAGAGCTGCATCAAACCAGTCTATGGACTGATGACTCAAACAACAACAAAAACAATTAATAAAGCATACGCATTGAGCCTTAACCGCCATCTTGTTTCAAGTTCAACTCGAAGCTCCCTTAAGTCGCTTTCCAGTGTTACGCCTCTATGAATAAAGCATACATATTAAGCCCTATAGCCGCCGTCTTCTTCCAAGTTCAGCTCCAAGCTATCTTAAGCCGCTTTCCAATGTTACGCCCCTATGAATAAAGCATACGTATTAAACCTTATAGCCGCCATATTGTTCAAAGTTCAGCTCCAAATCCACGGAGGTTAAGTTAGGTCAGCGGGTGATCAGCGTAACGTTAGGCCTGCAGTTAGCCCGGGTATCGAACTTTAAGTCTGTTAGGTTAAGCTAGCACTTTTATGCAGTTAACCCGTGTTTTGAACTTTAAGTTTCTTAGGTTAAGCTAATACTCTTAGGCTTCGAAATAGGGTCTGTACGTTTAACGCTCTTAAGCCTGCAGTTGAAACTGAGTTCTGTAAGGTTAAGCCTGGACATGTAGCGAGCGTAAGGTCATGTCAGGTTACGATCACGCTCTTAGCTAGGAGCCCGCACCACACTGTGACGTCACCCACCCATTCAGGCCTCGTCCAGGGGGCCACCGGTACCGGGTGCCGTAGAACCCGTGAAAAGTACCCACTGATACATGTTGCCGTTGTCACCTTGGATGTTAAAATGACGTAACTTGATGTCAAAGCATGTTGATGTCAGTACCGTTTGTTTTGCCGCATACCATAAATATTAACTTGAAAAATCCTCAGCCTCTTTACAGTCATTTGACCGGCCCAGGAATGGAATTAATGAAGCCCCGATCTGGAGGCGAGGATACGAATTGTTCCGGCTGCCGAAGCCTGTCGCATTTCTCTGAGACAATGGTTAATGACTGATGGATGAAGTGAAATGATATTGGAGAATGTCACTGGAATGAAAGATGACAGGGTAAAGCGGAGTAGGCCTGCCCGGAGAAAAACATGACCCGCCTCCACTTCGTCCAGCATAAATCTCACATTCAGTGACCAGAATTTGAACTACGGAACCCAGCGGTGAAAGACCGGAGAGCTGCCGCCAGAGCCAGGTAGGGTCTACCATAAATGTTAACTTAAAAAGTAATTCATTAAAATAGAAATCTACATACAAACTTCAATGAGTGTGTTTTGAACCAAGCAAAGGTGAATACGTTACTTCAGAAATAATTTATGGGTGGTTAATATCTAACTTACTAAATAAAACAGTACTGCAAAAATTATTAGTTAGTATTATTATGCCGCAACAACTCAGAAAGGTCTCATAGCGACGAGTGTCGGGTTACTTAATATTTCTCGGGTCCTGTAAATATTGAGCAAGATACAGCAATAGGCCTAGGCCTTAGTAAAGAGAACCATCGCATGTGAACATTGTGAGTCGCATCAGCAGAACCATATTGAGGTCAGTCGTTTGTTTTTATAGCTATCTTCACTCCAGCAAAGATCTATTTCAAAAGTGATGGCGGAAGAGACACCAGCTCAGAATAACACGTTCCTCATAAAAGCCGTACGAAACAGCCTTACATAACTATAACTGATACACAAAGCAGTTTAATGAGAAATTGGGGCGTGATAGCTGAGTGACTTCTCTTTTTTGGGATAGGGATTCGAACCCACTATCTCGCGGATGCAAGTTCACAGCTGCGCGACTCTAACCGCACAGCCAAGTTGCCCGGTGAGTGACATTCTCTCACCAAGACGGTCACGCTTCGAATCCCAGCCAATGAACATAGTACAATTAAATATAACGTCATTTTCATCTAGATGGTTTCTGTTTTTGTTATTACGTAGTTTTACGTCGCACCGGCTCAGGTTTTCTGTCGACGATGGGAGAGAATTGGGCCAGGACTGGGAAGAAAGTGACCGTGGTCTTAGTTAAAGTATAGCCTGATGTGAAAATGGGAAACCACGGAAAATAACATCTTCAGGGCTGCCAGCAGTGGGTTTCGAACCCACTACCTCCCCATGCAAGCTCACAGCTACGTGACCCGAACCGCGCAGCCAACTCATTCGGTATACTAGTTGTTAAACGTCGCACTAACAGAGCTAGGAGTTCGCTACAATAGGGATATAGAAGGGCCATAATGGGGAAGATAGCGGTCCCGGTGTCAGGGTGGTGTAAAAATGGGAGAACACGGAAAACCATCGTTATACTCTCGACTATCGATCATCGACCGACAATCTCTCGAACGCAACCTTATAGCTGCACGACTCAAACAGCATAACCATCTTGCACGTTGAATATAAAGTTATATGCCAATTGTCATTATTGATTCATGTAAGGAACAAGGTATAAGGTGGTTAATAGCCCCATGCACTTTCTGAGTGTAAGAGCGGCTGAATAGCGTAGTTGATTAGACGTTCACCTCTTGAACTGAACGTTAGGGCTCGTTTATCAGCATAAGTCGATGAGCATTTAAGACAACTTAAATTTACTGGGATATTAAAGAACCCCTTTTCAGCCAAAATTCCGGCACTCGCAGTTTTTGTTTTAGGCGTATGGCTTCTAGCGCCAGAAGTGTCCGAAGACATGTTCGGCTAGCCAGTTCTGTTGCTGTTTAGCCCGGTATACCCCATGGGGGTGAGCTGCATTTACCTCTGTGTGTGTAATTGTACGGGCTAGGAATGGGGAGGGTACGGCCATGACCCTGAGAAATGTACCATCCCAGTTTTTGCCTGGAGTTGAAAGCGGAAACCATGGATAACCATTTCGTAGACAGCCGACGGGGAAATCGAACCCACCTGTCTCCCGAGAACAGAACTGGTAGCCACAACGCACTGAGCTGATCTGTTCGGTGGCACTCCAGCATCTCTGAAAAATTTATAATAGGTGAAGGTATGTTAAAAAGACCTTTATTTTTCTATAGGTTTAGTGTCACACCAGCACTGATATGTAGGATTTCGGCGACGATAGGGGTGAAAAAAGATAGAGGACTGGGAAAAAAGCGGCCGTGCAATTAATAAGTTACAACAACGACATTTGCCTAGTGTGAAAATTGAGAAACTACACAAAGCCATGTTCAGGACTTCTAATCCTACATCTTAACAAGAACACGACCTGCACCGTGAAGCTAATCTGCTCAGCATCATCATCATAATATTATTACAAAAAACAAAAGAAAATCCGTGGTACATACATGCTGTCAAGGCCCTTAGTCTGCCAAGACGACTCCTGCCCAGCCTGATGTCCAGTGGATACTTGAGTGTCAAATGGTCAGCGTAACGGTATCCGCTGCCGAATTGCTTGACCTTCGAGAGCGTGTCCGCAGTCTCTCGTACTGTATCAATAGCTCCTCAACTGGTTTCACAAGGCTGAGTGAATCCCGGTCCAGCCCTCAGTCCGGAATTAAAATGTTATGACTGATTTCGAATCGAACCCAAGGCTTCCGGGTAAGAGGCAGGCACGGTATCCCATGCCATGGTGCTAGCCTCCTCCTCTTCTTCTTCTTCTTCTTATTATTATTATTAATATCTTCAACCGCTTCCCTGGCTGAATGGTTGGCGTCGAGGTTTCGGTTCAGAAGGTTCTGGGTTCGATTCTTGGCCAGATAGGTGATTTTAACATTCTTCTTCCTGTTATTTTTCCAATTATTGGGGGTCGGTACTTTTGTGTTGATTGACCCAGTTTTCAGCCGGATGCCTTTCCTTTTACTTTTTTTTGCTAGTTGATTTT
The DNA here is from genome assembly GCF_040414725.1 of Anabrus simplex. Lineage (NCBI taxonomy): Eukaryota > Metazoa > Arthropoda > Insecta > Orthoptera > Tettigoniidae > Anabrus > Anabrus simplex. The sequence goes on along the minus strand of NC_090266.1, from coordinate 743,082,056 downwards.
CGTCGCACCGACACAGATAGGTCTTATGGCGACGACGGGATAGGGAAGGCTTAGGAGTTGGAAGGTAGCAGCCGTGGCCGTAATTAAGGTACAGCCCCAGCATTTGCTTGGTATGAAAATCGCAAACAACGGAAAACCATCTTCAGGGCTGCCGACAGTGAGATTCGAACCCACTATCTCCGGGATGCAAGCTCACAGCCTCGCGAACCTAACCGCACAGCCAACTCGCCCAGTAAATGCCTTTCCTGACACAATCACTATGCAATATAGAGGAAAGTATTCACTATTGCGTGTTTGCGAAGTAGTTGTGTATAAAATAATGAAGAGGTGTTTTCAAGATGAACACTAACAGCCAGCGCTTCAGCTAGGGTAATTAACCAAAGCGGTTAAAATCTCCGACCTACCGGGCGAGTTGGCTGTGCGGTTAGGGTTGCACAGCTGTGAGCTTGCATCCGGGGGATAGTGGGTTTGAACCCCACTGCCGGCAGCCCTGAAGATGGCTTTCCGTGGTTTCCCAATTTCACGCCAGGCAAAAACTGGAGCTGTACCTTAATTAAGGCCACGGCCGCTTCCTTCGCACTCCCAGGCATTTCCTATCCCATCGTCGCGATAAGACCTATCTGTGTCGGTGCGACGTAAAGCCAGTTGAAAAAAATACTCGACCCGACCAGGAGTCAAATCCGGCGCCCTCCGATCCGAAGGCCAATATACTGAAGCTGTACCTTCATTTAGGTCTACGGACAATACACTACCAGTCACATCCCTCTCCAGTCTCACCACCGTTGGAAATATATATTAGTTAGTGCGACGTAAAATACGAAGGCCATCCGGAAAGTGGTACCCGTTTGCGCAATAAAGACACAGGAGTAAATATTAACAAATATACACATTTTTATTGGAAAAAGCATACTTTACACTACTTCTCCACATAATCTCCAAGCAAATTTAGGCATTTGTCATAACGTGGGACGAGTTTTTGTATTCCAGCGTCATAGTCCTGCGCTGCCAACGTACTGAGATACGTAGTCACGGCTCGTTTAAGTTCTTCATCGCTGTCGAATCTTTTTCCTACCAGAAAGTCTTTAAGCTTCGTAAAGAGATGAAAATCCGAAGGAGCCAAGTCCGGGATATACGGGGGATGGTTGAAGGTTTCCCACTTGAATTGCTGCAAAAGTTGTGTTATCGCAGCTGCATGAGGCCTGGCATTGTCAGGAAGGAGAATGACGCCTGTAGACAACAGACCTCGCCGTCGATTTTGTATTGCCCGCCGTAATTTTTAATGTTTCACAATACGCATTAGCATTAATTGTGTCTTCACGGGCCATAAAATCAATGAGCAGTACACCTCGGCGATCCCAGAAAACGGTTGCCATGAGTTTCCTGGTGGACAAAACTGTCTTGAATTTTTTTTGGTTTGGTTGGTGAATGAGCATGATGCCACTCCATTGACTGTTGTTTACTCGCAGGTGATGCATAACAAACCCATGTTTCGTCCCCAGTAATGATGCGAGTCAGGAGTCTCCTTTATCGGAATAACGTCCCAGAAACGTCAGTGCTGCAGCCATACGCTTGGTTTTGTGCTCGTCTGTAAGCATGCGAGGGACCCACCTTGCACAGATTTTTGAATAATGCAGATGGTCTTTGACAATTTCATGAACAATTGTTCGAGACACATTAGGAAAATGTTCACAGAGTTCATCAATTGTGACGCGCCGATCGTTCCTCACGCATTCGTCTACTGCGCTCAGCAGTTGGTCTGTAATGACAGAATATGGTCTCCCTGAACTCTCCTCGTCGTGTGTATTCCACCTCCCAAGGTTGAAGTTGCGACACCAGCGCCGAACAGACGACTCGTCCATCACATTGTCTCCATACACCTCCGTTAATTGGCGATGAATATCACAAGGTCGAACGTTTCGTGCATTAAGAAATTTAATCACGGCCCTCACTTCACAACTGGCGGGGTTCTCAATTTGTTTAAACATTTTAAACGATCACAGACACAACACAGGGAATGCTAGCGTCACACAACCTCGCACAGAGCAGGCAGACAAGCCACTGACGCTGTCTGACCTTGCCCAGCGGGTACCGAGTCGTCAGCGCTTCATGCGGCGCTAACGGGTACTACTTTCCGGATGGCCCTCGTATGTAGTAAAAGAAACAAGTGCTGTGAATGTAACCCGAGAAGGAATTAGTAGACATATAAATTCATGTTGTCCTATCGTTCTTCGTAATTCCTTCTACGAATCGTCAAAATTCTCTATCTCGTCTCTCTCTCTCCTTTCTTTTTCCTTAGGGGTTTAACGCCGAATTAACGTAGCAGGCTTTTGGCGGGGATGGGATAAACAAAGACTGGGAAGGAAGTGGGTGTGACCTTAATTAGGGTACAGTCCAGCATTTGCCTGGTGTGAAAATGGGAACCATGGAAAACTATCTTCAGGGATGCCGACGATGGGGTTCGAATTCACAATCTGCCGAATGTAAACTTACAGTTACACGACCCCTGCGAGCAAACAGCTCGCTTTCAGACCTTGTCTACCCTGACTTTCTTTCAGACTGTAATACAAGAATTTGTGTGGGGGGGTTTTTTTCTTTACGTCGCACCGACACAGATAGGTCTTATGGCGACGATGGGACAGGAAAGGCCTAGGAGTTGGAAGGAAGCGGTCGTGGCCTTAATTAAGGTACAGCCCCAGCATTTGCCTGGTGTGAAAACGGGAAACCACGGAAAACCATTTTCAGGGCTGCCGACAGAGGGGTTCGAACCTACTATCCAAGAGTAAAATAACCTTGTGCATTTTCCTTCCAATCAAGCGGCACAATGCATTTCAGCACGCACTTGCCGTCGCCAGCATCGAATCGAGAACACTAGTTACAAATCTACATGACGCGTATCACAATAAGGAAGTGAACAGTATACCAGACAGAGTGCCGGCTCGCTGTATTCGAAAGTCCACTGGCGATAACGACTCACGTATGTTGGTTGTGCAGATGAGACCGGATGCATAGATCAGTCCATTCGTGAGCCAAACGATCATATATATTCATTTTCTGATGTTTCGCATCAGTGCTAGATTAGAGGTATTTTAATGTATAAATTCCTCCTCCAGCGGCTAAAGAAAATAAAACTGTTGTTGTTGCTTCGTGAATTGAAAAGAGACATCCAGGTCAACAGCACCTACAGTTGGTGCGTATGAAGTCTGTATTATTACCTGTGTTGACGTAGTGTCTATATTGTCATTAAGTAGGCAAGATATGGGTACGAAATTGTCATGGTCTCTATATCAGGCACCATTCCTACCCGGCAGAGGTCACGAGGGAAACCACTTTTAGGATCGTCAAGAGAGGGGTTTTAACGACCTTTTTTTCTTTTACAATTGGCTTTACCTCGCACCGACACAGATAGAACTTATAGTAACGACGGGATGGGAAAGGCCCTAACCGCACGGCCAACTCGCCCGGTATCGACCACTTTTCTGAAGGAGAGGATGCTATAAGATGGTTTGGCACAACAGCAGGCTTTATAGCCATATAAAATAAGCAAATAAGTAAACAAAAATAAAGGTTTACCCGATTCACCCGGACGGACGTGAGTTCGATTTCCCGTCAGGACGTCGAAAAACTTAGAGACGAGATTTCCACTTTTGGAAAGGCACATGGCCTTGAGGTTCACTTAGCTTATATTAAAAATGAGTACCACGTGAATTCCTGGGGGCAAGGGCGGCTAGACCTAACTACTATATCCCACTTCGTGCCGAGGTTACGTATAGTGGAAACATTCCTCCAACGGTCATCGTGACTTCAATCAATCAATCAATCAATCAATCAATCAATCAATCAATCAATCAATCAATCAATCAATCAATCAATCAATCAATCAATCAATCAATCAATCAATCAATCAATCACTACTGATCTGCATTTAGGGCAGTCGCCCAAGTGGCAAATTCCCTATCTGTTGTTTTCCTAGCATTTTCTTAAATGTTTGCAAAGGAACTGAAAATTTATTTAACATCTCCCTTGTTACGTTATTCCAATCACTAACTCCCCTTCCTACAAATTAATATTTGCCCCAGTTTGTCCTCTTGAATTCCAACTTTATCTTCATATTGTGATCTTTCCTACTTTTAAAGACACCACTCAAACTTATTCGTCTACTAGTGTCATTGGACGCCGTCTCTCCACTGACAGCTCGGAACATACCACTTAGTCAAGCATTTCGTCTCTTTTCTCTCAAGTTCGCTTTGCTAGTTAAGTAACTAGTTTATTTGGTCATAAATGACACGTTTACAGCTCAGGCTTTTTTTTTTTTTTTTTTTTTTTGCATGTACCCCTCGAAAGGATGGTGCCGACAACGGGAAGGGAAAAGAAACAACATTAAACTTCATATAGCAATATGACTGACGTCCAGCACATGAACTTTCATCCTAGGATTTCTTTGTTGTTGGTTTATACTAGGCATGTTCATCTATCCTGTGTACTGTTGTGTAATTGTGAAGACCAGACGCGCGGCTTCGCCTTCCAGAGATCAAGGCGCTGCATTTCAGTGTCATGTGGATCAGGGTTCGATTTCGGCTCATATATGAATGTAAGATTACTTTGAAGGTCTACAGGTCGAAAGCGCGTTAAAATTCAAATCTCGGCTATCCTAAAAGAGGTATTTTAGTGGTTACCCAACATTTAACCTAGTCGAATAGTGGGATGGGCTCTGATATATACACAGGGCGAGTCTCTCCCCTTTGGCAAAAAGCAAGGCGGTGATTTGAGAGGAGATATGTAAAATAATAAAAAGCAAGATGTAGTGTCCAATTCACTACCCCTTTTTATACTACAACTATGTGCTGCTACGAAAGCAATTGCGCATCCAGGCATCTGATGACGCTAGAGCGGCTGTCAGTCCTTACAATTTGCTATACGTCGCACGGACACAGATAGGTCCGACGATGGGATAGGAAAGGCCTAAACGTGGTAAGGAAGCGGCTGTGGCCTTAATTAAGGTACAGCCCCAGCATCTGCCTGGTGTGAGATGGGAAACCACGGAAAACAATCTTCAAGGCTGTCGACAGTGGAGGTCGAACCCACCCGGATGAAAGCTCACACCTGCACGGCCCTAACCGCACTGCCAACTCGCCCAATTGTCAGTCCTTAATATTTTTTAAACACATAACATACGCAATGTAAGCGTAAGTGTGAAGAGTGGGTGTATGCGAGACCGTTTCGTGGTGTCATCTTTGGGCAGACTGTTGGTGACTGCGCCACATATAACAGGGTCTACGATGGGCCGGGCGAGGAACAGTCACAGCAGTTGCTCGAAGTGACTTCTGTCGGCATGCTAAAGGCAACGCAACACGATGCGCCTCCTCCTCCAAACTGTAATTAACAGATAGTATTAGTGTATTGGACCATACCTCCCTTCAACGTCCCATCACCTCCCTGCGTTTTGCCATGGGGGAGAGAAGTAACAACAAACCATATTAAAATAATAATAATGGCTTTTCTTCCCACTAACTACTTTTGCGATTTTCGGAGACGCCGAAGTGCCGGAATTTAGTTCGGGAGGAGTTCTGTAACGTGCTAGTAGAATAGAACAGAATACTCTCCTCCCCCAGTTTTGGATCACCTGAAAGTGGGGAGGGAATTATCATTTATTGTAATCCAAAACGTGTTTTGATTCATGCATATTACAACATTAAATATTTATAATTAAACTTATTAACCACTTCAATCTTCTTTCTTTCTTAATCTGTTTACCCTCCAGGGTTGGTTCTTCCCTCGGACTCAGCGAAGGATCACACCTCTACCGCCTCAAGGGCAGTGTCCCGCAGCGTGAGACATTGGGTCGGGGATACAACTGGGAAGGAGGACAGTACCTCGCCCAGGTGGCCTCACCTGCTATGCTGAACAGGGGTCTTGCGTGGGGATGGGAAGCTTGGAAGGGATAGACAAGGAAGAGGGAAGGAAGCGGACGTGGCCGTAAGTTAGGTACCATCCCGGCATTTGCCTGGAGAAGTGGGAAACCACGGAAAACCACTTCAAGGATGGCTGAGGTGGGAATCGAACCCATCTCTACTCAGTTGAGCTCCCGAGGCTGAGTGAACCCCGTTCCAGCCCTCATACCACTATTCAGATTTCGTGGCAAAGCCGGGAATCGAACCAGGGCCTCACGGGGTGGCAGCTAACCACGCTAATCACTATTTTAATTGAATTTCCAAATTGTAGTTTTTTAGGTTTATCTCTTCATTTTGTCCTGGGCGTTAACAGAGTTATATATTCTAGGAGAATAATGTATCTTCCCTCCCTGAGTTGTATTATTGCTTCATTTTCTCATCAGTCTTTATAGTGTTATCCTACAATTACAACATACATTTTGAATAAATAGAATGACTTAAAGAATGACTGAGTGCCTGCATGAATTGGCGAGTGAATTGATTTTATGATTGGACATATTTATATTTTTATAATTCACTCTCCCATATAACCACCAACTTGGGAGAGAGTAACATGAATGAGTGGATGAATTTAATTTAATGAATGAGTGAATGAATGAATTAATTAATTAATTGGTTCGACTGAATGATTCCATGATTGAATGAATGAATTAAATTTAATGTATGAGCGAATGAATGAATTGGATCGAATGATTCTTGATTGAATGCATGAATGAATGAATGAATGAATAAACTCTCTTCTCGCCCTGTCACGGATAGCCACCAACTTGGGAGAGGGCATTCATGATTGAGTGGATGGATGAATGAATGTATGAACTTTATTAAAAAACGAACGAATGGATGTAACGTGCTAGTAAATCTACCAACACAAGGCTGACGTATTTGAGCACCTTGAAATACCACCAGACTGAGCCAAGATCGAACCTGCCAAGTTGGGTCAGAAGGCCAGCGCCTCAACCGTCTGAGCCACTCATCCCGGCAATAACAAATAGTGATCGTAGTACTCTTCAAGTGTCACAATAGAAGTGTTCCTGTACTTCAGACGCAGTGGCTGAAGGTAACGGAAAATTGATTAGCGGCTTAGATAAGTACAGAGACATCTCTATAGATTAATAATGTGACGGTTGAATACTACCACACCGAGCTCGATAGCTGCAGTCGCTTAAGTGCGGCCAGTATCCAGTATTCGGGAGATAGTAGGTTCGAACCCCACTGTCGGCAGCCCTGAAAATGGTTTTACCGTGGTTTCCCATTTTCACACCAGGCAAATGCTGGGGCTGTACCTTAATTAAGGCCACGGCCGCTTCCTTCCCACTCCTAGCCCTTCCCTGTCCCATCGTCGCCATAAGACCTATCTGTGTCGGTGCGACGTAGGCTAAAGCAACTAGTTAAAAAAAAGAATACTACCACAACCATTATTTTTTATTTTATTTTTTATTTTTATTTTTTGCTAGGGGCTTTACGTCGCACCGACACAGATAGGTCTTGTGGCGACGATGGGATAGGAAAGGCCTAGCAGTTGGAAGGAAGCGGCCGTGGCCTTAATTAAGGTACAGCCCCAGCATTTGCCTGGTGTGAAAATGGGAAACCACGGAAAACCGTCTTCACGGCTGCCGATAGTGGGATTCGAACCTACTATCTCCCGGACGCAAGCTCACAGCCGCGCGCCTCTACAAGCACGGCCAACTCGCCCGGTCATTATTTTTTAATACCTGTTCCTATTATCACCAACTCTCAATCACTGACAAGTTCACGCAACGTAGACAATATTGTACAAATATACGGATGATTTAAAGTAACTGGATAGAATCTGAGGATGTTCTTATAGAACGAAACATGTCATTCTTTGTTTAATAGTTTTGTAATTTTTACAGATTATTATAGTGCTATATATGTATTATAATTAGTGTTTCCGATAGACTGGAAAGCTTTAAAGTTGCATTAACTAAGTTTTCACTGGGAAATATGGCTTCCTTCTTAACAATTAGAGGAAAGACTCACCCTGTATACCAACGACCCACCCAGGCATCGCACATGAGCAATTTTGAATTTATGGCGATAGGCCTTATAAGATTTCTTTCTACACGACATCAGTTGTGTTTCCTCTTGATATATGTACTGTACAGCTATTTCCTATGACCCTTCCGGCCGCCTATCTAATAAACTCGCCTCTGTTTCCCAATGCGTTATTTAAACCATTTCTGCGCTTTCACTAAAACGACGTTAACTCCTAAACTATCCATGCAAATTATAAGCTGCAAAGTGTATTTTTATCTTAATGAGATTACTGAGGAGTAAACGATTAATTTTGATAAGAAATACGAGATTAATCTCAAAATATGGTTTATTATGTTAAGGTTAATATTTTACAGCAAACTAGGCCTGTAACATGAGCGCGCCTATTGAGGGCTGCCTCTTACAGATACGTACGGTGTACACCGTCGTGAAAACTTTGTACAGCTTTTTATGTTCAACAATTCTTCCACAAATGCTTGGGGTCTATCGTTGACGGTTGAGACAACGCAATACAAGAAAGCACTCGGATAGCTGTTTTCCTTTATTTATTTCACTAAAATCGCCAGAGCTCTGTTCCCTTTTGTCAAATTTTAAGGTTTCATACATCTCAACCTTTGTCGATAGATGTTCTATGTATGGTGAACACCGAATCAAAATCCGTTCAGTGAATCGAGAGAATAGCCCACAGAAACACAGACAAACACCTACCGAGGACTTTGTATTACTGTATAGAGTAGCGGGCCTAACTGAGTAGAGGAGGGGTCGATTCCCATCTCAACCATCCTGGAAGTGGTTTTCCGTGGTTTCCCACTTCTCCTCCAGGCAAATGCCAGGATCGTACCTAACTTTATTCCCTCTTCCTTGTCTATCACTTTCAGTCTTCCCATCCTCCCCAAATGGCCCCTGTTCAGCATAGCAGGTGAGGCCAGCTGGGCGAGGCACTAGTCCTCCTTCTCAGTTGTATACCCGACCCAAAGTCTCACGCTCCAGAACACTGCCCTTAAGGCGGTAAAGGTGAGATCCCTCGCTGAGTCCGAGGGAAAAACCAACCCTGGAGGGTAAACAGATTAAGAACGACAGAACTACTCTACAATAATTCTCAAATGCGTTTAGATGTATCCTAATTACAATTGGTTTTTTGAAGGAACGGAAATCCAGTTAAAACCAAATCCTTATTAGGAAATATTTTCGTTTTATTCCTACAAGCTAACACAAATTGCCGGGTTGAGTGGCTCAGACGATTGAGGCGCTGGCCATCTGACCCCAAATTGGCAGGTCCTGTGGTATTTGAAGTTGTTCAAATACGCAAGCTTCATGTCGGTAGACTTATTGGCACGTACAAGTACTCCTGCGGGACTAAATTTTGGCACCCCGGCGTCTTTGAAAACCGTAAAAGTAGTTAGTGGGACGTAAAGCAAATAACATTATTATCAGTAGCTAACGTAAATTAAAACTGCTCTTACGTGCTGAGAGATCGAGGGTGCAAGTATAAATTACGGTGGAGAATTGAACTACCTATTCAGAACTACTAATGAGTTAATGGAATAGAGGAATCAGCTGATTATTATTTTTTATTTCTTGTGTATACTATACACTTTATTCTCGAGTGTGGCTAACAATGACATTCTTAAATACGAAGGGCTGCAATAATCGACAACAATACAACGACTGTTAATTATTTCGCCTATAATAATTTCGTATGGCTTTTACTAGTGATGGAAATATCGAATGTTTTAAAACTGTCGGTTGACTACCGATTTTGAAACGCGAGTAGCGAATGAAAATATTCGATAGTTTTCATTAGGTCTGAAATCGGTTGTAAAGTAGTAATATGCGTTTTGTATTGCGGTAGTACTAGTAACTAGTAATAAGTCATTTGGTAGTAACTACCAAAATGTGGATTTTTGTATTATACTACCGATTAATATAGCGTTTCTTTTGTTGCTGGTGATGTAAGCGGAAATATTGAGACTAGTAAACAAACGTTACACAATGTTCGAGTGAAGTGATTGGAAACTGAAATTCCTATGCTGGTCTATAAAATAAGATGAAATGTCCCGATTAAATTAATTGTGGTCATTACGTTTCATTTTAAATAAAATGCATGTTTGTGTCCCTAACCACAAATTAATGAATGTAAGATCGTCTGCTCATAAAATAACAAATGTTAGGTAATTTCAGGCGAAGGTTAGGTTTACACCTTATTGTAATGACACCATATATTAAAGTAATGTGAATATAGCAAACCAACCTAAATGAAAAAAGTATACTTTTTTAGGACCAGCCGGTCCCGTGGTGTAGGGGTAGCGTGCCTGCCTCTTACTCGGAGGCCCCGGGTTCGATTCCCGGCCAGGTCAGGGATTTTTACCTGGACCTGAGGGCTGGCTCGAGGTCCACTCAGCCTGCGTGATTAGAATTGAGGAGCTATCTGACGGTGAGATAGCGGCCCCGGTCTAGAAAGCCAAGAATAACGGCCGAGAGGATTCGTCGTGCTGACCACACGACACCTCGTAATCTGCAGGCCTTCGGGCTGAGCAGCGGTCGCTTGGTAGGCCCAGGCCCCTTCAAGGGCTGAAGTGCCATGGGGTTTGGTTTGGTTTGGTTCTTAGGACCAACTAATAGTACATATATTAATTTAAAAATAATTACTACCGACCTCGTGGCTCTCTTTTATACGTGAAGGTCGGACCAAGGGTTTCAAAATTCATACAACTCTAATTTCTAACTAGCTGATATACCCGTGCTTCGCTATGGGATTCTCAGAAAGACTGGCTTGGTGGTTTTTCTAACTGAATTCAACATAGGTCATTACACAAACGTCAGTAGGAATGTAGCGATTGAAAGCAATGTTATCATATAAAATATTCGATCAAATGAAAAACCGCACACTTTCAACGAACAGTACTACGGTGCCGATCTAACAGTCCAAAGTTCCAGAGCTGGAATAACCAGGTCGCAGACTGCCGTGAACACTCCTCTGTCATTATTCCGTTAAATATGCACACTACTCATTCCAAACAGTGTCGCAGAGTAGGGATTGAATAGCTCGAATGCTATGATGAACCAGTGTGTTACGTACCAATAATATCAGAAAATGTAAGAACCAGAGGAATGGCATGCTAAAGAAGAAAGTTATCTAACTCCCCAGCTACTTCCCGCCAATATGCAGGCAGGCTGTTACACTCGGTACGACCAGGTGAGTTGGCCGTGTGGTTAGAGGCGCGCAGCTGTGAATTTGCATCCGGGAGATAGTGGATTCGAACCCCACTGCCGGCATCCCTGAAGATGGTATTCCGTGGTTTCCCATTTTCACACCAGGCTGTACCTTAATTAAAGCCAAGGCCGCTTTCTTCACACCCCTATTCCTTTCCTATCCCATTGTCGCCATAAGACCTACCTGTGTCGGTGCGACGTAAAGCAAATTTAAGAAAACTCGGTACGCTGCAGTAATCATATCTATCGGGGATGAGTGGAAACAGAAGACAAAAAGCACATCACAACAAACAATGGTCAATGTAATGTTATTGTTGATAAGGTTTATGAGCTTTCTATATTGCAGGCCTTCACATTAGGGCGTCTTACAAAATTATTTATATCGTAAACTGTAGTTACTTATTCTCAGACTTTACATACCTATTTTCACTAAGTTCTGTTTACCCATTTTCTCGTGACTCGGCGCTGATATGGACTTAGTAACAAAAATCCAAATTCACTGAATATCTCTGCGATTATATGCGGTACGGTAAAAATGTATAAGACGTAAGTGATCGGAAATTTAATAACTTCTTACATAACTAATAGTAACTTACGACATAACTAAAGTTATGTTAGTTATGTAGTATTTATCGATCCGACCACTAATAACATAAATAACTTATTTGAGAATTACATTTCAGGCCTTCCCCTAAACTACCATTTCACTCAGCGTGAATAAAATAATTTATAGCGTAGATTGTAGTGGTTCATCACCCGACATTAATACCGATTTTCATTAAATTCTCTTCAGTTTTTCTCGTGATGCGTGTACATACATACATACATACATACATACATACATACATACATACATACATACATACATACAGACAGACAGACAGAAATTACGGAAAAGTAAAAAATGCCTTTCCTTGTTACTGTGAACATGACCGATACAGAAATACCATTCTTTTCAAATTCTGAGCAATGTACAGACAAAACTCTTATTTTATAGATATAGATTACTCGGCTATCTTGCGGCCGATCTTCTTGACTCGCCGTCATATCCGTTGCCTGTGTATACAGCGGTAGTCTCAAATCACCTAGATGGGTGTTAGCTTGCGTTGTCTCAGAAATACTTTGAGCGGAGAACGTCGGCACGGCATTCTCGTTTCATTATGTTACGGTATTATTTACATTTAGGATTGAGAAGGGTATTTCGTGCTAATAACAGGGCTGTGGACCGTTCGGTTTTCTCGGACGATTTTTCCTCGGTCCGGTAAAAATTGTCTAAATGAATAAAAAACGAAAAGTAAATTACATAATCCATCAAAAATGTCTGGTCTTACTTGCGGAAGGCCTACAATTTATTAGCGGTCATATTTACATTCTCGTGTTTGTAAGTAATATAATAGAAAAAGTAGGTTTTACATTGCTCTGAATAAACCGCACTATTGTTGTCTCGTCGGCCTTCCTTTAGGCCTATTGTTGTAACAGTGTTAGTTGTTAATATTGTCATTTACAGCGAAGTTCTCTATCTATTTGGTTTTCGATCTTAATTTTCTAGTTGAGTGATCGCGTTCGTGTAGTGAATATGTCGTAGTGAGTTTACTTGTTAAAGTTTTTTAACTGTTTAGTTTCGTTTTTTATTTGATTAGTGGTAACAGTATAATATCAGTCACCATGAGCAACTACTACAAGCCGGAAGATAAAATCGTATTTATCTTCAGTTGAGTAATAATTTATTCTTATTTTTTAATATAGTACTGAGCCTATCAGTAAACCATTAATAATTGCGTTTCTGAGACAGCCTTTTTATTTAGCATTTAGGGACCAAAAACCATAAATAACAGGCCACATGTATAATTTAGATAAGTATAATAATAATAATAATAATAATAATAATTTCGTGTGGCTATTTCTAGCCGAGTGCAGCCCTTGTAAGTCAGACCCTCCGATGAGGGTGGGCGGCATCTGCCATGTGTAGGTAACTGCGTGTTATTGTGGTGGAGGATAAGTGTTATGTGTGGTGTGTGAGTTGCAGGGATGTTGGGAACAGCACAAACACCCAGCCCCCGGGCCATTGGAATTAACCAATTAAGGTTAAAATTCCCGACCCGGCCGGGAATCGAAACCGGGACCCTCTGAACCGAAGGCCAGTACGCTGACCATTCAGCCAACGAGTCGGACATTTAGATAAGTTAAAGAATATTCTAACTTAAAGGTAGTTTAAGTATTGTACTACACTTCAGGATTGTATTGAACTGTACTGTACACCACGACCACGTCGGGTTGCTATATTTTATATCAAATGCCTACTGAATATTACTTTCATTTCGTTTAGATAAGAAGCTATCCCGCCCTTCCAAAATTATACAAACAAACCTCTGAGAGAGAGTAGAGCGGAATTTAGTCAAATGTAATTTAATGTATATTATAATTATATAGGGATGAACTGTTGTAACCAAGGTTGAAATTTACAAACACAACTTTTATTGCTTCACTTTATGATATTTACACAAATAACTGAAATTTATTTTGAAGCAAAAAAGGAATATTGAATCTTGAGAAAAGTCTGTCTTTATACAATATGTACAGGTTTGCAGTCTTTATATACACTTCTATCTTGAAAAGATAGTCTTTGTGAATTGACACGTTGATAGTCGAGAACTATCTGGCACACTAACATAAATGTTCATGAGAGTCTTTGTTTGTTGAAGTGCCTGAATTCCTAAAAAACAAGTTCAATTGATTGAAGAAATTCCACCTAGCGAAACTAAGGGAGCTTGCATATATTAGGGAATGAAAATGGCTTGTAAAAGAATTACGGAACATAGGCAGTGGAAAACAGGTAAGGGAACGGTGACCAGAGGTGAAACCTCGTACTGCCAGAAATTCAGTCCACCTGGTCGAAGCACATTTTCAAGAGGAGTAGCCTCCGTGCTCGACGTAAGGTGTATTCTGGAGCTGGACACCGGGGCAAGTGGGCAAGTAAGCAGGCAGGGAGCTCCTATTTATAGTACACTCGATGGTCAGGCACGCGCACTGATGGCTGCGCGTCGAAGCTAGCAGAATGATACACAGGCGCGCGTGCAGCTGGCTGGCGGAGCGAGAAGGGAGCGCCGGACATACAACATGAACTAGTCCAGTATAACTATATAAAGACTTCGTTAATGTGCTGAACGTTGAAGTAAAACAAGGAATAACTTTTAAGACAACTGAAAAACGCATTTTCGAAATTATTTTATTAATTCAAAAACAAATGCGGTGCTTCAGAAAAGTTAGAAGCTTAACTTTAAAAAAATGTTCGATTTATTTTATGAAGATTCAACTTCAAGAAGTGTATAAGAAATTTACACAAAGATCACTTAACGTTTTTTTTTAAGGGAGGTCAACGAAATGTTCTTGTCTGGAGAGTGTATCTGGCTCCATGGCTAAATGCTTAGCGTGCTGGCCTTTGGTCACAGTGGTCCCGGGTAAGATTCGCGGCAGGGTCGGGAATTTTAACCATCATTGGTTAATTTCGCAGGCATGGGGGCTGGGTGTATGTGTTGTCTTTATCATCATTCATCCTCATCACGACGCGCAGGTCGCCTACGGGGGTCAAATCAAAAGACCTTCACCTGGCGAGCTGAACATGCCCTCGGACACTCCCGGCACTAAAAGCCATACGACATTTCGTTTGGAGAGAGAGGGAGGAGGGTGGTACGGTCAAGCCATTTTCCCGGGGCCCGTCAAAGCCCTGGCAAATGAAGTATTTTCTTGGGGTGAGTGTAGAAATACCGTGCAAAAGCTGTGTTGAATACGGTAATCGAAAATCATCATTACAAGGAAACCTACCATTAAATGTTGACTATCGAGCCCTCTTGTACGACAAGTAGACCTATTTTTAAGAAGGTCCCTCACTGTTACATGATCGATTTTCGGCACAGTCGGTTAGTATTTAAGAGTGCTGCTTAACTGCCAGAAACCCGCGTCAATAGAGTTACAAACACGCTGTTTTCAGGGTTAAATTCCGGCACTCCAGCTTTCTTTTCCAAACGGTTCAACGTCACACTACCACTAACAGGCTTTCGGCGACCCTGGGATGGGAAAGAGCTAGGAATGGGAAGGTAGCAACACTGGTCGTATTTAAGGTACATCGTTGGCATTTGCCGGATATCACAACGGGAAAACACAGAGAACCATTTTGTTGACTGACGACGGTGGGATTTGAACTCATCGACTCCCGAATGCAAGCTCACAGCTAGACCTAAACGATCCGTACCACCAACTCACTCGGTCAGCATTCCAGTGTCTCTTCAAATATATGCACTAGCCCCTTTCGGTACTTTCTGGAATTGCTAGTGAGTCAGACGACTGGGGAGCTCCCAGCCGGCCTGAAGGGCATGACCGGCCTTTCCGTGTATTCTTTTCTCTTCATCTGTTTTCCCGTGGTTGTCTGGGAGTTGTAAAGAGAATGCTCCGTTTCTAGCCTCATCGCGAATATTCCGGTACTAATCACCCGAGCTATAAAAAGGAGGCTAGCCGCGAACAGTCAGTCAAAGTTGGACTCAGTGTGTTGGGGTGAATGTTAGAATTCGGTGGCTGGACCGGGGCGACAGCGGTGTTGTATGTCGCCAGTTTCCCATCAGAGTATGAACGAGGAGTTGTTGTTGCGTCGGAGTGTCGAGTGAGTAGCGGGACTGAGGGCGGCTGCAGTCTGTCCCAATGGAGTGACACTATCGTCGCGTACGGTACGGAATACTGTGAGTACTGCCTTGGAGTAATGTGTGTGTTTACTTTCGTGGACTGAGGACCGTCGTAGAATCAGCGAGTGGAGCAGCTGCCGTGAATGTAATTGGAACAGTCATCGTGTGTTTTTTGGCAGGTAAGCCTGTATTCACACCTAACTATCTGCATGCAGCTGCAATGCGGGGTGACTGGACTTGGAGGAGAAGTGAAAGTAAGGCAAGCCCCGTTCAGGTAAACCAGCTAACTGGCCGCCCACTGTGAAGAGAACATAGACTTGAAAATCGGCAGAAATTAGTGAGTGTGGTCATTCATGGTTGAATATAATTTGTGTGTGTGTGCGCGTACGCATTTATTGGCTTATTCTGGAATAAATTAAAACGACGAAACAGACGGTGTTTTATTTGTAACAATAGAAATTAAATAATGTTAACGTATTATTATTAGTATCAAGTATTTGGGAGATAGTGGGTTCGAACCCTACTATCCGCAGCCCCGAAAATGGTTTTCTGTGGTTTCCCATTTTCACACCAGGGAAATGCTGGGGCTGTACCTTAATTAAGGCCACGGCCGCTTCCTTCCCAGTCCTAGCCCTTTCCTGTCCCATCATCGCCATAAGACCTATCTCTGTCGGTGCGACGTAAGGCCACTAGCAAAAAAAAAAGATTATTATTGCCAGTCCCGTGATGTAGCAGTAACCCGAGAACCCGGGTTCGATTCTTAGCCAGTCCAGGGATCTTAATTCTGGACTGAGAGCTAGAAGCGGGTTCACTCAGCCTCGTGAGACCAAGCGAGGCGCTGTCTGATAGGCGAGGCAACGGACCCGCTTGCGGAAGCCAAGCAATAACGGATGAGGATATCGTCACAATGAACATGTGGCACGCCGGTATTTGGAGGTCATCTGGCTGTGCAGCAGTCGTTTTGGCAGGCCAAGGTCCCAATAGGCTGTTCCACCACAGGTTTATTATTATTATTATTATTATTATTATTATTATTATTATTATTATTATTATTATTATTATTATTATTATTATTATTATTATTATTATTATTATTATTATTATGTTCTGAAATTACACACTTCAGGTTTACACAAATTTCGGAATGATGCTTTCTTCATTGACACGTTGGCAAGTCCCAATTAATAACAATATTTCGCACGCACGCGAGCACGGACGAGACTATCAGAGGATTCTGAATAACTCCCACAACAAACGCAATGAACTTATGACCAAATTACTCCAAGTTCTTAATATAAGGACGTGTTAATTGAGTGACATCGTCACTCATTAAAGGTGTTCACGGTTCGAATCCCTGCCAAAACATGTAGGATTCTGTTTCAGGCGTTAACTCTTTTCATTTCTAAATCTGGCCAAGTAATGTACTCATCCTTCCACCTTGACTTTCCTAAAGCGACAACGATTTTCACTTACCTACAAAATTTTTCTTCTAGTACCCCTGAAGGGTTACGGCGGGCCTCTTATATGGTAAGCCCTCTTTCAGGTCAGGGGATTTGTGATGGTGATTAGTGGTGCGGAGAAGGTGATGAGGTTGGCGGCCATTGCCTATAAAAATATCTTCCCCTTAGTGGAGAAGAATGGAAAACTGCGGAAAACCATTCTCAGGTCAGCCGACGGTGGGGGCAGTCCCTCCGCCTCCCGAATGTAGAGCTGCAAGGCTATCCAAAATTAGCCGTTGTTAAAGCGAAGCCTACTCCACTCGGTGCAATGATTTTCAGCAGTAATTTATTTCTTTCGTAGTAAAACGTGTACCCATTGCCTATAAACATAGTCTACGCTATGGTGTACCAAAGACCAACTTCGACTCGTTGTTTGTGCAGACGCTACTCCTAAATATACAGTTCAAAAAATTAAGGAAACATGTTTTTGAACGTATGCCATGCTCCACAAAACATCACCTCACACCCAGATATATTACCAACTAAACCTATATTCTTTACCGTTGAAGTATACAAAAGAACATCAATGGATTTGCGTTCATTTTCATAACACAAACGGAAATGTCCAAATAGGGGCGAAAACAAAGTGATAACAGTCCTCCAGGTTGGATTTTTATCATAGATGGAGAGCTTCAGTATGGTGTATGTCCTCCACGAGCATTTATCATAGCTTGGCACCTACGGAAGTCACGTTGCGATATCAGGTCCCATTCTTCAATGAAAGCCTGTTCGAGGGCTTGGAGAATCTGTGGTGAAACAGGACGCCCACGAACACTTCTGTCAAGCCTATCCAACACACTTGATGGGATTAAGGTCGGGAATCACTGCTGGCCATTCCATCTCTTAAATGTCCAGTTCTCGCAAGACAGCTCTGGTGATGCGCGCTACATGAGCCTTGTCATTGTCGTGCATGAGTACGAATTCAGGGCCAACACCGTATGCAGCAACCAACACATGCTGTAGTAGTATCTGCTCGATGTACACCGCAGCGGTAAGATTACCACGGACGACGATACGATCCGTACGGCCATCAATACTGATGGCACCTACACGCCATTACAGAACCTTGTCCGAATCGGTCGCCTTCCTGGACATTATTAGGCATGGACTGCTCACCACTGCGTTCTCACACACGTTGACGTCCATCATGCTGTGTCAGGGGAAATATGGACTCGTCTGTGACCAACACAGGTCTCTATTGGCGAAATTGCCAGTTGCCGTGGGTACGAGCAAACAGAAGGCGAGCTGCGGGATGTTGCTGCGTTAAACGGGGCTCTCGAACAGGACGTCTGGGTCGTAAAGATACTACTCATAACCTGTTCCTTACTGTCTGGTCAGACACCATGACTCCAGTAACCCTCCTGAAGTCTTGTTGCAGTTCTCTGGTAGTTGCTGAACGACACCGCAACGTACAGGTGGTCAGATATCAGTCATCCTGTGGGGTTGTCATTCGTCCACGACCTTGTCCAACCCTCCTTATGAAGAACTGGCCTGTCTCACTGTAGTGATTCCACAAGCGGTGAATAACTGACGGAGAGACATTGAAATCCACAGCAACACGACGAAAAGTCCATCCTTCCTAGATAAAAGTGACGGCCCTTGCGACTTGAACCCCGTTAAGATGTCTACTTACTTACTTACTTACTTACTTACTTAGTGGTTGACGTACAACGTGCTCAAATGACCGCAGTAGTCTGTGTACCTCACAACGACACTCGGACACATCGCTATTCACTTGGTTTCGAGTGGTCACCTGACAATTTAATGCATGGCTATCGCCCACAGATGGAGTACAACTTCGATTTGACATACCATGAGTAGCTAAGGTCTCAGGGTATGCTGTACGACCATTGGAACCCCATCTACCAAATTAACGTTCACATACCAGACGTTACAAAAGATGTTCCCCTAATGTTTTTGAACTGTGTAACTCTCATCTGGCACTGGATAGGCCAGTTTATCGCTGGCAACTGTGTTGTTTGTTCAAATGATATGAGGAAAGGTAGGTCACTGTAACATCTCCTTATCTCGCATATTTCTCAGATAGTGATGTAAGAATACTGGGGGATATCTGTGTGATGCTTGGCCCAAGTGATAACCTACAAATAAAACTGCAAGCAAAATGATCGGTGAGCGGTCTGCAAAGGATGATAAACTTGTTGGATGATGAAGTAGATTGTCGGCATTTCGCCCAGTTTTGTTTGTTTGTTTATTTATTATGACGTACTTAAAGTGGCAAAGTTAGGACGCCAAGCCTTCTCTTACACTTAACTACATCAACGCATTTCATTTCACAACTGTTATCTACAGATACATTAACTCACATTTAATTGGACAATTCACTGTTGGCCGCCCTACCGAGTGATCCTGTTTCAAGAGTTTTGTATTATCTTAGTGATAAAGTAGTTAATATTAACTGAAATTAAATTAATTGTGTGTGTGTTGTGTGATCCAAAAAACATGGCACAACAGCTTGAAGGGCCAGGGCCTACCAAGCGACCGCTGCTCAAGCCGAAGGCATGCAGAATACGAGGTGCAGTGTGGTCAGCACGACGAATTTTCTCGGCCGTTATTCTTGGCTTTCTAGACCGGATGTGTGTGATCCATTTAGTTATATAAACATTGTTTATTGGTAGTAATTGAGATTAGTGATATTTATTTACAGTTTACATTGAGTTGTTCCGTAGGTGTCGGTAGATTACGTGTTGTACGTTAGGTTTAATTCAGTTTCGATTTTGGGTTGGGAGAAAGAACAAATAATATTAACTTTTTTAATATTTAAATATCGGTAGGTTTGTTGATAGAATACTTACAAAGACAGGATATTATAACGAGTTGTACCATCCCCAGCGTTTCCATTCCTACAGACAATAGACACAGTATCTCCAAGAGCAAATCGCCGGTTCCACCTGTCACGAAGATAATGATTCCTTTAAATATTAGTGGTGAGTGTGATTAGCTACCACTCCCGGAGGCCCGGGTTCGATTCCCGGCTCTGCCACGAAATTTGAAAAGTGGTACGAGGGCTGGAACTCAGGCTCGGGAGGTCAAATGAGTAGAGGTGTGTTCGATTACCACCTCAGCCATCTTGGAAGTGGTTTTCCGTGGTTTCCCACTTCTTCTCCAGGCAAATGCCGGGATGGTACCTAACATAAGGCCACGGCCGCTTCCTTCCCTCTTCCTTGTCTATCCCATCCAACCTTCATATCCTCCACCACAAGGCCCCTGTTCAGCAAAGCAGGTGAGGCCGCCTGGGCGAGGTACTGGTCATTCTCCCCAGTTGTATCCCCCGATCCAATGCCTCACGCTCTAGGATACTGTCCTTGAGGTGGTAGAGGTGGGATCCCTCGCTGAGTACGAGGGAAAAACCAACCCTGGAGGGTAAGCAGATTAAGAAAGAAAAAAGAAAGAAAAAAAGAAATAACAGGATACTATTCTAAATTTTGTTAAAAGAAATTCAACTGAATATACAGTATTTCATACGCGAAATGTCCGGCTCCTGGGATCAATGGTCAGCGTAGTCGCCACTGGTTCAGAGAGGCCCGGGTTTGATTCCCGGTGGGGTCGGAGATTTTAACTGTAAACGGTTTATTCCCCTCGCACGGGGACTGGGATTTGTACTGTCCCCAACGTCCCTGCAACACACACCCACACATAAATCAGCCTTCCACCACAATTACACGCAGTTTCCTATACACGGCAGATGCCGCCCACCCACGTCGGTGGGTCTGCCTTTAAAGGGTTGCATCAGGCTAGTAATAGCTAGTAACGGAACTATCGAATGAAAACTACGGAATTATTCGATAATTGTCAACTACCGTTACAACCGATTGTTTCCGTTCGCATTCGAATCGCAAATTCCAATTGTTTCTGCTAGTCAGCGATGAAATCGGCCCTCTTTCGTTATGGAGTGAAGCCAGAGACATTTATTATAAATGAGTAGATATCTGAATCAAAGTTGTGTAATGATAAATGCAATTTTATTATTGTGCACTTTATCAATAGATATTCATGTTATAGTTTTTATAAATACTTTCAATATACTAACCATGAACCTCTAATGATTGAACATTAACTTTAAATGAATGGAATTATTTTTAAATTAATATATGTATTATTAGATGGTCCTAAGAAAGTATGTTTTTTTTCATTTAGTTTAGTTTGCTGCATTCACATTACTTTAATATGTGGTGTCATTACAATAAGGTGTAAACCTAACCTTCGCCTGAAATGACCTAACATTTGTTATTTTATGAACAGACGATCTTACATTCATTAACTTTGCGGTTAGGGACACAAACATGCATTTTATTTAAAATGAAACGTAATGACCACAATTAATTTAATCGGAACATTTTATCTTATTTTATAGACCAGCATAGGAATTTCAGATTCCAATCACTTCACTCGAACATTGTGTAACGTTTGTTTACTAGTCTCAATATTTCCGCTTACATCACTAGCAACAAAAGAAACACGCTATAAAAACCGGTAGTATAATACAAAATTCCACATTTTGGTAGTTAATAGCAAGGGCGCCCATACCCGGGGGCAAGGTAGGCCGCCCCCTCCCCCTTTCATGAAAATTATTTAAAAGTCAGTATTACCTAGAAGTGGTAGTACCGCCCCCACCAACAGGCAGAGGATACCGTGCGTGTTATTCTACCGCGGAGTACAAGTCGCCATTCATCTTCGAAAATATTTAAAATACTACATACCCCCAGGTCTAGCCCCCCATCCCTTACAAACTGTCATATGGGCGCCCATGCTACTTAGCGTTAAATTACATCTGCTGCCATTGTCATTGATGACAATGTGACCAGCGCCATTGTCATGCGTAGGCAAATGCGCGGGATTTCTGGCGATACGAATGCTATACTTCCGTGCATTATTGACCTTATTATATAGCTGAACAATTGCACGATCAATATCATTCCTGTCGTTCATTTCAAATGTGTTAAAATTTTTATTTATATGCCAGGAGAATCTACTGCAATCTAACTTTAAGTTCTCCAAAGTAAAAGATGGCTCTTGAAAACGAACCCAGGAAAGATTAAAAATGATCGGTTTATGATCAGAATCAAGTATATTATGAACAGTAAAATCAATTGGTCTCAACTCCTTTTCCACCACACCGCCGTTGATTTCCACCCCTCCCCTACCCCAACAAAAAAGAAGGCGTGTTTCTTGATGTTTAAAGGAGATTCCAAATACCAATGTTCATGTCTCTTACCTTCAGTTTTGAGATATAAGTATCCCCATAAAAAGAATTCACTTTTTCACTTCCTTTCACCCCCCCCCCTTAAGTGAATTTTCCGGAAAAATACTTGTTACTTTTTTCTTGCTATTTGCTTTACGTCGCACCGACATAGATAGGTCTTATGGCGACGATGGGACAGGAAAGTCCGAGGAATGGGAAGGAAGGGGCCGTGGCCTTAAATAAGGTACAGCCCCAACATTTGCCTGGTGTGAAAATGGGAAACCACTTCAGGGCTGCCGATAATGGGATTCGAATCCACTATCTCCCGGATGCGAGCTCACAGCTGCGCGCCCCTAACCGCACGGCCAACTCGCCCGGTGCTTGTTACTTTAATAGAAAAGGATCTTCTAAATACCAATTATCACGACTGTTACATCTACAGTTTTTGAGATATTATGATTGTGTCCTCATAAAACGAATTCAACTTCTTTTCATCTCCGCCCACAAGATGATTTTTCTCCAAAAATGCGTTTTTCTTTGTTTTTAAAGGAGATCCAAATACCAATTTTCACGTCTGTAACAACCTTAGTTCTTATTAGATGAAAGTATACTCATACAATTAATTCAATTCATTTTTCAATTATTTTACCCCTTTCATTGGATTTTCCGAAATCAAAGGAATACGTGTTTCTTTATTTTTAAAGGAGATACCAAATGCCAAATTTCACGTCTGTAACATCTTCAGTTTTTGAGATATCAGTATCCTAATTAAGAGAATTCAACCCCATTTTCAATCATTTTTACCACCCACCCAACTGCTTTTTCCGAAAACAAAAAATACATGATTCTTTATTTTTAATAGAGATAAAAAATATCATTTTTCACTTTTTTATCATCTTAAGTTTTTGAGATATACTGCAGACATACTCATTTTAAAGTTTCACCCCCTTTTCAGCACCCCTTAAGTGGAGTTTCCGAAAACAAATCACCTATGTTTCTTTACTTTTACAGAAGATTCTAAATACCAATTTTTACGTCTGTAATATTTTACGTTTGTGAGATATACTGTAGATATAGTCTTTCTAAAAGTTCACCCAAATTGTCACACCTGTTTAACCCCCATTAATTGGATTTTCCAAAAAACACGCGTTTCTTTATTTTTAAAGGAGATTCCAAATATCAACTTTAAGGTCTGTAATATCTTCAGTTTCTGAGATATACGTATCCTCATTAAAAGCATTTATTCCCTTTTTCACCCCTCCGAGTGTGATTTTCCAAAAAACAAAAATTTTGCGTTTCTTTATTTTTAACGGAGATTCTAAGAACCAATTATTATATCTGTAAACTTTTAAAGTTTTGAGGTGTAGATACACTCATTTTAAAAATTCAACCCCCATTTCACACCCATAGTTACGGAATATCCAAAAATCCTCCCTTAGCGAGCACCTACATTGTAATATAAATGTATCCTCAAAATTTCATTTCTTTATGACCAGTAGCTTTGGCTCGGCGATGATGAATCAGTCAGTCAGTCAGTCAGGACATGTTCTTTTATATAGATAGATAGATAGATAGATAGATAGATAGATAGATAGATAGATAGATAGATAGACTAGCATTTACCCGCGGCTTCGCTCGCGTGGATTTCGTAATTTGATCAAAGTAATCGTTCTTCGGGATTGTACTACGACAACATCTGAAAATTCGTAAAGTATAAAAGCTCACCCAAAAAAATAAGTTTCATTTTCCCCAGAAATTTTTTGTAAACCATGTTTGTCGTATAACCTTTTAGTGCTAAGACGACCATGCGACATAGAACTGTACATGTTGGAAACAGTCTTCTCTCAAGACGAAAAAATAAATACATGTTTCTTTATTTTTTAAGGAGATTCCAAATACCTATTCCCACATCTGTAACATCTTCAGTTTTTGAAAAATACATAAGTATCCCCATAAAAAGAATTAAATCCCTTGATCAGTGCCTCCCCAACCTCCAAACCCATCTAAGTGTATTTTCCGAAAACAAAAATGCATTTTCCTTTATTTTTAATGGAGATTCCAAATACCAATTTTCACGTCTGTTACATCTACAGTTCTTAAGACATAAGTATCCTCAAAAAAATATTTCAACTACTTTTCACTTCTTTTCACCACCCGTTAAGTGCCTTCTCCCAAAAAAAAGATGCCTGTTCCTGCATTTTTTTTTTTGCTATTGGCTTTACGTCGCATCGACACAGATATGTCTTATGGCGACGATTGGACAGGAAAGGGCTAAGACTGGGAAGGAAGCGGCCGTGGCCTTAATTAAGGTAAAGCCCCAGCATTTGCCTGGTGTGAAAATGGGAAACCACCGAAAACCATCTTCAGGGCTGCCGACAGTGGGGTTCGAACCTACTATCTCCCGAATACTGGATACTGGCCACACTTAAGCGACTGCAGCTATCGAGCTCGGTTCCTGCATTTTTAAAGGACTTTCCAAATGCCAAGTTCTTGTCTCTAACATGTTAAATTTTTGACATATAATATAGATATACCGGTACTCATTTTAAAAATTCACCCGCTTTTCCAATGCTTTTCAGCCCCTTAACTGGATTTTCTGACAACAAAAAAAAATACATGTTCCATTATTTTCAAAGGAGATTCCAAATACCAGTTTTCATGTCTGTACGTCTGAAACACTTTCAGTTTTTGAGATAAATGTATACTCATAACAATAATTCAACTTATTCTTCTTCTTCTTGACTTCATTCCACCCCTCTCCCGCCTTAAGTGGACATTCCGAAAACAAAAAATACGTGTTTCTTTATTTTGAAAGGAAATTCAAAATACCAACTTTCACGTCTGCAACAGTTTGAGTTTTTGAGATAAAGTATCCTCGAAAACATATTTCAGCTCCTTACTTACTTAATTTCAACCCCACAACCCTTACGTCGATTTTCCGAAAAAAAAAACCAAATATGTGTTCTTTATTTATAAAGGAGATTCCAAATACTAATTTTCACATCTGTAACATCTTCAGTTTTTGAGATATAAGTATCCTCATAAAAGTAATTCAACTCCTTTTTCACCACCACCCCCCGCCCTCTTTCCTACCCGTCAAGGTGATTCCCCCCTCCCAAAAAGTGTGTGTTTCTTTATGTTTAAAGAAGATTTCAAATACCAATTTTCACGTCTTTAATATCTTTAGTTTTTGATGTATAAGTATCCTCATACAAAGAATTCAACTAATTTTTCAATTCATTCACTCCCCTTAAGTGAATTTTCCGAAAACCAAAAGTACTTGTGCCGGGCTGAGTGGCCCAGACGGTTGAGGCGCTGGCCTTCTAACCCCAACTTGGCAGGTTCGATCCTGGCTCAGTCCGGTGGTATTTGAAGGTGCTCAAATACGACAGCCCCGTGTCGGTAGATTTACTGGCACATAAAAGAACTCCTGCGGGACTAAATTCCGGCACCTCGGCGTCTCCGAAGACCTTAAAAAGTAGTTAGCGGGACGTAAAACAAATAACATTATTAAAAGTACTTGTTTTTTATTTATAAAGTAGCTTCCAAATGCCAATTATCACGACTGTAACATCTTCAGTTTTGAGATACCGGTATATGTATCCACATAAAAAGGAATTACACACCTTTTTTACCGCCCTCGCCCCCAAGTTGATTTCCCCCAGAAAATGCGTGTTTGTTTATTTTTAAAGGAGATTCAAAATACTAATTTTCACGTCTGTAACATCTTTAGTTTTTGAGATATAAGTATCCTCATACAAAGAATTCAAATAATTTTTCAATTAATTCACCCACTTTATGCGGATTTTCCAAAGACAAAGATTACGTGTTTCTTTACTTTGAAGGAAAATTCCAAATACAAATTTTCATGTCTGTAACATCTTCAGTTTATTGAGATATAAGTATCCTCATGAAAAGAATTCAACTCTTTTTTCACTCCTTCTCCACCCGTTAAGTTGGTTTCTCCCCACCCAAAAAAATGCGCGTTTCTTTATTTTTAAAGGAGATTCCAAATACAAATTTCCAAGTCTGTAAACCTTCAGTTTTGAGATATAAGTTTCTCCAGAAAAGGAATTCAATTTGTTTACTTCCTTTTACACTCCCCACTCAAGAGAATTGTCTATAAACAAACAATAACCGTTTCTTTAAAAGCGCTCCCAAATACCAGTTATCACGACTGAAACTTCTTCAGTTTTTGAGATACATGTATCCTCGTAAAAAGAATTCATCTCCGTTTTCGTCCCCCCAAATGCGTGTTCCTTTATTTTTAAAGAAGGTTCCAAATACCAGTTTTCACGTTTGTAACATACATTGTCATACAAATGATTAAACTAATTTTTCAATTCTTTCACCCCCCCCCCCCCCCGCCCGTCAAGAGTTTTACCGAAAACCAAAGAATACGTGTTTCCGTATTTATAAAGGAGATTCCAAATACCAATTTTCACGTCTGCAACATGTTAAGTTTTTGAGATATACTGTAGATACGCTAATTTTAAAAATTCACCCCCTTTTTCAGTTCCCCTTAAGTGGATTTTACGAAAAAAAATTATGTTTCTTTAATTTTACAGGAAATTCCAAATACCAGTTTTCAAATCTATAATATGTTACGTGTCTGAGTTAATTTGCAGATATAGTCTTTTTAAAATTTCACCCCGTTTGTCACTCCTGTTCACCCCCAATTCATCGGAATATCCAGAAGCACAAAAATACATGTATCTTTATTTTCAAAGGATATTCCAAATACCAATTTTCATGTCTGTAATATCTTCGGTTTTTGAGATATAAGTTTCCTCATAATAGGTGTTCAACCCGTTTTCCTCCTCTTTACATCCCCCCTAATGAGATTTTCTGAAAAGAAAATACGTGTTCCTTTATTTTTAAAAGAGATTCCAAATACCAATGTTAACATCTGTAAACTTTCAAGTTTTTTAGATATAGATTTCCTCGTTTTAAAAATTCACCCCTCTTAGCGACGGAATATCCAAAAATCCTCCCTTAGTGAGCACCTACACCCTAGTATAAATATATCCCCAAGGTTTAATTTCTTTATGTCCAGTAGTTTTGGCTGGGCGATGATGAATCAGTCAGTCAGTCAGTCAGTCAGTCAGTCAGTCAGTCAGTCAGTCAGTCAGTCAGGCAGTCAGGACATGTTATTTTATATATACAGAGTAGCAAGATACCCGTGCTTCGCTACGGTTTTAAAATGGAAGTTATTATTCAAAGTTTTACATTTCGGAGAGTTCATTGTCAGCTGAGCCTGTAAAATACGTCTTCAGTTCGTACGTCAATGAATTATTATTTATTTTCTGATCTAGCACTCATTTGAACCCCATATGGAAAAATTTTAATGATTTAAATCCTATCTTATTTAACATCTCCACGAACCTGCTACGCAGGCGTAGCAGGGGGAGAGGTGATACTCCCACGTGGCGTGTCCCAGGTGGCGGATAGGGGGGTCCTAACCGGCTTGCCGGCGGACTTGAGGGAAATAAAATACCTCTCGCGGACCAAACACACTACCCCCTGCGGGTGGGGGACGCACATGTAGAATACACCCGCGGTATCCCCTGCCTGTCGTAAGATGCGACTAAAAGGGGCGACCAAGGGCTGATTGAATTAGAACCATGAAACTAATTTTGAATCATACCATCACGCGGGGAACACCATAGGTTGCCTGTACTTGCGAGTAGTACCACGCAATTAGGTACGAAATAGGTTTGTGATTAGTAGCAGTAAAAAGCCTGGCCTGGTGGATTCCAGCACCCGTGCGTCGTACACATGTGAGCAACACCGCGGGTCTGGGCGTAGCCTGTGAGTTGTACCACTATATGAGCAGCACCATGGGTCTGCGTTGCCTGTGATTAGTACCCACTATGTGAGGAACACCACGGGAATACCGGCGCCCGTGTTTAGTACACCTAGGTGGGGAACCTTCTCGGTTTGCGTTGGCTATAAGTTGCGTCATTGTGTGAGACACACCATAGGTCTGCGTTACTTGTACGTATTGCAATACTTGTGAGTAGTACCATCTTGTGTGGAACACCGTGAGTCTTCGCTACTATTGATTAGTACCCTAACATGACACATACCATGGTTCTGTTTTCCTTGCGGCATGTACCATTCTGTGGGGCCTTAGACGTGGATTTTGCACCCCGTTTAGACACCAAGCATCATTGTGCTTTATAAGTGGTTCCTTGGTCGGTAACAATATTATTTTCGATCTGTTTTGAGTCTGATCCACTGTTTTTTTGTTTGTTTGTTGTTTTTTGTTTTTTGTTTTTGTTGGGTTCATGTCTATCCATTCATTCTTCATGACAAATTTTATTTTTATTTTGGTCAGTGGATGCGTTTGAAATTTTTGTTATTTCATTTCGTACCATTAGGGGCCGATGACCTTCGATGTTAGGCCCCTTAAAACAACAAGCATCATCATCATCATCATCATCATCATCATCATCATCATCATCATCATCATCATATTTAACATCTAGGATGTAAAAGCGACCAATCCGTGACATTTTGATTTTGTACGTTGAACAGTAATGGAGGAATGAATACATTTTTAAGAGGTGAATGTTTTGAAATATTTATTATCATCTAGGATATAGAAAACCACCCTTCATAAAGAAAATTAAGTTCGTGCACGAAACGGTTTCGGAAGAATGGATATTGTGTTTTTGAGAGTCAACTACCATCTATACCTCTCAGGGGAGAAATGTTGTTAAGTATACCGTATATTACACCTAGGACATAAAAGAAATTTCAACTTTGTACGCTAAACGGTTTTGGAGGGATGAATAATTTAGTTTACGGAGCTAACCTCAATTGACACTTTAGTGGTTGAACGTTAAAAAATATTTCCTATTTCACACATAGGATTTAAAACACATACCGCTATTTAGAATTTTGTCTTCGTATCTTAAACCGTTCGGAGGAAGGAATTAATATATTTGTTTTCGGATCTTAACCCCCATTTAATTCTCTGAGAGGTTACATTTGTTTCAAACCTTCTGTTATTTAACACCTAGGATATCATTTGACATTTTCTCTTCGTAATTCAAACAGTTTTATATAAACGTATACTTTTGTCATCACTCCTCATCCCCCAGTCAAAACCCCTTAGCGGTGTATATTTTTAAGTCCACTTCTTATTTGTATCCTCATAAATCCTTTTGCACACCCTTAGTTGATTCCCTCCTCCCCCGCCCCCACAAAAATGCACGTTTCTTTATTTTCAAAGGAGATTTCAAATTTTAATTTTCACTTCCGTAAACATCCTTCGTTTTTGTTATATAAGTATCCCCATACAAAGAATTAAACTAATTTTCCAATTCATTTACCCACCCTTAATTGGATTTTCCGAATACAAAAGAATACGTGTTTCTTTATTGTTAAAGAAGATTCCAAAAACAAATTTTCAGTTCTTGAGATATAAATATCCTCATAAAAATAATTCAACCCCTTTTCAGTCCTTTTTACACCCCATTTAATTGGACTTTATGAAAAAAAACGTGTCTCTTTATTTTTAAAGGAGATTGCAAATACCAATTTTCACGTCTGTAATATCTTCAGATTATGGGATACCAGTAACCTAATAAAAATAATTCAAACCCTCTTTCAGTCCATTTTACCCCCACCCCAAGTGATTTTACCGAAAACAAAAAGTATGTGTTACTTTTATATTTAAAAGAGAGTAAAAATACCTTTTTCACGTCTGTAACATATTACGGTATTGACATATAGGCCTACTCATTTTAAAGTTCATCCCTATTTATCAGCACTGTTCACCCCCCCCCCTTAAGTAGGTTTTCCAAAAATAACAAAATACGCAACTCTTTATTTTTAAAGATAATTCCAAATAAAAGCTGTCATGACTGTAACATCTTCAGATTTTTAGATATAGTATAAGTGTCCTCAAACGGTATTCAACCCCTTTCTCACCATTTTATACCTCCTTAAGAGGATTTTCCGAAAACAAAAAAAATGTTTCCTTAGTTTTAAAGGAGATTCCATATACCAACTTTCACGTCTGTAACGTCTTCAGTATTCGATGTATAAGTGTCCCCATAAAAATAATTCAACTAAGTTCACTTCTCTTCACCCACACCACCCCCTTTAGGGGAGTTTCCCAGAACAAAAAATACGTGTTACTTTTATTTTTAAAAGAGATTAAAAGTACCAATTTTCACGTCTGTAATATGTTACGTTTTTGAGATATACTCATTTTAAAAATTCACCCCCTTTATCACTCCTGTTTACCACTCCTTAAGTATATTTTCCCAAAACAAAAAAATACGTGTTTCTTTATTTTTAAAGGAGATTCCAAATACCAATTTTCATGTCTGTAACATCTTCAGTTTTTGAGACATAAGTATCCACATAAAATGAATTCAACCCCTTTTTCAGTCCTTTTCACCCCCCAGCCCCACTGAAGTGTTTCTTTCCGAAAACAAACGCATACGTCTTACTTTTATTTTTAAAAGATTAAAAATACCAATTTTCACGTCTGTAACGTGTTCAGATTTTTATATACTGTATATACGCTCATTTTAAAAATTTACCCCCTTTAACACTTCCCCTTAAGTGGATTTTCAGAAAACAAATTATGCGTCTTCCTTTACTTTTACAGGAGATTCCAAATACCAATTTTCACGTCTTTAACATGGTACTTTTTAAAAATATACTCGTTTTAAGAATTCACCCCCTTTGTCACTGCTGTTCACCACCCCTTAAGTAGATTTTCCAAAAACAAAAACTACGCGTTTCTTTATTTTTAAAAAAGATTCCAAATACCAATTTTCATTACTGTAACATCTTCAGTTTCTGATATATAAGCATCCATATAAAAGGTGTTCAACCCCCTTTTCACCCTTTTTCACCCCCCTTAACGGGATTATCCGAAAACAAAAAAATACGCGTTTCTTTATTTTTAAAGCAGGTTCGAAATATAGATACACTCATTTTAAAATTTCACCTCCCGTTTCACCCTCTTAGCGAAGGAGTATCCGAAAATACTCCATTAGTGAGCACCTACATTGTAATTTGTATGTATCCCCAAAATTTCATTTCTTTTTGTCCAATAGTTTTTGCTCGGCAATGATGAATCTGTCAGTCAGTCAGGACAAGTTATTTTATATATAGATTAGCAATTACCCGCGGCTTCGCTCGCGTGGATTTCGTAATTTGATCAAAGTAATCGATCCTCGGCATTGTACTAAGATATTATCTGAAAAATACTTTCATTTCATTTACCCCAGAAATTCCTTTTGGGGTTAAGAAGACCATGCAACATAGAACTGTACATGCGAGAAAGTCTTCTCTCATGTCGAAAAAGTAAATACATGTTTCTTTATTTTTAAAGGAGATACCAGATAACTATTTCGACATCTGTAACATCTTCAGTTTTTGAGATATTCATTAGTATCCCCATAAAAAGAATTCAACCCTTTGATCAATCCTTCCCCCACACTCACCCCCATCTAAGAGTAATTCCCGAAAACAAAAATAAATGTTTCTTTATTTTGAAAGGAGATTCCAAGTACCAATTTTCACGTCTGTAACATCTTCAGTTTTTAAGATGCAAGTATCCTAATAAAAATTAATTCAACTATTTTTCACTTCTTTTCACCCCCTGTTAAGTACCTCCTCCGGAAACGAAAAGGTACAGGTTCCTGTATTTTCAAAGAACTTTCCAAATACCAAGTTTCTTGTCTCTAACAAGCTTATGACATATAATGTAGATATATCGGTAGTCATTTTAAAAATTCACCTGCTTTTCTATTTCTTTTCAGCCCCTTAACTGGATTTTCCGAAAACAAAAAAACACGTGTTTCATTATTTTTAAAGGAGATTCCAAACACCAGCTTTCACGTCTGCAAAATGTTAAGTTTTTGAAATATCCTGTAGATACGCTAATTTCGAAGATTCACCCCCTTTTTCAGTTTCCCTTAAATGGATTTTCCGAAAAAAATATTTTTGTTTCTTTACATATACAGGAAATTCCAAATACATGTTTTCAAATCTGTAATATGTTACGTGTCTGAGATAATTAGCAGATACAGTCTTTTTAAAAATTCACCCCATTTGTCACTCCTTTTCATCCCCTATTCTTCGGATTATACAAAAACACAACCGGGCGAGTTGGCCGTGCGCGTAGAGGCGCGCGGCTGTGAGCTTGCATCCGGGAGATAGTAGGTTCGAATCCCACTATCGGCAGCCCTGAAGATGGTTTTCCGTGGTTTCCCATTTTCACACCAGGCAAATGCTGGGGCTGTACCTTAATTAAGGCCACGGCCGCTTCCTTCCAATTCCTAGACCTTTCCTATCCCATCGTCGCCATAAGACCTATCTGTGTCGGTGCGACGTAAAGCCCCTAGCAAAAAAAAAAAAAAAAAAACAAAACACAAAAATACATGTTATTTATTTTCAAAGGGGATTCCAAATTTCAATTTTTATGCCTGTAACGTATTCAGTTTTTGAGATATAAGTCTCCTCATAAAATGTGTTCAACCAGTTTTCCCCCTTTTTCACCCCCTCTTAATGGGATTTTCCGAAAACAAAAAATACGTGTTTAT
This sequence comes from Anabrus simplex, assembly GCF_040414725.1. Lineage (NCBI taxonomy): Eukaryota > Metazoa > Arthropoda > Insecta > Orthoptera > Tettigoniidae > Anabrus > Anabrus simplex. The sequence continues at coordinate 743,048,933 of NC_090266.1, read as the reverse complement.
TTATATTTAAAGGAGATTCCAAATACCAATTTTTACGTCTATAAACTTTTAACTTTTAGAGATACAGATATCCTCATTTTAAACCTCATTTCCAACCCCTTAGCGACGGAATATTAAAAAATCCTCCCTTAGCGAGCACCTACATGTTAATATGAATGTATCCCCAAAATTTCATTTCTTTATGTCCAGTAGTTTTGGCTCGGCGATGATGAATGAATCAGTCAGTCAGTCAGTCAGTCAGTCAGTCAGTCAGTCAGTCAGTCAGTCAGTCAGTCAGTCAGTCAGTCAGGACAAGTTATTTTATATATACTGTATATATATAGATGAATGATGCGTCACAGGGACGGCCCTAGCATATAAATAATGCCCTATGTAGGAGTTCAAGGAGCCGCACCCCTCTGATGTCCTGATATTTCTGTAATACATTTTCACTAAAATTACAAAGAAAATAGCGTATGCTTTCGGTAAACGGAATTGCTGAAACATGAAAATATGACGTAAAAAAACAGAAAAACCCTGAATGGTAAAATGCTTGTTGATTTTGTTTACAAACACGTATAGGCCTATATATCTTAATTATACAGTAGCATGTTACGCCTTTCAGCGATCATTTCTGAAAGCTTTTATGAATTAAGTATGCGTCTGCATAATCCTGTATTTGCAACTAGAACTGTAGCCTCGTTTAGTTCTCCGTCTTTTATCTATAAATAATTAGTAATTGAGTATTGGCCTCTCTCCAAGGCCGAGTCTACAGTATTATTATCCTAGGTAACCTACCCTCCTCCATTCACCTAACATGAGCCCACCACTGAAGGCGGTTTATGCGTATAGCTTCATTCTCCGAGTTTACTCCTAACTTAGCCTTGTTCGCCTCATTCCAAGTACCCTCCGGCCATTGTTATCACCTGTTTGTACCAGTAATCATTCTCGCTACTTCATGTCGGTCATTTCTAACTTTCGAATAACTTATCTGAATCCACTTAGCTATCACTCCCGTACAACAAAGTTGGTCTGAACACAGACCGAAATATAGTTTCGTCTGGGATCTGACTTCTTTCTGTCAGAATATCGCCGATCGCAACTGAGAGCTCATTGCATTAGCTTTGTTGCACCTTGATTCAATTTTAGTTAGTATACTTCACCATCCTGAGAGAATACACCTTCTAGTACTTGAAATGATCTATCTGTTCCAATTTTGTTTCCCGACCTGACAATCCCTTTAGGTTTCTTCGCTACTGACATCACTTTAGTCCTGGAGATGCTAATTTTTACTCGCTGCACCTCTTTTCAAATCCACGCTTTCAGCACAGTCTGCCTTGAATACCAAGTCATTGGCATAGCCAAAACTACTTACTACATTTCCACCCAGCTGAGTCCATCCCGGCCATTTCATACGTTTCATTAAATGATCCATTTATACTATGAACTGCGAATATGGAAGATTACTCCCTTGTCTAATCCCTGTAACTACTTTGAAACAAGAACCCATTACACCATCAATTCTCACTGCAGACCGATTGTTAACACATATACCTTCGATTGCCTGCAATACATATAATTAATCTCATAATCCCTCAGCATGGCTTGGTACTATGTCGTACGCCTTCTCTAGATTTACGAAACATAGCCTTTTCCATTTACTTGACGCATACTAAAAATCTGGTCCTGACAGCCCCTGGAGCCCCGGCGTGATCTAAAACATAGTATCTCTCATCCACTGATCGCATCCTCCTTCCCAAAATGCCTCCGAACACCTTGCCTAATATACTGATCAATGAAATACCTCGATAGTTTTCGCAGTCCTTTCTGTTCCCTTGCTTATTGATAAGTACAATTAGGGGAGAGCCCTACAGTACCGGCCATTGCTAGTTCTCGTTTTAGGTGCTATATGTCAGTAGCTTACAGGTGGCATATGAAGAATGCTACATTCCCGCGTGTCATACTTTGGGGGTTTCGTTTAGCGTTAAGTCTTGGGTGAGATGTGAGTGTTATACGTTGGCTGGCTTACGATCGCCCGCGAAAAGTTATTTTCAGGCCCCAGGTACTCCATTTCCATGTAAGCTGTTGATTTTGTTTTTACTTATATATTATATACATTCTTTGAGGATGCTATAGCTGGTAAGAGTTTCACGATATCGTCTATTAAACAATATCCAGTTGGGGAAGTTCCTTCAAGTGAGTTGCGTACAGTACCGGCTAACCATATGTCTTCCAGTACCGGCCAATAGGACTTTTAAAGAAATAAAATTATATCCACTTCTTATCACTTTCCGGTCTGAAATGACCGAGAAAAGGGGTAAAATAAAATAAAAGTGGACCGAGGACGGGATGAAGATGGCACTAAACTAAATTATTTCTAATAAAATGACTGCAAGGCAGGCTGCTGAGGTTTTTTGTGTGCCAAGAAGTACGTTAGGAGATCGTCTGAGAGCACTTAGAGTTGGTGTGGTTGTGGATCTAACTCCTTAGATGGGACGAATTAAAAAATCCTTTGATTACTATACGTAAAATCAATTGGTTACGTATATGAAGTATCTAGATAATCTCCATGTCCGTGAGAAGGGACAAACTTTTACAATTAGCATTCGCATTGGCCGAACATTCGAAAGTACCTCACCAGTACAAGGGAAACAAAACTGCCGGAAAACGGGTTTATTATGATTATTATGTAAATAATAAGGAAATGGAAGAAAACACACTATGCATTATTTGTTGTGAGTCATTGGATGAAGAACGGGTGCAGTGTACCAAATGTTGGATGTGTGGACCAAGGTAATATTTTGTATTTTATTTGTAATTATAGCAAAAATTAAATCAAACTTGAAGTTAGTGGATGTCAATTCCAATAATTATGTGTTGTCGAGTTCATTCTGTATTTCTTTGATGTCAGTAATTTATTAGACATATAAATCGTAGAAAATGCTAAGTGGCCGGTACTGGAAGAAGATTTTTGCAGTCCTTGGAAATTAAGCTTTGCTGTATTTTTAAATATTATAAAATTTTGGTAAGATTTTATGGAAATCACACCCTGACATTGCAAAAATATTTAATGAAGTACAAGATTATTGTATGAAAATTTCATACCAAACAGCATTTTAGTTTTTATAAGGCAAAACGTCAAGTTAGCCGGTACTGCAGGACTCTCCCCTACTGCTTTCATCCGATCAAATGTTTTTGGTCGCGCAGCTGTGAGCTTGATTTCGGGAGACAGTGGGTTCGAATCCCACCGTCGGCAGCCCTGAGGATGGTTTTTCCGTGGTTTCCCATTTTCAAACCAGACAAATGTTAGGGTTATACTTTAATTAAGGCCACAGCTGCTACCTTCCAAATCCTAGCCCGTTCCCATCCTTCCGTCGTCGAAAACCTTCGATGTGTCAGTGAGACGTTAAACAAATACAGGGTCTTTTTTCTAGCTGGCTCCGCAGCACCACTCAGAGCAATATATCTCTCGGCAAATGAGTCACCCGGCTATCGCCTTCCGTGCGTGTTCACTTGACACACGGAGTAAGCCATAAAAAAGACCCTGTAGAAAAAAAAACCATTCAGAAATAGATTTATATAGATCTTTTCGTACTTCGAAACAGGCAAACTGTGCAAGGCTTCTGGAAAGTCTGTTTCAATCAGTGCTTGTTTTCAATGGCAGTGATGTCAGTGACTCATCTATCATTACCAAGCGCAAGTAAGTTCTTTATGAACTTCTGCTTTGAAAATGAGTGCTCTCTAACTGCAGCAGTCACAGGTTCCTTTCGAGCGTCGATCAGCTCGGTTTACCATGAGACTCATTATTATTATTATTATTATTATTATTATTATTATTATTATTATTATTATTATTATTATTATTATTATTATTATTATTATTATTATTATTATTATTATTGTCCGCCTTAGTAGCGTAACGGTTAGTGTTATTAGCTGCCGTCCTCGGGGGCCCGTGTTCGATTACCAGTAATGCCAGGAATTTAAAACTGACAGGAGGACGGGTATGTGTTTGAAATGGTACATGCAGCTCACCTCCAATGGGGGTGTGCCTGAAAAGAGCTGCACCACCTCGGGATGAGGACACGAGTTTACGTCTTCTTCTTCGTATTATTATTATTATTATTATTATTATTATTATTATTATTATTATTATTATTATTATTATTATTATTATTATTTGGTTTACGTCGCACGGACACAGATAGGTCTTATGGCGACCATGGCATGGGAAAGGCCTAGGAGAGGGAAGGAAGCGGGCGTGGCCTTAATTAAGGTACAGCTCCAACATTTGCCTGGTGTGAAAATGGGAAACCACGGAAACCATCTTCAGGGCTGCCGACAATGGAGTTCGAACCCACCATCTCCCGGATGCAAGCTCACAGCTGCGCGCCCCTAACCGCACGGCCAACTCGCCCGATACCATGAGACTCGTTGGTTAGCGAAATGTCATTCGCTGTTGCACATTTACTACATTCAAGTCCAGTTCAAAGGCTGAATGGTCGGCGTAGTGGCCTTCGGTTCAGAGGGCCACGAGGTTGGATTCCCGGTCCGGTCGGAAATATTAATCTTAACATGGTTAATTCCCTTTGCTCGGGAAGTGGCGAATTGTGCTTTGCTCAATATCCCTGCAAGTCATACACCACACACAACACTATCCTCTACCACAATGACACGCAGTTTTCATACACGGCAGATGGAGTGTCTGCCTTACAAGGGTTGCACCAGGCTAGCAATAGCCACACGAAATTACTTTAAACCACATTATAAACAATCGCGTCAGATTTAGGCTCACATCATTTCAGTGAAATATTTCCAGAACAAACAAATGCATTTTTTACCTTTATGTTTGTTGTAACTACAATCTTTAACCATAGTCCGGTTTCATGGCATAGCGGTCTTTGGTTAAGAGGAACTTGGGTTCTACTCCCGAGCAGTGACTAGTCTATCATAATCGAGGGTAAGACAGTTCTTTATGAGCCTCTGCTTTGAAAATGAGTACTCTCTAACTGCAGCAGTTACAGGCTTCGTGAGGTTTCTAGTGACAGTTCCAAAAGTGAACGTTCCTTTCGAGCATCGATCAGCTCGGCTTACCACGAGCTCTGACGGGTCTTGGTCTATCAAGCGACCGCTGCTCAGCTCAAAGGCCTCCCGTTTACGAGGTGACGCATGGTCACTTCGTCGAATCCTCTCGGCGGTAATTCTTCGTTTTCTAGACCGGGGTCGCCTTCTGATCGTCAGATAGCTCCTCAATTGTAATGAAATTAAATAGCGTATGGCTTTTTGTGCCGGGATGTGTCCAAGGACTTCGGCTCGCCAGGTGCAGGTCTTTCAATTTGACTCCCGTAGGTGACTTGCACGACGTGATGAGGATGAAATGATGATGAAGACGACACATATACACAGTCCCGGTGCCAGCGGAATTAACCAATTATGGTTACAATTCCCGACCCTGCCAGGAATCGAACCCGGGACCCCTGTGACCAAAGGCCACACTAAAAGCACTAAAAGCCATACGACATTTCATTTCACTTACATCATCACACCACCAACCAGTATAGAAACAAACAATAGTGAATACATCCCTTCACGGCGGGAAGGCCATCTGGCCTTAAAACTGGGCTTAATCCACTTAAGTGACGACCCACGTAAACGGAAAAAGGCCAGGAATGAAAGAAGGAAATACTAATTAAGCATAATGTATTATCGATTTCTCTTTCTTAACGATATTTCCATCAAAGGGAACCTACTTTTGTCTAAATCAACTTCCACCTCAATTCCCTTCTTCGAAAGAACAGTCACTACACGGCATATTTTATGTTGTTGGTATTACGATCCACTAACTACTTTTACTATTTCTGAAGACGCCGTAGTGCCGGAATGTTGTCAACAGGAGTTCTTTTACCTGCCGATAAATGTACCGACGAGAGACTAATGTATCTGAGTACGTTCAAATACCACCGGCCAGAGATGAGATCGAGCCCGCCAACTAGAGCCCAGACAGCCATCACTCTGGGCTGTTCAGCCCGGCCTACTAAACAGCACAGGCAGGTGAGAGATATAGCCTAACACTGTGTTAACACATTAAGCACACAGATTGCGCTTTTCGTGTCATAGTCAGTACAATGCATTCAGAAAAAGTACATCAACCTCAGTGTCTATCGAAGTTGAGCTTTTCACCTACTTACCTGGGGACCTCATTCTCCCTTCCCCTTTCACCTGCCGGACTCGTCCTGGATGAATCCACCCCATTACAGGGATGGTATCTAGCATACACATCACGACCGCTTACTTCCCAGTCCTAGCGCCAATAAATTACAAATGCACACGTTAGTATAGGCACCAAAAACATGCAAATTCGGATTTAAAAATAAATAAAAATACCCAGTGGAGGAATGAGTATCCCACATCACTTTGGTCAATGTGTAGTCCTATTTTGCTGGAATCTTTTCCGTTTTGGAACGCAACTGCTGCGTTCTGATCAATTTGGTAGCTTTCCTTGCCAAACCTTTAAGCCACGACATACTGTCACATTGGCAGTAACCTTAATGAGGTAAAAAATTATACACCTGTCCATGTTAATTTGAACAACACTTGTCCAAGATGCCCTAAATCGCTTATAATCTAGCGCGCGTCTGAAGCTCAAAAGTACAACTATCACAGAAAAAAAAAAAAAAAATCCATCTCATTTCTTTTTCAACACTGGAATGTCCAGTCATACTTAGACCAATTCCAATAGTTGCTTAGGTAGAAAATTATTGTGTCAATTTTTTTTTTCTTTACTAGTGATTTAACGTCGCACTAACACATCGAAGGTTTTCGGCGACGCAAGGATGGAAAAGGGCTAGGATTAGGAAGGTAGCGGCTCCAGATTTGCCTGACGTGAACATAGAAAAGCACGGAAAACCATCTTCAGTGCTGCCGACGGTGGGATTCGAATCCACCATCTCCCGAATGCAAGCTCACAGCTGCGCGACCTTAACTGCACTGCGAACTCGCTTGGTGTCAACCTTCATAATTGAGGCGCTAAGACATGATTTTCATTAAGTCTGGGAGGCTCAGCTTCAGTGGATCGATCCACTGAAGCTAATCTGTGCATTATTTTAGTTGGCGGGTTCGATCCCGGGCTCAGTCCAATAATATTTGAAGGTGCTCAAATACGTCAACCTCGTGTCGGTAGATTTATTGGCACGTTAAAGAACTCTTGTGAGACAACATTCCGGCACCTCGGCGTCTCCGAAAACCGTCATAGTAGTTAGTAGGACGTAAAGCCGGTAACATTATTATTAAAGTTTTCCGCTGGTTCTTCTCATGCTCAGTCCAGCAAATGCAGCATATATCACCATAATAGGACCAAACAAACACACTCATAAACCACCGGGCGAGTTGGCCGTGCGCGTAGAGGCGCGCGGCTGTGATCTTGCATCCGGGAGATAGTAGGTTCGAATCCCACTATCGGCAGCCCTGAAAATGGTTTTCCGTGGTTTCCCATTTTAACACCAGGCAAATGCTGGGGCTGTACCTTAATTAAGGCCACGGCCGCTTCCTTCCAACTCCTAGGCCTTTCCTATCCCATCGTCGCCATAAGACCTATCTGTGTCGGTGCGACGTAAAGCCCCTAGCAAAAACACTCATAAACCACACACACATTTCTACAATGAGACTTGCGGTAAATTTCTGTTTTAAATGGCAAAGGAAATTTATCCAGAAGTACACGAGGCCGAAAATCTAACACATCAATCCTCCGTAATTAATAAACGACACCACTACCACACCAAATATTGGCCAGATTTGTGAATATTATGGAAACACACAGATACGCACACAGAGGCAAAAAAAAAAAAAAAAAAAAAAAAAAAAAAAAAAAAAAAAAACATGAGCGAGTTGACTGTGCGGCTTTGGTCACGTAGCTGTGAGCTTGTGTTCGGGAGATAGTGGGATAGTGAATTCGAACCCCATGCCGGCAGGCTTGAATATGGTTTCCAATGGTTTCCTATTTTCACACCAGGCAAATGCTGGGGATCCACCGTAATTTAGGCCACGGTCGCTTCCTTCCCACCCTTAGTCTGTAATGTCATACGTTTCGTCTCCGAGTTACGTAGCAACACAACCGTAAACACAACTGAAAATGAAATGGCGTATGGCTTTTAGTGCCGGGATGTGTCTTAGGACTTCGGCTCGCCAGATGCAGGTTTTTGATTTGACTCCCGGAGGCGACCTGCGCGTCGTGATGAGGATGAAATGATGATGAAGTCGCCGTGCCAGGGGAATTAACCAATTATGGTTAAAATTCCCGACCCTGCCGGGAATCGAACCCCTGTGGCCAAAGGCCAGCACGCTAACCATTTAGCCATGGACCCGGACAATACCGAACTGAAAGTACAGTACTCATAACCGAATTAATGACATTTCTCGTAATACATACTCACTAAGAAAGTACAACACTTTTCCGTCCAAGGAATTACTGCAACTCGTTCGTAAAGCTACACAACACAGCAATAAAAAAAATTCAGTCACATTCAGTCCTGACGATATATTTTGTAGAATGGAATATAAAAACTGTGTGTAGTCGAGCGCTCCCGACCTCCATATAAACTGTTTTAGCAGTGAGGAAAAAATGTTTAAAACTTTCTTTTTCTTCCTTGTATGCATTTCGCTACAATTAATTGATAGTGCACGCACGCACATGCGTATTTCCAAGTGAAAAGCTACCGTATCCTTTAAAGCTTGTTACATATTTCTTAAATGAATGTTAACACTTAAGAATAAGTATTTTGCGCGTGGAGATTTTTCTTATTTGCTCCCTCACTCGTTTAGGGCATATAGTTCAAGTTTCGCACAATATCACTCCCCTTCTTCCCTTAACGCAAGGTGAATTGTGTACACTCATTATGAAAACTAGCAAAATAAGTTTTCACGTATTTATCTCTGTTACTGATTATCTATGTTGGTATCATTACTAAAATTCACTGATCCCTTTCATGATGTTCGGCTTAGCCTAAGTAATTGCTTCAAACTAATATCGAAATAAAAGTAAATTCATATTAACCATTTTATGGGTTTACAATTTCGCTACCGGTATTACAGTATTTAAACATAATTTAATTAATAAAGAAATTAAAATTGTTTTATCATTACAACAATATAATAATTAATTTCTCAGTGAAAATACAGTTAACCGAACTCTTACCTTGCGTCTGCTGCGATATTTTAGAGTATTAAATTGTGTTGTCGTGTAGTAAATCACGACGAAAGCGAATGTAGCCAGCATCGCGATGCGAAAAAGCCGCCGCTTCCTCCACATGCTAATCGCCGTCTGCTTCTCGATTCCCGCGAGATTCGTCTAATCGTCTGCTACCTCTCCCGACCTGTTTGTGACGTTCACAAAGGAGGAGGAGTCAATAAACGGCTCTGAGTTTTTCGTTCTGAGCACAAAGCTATCCGCCTGCGTGATTGTGTATGATATGGAACAGGTTACATTATTCTGGATTTTCGGAAATAATGTTAGAAGTAGGATAAGAAACATAATCACTGGATGGGATTATTACATCACATAACCTTCTTCCAATTCCGGTCACAAACCATACTTAACTGTGCAGGACTCGCTGCCTAGAAGGCTATGACTTGTACATTATTTATAGAGTGCGCTGACAAACCTAAGATGATCTAGTGAAGATATTACTATATTTCGTATAGTGCATACTGCACTTATTCTCTTTGGCATACTGCATATTCTCTTTGATATAGTGAGCGGGTGTATAATATATGTATTGTTAAAACTTTATTGCGAGTGTGCGTGTGTGTGCAGTTTTAGAAATGTAACATTGTTGTACCACATTGGGGACTAAGTGAGATAAAGTGTCAAGTGTTAAAAAAAAAAAAGTAAACAAGTGTATCGCACACCTAAAGTGAGAATATTTGACTGTATTTACCTCATTGACGTTACTTGACTATGTCGTGGCTGAAAGGATTGGCAGGAAAAGCTGAAGATCTTTTAAACCAAATCGATCAAAACGCAGCAGTTGCTTTTCAAAACGAGAAAGATTCCAAAAAGAAAGAGGACACATTAACCGAAGTGATGTGGGATACCCCTTCCTCCTCTGGGTAAATATACTTACATATCTTTTTTGGCTACCTATCATTTTTAGTTAATCCTCAGCCTTTAGGTGTATAGGTGCTATAAGAGGATATAGCCTAACCATAAGCCGGTACTTATAATTTCTTTATTCTTCTTTTCCATGAAGAAGAAGTAGTGGCCTCAAAAGTCCCAATGAACCAACAATTGAAGAACCGGTGCAAACATTAACATCCCCCAAGCACGTAATAAAAGATTCAGATGAAGACTTATTGGAATATCTTAACAACCCCGAACCTGCAGATGGAGCATCAGCTCATGTTATCCAGGTGGGTTATTTAGGATATTGAGACTTGTTCATAACAGTAAATCTTGATTGGCAAATTCCATGTTTTAAAATTATGACATATTAGGCGTTTTTTTAAAAAATTGTAATTGTTTCAAATATCTCTAAATGTCATGTTAGTCTGCTGTGCAGAACATGTGATTTAGTGCTACAGTAACTTAATTGCCTGACAGATTTGCTTAATGTGAAAAGTTGCAAGCTTTTGCTTTGTGATCTACCATAATGAACTGCAGATTTTAGACACATTCAATTTGGTGTGATATAAACCAAGACACACTGATGTAAAAATTTCCTCTCTCAATATTCTGTCACAGAGAGAGCTGTTGACAATGATCTGCATTAATTCATTTTCTGGGGCCAACGACCTTAAATGTTAGGCCCCTTTAAATAACATAACATTCATTTTCTCCAGTTTTCACCATTTGAAATGGGTAACTAACCAGTAATTGGCGAAGCTGTAGAGTCTACTCCACAATGTTAGTAACACGAGGCACCACTATGTGGCGCACGCGAAGTGACTGTCCTTTGTTTAATACTTGGGTTTCCACTAGTAGCGCCGAGGTAAGTAGAGGTGAGTAGAATAGTACTGCTGTCAACTGTTGGTTGTGGGTTTGATATGGCTATAGGCCTATTTCTTTTTCTTGCCGTGCGGACAGTATGCGCCGCGGCGATAGAAAGAAGCCTATCAAAGGGAGTGTGGCCCCAAAGGGGCCACTGTTCTCATGACAGACATTGGCCTGGATGGGCACAGATACGTTACAACTACTAAATTACTTTTTTTCTTGCCGTGTGGTTAGTATGCGCTGCGGCGATGGAAAAGAGCCTCTCGAAGGGAGTGTGACTCCGAAGGGGCCACTGTTCTCATGACAGATTGGCCTGGATGTGCAGAAATACGTTAAAGCTAATAAATGACCTTTATTTCTTGCCCGCCATATTAAAGGAGGAATTGAGAAAGTGTACAGTTACCGTCTGACGCCATGACACTCATACTTCGCAGGTCTCTGTAGAGGGTTTTTTCGCAGTAGTTGGTAACGTCGACCAATGCCCGTGATCCTTAGCAGAAGCTATTGATAATGGTGCCTGGACCGCTACTTTAGGTTATTAAAGTAAATATGCTCCTAGGGACGGGTGGGTTGGACCCTCGCAGGCATAATGAACACATCTCTCTTTCAGAATCATTTCTAGGTACGAATAGGTACATGCATGCTTTTTATTTAGCACTGAGCCAGTAGTTTCAGATTTATTTATAATTACCTGAATATGTGCTCGTTAAGGTGGCACTTCACTAAGAAATTGCTGAACAAATGCATTGCTTATCTGTTTAGCCGTCTCGTACTTAAAGTAAATTTTACATACGAAAATACGGTGTTGCAATGATAACTGTCTCACCATGTTATGTATGCATGTATGTAATAATCCTTTCCAAGCAGACTGTACATTTCTACCCCTCCATCCTCAGTTCACGTAGGGTTACTTTGAGATATTCTTAGATGTATTCAATAGGTACCGGGCGAGTTGGCTGTGCGGTTGGGGGCTGACTGTCGGCAGCCCCGAAGATAGTTTGCTTGTGGTTTCCCATTTTCACACCAGGCAAATGCTGGGGCTGTGCCTTTAATTAAGGCCACGGCCGCTTCCTTCCCACTCCTAGGTCTTTCCTATCGCATCGTTGCCATAACAAGATATTAGAATCATTCCGTATTGACGGTTTTCACTTTACAATGGCGAAAAATGAGAGTATCCTCCTATTCAATACATCATATATTCCGTCATTAGACGGAGCAAACAAATTCAGACATGTTTCGGCTCGCTTGAGCCATCTTCAGTGAAAAAAATTAGGGGGGTTGGAATAATTCATATAATATAGGCCTAAGTTGAAAAAATGCTAAAAAACATAATGAAAGAGTAAACAAAAAAACAAAAGAGAGCCTAGACGGAAAACAAAATTAGCACAAATATACAATATTTACATCAATATGCAGAGCAAAAAACTTACTGCGACAAAATTCAGTGAAACAGGTGTTAATTTGAAATAATAATTGATACTAAAAACTGCGTTAACCTAAGAAACAAGGGAATGAGAAAACAAATGATGCAGATGGAAATGAATGGTCTCGGTCGCGTGATCGAGTCTATTGTTGGTTTGGCCGTGTTTGCTAGGTTGGAAGGAGCGGAGGGGGAGGGTTGGTGTGAGGAGGAGGGGGGGGGGGGAGTGGTGGTGAGTCGGGGAGATGGAGGTGGGGTTTGTTTGTGTTATGGAAATTCTGACAAATGTATGGAATGAATGTTTCAAGTAGAATGTTCTTTTTCTCGCTGACTTCATTTAAATTGTGAGTGGGGTTCATAAACTGATCTAGATCGATGTGGATGCTCTCGAGAATGTTGAGCAAGGTGCCTTTTTGCTCATAACACCTATCTGTCTCAGTGCAACGTAAAGGAAATTCAGATGTATTCAGTAACAAACAAGGAACATGTTATGGCATTAACTTACCGCATATTATTAAATCCTTGATTTATTAGTTTCATCTTGATTAATTAGTTTCATCTTGATTAATTAGTTTCATTTTGATTTATTAGTTTATAAAATCCTTTCTGCATTATGGTACAACACATTAAATTATTTTGTTTCACTTTGGCCTACTGTATAGGGCTTGAAGGATGGATGAATCACTTAATGTTGAAGGGGAATGACAATTCCTATACTTCACAGGAGAAGGAAAAAGCTATCTATTACCTGGAAAATATCAGTCTGTGGTTCAAGCTTTTGCCAGAGCATGGCACCTGTACTAATGATTACCTTGACCGGGCGAGTTGGCCGTGCGGTTAGGGGTGCACAGCTGTGAGCTTGCACCCGGGAGATAGTGGGTTCGAATCCCACTGTCAGCAGCCCTGAAGATGGTTTTCCATGGTTTCCCGTTTTCACACCAGGCAAATGCTGGGGCTGTACCATAATTAAGGCCACGGCTGCTTTCTTCCCATTCCTAGCCCTTTCCTATCCCATCGTCGCCATAAGACCTGTCTGTGTCGGTGCAATCTAAAGCCACTAGCAAAAAAAAAAAAAAAAAAAAAGAATGATCACCTTGGCTATCAAAAATAAAAACATGCACTATGTCAAAAAAAAACTTTTGTTGCTACAGAAGGCCCTTTTTTTACAGCGAAAGGATTAAAAATTGGAATTTTCAATGGCTGCTTCCACATCCTACAGACAGTTAGAAAATGTATCGTTATTGCTTTTGGAAGGTTCTAAACCCATTCTCAGTGGGAACATTTGAGCAGAAATGCCAAAACTATACTAGTATAATGCGAAAGAACTGTACAGTATCATTGTAAGAGTCTTTGAAACGTAGAAAACAGTTATAATAACAGCATTACAATGTAACCAAAAATGCCAAAACACCGCTAATATGACAAAAGTAAAATTACACTTTGTAAGAACTGCTGAAACAGAGAATCCCAGACTATTCACCACATTCGTCTTGGGTTTCTTTTCTGGCTGCTGTTGAGTTTGTGAGAATTCCACATCAGTATTCCAGGTGTTCATGAGGAATTAATTTCAGTGTTCTTTAAAAATATCATCCATTTTATTTGCTATTTGGCTTCTAGTTGTTGCTCGTTGAGTGGATAGGCTCAAGTGTTGTGTAAGAATATTTAGAGAGTTCTTGTTATTTTTTTAAAATTATATACGTCAGTGTGTCTTAGCTTATATCACACCAAGCAGTGGTCCTACAAAATATTTCTTAAAGTACCAGTATACAGAAGTTCCCTTCCAGCATCATGCAGTTCACATGTCAGTCATGTTTACAGTCTAGCCAGAAGTTTATACATCATTCCTTAGTTCAAGGTTTGGCCATTGGATGCAGATGAGTAGGAAGTGCATGTTGTGCATGCTGTCATTACATATGTGTTCAGAATTATGATTTTGGGATATGTAAGATAGGGTGAATGGCTGTTTAACTCAGGTAGTGAGGTGCTCACCTTTTGTGCTCAAGGCTGTGGGACCAAATCTTGACACTCTCAGGTTGGCCATTAAGACTGTTTAAATGCAAGAAATCCTTATTGGCACATTCTAAAACTATTCTTCAGATCAAATTCTGACACTTGGGCATGTTTTTGAGATCTCTACAGGGTCTCTCTGATAAACCCAGACTGAGCGCACAGTGGTTGTACTCTGCGTTACAGCAGCTGCCTCAGCTCAACTTACATCGCGTGTGGCCATCCTGCTTTAAGTGTGTATACAATCTTATGTGAAATCTTACCTTATAAAAGATGCTGGAAGTGTCATCCTTCATAATGAGGGACTTCATAAACACCGTTAGGATTTTCTGCACACCAATAGCCAGAGTTATGACTGATCACACGACCATTAATTTGAAACCAGGCCTCATCCTAAAAGAACACAATCTGTGGGTCGAATAAATGATCATTCAATGATGCAAGATACCACTTACAAAATCTCACTCTTTTTGCTGGATCAGCAGGTTTTAAACAATGGGCCCATGTAAACCTGTATCATTTGATGTATAACAGCTATGTAGCTCTTGTGTGCAGAAGAAACCAATACCCCTACTTGTTGTGTTAACTTTGTGAGTGATTTATTCGGTGACCATTGAAGATTCGCACCAATGTCGTCTTTCTTTTTCTCTGTTAAAACTGTTCGTGTACAAGCATGCTTTTTATTGAGCACTGAGCCAGTAGTTTCAGATTTATTTACAATTACCTGAATATGTGCTTGTGAAGGTGGCACTTCACTAGGAAATTGCTGAACAAATGCATTGCGTACCCGTTCAGCCGCCTCGTACTTAAAATAAATTTTACATACGAAAATACAGTGTTGCAATGATAACTGTCTCACCATGTTAACAGCTGAGATTCAGACTGGCTATTGATGCTAGGTTGAACACGTGCACGCTCCTTGCAAGGTCAAGCACTATGGGTGTGCCTCCCGTACAGCTGCTTAGGTCTCGGAGAATAGAAACGCTGCTGGACGCTCTTGGTTTATAAGAGAGACCCTGTAGTTAAAGCAAAGCAAAGTCATCTCCGTACAGGCCATGAAGGCCCTTGGAGCGGTGGAAGGTAAAGATTTCCACTATTCGTAACCTCGGCATATGATGGGGTAGAGTGGTTAGCTCTACGCCCGGCCTGTAGTTAAAGGGATGTTAAACTTCAGTATACCGAGCTCGATAGCTGCAATCGCTTAAGTGCGGCCAGTATTCAGGAGATAGTGGGTTCGAACCTCACTTTCGGCAGCCCTGAATATGGTTTTCCGTGGTTTCCCATTTTCACACCAGGCAAATTAAGGCCATGGACTCTTCCTTCCCACTCCTATCCCTCTCCTGTTCCATCATCGCCATAATACCTATCTGTGTCGGTACGACTTAAAGCAACTTGTAAGAAAAAAATAACTGTAGTATTTTTATTTATATTAGAATAACAGCAGCCTACCCAGTGGCATTGATTACTGCTAGTAATTGGTAAAGATGCGATAAATGGTTACTTTCCAGTATCATGTTACTGCGTATCTGTTGTACTGTAGTATTGAGTGTGAGTATTAGGATATAAAAGTAACATAATTACAAGTTGCAGGTCAGCTTTTGGGAGGAACAGTCATTTACGCCCTGCTGCCTCTTGCAACCCCTATCCACACCTTACAAAGTATGCAAATAGCATTACTTTATCTCTCCATCTCTCTTTCTTCTCTCTCAATGTCCCTTTCACCAGCTCATCACTCCACATTCTTAACTATTCCTATCAAATGTTTGTTGTTTAAAGGGGCCTAACATGTAAGGTCATCGGCCCGACATCACATGTATACAATGATCCATTTACACTCCGAGAAACAGCTCGATAGCTGCAGTCGCTTAAGTGCGGCCAGTATGCAGTATTCGGGAGATAGTGGGTTCGAACGCCACCTGTACCTTAATTTTTTTTGCTAGGGGCTTTACGTCGCACCGACACAGATAGGTCTTATGGCGAAGTGTACCTTAATTAAGGCCACGGCCACTTCCTTCCCACTCCTAGCCCTTTCCTGTCTCATCGTCGCCATAAGACCTATCTGTGGCCGACATTAAGCAACTTGCAAAAAGAAAAAAGAAAAAAAAACACACTCCGAGAACTAATACTTCGAAACTTTCATTTATGAAATAATAATAATAATGTTATTTGATTTACATCCCACTAACTACTTTTACGGTCTTCGGAGATGCCGAGGTGCCGGAATTTAGTCCCGCAGAAGTTTTTTAACGTGCCTGTAAATCTACCGACACGGGGCTGTCGTATTTGAGCACCTTCAAATACCACCGGACTGAGCCAGGATCCATTTATGAAATGAAATGTGCCGTGACTGCTAGGTCCTAGATGTCCAAGGATCTGTAGATAATTAAACATACATATAGTGGCACCTGACATTATAAAATATGTTGACGAACAAGTGTCGTACACTCTTCATTATAGTGTCGGAATGAGGGATGAGGAAATAGTCCTTCTATCAGGAAGAAAGTAAGGAGAGTTTAAACCAATACTTTTTTTGTTTTTTATGTCGCACTGACGCAAACTGGTCTTATGGTGACGATGGTATAAGACAGATCAGGACTAAGAATGAAGCGACCTTGACCTAACTGAGAAGCAGCCCCGGCATTTGTTTGGTGTGGTAAAAGGGTAACCAACAAAAACCATCTTTAGGGCTGCTGACAGTGGGGTTCGAACCCACCATCTCCCAAATACAAGCTAACAGCTACGTAACCCAAACCACGTAGCCAAGTAGCTCGGTAAATCCAATATAAATGGCTCAAAGATCTTCATCTTCTGCCATAGAAAAAAAAGTTGGAAATATGTGGTAACCAACTATGTACTTTTTTGTACTTGTAAAAATTATAATAGCAAATGTTGCTGCACTGGACCACAGGTTGCAGTTGCAGAAAGGGCAGATAAACTTGATGGCGCTTGCGATAGCTTTTCAGGACCTGATATTTGAGTACCATGCACATTATTTGAACTATATTAACCGGTAGAAAGTTTATATTTTTAAAATTATCTCCTGTTGTTATTATTATTATTATTATTATTATTATTATTATTATTATTATTATTGAGTACCTCCTTTCACTGTGTTTCTTCAAATTAGAAAGAGTTTCCTGTAATTGAGTTTTGTCCCCACAAATTGTATCTCGTCTTTTGCTCGTTGTCCACAACACAAGTGAAACACGAGATGCAAAGTGGGAAGACCACACGTAACAGTTTCGAGGGAACTACCCGTCTGTATGTATCACCAACTGCAAGCCCAATACAAAGCACTTCATGTAACTAAAAGATATCTGTAACCGGCCAGTTAGTAACAGGGTAGGAATGCCAGTACTGCCTCTAAACTGTTACAAAATTATTGCTGGCGCCTGCGCAGGAGTGCACGCTTAAGCGAGCTGCTATTGTTCCTAATATCCGCTAGCCAATCAGAAACTCAGCACCTTCCCTTGGTTTCGCTGAGATAGTTGCTTTTGTATTAGGGTCCCCGGTGGAACATAGTATTTCCGGAACAGCTTACTCTGATTACATAGGATACATTATCATGTTACGATATGTAACTCCCGTCTCTAGTAATTGGTGGGTTGTGGCAGGATTGTGTTATTACAGTGATTATTGTATCTGATAGTGGTTTGCATCCTAGATTTTAAAAAATCCCGCTTGTCAAAAACATTAGGAGGATATGGGGTGACCAGATTCACATCAATGAAAAGCATGTCAACATTTTTCAAAAAGGACTTTGTTTGGAAAATAAAAAAATTAAAAAAAAAACAGAAAAGCAGCACATGAAAGTCAAGGAAACTATAATTATTACCAAGTGAGTTGGCCATGCAGTTTCGGTCATGTAGCTGTGAGTTTGCATTCTGGAGATGGTGAGTTTGAACCCCACTATGGCAGCCCTGAAGATGGTTTTTGATGGTTTCCCATTTCCACACCAGGCAAATGCTGGGGCTGTACCTGAAGACCATGGTCGCTTTCTTCCCACTACTAAACCTTTCCTATCCCAGCGTTGCCATAAGACCTATCTGTGTTGGTGCGACTTAAAGCAAATTGAAAGAAAAGAAAAGATAATCATTATCTAGACACACATTTAGGGCCATTTTCTCCAAATAGAGTTAAACCTGGTATAGGCCCTAAATTAAACCCGTTTAACTTTAGTACCTAGTTTAAACCTGCGTCCATTTTCTCCACAAATTCCTGACACTTGTTTAGTTTAAACGACAGCTCGCCCATTTAAACTAATGATGTCAAGTCTGTGCTAGCGTTGGCTGCACTGAAGGAATAGTCAAAGGCATGGTTGATTGGAATTGGCCAATCAGAGGCAAGTAATTCAATGACCGACATTGTTGTATTAATATAAGCTGTTTGTGGTGAATTAATGCTATCGTACGTAGTGAAGAAAGTAGAAATTCAGCGGGATATTAGCTCTACTGATAGATAAATAGTTTACATTTTTGCGAAGTGTTGTGTCGTATAATTTTACCCATTGTTGTCTACAATTTCTTGGAGAGCACTTTTATTTCTTATTATTCTCTAACATGCTTTACCATAAACAAGTAACAAGTTTTTTGATGTCTGTATTGTCTTACTGAACACACGGGAAAGTTGAAATATTAAAATCCTGGTCTTTTAGCAATATTCCTTTCCTCAGAAAATCAACATTTATGTGAATTTCAAGTAAACAAATTCCAACCATGCTCGAGATTTATCTCCTATTAAAATCCCTCGACTGGGATCAATCTCGCAAACCTCAGATCCAGCAGATAGACCAGTGAGGATGTATTATTTTGAGATGTATTACTTGATTCTATACTCATTTATTACATAACCTAGTTTGCGGTATGTAGTATTGTATGCATAATACTCTTCTCCCTATAGCATTAATATTTCTATTGCTGGTATGCTGGCAATATTTAGGATGAAACATTCTTAAGTATAATTTATTTTATTACTAGTTTACTAGCATTTAAACATAGGAATTTCATTTTGTCCGTATTGAACTGAGAAAGGATGTTAGGAAAAACTTAAAACGGTCCACCTTTTCAATACAAAAATGTTATATTTATTTATAACATGTATTTGCACTTGGAACTAGTTTCGACGCTGTGTTTGCGTCATCATCAGCCAAAATGTGGGAAATAGGCAAGATCTAGGCATTTATATTACACAAGGCGTTACATTAAACAATACACATCTTATAAGGAGATAAAAACAGGGACGAATATAGAAACAAATGAATCGTTCAGAAAACAAAAGTTATACATATTAAAAATAACTTTAACCACATATCTTGCAGTGCGAAAGTGTTCTTCTTGAATGATTCCTGAATATAAAAAAACACACGCGCACACATTTCTGGAGAGCCAGCAGGCAGGACAAAGTAAAGTGAAACCTTAAGAGTTCTTCTGAGAAGAGTTCCTCATTTTTTCTATGTTCCGACTAACTAATGAAGTCTCCCTTGAGTTTACTAGCAAGCAAAAACACTTTATTATTTTTCTGATCCCATTAATATTTATTGAAGTACAGTATATATGATAGTATGAAGGGGGCGCCGTACAGAGTGGCTCAGATGGTTGAGGCACTGGCCTTTTGAACCCAGCTTGGTAGGTTCGATCCTGGCTGAGTCCGGTGGTATTTCAAGGTGCTCAAATACGTCAGCCTCGTCGTGTCGGTAGATTTGCTGGCACGTAAAAGAACTCATGCGAGACAAAATCCCGCCACCTCGGCGTCTCCGAAAATGGTGAAAAGTAGTTAGTGGGACGTAGAAACATTGTTATTATTATTAGGAATGGGGAGAGTAAACCCCGGTGTCGACATAGCCTACTGCTATCCGAATAGCACCAAGGGCTCTACTCAAGGCTTAGCGTCGCCATCCGACGGACGAATCACCATCAACAGCGTCAATGCCCCCACTCCATATAAACACGGTGGAGTGGTTCAGGATTAAATCCAGGTTTTTGGCACGCAATCTAGCCATTAGAAATTGTATACCACCACCTCTCCTACCGTGCCGGCCAACATTCTGATGGTCAAAATATTTTCGACCACCTGGATTTGAACCGTATAATTACGGTTTCAGACGATGTTGGCCTAACGCTTTAACGACCACAGCCATCAGACACCGCTCGGAGAGCTGACGTATTACACCACTTATGTACGAATATTTTTATGCTTCACATTACAGTATTCATGCTACCAACAGTATTTTATATAATATTATAAGGAGACTGCTATTTAAGGTCTGTGGTCCCCGTTGTTTATGAGAAAAATGCCTGCTGCATAATATCTTAAAGCAACCAGAATCATTACTTCTAGCGAAATAGCATTATTTCGTGCAGTTGACGTTTTAAATGAATTCTCCTGTGATACAAGACAATCCTTGCTGTTCGCTTATGAACTATAAATCCACTAAAAAACTCCCTTACATCCGATTTTCCAAATTTGTAAACCTTTGTTGGAATGTGGCTTCTTAACCTCAGTTGCACATCAAAATTATTTCCTATTTAATCAAAGACTTCAATAAATTCTTCCATTTGTCTAATTCTAATACTACGTTCTAATTTTAGTACGTTTTCTATTTAAGTACTGCAGGACTGCTAGTCAGAACTAACCATTCCACTAGGAAAATCACAGATACGTTAATAAAATATCAAGAAGGCTGAATATAAACAGCAGTTTAAACCAATGTGGGGAAAGTGAATGTTAGTTTAAACTCATACTTAAACCAGATTAATAAACCTAGTTTAAACTCATTTGGAGAAAACAGCCCTTAATCCTGTATCTGCAGATCCAATTTGCTGTTGTAACTTGGGTTTGCCCAGTATGCCTAGGTATTTATGAATGAGCACTGAAGTAAATTCCTTCAAGTTATTCTGTACCCCTCTCACAGATTCTGTTAAAAACCTATTTCTGTCATCAGTCAAGTATTAAAATTAGAGAAAAATACTCTTTCTACATTTGCATTAGCAAATGCTGGGGCTGTACCTTAATTAAGGCCACGGCCGCTTCCTTCCAACTCCTAGGCCTTTCCTATCCCATCGTCTCCATAAGACCTATCTGTGTCGGTGCGACGTAAAGCCCCTAGCAAAAAAAATAACTGGCACTGAAATACTTTGCCCATTTATGACCACGAAGTAGGGCCTAACTTGCTGAAGTGAGAATCATCATTAATCTCAGACAAAACCTTTCTAAAATTACAAAATCGATCAAAACATTTTGCATCTCTGTTTCAAGAGTGGTAAGTTTTCCTTGCAAATATACAATACTTTTTTCAGTCTCACTGTAATCTAAACTCTTATTTTAAAGACATCCACTTAAAGGAGACTAACTCATCAAACATTTTAATCCATCAGTTCAGATATTCATAGCATGATTCATATAGCATCATACCTTCCTCCAAGAAAGCAGTAGCCTCTTTATCAAAAACTTCTCTTCTAACACTTTCTAAAATTTCTTGACCTCTCAAACAAATTCATTTTCCTTGCAGTCTGTTTTGAAGGATTTAGTATACGCTACACTTTCTAGAATGTCCATTATTTCAATAAGAGATTTTTCTTCTCTTTCTGTTTTCATTGAAAAATGCAAATGCAACTTATTTTCAAAGATTGTATTGGTACCTTGGGTGGCTTACACACAAGGAAATTCCTTGAAATTATACTGAACCCTTTCACAGATTCTATTAAAAATCTATTTCTATCGGTCAACAGTCTTGAATACTCTGTCTCTTGCTGGAAAGACATAATAATAATAATAATAATAATAATAATAATAATAATAATAATATTGATTTTATGTCCCACTAACGACTTTTACAGTTTTCGGAGATGTCAAGGGCCAGAATTTTATCCCACAGGAGTTCTTTAATATGCCAATAAATCTACCGACTCGTGGCCAATGTATTTGAGCATCTTCAAATAACACCAGACTGAGCCAGGATTGAACCTGCCAAGTTGGACTCAGAAGGACAGCACTCTACTGTCCAAGCTACTCGTCCTGGAGCTGGGAAGAGAGAACAGTTAGCCCCATATTGCAAAAATGTGACCTTGGAAACCCAAACTGGTAATTTAATTGTTCTTGTGGTTTGAGTCATCAGTTCATGCCACCCTATCCTGTGCCAACCTTTTCATTTCTGTGTAATTGCTGCATCCTACATCTTCTCTAGTCTGCTTGTCATATTCATACTTTGGTTTACCCATACCGTTCTTACTGCCTACAATTCCCCCCCTCACCGGGCGACTCTCAGCAAACCCTAAAGCAACAGAAAACTGTATTGAATAATTCAAAAATGAAACAAAATCTTATGACCTCTAACTTTTATATGACCGAGATCGATAGCTGCAGTCACTTAAGTGCGACCAGTATCCAGTATTCGGGAGATAGTAGGTTCGAACCCCACTGTCGGCAGCCCTGAAAATTGTTTTCCGTGGTTTCCCATTTTCACACCAGGTAAATGCTGGGGCTGTACCTTAATTAAGGCCACGGCCGCTTCCTTCCCACTCCTAGCCCTTTCCAGTCCTATCGTCGCCATAAGACCTATCTGTGTCGGTGCGACGTAAAGCAACTAGCAAAAAAAAAAAAAATTATATGATGCAGATGAGATGGGCCTTATTTGTGAGGCTTTGCTTGGAAGAACTTTAGCTTCTAAAAGGCTATATAATATTCCTTGTCATAAGGTTAGTAAAGACCATGTAACTATGCTACATTTTTCTAACTCTACAGGAAACCACAAAATACCCCTTCTTTTGATAGGCAAATCAACCCACCGTTACATTGAATCCTGGATGTTCTGATGTATCCTGGAGGCTAAGCGTATGCATGTATCAATGCTATAAGAGGTCATTTTGAACATTTCATGCGATATGCTGGTACGTTCTGTTCCTGCGTGTTTCCAATTATTCATTTACTATGTAGAGTTGTAGAAAATGAGTTCTAACATGGAAATAAAGCGCTTATGGATCCACGTCCATATAATATATTTTCTTGTTCTATGTGTGATGAATGTGTCCTGAAAGAGTAGCCATACCTCTTGTTACACCATGTATACCGGTATTCCAGAACTGTTAAAAACAAAACTATGTTGTGTTTTATTCCTCCAGATATGAACACAAGGGGTGAGTACCTAAATAGTTGCACTACAACTTTCATAGTTGTATGAGATATATTTCTTTGATAGTACAGGGTTCATTAATTGAGAAGATTTCAGTCGTCGTAATACTGCACATTATATATTATGTGTAAATATTTTATGTGATACTGCATGCTGTGTATTACATGTAAATATTGCATCATCATATTTTGAAATTCATAGCTCATGTTTCATGAGAGAGAGGTATGAATAAACCATTTTCTTCATTGAGATAATCTTTAATTTATGAGTTGTTTATTTCCCTTGTAATAGAGCTGTATTTTTTGCAGCCACCTGAACTCCTTTACCATGAGCCTTCAACTTCTTCCGACACCACGGTAGTCACATTGTTTCGGAAGTCAACGGTGCCCGACTCATCATCAAGTCTTCCATCAGCGTCTACCTCCTTAGCTTCTACAAGCTCGGAGATGTTTCGGAAGTCAACAGTGCTCGACTCATCATCAAGTCTTCCATCAGTATCTGCCTCTTTAGCTTCTACAAGCTCGGAGACTTTTGATGACCTGTCTTCAGAAAACAAATTGCTGAGGAGTGAGCTTAGGGCAGCAAATGTGGAGATCTCCTCCTTATTACAACGAGCAAAGATCGCTGAAAAATGTAAGTTGGTTTATTGTGGATACACACGTCTCCATGTGTAAATGGACCTAATGTTGGATTATGGTTTCTGAAATATTAGTTTTAGAATTTAGAATTTTACAAATTTCCATTCTTCGGTTAATAAATTTTCTGAATAAATTAGTACGTGAGTATATTAATAGAAGGAAAGAATGAGCCTAACTTCTGTACTCTTGTATGGAATGGATGAAATGTGTTCCAGATATTTATGAGGAATCTTAAAACTGTATCCTCATTTTTTCATGTGTAGAAGTTTTTTTTTTTTACAGTTTGCTTTACGTTGCACTGACACATATAGATCATATAGCGACGAACGGACAGGAAAAGGCTAGGAGTGGGAAGGAATCGATTGTGGCCTCAATTAAGGTACAGTTCCAGCATTTGCATTGTGTAAAAATGGGGAACCCACGGAAAATCATTTTCAGGGCTACCAACAGTGGGGTTTAAACCCACTATCTCCTGAATGCAAGCGGATAGCTACATGACCCAAACCCCACAGCCATTCGCTTGGTTGTGCAGAAGTGATCTCTTTCCAAGGACACAGCAACATTTGCAAATGTCTGACTTCATGTGCCTAAGTTTGGACACACACTTAAAGAGAAATGTTTTTCCTCTTTAGATGGTAGTTAGCACAGATGTCCCTTAGCTGACATGACTATCTTTCTGGTGACATCTTACTGGGAGTCCTGTAGGATAAGTTCGAAGAAGTTTGAGAGTGTATGCTACTCAGAATTTCAGAAACTATACCATGACCACCTAGTTGCAAAACTGATATTTCATAGAACTGTATTTTCTTATCCTATTTGGTTTCTTAAGCAAGCAAGTGAAGTACGGTACATTAGATACCAGTTTTTAATATCTGCTCTTTCCATATATTTGGTATCCTGTGTGACATGTACACAGTTTTATCACAATCTGCCTAGTTCATTTTCCCCACTTGATTGCTCAGGAAATGTTGTAAATACAGAATGTAGTGGAATATGTGGGACCTATGTCACTGTCAGGGCAGTAAAATAAAATCCTCACAATTTGAACAGTAGTGTACCCACTTCTCATTCACAAGGAAGATTGAAATGTAGGTTGAATCTAACTTCGAGTTTCCTGTTATAACAGGACTTTTTAAACTTACCGATAAGTACTGACTGCCGGTAATTCTTCTGTAGCATTGAGGGAGATGGTATTTCTTTGCTTGGTTATTTCCTTAAAAATTATTTGAATTTTGGATGCTCCAGTTTACACTATGCAGGGGGATATTAGCTCCCACCATTACAGTGCATAGGCCTGAAGAAAATTAATGTTTGATCTGAAAAATAACACAATTGACTTAAATTACAATGTTCCTATATCTTAAATTTCTGCATTTGGGCTAATTGGCAATAATATGGTGTATATCGTGCATTTCTTTCATAAAAGAAAGAACTATTAGAGATGATGTTTTCAGAAGTACAAAACTTTAAAGTAAGAACAAGGGAATTCATAATTTACATGGAAATATGTCCTCAAAGATTTTCAGTTGTAATTTGGCAGTATCGTGTAGAATTCACCAGGTAAAAAAAAAGTTAATAAAAATTACTTGAAACAATACCTGAGTACCGTAGAGGAGAGATCCTTCCTGTATGCTTGCCAGGGACCCACCAAGCTGTCCCTGGCAGTATTCTTACTTATAGAGAAAAATTAAAACAGAGGCAGTATAAATCTCAGATTTGTGAACATTTTATTTGTTGCTATTCGCCGGCTTTGGTCATGAAGACTATTTTCTGTTGCCTGCAATATATCCTGCATCATGTATGCCCACAAGGCTGCCACCCTCGTTGAAAATTAGGGAACCGTGCCCATAACCTTACTTTTGTCACAATATAGCACGACTCTAGGAGATGCTAGAGGCATGTTGGCTGCTTTGCGGCCCTAACCTGGGAGCTTACGCCCCCCAGCCTCTCTTTGCTTGCCATTCAGCACAGCGGTTACTAACCGGACCTCACCAATCCAGACCAATGGTCTTTTCACTGGCCTGGTCTTGTAAAGTTATTCTTGGCAGCCTTGTGAAACACGCTGTGACATCATCCTAGCTGTGCCACATTGTATCTGCAACTATGTTTCACGAAGGCTTAGCTGAAGTGTAATAGATTTCACTAGAGCCTACGCAAAAGTCTGGTGAAAGTTACTCATGACTTTTTTTTTTTTTTTCTAAAAAGGGAGTTTTAAAAATTGCATTTCAGTTGTAAATCTCATTTTCACAGGTAATGAATCACAGTTCAAAATACTGATTTTTTAATTTTCATCCACTCTGTGACCAGAGACCACCGGTGGTCTAACTCCTTGCCCGGTAATTAAATGACTATTTACATTTTAGCAATGTAAATGATTGAAAGTTCATGACTAATAGAGCATTGAAACAAAACAACTTGCCACAGTACGTAAATGAATAGGCCTGTAAATGCTACAATGAAATGCGATCGTAGTTCTCAGTCATAAAATAGATAAAAGGAACAAACAAACTTACTTCCTTACAGCAAGCTTGGCAGAAGACTACCCTTCCATCCATAGTGAAATTGGCATCCCCTGTGATCAACTGCTTCAGCCAGAAGGACTTCGAAGATTTTTCTTAGGGCATTGCCGCAGACACACTTCTTCTTCATCTTCTTCTTCACAATAAATCACAACACGTTCTGAAGGTGATGCATACGCGTACAATAGGGTGGGCCGAAAAAACTCAAATTCTTATTTCCAAGTCGTAATACCGCGGAAAAGTTGCGAATTGGGAAGAATAAACCGGGTTAAAAAAGAAACAAGATAGGTTCATTTCTTCCGGTCGCGCATGTGCTCTAAAGTTTGCCGAAATTCGGGAAAATGTATATTTTTCCGATAATTTTCTACCTTGCTTAACTTGTCAATATTTAAATGTAATAGCTTTAGTCGACTCTTACTCGAACCAATAATGATTTAGAAAAAAGAATGGTTCAAATCAGTTAAGGTCTTCCGCTCGCGCAACAGCTGTAAAAAATCTAACAAATTCTCGTGCTCATCGTAACTCGCTCGGGTCAAAGACTCTGACGCTCTGCCCACCTACCACTTTCGCCACCACGCCATGCCATTGTTGTGTCAGTCTGGACTTATCCCTCGTGTTTGATGTGTGTTTCATTCGCTCTTCCAGTTACTATTGTGGCTTTTGCATCTACTGTATTTCGATGTTTGTTTTGTGTAATGACATTTTTGTGTAACTTCGTGACTTAACGGTGGTATATTATGGCTGTACCTCAGAAACTCACCACAAGACAGATATTTGATTGCCGTATATTTGCTGCACCTAAAGACTTTTCATCAACAGGCTAAAGTTAAAGTTGTTATCCTTCTAGTAAAGGTAGCTATAGCGACCAAGATATTGGTCTTCATCATCAGTTTCAACAATATTTACATTTGAATACGAGCACGAGGGTTTCAGATGAGATTCAGATTCATCATCCAGAGTTAAATGGCTGTCACGCGATCTCCTTTCCAATGATTTAATACGTTTCTTTGTTTCAGACACGTCTGAACCTCCAATTTTTCCTATTCCGTGTGCTCATAATAAGTAAACAAATATTAGCTCAATAGCAGGTATTTTGTTTGATTTTGCACACAGTTGATAGTTATATCGCATTTACATAAATCAGGGGTTCTGTTACAAATGCAATTAATAACAGTGGGGCATTTGCAAGCCGCTACGTCAAAAAGCAATGAGCATTTTTGCTTAAACTCGTCAATTTTCTACTTAAACGAATCTTTATTCTTATCCCGAGTATATGATTTTTGAATGCTGTAATATTTATCATGCAACGTTTTTATAAGTTGCACAGTTATCTTATCTGTAACCGTTGGGATGGATGCTTTCTGATGCAAACCACTTATTTTGTTAGCTACTGTACTGGCAACGTGCGAAAAATTGACGCTTTTATTATTAACTTTAAACGCCAAGTGGTATCTCTCCTGTGAACAACACCGAAACACGTCCTCACCAGTAGGAAGTTTGATGATGCAAATGACAATATGTGTAGACGTGTTGAAGTCAGTCTTCGAACACAAGGACAACACTTCCAGCATCTGTTATGAATTGATGTGGTGAGTAAAAAGTTTGTTGTTGGTTTGTTTTGTTTTGATACAAGTGGCAGCAGCCGTGCTGCCAACTTAACTGCTGATGCCCCCTCGCGCAGTAGCACGTAGGCGCTGCGGAGAACATTTCCTGGCGCCCTGTATCAAAGGAAATCTGTTCATGTCTGTTTAGATCTTGTTTTGTTCATATTGGCACTGTAAATAACTACAGATTTCTTATTGTTTATCATCCATTCTTAATAAATATTTTGACATTTAACTCCAGGAAGTGATTTTGGTATACTGGATGATGATGATGTTGATGATTGATGTTTTCAGGGACCTAATGTCTAGATTATTGGCCCCTTAAGCTAATAATGACTTGGAATTTCATTATCTTGTGACCATACGGCAAAGATTTTTGACAAGTTACCCATTTTTGCAAACTCTTCAACCTCACTATGACCACAAAGATGAATGCACTACAAGCTCAAAACATATTACTGGTAGTTGCCTCACAATATTTTTTTCAATTTTTTCCTTCCTCATATTATTTTATGAATGTAATTTAATATTAAAATATTGTGTTATTGTTTATTATAATTTAAAATTACTGTATATGTTACAAGTACAGCATACTGCACTTTCATAATACTGAAAGGAAATGGCAAACTTGTAGTTTTGCATATTTTTGATATTGTGATCATAGCTATGGACCCTCCAATTTTATATGTGGAACCTGAGCCATAGGGGTGTGACTGTTCATTTCAAAAATTCCGTATGCATTGACTAGGATAATACTAAAAGCATTACTGAATCAGCATTAAGCAAATTCAATGTAAAATCTGTATGTGATGCACAAAGTTTTTAAATATTGTAACATTTTATTTGACCTGCCTGACATAAAAATGTTTCACAAAACCTTGCTACACCATGTTGTACATTTACTTAATATGAGTTTATGTACTGTAATACAGCTGCACATTAGTTATTTGTTGCTGGAAGCTCTGTCTGTATTAGACACTTAAGCTTTCAGCAGTAAATGATTGTAGCTGAAACTATTTATAATATGATAATGGCCATGTGATACTGTCCTCATAGTTGGCTATAACATCGTTCTCCCTTTGGCAAGCTAATGAAATGACAAATTGTGAATTTATCAGGAGAGCTGAAACAAGTTCTGATTTCTCATGTAAAATCAATGTTTATATTTTTATAGGTTTCACTAGCATGCCAGAGGGGGACAATATGGCTATCCTACTTTGTATATTAGTGTTATTATGTGCATTTTAAACGAAGGGTTTTTTTGCATTTGGTATATTTTGATATTTCAGCTTGCAGTGAACTGCAGAATAAAGTTAAACGGTTAGAAGATACAGGAAGATCACTTGACCTTCTTGAGGAAGAAATTAAAATAGTACAAAGGCATGCTGATGCAAGTGAAGATCTTGCAGATTTTATCAGGAACAATCCTGAAATGTAAGTTTCCTAATAGTAATTTTATACCTAACTCATCAGATCCAACTTATTTTTGTTTTCCTTGGCATACAAACTCAAAAACTTCCAGTCTATAAATAGACTGTTGGGCATTAATGTTATCAAAACATGCCATAATAATGAATAAATAGATTTTTCTTTTTGTGTATTTTATGTTTAAACTTTATTCCTTAGAGTAATTACAACCATGCCTGAAGAAGTCTTTGGTGGAGATCGTAAAGTTGTGATAGGAAAACAAAGTGGGAAAGATTGAGAAACCCTCATTAAGAAGAGAGAAAAGAATTAAAGTATGTAAGTTGAAGAAGAAAAGCATACAAGAAGAATTTCAAAGGGAAAACCCTTGGTACCTAGGGCGGAGATGGGGAATGTTGAAAATGAATGGAAAAGATTTAAGGAAGCACTGGTTGGATATGCAGAAAAGGTATTTGGTAGAACATTAGGAAATGTGAAAGACAAAGAGACACACTGGTAGAATGATACGGTAAAGATTAAATTGAAGGAAAAGAAAATAGCATGGAAAGTATGGAAAACATCCAAGACTGAAGAGAGTAGAGGAAAATATGTAGAGGCAAAGAATTTGGCTACGAAAGTAGTGGAGGAAGAAAAGAGCGAAAGCTGGGCCTTAATTCACACAGAAATTGAGAGATGATATGCAGGGCAGCAAGAAATTATTGTATGGTATCTTAAGAAACAAAAAGAGAGATCAAGTAAACACCAGATTTGTGAAGGATGAAGGTGGCATAATATTAACAAAGCCAGAAGAAATAAAAAATGGATGGAGAGAGTATTTTCAGAAGTTGCTGTACATGAGAACTAATGACAAGTCATTCAACGGACCACCAGGAAAGGCAATTAATTGATGAAGAAGTGGATAAAAAAATTACAATAAATGAAATTGAAATAGCAGTAAGAAAGATGAAGAATGGAAAAACTGCTGGAATAGATGAAATTTCAGTGGAGATGATAAAGGCAGGCTGGATCTTTAGGCCTGCAGTGGACATACCGAGTTCTCAGGATTGTCTGGGAGAATAAGGATGTCCCTGAGGATTGGCAAAAAGGAATAATCATCCCAATTTTCAAGAAAGGCGATAAGAAAGTATTGAAGAACTGCAGGGGAATTACTCTGATATCCCATGTTAATAAGAAAATGGAGAGGGTACTGGAAAGTAGGATAAGATTGAAGGTTGAAAATGAGACACAGGAAAATCAGTTTGGTTTCAGAAGTGGAAAGTCAACAATAGAGCCCATTTTCATTACGAGACAACTAATGGTAAAGCAATGGGAGTATGGGAATGATATGGTGATGACTGACATTCATTGACATTGGAAAGGCATATGACAGTGTCCCCAAGACTAAAGTTTGGGACAGTCTGGTGCAAAAAGGAATTGGACAGGGATTAATAAAAATGATCATGTTAATGTACAAGGAATGTTGTTGCGTGCAAACACAAGTTGGCAGGACAAGTTTGTTCAAAATCACTAGTGGGCTGAGACAGGGAAGTGTTCTATCGCCAGTCCTGTTTACAATAGTAATGGATGACATCACAAGAACAGCAAAGGCAGCATATGGAGGAAGAGAAATGAACATGTTGTTTTATTTATTTTTTGCTATTTTGCTTTACGTCGCACCGACACAGATAGGTCTTATGGTGATGATCATGTTGTTATTTGCAGATGATATTGTGATCTGGGGAGAAGAGGACATAAAGGTTCAAGAACAGTTGGATGTGGTGAATGGGAAGATCAAAGAATGTGTATTGAAAATAAGTGTAGAAAAAGTAAAACTCTTGTTATGACTAGAGGGAAGAAAGAAGTGAAAGGTCAGATGCATACAAACCCATGGAAGTAGTGGAGACGTTCAATTACCTGGGGAGTGAATTAATGGAGAATGCTTGACTGGATGCTGAAATTAGTAAGAGGATTCAAGCTGGAAGCTGTTTATGTCATAGTGTAAGAAACATGTTATGGGACAAGGATGTGCCAATGGAAGCAAAGGAAACTATATACAAGATGTATTAAGTACTCATAACAACTTATGGAGCAAAAACTTGGACGATGACAAAGAAGGATGAGAGTCGAATACAGGCAGCCGAAATGTTCTTGAGGAGTATGATACAGAAGAGTAGAAGAGACAAAATAAGAAATGAGAAAATTCGGGAAGAAATTGGAGGGGAAAAAAATGAATGATCGAATACAGAAGAGCCGACTAAGATGGTTTGGACACATAAAGCGAATGAATGATGAAAGAATGCCAAATAAGGTGCTGGAAATGCAAAGGCAAGGAAGGAGAGGCCACAGACGATCACGATTGAGATGGAAGGACACAATGCAGTGCAGTATTATAGAAAGAAACCTGGACTGGGACACAGTGTTGGAGGAGGAGTGGTGGAAAGAGCGAAGAAAGTGGAGAGGAACCATATTTGCCCTTATCCGCCCACAGCTGGATAATGGGAAATGATGATGAGTAATTACAGAACATGTAAGTCAAGATACCTAATTACTGAAATACATTTGGGTTGTCAAACTTTTTTTATCAACTGTGGGAAGATTCAAAACATCTTTGGGAGTGTGTTGCATTGCACTTTTAGCAGAATGTTAATGGTCTCCCTTTATGGTCTTGTCTGCCAATGCCTCTGTGAAGAACTTTTAGCCATAAGGTGGCCTCTTCCATCAAACCCCAAATGGAACTGTAATACACGATGTAATACACATCTTCAGATACTGCACGGCCAAATATCGTCTGAATTCAAGGAAGTCCAGGGAATCTCATCCATGTATTTTTCTATAGACAATCTAATCATTTACTACAGCCATGTCCAGCATTCTTATGAAGAAGGCCTGGTATCACTTTTTTCCACAGATTAAAGTAGCGTATTTCCTTGCCAACCGGTCATGGAGATCCGCCCATGTACGTACTTTAGTTCTTTATGACTAGCAATGTCGAAAGTATAATCATAGGACTCCCATGTTGATTTTTGCAATGATTTTGTACCCCAGAGAGGGCAGTTCCAAAGTCTATTTTCTCTTAACAGTTCCAGCAGCCTGGAAAAGCAAGATTTTGAAGGTGGAGCAAAATATCTCTGTTTGTAAAAATGTTGTCAAGATAGATATCATGAGAATGAGAGTTATGTATGCAGTCCAACATCTTGAGCACCACTCTGTTGCCTAAAGCTAAGCCATTCCTGTTATTTTCTTCCCTTGTGCTTGTATCTTTCCCACGGTATAAGTCAAATATTTAGCAGTGCCCGTTATAACTGCATAGAACTCAAATTAGATAGGTTCCCGTTGAATGAATTGTTGGAGAGTATTTATGGTCATAATATTTTATGATCATCTCATCTTATGGCAAGGTGTTCTGAAAATATACCAAATTGCTGGAAGGAAGCATGTAGCACGGATATATGTGGCCTCACTTTCAATTCTTTATCTGGCTTCTGATCGTTAGCAAGATCATTGCTGTTAAGAATTAATAAAGCTCTTCACTTTTAGGTACTAATTTTGAGACGTAGCATATTTTACAATGTCTATTTCCAAATTTGGTTCCTCTGACCAGTAGTACCTCTCAGAAGGAAGTCTATGGTATGCTGAAAGTAGTAATATGATCAAGGGAACTCTTAGCTAATCGGGATCAGTAGGGAAGTCTTTTTATACAAGGCTGCATACGATACATTTCCTTTAAAAGTAAATTTGAATATATCATTATCATTTATAATTTTCTCTCCAGTCTCAGATGGCTTTGCAGTCTTTCAAACAAATAAATTTCTTCCATTTTTTGTTTGAAGCATGGCGATTTTCTGGAATTTTTATGTAAATGGGTGTACATTATTTGTATCTTGTTGTTTGGTTGCAGGTTTTTCTTTTTTAGTTGTTTTTTCAGCCCTATGGCTAATCATTTCTGGTAAGTCGGTCTTTTTTTTTTTTTTTTTTTTTTTTTGCTACGGGCTTTACGTCGCACCGACACAGATAGGTCTTATGGCAACGATGGGATAGGAAGGGCCTAGGAGTTGGAAGAAAGCGGCCGTGGCTTTAATTAAGGTACATCCCCAGCCAGCATTTGCCTGGTGTGAAAATGGGAAACCACGGAAAACCATCTTCAGGGCTGCCGACAGTGGGATTTGAACCCACGATCCCCCGGATGCAAGCTTACAGCCGCGCGCCTCTACACGCATGGCCAACTCGCCCGGTGGTCAGTCTTTTCAGAGGCAGTGAAATGTACTTCAACTGGTTTAGGAACATTGTTCACATTTACTATACCTGTTGCATCACTAGGTGCTTCATCTTCCTCAGTGGGACTATCTGGATCAGGAGGTAGTACCACAACATCAACTATGTCACTATCATCATCAATCTCATTAGCAAAGTTATCATCACATACAATATGCAGTGCTGCTTCTAGTATAATTCCTTTGAATACTATATCATTATTACTGTATGCCATAACTCTGAATGTAATAAAAAAAATAAAGAAGAGAAGAAAGAAGAAATAACTAATAGACTTCACGTATTATCGTTCCCATTTTCTCTTAGTTTAGAATTGCAAAACTATCCCCGTAAAACATTACAGAATTCAATAACTAACTTATCTATATATATATACAGTAGAGTCTCGCTCATCCGACCTTCGCTTATCCGACATTCCGTGTTATCCGACACTGTCAGACTTAATTTCAACTTTTGGTGGAGATTAAATTCAGGCACACCCGCTGTGGAGGGTGCGACCATGGGACAAGCACTGGTCTGAACGCTGGCGGTAGGACTGGGTTTTTCTCAAGGACAGGTGCAGTGAGTCTTCAGTCATTGTAGTATTGGTTGGGTGCGGATGTTGTAATTTTCATATCCTCTGTGAGTGTGGCGAGTAAATGGAAGAAAGTGACTGTTTCTATGGAACACAAATTGAGTGTATTAAACAGACTGGACAAAGGGGAAATTCTTCAAAATGTGGCTTCAGATTATGGTGCTGGACGTGTTACAGTGGGAGACTGGAAAAAACAGAGGGAAGAAATTGAAAAGTTGTGCTCTACCAGAGCAGAGAAAAACAATGAAAAAATGTCAGTATGAAAAAGTAAGTGAAGCACTATTTCTTTGGTATCTCAACACCGGGAAAAGGGCCTGCCAATATCTGGCACCATTCTGGAGGAAAAGGCTGTGTATTTCCAGAAGGAGTTTAATGAAGAGGACCCTAATTTTCCTGCCAGTGGCGTGATCGGTGGCAAAAACGGTACGGCATTAGGTAGCGTAATATCTGTGGAGAAAAGTTTCTTTTCGTAAGACATCTGGAATGTTTTCGTTTAATACTGCATGTACTGTACAATTGAACTGGTAATTCAATAAGTAGAGCACCGTAAAACATGTCATTATTTTAGCCTTCCTGTTTGTTTCAGTTCATTTTCAAAGTTGTTCTGTATTATCCGACATTTTCGGTGATCCGACGTACTCCAGGTCCCGTTTACGTCGGATAATCGAGATTCTACTGTATATAAAATAACTTGTCCTGACTGACTGACTGATTCATCATCGCCGAGCCAAAACTACTGGACATAATGAAATGAAATTTTGGGGATACATTCATATTAAGATGTAGGTGCTCGCTAAGAGAGGATTTTTGGATATTCCGTTGCTAAGGGGGTGAAAAGGGGGGGGTGAAGTTTTAAAATGAGTGCACCTATATCTCAAAACTTTAAAAGTTTACAAATGTAAAAATTGGTATTTAGAATCTTCTTTGAAAATAAGGAAACACGTATTTTTTTGTTTTCAGAAAATCCCAATAGGAGGGGTGAAAATGGGGGGAAATGTGTTGAATGCCTTTAATCAGGATACCGCTACTTATATCTCAGAAACTGAAGATATTACAGACCTGAAAATTGGTACTTTTGATCTCTTTAAAAAATAAAGAAACACGTATTTTTTTGTTTTTGAAAAATCTAATTAATGGGAGGGTGAAAAGGGGGTGAATTTTAAAAATTAGTGAATCTATATCTCCAAACTTTTAAAGTTTGCAGATGTAAAAATTGGTATTTAGAATCTTCATTAAAAATAAAGAAACACGTATTTTTTGTTTTCGGAAAATCGCAATAGGAGGAGTGAAAAGGGGTGAAAAAGGGGTTGAATGCCTTTAATGAGGCTACTTATATCTCAGAAACTGAAGATATTATAGACCTGAAAATTGGTGTTTGGGATCTCTTTTAAAAATAAACACGTATTTTTTGTTTTTCTGGAAAACTCAATTAAGGAGGGTGAAAAGGGGGTAATATTTTAAAATGACTGTATCTATATCTCAAAACTTTTAAAGGTTATAGATGTAAAAACTGGTATTTAGAATCTCCATTAAGAATAAAGAAACACGTATATTTTGTTTTCGGAAAATCGTAATAGGAAGGGTGGTAAAGGTTGAAAAAGGGGTCGAATTCATTTCATGAGTCTACTTATATTTCAGAAATGAAGATATTACAGACCTGAAAATTGGTGTTTTGGATCTCCTTTAAAAATAAAGAAACACGTATTTTTCTTTTTGTGGAAAATCCAATTAATGGGGGGGGGGGGTGAAACGGGGGTGATTTTTTAAAATGAGTGTATCTATATCTCAAAACTTTTAAAGTTGATAGATGTAAAAATTGGTATTTAGAATCTCCTTTAAAAATAAAGAAACATGTATTTTGTTTTCGGAAAATCCCAATAGGAAGGGTGTAAAAGGGTGAATAATGGGTTGAATGCCTTTCATGTGGCTACTTATATTTCAGAACCTGAAAATATTACAGACCTGAAAATTTGTATTTTGGATCTACTTTAAAAGTAAAGAAACACGTATTTTTTCGTTTTTGGAAAATCCAAATATTGGGGGGTGAAAAGGGGGGTGAAATTTTAAAATGAGTGTGTCTACATCTTAAAACTTTAATATTTACAGATGTAAAAATTGGTAGTTAGAATCTCTTCTAAAAATAAAGGAACACGTTTTTTTTTTGTTTCCTGTAAATCCTAATAGGAGGGGTGTAAAAGGGTGTAAAAGGGTGAAAAATGGGTTGAATGCCTTAATTGAGGATACACATATCTCAGAAACGAAAGATATTACAGAACTGATAATTTTCATATGGGATCTCCTTTAAAAATTAAGAAACACGTATTTTTTAGTTTTTGGAAAAGCCAATTAATGGCGGTTAAACAGGAGTGACAAATTGGGATGAATTTTTTGAAAGACTATATCTACAGAATATCTTGGAAACGTAAAATGTTACAGACGTAAAGAGTGGGTGTTAATCTCCTGTAAATGTAAAGAAATATAGGTGATTTGTTTTTGGAAACTCCACTTAAGGGGAACTCAAAAGGGGTGAAATTTTAAAATGAGAATTTTTACAGTATATCTAAAGTACTTAACATGTTACAGAAGTGAAAAATGGTATTTTTTATCTCTATTAAACATAAAGAAACGTGTACTTTTAGTGTTCGAAAATACCACTTGGGTGGAAGGGGGGGTAAAAGTGACTGAAAATGTTGATGAATTCTTTTAATTAGGCTACTGATATCTCAAAAATGAAGATGTTACAGACGTGAAATTTGATATTTGCAATCTGCTTTAAAAGTAAAGAAACACGTATTCTCGGAAAATCCAATGAAAGGGGGGGGGGGGGGGGGTGTGTGTGAAAGAATTGAAAAATTAATTGACTTAATTTATGAGAATACATACATCTAATAAAAACTAAAGTTGTTTTAGACGTGAAAATTCTTATTTGGACCTCCTTTAAAAACAAAGAAGAACGCGTTTTGGTGGAGAAACCAACTTGGAGGGCGGGAGTGTAAAGGAGTTGAATTCCTTTCATGAGGACACATAAATCGAAAACTGAAGAAGTTAGAGTCGTGATAATTGGTATTTAGAAGATCCTTTACTATTAAAGAAACAAGTATTATTTGCGGAAAAATTCACTTAAGGGGGGGGGGGTGATTATTGTGAAATGAAGTGAAAATAGTGAATTAAATTTATGGGGATACTTATATCTCAAAACTGAAGGTAATAGACGTGAACATTGGTGTTTGGAATCTCCCTTAAACATAAAGAAACAAGCATTCTTTTAATTTTTATGGGGGGGGGGGGTTGGCGGTAAATAAACTTAACTTCGGTGGGGTGTAGAAGGAGGTGAGACCAATTGATTTTACTGTTATTAATGTACTTATAAGGATCCTCCGTTGCTCAGGCGGCAGCGCGCCGGCCTCTCACAGCTGGGTTCCGTGGTTCAAATCCCGGTCACTCCATGTGGCATTCATGCTGGACAAAACGGAGGCGGGACAGGTTTTTCTCCGGATACTCCGGTTCTGCCCGTCATCAGCCATTCCAGCAACACATAATAATAATAATAATATTCCGGACCGTCGTCAAATGTGCGGACCGCGCTGGTAACTGCTCCTGGACGGGTAATGACTAAGCATGCAGTCCGGCCGCGGGTTCAGTGCCGCCAAGGCAACCAGTATGACACCACGCCGGATCTCCTGAAGGATTTGATCCATATTAAAAATGATTATAGGAAAAGATGGCAAAGATTTACGGACCCAACTGACCGGGAGGAATACCTGAGCCTAACCCGGGAAGTACGAAATCGTTTGCTGGAAAGGAAGATTGAAAAATGGGAGGAAACGTGCCGTAAAATAATAGAAAACCAGTCAGATCGGGAATTTTGGTGGATTCTCGCAGAAAACGAGTCAGTTCGCGAATTTCGGCCGATTATATATCTAAAACAATAAGCATTCAATTATAAATTTCAGTATAATACCGTAGCGAAGCACGGGTATCTTGCTAGTACGATATATTTTCATTCTCATTGTACTTACACGTTATTCTCTCTTCAAAGAACACATGAAGTTGAGTCTTAGTTCACTTTTATTTCAGACAAGTCCTGTGGAAAGCAAATAATACACATGGCAGATGCTTACCTACAAGCAGTGTCTCTAATTGTTGCGCCACACACAGGTTTCCCTGTGCCGGCGCAAGGATAATAGATCGCTTGTCTTTCAGCTCATTTTGTCAATATTAGAATTGTTTGCATTTGTGCTTTCATTGTGTGATTCAATAATAAGAACATTAATTGACAAGTTTACTCTGTCTTAGAAACTTTTGAGGGAAATGTAATAAGGAAAAAGAAACTTCCCCAGGCGCTGCAGTAATTTGCACCTTACCATTGTGAATTAATAAGTTACACGTTATTCTACTTTTTGATAGATGATACGTTTTCACAACTAGATAGCATTGTTGATGACATATATATTAAAACTAGCAATTACCCGCGACTTCATTCACGTGAATTTCGTAATTTGATCAAAGGAATCATTCCTCGGCATTGAACTAAGACCTTATCTGAAAATTCCTAAAGTATAAAAACTCACCCAAAAATTGAGTTTCATTCACCCCAGAAATTCTTTGTAAACCATGTTTGTGGTATTACCTTTTGCGGCTAAGACGACCATGTGACATAGAACTGTACATGTGAGAAACAGTCTTCTCTCAAGTCGAAAAAATACATACATGTTTCTTTACTTTTTAAAGGAGATTTCTAATGCCTATTCCCACATCCGTAACATCTTCATTTTTTGAGATATGCATAAGTATACCCATAAAAAGAACTCAATCCCTTGATCAGTCCTTCCCCCATCCTCGCCCCCATTTAAGTGTATTTTCCGGAAAAAAAAAAGTTTCTTTATTTTTAAAGAAGATTCCAAATACCAATTTTCACGTCTGTAACATCTTCAGTTTTTAAGATGTAAGTATCCTCATTAAAAATAATTCAACTAATTTTTGCTTCTCCGAAAACAAAAAGGTTCCTGTAATTTTTTTTTTTTTTTTTGCTAGTGGCTTTACGTCGCACCGACACAGATAGGTCTTTATGGTGACGATGGGATAGGTAAGGCCTAGGAGTGGGAAGGAAATGACCGTGGCCGTAATTAAGGAACAGCCCCAACATTCGCCTGGTGTGAAAATGGGAAACCACATGAAACCATCTTCAGAGCTGTCGACAGTGGGGTTCGAACCCTCTCTCTTCCGGATGCAGGCTCACAGGTGCGCGCCCGTAAACGCACGGCCAACTTGCCCGGTCAGTACTTCCTGTCCTTAGGTATGTAGGAATTCTTGATTGAAAGTTTGCCTCAATACTGTATTTAAACAGTGTACTGCACAAGGGATTTGGTAAAAGCCTTCCTGAATTTCAAATGCCTTTTCATATTCAAACCCTGATCAGTTACAAAAGTAACCTTTTGTAGGTCTGACAACTGAACGACCAACAAGCCACTCTGTTGTATAATCTCTCGAATAATATTGTCACCAGACTTTGGTACCTTAGGTGAAGAGGCATGTGAATATTATTCTATTTTTAAGGTCCCAATGATGGAGGTAATGCACAGTGAGTGACAGGAAATAATTCATTTTATAATTGTCAGTCCAGTTACACTGGTCGACAATGAATTTGTTACAGAAACAAATTCAGGTGTTTCTTATGTATTTTCAGCTGCTGATTGCAAAATTGAAGTCAGAAATTATCCACCACCCACCATTTTTTTTTTTTTTTTTTTGTAATTTTGAAAATGATGTTTTTTCCTGTTTATTAGCATTGGAGGCATATACAACCTGTTACAATAAAGTTCGGTGAATGAAGTCAGAATGGTCGATCCGACAACACTGGCGACACACAACGCTGCACCTGCGTGGCAGCAGGTTTTGACCACCTACTCCCAACGTTATTCAATTGAGCATCGTGTGTGTGCCTTGTAAGACCTGTTTGACACAGTGCGTGTTTAGTGCGTTGGTTCTGAACGGCGAACAGGAACATGAACGACCAAAAGATCAATGTACAGTTTTGTTTTTTGAGGCCGGGAAAGTGTTTCTGACAACCCCCGTAGCGGAAGACCGGCAACTGCCGTCAGTGACGAAAACATTGAGAAGGTGAGGACATTAATCATGAACGATCGGCAGTTAACTGTGCGCATGATAGCGGATGAACTGCAGATTAACCCTGAATCTGTGCGACAAATCGTTACCCAGAAGTTAGGGAAGAGAAAAACATGTTCTCGTCTTGTGCCACATCACGTGACTGATGATCAGAAGCAGGCACGTTTAAAATCTTCACAGGATTTTGTCAAAACGGCGGATGCGGTTGATAGTACAGGACTATTCACTGAACTTTATTGTCACAGGTTGTAGCTTTACATTTAAATTTCATTGCATTTTGGCATCAGTGGACTTGTAACGTTTGATGACTGTTGCCTTGAATTCACAAGTTACAACAATTATATTCTCCTACATAACAATGATTTTAAGGTAAAGTTTGTAGATGAGTCAGTATGTCCAACTGTGGCGGAATGTGTTGTTGCAATGTACTTTAAATAGCTAACTAGCGTATTGTAAATGGCTCTAGTACACCAAGAGGTAGGTTAGCTCTATCTACCCTCATTAATTTCAGACAACTTACAGTGAACAATCAGAAACAAGGAGCAGAATAAGTATCTGAAAATGCTTTTCATGTTGTCCACAAATTGAAAACAAGACCACTTCGAAGAAGAATCGACTAAACTTGTTGGAAAATAGTAAAATTCGCTACTGTATTTCCAACATTTTTGCAAATTGGAAGAAAGCTTGTTAGAATTTATCATCCGTCACTGCTTGGCGGAGTGTAGCGGAATTTCAGAGAAGCCGTAGCGACTTTTGCTATGGGCACACTGCGAGTTGGAGCTTTCTTAAAAGGAAGAAGTTAATTCTGTGTTCTCTTCCGTTGTCACTTGGATTGTGATAGAAGTGTGTAATATGATCCATAGTAGTGCATTATAAGGAATAGTGTAAAGTGTATTGTGTGTGTATAAGAAATATGTCTCAAAAGTGCATAAATGATTTTTAAAAATTTTTACGTGTACAGTGAGCTAACTTTCAAAGCGCAGAGAGGGAAGTTTACTCCTCTTATAAGAAGGGCTTATCACTTTTATTTTAACTACAAAATAGACCAGAACAAGACATGGGCCCCCGAAATATGTTGTACGAAATGTGGAACACTATTAACTGGCTGGTTGAAAGGATCCCGTCATATGCCATTTGCAATACCTATGATATGGCACAAACCTGGAATATGTGTTGATACACAGTTTGAAAGCCACTTAAATATGCAAGAAGCAGCTGGATGGCATCTTTCAAAAAAGTTGTAAAAAACTTCAAGTCTGATAAGTACAGAGAACTTGTTAGTGAGATGATTGACAACTACAAGATAATGGCATGTAATGTGTCTCTAAAAATACACTTCCTGCACTCCCATCTCGATTTCTTCCCTGAAAACCTAGGGGCTGTGAGCGACAAACATGGGGAGCGTTTCCACAAGGACATCACGGAAATGGAAAGGCGCTACCAGGGTAAATGGTCCCCAAATATGCTGGCAGACTGCTGTTCGACACTGATAAGAGATGTTCCTCAAGCGAAATACAGTAGAAACTCCAATTTACAAGCATTTTAGGTGAGTAAATGTAATTTCAGCTAAAATATCATAATATTATAGTGTATAGACACCAGAAATGGTTTTTATGTTATTACTCGAAAACCCTGGGTGATAGAGAAGTTCTGTAAAAAGATTTGAAATCAGCACAAAGAAGTCAGAAACACCCATTGTTTCACATTGTTTCCTTTGTAACAAAAAAAAAAGTTCAAATTTTGTCGACCAGTGTTATCAGTAGTATAGTAGCTGAATAACGATTACTTTTCATTGCCTCTACAACTCCAGGATAACTGAGTGACGAGTGTTATTGGATAGCTCATGACATCTACGTGTAACAGAAAATCCCAGTAGGAGGGGTGAAAAAGGGGTTGAATGCCTTTAATCAGGATACCGGTACTTATATCTCAGAAACTGAAGATATTACAGACCTGAAAATTGGTGTTTGGGATCTCCTTTAATATAAAGAAACACGTATTTTTTGTTTTTGGAAAATCCAATTAATGGGGGGGGGGGTGAATTTTTAAAATGAGGATATCTGTATCTCAAAACTTTTAAAGTTTATAGATGTAAAAATTGGTATTTAGAATCTCCTTTAAAAATAAAGAAACACATATTTTTTTGTTTTCAGAAAATCCCAATAGGAAGCGTGGAAAAGGGTGAAAGAAGAGTTGAATGCCTTTAATGAGGCGACTTATATTTCAGAACCTTAAGATATTACAGACCTGAAAATTGGTGTTTGGAATCTCCTTTAAACATAAAGAAACACGCCTTCTTTTAATTTTTTTGATCGGGGGGGGGGGGGTAAATAAACTTAACGGCGGTGGGGTGTAAAAGGAGGTGAGACCAATTGATTTTACTGTTCATAATGTATTTATAAGGAGCCTCCGTTGCTCAGGCGGCAGCGCGCTGGCTTCTCACAGCTGGGTTCTTTGGTTCAAATCCTGGTCACTCCATGTGACATTCTTGCTGGACAAAACGGAGGCAGGAGAGGTTTTTCTCCTGATACTGCAGTTTTCCCTGTCATCATTCATTCCAGCAACACTGTCCAATATTTCATTTCATTTGTCATTCATCGATCATTGCCCCAGAGGTGTGCTTCGGCAGCCGGCACAATTCCTATTGTCGCCGCTAGGTGGGGCTTTATTCATTCCATTCCTGACCCTGTTAAATGACTGGAAATGGGCTGTAGATTTTCGATGTACATAAGCTGATCATTTTTAATCTTTCCTGGGTTCGTTTTCAACAGCCATCTTTTCCTTCGGAGAATGTTCTTAGATTACAGTAGATTCTCCTGGCATATAAATAAAAATGTACACACATTTGAAATAAATGATAGGAGTGAGATTGACCGTCAAATTGTTCACCTCTATAATAAGGTCAATAATGCACGGAAGTATGTCATTCGTATCGCCAGAAATCCGGCACACTTGCCTACTTTACAATCATGTGATGTTTAAAAAGCATTACAATGTGATGTTGCAAGGTACTAGTTTCGGTCCTATAAGGACCATCATCAGCCTACCCTAGATACAATGTAAAAATCATATTCCTAAAACAGAGTAGCGCGGAAAGATGAAAAATGGAATGAAAGGATGGGAAAGTGGTGGAAAGAATTACATACATAAGATGGTATTAAATGAATTGTAGTGAG
This sequence comes from Anabrus simplex, assembly GCF_040414725.1. Lineage (NCBI taxonomy): Eukaryota > Metazoa > Arthropoda > Insecta > Orthoptera > Tettigoniidae > Anabrus > Anabrus simplex. The sequence continues at coordinate 743,005,106 of NC_090266.1, read as the reverse complement.
TATGACAAAGCTATGTTAAAAGGTGACAAGTAAAATCTTATGTAAATGTCTCGTTAAATTAATCATAAGATAAAAAGAAGGCACTGGTTGACAATTAGTCTTATGTTGCACATTTAAAAATCAAATAAAGTCTGAAGTAAACAAAGTCCAGTGTTTCTGATAAGTTCTAGAATTCAACATAAGCACAGAGAGAATAATTAGTCCAATAAGTCCAGAGAAAGGTTAATGTTGACAAAGTTGTTGGACATATCTTCTGGAATAATAAAATCTTGCCGTTTGCTAATGACGCAGTCCAAGTTCAATAGGCCTCTGCTGTTCTACTTCACGCGGCTATCATTCTGTTAGTTGTACTCAAACTGGTTAGCTTGTTTCACATTGCGCATGGTTCTTTTGGTTCCTATTGAATTTGGACTGCCTCATTAGAATACAGCAAGATTTTATTGTTCCACAAGATATGTCCAACAACTTTGTCAACATTAACCTTTTTCCGGACTTATTGGACCAATTATTCCCTCTGCGCTTATGTTGAATTCGAGAACTTGTCAGAAACACTGGACTTCGTTTACTTCAGACTTTATTTGATTTTTAAATATGCAGCATAAGACTAATTGTCAACCAGTGCCTTCTTTTTATCTTATGATTAATTTGAGACATTTACATAAGATTTTATTTGTCACTTTTTAACATAGCTTTGTCATACTCACTACAATTCATTTAATACCATCTTATGTATGTATATCTTTCCACCACTTTCCCATCCTTTCATTCCATTTTTCATCTTTCCACGCTACTCTGTTTTAGGAATATGATTTTTACATTGTATCTAGGCTAGGCTGATGATGGTCCTTATAGAACCGAAACTAGTACCTTGCAACATCACATTGTAATGTTTTTTTTTTAAACATCACATGATTGTAAAGTAATGAGAAGGTGGATCATAAATTTGTATTTATTTTTACGTATAGTCTTTACTCAATACGGAATCAACTATGAAATTTATAACTTTGACTAATGTAGAGACCCAACTGACCGGGTGGAATACCTGGACCTAGCCCGAGAAGTACAAAATCGATTGCTGGAAATAAAGATTGAAAAATGGGAGGAAACTTGTCGTAATCTATTAGAAAACAAGTCAGATTGCGAATTTTGGCAGATTCTTGCAGTAAACGAGTAAGATCGCGAATTTCGGCGGATTATATATCTAAAACAATAGGCATTCAATTATAAATTTCAGTATAATACCGTAGCGAAGCACGGGTATCTTGCTAGTTTTATATATGTAGATAAGAGTTCTGTCTGTACATTGCTCAGAATTTTAAAAGATGGTATTTCTGTATCGGTCGTGTCCATAGTAGCAAAGAAATGCACTTTTTAATTTTCCGTAATGTATGTATGTATGTATGTATGTATGTATGTATGTATGTATGTATGTATGTATGTATGTATGTATGTATGTATGTATGGATGTATGTACAAGCATCACGAGAAAACAGCTGAAGAGAATTTAATGAAACTCGGTATGTAGTGTCCGGGAATAAGTCGCTACAATCTAGGCTATAAATAATCTTATTCACGCTGAGAGAAATGGTAGTTTAGGGGAGGGCCTAAAATTTAATTCTCAAATATTTATGTTATTAGTGGTCCTATCTTAATGAAAATTGGTATGCAAAGACGGGAAATAATTCGCTACAATCTAGGCCATAAATAATTTTATTCACGATGAGTGGAATGGTAGTTTAGGGGAGGGCCTAAAATTTAATTCTCAAATAGTCTGTTATTAGTGGTCCTATCATAAAATACTACATTACTAAATTTCTGATCATTTACGTCTTATGCATTTTTACCGTACCGGCCATAACAACAGAGATATTCATGAATTTGAATTTTTGTTGCTAAGCCCATATCAGCGCCAAGTCACGAAAAAATGTTAAGCAGAATTTAATTAATATCGTTATGTTAAGTCGGCGAATAAGGAACTACAGTCTACCCTATACATAATTTCGTAATACGCCGTAGTATTACCGAGTCTAAAGAAAACTAAATGTGAAGGCCTCCAACACGGAAAGCTCATAACATTGAACAATAACATTACATTGACCATTGTTTGTTGTGATGTGCTTTGTGTCTTCTGTTGCCATTCATGTCCGATAGATGGGATTACTGCTGTATACCGAGTTTTTAAAAATTTCCTTTACGTCGCACCGACACAGATAGTTCTTATGGCGACAATAGGATAGGAAAGGGCTAGGAGTGGAAAGGAAGCGGCCCTGGCGTTAATTACGGTACAGCACCAGCATTTGCCTGGTGTGAAAATGGGAGATCACGGGAAACCATCTTCAGGGTTGTCAACAGTGGTTCTCGAACCCACCTACCTCCCGAATGCAAACTCACAGCTGCGTGCCCCTAACCGCATGGCCAACTCGCCCGGTCGTACTGAGTATAACAGCCTGCCTGAATATCGGCGGGAAGTATCTGGGGAGTTAGATAACTTTCTTCTTAAACATGCCATTCCTCTAGTTCTTCAATTTTCTGATACTGGTGCGTAACAAACTGGTTCATCATAGCATTCGAGCTATTCAGTCCCTACCCTGAGGCACTGATTGGAATGAGCAGTGTGTATATTTAACGGAACAATGGCAGAGGAGTGTTCACGGTTGTCTGCGACCTGGTCATTCCAGCACTAGAACTTTGGACTGTTAGATCGGAAGTGAGAAAATGTGCGGTTTTTCATTTGAGCGAGTATTTAATGTGATAACATTGCTTTTAATCCCTACATTCCTACTGACATTTTTGTAATGGCCTAAGTTAACTGTAGTTAGGAAAATCACAAAGACAGACTTTCTTAGAATCCCGTAGCGAAGCACGGGTACATCAGCTAGTGATGATATATAATCGTTCCCACACTTTGCTTTTCACCTTACAATTATCCTCTACACTGTAGGTGGGGAATAAGAGAACACCACTCCTTGAGCTAATAGCGTGAGCACGGAAAGAGCTGGGAGCAGCTGACTTCTAACAGTTTGTGCAGTGAAGACTAGATGTCTGAACTGTGTGAGAGAGAAAGAGAGCCTGAGACTCTGTAATTGTATAGCAAGTAGTGACATTTAAATCTTTGCGTAGACTCAAGCAGTCGTGTATTTATCTATCTGCCACCCCTCCGTAACATTACGATATATGCATGATCTCTGAGAGAGCTCCTGTTATTAGAAATTCTAGCTGGAGAAATTGTATTGCATGCATATTGATTAAAGGTCTTGCATAAATTGTGATTATTAAGAGCTGGTGTTTGTTCCAGTTTATTGAAATTGAAATCGCTCACTGTAATGCACAGATTATTGTTAGGTTTGCACTAGACTTCTTCTAGTGACATTAGAAAATTGTAAGAATGTTTAATGGGGATTATAACAAGCAAAGATTTGTGAACCAGTTAATTCAACTAATAATAAGATTAAAGGGGACTTCTGGCCTTTTGAAGGCTATCATTACTGCAGGCTTATACGAATCCTTCATATTAATTACAATCCATACGTGGGACCCTTGAGCATATATAACCATGTTTCAGCAAATATGATTACATCTGGGTTATGTAACAGTTATCCATTTTTTTACAGATGCTTTGTGCATTGGTATAAAATACCCTAATATTACTGTCTTTTGCCCCCAAGTTCTTCTAAATTTGCTAATTGAACTTCTGTAAACTTCATAGAATACAGCTAATGAAGAAACATAAAACTAAGCAGTAAAATTACAGATTCAATTGCTGAGATATCATCTACAATAATCAGTACAGTAGGTGAAGTTTCACTTTTTCTCACAAAGGTACACTTAAAGCCCTTCATTCACAGGTCTAACTCGCTACAGTAGTCCTTTAGTCTTTGCTGTCAAGTGTGCATTGGAGTAGATGGCTTCATCTGGAGAACTGAGCAACCTGCACACAAATTAAAAGGTTTGAAAATTATGTAAGTGAGAAGAGCACACCAACAGAATGCAATAATCTGCCTAAACATTTCCACAAGAACAAAAATATTTGTACTCTGAAGTCACTTAAACCTTATAAATTCAATAGTATTTCTATGAAAACTGAGGAGACTATGTCGGAAGCTCTACCAACTCTCCTATAGGCCCTTTGCTTCAACCAGCCGACCTCCTCGCTGCAAGACATTAACAGGAAATTAAAAGGAAGGTCCACCTGTTCAATACCATTTAATATGATGTCAAAACATGTCTACCAACAATGCAGCAAACATGCTTTCCATGATAAAAAAAAGTAAAATCTACGGCATGTGCCCTGTTGGGCTCATATATTAAATTTGGTGGTTAACGACTGGATCAGCAGTACTCCTCCTCTTGAAGATCTGTTGAATCTTTGTTCCCGAATTGTCACCTTTTCCAACAGAAAAATATGGCATATAAAGAGCTTAAGAGCTTTCAATGTGCTCAGCGAGGCTGAGTGGCTCAGACGGTTGAGGTGCTGGCCTTCTGACCCCAACTTGGCAGGTTCAATCCTGGCTCAGTCCAGTGGTATTTGACAATGCTCAAATATGTCGGTCTCGTGTCGGTAGATTTACTGGCATGTAAAATTTCCTGCGGGACAAATTTCCGTCACCTCGGGATATCTGAAAACCATCAAAAGTATAGTCCTCTCCGTGTAAGGACGTACCCTAAGGGTGCAACCTTACCCTTTCTCCCCTGTAATATTAAGATATTGATTTATGGTTACTTTTCTTGCTGTTGGGTCTTTTTCAGTGTCGGTAACCATACAGTTTAGGGACCCTACTTGCCGATACGACGTCTTACATTTACCGTTAACCTGGCACGTTGGCAACGGTCAATCACTGCTCTAGCGTGAAGTGCGTGTTGCCACCGCATCGCTTTAAAGTCACTAGTGATACATTTGCGAGAATATTTAAAGCATATTTTCTTTTTCTGTGGGATTGTAGATCTATTTGGCTAATACCAGGTAAGTAGGATTGTGGCATATTCGGATAATGCATTTAATAACATAGTTTGTGTGAAATGATGAAAGTGCTCAAATACGTCAGTCTCATGTCTAGATCTACCGGTACATGAAATAACTCTTGCGGGACGAAAGTTTGGCAGTAGAACTTATAACGTTATTATTTTCAAATCCGCAGTGAACTTGAAAGCTGACCTAAATTCCGTTCACGGAGCTTGGCACATTAGTATTCCTATATGTTTCCTGATAAGCTTGAAGATATAACCAGCCTGCAGGCTGAAAATATGCCCAATAATCTCTCTCCTTACTGGTTACCGGTATTGAAGAGAGAAGGAAATATTCGCGCAAAAGAAAGGGAAGTCATTGGATGTCTGGAACTTTCGAAAATCACACTGCAAAGACTTATTAAATAAATTGCATCATTTAACATGCCCCTCTTTTGAAGAATATGGTTATAGTACGGCTACTGTATATCAAAATAAAGACAGATAATTTAAGTGAGAAAGTGTGTTTATTTCCTTAATTCCTCATTGAGGAGATATTCATAATTATCTTGATTTATTTCATCTTATCTTTTATCATTTACTAGGGTAGGGAAACATTCATTATCGGTGTTTACATTGAGGTTAGTTTGTTATGGTTATGTCTGATGATTTTAATATGTAACCAGGCAGGTTGGCGGCAGTGATCAGCCATTACAAAAAAAGAGAAAAGAAGAGCATCGGGCGGCGATATTTACTTTCTGGGGTATTTCCTTACGTGGCAATTACTATAGTTAGTGGGACGTGGAAACAATAACATTATTATTTAAATGATTGCTGGACCAATGGTGAACCGGAACCACAGCACCTGGTGGCAGATGTATTTCTAGAAATTGTTTCATTATGTTTCCAGTATCTGATTGCACCATCAGTGTTGCTTCACTTGTGCCACTTTTAACAAATACAGTATACATAAAATAGATACAAAATTTAATCCACCTTCTCAATACTTAACAATCATGCGATGTTTACAAAAACATTACAATATACTGTTACAAGGTACTAGTTTTGGTCCTAAAAGGGCTATCATCAGCCTAGCCAAGATACAAATGTATATACCATAGTCCTAAAACAGAGTTATGCGGTGAGATGAAAGATAAAAGAATGGACTGGGGATGTGGAATGATATACATATAAAAAGGTGAATATATGAACTGTTGTAGATGCAGCAATGTTATGTTGATCAGTGACAAATAAAATCTTTTTGATATATGTCTCATAAAATTACATATTAATCAACAATTATCTCAAAATTGAATAAAATAAGCTCTATTTGACGAATAGTGTCAGGTTACACATGTAAAAATTATTGGGTTAACCGGATTTTAAACAATGTCCGATGTTTCTGTTGAGTTCTAGAAGATATGAAGTTCAACATTGGCGCAGAGGGAATTATTTTGCGTGATGTCCAATAAATCCACAACAGAGGTTAAATGTTGATAAAACTGTTGGACATATCTTGTGATGTATTGAAATCTTGCTGTGTTACAAAGGAATATTCCCAATTCAATAGGAACCAAATGTTGAACTTCTAGAACTCAATAGAAACATCAGACATTGTTTAAAATCCGGCATAACCCAATAATTTTTTAAATGTGCAACCTGAAACTATTCGTCAAACAGAGCTTATTTTATTCAATTTTGAGATAATTTTTGATTAATATGTAATTTTATTGGACATATATCAAAAAGATTTTATTTGTCACTGATCAACATAACATTGCTGCATCTACAACAGTTCATATATTCACCTTTTTATATGTATATCATTCCACAACATCCCCAGTCCATTCTTTTATCTTTCATCTCACCGCATAACTCTGTTTTAGGACTATGGTATATACATTTGTATCTTGGCTAGGCTGATGATGGCCCTTTTAGGACCAAAACCAGTACCTTGTAATAGTATATTGTAATGTTTTTGTAAACATCGCATGATTGTTAAGTATTAAGAAGGTGGATTAAATTTTGTATCTATTTTATGTGGATTAAATTTTGTATCTATTTTATGTGTAATCCTAATTCAATACGGAACCAACTATGAAGTTGTATGTATGTATAGACAATACAGGACACTTCTGGATATAACCTTGTTAAAATGGGAGACAATTCGCAAGTGGCACTCATAGTGGCATGACCTGGAACTTGTGCCAAATTCAAATATCAGTGGAAAATCATATACAGAAATGGATAGATAAATTATGCCTGGGAAGAGTGTTATAAAGATATTAACTTCAAAGTTGCCGAAGCAATTCTGGATAAATGAAAGAAGAATTACTTAGGAGGTTATTATTTAGAAACTGAAATTAGACATATATTCAAGATATGAAGTGCATTGCTGTGAAAGGGCTGGATTTTTTATTCATGCAATACCGTTTGTGCTTTAGCATTCCTGCCTGAACGTTTGCAGTTAGATTTGTTTTTTTCCTCATTTAAAAAACATTGTATCCTCACATTAAGACACTTTGTCAGTAAACAGATCGACAGATTCCTGTTTTTTTCTCTTGTAGCATGTGTCTTTCAAAAGTAGCGTTAGCACTTGATGTTTTATTTTTTGGGAGATTCTCTGTTGTTGTAGGTCCCGGCTTTAATGTGAGGAGAGGAATAAAAGAAAGAAAAGCATGAAAATTTTATCAATAGTTATGTTTTTGAGGAATATTTAAGTACAGTTAGAGTAAGAATATAACATACCCTCGGCTGTATAGTCGGAGATTTCTGAAATCGCTGACCTGGAAATGATCTGAACAGATCTTGTAATTCTTATTCAACCGTAGCGTACCATCTTTTTTGTATACCTTACTCAGGTCACTTCTCTGACATATCAACATGCACAGATTCAACCTGCAACACTTCGGTATTGAAGGTTCAATGTTTCACTATACAGTAAAAGAAGCTGCTTATGTTTTAAGGAAGTTTAAGTATGGGTCATGCAGCTCAGAAGTTTAGAAAGTACTATAAAAATATCTTTGCCACTGGAAGGATATATATGTAAACCCAATATCTACTTACATTTTCTTGCCACGAGGGACACGGAAGAAAGGCCGCAGATATTTCTGCGCTTCATAATTATTGCAGCCAAACGTAGCACATACCTTTCCACTCATGATAAGAGATGATATAAATTAATTACACATGCTATTATTTACTTATTTTAACTTACTCCAAACGCATAAATATCACCATAAACTTCACAAACTAATGCATGCACTCTTATGACAGGCCAAGTGACTCCAGGTCACACCGCTAGACAGAGTTCTAATCACTGTCCCTCGATATCTAACAGGCTGTCCAGTATTACCTCTGATGTATTTGCTTTTACTGTTGTGAACCCTAGGAGATCATCTGCAGCCCCTTCTAAATTTGAAGACAGCGTACAAACAGTTGCACCTTTTTCTTCCAGTTTTGTCGCTCATTCCTTCAAGACATTTCTTAACACGTTCTCCACCTGTTGGCGAGCTTCTTCAGCCTTTTCAGCAACTCAGAATGCTACTTTTTGTAGCATGTGTCTATGAGCATAGCACCCCTAGCAGATTTCATAAGGAAATGTTCTCTTAGAAATGGCATCTAATATTTGTTTTTGGAACACGAGCACCGCGTGTGCGACTTCCTCTCCGAGACGTGAAGAAATAGTGCGTGAACTAATGGAATGACTTGGGAGGAAGTTACATACCGAGTTGCAAACAGAATAACAGTCATATTTTTCATAGGGTGCAGAATCGATGATAATTCGTGATTTGGTCTTCTCTAGCTGTCAGAGCTTGAGTTGCATTCACTAGCTATCACTGAGGAATAATAAGTTGCTTCCTCACGTCCAGTAGTCTGCTTATATCTAACTTGCTGTTCCGTCTTGTAGGTCACTGTTGAATTAGTCTCAATTCTTGACTGCCTGAAGCACGTTGATCGTAACAATAATAATGTTATTGATTTTTGTCCCACTAGCTACTTTTGATGGTTTTCGGAGATGCTGAGGTGCTGGGATCTTGTCCTTCAGGAGTTCATTTACGAGCCAGTAAATTACTGACACAAGGCTGACGTATTTGAGCATCTTCAAATTCCGCCGGGCTGAGCCAGGATTGAACCTGCCAAGTTGTGGTCAGAAGGCCAGCACCTCAACCATCTGAGCTGCTCAGCCTGGCTAAGCACATTGAAAGCTCTTAAGCCTTTTATATGCCAGTATTGTTCTGTTGGAAAAAGGTGACAATTCGGGAACAAAGTTTCAAGAGATCTTCAAGAGGAGGAGTACTGCTGATCCAGTCATTAACCACAAATTTATGTATGAGCCAAACAGGGCACATGCTGTAGATTTTACTTTTTTTATGGTGGTAACCATGTTTGCTGCATTTTTGGTAGTTACGCCTTTCACTTTTCCTGTTAACCCCCATCAAGATATGATTTCAGACAGATGATTGGCAATATTATCTGCTGTGTGATGTCCTTTCAATTGGACTGATTCCAGACAAGCTTGTTTTAATGTCCCATTTGTCACAAAATATCCTGTAACTGTAATATTGGCTTCCTGGCACTTGGATGTTCAGCAGTCAGTAATAAGAGCTTGCTATGCTGAGCTCTACCTTCACATTGGTCACTACCAAATTGACATAACTTACTTTGCACGTACAGAATAAAGTGCTGAATAGTGCCCAGTATGGTAAGTCATGAAGGGCAGGACATAATGCACCTCTTCGCACAGGTGACGAATTAACACCTGAAAATCAGTAACACATAAAAACAGAAACAATGTTTGTATTCTTTACATAATACATGTAGGGGTAATACATAGTGATTACCTACGTCTGAAAGAGTGCAGTGGGATAGAAAGTCGTAACATAGACTTAAGTCTCCGACAAACTTTTTGAATCCTCTATCTTCTACAAATCTCAATAACTACATGTCTTTGCATACAAAGATAGCCAAGCTCCTATCCATTTTTTTTTTTTTTTTCCCCTGCACAGTCTCATCCATAAGTAGAAATGGATTAGTGTAGTTCTACCATCTGTATCTGTACAATAGATTTGATTACAAATTTTACACATAATGAATTTTCTACCTGGACTGTAAGTAAAATACTGCCATGGTTGGAAAGACTTTCATGGCATTATTATTTCTTTCTTACTAGAAACATCGATACACAATGCAGCGCAACTACTTTAAGCAAAGAACTGGGCGAGTTGGCAATGCTGTTAGGAGCGCACAGCTGTGAGCTCGCATCCAGGTGATAGTGGGTTCGAACCCCACTGTCGGCAGCCCTGAAGATGGTTTTTTCGTGGTTTCCCATTTTCACACCAGGCAAATGCTGGAGCTGTACCTTAATTAAGGCCACTGCCGCTTCCTTCCCATTCCTAGGCCTTTCCTGTCCCATCGTCGCCATAAGACCTATCTGTGTCGGTGTGACGTAAAGAAACTAGCAACAAAAAAAAACTTTAAGCAGAGATACGGTGGGTGGGTGTGTAAAGTCAAGAAACGGTGTGAACCGAGTTAATAGTGGCATCGAAGAGAGGGGAGCGAACTATTTTTACGACTATGAATTTATTGAGTTGTGTATTATGTGTTAAGCTGACTTCGGCCAGACTTCAAATGTTCAAAGTGCATTATGTCCTGCTCTTCATGACTCACCTCACTGGGCACTATTCAGCACCTTATTCTGTACGTGCAAAGTGCGTTATGTCAATTTGCTAGTGACTAAGTGAATTTTATTCGTGCTGATCGTGAATTTGCCCAACAATATATAGTGAAACCTCGTTAGTGCGTTCCTCATTAGCACGTGTTCCCGCTTAGGACGTTGTAAATTCAAAGTCCCGATTCTCATTGTATTAAATCTATATAAAATATACCTCACTTATCGCGTCATGAATTTTTGCTATTACTGCTTAGTACAATCACATTTTTCCTAGCCCTGAAAATTTTATTTGTCATTTGCGTGATTATGGGAAAAGGCCTTGAAATACCTGAACTTCACAGGATAAGATGCACCTTCGGGGAGCAAGCCGTTAGCCTCAGGAATGTTCAGTTTTGCTTGCCAGTTAGCAGCAAGATTTGCTGAATAACAGAGTGAGCCTATCTGTGCTTGTATATTGCATTCCATTCATAAGTTAGAAATGTATTTTGTGTTAAGTGGTACAGTGAATTTTTGTGGCATGATATGCTAGATTATATCTGGATTAGGAACATAATCATGTGAAATTGACTAGCGTGGTGCATATTTTTCTTGTGATAGTCCAGTTATGGATAGGGACATGTTGTAAAATTCCTAACAAATGAAGATATGATTAAAATCTGTCAGAAAGTGGGCTGGCTAAGCATCTTAAAGCACGCAGAGGTCGCGAATGTTGAACTCGCACCTTCGAGTTGGTCGAAGTTTTTGAAAGTGGCGGCCTAGGTCATTCCTCCTGATTCCTCCCAGTTGCACTAGGTCGAGTGTAACCTCCAATTCATTGTCTAAGTGTGACCAGAAAATGTTTATTAACCCACTGCTCCAAAATAAAAGCTTTCTACTAACATTTGTTTTAGAAAGAATGTGATCTGCAATAATACTTTGATATTTTTATTGGCCCCCGTGTATATGTTTTCATATTTGTTGTTTGATGTTTTTCACACCTTTCAGTGCACTTGTTATTTTATAATCCCAGCGGAAAAGGTTTTCATATTTGTTCTCTCATGTTTTTCACACCTTTTAATACTCTCCTCTGATCTTTAGAAATGGTAAATATAGTTTTCACTGTACCCACGGATACACAACGTAATATGTCCTCATGTCAGAAAAAAATCATATCTAGAGTTTCCCTATCCTTGTTGGATAGTTTTTATTTGTATATTCAGTAGTACGTTTTCACGCTTAACACATTATTTTTTGTTGTCCCGTGCAGATACATCTTAATGAGGTTTTACTGTAGAATGACTTCTTCCACCAAGCACCACTCATTATTATCACTGAGTGAGTACTGAACTAAATTCCCTCCAATTGGGTAGTCACGTTGTCCATTGTCAATCGTCATTTCCCAGCTGTACTGCTTGTTGGCTATTCACAGGCCTTGTTGCAGTACCTATTGCTTTGCGCACAGAAGCTCAATTTTCACAGTGTATGTTATGAGAGCTTAATTAAAGAGCATTATGTATTTCAGGGTGGAAAAGATTTCTTATTAGCATTAAAGCAAGGCAAGGATCAATCTACTGAAAGCAATATAGGAGAATCCAGTGAGTAAAAGTGCTTCATTTGTCATTCTCAATAGTTCAGCCAGAATTATTACAAGTTGTGTTGTTATCAGAGAATGCTCTCATGAGTTAGGTTACTGATTCATGATTAGTTCTGATCAGTCAATTCCATCTTGGAATTAAAGACGAGGAGCAAAAAATTAGAACGTGCTAACTTCATTATTTTAAAACTTAAAAACTATTTGAAAATTATAGTTGGGGACTACATGTAGTGATCCTTATAGCATGCTGTAAAACTGATGGTAATGTAGTTCTCTCTAATTTATAGATTCAAGTTCTGCACCCTCTATTCCTGAAGAACTTCAGTTCATTTTGAACTTCGACGCTTCCCAAGAGGATTCAGACTTTAGTATTATTGACAATTTGTCAGATTCATCTTGTTCTGATATTATTGAAGTTACACTCTAGAAAAAATGAAGAGCATGTCACACAAAGAAGGTGTGTCTAGTTATTTTATAAATCCTTCAGAGAGTGAACCTAATACTGCAAGAAAAGTTGGTGACATTGCATTAATTCACATCAAAGAAAAGTACAATAAGTTCCACCTTTTCAATACATTATATTATGTGACAGTTTTACGTTACAGTTAAACCTTCACATTTTTATACACTCGGGACCGGTTTCGACAGTGTACCTGTCATCATCAGCCAAGAACAATTAATCGAGGACAATAAACCTTACAATACTTCAGGTATGATATAACAGTGAATATAAAATTATACATTATCTATCTACAAAAAGGTGTGAACATGTCCAGGTAAAAAATCACGATTTAAGAAAAATCATAGTCCTGTAGGGTGTACACTTATAAAATTTCTAATTAAAATAACGTGTTAAAAACCTGCTGTTATATTATAGCTATAGCAGAGATGTTTATAGGTGTAAATCTATGGAGTTTTGGCACTCAAGACATATAGCTATGTTTGACAAGTTAAAATGTTCAAACATTTAGTTAAATGGTGTTCCACTTAGAATATGTGATACAGTTCAGCTGAGGTTATAGTAATATGTTTGTAGGCTTAGTTTGGTATTTTTAACACTCGGGACATATAGCCATGTGTGACAAGTTAAAAGTTGATAAAACATTTAGTTAATGGTGTTCCACTTAAAATATATGGTAAAGTTCAGCTGAAGCTACAACTTGGACTTGAGGAGCAGATGATTATGTAAAATATCAATATAAGTAGAAATGAACAATTTGAATGGGTCACTGCTTGTTGATGTAGATGATCAGCGAGTCCTATTAAACAATTATACATGTCGACATGTGGTTGTATAACATCTTGCTGAGAAGTAACAGAGGTCCTGGCTAAAATGGTGCTTGTAGATCTTATGTTGTAGGTTGTGATTACATAAATTGACTAGAAGGGATCCTGATCCACTACGTTCCGTCTACCATCAACTTGGCACCTGAGGTGAGTTTCTCATTCACCAATACTTCGCGAAATTTAACTCCCTTTCGTTTCTTAAATACGGTAACTTTATATCGCGTTTTATTTCTTATAGGTTCCGACTTGGATCAGGATCCCTTCTAGTCAATTTATGTAATCACAACCTACAACATAAGATCTACAAGCACCATTTTAGCCAGGACCTCTGTTACTTCTCAGCAAGATGTTATACAACCACATGTCGACATGTATAATTGTTTAATAGGACTCGCTGATCATCTACATCAACAAGCAGTGACCCATTCAAATTGTTCATTTCTACTTATATTGATATTTTACATAATCATCTGCTCCTCAAGTCCAAGTTGTAGCTTCAGCTGAACTTTACCATATATTTTAAGTGGAACACCATTAACTAAATGTTTTATCAACTTTTAACTTGTCACACATGGCTATATGTCCCGAGTGTTAAAAATACCAAACTAAGCCTACAAACATATTACTATAACCTCAGCTGAACTGTATCACATATTCTAAGTGGAACACCATTTAACTAAATGTTTGAACATTTTAACTTGTCAAACATAGCTATATGTCTTGAGTGCCAAAACTCCATAGATTTACACCTATAAACATCTCTGCTATAGCTATAATATAACAGCAGGTTTTTAACACGTTATTTTAATTAGAAATTTTATAAGTGTACACCCTACAGGACTATGATTTTTCTTAAATCGTGATTTTTTACCTGGACATGTTCACACCTTTTTGTAGATAGATAATGTATAATTTTATATTCACTGTTATATCATACCTGAAGTATTGTAAGGTTTATTGTCCTCGATTAATTGTTCTTGGCTGATGATGACAGGTACACTGTCGAAACCGGTCCCGAGTGTATAAAAATGTGAAGGTTTAACTGTAACGTAAAACTGTCACATAATATAATGTATTGAAAAGGTGGAACTTATTGTACTTTTCTTTGATGTGAATTCTGCTTCAATACGGAACCTAAATATGAAGTTCTTAACTTTAAATATTGCATTAATTGACAACTTCCATAAAGTTCAAGTGGCAGTGCAGGAACTTTCTCATGATTTTGAAGAAACTGGATCTGTCCGTAAGACAGCTGGAAAAGTGTCAGTGGGCAAAACAAAAACAGTTACGTCTCAGCAATGTGCATGATGGCTTTGCAAGATTCTGAAAAGCTGCAGACCATTGATCATAAATTCTTAGTCCCTGGCCATACCCATATGGAATGTGATTGTGATCACAGTATGATCGAAAAAGCAAAGAAGAGGTTCAGTGGAAACATTGATCGCCCTCACGACTGGGCCCAGCTGATTAGGCAGTCCACCAAGAATAAGCTTTTTATTGTAAAGGAAATGAACCGGGAAGAATTTTGGGATTTCTCAGTTCTTTTACGAGGTACTCTGCAACACAGGAAAGTAAACAAAACCAGACGTTGTCTCAACTGGAGGGAAGCAAAATCATTTTGACATATGTGACATGGGAACCATTCGTTATAAAACAAAACTTGATTCCAGTGAATTTGAAGAAGTCTCGTTTTTGAGGAAAGGTAAGCATGCCACCCTAAACCCACCTGCAGCTTACAATGGTCCAGTTCCCATCTCTGACAAAAAAAAAAAAAAATTAATGGATATCCACTAATTTATCTCGCCAGTTTTCCACAACTTCTGCAAGGAGATTCCCTCAGCTAGCTCAGTAGGAGATTTGCACCCCGACACACTGAATGATTTATTAAAATTCTAAAATTCTTTTATTTACAACCACCTATTCAATACATTACAATGCACTCATTGAATTATGATATAACCATTAAGTGTCTTAAATAATGGGGCATGTTTCGTTCGGCATAGGGAACATCATCAGCCGTTAATGCACAAAGACTAGGTCAGGGCCCTGATCTTAAAAATGATCAAAATAGTATCCTCATATCAAAAGAATGACCATGTCGTAATAAAAAAGTGATAATATAACATTAGACTTAGATTGTAACAAAGTATGTGCAAATTTAAAACGAGAATTTGTCGTGGAATGCATTAAATGATGGCAATCTTTGAAGCTAGAAACAATCATGGGGTTGTTAAAGTAAGAAAATGGATATTGTAGACATTAAAATATGAGGTGCAGCAATTAAATAACGAGACTGATGTGAAAAATGTGATTTATTGCAAACAAAGTTACAATACACTTTTATTCCCTTCAACATACTCCCCTCCCCTATCTATATACCGTTGCATACGTGCCTTCCACTGTTCGAAGCAATGCTGTAGGTCATCTTTTGTCACCCTGCGCAACACCTCTGCCGTTGTTACTTTTACGTGTTACACAGACTGAAAATGTGCTCCCTTCAATACACTTTTCACTTTTGGGGAGAGATAAAAGTCACACAGAGCAAGATCAGGTGAATACGGAGGATGTTCTAGCACAGGAATGCGCTTGTCAGCTAAAAATTGCTTCACAGACAAGGCGGTGTGGGCTGGTGCGTTGTCGTGGTGAAGAATCCATGAGCCGTTCTTCCATGCATCTGGTCTTTTCTTCCTTACTCTTTCCCTTAGCTTGATTAGTACTTCTTTATAGTATTGCTGATTTACGGTTTGACCCTCAGGAACCCATTCAATCATCAGAACACCCTGGATATCGAAAAAACGATCAACATTGCCTTCAGTTTTGATTTGCTCATTCGCGCTTTTTTCATTCTTGGCAAAGAGGGGGTCTTCCAGTGCGTGGATTAACGTTTTGTTTCCGGGTCATACTGGAAAAATCCATGTTTTGTCACCTGTGATGACATTTGTGAGCAAGTCTGGATCATCTGCGAGTCGTTCCATGATGTCAGAGCACATGTTCTTCCGATTGTCTTTTTGTTCCTGGGTGAGGTTTTTCGGGGCCAGTTTTGCACAAACTTTTCTCATGTTTAATTCATCATGCAAAATTTGTCTC
The DNA here is from genome assembly GCF_040414725.1 of Anabrus simplex. Taxonomy (NCBI): domain Eukaryota; kingdom Metazoa; phylum Arthropoda; class Insecta; order Orthoptera; family Tettigoniidae; genus Anabrus; species Anabrus simplex. The sequence goes on along the minus strand of NC_090266.1, from coordinate 742,988,544 downwards.
ACTGTCTCTTTGTTACTGTTTAACATGTTGGCAATCATCCCAATACTCAGACATCAGTCTTTCTTCACAATTTTGTTGACTTTCTGGATGTTTCTTTCACTTCTGACAGTCACAGGTCGTCCGGGACCTCTTCCCGACCTTCAGAAAACTGTTTGTGCCACTCAAACACTCGTGCACGTGACATAGCATTGTCACCAAACACCTCCTTTAACATTCCATGGGTGATTTCTTTATTTTCACTAGGAATTTCAGGTTAATGCGCTGCTCGAGTTTTATGTCCACCATGATCGCAGCACGACTACACAACACAGTCCGCTACAACCAAGTCTCAAAAGCAAACTAAAGCAGGTAGAACAATGAAACGAAGTGTGCTTGCTCAGGAAGGATCAAGGTCAACTACATTCCAATGACAACCTCCCACCGTGCGACCACGGAGTAGGAGGGGCACAGTCTCGTTATTTAATTGCCGCACCTCGTATACGTCAATGCGTGAAGTGTGGATTAATTATTGTGAGGATGGAGTTCCTGCAAATTACGTAAAAACAGAGTTAAAATAGAGTTCATTGAATTATCAAGAGTCCACGTTGAACCAGTCAGAAGGCACATAACGATGAACAAACTAAGTTGATGTATGACGTGAACTCCAATATTTGCGAATTCCATAGGAGAGACAATCTTGATGCCAGAATGAAAGTACAAGTTAAACTAGTCATTATTCGCACGCTAGAAATAAAACTAGAATTGTATGTAACGTGGAACACCAAATAATGGACTCATTAAAGAGTAACGACGATCTTGAATATAGGGAGAGTTCTAGCAATCCTAAGGTGAAAGAGAGCAGATTATGGCACAAAATGGAGTTTGGAATCTGAAATGAAAGAAAAAAGGGGAAATGAAGTTATGTTGACAACAGAAGAATGAAAAGGAGAAGAAAAATTGAAAGAGGAAGCTTAACCCCTGGGACTGGTGTGAGGTGTCCGCTAGTGTTGGCTGCGTGAAGCAAACTCGTGAGTAGTTTTATTACTTCTTCTAGTGTTGTACGTATGTATACGTAGAGGCGGGGATTGAGTCCTGTGAGGAGGAGGGGCGACCGATTCCTTGGGCGGGTCAGATGTACGTGGTGGGGTTGTAGCATGAAGGGATGGTAGAACGGTGGCTGTTGTTACAGAAGAAATGTTATTAGTGGTTTTTATAATTAAAAATACTCATAAAGTTATTTATATTGAAAAGAGAGGGTAGTTCTGGAATAGTTTTGATTATTGGACTTTTAATTTCTGAAGTATCATTTAAATTCTGATTTCCATTAAAATGCTGGTCTAAGGATGAAAGGGTACATGACACAGTGAATAAGAAACAGACAACACTTGACAATAAACTGATACAATTGCAAAACAGTAAGAACAGACAGAATAATGTTAACAGTAAAACTAATCCCCCCTTCACTAGCTTAAATCATTTTCCTACAACAGTGAACTTATCTAACACTGACTTTTTCAGATAATGAACTGTCCCTTCTTGATAAAGGACTGAAATTTAATTGGCCTAACCAGGAATTACACAGACATTTTGATTACTCCAGTCGCGGAAATCAAATCTAACATTCAAAAACTCCCCGTAGAAGTTCATAATGACATTAAATATGAGAAAAAGAAGCAGCTCCCTTTTCTGGCAAAGGAACTGAAACTGAAAACTACCTTTAATCTGACCATTAGCGAACAAATACATGATGTAAGAAATAAAATTAATAATAATAATAGTATCATTGTCACTAAAGCATATATGGCAATCGGTGAAGTTAAAAACAATCATGGGGTTGTTAAAGTAGGACAACAGATATTGTGGACATTAAAATATACGTCAATGCGTGAAGCGTGGATTAATTATTGTGAGGATGTAGTTCCTTCAAATTATGTAAAAATAGAGTTAAAATAGAGTTCATTGAATTATCACGAGTCCAAGCTGAACCAGCCAAAAGTCACAGAATGAGGAACGACCTAAGGTTGGTGTATGACGTGAACTCCAATAGCTGCGAATTCCATAGGAGAGACAATCTTGATGCCAGAAATAAAGTACAAGTTAAACTAGTCCATATTTGCGTGCTAGCAAATAAAACTAGAATTATTTTTAGAGTAACAACGATCTTGAATATAGGGAGAGTTCTAGCAATCCTTAGATGAAAGAGAGCAGATTATGGCACAAAATGGAGTTTGGAATCTGAAATGAAAGAAAAAAGGGGAAATGAAGTTATGTTGACAGCGGAAGAATGAAAAGGAGAAGAAAAATTGAAAGAGGAAGCTTACCCCCTGGGACTGGTGTGAGGTGTCCGCTAGCGTTGGCTGCGTGAAGCAAACTGGCAAGTAGCTTTATTACGGCTTCTAGTGTTGTACATATGTACTCGTAGAGGCGGGGAGTGAGTCATGTGAGGAGGAGGGGCGACTGATTCCTTGAGCGGGTCTGATGTACGTGGAGAGGGTGTAGCATGAAGGGATGGTAAAACGGTAGCTGTTGTTACAGAAGAAATGTTATTAACGGTTTTATAATTAAAAATACTCATAAAGTTATTTTTATTTACATTGAAAAGAGAGAGTAGTTCTGGAATTTTTTCGATTATTGGACTTTTAATTTCTGAACTATCATTTAAATTTTGATTTCCGTTAAAATTCTGGTCTGAGGATATGTAAATGTTCTCAAACTCTATCATCAGTTTACTTTTATTGACTTATTTTAAGATTTGAAGGTCTTTTTCAATTGTCGTAAAACTGTGACCAGTCTCTTCCATATGGGTACTCATGGCGGAATACTTTTTGTCTTGAAGCGTTGTAATGTTCCAAGTATCTGGTCAAAAAGCTACGTCCAGTCTGTCTGATTTAAGAAAACCTGCAATGGGTACATTTAAGCCTATAGATACCAGAGTTCGAAAATTTATTGTGATTAATGTTAACTGTATTTTAAGTGAAGAATATATTATGATTCGTGTATCGGGTTCTATAAGCGATATTGATATCGTATTTCTTTAGAGAGTTAGTAACTTGAAATAGGCCTGGGTTCATATAGGTAAAAGCAGCATATTTCGTTTTCTTAGGCTTGTCCAGAATCAACTTGGTTGCAGTTTTTAATTTTATTTTGTTAATGATTTTATTAATCATCAAGGGGTTATAGCCATTAATTCTGGCCAAATCCTTGGTATAGTTTAGTTCATTCTTATGATTTTTAGTTGTGAGTGGGATTTTTAATGCTCTATAGGCACCGTGCGTGTCGCTCTAGCGGCCGGGCGGAGAACAACACGTGAGGCAGACTCACAGTAGCTGTTCTGTTATGACTGAGCGTGTAGTCACTCAGATGATAATGGCAGAGAAAAGGAGATCAAGTAAACGCAATTGTTGTGTTGTCAGATGTTCCAATACTTACGCAAATACGGGAAGTGAAGTACAAATTTATTGTTTTCCAAAACGAGCGATAGATGTGGACCGAAGGCGGCGATGGATAATACAAGGAGTTAACCGAACGAAGTAATTAGGCCTACACATACATACTGCACATGTTTGCAATAAGTTCAGTTGATCCGATTTAATTTTTAGCACTGATAGATCACTTTGGCAACCTACGACTTACCGGTACTCAAGAATATGTAGTGCACATTTCATCGGAAACAGAAGATCTGGACACGCACTAAGTCCAGCCTATGTTCCGACAATATTTCCGGATGAATCAAAGAAGAGGAATGTGTCGCCGGGATCCAGCTTACAGCGCTTTCACTGACAACTCAAGCGATTAAAAAAGGAAGAATCCGACGGAAAATTTTCAAGTACAGTTTGCCCAAGTAACATAACCAAGGATGCATCCGTGCGAACAGATGCATCTGTATTTCATTGTTCAGACTTCATGTTTCCATATTCAATAAATGAAAACGACGTAAATACACAAGCATGTATTCCACTTAATTTCGGTCTGGGAGGGGACGTTACGAAACATGATAAAATGTTTGGAACGGAAGACGATCATGCGGACATCAAGGGTTCAGGTTTCCAAGGCTACAGTTCCATAAGGAACAATACACAAATGCGTGATTTAACAGGTGTGAACTTCAACGTCTTTGCCTTGCGTTATTATCAAACTGTAACGTTTCGAAATTATGTAAAGAAACCAGATTATTAATTTTCCTAATGAAAATGAAAATCGGACTGTCCTATTCTGCTTTGAGAGTGTTCACAGGACAACAATTTCACGTATTTTTACGACCGTGCTTATACAACTGGCAATGCGTACGAAGCATTTCATATTCTGGCCCAGTAAGGAAAGTGTTCAAGAAACAATTTCTCCAGCATTTAAAAGAAATTACGGTAATTGTCGAGTCATTATTGACTGCACGGAATTTAGGGTTGAACAGCCTCCCCAGGTAGATCAAGAGATTGTATTTCTAGTCTCAATACAAGGATCGCTACACTGCAATCACGCCTAAAGGTATGATCGCTTTAAATCTAAATGTTACGGTGGAAGAGCTAGCGACTGATTCATAACAACCGTCAGTGTTTTACTTTCTTTCAACCTGGTGATGAGGTCATTGCTGATAAAGGAGTTCGGCATCAGAACTAATTTATCTGGCCGCGGTATCATAATCGTGACACCACCATTCTTACATGATGGGAGATTAACAGCTGAGGAAGTTGAGAGTATTTACAATATTGCGAGTGTTAGAATTCACGTAGAAAGGTGTATTCAAAGAATGAAAATATACAATATATTACAGAAATTTCCAACAGAACTTTTTCCACGCGTGGATGACATCGTCTATGTGTTTCGTGTTAACGAATTTGCAACCTCATCGAATAACACGAACAACAAATGAACTTCCTTAGCATTCTATTGCTTCACTTTCCATTTCACTTCTGTAAGAATGTTCAAAGCAGCTCCCCCAACTGGAGATTCATTTACAAATGCGAGAGCTAAAGTACCGTATCAAAGTTATGTCGCCTAGTTTTGATCTGATTTGCTTTCGTGCTAGCAGATATTCTTATCTTTTTTTTTTTGAAAACCATTGAGGGCTTCCTGATAGAGATAGAGTGTCCAGGGAGATTTTAATTATATGATCTGTATCAACCTGCGCTTTGCTGGTAAAAAACATTTCGTCACTCACAATGCGAAAGGTGTATTTGTCTGGCAAGCGCACGTCGTTAGAGACTTATAAATGTAATAGCTGTGTCACAATTTCCTCACATTCTTCTCTCTCACATCATTCACTACCCTGTCTATCAATAAGGTGACTACGGCCCTGCACGATTGTTCGATTTCAGTACTTGCTTCTGCTCGATGCTTTGTACGAAGACTGCAAGAGATGTGTTTCAAAATATCCTCAGTTAATTCGAAGGGGGAAAGAAATGTCCTCAAAGTCTTTTTACCGAACAGTTCTTCTACGCGTTTGCCTTTTCTATATTTTTCTGTTGACATTGTTTTCGGGCTCGGTTTTCCCCACTGTTGCGGACGGTCTGTTTTGGAGACAACACTTTCATTATTTATATAATACACTACCGCAGCTACGCGTTTGCAATTTCTTCTGGCGCCGGCAGGACAGGAACATTCGCTGGTAGAGACATTACGATTCTGGTCAACCTGAATACAAAATAAAAATGCCTACAACTTAGCAAACATGCATCAATAAATCCTTACTAAATAAACTAGGTAAATTTTCACCTAACTACACCTTGCCCACCTCAAGTTTCACGACATAAGGCGGCAAATTGCCAGACGTTTGTCGGATGACTTTTCCTGTGATGTATCCGAAACCATTCGAAATTAACTCTTTAACGCCGTTCACGTGGCCACTGACAACAAGGTTTCTTCCTTTATTGCATGATGATTCACTTAGATCCCCGAATTGAATCTCTTTAAACCTGCAACTTGTTCGAATGTTACACACGTTGTACTGAGACTCTCGCACTGCGCCTCACCTCTCGTTTCAGAACTGGCCACTATGCAGCGCTAGTAGTAGCATTTCGATCAACCTGCACGGTGCCTATAGACAAGACTAAAAAATGCAGCCTGTTTATGGGATTGCGGATGTAAGGAATCACTTCACCGATTGCCATCGTTTAATGCATTCCACGACAAATTCTCGTTTTTAATTTGCACATATTTTGTTACAATCTAATTCTAATGTTATATTATCACTTTTTTATTATGGCATGGTTATTCTTTTGATATGAGGATACTATTTTGATCATTTTTAAGTTCAGGGCCCTGATGTAGTCTTTGTGCATTAATGGCACATTTTAGCATTCTGGAACTCATGTTGTTTGGCTCCCCAATTACGTGAATTTACATGTAATTTATTATGACGAGTTACCGCATTGTTGTGAACAGTGTTAGATTTGTGTCCCAACCATTAATAACTACACACAGCATGATCAGTGTTTAGATTGATCCTTTCACTGCCCAGATCAATAGCCATAATATCTTTTGTGCTTTTGCCATGTGAAAGTTGCAAATTGCAGGGAATCTTTGCATTTTGCAAAGACTTTGCTCCATGTCCTCATAAGGGATATTTGACCAGCCACAACTAGGACTGCCGTAACAAGGCAGTTTGCTACAGCAAAAAGTGCCAAACGAAACATGTCCCATTAAAAACACTTAATGATTATATCATAATTCAATGAGTGCATTGTAATGTGTTGAATAGGTGCTTGCAAATAAAATAATATTATAATTTTAATATTCTTATCATCTTCAATACGGATCCATTATGAGATTAATTACATGTAACCCTCAATGACGGCGACGATGAACGACACAATATCTTGTGAACATAATGATTCTGTCAACAAAGTGTGACATTTTGTGAGGTGAACTGTATTTAATCAAACACTTACGAATAAATTACGAGTAGGTTATGTAAAGAATATCTGTATCAGTACTGGATGCGATATTGTTCATTAGTTTATTCATTATTTATTCGACAACTCGTGTTGTTTGACTCCCCAATGACGTGAATTTACATGGAATTTATTATGGCGAGTTACCCCATTGTTGTGAACAGTGTTAGGTTTGTGAAGATATAATTCAAATTACTTACATTCCACAAATCGGTTTTGCGTTTTGAATTGAACTTTAAAAATTTATTTTCTTAAAACTAGTAAATTGTGACATAACGCACTTCACACACCCACCCATCATATATCTATAAGAAAACGGACAAATAGAGCAGTCGTCACTGTCTTCAGTCAGAACAACAGCCCAGTGCTGTTGCAAGTGTTGCCTAGTGCAGCTGAAAGTTAACTAAAGCGCACACCATGCAATTCGGAGTATTCTAGTTGAATCGGTGCCGCGCTGTGATGTCACGTCACCTTAAGAACCGAGTAGTTACTCTACAGTTCTACTCGCTGTGTCCCAACCACTAATAACTACAAGCAGCATGATCAGTGTTTAGATTGATCCTTTCACTGCCCAGATCAATAGCCATGATATCTTTTGTGCTTTTGCCATGTGAAAGTTGCAAACTGCAGGGAATCTTTGAATTTTGCAAAGACTTTGCTCCATGTCCTCATAAGAGATATTTGATCAGCCACAACTAGGACTGCTGTAACAATGCAGTTTGCTTCTTTCACACAGCAAAAAGTCAAAGGATAATATTTATAGTGTGATCGTTATTAATAGAATTATTTTTATATGATGTTTCAGTGTTGAGAAGCAGGTGCAGAACCCCCACCTTGACAAGGAAACAATCCAGAAAATCCTCGTAACTAGTCAGGAAGAGGTCGAAAAGCTTAAGGAGACATGTGAAAAGCTCCGAAAAGAGAGAAGGGATGCTACCCGTGAATTAGAACAGTATCGAACACGAGCCCTGCGGGTTCTTCAAGAAAAGGAGCGCATTATAGCAGAGCTTCGTAGTGACAGTTCTGGTAAATAGAGTATCTCAGTAATGTGAATTCCTATAAATTGAGATGTGAAACAAATAAAATCCTACACTATTGCTTGCAGGTCATTTGTGCATATATCACTACTTTCAGATTATAGAAAGTGTAGTATTTTCAGTGTGGGACAGTAGAGTCAAGATTTCTAAATAGCATACTGTGGGAAAGTAATTTTCAAATAGTGACAGAATTTGGGCACTTTAGTTATGACACACATCATATTGGATGACTGTTCACAATCATCCAAAGGTAGTGGTGGTGCTTCAGATAATGCTGCATATTGAATGGAAATGGGCTTGAATGAGTTAATTGAGATTGAGAGTTTTTAAACAGGTTTCAGTAGGGTAGCTTGGCTCAGAGATTCTTGGGTAGAGGATATGATTGATGATATGCAGTCACTCTTGGCACCAAACTACCTTTAAATTGGCCTCTCATATTCTCTCTGACAGTGAACTCTTACACTTTCCAAAGGAACTTACTGTAGTTCTTGCCCTGCCACCCAACCTGAACCTTTCAGGCTATTGGTGTTTTCTAGTATGCTCACTTCAGTAAACCTCCATTCTCAAATAAGACAGTGAGCTCTCTCTTCTGAAATTCAAACATCCCTCTAATTCTGAATCTCCCACTTTAATCACTCAGTTTCCCCTTCCAGATATATTCAGACTTACCAATATATTACCATTGTGACTCCATTTTATAAAATATGTGCTCTCAACTCGGTAAACCTTCCTATTGAAAGCAGAGCCCCATAATCCCTGAAGATTTACTTGGAAATCAACACCTATCCTGCTGCAAGTATTCCACCACCATTGCTAAGTTTCGTCCATTGGCAGTACAAGTGAGAAGTGCTTAATGTAGCTGTATCTCAGGAGTACACATATGAGCAATTTTCAACATAGGGCCTACATTTACTACAATAGAACAAGACCTAACAATTGTATGTACAGTAAAAAAAAAAAAAATGCACCCTAATGAACATTTTAGAAACAAAACAATCTACGTAGAAATAGATCAGAAGCAAAACCTTAACCTTAATTTACATGAAATTACAGAAGACATTATTATTATTATTATTATTATTATTATTATTATTATTATTATTATTATTATTATTATTATTATTATTATTATTATTTTATGGCCTTCAATGGACCACTCTAGCCAACTTTATACAAAGAATTTTTCTGTTTCCTGTCAGCCCAGTACTTCTTCATTCTCTCTAATCTTATCGTACTTTCTTCATCGGAAATCATCCTTCCTATTGTCTGTTGATTCTGGTTTGCAGTCTGGTTTGCGCTTGTCTGTGAGTTTCCTGATTTTATCGGTTTTGTTTCTTGTAATTTGTAGTTCATCCAAATCTTCCTTGATTTCTGTAATCCACTTAATGTTGCACTTACTGTTCCATAATTTTTCTATTATTCTCCTGATGATCCTGTTCTCTGGTGTCCTGATTAGATATCCAAAAAATGAAATGCGTTTCTTCCTGATTGTGCTCATTACTGGTTCTATTTCCTTATAGACTGTTTCATTAGGAGCTACTCTCCAGTGTCCTCTTTTTGGTATGATATGTTGATGCACGTTTTAATGATTCTTCTCTCTATCTTGAGTATTTTTTCTATTTGTGCAGTGTTAGTTGTTTTGAAGATGGTTTCACTTGCATATGTTATTTCTGGTTGAGTGACTGTTTTGTAGTGTTTTAATTTTGTTGCTATTATTGACAGGCCCTTTTTTTTGTAGGTATTCTTGGTGACATATTGTGCTCTGGTCAATTTATTTATTCTGTTATGCCATGCTGGCTTTTCATTGAGGTTATATGTTACGATTTCTCCCAGATATTTAAGTTTATCTACAATTTTGATTTCTTTGTTTCCTATGGCAATTTTGTTTATGAGTGGTGGGTCAGTAAACATGATTACTGTCTTTTCAAAAGATATTCCAAGATCAATTTTCCGTTCTATTTCCTGTAGTGATATAACTTGTTGTCTAGTTTTCTGAATATTGTTGGACAAGAGCAAGGTCATCGGCAAATGCTAGGCAATTTAAACTTATGTTGTCTTTGGGTCTTCCAATTTGGATGTTCTTTGGGTTAATCTTGTACCATTCCCTCATTATATATTCCAAGGCACAGTTGAACAGCAGTGGTGACAAGCAATCTCCTTGTCTTAAGCCTGTTTTTATGATGAATGGCTCAGAGAATTCCCCTCTGAACTTGACTTTTGATTTAGTGTTGGTTAAGGTGAGTTCTATCAGTTTGATTAATTTTGGATGGAGCCCGAAATTTCTTAAAATTTTCAACATTGAAGGTCTATGGATACAGTTGTAAGCTTTTTTAAAGTCCACGAAGGTTATGGCAAGAGGTTTGTTTTGCTATGGCTAATTTTAAAGTGATGATTTGTTCTGCACAGCTTCTCCAAGGTCTGAAGCCTCCTTGGTATTCACCTAATTCTTCCTCTAGTTGCTCTTTGATCCTCCTGTATAGGATTCTGGAGAAAATCTTGTATGTGCAGTCTAAGAGAGAGATACCTCTGTAATTATCTGGATTGCTTTTATCTCCTTTTTTGTGGAGTGGGTGGATTATGGCTGTGGTTGAATGTTCAGGGAACTTTTCTGTTATCCAGATTTTTGTTAGAGCCATGTGTAAGGATGTTCAAACTGTTTCACCGGCATATTTCCACATTTCTGCGAAAACTTGGTCTTCTCCGCATGCCTTATAATTTTTCAACTCTCCGAGTGCTGTTTCCACCTCTTGGATTGTTGGGGGATTATGAGTTCAGGCAGGGTTTTGATGGGGTTGTCTGTATTAATTGCTAAAAGTTTCTGGGGTTCTTCACAATTCAAAAGTTTAATGAATGCTTTTGCCATGATTTCGGCATTTTCCTTGTCATTATGTGTCGTTTTTCCATCCTCACTTTTCAGCATTAACGTGGGAGGGAAAATTTTTGTACTTGTCTTCCAAACATTTTGTAAAAGTCTCTGGAATTGGTTTTGTGGTAAATTTCTTCTATTGAGTTGATTAGATCTTTCTGTGATTGTCTCTTGGTTTGCCTGATAATTTGTGTGAACTTTTTCCTGATAATTTTGAGGTTGGTTGCACTTCCTTCTGTTCTTTGTGTTTGAAATTTTAACCATGCGTGATGTCTTTCTTCATGAATTTTGTCACATTCTGAGGTCCACCAGGCATGTCTTTTATGTGTGTTCAATGGTGCTAAATTTTCAGCTTGTCTGAGAATTGGAACCAGTTCTTCTAAGTCATCTGTCAGTTTTATGTTTTGTGTGACTTCTCTATATTTATCATTTCTAATTAATTGGTGTGGATCAAAGTTCCTCTTTCGTTTATTGCATTTTGGTTTCTTTTTTAATGGTGTGAACTTAATTTTGATTTTGACTATATAATGATCTGAACCTATATCTACTCCTCTTAATATTTTAACATTGTAGATTTCTCTGTGTAAGGTTTTGTCCATAAATACATGATCCACCTGCCATTCCCCTTTTCTCCAATCAGGATGTTTCCAAGTTTTAAGTTTGTTTGGCCTCCTTTTGAAGTATTGTGGACTTTGAGATCAGTTTGTGTTCTCTGCAGAGCTCAACAAGTCTTTGACCATTCTTATTTGTTTGTTTATGTAGAGCCCATTTCCCAACTATATCTCGGTATTTCTTTTCTCTTCCGAGTTGGGCAATGAAGTCCCCCAACAGGATCTTAATGTTGTTAATATTTATTTGGTTTACAGTTTGGTCAAGGAGATCCCAAAACTTCTTTCCTAGTCTTTGTTAGAAAATTCTTTTCATTAGTAGGGGCATGGACATTTATGATGGTTAAAATTTTGTTGGTTGCTTTTAAACTCAAAGTTGCAATTCTAGGTGAGATGGCTTGAAAATCGATTATCGAATCTATTATTTTCACATTGACTATAAACCCAGTTCCAAATTGGGGACATTGTTTCATAACCCTTAGTCTAGGTTTCCCATTGTAAATTCTGTAGTATTTCTCATCTCCTGGAGTCCTGCTACTAAACTTTTCTGATTATCTAATTCGTCCGTCAAGTTCTTTAGTTTTCCTGTTTTAAGTAGAGAATTAATATTATGAGTTGCAATGTAGTTGATCTGATCTTGTTTGATCCTTTTCTTATGTGCTGGCATAGGAATGGGCGATTGCCAACGCTCCGACTCGACGCCTTCTAGGTGGCTACCCACCAAATCCGATGTAGCTTTCTCCTGCTTTCTTGGACAGGACGGTGGAATTTTTTTTCCTGAAAGACCTTTCCATGGTTGACTTTCGAAGGTAGTTAACCTTGGGTGGAGCAAGCTCCGATTTATAACTACGGTTGTTAACCACAGAGAGACAGCCCCACATGTTCAGGGTTCTGGGTTGGTATTTCCTCCTAACCCAATGAGGTATGGTTTTCCCGCCAGTACTCGGGTGGCTGATTGCAGTGGTTTCCCACTGGGTGATGGGGTCGCCACGTCCCTACGCCAAAAGAAGACATATTATCAGAAGATTTTTTTAATACTTTCATGAAAAAACAAATCTTGAAAAAAGACAATAATGACGACACAAAATTCCCATTAATCATATGTTCCCCCAACACAGTAATATCCCTCCCACTTCCTCCGCACCTCCTACCGTGCCTTCAACAAGTCAGCCGCTCAATGCAGTCAGGCAGTCACTAGCAATACAAGGCGACAACACATTTTAAAGGGACTAGCGAAGAAGCGAATATTTAACATTCTCTAACATCCCCACATTATAACAACACAGATCCTTCACAATAAAATAAATTGGTTCTTTTCTTTTTTAGACTCCCAATTAAAAATAACAATGTGCCACATTGGCAGAATCAAGAGTATAAATCCTTATTGCACTCCAGTTGCAGTCGAGAAGAGTATCCCCAGCTAGGTTAAAACCCCCTTTTATTGTCAACATCAAAAAAACAACTGAACAGTTTATTGAAGACTTTTAACCACAAATCACTAATTTAAGGCAATAAAATACTATTAGAAAATATTAATATCACCATATAGCATTTAACAACAAGAAGAAGAGGACATACTATCTGCGCACTTTTTAGTGATAGATTTACACCGTAGTGCTGAAGTGGTCGACTTCGGTTATCTTCGAGATTCGTATTGGCAACCTTTGAAACACAAATTAAGAATTGCTTATCATCGCTGTGCGACATCTGGCGTACACTTTAAGTACTCGTACTGTTGTTATTTACACAGCAAAGCCAAACTATAGAATTCATGCTAGGAACACGTTTCGCAACGGGAAATGTTATATAGTATTATATATTGTGTGTGTGACACAGTTGTTTGCTTAAAATAATAAAGGTTTATAAAATTCATATCGATCGATCATATTATTGATTCAATTCAGATTTCATTTCCATTCAGTTGGCAGTATTAACGGAACCCTTCTTACTTCTCCAACGAGTACAAAAATCTATCACTAAAAAGTGCGCATACTATAGTGACACATGCGTTTTTAAGAACTTAAAATGTTTACCACTTTATATTTTAAACATGTCTAATGTATTTTTAGATATAATTTATTTTTCAAGCTGAAGCTGTCCTGTAAAGAGGAACGAAACATATACCTGACTAATTAAGTGTTTTTCCGTGGTAAGGCAAAAAAAGAAAAATGTATTGAAAGGTGGGAACTCTCTCAGTTATAATTGAATATCTTCAGTACAGATTTTTGACAATGAAGTTCATAAATTGTTATCATTCATTAGCGATATAAATGTTAGATTTAGAACAATACAACTGCATAATACTAGTGTTAGTTTTTATTTTTATTCTATTACATTATCCTATCTCATCACATCTAAATGCTGATGTTCTTCCAACTGCTATATGGTATTTACTTCATACCAATGTAATTCAATGCATTTGCAGAAACACTACAACTTAACATTCATTTAGACTATATTCTGATTATTTAATAATGATAATAATAATGAGATAATTTTATGACAATAATATTTGTAGTTACAGTCAATGCAGGTCTTCAGTAAACAAATTATGACTCTGAAGTCAAAATTAGGAATTATGTTTTTTAAACTCTGTGGACTTTGTCTGCAAATAATTTATGTATTTATGTTAATTTTTAATTCTAAACTGTGTATTTTTTCATAGTGAATGCTTTACCATAATTTTTTAAGATATAGGTAGAGACTAAGACTCTTCAAGGAAACCAATGATGCCATTTCTGCCTGAGACTTTGACTTGTTGTCAGGGCTCCACAATGTGGTGCAGAAAAGAAAGAAAGAAAGAAAGAAAGAAAGAAAGAAAGGTGTCATACAGGCTGTGATTCACCTTGGTATTTTGGTGTCCAAGGTACATAGGCATTTCCACTTTTCAGAAAATTCAGGTCGAAGATGGGTGCAAAATTATCAATTTTGGTTGAATAGCTGGGAGTGGTAGAAGGAAAATTTCAACACCACAACAGGACACCAGATTAGTGATGGGATTGAAAGGAATTCCTTTTATACCACTGCTATTTTGAAGGCTGTTGTTCATTTTCCTGGCTACAATCAGACTGTGAGATATCATTGAATGGTCACTAGTTTGAGATCTCTACGTGCCATTTTTAGGGAAGTTCATAGGAAGGAGCACATATAAGATTGTTTAGTCTTTGCAATGGGAAATGAAGATCAATATTTTCTGATGAAGTCACCTTTTCTGCTAAAAAAAAAAAAAGGGCCCCCTCTTGTATATCGTCCTTCTGGCACCTGATTCAACCACAGATACCGTGCCATTCGTGCCCGTAGCGGTAGAGTGGCTGTGCCGTGTTGGGGTGGATTTCTTGTCACGGAGTGGGCATAATCCATTGCATTTGCAGGAAACTGCATCACCAAAAATATCAATGATTGGTGGTATGTTACTGGTATATGGTTCTTTATGCCAGGTTGTTATATCCTGCTGGAATTCTTCAGTTTCAGCAGGATAATCATCTAGTCTACACATCTCAATTGATTCAACAGTAGTTTGCTAGGAGACAGGATATCGAACTGATAGGCTGGCCTTGGCGCTCTCCAGACTTAACCCAATTGAGAATATGTGGGCACGAGAAAAGAAGCGTATGTGCGAAAATTGGCCTCATCTCTCTCTAAGGTGTCCTGATGATTTGTATGCCAGGTATGCTGTGGCTGAGAACAGTCATTATTTGTAAATACTAGTAAATTCAATGCCTGCTTGACTTTAAGAGTGATTGAGTTGGAAGGAAGATGGACAAAATATTGAATCATGGCTTCTTTGAATTTTCTAAAGCAGATGCCAGTAAGTTTTCGTGGTTTATGCCACCACCAGTGCAAAGCATAGATGAACTTGGTGGGTGTGGTTGTTAACAAGTCATGAATGTAAAGTTTGAAGAGAACTGGGACCAGCACAGATCCCTGAGATCCCTGAGGCAGTCCATTGATTGTTTGTTTTTTGTTCTTGTTTTTTTACGACTTTAAGAGTCGCCCAGGAATACTACAAATTCTCTTTCACAAAGTAGGTTGAAGGTTAGACTTTTCAATTTCCAATCAAGAAATTGCTTCTACCACTTTTAAGAATCAGTCCATGTCACCATGCAGTACTGTATGCACTTGTCGGGTTGATAAAGACAGTTGTTGATTTTAACTTCTTTTGAAAGCCTGCCTCGATGTGAGTGGTAAGGGCCAAAACTTGATCAGTGCAGCTATGATTTTTTCTGAAACCACCTTGTTCTGGTGTGGTTACAGCTTTGATTAGCACTGCTGTCCTAGCAAGGAGGACTCATTCCAAGAGTTTATAAATGTAGTTAAGAAGTGCTATTGGTAGGTATATTAAAACTTCTTGTACACGTTTCACACTTATACATTTTCTACACTTACACAGGTTTTATTTCAGCGGTCCCGACAAAATCCTATACGTATTCCAGCGAGTTATTTCATTTATGCACCCTTCACTTACACGATTTTTACACTTATATCCTGAGTCCTCAAAGGCAAAATGCTTCGTTTATACGTTTACGATGATTTCCCTCTACAAAATTGCAAGAAATATTCTAAACACAAACTTATGACTTGCACTTTACTTTTCTTGGAAATCATACCTGTACGCGTATGTTTGGTAGCATGAGTGATCTGTTTGGTGTTCTGTGCTTCAGGTGTGACCGATTTGTGATTAGCATCGTGAGATTCGTGAATAGTGAACATGGGTGAAAGAAAGAGAACGAGCTTTACGATTGCTGAAAAATTATGAATTTTGAGTGTAGTGAAGGAAAGTGACAACATGAAACAAGTTGAAAGTGCTAAGAAATTGGGGATTGCTCCGTCTACCTCAAATACTATTGTAGCTAAGGCTGTGGAAAGTGAAGAAAGCGTGCATGTGTTAGGTGTTACACCAAATAAGCGGACACGCATTCAGGGCGGAAAATATGAACGCCTGGAAGATTGTTTATTGCAGTGGTTCACGCAACATAGGGCAGAAGCCATTCCAATTAGCAGACCAGTGCTTTGCGAAAAGGCAAGTGAACTAGCGATTAGACTTGGTGTAGAAGATTTTAGTGCTTCGTTGGGCTGGCTACACAAATTTAAGGTTAGAGACAGTATTGGCAGTAATAATGTGTGTGGGGAAAGCAGAAGTGTGGATGCCGAGAATGTCCTAGATTGGAAGGAAAATCGTTTGAAAGAAATGACATCTTGATTTGCTCCTAAGAACATTTTCACTGCGGATGAGACAGGCCTCTTTTTAAATTTAATTGCTGGACGTACAGTGGCATTCAAAGGGGAAAAAAGTCATGGTGTGAAACAAAGCAAACAACGCATAACGGTTCTGTTATGTGCCAATAGTAACGGAAGTGAAAAACTGCATCCACTGACAATCTGCAAATTTTCAAAGCCGCATTTTTTAAAAACGTTGCTACACTCCCCACAAAATACACCAACAATAAGTAATCCTGGGACACTACGAAAATTTTTGATGATTGGCTTCTAAGAGTGGATACCAAAATGGGAGCAAAAGGTCGTAAGATCTTATTGTTCGTGGATCGATACCCAGCACATTCTCCTGTTACTTCATATCTGAAGATTGCAACTGTGGAATTTTTTCCCACGAATTGCACAAGCGAGCTGCATCCGTTCGATCTCGGAGTGATACACAACTTCAAGTTGCATTGTCGTAAGATGCTGGTGCAGCATGCAGTCAGATGTGTAAACGTCGGAAAGAAGGACGAAATGAAGATCAACATATTACAGGTAAGATTTCTCTCATTTATTTCCTCTTTTTTTTTTGTATGTTTATTAATGTTTATGTGAAATATTTGCTAGGACTTCGCACAGTACCATGGATTAAGGGCTGTTTCACACTAGGTGACAGGAATCGGCTACCAGCCGCCCGTGCTTGTGGAACATTATTTTAAATGGAGCTCTTCCCTCTCGACTCTGTCTCGGCGACCGACCTTGAAGTAGTTCACTCCCGCTACCAGCATCCGAGGCAGATTTTGCAACCCCAACTGGAGCAGCTGGTAAAACTATCGCTGTGCACTGGCGTCTTCACATTCTTCAGTTGCGTTCCATTCAGAACTCTCTTCAGTGTCATTGTGCATTTCATGTTCCTTCACATTATGGATTCCGTTTCAAAAGACTATAAACTGTACTAAATAAATTATATTCATTATGAATGATGTGCGGCTCCTTGGCTAAATAACAAACCTATTGGCCTTCGGTTTGGAGGGCTTCATGTTCGGTTCCCAGTGGGGCCAGAAATTTTAACTGTGTACGGTATGGTTTGTGTTTGTCTCTCTTCTTCATATTCATACAACACATCACACTACCAGCCACTGTAGAAACACGCAATAGTGAACGCTCATAGGGTTGGCGTCAGGAAGGGCATTCAGCCCTAAAACAGGGCCAGATTCACATGGTCAACACAGTTCGCACCCGCGACCCCACCACTGTGGGAAATGCGGTAGAAGAAGTAAAATATTCAGTATGATATATCTAGACAAGTGGACCGAATAAACACGGAAGATTTCATTTTATAAATTATACAACCATCTGGAACTTAAATTGTGATGAATGTAGCAATAGAGTTGAGAAGATACATACCTGATCTCAAGTAATGACCATCTCACTTCAACTGCCTCAAAGTTAAGGCTTATTTTTTTCTTTGCTCAACTTGATATCCATTCCCTTAATATCTTCTTTCACACTTTCAAAGAGTTCATCAAAAGGTTTCTTTGACATCCTGAAGTAACTAATAAACTTGGTCATCACATAAATAATTGAATCATTTATAGAAAAGTCCTTTTTCCAAATGATCTTTCAACATAGGATGTGAATGAAATGTACGACACACTCTTTTCCTTCTTTTTTTTTTTTTTTTTTCAACAATAACAAGAGGCAAGAAGATGATGAAAACGGGCAGTAGGTTGGTTAGGGCAGCTAAAGTAGCGCGGCAGACTATGGTACTGCTCAGCGACAAGGAATTCATATGAGCTACTCTGTGGCCGATTCCGGTCGCCTAGTGTGAAGTGGCCCTTAAAGACGCGATTCACTGAGTTGTTATAATAATCTTGTGTCTTCAAACAATTTGAAAACAGTAAATTAATATATACAATTTTCTTTTCTTCTGATAGGCAGTGCATTACATTGCAGCGTCATGGCACTGTGTTTCAGAGCTTACAGTTCGAAATTGGTTTCCAAAAGGCTGGATTTTTGGAGGTAGTTCTGATGATTGTAATATCATCGATGATAATGGTGATGCTCCTGTTTATGATGGCGAATGAAAGAAATTGGAAGAGGAGTCATCATTCGGCGATTATGTGAATGTTTCTTAATCTATAATCTTCATATCCATATTGATGGACTACACAATTATAAATAGGAAAGGAATTCCACCTAATCAATACTTATTTATTGTAATACTAGCTGATGTACCCGTGCTTTGCTACGGAATTCTACATTGTGTACAGAATTCTGGGTTAGGTAGTGTACACGTTTTGAACAAGATTGTATTAAATTGCATAGCTCTTAATGTTACCCTAGAAACGCGATGGGGAAGTCACCAAACGTCTCTTCTCATATGAAGACTGGGTTAGGAAATTTTTGCCTTAAATGTGCACACTGCTTATTCAAAACAGCGCGTCAGCATAGGAATCGAATAGCTGGAATAGTATGTGTTACGTACCAGCAGTATCAGGAAATGTATGAACCAGAGGAATGGCATGCTAAAGAAGAAAGTTTTCTAACTCCCCAGCTATTTCCTGCCAATATTTAATTATGCAGCAGTAATCCCATCAGTCGGAGTTCAGTGCCAACGTAAGAGACAAAGAACATCACAACAAACAATGTTCAATATAATGTTATTGTTGATCAAATTTAAGAGCTTTTGATATTGTAGACCTTACAGTTAGTAAGGTTCACGAGAAAACGGCTGAAGGTCAATGGTCAATAAAATGTTATTGTTGATCAATTTTAAGAGCTTTCAATATTGGAGACCTTACAGTTAGTTTTCTTCAGATTCTGAAATACCACTCTTATCATAGTCAGTACGGTAAAACTGAATAAAACAAAATGATCGGAAATTGAATTCTCTCTAACTTTTCTTATGTAGTACTTTTCGATTGGACCAATAACATAGGTACTTAAAAATTTAAAATTTGATGTCTTCCCCTAAACTACAATTCCATCCAGGGTGAATAAAATTGTTTATAGCTTAGACTGTACTGTATTTTCTTATTCCCCGACTTTATATACCGATCTTCATTAAATTTTGTTCACCCATTTTCTCATGGCTCGGCGTTGATACAGACTTAGCAACAAAAATACAAATTCACGAATATCTCTGATATCATAGCCGGTACGGTAAAAATGTATAAGACATAAATGATCGGAAATTTAATTCTATATGACTTTAGTTATGTAATATTTATCGATACAACCACTAATAATATAAATATTTGAGAATTAAATTTCAGGCCTTCCCCTAAACTACCATTTCACTCAGCGTGAACAAAATAATTTATAGCCTAGATCGTAGTGGTTCTGCCCCCGACATGACATACCGATTTTCATCAAATTCCCTTTAGCCGTTTTCTCGTGATGCGTGTACATACATACAGACGGAAATTACGGAAAAGTAAAAAAATGTATTTCCTTGTTACTGTGGACATGACCGAAACAGAAATACCATTCTTTTCAAATTCTGAGCAATGTACAGGCAAAACTCTTATTTTATATATATAGATTATACTACAGTACTAAGTTTTACTGTAGTTTTCAGGTCTTTGCGCTGACTTACTAGGTTTGAGTAGGGCAGTCACCTTTGACTGTTTGAGCTGGTTTGTGAGTGTTACATAAATCCTTCCTTCTCAACATTCTTGCAAAGCATCTGCTGTTCACGGCCATGGAACAGGTAGTTTCACAGAGTCTTCGGTTGAATTTGGATTGTATTGTGACATAAAGTAGTGTCATGATTATCTGTAAGTGTATTTTATTTGCTCTTTTCTTTGACTTACAGATTTTAAGTTTGTTTATATTCAATGAAGAGCTGAATTTATACGACCTTAGTTTTATTTATATTTTTATTTATTTGCAATATTATTTTATACAATGATTCTAATTGTGACTAAACAGTAACAAACCTGCAGTTTTAATAGTGAATGGGAGGAGCAATACTGTTTGAGTTCAAAGGCAATGGTGTGTTTTCTGTGCAATGCTAGTGTGTGTATTCCAGAAAATAAGTAATGTAGAACAACATTTTTTACCTAAACATAAGAACTCAGTAGTGAATTCCCAATCAATTCAGATCTAAGGAGACACAGTTATGGATCTTGAATCAAATTGACATTGCAAGAGTCTATTTTTTACAAAGGCTGTTTCAGCAATCAAGTAATACCTACAAACGATACCGTCTTAACAAAATCTACCATGTATTAGCTGTAAGAAAGAAGCCTTTCACTGATGGCTAAGAAGTTAAAAACGCAATATCAATGCTGCTGAATCTCTGTTCAAAGGTTGCAAAGATAAATCTGAACTAATTTCTTCCAACAGAAATATTCAGTGTCCCACCGAACTGTTGATAGATGAATTGAACATATTTCTGATGATTGGGAATCTCAGTTATGTCATGATTTACAGTTGTGTGAATATTTTTCGCTTCAATTTGATGAAAGCAAGGACGTGTCAAATGTTGCAAAGTTGTGTTTATGTGTTTATGTATTTATTAGGATGGAATACCCTTATTTTACAGTGAAGGAAGAGTTTCTTAAACTACATCCCCCATCATGAAAGTACTAGGGAGTGCTTGCACTGACTGGCAAAAACAGTGGGTTTTTTGCACTTTGTGCTAAAGATGATTCATTTTCACAATTTCTTTCCTAATATTGTATTATCCACCAGGAAGCTTTATGCACTGAGGTGCTGAAGTTTTTGAGCATGTTATAAAATTGGGTCACGTGTATTGTAAACTATATCAGATCATCCTCCAGTCGTTATTAGTTGCTCAAGAAGCTTTCGAACATGTCAGATGCTGAACATAGTGGTGTAATTTATTATGCAGAAGTAAGGTGGCTTGGCAGAGGAAAATCTCTAGAAAGATTCAGCAGTCTTCTAAATGAGATCAGAAAATTTCTTAAATCATTTCATGGACAGTGTTACAAGGAACTTGATAGTGTGGTATGGCTGCTAGATTTAGCTTTCTTGGCAGGTATCACTACTAAATTAAATTATTTGAATCTTGAATTGCAAGGGAATGCTCATGACATCTCAGGCATGATAAGTGCAGTATCTGCTTTTCAAAAGAAAAATCAAACTATGGATTGCACATTTAAGCAGGAATTCTCCATCATATTTTCCATGCTTCCAGTTAATTGTGGAAAATATCAACAGGGGGGCATTTGATCTGTTTCCATTCATTCAGCATCATGTAAACTTTGTGACATCATTTAGTAATAAATTTAACCAGGTTTCAAATCAGTCAGTCATCAGTGATCTGCATTGTGGGCTGTTGCTCAGGTGGCAAGTTCCATATCAGTTTTTTACCTAGTCCTTTCTTAAATTATTTCAAAGAACTTGGAAATTTATCGTACATTTCCGTTGATAAATTATTCTATTCGCTGAGCCAGTGGTAGTGTTCATCCAAAAAGATTCACTTCTGTCAAAGTTAGTGAACTTGTGGGCTCAGTATGTGAAATCTTATTCACACCTGCATAATGCATTACGAGGAGCCTGTTCCAGTTACATGCAGGATTTTCCTCAACTTGAAGTGAATATGCAATGCCAGATTTTGCATTAATTTTGTAAGTATGACTTGTTAAAAAATATTCATGTTTCTATATTACTATTAACATCATCATCACAATCATTATTAGGTGGCGCTTGCACCTCCACAGCCAAGAGTCAGCTGAACGCTAATACATGAAAAAGTTGGACAGTCTTGATATATGGTATTCTTAATGGTATTGCATATATTACTATGCTTGCATTGGACCACCATCTATATATATAAAATAACTTGTCCTGACTGACTGACTGACTGACTGACTGACTGATTCATCATCGCCGAGCAAAAACTACTGGACATAAAGAAATAAGATATTGGGGATACATTCATATTAAGATGTAGGTGCTCGCTAAGAGAGGATTTTTGCATATTCCATCGCTAAGGGGGTGAAAAGGGGGGTGAAATTTTAAAATGAATGTATCTATATCTCAAAACGTTTGAAGTTTACAGATGTAAAAGTTGGTATTTAGAATCTTCATTAAAAATAAAGAAACACATATTTTTTTGTTTTCGGAAAATCCCAATAGGAGGGGTGAAAAAGGGGTTGAATGCCTTTAATGAGGATACATATATCTCAGAAACTGAAGATATTACAGAACTGAAAATTTGTATATGGGATCTCCTTTAAAAATAAAGAAACACGTATTTTTTTGTTTTTGGAAAATCCAATTAATGGCAGTTAAACAGGAGTAACAAATTGGAGTGAATTTTTTGAAAGACTATATCTACAGAATACCTGAGAAACGTAAAATGTTACAGATGTAAAAAGTGGTATTTGGAATCTCCTGTAAATGTAGAGAAACATAGGTGAATCGTTTTTGGAAACTCCACTTAAGGGGAACTAAAAGGGGGTGAAATTTTAAAATGAGAATTTCTACAGTACATCTCAAAAAACTTAACATGTTACAGAAGTGAAAATGTTTATTTCTATCTCTGTTAAAAATCGAGAAACGTGTATTTTTAGTTTTCAGAAATACCACTTGGATGGAAGGGGGGGGGGGGGTTTAAAGTGAATGAAAATGGTGTTGAATCCTTTTAATTAGGTTGCTGATATCTCAAAAATGATGTTACAGACGTGAAATTTGATATTTGGAATCTGCTTTAAAAGTAAAGAAACACGTATTCTTAGAAAATCCAATGAGGGGGGGGGGGGAGGTGAAACAATTGAAAAATTAATTGACTTAATTGTATGTGAATACTTACATCTAATAAAAACTAAAGTTGTTACAGACGTGAAAATTGGCATTTGGATCTCCGTGAAAAACAAAGAAAAACGCGTTTTGGGGGGAAATCATCTTGGGAGGCGGGAGTGAAAAAGAGTTGAATTCCTTGCATGAGGACACATAAATCAAAAACTGAAGAAGTTAGAGTCGCGATAATTGGTATTTAGAAGATCCTTTACTATTAAAGAAACAAGTATTTTTGCCAGAAAATTCACTTGGGTGGGGGGGAGTGTGAAAGGAAGTGAAAACAAGTGAATTATTTTTATGGGGATACTTATATCTCAAATCTGAAGGTAATAGACATGAACATTGGTATTTGGAATCTCCTTTAAACATAAAGAAACACACCTTTTATTTTTGGAGGGTAAATAAATTTAACGGCGGTGGGGTGTAAAAGGAGGTGAGACCAATTGATTTTACTGTTCATAATGTACTTTATAAGGAGCCTCCGTTGCTCAGGCGGCAGCTCGCCGGCCTCTCACAGCTGGGTTCCGTAGTTGAAATCCCGGTCACTCCATGTGACATTCGTGCTGGACAAAATGGAGGCAGGACAGGTTTTTCTCCGGATTTTCCGGTTTTCCCTGTCATCATTCATTCCAGCAATACTGTCCAATACCATTTCATTTCATTTGTCATTCATTATCCATTGCCCCGGAGGAGTGTGGCAGGCTTCGGCAGCCGGCACAATTCCTATTGTCGCCGCTAGATGCGGGCTTTATTCATTCCATTCCTGACCCTGTCGAATGACTGGATACAGGCTGTAGATTTTCGATGTACTTATTCTGATCATAAACCGATCGTTTTTATTCTTTCCTGGGTTTGTTTTCAAGAGGCATCTTTTTCTTCAGAGAACGTTCTTAGATTACAGTAGATTCTCCTGGCATATAAATAAAAATTTAGACATCTTTGAAATAAATGATAGGAATGAGATTGGCCGTCCAATTGTTCACCTCTATAATAAGGTAAATAATGCACGGAAGTATGTTTTTCGTATTACCAGAAATCCTGCACGCTTGGCCTACGCGCGACAATGGTGCTGGTCACATTGTCAACAATGACAATGGCAGCAGATGTAATTTACCACCAAGTAGCGGTCTTGCATCTTGCTATGGGGTCCCAAACATCTATTATAATAATAATAATAATAATAATAATAATAATAATAATAATAATAATGTTCTGGGTCGTTGTCAAATGTGCGGACCACGCTGGAAACCGGTCCTGGACGGGTATTGACTAAGAATGCAGTCTGGCCGCGGGTTCAGTACCACCAAGGCACCCAAGACGACACCACGCCGGATATCCTGAAGGATTTGATCCATATTAAAAATGCTTATAGGAAAAAATGGCAAAGATTTAGGGACCCAACTGACCGGGTGGAATACCTGGACCTAGCCCGGGAAGTACAAAATCGATTGCTGGAAAGAAAGATTGAAAAATGGGAGGAAACTTGCCGTTATCTTTTAGAAAACGAGTCAGATCGCGAATTTTGGCGGATTCTCTCAAAAAATTAATCAGATCGCGAATTTAGGCGGATTATGTATAAAACAATAAGCATTCAATTATAAATATCAGTATAATACCGTAGCGAAGCACGGGTATCTTGCTAGATTTAAAAATAAAGGTACAGGCATTTCTGGGTAGGGGGAATCAACTTAACGGGTAGGAAGGGGGTGAAAAAGGAGTTGATTTACTTTCATGAGTACTATTATATCTCAAAAACTGGAAGATGTTACAGACGTGAAAATTAGTATTTGGAATCTCCTTTAAAAGTAAAGAAACATGCATTTGTTTCTTTTTTTGGAAAATCGATGTAAGGGGTGTAGGGTTGAAAATAACTAAATAAAGAGTTGAAATAAGTTTATGAGGATGCTCTATCTTAAAAACTGAAGCTGTTACATACGTGAAAGTTAGTATTTTGAATTTCCTTTCAAATTAAAGAAACGTGTATTTTTTTGTTTTCCGAAAGTCCATTTAAGGCGGGAGAGGAGTGGAAAGATGTGAAGAAGAAGAAGTTGAATTATTCTTATGAGTATACATTTATCTCAAAAACTGAAGGTGTTACAGACGTACAGACATGAAAACTGGTATTTGGAATCTCCTTTAAAAATAATGAAAGACGTATTTCTTTGTTTTCAGAAAATCCAGTTAAGGGGCTGAAAAGAATTTGAAAAGCAGGTGAATTTTTAAAATGACTTCCATTATATCTACATTATATGTCGCCCGGCTCCATGGCTAAATGCTTAGCGTGCTGGCCTTTGGTCACAGGGGTCCCAGGTTCGATTCCTGGCAGGGTCGGAAATTTTATCCATTATTGGTTAAATTCCCTGGCACCGGAGCTGGGTGTATGTGTTGTCTTCATCATCATTTCAGCCTCATCATGATGCGCAGGTCGCCAGCAGGCGCCATATCAAAAGACCTGCACCTGGCGAGCCGAACCCGTCCTGGATCTCCTGGCACTAAAACCCATACGCCATTTCATTTTACATTATATGTCAAAAACTTATCATGCTAGTCATAAGAAACTTGGTATTTTTAAAGTCCTTTAAAAATACAGGAACCTGTACCTTTTTGTTTTCAGAGAGGGCACTTAACAGGGGGGTGAGAAGAAGTGAAAATTAGTTGAATTATTTTGTATGAGGATACTCATATCTTAAAGATTGAAAATGTTACAGACGGGAAAATTGATATTTGTAATCTCCTTTAAAAATAAGGAAACATGCTTTTTTGTTTTCGGAAAATACACTAAAATGGGGGTAGGGGAAGGACTGATCAAGGGGTTGAATTCTTTTTATGGGGTTAGTTATGTATGTCTCAAAAACTGAATATGTTACAGATGTGGGAATAGGTATTTGGAATCTCCTTTCTTCTTCTTCTTTTATGACCACACAGGATCACTTTAGTCAGTCCGTCGTTCAGGTCTTTTTGAAGGGATTCTTCTGGCTTTGTGGTCTTCCCAGTACTTCTTCAGACGCTCCGATCTTCGTGCCCTTTCCTCAGTTGAAAATATGCGTGTTGTTGGTTTGTTTTGTGTAAGGGTAAAGTGCAGGTTTGTTTTCTTGAGTTTGGTATTCAATTTTATCTTATTTGTGGTGTCTTCTGTTGTAAGGCCTATTGCCTTCAGATCCTCTCTTACTTCTTTGATCCATTTACATCCTGTTGTGGTATTTTTTGAGACGAGATTGTGTTGTACTGGTTGTTTCAGAAGCCTCGAATCCTGCATCCTCATGATATGTCCAAAGAATCCCAGTCTCCTCTTACGCATAGTATCTGTAATGGGTTCCAGCTCTTTGTACACGACTTTGTTAGGTATTAACCGCCACTGTCCATCCTTCTGGTATTTTTTGTTGATGCAGGTTCTTCCAATCCTCCTTTCAATTTTCTGAAGTCTGTCAGTCTTTGATTGTTTATTCAGGTGAAAAAGTGTTTCTGCTGCATATGTAGTTTCCGATTTTATAACTGTGTTGTAGTGTTTTATTTTTGCATTTATTGATAGACATTTCTTTTTGTAGATATCCCATGTTAATTTTTGTGCTTTAGCTAATCTATTTGTTCTTGTTTGGATTGAGAATTTTTCATTTAGGTTATGTGTTATTATTTCTCCAAGATATTTAAATTGAGGTACTATTTTGATTTTATTACCATTTATGGTAACTTCTTTTAGTTGTGTTGGTTTTTGGGGCATAATTTCTGTTTTTTTGAGGCCATTTTTATTTGCAATGTTTTGAAGTTCTGATATCTGTATTTTTGCTTCTTTTATGTCCACTGCTAGTAATGCTAAATCGTCAGCGAAACCCAGGCATTTTGTTTTGATTTTTCGGTCAATCTTTATTTTGGGAGGACATTTCCTAAACCATTCCCTCATTACCATTTCTAGAGCACAATTAAATAATAGTGGTGAGAGCCAATCTCCCTGCCGTAGTCCAATTTTAATTTCAAATGTCTCTGATGTTTCACCCCTAAACTTCACTTTTGATTTGGTGTTAGTGAGAGTCAATTTTATCATGTTTATTGATTTGGGGTGTAGTCTAAGGTGTCTTAAAATTTTGAACAGAGATTCTCTATGGATGCAATCATAAGCTTTCTTGAAATCTACAAATATTATCAGCATATCTCTGTTTAGTCCATTATCAACTTAAGACTCATGATCTGATCAGGACAGCTCCTCCAGGGTCTGAAGCCTCCTTGATATTCTCCTAGTTCTTTCTCAAGTTGTAAACTTATCCTGTTAAGGATGATTATTGAAAATATTTTGTATGTTATGTCTAGCAGTGGTTCATGTTTGTGGGTTACTGTAGTCACGTCCTAGTTCGTGAACCATGGGCAACGGCTGAGTGGCCTAGTAAGTGGTCCTGAGAGTCGGGATACCAGTTGCTATGGAATGGGAGTGGGCATCTCGGACATATTCTGAGTCGTGGCCCTCCTTGTGCTCAGGCGGCTAGGACTACACAATTCACCGGTGGTCCATAACCCGTTAGAGGAGAGATCCTCACTTGGACTATGTGCAAGTAGGGCATCATCCTGCTTCATGAATTTACCGAGCTCAGAACACTTTAAGCAAGCCCCGGACCTATGGGAGTAATGGAGTCCCACTCCCATTTGACAGGCGAGGGACTCCTTGGAAACAACTTGGCGAACGAAATGGAATTCGATGGGGAGCTATCAATATTAATGGGGCTTATGGAAGAAAGAAGGTAGAACTTGCTGAGTCAGCAAAGAGGATGCATCTGGATGTGCTAGGAGTAAGTGATATTCGGGTAAGGGGAGATAAGGAGGAAGAGATAGGAGATTATAAAGTGTACTTGACGGGTGTTAGAAAGGGAAGGGCAGAGTCTGGGGTAGGGCTCTTTATCAGGAATACCATTGCACGCAACATAGTTTCTGTTAGGCACGTAAGTGAGCGAATGATGTGGGTAGATTTGTCAGTGGGAGGAATTAGGACAAGAATTGTGTTCGTGTATTCACCATGTGAGGGTGCAGATGAGGATGAAGTTGACAAGTTTTATGAAGCATTGAGTGACATCGTGGTCAGGGTCAACAGCAAGGATAGAATAGTGCTAATGGGCGATTTCAATGCGAGAGTTGGGAATAGAACTGAAGGATACGAAAGGGTGATTGGTAAATGTGGGGAAGATATGGAAGCTAATGGGAATGGGAAGCGTTTGCTGGACTTCTGTGCTAGTATGGGTTTAGCTGTTACGAATACATTCTTCAAGCATAAGGCTATTCACCGCTACACATGGGAGGCTAGGGGTACCAGATCCATAATAGACTATATCTTAACAGACTTTGAATTCAGGAAATCTTTTAGGAATGTACGAGTTTTTCGGGGATTTTTCGATGATACAGACCATTATCTGATCTGTAGTGAACTAAGTATCTCTAGGCCTAGGGTAGAGAAAGTGAAATCTGTCTGCAAACGAATAAGGGTAGAAAATCTCCAGGACGAGGAAATTAGACAGAAGTACATGGATATGATTAGTGAGAAGTTTCGAACAGTAGACAGTAAGCAGGTTCAGGATATAGAAAGTGAATGGGTGGCATACAGGGATGCTGTAGTAGAAACAGCAAGGGAATGCCTAGGAACAACTGTGTGTAAAGCTAGGAAAAGGCGAACATCTTGGTGGAATGATGAAGTGAGAGCAGCCTGTAAACGTAAAAAGAAGGCTTATCAGAAATGGCTCCAAACAAGGGCCGAGGCAGACAGGGATTTGTACGTAGATGAAAGAAACAGAGCGAAACAAATAGTTGTTGAATCCAAAAAGAAGTCATGGGAAGATTTTGGTAATAACCTGGAAAGGCTAGGTCAAGCAGCAGGGAAACCTTTCTGGACAGTAATAAAGAATCTTAGGAAGGGAGGGAAAAAGGAAATGAACAGTGTTTTGAGTAATTCAGGTGAACTCATAACAGATCCCAGGGAATCACTGGAGAGGTGGAGGGAATATTTTGAACATCTTCTCAATGTAAAAGGAAATCATCATGGTGGTGTTGCAAACAGTCAAGCTCATGGGGAGGAGGAAAATGATGTTGGTGAAATTATGCTTGAGGAAGTGGAAAGGATAGTAAATAAACTCCATTGTCATAAGGCAGCAGGAATAGATGAAATTAGACCTGAAATGGTAAAGTATAGTGGGAAGGCAGGGATGAAATGGCTTCATAGAGTAGTAAAATTAGCGTGGAGTGTTGGTAAGGTACCTTCAGATTGGACAAAAGCAGTAATTGCACCTATCTAAAAGCAAGGGAACAGGAAGGATTGCAACAACTATCGAGGTATCTCATTGATTAGTATACCAGGCAAAGTATTCACAGGCATCTTGGAAGGGAGGGTGCGATCAGTCGTTGAGAGGAAGTTGGATGAAAACCAGTGTGGTTTCAGACCACGGAGAGGCTGTCAGGATCAGATTTTCAGTATGCGCCAGGTAATTGAAAAATGCTACGAGAGGAATAGGCAGTTGTGTTTATGTTTCGTAGATCTAGAGAAAGCATATGACAGGGTACCGAGGGAAAAGATGTTCGCTATACTGGGGGACTATGGAATTAAAGGTAGATTATTAAAATCAATCAAAGGCATTTATGTTGACAATTGGGCTTCAGTGAGAATTGATGGTAGAATGAGTTCTTGGTTCAGGGTACTTACAGGAGTTAGACAAGGCTGTAATCTTTCACCTTTGCTGTTTGTAGTTTACATGGATCATATGCTGAAAGGTATAAAATGGCAGGGAGGGATTCAGTTAGGTGGAAATGTAGTAAGCAGCCTGGCCTATGCTGACGACTTGGTCTTAATGGCAGACTGTGTCGAAAGCCTGCAGTCTAACATCTTGGAAGTTGAAAATAGGTGCAATGAGTATGGTATGAAAATGAGCCTCTCGAAGACTAAATTGATGTCAGTAGGTAAGAAGTCCAACAGAATTGAATGTCAGATTGGTGATACAAAGCTAGAACAGGTCGATAATTTCAAGTATTTAGGTTGTGTGTTTTCCCAGGATGGTAATATAGTAAGTGAGATTGAATCAAGGTGTAGTAAAGCTAATGCAGTGAGCTCGCAGTTGCGATCAGCAGTATTCTGTAAGAAAGAAGTCAGCTCCCAGGCGAAACTATCTTTACATCGGTCTGTTTTCAGACCAACTTTGCTTTATGGGAGCGAAAGCTGGGTGGACTCAGGATATCTTATTCATAAGTTAGAAGTAACAGACGTGAAAGTAGCAAGAATGATTGCTGGTACAAACAGGTGGGAACAATGGCAGGAGGGTACTCGGAATGAGGAGATAAAGGCTAATTTAGGAATGAACTCGATGGATGAAGCTGTACGCATAAACCGGCTTCGATGGTGGGGTCATGTGAGGCGAATGGAGGAGGATAGGTTACCTAGGAGAATAATGGACTCTGTTATGGAGGGTAAGAGAAGTAGAGGGAGACCAAGACGACGATGGTTAGACTCTGTTTCTAACGATTTAAAGATAAGAGGTATAGAACTAAATGAGACCACAACACTACTTGCAAATCAAGGATTGTGGCGACGTTTAGTAAATTCTCAGAGGCTTGCAGACTGAACGCTGAAAGGCATAACAGTCTATAATGATGATGTATGTATGTATGTATGTATGTATGTATGTATGTATGTATGTATGTATGTCTAGCAGCGAGATTCTCCTCTAGTTATTAGGGTCGGTTTTGTCTCCTTTTTTGTGCAGTGGGTGAATGAGGGCTGTTGTCCAGTGTTCTGGTAGTTCTTCTTTAATCCAGATAGAGACAAGTTGTTGATATAGAGCAACTTGCTGATGTTCCTGCATATTTCCAGATTTCCGCAAAGGTCTGATCTTCTCCTGACGCTTTGTAGTTTTTTAATTTATTCAGAGCATGGTAGACTTCCTTTATTGTGGGGGGATTGATGTTCTCTGGTGGTGTTTTTATCGGGGTGTTGGTGTCCAAATGAAGGAGTTCTGTAGGTTCCTCACAATTTAAAAGCTTGTTGAAATATTTAGCCAGAATTTCTGCATTGTCTTCATTGTTATGAGCCAGCTTACCATTTTCATCCTTCATCAGTAGGGTCGGGGGTTAATATTTTTGGAGCTGCTTTCTGAAGGTTTTGTAGTAGTCCCTTGATTGAGTTTTATTGAATTGTTCTTCAGTTAACTGCAGTGTGTCCTTATGATGTTGTCTTTTTATTCTTCTTAAGACTTGGGTAGTTTCTTTTCTCTGTTTTACTAGATTTTGATAGGATATATCTGCTTTTTGGGACTGATGTAATAGCCATGCCTGATGTCTTTTCTCCACTGTTTCATCACATTCACTGTTCCACCATTGGTGTTTTTTGCGTGAGCCAGGTCTTCTGCAATTTGTTTAAGGTTGTGTACTAAGTCTTCAAGTTTATCTGTGATTTTTATTTTTTCAGTTGCTTTCTGGTAATTTTTGTTGTTTGTTGATGTATTTATTTTTTGACTTGAGAGAAGACTGTTTCTCGCATGTACAGTTCTATGTCGCATGGTCGTCTGAGCCCGAAAAGGTAATACCAAAAACATGGTTTACAAAGAATTTCTGGGGTAAATGAAACTCAATTTTTGGGTGAGTTTTTATACTTTAGGAATTTTCAGATAGTCTCTTAGTACAATGCCGAGTAACGATTACTCTGATCAAATTACGAAATCCACGCGAGCGAAGCCGCGGGTAATTGCTAGTCTGCAATAAACTTCATAATTGACAAGATAATAGAAAAGTCATCCAATTCATGTCCCTTCCACAGCAGTGGAAATTAATCAAGGGATGGATTTATGGTAGGGATGTCTGGCTCAAAACTGTAATCTGTGCATTAGACGCACGTTGAAATAAAAAAGATGGAAAGCCACGGAGACTAATATTTAAACTGGAAAGGATACCGAAGGATATATATGCAAGTTACTTGTGGCACTCAAGAATAATTTACCTGTGTCAATACTGAGTTGCATGGAAAAGTGCACAATGCCAGAATATAGAGGCGAAGCTCAGTCAAAGGTATAATTTCTTGGTATAATGGTGTAGCATGTTTTTGCTGGGTAACACAGGGCATGTAATATCACCTTGGTTCATTATCCTGTTTAAACCTTATCACAGTGAAGTACAGAGAAACTTCAATTTAGTACACTCTAGAGAAAGAGTCATCATAGACACAATTTAAAGGATGTTCTGGGCAACTGAAATGAAGGTTCCTAATTCTTACAAACTGTGCACTCATATCATTGAATAAGGTACCAAAAGTAATTGCTGTGCAGTTCTACATAATGCAGCAAAACATTCACAGGATGGATGCAACTATGTGGAAATTGGCATTGCTGGTATATTAAGAGGCTGCAATTGGTGACCAACAGTATGAAACAGAAACAACAAAAATCCAAGGAAATCTCAAACACCAAGGAATGTTAGTCAGTTAATATATAGTTTATATCCTTTTCCTTAAAAAGGAAAGTTATATTGAAATAAAATAAAACTTCAAATAACTTAACAAATAAAATGTATATATACAGTAATTCCACAAACTGATACAAGCTTGCATCTGTTTGCATACACAGTCATACATTCACTCTTGTTTTGTAGTTTTATTTATTTATTCTTAATGTTCATTTTTTTAACAGTAACAATATTATACACAGTTTTATTTTTATTCCATTTACAATTTCTGAAGAATTAAAAACCCTTCCATATCATAAGGGTCAGTTTGAGTAGACTTCTCACAGAAATTTTTAATTTTTAAATGTGTAATTTTTTGCATTTAATTTGTATTTTGTTTAGTTTAAATTGTTGCAAAAGAACTATTCTTTGCAATTGATGCATAAACATGTCTTTTGTCTCCCATGTTTTAGTGTACATTGCCCTTTTTTACATTCTTAGGTATCTTCAGCTGGCATTGTGTTATGACTGTCTGCTTGAATATCTTCGTTGGTTGGCATCAGCTGATGAATGCCCAGTGGTTGATTCAGTACCAGCCAAAAGACTTAGGCTGCTTTGCAGAAGACAGGGTTATCTTCTTGACTGAGGAACTCCACTGTTTCAGTTTCATAAATTTGTTGCCAGTTGTCTTCAAATTAGCCTTCCCATTATTAGATCATTTCATCAGTTGTACGATGTATCATTTTTTTTAACCAACAGCTGCATCATTCTCTTACCAATCATCTTTCTTTGCCTTCAGAGCTGAAGGCGCTTTGATTTATTGAGTATAGCTGGATGTCATTTAACATTCAAACTAAAGGTTTTCTGTCAAACTTTTTGTCTAAAGTATATCTTCACTTGATGGCATCTTCAAAAGTAATGAAACAGTAATGAACAGAACGGAGATATCAGCCCTGGAATGGACATACTGACATGTCATGATGCCATGGTTATTCATCTAGTAAGAGCTTAATGAAGTAGGTAGTTGTTGCTATGGGTTGCATCAACTAGAATTTCCCAGGATTTTCAGACCACTTTTATCAACATGTTTTAAGAAATTACTAAAGCTAGTCTGTAGTTGCTTGTGTAGTAAATGTTCTTTTTTTATTTGCTTAACCCAAGAAAAGTGTTTTGTTTATGCACGGATGAAATTTTGCTGTACACGCACTGGACATTATTGTATAATTTCTTTCATATTTCTGTATCTGTATGTTGAGGAAATGTGTTGCCAGACTAGACCAGTTAAGGACTATGATTAAACCTATCCCACCAAGTGAAATTGTATTCTTTCAGTGTTCATTTTAAAAATATACTTTTTTTGCTCTTTTGTGAGAGAAAATACTTAGTTTTCAAATTTCCATTTTATGTGTCGCAGGCTCAACTGTATCTCTGGGTTCATCAGCGACTACGTCATCATTGTTAGATGATTCACTTTTATTAGAAATGGAGAGTATACAACAAGAGAAGGAGCTACTGCGAGAAGAAAACGCACAAATAAGTGTCCATTTACAAGCAAGTCGAGAGGAAGTGTTAGAATTAGAGAAGAAACTCGATTCTTTCCAGGAGCAGGCTGCTAATACTGAGCGAACACTTCAGTCTCAACTTATGGAGGAAAGGAGGAGGAGACAGGCTGCTGAAGAAGATGCCAAAACCCATGTGGAGGTAAAGCTGACCTTCATAAACTGTAAACTGATTAACTCTAATCTAACTGCCATTACTTCTGTAAAGTTCATAAGTCTACACAATATTCATGTTTGATCCGTTGACAGCACATCTATAACTTGAATACTTAGACCAGCTTACCTTTTGTCTTCATTCATTATTGAGCCTCTGAAATAGTAATCAGGATTGGCACTAAAAGCAATCTTATTTACAAGAATGCATTTATTGTTATCCCCATGAAAATCTCTCCAGAGACTAAGACAGGAGACTGGGTGATCATCTTCGACCAGTCAAAGAGCAAAGGTCATTGCATCATACTATGCACAAGTTGCAAAGACCTGATCTTACAAAATATCTGGCATGTTGCATATGGTTTACTTAATGACAAAACCCCACCTGTTTGGGCTTGACATAGTTCATGAACATGTCCAGTAGCTTCCAAATTAATCCACACAAGATACAGAAAAGTGTTCTCATGATAAAAGTTGAACTACTGAAAATCAGTTCTGCAATTACAGAAAATCATACCTTAATACTTGATGATATCTTCTTGATTCTTCAAAACAGTAGTGACACGTTTTGGCATGGATTCCACCAATTTTGTGCAAATATTCTTTATCTCTCTATCGTGAAACCACACCTTGATAAACAAACAGTTTGTGCTCACTTTAATTGATTTACCCAGTTTTGCCATTCTCTTCTTACAAATGGTCCATAAATTTTTGATGGGGTTGATACCAGGTGAGTTGCCGGGCCAGTGGAGCACTTCAATGTTTTTGTCTTCAAAGAATTTGTTCACCCTTTTGGATGTGTGACATTGTGCAAGATCTTGTTGAAAAACCCTATCATCATCTGGAGAGAGTTTTGTAAATTTTGCACTACCATCCTTCAAAGGATTTCTATATACTGATCACTTTATCGTACTTTTAACAGGGCCTATGTATGTAAAACATCCCCAGAACATAACTTTTGGATTAAGTATCAGTGCTTGTTGAATATGGGCCAGTGATGTTTTCTCAAATGTTTCTTTATGCACATAAGAAACGTGCTGACCACAAACTGTTGTAACATGAACTTTTCACCCCACTCTGAATCAAATCTCAGTTTAGGTTAACTACTGAGAGTCTGGGGTTTATTTTATGTTTCCTAATGAGTAGATGGTCTTCTTTGCATGTTTTCTTGTGCTTCTGACCACAGTTTCCTTCCTTCAGCTTTAAAAAGGACCTGGTTTCTCATTATCACTTGAAAATTGAATTTAGCATAGCCATTGTGAAGCAATTTACCTCTGTATTATACAGCAGAATTATGCCTGGCTAATGTCGCAGTTTTTAACATTTCCGCAGGGTAGTGTCCATTATAAATTTACAGTACAGTTAACATGGCACAATACTGAAAACTTATACAACCTTACTCGGAGACATTCAACTAATGACTGTGTTATAAAGATCATCCAATAATGTCCAATAATATTAACAATAATGCTGCCATACACCAACAATGCAATTTGCTTGAAAGCAGGAGCACATGTTTCTGCCAGCATCAGTTATAAAATATCTTGGATACAAGTGTGTTCGGATTAATTTGCATGGTACTTTATGGTTCCATATATTTGTGTAAATTCATTGTTAGACCTGTGATAATTCCCTTTCCGCATGTGAATGGCAAGGAGAGTGTTTTGTTTTATGTGTAGTTGACATTTTGCTGTGCAAGCTCTGGACATAATTGATATGAAGAATAAAATATTTGAAATTCACGACTTGAGGATCAAAATTTTCATATTACCTGGAAAGTGTGTTCTAATAAATTACAACTGTTACATGGCTCGGATACAGCTTTGGGAAGTTACTTGCAAACAGTAATATTCTGTGTGATACTTGTAACCGTACAAATGTATGATCCCCAAGTTTTAGGTTAGGAAATTTTTGTAAAATAATCCGTAAATTGAAGTCATGAAAATCATGTAATTTTATTCATTTATAATGTAAAAAAGTAATATTATAAGAAGAATTTGTAGTAGGGAATTTTGGATCTGTGTAACTTTAATTTGTGTAAGAGTCTGCACATGGCATGGCAGTGTAGGTTGCTCAAGAATTGTGCAACACGGAAAACAGTGGCTATATCAGGAAAGACGGTTGAAGTCAGTTGGAAGTGTTACAATATATAGTTTAGAAACCCGGGCTTAGGCCGGGAAGTGGATGCTGAAGATGCAAATTCATCAACGTGGACAAACGTGCAAGTTCGCCATTTGCGAATCAGCAGCTTGGTAACCAATCTAAAAGCTCCGATTTCGAACGAGGTCGCATTGACCAAGAGATGCTGGAAGATGTGACAGTGGTAGTGTTGTTTCCTGTGGATTTTAGTAGATGCTACGCCACATGGAGCGAGCCTATATATGTGTGCGTGTGCAACGAGTTTTTCAGCTTGTTTGTTATGGAGTGATGGACGAAACATATTGTGCGTGCGTGCTACGAGTTTATTTTTAATGTGCACGAGTTTGCGGTTACTGATCACTGATACTGAGGTTGCTGTTGAAGATGATTGCCACTGCGAAGTCTTTGTTGTACAAGTTCTTCACGGGTGCATTACTGCACAATTACAGAGTCATGACGAGTGCATTACTCTTAATTCACATTACCGGTGAGCGGTTGGTGGAAGATGCTACATGGTGTTCTTTTGTAAGACTATGGATTCCTCGCTGAGAAAATATACATTGTGGGCAGTCTTTTATATGTGTAATTTGGAGGTAATATGTTGTGCATAGAACTAATTACGACTTGATGGAAACGTAGCCGAAGTGTTTATATTACTTGCTCAGTCTTTGAATAATACGACATGCTTGTCGTTATTTACTAATCCCACAGCAGACATTTTACATTGTGGATGTGTATGGCTTAGTAACAGAGTATAGTGAGGTGGCTGGGTTTGTTTTTTGTACAGTTATGACGTGGTAAGATTCCACGGTGATGATGCCATTGTGCTAATGTATTTAAGGTTAGGAAGGGACAGCCTTCATATCTGTAGGATAATCAGTTTGAAGCTTGGCCTTCAGAATTATGTACAGTTGTGGTGTATAGCTTGTAGTTGTTCGTGTAGGTTTATACTGGTTTCATCACGTGATGATAATTGTTGGTGTTTGTTTTGTTTTAATATTGTTTTGGGAGTAAATTGTTGTAGTGAAACTCGTGGTAAAAATTTTATCAGTGGAGTGAGGGAAAACCTGGCATGCTATCCAAATTTAATTTCAGAGGTAAACAGTAACAGGTAAGGTTATAAAGCAAGTCTGGAGCTTCGTCAGCCTGATGACCGTCGCCTTGGGAGAGGGAGTTGCTCGTTGCTCTACAGAGTTAATTATCCCTGCAGTTGTTTTGCAGGTGGCGCCCAATCTTGTTATTTATACTTATCTTAGTCACCATTTATCAATTTGGTATTTTCAATAGCTTGTAGGTGTTACATACTTAAAATATGGTATGCAGTGGATACACTGAACACTAGAAGCAATATGCAAAGAGAATAAAATACCAAACGATAGAAAGAAAGGGCTGATTGTACCATTATTTAAGAAAGGAAGTAAGAGGAAGTGTACCAACTATAGGGGGATTTACCCTGGTGTCACACTGCCGTAAGATAATGGAAAAGTCGTACAGAAGGGACTAAGAGCAGTAACAGAACACCTATTTGAAGAAGAACTACATGGTTTCAGATGAAACTGAGGGACAGTAGATCTTATATTTGCTGTTAGACAGATAATGGAAAAGTATTGGGAAAGAGGGAAGGACCTAATTGTTGTGTTTTTGAACTTAGAAAAAGCATTGACAGTGTGCCAAGAAGTGAAATATTGGAGAACCTAGAAAGCCTAAAGGTTCCAAAAATCTCTAAATCAGTATATTTTATGAAGGTTGTGAGAGCATTGTGCAAGTGGGAAATAGATCAGAATGGTTTTTTAAAAAAAATGGGAGTATAAGTAGTAAGTTCACTGTCCCCACTTCTCTTTATCACACTCGTGAATATCATTATCAAGGAAATTAAATCAGTGAATGTTGGAGACTTGAAGCATTTGTTTTTGCTGATGATGTTGCCATCTGGAGAGAGACAGAGGAGGAGGCACAGAGAAGGTTGGATTGTTAGAGCAGCAAATTAAAAAAATATAAATCAATAATGTGAGCAAGAAAAAGATAGTGGCGATGAAAATGAGTGGAACATCCATTCAGTTTAACCTTACAGTTGAGTGGGGGAAAGAATTGAATGTACAAAAAAACTTAAGCCACCTTGGAACTGCTGTCTCCAGTAAAGAAAATGTTAAACTAGAAGTACAAAATACACTGTGCAAGGGACCCAAGGGATACTGGTGCAAATGGGAGAAAAGTGTCAATCATGTAAAAACAATTCATATTGCATTGCATTGCATTGCATTGCATTACATTGCATTTAAAATTGATTATACATTTTTATAAATTTTAGGGCACCGTAGGAGATCCATTGTTGGATGCGCTAGCGAGTGGTTGACTGTTCCAAGAGCTCTGTGTTATCTCAGTGATAAAGTAGTTTTTTTTTTGTGTGCATGCGTGCGTGCATGATATTTAGCTCCACAAATAATTGTGTTTAGTGTTTGTTTGTAGTAATCTGCGATTAGTGGTATTTATTTACAGTTTTCACACTGAGTAGTTCTGTAGGCGTTCGCTAGATTACAACCTGTAATTTAGCTCTGCGTGAAAGAAGAATTATCTCTTTCTTTTTAATAGTATTATTAAAATATCAATAGGTTTGTTGATAAAATACTTACAAAGACGGGATATTAAAGAGCCGTAACTTCGGCAGGGGTTATATCTATTAGTGCAGGCATTTGACAGAGTACCGTATTTCAAATAGCAGTTCAACGGTCCCTCCTATCACGAAGGTAATAACTTTTTTTAATAACGCGATACTGTTGTAAATTTTGTTTAAAGAAACGATTTCAACAGAATAGACAGTATTTCACTGGCGAAATAGTTAACAGTCGTAATTGTTATTGATTATTGTCGCTCTTCTTATTCAGATATTGGCATTGTTGGCTACAGTTGTGAACAAAGCATGTAGTGTATCAAGAAAATATAAATAAAAATCAGCTGGTTCTTGTATTCCGATCATTTGTAGTTCTGAGTAGGCAGTTAAAGTATCCGTAATTTATATTTCACACCCTCGACATTACAGTATTTATGAGCGGTTAGCTAATAATCAAGTTCCTACATTCCAATAATTGCAATTCAAGTCCCTGGCGTAGTTTAGACAGAAATACTTTTGAGAAATTATTGTAAACAACCTCATATTTTTCAGCATTTAAGGACACTTTTATTCTCCGTCCCACGGAGTAGGGAAAATAATAGTAATCCACCATCTGTAAAGATCACATAACCGCAATTCAGTTCAAAATTGTAGTGTAGATACGGTATATTAGATAGTATCTTGCCTGTTATATTCGTGTGTATTTTTGTGCAAACGGCAGGTTTCATTTCTATTACAGCATAGTAGGACAAAGTAGTTCTAATATTAATCTGTATACGTGTTTAACTTTGTTGGTAATCTTTGAGTACCTACCGGTAGTCCTTGCGAATATCTAAATTTAGGCCTAATTGGAATTTTCATTTCTATTTGTGCTAAGTAAGAAGCTAGGATACGTCTGAATGTAGTTTTAAGATTATTGTAGTGTACCGGTATATTGTAACCTACTAGAAATTAGAGTGCCTATTCTATAATGTTGAGTAGTTTTGCGAATTTTGAACTTTAATGGTAATTTTCTTTTCTGTTTTTGCCTGGTAATAACCTATTGTAATTAGAATATATCTGAACGTAGTTTAAAACTATTCCAGTGTATTATAGCATCTTATTAGAAAGTAGAGTGTTAATTCTATTACTGTGAAATATTTGTGTAGTATAGTACCGTTTCTCTGGTATCTGTCGCAACACTCTTACTAAAATTCTGTTGTTGTAATTAGGGTAGACTTAACTGCAGTTAAGAATTTTATAATTCTTGTGCATTATTCTCTGTTTCCAGTAATTAACAGCAATTTTCATCGTGTTAGCGTGTTGTAGGAATAAAAAATAGTACAATTACGTAGTATTGTAGTGTAGTAGTAGCCTATATTAATTAACTTACTGTTGTGTGATCTTTGTGAGCTAACCTAGACAATATTTCTTTCCTTTCATTTTTATTTTCCACAGAATAAGTTATCTTATTTTTCCTTTTCTTTTCATTATTTAGTAAAAAATGGCTAAGCAGTGCGAGTGTAGGAACTGTGGGTATGGCCAGGCATTGGAGAGTTTGAGGGAGATAATTAGGATTCTCTCAGAGGACAGGAAGGAAAGTAGGCCTCCCTTAAATAATGTACAGGATACCGTAGGTGTAAAGGAGTGATGGGAAGGAAATGGGGGAATTGTAGAAGACAGGTGGTCTAATGTTTTAAGGGGAAGGAGATTGCAGGCTAAGGGCTCTGTTCAGGATCAGAAGTCAGGACAGGTGTCGGTGAGAAATCGGTACGAGTCACTGCAGGTAGAACAACCGAGGGAAGATGAGGAACAGGGAACTGTTGCCGAGAAGTGTGGAGGTAGGGAAAAGGGAAGAGGTAGGAAAGGGAAATGTGGAGTAGTGGATAGGAAAAGACAGGTGGAACAGGGTCATGGGATGGAGAAAAGGGAGGAAGAAGTAGCTTCTGCAGCTATCAGGAAAGATAGGACTGACCAGGAGGGGGAGGGGATCAAATGAGGTGGGTAGGGTTGAAGCTCTGGTCATGGGGGATTCTATCGTTAGACATGTCGGGAAAGTGTTTGGAGGAAAGGGTACCAGGGTAGAGTGTTATCCAGGAATTCGGTTAAGGCAGATGTTGAAGAAAGTAGAAGAGAAGGAGGAGGGAAAGGAGAAGGCGGTAGTGTTTCACGTTGGTACTAACAACGTAAGACAAGCAGGTATAAGTACCAACATAGTTGGGGATGTGTGGGATCTGGTAAATGCAGCACGGGTGAAGTTTAAGGAAGCGGAGATTG
Source organism: Anabrus simplex (assembly GCF_040414725.1). Taxonomy (NCBI): domain Eukaryota; kingdom Metazoa; phylum Arthropoda; class Insecta; order Orthoptera; family Tettigoniidae; genus Anabrus; species Anabrus simplex. The sequence continues at coordinate 742,947,089 of NC_090266.1, read as the reverse complement.
TTATCAGTGGAATACGGTGTAGGAGGGATACTGACTGGAAGGTGATTGGGGATTTAAATGAGACTGTGGAGTGGGTATGTGGGAAACTGGGAGTGAAAATTTCTAGATCCTAATGGGTGGGTAGGGAATAGGGATCTGCGCTCATATGGCCTTCACTTAAACCGCAGTGGTACATATAAGTTAGGAAATTTGTTTAGAAGGGTTATAGGGAGGTACATTCAGGGAAACAGGGTGGCCTAGGGAGCGGTGTTAAGGGAACAGGGAACTGTAAATCAAGTAGGGATGACATAAAATAGTTGGTGCTCAACTGTAGAAGTATTGTAAAGAAAGGAATAGAATTAAGTAATTTAATAGTTATATACTTACCAGATATTGTAATAGGAGTTGAATCATGGCTGAGAAATGATATAATGGATGCAGAAATTTTCTCACGGAACTGGAGGGTGTATCGTAGAGATAGGATAGGAATCGTAGGAGGGGGAGTATTCATTCTCATGAAAAAAGAATTTGTAAGCTACAAAAAAGTTAAAGATGACAAACAAGAAATTCTAGGGGTAAGGCTCATTTCTAAAGATAATAGGCAACTTGATGTCTTTGGAGAGTACAGACCAGGAAAGGGTAGTGCAGATGTTGATCCAGAATTATTTGATAAGATAATCAGCTATGTGGGAAACGATAAGGTAAGGAACTTGATTGTAGCGGGTGATCTCAATTTACCAAATGTCACTTGGGAATGTAATGCGAACGACAGGAAGCAGGACCAACAAATGGCAAATAAGTTAATAAGGGAAGGACACCTGATTCAGAAAGTGATGGAACCAACTAGAGGGAAGAGTATTCTGGATGTGGTGCTGGTAAAACCAGATGAGCTCTGTAGAGAAACTGAAGTTAAAGATGGTATTAGTGATCACGAAGCTGTTTTTGTGGTAATTAAAATAAATGTGAAAGAAAGGAAGAGATTAAAATTAGGACTGTTAGGCAGTACCATATGGCTGATAAAACAGGCATGAGAGAGTTTTTAATAAGTAACTATTATCGGTGGAAAACGGTAAATAAAAATGTAAACAGACTCTGGTATGGGTTTAAAGCAATTGTTGAGGAATGTGAAAATAGGTTTGTACCTTTAAAGGTGGTAAGGAATGGTAAAGAGCCACTATATTATAACAGGGAAGTAAAGAGACTAAGAAGGAGGTGCAGGTTGGAAAGAAATAGAGTTGGAAATGGTTGTGGAAGTAAGGAGAAATTGAAGGAACTTACTAGGAAATTGTATCTAGCAAAGAAGTCAGCTAAGGATAACATGATGGCAAGCATAATTGGTGGCCATACTAATTTTAGTGAAAAATGGAAGAGAATGTATAGGTACTTTAAGGCAGAAACAGGTTCCAAGAAGGACATTCCAGGAATCATTAATGAACAAGGGGAGTATGTATGCGAGGATCTTCAAAAGGCAGAAGTATTCAGCCAGCAGTATGTAAAGATTGTTGGTTACAAGGATAATGTTCGGATAGAGGAGGTGACTAATACTAAAGAAGTATTAAAATTTACCTATGACAATAATGATATTTACAGTAAGATACAAAAGTTGAAAACTAGAAAAGCAGCTGGAAATGATAAGGTTTCAGGGGATATACTAAAGACAATGGGTTGGGATATAGTACCATACCTGAAGTACTTATTTGATTATTGTTTGCATGAAGGAACTTTACCAAATGAATGGAGAGTTGCTATAGTAGCCCCTGTATATAATGAAAAGGGTGATAGACATAAAGCTGAAAATTACAGGCCAGTCAGTTTGACATGCATTGTATGTAAGTTTTGGGAAAGCATTCTTTCTGATTATATTAGACATGTTTGCAAAATTAATAACTGGTTGATAGAAGGCAGTTTGGGTTTAGGAAAGGTTATTCCACTGAAGCCCAACTTGTAGGATTCCAGCAAGATATAGCAGATATCCTGGATTCAGGAGGTCAATTGGACTGTATCACAATTGACCTGTCTAAGGCATTTGATAGGGTATATCATGGGAGACTACTGGCAAAAATCAGTGCAATTGGATTAGACAAAAGAGTGACTGAATGGGTGGCTCTGTTTCTAGAAAATAGAACTCAGAGAATTAGAGTAGGTGAAGCTTTATCTTTCCCTGTAATAATTAAGAGGGGAATTCCTCAAGGCAGTGTTATTGGACCTTCATGTTTTCTTATATATATCAATGATTGTTTAAAGAAGTTGAATCAGAGATAAGGCTTTTTGCAGATGATGTTATTCTGTACAGAGTAATAAATAAGTTACAAGATTGTGAGCAACTGCAAAATGACCTCGATAATGTTGTGAGATGGATAGTAGGCAATGGTATGATGATAAACGGGGATAAAAGTCAGGTTGTGAGTTTCACAAATAGGAAAAGTCCTCTCTGTTTTAATTACTGTGTTGATGGGGTGAAAGTTCCCTTTGGGGATCATTGTAAATACCTAGGTGTTAATATAAGGAAAGGTCTTCATTGGCCGGGTTGAGTGGCTCAGACGGTTGAGGCGCTGGCCTTCTGACCCCAACTTGGCAGGTTCGTTCCTGGCTCAGTCCGGTGGTATTTGAAGGTGCTCAAAGACGTCAGTCTCGTGTCGGTAGATTTACTGGCACGTAAAAGAACTCCTGCGGGACTAAATTCCGGCACATCGGCGTCTCCGAAAACCGTAAAAGTAGTTAGTGGCATGTAAAGCAAATAACATTATTAGATCTTCATTGGGGTAATCACATAAATTGAATTGTAAATAAAGGGTACAGATCTCTGCACATGGTTATGAGAGTATTTGGGGATTGTAGTAAGGATGTAAAGGAGAGACCATATTTGTCTGTGGTGAGACCCCAACTAGAGTATGGTTCCAGTGTATGGGACCCTTACCAGGATTACTTGATTCAGGAACTGGAAAAAATCCAAAGAAAAGTAGCTCAATTTGTTCTGGGCGATTTCCGACAAAAGAGTAGCGTTACAAAAATGTTGCAAAGTTTGGGCTGGGAAGACTTGGGAGAAAGGAGATGAGCTGCTCGACTAAGTGGTACATAATACCAATATAAATGGTCATAAATTTTCCAGCTAGCTCATTCTTGGTTGCCAGCGTTTCGCCCTCGTGTGCTAGGGTGGGCTCATCAGTTGGTACCTAGCACACCTACCAATACGCTGGCTAGTGCATACCGTGGAGGCCACTGTGTAGGCTAACTGGAGCCACCGGCAGTGCCAATGCACTAAGAGACTTTGTCTCATCACTAAAAATTGATGCCTGCTTGGCCATCAGATGATATAGATGTTGATTCCCATAGGGAATCTGAAATATTTGTCCTGAATGAGCAAATTTATAATATAATAATATAATAATAATATATAATACCAATACCAATATAAATGGACCATTTATATTGGTATTATAAATTTGCTCATTCAGGACAAATATTTCAGATTCCCTATGGGAATCAACATCTATATCATAAGTGGTACATTCCGAGCTGTCAGTGGAGTCATGGCGTGGGAGGACATCAGTAGACGAATAAATTTGGATGGTGTCTTTAAAAGTAGAAAAGATCACAATATGAAGATAAAGTTGGAATTCAAGAGGACAAATTGGGGCAAATATTTGTTTATAGGAAGGGGAGTTAGGGATTGGAATAACTTACCAAGGGAGATGTTCAATGAATTTCAAATTTCTTTGCAGTCATTTAAGAAAAGGCTAGGAAAACAACAGATAGGGAATCTGCCACCTGGGCGACTGCCCTAAATGCAGATCAGTAGTGATTGATTGATTGATTGATTGATTGATTGATTGATTGATTGATTGATTGATTGATTGATTCTCTGGAAAAGGAGGCAAATGTTATACGGATGCATATTATCAATCTATAGATTATTTCAATCTTATCCTACTACTTATCTCAAATGAAGTTCCAATGCAAATTAACTGTTGGTAATACACTGCCTTACCGGGCGAGTTGGCTGTGTGGTTAGGGGTGTGCAGCTGTGAGCTTGCATCTGGGAGATAGTGGGTTCGAGCCCACTGTCGGCAGCCCTGAAGATGGTTTTCCATTGTTTCCCATTTTCACACCAGGCAAATGCTGGGGCTGTACGTTAATTAAGGCCACAGCCGCTTCCTTCCCACTCCTAAGCCTTTCCTATCCCATTGTCGCCATAAGACCTATCAGTCTCATTATGACATAAAACAAATTGTAAAAAAAAATAATAATAAAAAAATTACACTGCCTTTGTAATTTTGCTCATACACTGACCAGGAGAAGGGTAGGTAGTTGAAATATTGTGTAAATATTCTTTTAATCTGGTTATCTTTCTTGCAATAAGTTTTCTTTCTCTTGGTGGAACATTTTAATTACTACTATTGTATGTATTTAAAACATTAACACACATTTATTCCAGATGGAAATTACACAATCACTGCTTCGTACCAAAATAGTCCAGATCGATCTCTGTCTCCACTTCTTATTTCTAATGTCCTCTATTTGTTACACTTGCCTCAGCATTGGTAGGCATCACTTCACTGTGCTCATCATCATCATCATCATCATCATCTTCTTCTTCTTCTTCTTCTTCTTCTTCTTCTTCAGCTGGCAGCTGAGTATCAGGACAATTCTTGAAGAATCCTGCTTTCAAAAAACTATTTGAGATAGTAGCTTGCTTCGCTGCCTTCCAAGACTGCACAATGAAGTGAAGTGCATTCAAGACTGATACTTTAAATGATAATGCATCCTTTCCAGCATCCATAAGGAATACAGTTTGTTGTACCCGGCTCTTGATACAGCATTTCATACCCTACAAACAGTTTTATAGACTATGTTAGGCCTTTTCCTAAATTGGTCTATCCAGCCATTGGATGTGATACATAATTTTCAATGTCTGCAGCATGCTTGTGCAGTTACGAGACAGAAATTGTAACTGTAAGTTCCTTAGATATACTTCCACAGGATGTGCAGGACAGCAGTCAATGAAAAGAAGAATATTCCTATTTTGCACACCTATTATTGCATCTATAGCAGCCAACTGCTGTTTTATGGTTGGCATCATGGGCAGCTGGCAATTATCGCACATGCTTGAAACAACGAGGAATTTTAGATTTCCCCTACACAAACTTGGAGCTTCTCGGAGTCATCAGCATTAACTCACAACATCACTGTGTGCCTTATTTTGCTGTATTTCCCACCATGGCATTTATTCCCTTTGAATGCCAAAGTCTGCTGGGTAACACACTGAAACACAATCCATTTTTGTCTAGGTTTAAAATGTTCCTGGTTTCATATTTGTCAGTTCCTGCAATCTTCCATTGACCCATTCTTCCACAGTTTCATCACTGCATTTGATTCCCTACAAACAATTTTATAGGTTATGGTATGCCTTTTCCTAAATTGATCGATCCAGTCATTGGATGTGAAAAATTTTCGATGCCAAGAATGTTTGCCACTTTACACGCCTATTTCCTTTAGATCACACCATCAGTTGGAATGCCTGCAGCTCTTGAAGTTTCAAACTATTTTTGCACTATTTTTTTTTTTTTCATTTCCTCATATTTGGAATGTGATGCATATTTCATTTTTTGGAGTTTCATCTACATTCTGAAGCATATGATGTTATGGTTCCTCTGTTTCTCGCCGTTTTATTCAGCGTGGATACAGAAACTTGCATGCAGTGCAATATGTGTTCTGCAGAATTAATCAACCTTTTCCAAGATTCAAACCTTCTCCGTACTGAAAGTTTTCATTTCATTCTTTCTTTTTTCCATTATTAACCAGAAAAGCAAATGCCAGTAATAAAGCAATAACAAAGAAGGTTCATGGTGGTTCATGGTGTGGGTTACAGTAGTTACATCCTAGTTCATGAACCATGGGCAACGGCTGAGTAGCCTAGTAGGTGGTCCTGAGAGTCGGGATACCAGTTGCTATGGAGTGGGAGTGGGCATCTCGGACATATTCTGAGTCATGGTCCTCCTTGTGCTCGGACGACTAGGACTATACAATCCACTGTGGTCCGTAACCCGTTAGAGGAGATATCCTCACTTGGACTATGTGTAAGTGAATTAATTCACCGAGCTCAGAACATTTTAAGCAAGCCTCAGACCTATGGGAGTAACGGAGTCCCACTCCCATTTGACAAGCGAGGGACTCCTTGGAAACAACTTGGCAAACAAAATTGAATTTGCTGGGGAGCTATTAATATTAAATGGGGCTTATGGAAGAAAGAAAGTAGAACTGGCTGAGTCAGCAAAGGGGATGCATCTGGTTGTGCTAGGAGTAAATGATATTCAGGTAAGGGGAGATAACAAGGAAGAGATTATAAAGTGTATTCGTCGGGTGTTAGAAAGGGAACGGCAGAGTGTGGGGTAGGGCTCTTCATCAGGAATACTATTGCACACAACATAGCTTCTATTAGGCACGTAAATGAGCGAATGATGTGGATAGATTTGGCAGTTGGAGGAATTAGGACAAGAATTGTCACAGTGTATTCACCATGTGAGGGTGCAGATGAGGATGAAGTTAACAAGTTTTATGAAGCATTGAGTGACATCATAGTCAGGGTTAACTGCAAGATTAGGATAGTGCTAATGGGCAATTTCAATGCGAGAGTTGGAAATAGAACTGAAGGATACGAACGGGTTTGGTAAATGTGGGGAAGATACGGAAACTAATGGGAATGGGAAGCGTTTGCTGGACTTCTGTGCTGGAATGGGTTTAGCAGTTATGAATACATTTTTTAAGCATAAGTCTATTCACCTCTACACGTTGGGAGGTTAGGGGTACCAGATCCATAATAGACTATATCTTAGCAGCCTTCGAATTCAGGAAATTGTTACGAATATACAGATTTTCCAGGGATTTTTCGATGATACAGACCACTATCTGAACTGTAGTGTACTAAGTATCTCTAGGCCTAGGATACAGAAAGGGAAATCTGTCTGCAAACGAATAAGGGTAGAAAATCTCCAGGACGAGAAGATTGGACAGAAGTACATGGATATGATCAGTGAGAAGTTACGAACAGTGGACAGTAAGCAGGTTCAGGATGTAGAAAGAGAATGGGTAGTATACAGGGATACTGTAGTAGAAACAGCAAGGGAATGCCTAGGAACAACTGTGTGAAAAGATGGGAAAAGGCGAACATCTTGGTGGAATGTTGAAGTGAGAGCAGCTTGTAAACGTAAAAAGAAGGCTTATCAGAAATGGTCCAAACAAGGGCTGATGCAGACAGGGAATTGTACGTAGATGAAAGAAACAGAGCGAAACAAATAGTTGTTGAATCTAAAACGAAGTCATGGGAAGATTTTGGTATTAACATGGAAAGGCTACGTCAAGCATCAGGGAAACCTTTCTGGACAGTAATAAAGAATCTTAGGAAGGGAAGGAAAAAGGAAATTAACTGTGTTTTGGGTAATTCAGGTGAATGGAAATTCTAAGTTCCCATAGAGGGAATTAGATTCTTTTCCACCAATAGAGCATATCAAAAATCAGATCAAAAATTAGATGGATGGCTTTTCCGGCGTTTGCTCTATTAAGCAGCGTTTCGTCTTAGGTCTGACACTAGACTCTTCAGAGTGAGATGTGTCAGACCCTACCCACTGACGCTGGGGTGTATGCAGGTGAACTTATCAGAAGCTTATTTATTGAAGCACAGTCTGATAACTGCATACGGGAGATAAAACTCCACAATGGAATTAATGCCCGCCTAGCAATTCCAAATGGAAATTCTAAGTTCCCATAGAGGGAATTAGATTCTTTTCCACCAATAGAGCATATCAAAAATTAGATGGATGGCTTTTCCAGCGTTTGCTCTATTAACCAGCGTTTCGTCTTAGGTCTGACACTAGACTCTTCAGAGTGGGATGTGTCAGACCCTACCCACTGACGCTGGGGTGTATGCAGGTGAACTTATCAGAAGCTTATTTATTGAAGCACAGTCTGATAACTGCATACGGGAGATAAAACTCCACAATGGAATTAATGCCCGCCTAGCAATTCCAAATGGAAATTCTATGGGAACTTAGAATTTCTATGGGAACTTAGAATTTCCATTTGGAATTGCTAGGCGGGCATTAATTCCATTGTGGAGTTTTATCTCCCGTATGCAGTTATCAGACTGTGCTTCAATAAATAAGCTTCTGATAAGTTCACCTGCATACACCCCAGCGTCAGTGGGTAGGGTCTGACACATCCCACTCTGAAGAGTCTAGTGTCAGACCTAAGACGAAACGCTGGTTAATAGAGCAAACGCTGGAAAAGCCATCCATCTAATTTTTGATATGCTCTATTGGTGGAAAAGAATCTAATTCCCTCTATGGGAACTTAGAATTTCCATTTGGAATTGCTAGGCGGGCATTAATTCCATTGTGGAGTTTTATCTCCCGTATGCAGTTATCAGACTGTGCTTCAATAAATAAGCTTCTGATAAGTTCACCTGCATACACCCCAGCGTCAGTGGGTAGGGTCTGACACATCCCACTCTGAAGAGTCTAGTGTCAGACCTAAGACGAAACGCTGGTTAATAGAGCAAACGCCGGAAAAGCCATCCATCTAATTTTTGATCTGATAATTCAGGTGAACTCATAATAGATCCCAAGAAATCACAGGACAAGTACCAAGGCAAAAGAATATTTTGAAAATCTTCACAACGTAAAAGGAAATCTTCCTGGTTGTGTCGCGAACAACTGAGCTCGTGGGGAGGTGGAAAATGATGTTAGTGAAATTACGCTTGAGGAAGTGGAAAGGACGGTAAATAAACTCCATTGTCATAAAGCAGCAGGAATCGATGAAATTAGACCTGAAGTGGTGAAGTATAGTGGGAAGGCAGGGATGAAATGGCTTTGTAGAGTAATACGATTAGCATGGAGTGTTGGTAAGGTACCTTCGTTTGGACAAAACAGTAATTGCACCTATCTGTAAGCAAGGGAACAGGAAGGATTGCAACAACTATCGAGGTATCTCATTGATTAGTATACAGGCAAAGTATTCACTGGCATGTTGGAAGGGAGGGTGCGATCAGTGGTTGAGAGGTAGTTGGATGAAAACTAGTGTGGTTTGAGACCACAGAGGGGCTGTCAGAATCAAATTTTCAGTATGTGCCAGGTAAATGAAAAATGCTATGAGAGGAATAGACAGTTATGTTTAGTTTACTTTCTGGGTTGAACCGTGTTGTTGTTTCCTGTACATTACGTACAGCACGGTTCAACCCGGAAAATAAACTAAATAATTCTACACACCCTGGAAGCTTCACCTCTAAGATAGTTATCTTTATGTTTCACAGACCTAGAGAAAGCATACGACACGGTACCCAGGGAAAAGGTGTTCGCCATACTGGGGGGCTATGAGATTAAGGATAGATTAATAAAAATCAATCAAATTGACAATTGGGCTGCAGTGTGAATTGATGGTAGAATGAGTTCTTGTTTCAGGGTACTTACAGGGGTTAGACAAGGCCGTAATCTTTCAGCTCTGTTGTTCATAGTTTACATGGATCATCTGCTGAAAGGTATAAAGCGGCTGGGAGGGATTCAGTTAGGTGGAAATGTAGTAAGCAGTCTGGCCTATGCTGATGACTTGGTCTTAATGGCAGATTGTGCCGAAAGCCTGCAGTCTAATATCTTAGAACTTGAAAATAGGTTCAAGGAATATGGTATGAAAAATAGCCTTTCAAAGACTAAATTGATGTCAGTAGGTAAGAAATCCAAGAGAATTGAATGTCAGATTGGTGGTACAAAACTGGAACAGGTAGATAATTTCAAGTATTTAGGATGTATGTTCTCTCAGGATGGTAATATAGTGAGATTGAATTAAGGTTTAGTAAAGCTAATGCAGTGAGCTCACAGTGGCGGTCACCAGTATTCTGTAAGAAGGAAGTCAGCTCCTGGGCAGAACTAACTTTACATCGGTCTGTCCTCAGACCAACTTTGCTTTATGGGAGTGAATGCTGGGTGGACTCAGGATATCTTATTAATTAGTTAGAAGTAACAGACATGAAAGTAGCGAGAATGATTGCTGGTACAGACACGTGGGAAGAATGGCAGGAGGCAGTGGCGACATATGACATTTTGAAAAGTGTTACCACACACCTTCTGAGAGTATATTTATCTAAATCGTCCCCACCGTCTGTATTCCAAGCAATTTTTTCCTCTGAGGAAAATAGAATACAGTACCGGTCAAATGTTTAGGACCACATAAGGAAATCGCGAAATGTCGTCAAGAACCTAAAATTGTGCCACTAGACCTCTGTAATTTTCTTTCTTATATCTCACATCTAATAGGATATATGTCGCCTGATTTCATTGAGTTAGTCCAAATACTATAGAAGTTATGAATTTTTATCTCTTGGGAGGTCACAACAAAAAATCAAACAGTTTGGTAATATAATGTACTGAATACTCTAATTGGTTGCAAGTATCACCAACAAGATTTCTCTGTAGACTTAGGAATAGGTGGGGGCCGTTTTAGTATAAATATAAAAATTCCAAAAATATACGGCACCGGTTTTTTTTCATGTTTCATTTTTTTGAACCAGGGTCAAAATTGTTGATTTTTCTTTTCCTTTTTCATGCATGGCCCAAGGTCTCAGTGTGAGCTATCGGCGTCAAACTTATCTACCCTGATAGTTTCATTTGCACTCTGTGGATGGCATCCAAGAATACGTTTCTAATGTCGATAGTTCACACTGAGACCTATGACAAAACAAGGAAAAATTGACTATTTTAGCACTGGTTTGAAAAAAAAAAAAAAAAAACCCACAAAAATGGGTGCCGCATTTTTTCGGATTTTTCATATTTATACTAAAATGACCCACTAACTATTGCTAAGTCTCTACAAGAATCTTGGTGGTGATACTTGAAACCAATTAGAGGATACAGTACATAATATTTCCAAAAATGTTGACTTTCTGATGTGACCTTATAACATTTCAAATTGTATAACTTATACAATACTTGGCGTAAATCACTGAAATCAGGCGATGTATATCATATTAGATGCAAGAGCTGAGGAAAAAAATACAGAGGTCTAGTATAAAAATAGTAGGTTCTGGATGGAACTTCATGATTTTTTAATGTGGTCCTAAACTTTTGAGCGGTACTGTACATGGCCAACAGTACAGTTTATTCATTTTTGCACAACCACATAACCAATCCAGATTTATGTACCACGAGTCACTGTTGCGCCATCAGATCTCTCTGCTACTAATTTTTCACCACACTGAATTTCGTGTAACTTCCCAAAGAGATGTTTAGAGAGAGAAACAGCAGAATGGTCACCGCTTACATCACCAAATCTCAAAAATTTCTTGAATTTCACCTTCGGGACTAACATAAATACATCGAGAGATGTACTGTGTTAGAAATGTTTGTACTTTCATCCAAAATAACGGAAATAAAGTTTGCTTTCTTAACCTCGTCTTTAATTTCACTGATCATAAAAGTAGCTACGGCATCAATAATATCACTTTGAATGTCAGATTAAAGTCCTGAGAAAACTGTAGATGTTTCTAAGTGGTGCTGAAATGTCATCTTTCTCAGCAATTAACCTTTTTTTTTTTTTTTAATGCTGTTTGTTCGGTACGTCGACCTAGAAAGATCTTTTGCCTCCTACTTGCACCATATGTTAGGAACGTGCGTGTATTTGGAAATTGCGGAAGTGTAAAGTGTTGAATGTGAGGAAAGGAACGTTAGGGATGACACAAACACCCAGTCCCCAGGCCAGGGATATTAATAATTTGCAATTAAAAACCCCTGACCCGGCTGGGAATCGACCCCGGGGCCACCAGGTAACAGGCGGACGCTTTGCCCCCTTCACCGCGGGGCCGGATAGCAATTAACGTTAGTAACTCCCTGTAGTCCACCTCTGTGGTGTAGTGGTTAGCGTGATTAGCTGCCACCTCTGGAGGCCCGGGTTCGATTCCTGGCTCTGCCACGAAATTTGTAAAGTAGTACAAGGGCTGGAACGGGGTCCACTCAGCCTCGGGAGGTCAACTGAGTAGAGGGGGTTCTATTCCCACCTCAGCCATCCTCGAAGTGGTTTCCCACTTCTTCTCCAGGCAAATGCCGAGATGGTACCTAACTTAAGGCCACGGCTGCTTCCTTCCCTCTTCCTTGTCTATCCCTTCCAATCTTCCCATCCCCTTACAAGGCCCCTGTTGAGCATAGCAGGCGAGGCCACCTGGGCGAGTTACTGGTCCTCCTCCTCGGTTGTATCCCGGACCTGTTGTCTGAGCTCCAGTACAATGCCCTTGAGGCGATAGAGGTGGGATCCCTTGCTGAATTTGAGGGAAAACCAACCGTGGAGGGTAAACAGATTAAGAAAGAAAGAAAGAACTCCCTGTAATTACCTTTGTTATCTGATTCTTCAGTTTCTCGATGGCCACTGAAAGGTAATCCTTGCTTTGAAAGAAAACACGCAGTAGTTATTAAAGTGCTGATAATATATCTGTTATTTTTACTAGCTCATTATGCTCGTTAATTTTCTTTCAGTGAGCTGTACTCTATTCTGGACCTTCCAAACTGAATCATATTGGCAACAGCGACGATGTGTGCGTAATTGTAATGAGCACGTGCTTTTTTTCTAAAGAAACTACTGTATTTACGAATTTTCCCCTTTGTCCACGTAGGCGGAAGTAGAGCGGTCCGCTTTCAGTGCTGAAACAGAAGACAAAGAGTTTCGCTGAGTGTCATTGCTGACCCTTACTTATTGGCGGCATAACAAATGCCAGCCGAGCAAGTCCCCTTCGCTCTCTATCTCGCTCCTCCTCTATCTTCGTCATTTTTTACCTTCACAATGCCGCCAAAGATTAAGATAAATTACAAGCAAAGTGGGCGATTTTGGTGCGGAAACAAAAGAAAATACAGTAAATTTGTTTGAATATCAGAATTTCTTTCGTGGGAACAAACGGAGAAGTAAAATGTCCACGGTGCTGGTATCTGGTGTTTACTGTTGAACAGTAGTTTTGTCATTCAGTTGCTTTTGATTAGCCATGGAGAACAGTAAAAAGGAAAAGTTATAACCTAGATGAAAAAGTAAAATTTATACGAGAAGTGGGCGCTAATCCACACAAAACAAAAACTGAAATTGCTTCAGACTTATGGATTGCTTATACCACGCTATGTACAGTAATCAGTAAAAGAAACGTTATTTTGGACGAGCTCTTAAAACTGGGTTTAAAATCAGCAAAGCGCAGCCATCAGCAAGAAGGAAGGTGCGTAGCTTTGGAAAAAGCACTTGTCACATGGTTCCAGCAAAAGCGGGTTGCAGCTCTACCAATTAGTGGAGACATGCTGAAGGCAAAAGCGATAGATTTAACTAAAATGATGAGTATCACTGCTGATTTCAAGTCTTCATCAGGATGGTTGCAAGGATTTAAAGATCGTCATGGAATCACAGGGAGAACAATTTACGGTGACTCAAAAGCTGTAGATGACGTCACAGTGCAACACTAGAAAGAAGAGGTTCTGCCGGGTATCGTAAGCGATGATCAGCCTCCAAACATCTACAATTGTGATGAGACCGGCCTATTCTACAATCTCCTTTGTAATAAAACATTAGCTGAAAAAAGTGACTCATGAAAACTAGTGCACCATTAGTTTAGTATCTCCTGCTTGTGAAATTTTAACACACTTTATTTACAGAAGAATGGAAAGCCAAGATAAGCTGAATTGGGAAGGGATTAGGTTGGCTTCAGAGGAAATGAAGCAGCACACAAACTAATCCTGACTTTACATCTAATCTTAGAGGATTGAATTAAGAAGAACAAGTCCACGTACATGGCATTTGGTCTAGAAAAGTCAGTCCGCAGTGCTAAGAATAAGGGCTATGAAAAGGAAGCAGCAATCGAGAAAGGAGTGTGCATGGCTGTAGTTTGCCCCCCTCTCCTTTTCAGTATTTATATAGAACTGTAAAGGAAATCAACAGGAATTTGGAAAAGGAATTGCAATCCAAGGAGAGGAAATCCAAAGTCTGTGATGTGCCAATTATGTTGTTATTTTATCAGAGTCTGCAGAAGATCTGGAGATATTGCTGAATGGTATGGACAGAGTTTTGGAGAAGGAGTATAAGGTGAAAGTAAAGAAAATCCAAACCAAGGTAATGGATTTCATTCGAGGGAAATCAGATGATGCAAGAAAAATTAGTTTAGAAAATGAAGTCTTTTAAAGGAAGTAGATGACTAGTATTACTTGTGTAGTAGAATAACCAACGATGGCAGAAATCAGGAGGACATAAAATGCATATTAACACAAGCGAGAAAAGAAATTTGCTCACTTCAAACATTGATATAGGAATTGCCGGGCTGAGTGGCTCAGATGGTTGAGGCGCTGGCCTTCTGACCCCAACTTGGCAGGTTCGATCCTGGCTCAGTCCGGTGGTATTTGAAGGGGCTCAAATACGTCAGCCTCGTGTCGGTAGATTTACTGGCACATAAAAGAACTCCTGCGGGACTAAATTCCGGCACCTTGTCGTCTCCGAAAACCTTAAAAAGTAGTTAGTGGGACATAAAGCAAATAACTTTGATATAGGAATTATTTGTTTTTGAAGACTTTCGTCGGGCATTGTATGAAAGTGAAACCTGGAAAATAACTAAGAAAGAAAGAGGATAGAAGCTTTTGAACTGTGGTATTACGGAAGAATTCTGAAGGTGAGATGGGGAGATCAAATCATGAATGAAGAGATACTGAATCGAATTGGTGAGAGGAGAATGATTTAGCAAAATTTGGCCAGATGAAGAGAAAGAATTATAGGATGCTTATTAAGACATCCAGGACTTGTTCGGTTAGTATTTGAAGGATGTAGTAGTCACGTATAAATAAAAAGGTTAGCACACGTGGCATGGGGATCTGCATCAAACACATAACAGTAGTATTTTATTCTGTGCGTGCATCCCTCCCCCCATTGGTTGCTTTAATGAGTTATTTCCTTACATGGTTTATTGAGTTGTGGATGTTAATTGTAAGTAGCAAGTTTTAACAGTGTATGTACAACATCAACCAGATTGAATTTTATAGTGGATTTAAGTAGTGTTGCTTGGATAATTCAGTACTGTAATTTTAATTGTAGAATTTCTTTCTTCCAGGAATTGAGGGCAGTTCAGGAGGAGTTAACAAGGCAAAGAAGCTTACTGGCAAGTCGAGTCCAGGAAAGGGAATTAGAGCTCACTCGACTAAGAGGCCAACTGGCTCTCAGACCAGCCTCAGTATCTGAAGATGAGCTTGAACAGAGAATACATTCTTTAACTCAAACACTGATTCAGAAGCAAACTTCACTAGAAACTCTGACAACTGAAAGGAATGCCATACGGCTACAACTTCAGAAATTAGAAGTAAGAAGGTCCTTATGTTACAAGGTAGGCATGTAGGAATGAGAATCTCCAAATGAAATGAAACAAAAGAAAACTTTGCACAGGTTTTTTTTTTTTTTTTAAGGTAGGAATTTTTAAATATGCCAGTAAGACAGAATAATATGCCTTCTACTTGCAATAATTTGTATCTTCACAGTACCTTCCATCAATGTACGTCAGTTACATGTTCAGTTATTCAAAGAGTCTCATTCTTACATGTCAAGATCTACATATATACGAAGGTAATTCCAAAAATAAGGTCTCCTATTTTTTTATAAATACATATACCTGTTTATTTCCACAATGGTTTACATCATTTTACAGCTTGAACATTTAGCTATTTTTCTACTTAATCACCATTTCGGTCAATGCATTTTTTAGATGCTGTGACAGTTTTTGTATGCCCATGTCATACCAGCTCTCCACCATGCTGTTCAGGAAGTTGTGAGCAGCGCTTTGGGAAACCTCAGGAACCAAAGTGCACAGATCATCCAGGGTGATCCGCCGATCTTCACGCATGATTTGTTCAACCTTCACGACCGCCTCGACGGAAATTGACGGTCTCCCGCTCCTTTGTTCGTTCGTCGTGAATTTCAGTCCGACCGGCTGCAAATTCTCTACACCACTTACGAACATTTTTGACAGCCATGCGCGACTCACCATACACTTCCATCAATATGTGATAGATTTCAATCGGTTCAGTACCTTTTGCGTTCAAAAAACAAATAACTGTGCGCACTTCGCATTTGGTGGTAACATCCAACAGGAACTCCATTCTCAACGGCTGCCAAGCCAAGACTGAGTGCCTCAGCGTGGCGTGCACATGTTTATATGCGAATGCGGGAAACAGTCTTCACAATATTGTGACAAACAGCCACACAAACAGAGTTCTGTATTTATAAAAAAAATAGGAGACCTTATTTTTTTGGGATTACCCTCGTATTTAAGATTTCTTAAGTGACCCTTTGAAAGACACTGGTTCTATGTCGTTGATGATCCAAATGTAGATGTGACCTTTTTTTTAAGCCATTGTATTTTTGTTAGATGATCAATCCAGTTTATCACTTTTTGTTATTGATGATACAAGAACTCTCGATAATACCTCCTCCTCTTCCACTCTTCCTTATGATATTTGGTAGTTTTGCTCTACTACAGTATGTATGTCTTCTAATCATATTTACTTTTACTTCCTAGAGCAAACACCGCCATGCTATGACACTCCTTCAGCAATACCAGTCGCGGCAGGCTTCTGTCAGCGATATAGATGACAGTAAGTAAAATTAATATTATCCTTCTTTGAATATGTGCTTTCTGTAGCTGTGTATACATCCTTTCTTGCTAGTGGTACCATTGCACTAATACATTAAACATTTCCAGTAACGGAAGGATGGGAAAGGGTTAGGTAGTGGTCGTGGCCTTAATTAAGGTACAGCCCCAGCATTTGCATGGTGTGAAAATGGGGAAACCAAGGAACACTATCTTCTGGGCTGCCGACTGTGGGATTCAAACCCACCATCTCCCGAATGCAAGCTCACAGCTACACGACCCTAACCGCATGGCCAACTCGCTTAGTTAAATATCATTTTCCACATATAATTAAGTGAATTTTGTGAAATTTTGAAAAAAAAAAAACTGTTGACAGCTTTTATCAAATTTAGCCACAATGGAAAATCCGAATCTTATAATCTTATAAAAATGTATTTATTTTGATGTGAAAAACACTATTCCTTGGACTTATTTTTCAAATGAACACTCCATGTCTTGAAACGTGTTTGATAGCTGTCTCCAGAACTT
Source organism: Anabrus simplex (assembly GCF_040414725.1). Taxonomy (NCBI): domain Eukaryota; kingdom Metazoa; phylum Arthropoda; class Insecta; order Orthoptera; family Tettigoniidae; genus Anabrus; species Anabrus simplex. The sequence goes on along the minus strand of NC_090266.1, from coordinate 742,929,952 downwards.
CGTTGTCACCACGGAAGATGTAGTTAAAATTCCAGTCAATCCCTTTGGTTTCAATTCCATGCAAAAGAATTAGTTCCATATCGTAGAATCATGAGATTGACAGTCATGTGAATGTCTAAGCTCACATGCTTTTTGCTTATCTTAGGTTTTATCTTCTGTGACTATGAGATTTAAAAATTCCTATATTTTAAATTTATGCTCTGAAAATTTGGACTACGTGGGAGTCTGTGCTCCAAATATACCATAGTCCAGCCTCGCAAAGGCATCCATTTCTTAAGGCGCACTCAAGTTTCACCCTCACATTAAAGTATTTATACACAGTTGCGCCGATGTGGACTTATCTTTTATTCAGCAGTTCTATAATTCACTGTTCCCAAAGGGAACTAACACCAGAAACAGTTACTGAATAAACAGGGGTATAATTGCCTGTACTAAATGGCCTTAATGGCAAGAGGAAACAGGTGCACATAACCAGCCATAAACAAAATGCAAGGAGGTGAAACACCTGCACTCCTTCTAGAAACTGTTAAAACCCTAAGTGGGCATACAGCCTGAATATACAGAGGCTAATCCTATGCTATGCTGGAGTGACTAAAGAGGAAACATTAATGCCAAGACAAGACTTAAGAAATTTAGAGGTTGAAAGCTTTAGTCACCCAATGCAAAGTTGAATGGGAAACGACAGAGGGTCATCACTCTTTGTTCCCTTACATTATATTTTCCGAGTAGGGAGTAGAATCACAGTCCTTAAACTTGCCGAAAATTCTACATTTAAAACCACCAGATTATAAAATTACATTAAATGAAATGAGGTTGAAACCTTCCCCTCAAACTACCTGCAGTAGCTATCACACTTCTAGGTAAAATCTACCATTACCTTGAGCCACTGGATCTTCCCCGCGCAGGACTTGCCCCTGCCTCCCTAGGTCACGTCGCACTCCCCAAACACTGGAGCAATTCAGACAATATGGCCTTAAAGTGCCCTGCATTTATAGTACCATAAGGGGAAGATTCCAGAACTTTTTGCTGATTGGCTCGATTCCTGTACACACCCCCAGTTTTAATTGGCTAGAGAAAATATTTCCAGTTTTTTGATAGTTTGATTACAATTGAGGAGGAACCAGCTGAATTGTTGACAACTTCGGTACATTTAAAAAAAACAGTCCCACTCAGAACCAGGTTTATAGCCTTCAAAAATAAACATTACTCTGTGAAATAGTTTGAGTTTAGCCCAGGGAGAGGGGGCATTTAAACCGATGGTAGCGACATCTAACTGTAGAAGACAAAAGTTTCTCAGAGTTCACAAGTTCAAGTGTGTTTCATAGTGTCCACATTCTGGAAAATCCGGGGAAAATTTTGGTCGGGGAAATAGACAAAAATTCTGGAAAGTCAGGGAAATCTTCCCCAATGATGGATTTGGGGGTTATTTTTTGGCTCTAGTCTGTTGTAACCCAGGCTATTGTAGCATTTCTTTTTCAGGTATTTTTTCACGAGAAGTGCGTAACTATTCTACAATTTTTGTTGTCCCCTAGTGTCATTTCTTTCAACAATTTTTATGTTATTCTTTTTTATTTCAGTTCTAGGATGCTTTCTTGAAACTCATGACAATGGCTAACAAGAAAAGCAAAGCAAAGCAAAGCAAAGCAAAGTCACCTCCGTACAGGCCATGAAGGCCCTTGGAGGAGTGGAAGGTAAAGGCTTCCACCATTGTTAACCTCGGGACGTGATGGGGTAGAGTGGTTAGCTCTACGCCCGGCCGCCTTTGCCCCCAGGAATTACCCTGGCACTCATTTTTGGTGTAGGCTGAGTGAACCTCAGGGCCATATGCACCTCCGGAAGTGGAAATCTCGTTTCTTAAATTTTACGACTTCCTGGCGGGGATTCGAACCCACGTCCTTCCGGGCGAACCGAGCACGCCTTTACCGCCTCGGCCAGGCAATGGCTAACAAGCAGTGTAGATTTAATAAACTTTGGCTGGACAGTAAAGTGTTCCCCGAACTGAGTAGTTGGTTGGACATATTGGTAAATGATGCAACTTCAGCATATTGTAAAATGTGTTGTAAATCGTTGAAACTTAGTAATATGGGTAAACAAGCAGTTGCTTCTCATGCTGAAGGACCTACTCATATAAAATATATGAAAGCTGAGTCTTCCCAGCCAACAGTGTCCTTCTTTGCAAAGAATACCTCCACTCCATCTCCAATCTAAGTACGCAGCCAAGAGTTTGCACTACATCCACAGCTACAAAGAAATTAGCAGTGCCAGGAACAAGGCAATGGAGTTTAATGACTTGCAATGTGAATAAAGATATTATGTCAGCTGAAGCCATGTCGCTGGAAAGACGTTTCTCAACTCTTGTGATGAAACCTCCGCAGCATCACTGCCTTCGTGATGTCCAGGCCGTACTATAACGAGCGCGGGAAAGCAATCAGCTGATCGTTAGGGGGGAAGTTTAGCACATGAGTTAGTAGAGTTAAACATAGATTTTCGCAGTTTTATGGAAATTTTTAACGATGGCCGCGTGTTCACTCAGGTATATGTGAGAATGAGTCATCATCGACTGAATTATTAAGTGGAAAGTCGTTAATTAGTGAAGAAAACTTAGTGTGAGCGTGTATTTATGTGAAGCTATAGGTTAAGAAGATCGTTCTTCAGTGTTTTAACTTTGTAGTTTATTTGTGTACAGTTATATTTATAATGTAAAATTAATTGAGTTAGTGCATTCTGTGTTTTATTATTAACAACGAATTGTATATACTTGAATTAAGATGATCAGTGAGGGAAATCACCATGCCTAAGAGCTGCTGTGTGCCTGGCTGCAAAGCCAATTATAAACAAGGAGAGTATACGAGTTAAGTTATGGAAGAAGGCTATTCCCAGGGAGAATTTAATAGTTAATCACAACACAGTTCTGTGTATCAAGCACTTTCCTGAAAATCACATCGTGAGAGAAATAAGAGTGTCCCGTCCAGATGGTGAGTTAATTTTTTTATTATGTCATAAACATGGGTAACATTAGGTAGGCCCTAAATTTTTATGTAATCAGACCTACGGCTTACCTAAATTCGGTGTATTTGAAAATGCAAGTCTTATTTATGAGTATCACCGAGCTCGATAGCTGCAGTCGCTTAACTGTGGCCAGTATCCAGTAATCGGGAGACAGTGGGTTCGAACCCCACTGTCAGCAGCCCTGAAGATGGTTTTTCGTGGTTTCCCATTTTCACGCCAGGCAAATTGAGGCCACGGCCGCTTTCTTCCCATTCCTAGACCTTTCCTATCCCATCGTCACCATAAGACCTATCTGTGTTGGTGCGACGAAAAGTAAATAGCAAAAAAAAAATTAAAAAATAATTAAAAAATAAATAAATTATAAGTATCAAACAGCAGTGTGATTTATGTAAATCTTATCTTCTGACAGATTCAGATCTTATTTATGAATTACCTCCAGAAGTAAGATATCTGAATTTCCTAAATCGAGGGGGCTTAAAGTATCCATCAGACATGTCAATAGAACGTGGAATTGAGGTGTACAAAGTATTTTGTGTGTTAGTGTCAGATGCATATAAGATGGTATTTCTGAATTCAGACGATCCTAAGTGTGTCACAAAATCCTTGGCTTTGGAGTCAATGCAGTTGGCAAATTCCCTAGTCATTTGCGACTGCGGGAAGAAATTGGAAGACCTGGCCGGACAGTGTATATATATTTGGGTGAATATACTTTTAAATAACTTTTCCAAAATTCACACCGACTTGTGTATTCAACAAAGTGCTTCAAAGAGAGCAGACCTACTCCATACTGGTGTAACTTCCTGTAAGAGGTCCAGGAAAGCTGCAGTGTTCATGGAGTGGAAACAGTGAGGTACAGAAATAATTTTTATTTCTAATAAATAGTAATGGTAATTGGCTGCAGGTTTTCTGTCAGTGTGTATGATGTGAATGTTCCAGTTGACCAGAAAATGGATAAAATCGCAAGAATATGTCTCAAAGTGTTAGGCTGTACTCACGCAAACGAACATATATACGCGAGAAATAGAACGTTACGGAGAAGGATATGCATTGTATGTCAGAATTAACAAATATTTGAGGATAGGTTTTGGTTTTATAAGGTGTTAACAGTTCTTTAAGTAATTTAAATGAGTGTGTTATTCAAGCAAAGCATATGCGTATCGCCTTCAAGTGCCCCCCAAAGCGTGACGTCATCAGAGGTACAGTACGGCCTGGACATTACGAAGGCAGTGGCAGCATTCAAAACAATGTTCCCAGACAGTAAAATTGCTCAAAACTTTACTATGGGCAAGACTAAGGCTTCCTATGTTATAAATAATGGATTAGCCCCCAATTTTAAAGAAAGTTTGCAAAATGACTTAAAAGAGTGCTCTGACTACGTTGTTTGTTTTGATAAATCATTAGACAAATTTGTCCAAAGAGGACAAATGGACTTGTGTGTAAGATTTAGGGATGTAAATTTTCAAAAGTTGCAACAAAGTATTGGAATAGTGTATTTTTAGGCAGGGCAACTGTGGATCACTTATTAGATGGGTTTATACATGGCCTGTCCTTACCTTTAGGCAATATTTTGCAAGTCTCAATGGATGGGCCGAATGTTAATCTTAGTTTTACTAAAAAACTTGAAAATCATTTGCATGTGCTAAACCCCGAGGTCAAATCTTTTCTTGATATAGGCATATGCAGTTTGCATACAGTGAATTGAGCCATGAAAACTGGGATCTCCAATTGACTGGGACGTTTTTAATATTTTCAGATCTCTGCACAATCTTTTTAAATATAGCCCTACTCGACGTGCTAAATATACAGCCATAACAACGAGCACTGCATTTCCTTACAAATTCACTGCAATAAGATGGTTGGAAAGTGGATGCTGTGTTGATCAAGCTCTTAAAATATATATCACATTGACAAATCTGTGAAAGAGTACACTGAAAAAAAAAAAAAAAAAAAACCTTCAATACCTTAGAGAAGCTGTGAAGAATCCACTACTTTACGGCAAAGCTCTGACTACGTTGTTTGTTTTGATGAATCATTAGACAAATTTGTCCAAAAAGGACAAATGGACTTGTGTGTAAGATTTAGGGATGTAAATTTTCAAAAGTTGCAACAAGGTATTGGAATAGTGTATTTTTAGGCAGGGCAACTGTGGATCACTTATTAGATGGGTTTATACATGCTTTTAGAAGTATTTTGCCAAATGTTGAACCTTTCCTCAGAAGATTTCAAAGTCAGAAACCTATGACTGATTTGTCTTCGAATTTGAAAACTGTTTTGAATATAGACCTAGACTAATTGGAATTCATTATATTGAAAATGATAAGATAACAGTATATGTTAGGCCTACATGTTACAATTTGTTTATATATATATAAAGTGCCCATCAATGTAGTTGTTTTTCCATAAATAATTGGGAAAAAAAAAAAGAAGTGGAGAGAAGCCAGCTATGGGAATGATGGAGGCTGGAATTTCCTTTTCTGTTTCTTGTAAAACATGCTGTTCAGCGAATTAACTTGCCGCTCAGTTTTCATGAGTCAGGGAAATTTTTCTTAGTAGATCACGGAATGTCAGGGAAACTTGAGAGAACATTTCTGTGGACACTGTTGTTTACATTGATGGCCTTAGAGAAGGCGTGCAGTTTAAATAGCTGGGGAAGGTTTACCCCTGGTACAATTATTGTTATTATTAATGTTGTTATGCAATGCGGTGTGCAGAGAAAAAGAGATCATTCTCCAGATCTCGGTATGTGCAAATTTTATTTATGTGAAAATTTGAAACAAAAAATCTATTGGAACAACTCGCATACAGTACAGCTGTGGCTGTGGAAAATGAAATTAGAGGAGTGATAAGTAATAACAGAAGGCAAATTACAAGGTGTGTCACATAATTTCTTTCAGTGATACCAGGTCTGCATAAACAAAAATGGAAATTATTTTCACATTAAAGTAAAAAGGAAAATTATTGCCTGCTTTTCATTTCTTTCCTGTTTTTACGTGTGATAATGAGTCTGTTTCCTAGTTCCTTTTTGAAGAGAACAGCAACTGTCTCCAATGTGAAGGACCGGTAGGGTTGTGGATGTATACAGCCAAGTCTTTCCCGTTAGTGCACTCTGCATGCCTCGCCTGAGATTGCTGTGAACTCTTATTAATGGTCGCTGTATTATTATGCAAAAACTCTGAGTACTTTTCTAGACTGTCCAGTGAACATTCAACTGGAATATTTTGCCGAACATTTCAGTATTCAAATTAATTCTGATTTGTATTATTTATTATTGCAGCTAAGACCCAAGTACCGGCTCTTTTCGTAGAAAGCCCTTTTGATACTGGAATATCGCGGAGAGTGAAAAGAGCTTACTCTACATTAGATGCTGTAAGCATCCGAACTGGAGCTTTCTTACGAAGATACCCATTAGCAAGAATACTACTTTTCACATACATGGTAAGTGGCAATATTTATTCACTCTTATAGTTGACTGTAGCTTTTGATTCAGGCAAATCTCTGAAGTTGAGAGTAGTGTCAGACATTTACAGAATAACTGGAGTTTTTTCTATAAATCTATTTGTTTATGTCAAATGGTTAGAAACAGAAAGGAGCCACAAGACTTTGGAAGGATACCATGCAGTCATATTGATGAATGACCGATTTCATAACCAGGTACTGCACATATTCCTCCATTTGCTCTGTAGGCTGAAGTATATCACGTATAAAACAGCTAAATGTGACTGACATTTGCTTGCAGCGTTACTAAGCACAACTTTTGTTTATTAAAAGAATGTAACCAGTGTGATCTCAGTAACATGTTCCTTGACATCACTCTAATTGATAAAAAAATACCGTAATTATGAAACATAAGTATGTTAACATAGAAAGTAAGTCAAATATAAACGAGCATTTTATTGCAACTCTTTTATTTATCAAAATTACGTACATTTTACATTGTTCTTACTCATTAACCTAAGTCCCTATCCTATCTATACACTTTTGCCACTGGATAGGCAATTTCTTCATCCCATTTTCAAAGAAGGTAGCCAGGCGTATCAGAAGCCAATTGCGCACAGACTGCTTCACCTCCTCATTGGTTGTGAAGTGCTCTCCGCCAAGAGCGACCCTCAGCGGCCCAAACATGTGGAAGTCGCACGGTGACAAGTCTGGACTATAGGGTGGATGTTGCAGAGGACAGTCCAGTGCATTTGTGCACATGTTTGTTGGGTTATTCTTGCAGTGTGGGGTCTGGCGTCGTCATGAAGGAGCAGTAGAGATCTGATTGGGATGCTGTGCGTTTTTTTACCTGTAGGCAATGCGAACCTGTTGAAGATTCCAGTAGTAGGCCACAGTAATAGTCCGACGTTCCTCATGGAAATCAACCAGCAGTACTCCTTTGTAGTCCCAGAAGACCGTATCCAAGACCTGCTGGCCGACAACCGCGTCTTGATTTTCACCGGTGGCCTCTCGCTGCACCTCTGCCACTCCATACTGGCCCTTCTTGATGTGGGAGTGTCTCATCACAAGTGAAGATTCGTCTCAAAAAGGCATCACCTTTCGCTGATCTGAAATTCCTGGCTGAACTGAAGCACAGTTTTTTGCGTATCATGTTCAGTAAGCTCTCGAACAGCCACATTGTTCTGCGGTGTGATACTGGTGCGGGGCCAGTGTGGGTCTGGCATGTTTTTGACTCTCTCATATCCGTCCTTGTACTCGTTAAACCAGTAGTTCACACAGACCCGTGAGAGGGTTCTGTCCCCGAACTGCGCACCGAACAGGCGCCAAAATCAAAAAGGCTTGTTTATATTTGACTTATCTATGTAACCAGAAAGATATAGTTGAGATAAAGTTGCTCTTAAACAAGAGAATGATAACACAAGGGTTGCTTCAAAACTAATGCACCACATATACTTACAGAGCCAATTATTATTGTACATTGTTGTACAGTAGAAGTCCGTTATAACGAGAATTCACAACAGCGAAAAATTCACTCACTATAACGGATTGTCGTTATATCCGATTTTTGTATAAAAGTCGGAAAACCCTTCATGCACATTAAAATCGGTATGAAATGGCAATCAGTTTGTTCAAAACTTGTGTTTCCGCAGATTATATCCACACTACGGCTTACGTGTTTGTTATTTTTCGTAATCCGATACTATGTGAAAATGTATGTTTAATTTATTTCTGAAAAAAATATAGTAGCGTATTTCTCCGAATCCAAGATGAACCCCACTTTTCCTTTCAAAAAATTTAAATCAGGCTCATAAAGAAGTGTGTAAAATCATATGAATGCCTTGTTTTACAGTAGGCCTACGCAGTTTTAGACTATTTTTAAATGCCGAACATTGACTTTCGTCACGCGGGGGGTTTTTCTTGCGGCTGTACAATTATTCTTTATTTCCGCGGGTTTAAGGGCCATTAACTTAACATTGGCATCATAATACCGAAGTGAACTCGTTGAAAATTTTCCGGCAATACCTATTCCATGCGTCTCTACAATACAACAATCCATCAGGAAATTATTCTTGCTATCTATAAAACTGTTACTTTTACGCAGCATCAGATATAACCGGCTACCACTACACGCACGTCTCGCTTGTCGGGTTCGGCCAAATTCAGCGGCTAGCGATGTATAAGCCTAATCGCGAACGTTGAAAGTCAACGAACGAGTTTATTGCGCCACGGTATGGCCATTCCGCCCTTGCGTTTTTCGTGCACATTCCTCACAATTTCACCTTCGACTTCTTTAAAGCATCCTTGTTGCGGACCACTGAATGGATTTTTTTAGCTCTTTGTCTTCACGCTAACGTCAAATATTGGCTTTAGTTAGGCCTATTCCGTATTTTCTTGCGGCTGCACAATTATTCTACATTTCCGAGTGTTTAATAAACATTAACTTAAAATTGGCATCATAATATCGACTAGAACCCGTTGAAAATTTGCCGGCAATACCTTTACCACGTATCTTTACAATACGACTATCCATCACGAAAATATTCCTGCTGTGTATAAACCTTAATTTTACTAAGCGTCAAGTACAATAGACGCGTTATGACTCTGCCACTGAGTGGCCATGGCTTTTCTAAGAATTCGAAGGGTCGTATGTTTTGATGCCATTCTGCAAATTTGAGAAACACACAGGCACTGCACAACCGGTTGTCGCGGCTAGCAATGTGTAGTAAAGAGGCGGTCGTTTATTGTCAACGAGTTATGCGCGTGTGACAAGAAGCAGCGTGGTTACCGCGGTAGTTGCTAGTGGTATCCATTAACTTACTGTTAGGCCGCAAATGCAACAACCCTTGAGTTTTCGCATGAGATTCTGAGAAAAAAAGTCTTGGATTCGGAAAAATACGGTATCATTCCAGAGATTTATGTGGCAAACACCTCAGCTTTCTTCTTCAAACAGCGTCACTTAACATAACCGTATATGTAGCCTATCATAAAAACATACTTGAAATGCATGTAGAGAAATAACCTCCTCGCGAAAAATGTACATGTAAATAGCCGTAACTAAACGGGAGAAGATATGAAATATCCTCTGAAATCAGTGATGTACTCTGCCATATCTTGAGGTGTATCACATTCTTACTTAATTTCCGTATATAACATTAAAATTAAGATATCGTTTACTTCAGTCTTTATTTTTAACGAGTTAACAACTGCTATCGGCCACGTTATTTACGCATTTATTATGAAAACATGTTATCCTCTTTCATTTCGAGTTTTCTTTAGAGAACAGCAGTCGATGGGTATTACTAATCAACTCCAACATCGCCTTTGAATGTCAACGAGAGAGCTCGCAAATGCACAAAGTGAAAAAACTATACCGCACCGAAGATGATCGATCGCATTTTGTTGCAAACGTTTCAGTTTTCTTATTCAAACAGCGTCACGTATCCTAACTTAATCGTACTATACGTATTATGAAAACACACTTCAAGTGCCAGTAGAGAAATTATAACTTTCTCGCTATAAATTTTCATAATAGCCTTCCCGTAATTTAACCAGACGCGACAAAATATAAACTAACCTATGAAATCAATTCAGCACTCTGCCATATTACATGTAAATTGAATGTAAGTTGAATCAAATTTATTTTAACATTGCAAACAATTTTTAGCCAAATTAATAACTGTGTTTTGGACGTCAGTGTGTTTTAGAATTAAGAGTTAAACCATTTTAACATCGCAGAACATATTGTCATAATTTTTAATGTGTATATTATTCTTGTTTTAAATATTGTTATCACTGAAATTAGATTTACATTCAGTGTAATGAAATTTGTAACAACAAACCAAAAATGACAAACCTTGAGGCAATTGTATAGGCTGATGATGCTTGTGAATAAAAGCGAAACATGTCCCGGTAAATTAGTGTTGTAACATTACAACTTAGCAACACAAACTGTAATTTGTATTGAAAAGGTGGATCAAAATAACCAACAAATTGTTAGTATATCACTCTGCCATATCTCGAGGTGTATCCCATTCTTACTTAAGTGCAGTATTTAGCCTCAAAATTAAGCGGTCGTTTAGTCAGCCTTAATTTTTAACGATTTAACAACCATTATCGGACACATTTACGCATTTATTACGAAAATATGTTCTCTTTCATTTCAAATTTTCTTTACGGAACAGCTGTCGAGGGTATTACTAATCGACTACGACATCACCTACAAATGTCGACGAGGGAAATCGCTAGTGCACATAGCGAGGAAACGATGCCGAAGGTAATCGATCGCATGCAATATCATCGCTGTGGTGCATAATTATCGGTAACTGAAAACGGACGCACACTTAATCGCTCGTAATAACGGATGCGCCAGTGATAGGGTTCTCGCTGTAACCGAAGGACGATACACAGTTTAATATAGGAATTTTGAAGGGACAGAAAAAAGTCGTCGCTATAACGGAGTTCTCGTTATATGCCGTACTCGCTATAGCGGACTTCTACTGTAATTATTTTTTGAGTATATTGCTACATTCTTTAGGCACACAATGCCACTTCTACATAATCTCCATCCCTTTCAACCACCTTACACCACCTTGGAATGAGCACATGTGTGCCTACATGTAAAAGTCTGTCTAAGCTATTGCATAGCAGCTGTACTGAGGGAGTTTATCTTCAAGCCACTCTCCACAAAGTGAGTCCTTCAATTTACCAAAGGGCCGATGACCTCGATGTTAGGCCCCTTTAAACAACAAGCAAACAATTTACCAAAGATGGTAATTAGTAGGTACCAAATCTGGGCTGTAATGTGGGTGTGGCAGTATTCTCCATCACAGATTTTAGATAATATCCTTGGTTTTCTGATTGCCACATATGCATTGGAATAAATGGTTTCTATAAAATTCTGTAAAATACAGTAGCCATCTCTTTCCCTACTACGTATGCTACTTTAAATTTTTGTTGTGGTGGGGGGGTGCGAATTTGCATGATGCCGCTTCGTTGATTGACTCTTCATTTTCACTTCAAAACAGTGCAGCCATGTTTCATCTCTCATCACACTGCTTGAAAGGAAATCATTCACATTATTCTTGTACATTGTCAAGAGTTTGCTTCACACAGTCTTTCTTATTCCATTATGGGCAGTTAGCAGCCATAACCATGTTATTAATGCAATTAATGCACTGCATATTGTCAGTTGTTTTTGTCAACTGTCACTGCGAATCTTGAATCTTGGGGTGGCTATTGCTGCCCAGAATATCCGTACCCATTGCTTTTCTGCAGTCTACAGCATCATCCCCATATACTTGTTTTCACCTCTATTCACATAGTCTCATTCTCATAACACAGGAACTCTATAACAGCTTGTTGCTTTTGATGGACATCAAACATCTTGAACGAGTGCCACAATCACATCGCTTGGTGTTCTTCTCTTGAGTCACACTTATTACACTTCACCCTTCCTTGAACACCTGGATTAATCAACTATCAATTTCATCTGAACTTGCCCAGATATTCTCTGTAGGTTGTTTACCCATCTCTAGTAGATCACTGTAATGTACGTTTTTCATTCGCTGGTATTCATTCGAAGGTCATGGACTTGAACGCGTTTCCCCCGAGTGGGTAGCGCTTGAAACCATGTTGACAAACTGTGCTCATGACAAGCACGTTCGCAGGAAACAAAGGCAATCATTTTCATTTTTATTATAAAGCGATATAGTAATGCCGTAACATTTACATTTGTTCTGATTTGCCTTTTTATTCCTTATATTTTATGCTCAGTGCCAATTTCATATTACAAACACTGAATCGGTGAAAATTAAATAGGAAATTTTGGTCTTGTAAACAACATTGTATATAACTACCAATGTAAGTAATATCTTCTGACAAAAATAGAAATAATACACAAAATGTGTTCCTTTTGTTTATTTACTTCAATTTCTTATATTTTAATTTGTTTGCCATAATAATTTTTTTTAAATATATATATATGATATGTATCTTTGTCATTGTTCACTAGGCAAAACTTAAATTATAAAATTTTATATTGGGGTAAAAATAACAATGATATCATATAAGTGCAAAATTAAAGCATCTTTTAGTTTGAAAAGGAAAATATTTTAAGAATAATGAATGAGTGCAAGAAAATGAATAATGATTTATGTTCGTTGTATTATGGATTCTATTGTTACTATTTTAAATTCTTGTACATTTCAGTTGTTCTTTCAATGAAAATTAAATACATATTTTTCCCATTGCTTCAAACTTAAATGATGTCTTTGTATGTACACTGACTGACAGAGCAAATGCAACACCAAGAAGGAGTGGTCAGAACTTTATGCCAATTGCAGGGTAGACTGACGTCACTGAGGTATGCTCATGATGTGAAATGCGCCGCTGTGCTGCGCACGTAGCGAACGATAAATGGGACACAGCGTTGGCGAATGGCCCACTTCGTACCGTGATTTCTCAGCCGACAGTCATTGTAGAACGTGTTGTCGTGTGCCACAGGACACATGTATAGCTAAGAATGCCAGGCCACCGTCAACGGAGGCATTTCCAGCAGACAGATGACTTTTCGAGGGGTATGGTGATCGGGCTGAGAAGGGCAGGTTGGTCGCTTCGTCAAATCGCAGCCGATACCCATAGGGATGTGTCCACGGTGCAGCGCCTGTGGCGAAGATGGTTGGCGCAGGGACATGTGGCACGTGCGAGGGGTCCAGGCGCAGCCCGAGTGACGTCAGCACGCGAGGATCGGCGCATCCGCCGCCAAGCGGTGGCAGCGCCGCACGCCACGTCAGCCGCCATTCTTCAGCATGTGCAAGACACCCTGGCTGTTCCAATATCGACCAGAACAATTTCCCGTCGATTGGTTGAAGGAGGCCTGCACTCCCGGCGTCCGCTCAGAAGACTACCATTGACTCCACAGCATAGACGTGCACGCCTGGCATGGTGCCGGGCTAGAGCGACTTGGATGAGGGAATGGCGGAACGTCGTGTTCTCCGATGAGTCACGCTTCTGTTCTGTCAGTGATAGTCACCGCAGACGAGTGTGGCGTCGGCGTGGAGAAAGGTCAAATCCGGCAGTAACTGTGGAGCGCCCTACCGCTAGACAACGCGGCATCATGGTTTGGGGCGCTATTGCGTATGATTCCACGTCACCTCTAGTGCGTATTCAAGGCACGTTAAATGCCCACCGCTACGTGCAGCATGTGCTGCGGCCGGTGGCACTCCCGTACCTTCAGGGGCTGCCCAATGCTCTGTTTCAGCAGGATAATGCCCGCCCACACACTGCTCGCATCTCCCAACAGGCTCTACGAGGTGTACAGATGCTTCCGTGGCCAGCGTACTCTCCGGATCTCTCACCAATCGAACACGTGTGGGATCTCATTGGACGCCGTTTGCAAACTCTGCCCCAGCCTCGTACGGACGACCAACTGTGGCAAATGGTTGACAGAGAATGGAGAACCATCCCTCAGGACACCATCCGCACTCTTATTGACTCTGTACCTCGACGTGTTTCTGCGTGCATCGCCGCTCGCGGTGGTCCTACATCCTACTGAGTCGATGCCGTGCGCATTGTGTAACCTGCATATCGGTTTGAAATAAACATCAATTATTCGTCCGTGCCGTCTCTGTTTTTTCCCCAACTTTCATCCCTTTCGAACCACTCCTTCTTGGTGTTGCATTTGCTCTGTCAGTCAGTGTAATAAAAATAATAAAATATCCTTTCCAGCTGGGAACAAAGTCAGTTACATGCGGCTCTTGTGTTCTGTCTACCCCTTACTCCCATTTCTTGATACGGCATTGGGGATAAGGTGAAATGGATTTATATGGCATGTTTTACAGCCAGATTCCCTTCTTGACACCAACCTCAGTTGAGAAGCTAATGAAGCTGAAATGAACGATGGTGAATGAAACTAGGTAAGGAGGTGGAAGTAATTGGCTGTGACCTATGAATAGAAATTGTCCTCGCATTTACCTGGAGGAGAAAATGGGAGACCACAGAAAATCATTCTCAGGACAACTGACAATAGGTTTCAAACCAACAACACGCAGCTATTGTGTGTCAGTAAAATATCATTGACTTTATCTGGATCAAAAGAGCTTCTTCTATGTGACAAAATTTATCCAGCAGCACTAAACTTCCTCTCACTTACTGCGCTAGATGCAAGAATACAAAATATTCATGCAAATGTTGCAAGTTTGGGGAAAGGCCAGTACCCAGTATTTGGGAGATAGTAGGTTCGAACCCCACTGTCAGCAGCTGAAGGGCTGTCGAAGGGCTGAAGATGGTTTTCTGTGGTTTCCCATTTTCACACCAGGCAAATGCTGGGGCTGTACCTTAATTAAGGCCACGGCCGCTCCCTTCCCACTCCTAGCTGTTTCCTGTCCCATTATCGCAATAAGACCCATCTGTGTCTGTTGCGACGTAAAGCACCTTGTAAAAAAAAAAAGTTTGGGGAAAAGGGTACAGTTTTTATTGTACCATTTACGTCGATCGCTGTCATCGATTGCATCTCTGGCAAGATAAATGGTCAATTTAGTGTATTGACATTGCAGATTGATTGATCGATTACAATAGAAAACTGTCCTCACAGATCATCTTTGATTACTGGCTTCCTTACACTGTATTCATGACTTACAAGTTTATCCTTCACCAACACTAGTTTCCCATTCCATGTTTACTAAGCCACTATCATTACGAGTGTGCCATGCTCGTCATGAGCATCACTCGCTCCTAGTTCAATGTCAGGCGATAAAGCCTTGCACACTCACTCCATCTAGCGGTGTACTGGTCAACAAAGTGACCCGTTGCTCACACTCGAGCGAAATGTGTTAATGCAGGGCTCTAATCAGTAGCACCCTATGAAACCTAACGAACATCTGCAACAATAATGTTCACCATTCTCACCATTGAGTAACTTGCTGTTCAACTACAGCTCTTGGATCCCTTATATACATGGTGCTCTCAAATCATGTACATAACATGTTTTTTGTGAATGCACTGTTGTTCCTGTTCCAGACCATTATCTCGATTATGTTTTTGTTTGTAATTGTTATTTATGATACTTAAAAATTGGTATTCACTATTGCATGTTTCTATGGTGACTGGTAATGTGGTGTGCTATCTGTACACGAAGGGATGTGTTTAGTACAAACATTAACACCCAGTCCCCAAGACAGAGGAATTCACCAGACCTGGCTAAAATCCCCGATTTGTCCAAGAATTGAACCAAGACTCTCTAAACTGATGCCTAACATTAGGCCAATGAGCCAGACTTATCAAAATTCAGTACTCTGAAGTTAGAAATGTACAGGGTCTCCCATATAAAATAAACGAAGACCAAACTCACGGTGTTTGTACTCAGTGCTATGGCAGTTGCCTCAGCTGAACTTGTGTCGCGCACGGCCGCCCTGCTTTAAGTGTGTATACAATCTTACATGAAATCGTACCATATAAAAGATGCTGGAAGTGTCATCCTTCCCGGGTTATACAGGCATTATATATGGTAACCACATTCTGGCTGACGCGCATGAGTTCTATCGCTGTCATGTTTTTTATTTCATTTGTAATGTTTTCTTTCAGTTCCTCCAATGTGTGAGGATTTGTTCGATACACTTTTTCTTTCAATTGACCCCACAAGAAAAGTCACACACTGTTAGATCTGGAGAACAAGGGAGAATTAGACCAGCATTGATCACTGTATGCAAACATTTCTGAGATTGTAAGAAGGGAATCCTCTCTGTATGAGCAGGGGCTGAATCTTGTTGAAACCACCCATGCAAATTTTCTTCTTCCGTTGCCTGATGGAAAGACTGCTTCAAAATGTCATCTTGGTACCTCTCTGCATTTACCGTCTTCTCGAAAAGAAAAAAATAGGCCCAGCTATTCGTCTTGCACTAACGGCACACCAAAGACCAATCTTCCTATCATAATGAGAGACTTCATAAACACCAGCAGTGAGAGTTATGACTGTTCACACGACCATTAAGATGAAATCTGACTTCATCTGACAAGAACACAAGCTGTAGGTCGAATAAACGATCATTCAATGATGCAAGATACCACTCTCAATATCTCACTCTTGTGGCTGAATCAGTAGGTTTTAAACAATGGGCCCGCATAAACCTGTCTGGTTTGATGTGTTACAGCTTTGTAGCTCTGTCTGCAGAAGAAACCAAAGCCCCTACGTGTTGTGCTAATTTTGTGAGTGCTGTTCAAGATTTGCACAAATGTCAACTAAGCCTTTCCTCTGTTAAAAATGTTTGTGTGCGCATATGTTTTTTATTGGACACTGCACCAGTAGTTTCAAAATTTATTTACAATTATGTGAATCTGTGCTCTGGAGGTGGCACTTCACCAGGAAATTGCTGAACAAATGCCTCGCTTACCCGTTGAGCCGACTCGTACTTAAAATAACTTTTACATACGAAAATACGGTATGCGCTAAAATATACAGTACTCATTTTCGCGCAGTTCACATGCGCACGCCTGAGCGTCTGCTTGTTGTTCTATCGCCATGATGAATTATTAGTTGTGTAAAGAACGTTGTGCTCTGTGATTGGAAATGACAGTGGGTCTCGCGACTGAGGAAAAATTATTTATAGTGGAGTATTATTTTCGCTTGTACGGAAACGGTTATCAGGATGGGTCGAGTTTAAAGTTAGTGGCGGAACAATATCGTGAACACTTCAATAAGCCAGCACCTAGCAACACAGTTATCCTATCTATTGTTAAGAAATTTTGTCGTACGGGTAGTTTGCAGTCCAGAAACCGCTACATAGTGTGCGTGTAACGATTTGGTGTGCAGTGTCACGAAACGGTGTGCTAAGTCCATATTTCATAGAGAATGATGATGGTGCACCTCTTACTGTTAACCAGGAACGCTATAGGAACATGGTGATCAGGACATTTATTCAGCATCTAAGAAGGTTTTGTCGTGCCAGGAACATGCAGATGAATAGACAGTGGTTCCGACAAGACGGGGCGACCTGCCACACCGCTCGACAGACTATGGCTATGCTGCATGAAACCTTTCTAGGATGAGTAATTTCCTGCGGGCCAAGTTCCCCTACCCATCATATTTCCCCGATCTCACACCACCTGATGCTTATGTGTGGGGAATGTTAAATTAGCAAATTTTCAATTGTCCAGATCCACCCAAAACTGTGCCTGCATTACGTCAGAAGATCGTCTCAGTCTTCGGGACTCTGCAGCAACCTATGTTCCAGAATATGTTGGAAAATCTGCGTGATCTTTTGAACACTGCCTACAGCGCAGTGGAGCACATTTTGAACATTTACACTAATCATCTCGATAAGTAAGGTAATGACAATAAGACTAACATAATTTCCAGTACTGTATATATGATAACTGTCTCACCTTGTTAACAGCTGAGATTCAGACTGGCAACTGATGCTTGCGAGGTCGAACATGTGCACACTGCCTGCAAAGTCAGGAACTATGCACACGCCTCCAATACTGCAGGTTACGTATCCAAAAGTAAAAACGCCGCTTGGACGGTCTTAGTTTATATGGGAGACCCTGTAGACACTTTAGGCTGTAATGGAATCCTGATCCCTTGACTTGAAAGCAATGTGGGAACTTTCAGCCAAAGTAAACTATGAACTTCTTGTTACTTTATTATTCCTATTAAAAAAAAAAAAATTCAAAATACTTGGAATGCAGTATAATCATTAATTGTTGTTCATATTTGTTTCAGATAATGCTCCACCTCTGGGTGGTATTTGTATTAGTATCATACACTCCCTCACCACAATGACACCAGCAAGAGGTTATTCAGGAGGATAGTACCTGTAAGTATTAATATATTGTTTTACCGGGCGAGTTGGCCGTGCGTGTAGAGGCGCGCGGCTGTGAGCTTGCATCCGGGAGATAGTAGGTTCGAATCCCACTATCGGCAGCCCTGAAAATGGTTTTCCGTGGTTTCCCATTTTCACACCAGGCAAATGCTGGGGCTGTACCTTAATTAAGGCCACGGCCGCTTCCTTCCACCTCCTAGGCCTTTCCTATCCCATCGTCGCCATAAGACCTATCTGTGTCGGTGCGACGTAAAGCCCCTAGCAAAAAAAAAAATATATATTGTTTTTAGCTATCCCATAGTAGTAGTAGTAGTAGTAGTAGTAGTAGTAGTAGTAGTAGTAGTATCTTTAGAAGCTGCTGTTGAAGGAAAAGAAAATAAATGTGGGATGGGCAACCTGTCTAGTGAAGGAAAGAGCTACAGTTGCAAGGTGTTTTAAATGTCTTGGATTTGGACATAAACCACCACAGTGTGACGTTAAAGATGACCAGTCACGGAGCTGTCTAAATTGTGGACAAGAAGGCCATTTGGCGAAGGAGTGTAGGAACAATTCGTTTTGCACCACGTGCCAAGTAGAAGGCCACTGCTCAGATCAAATGAAATGCCCTACTTACAGGAAGTTAATATTAGAGGCAAGGAAGTTGAGTTTAAACAGCCAATAATGGACATACTTCAGGCGAATTCCATGAGGAAACCCGACAGTCGTGATGATATTATGTATGCAACAGCCTTGGAAAAGAAAGTAGACTTAGTGCTTGTTAGTGAGCCAAACAGAAGGCGAGTAGCTGAAGGTGGTTGGTTCACAGACAAAAGATGTGATGTAACTGCATATTTTTTTTATTTTTTTTTCAAATGATGGTGCTGAGCATAAGGGCAGAAGAAGGATATTTGTGTATTCAACTTCAGCAATGTCAGATTTATTTCTGTTATATCTCTCCTAACATCCCTTTTGATATTTTCAAAGCTGAGTAGATTCAATAATTCAGGACTGTATGGCGTCAGGTATTGAATCTATTATTCTGGGAGACCTAAACGTCAAGTTGCCTCTGTGGGGGGCACCAACTGCAGATCGTAGGGGAGAATATTGGGCAGAATGGATAGCAACCCTAGACTTGGTGGCTCATAATACTGGAATCTTACCAACATTTTCCAGAGTGAGCTCAGAGTCTTTCATAGCCGTCACCTGCTCAACGCAGGGTATAGCATCATGCATTTTTGACTCGGTAGTTATGGAAGATGAATCTCTCAGTGACCATTGTTTCCTTTATTTTCATGTTAAGGGATCAAAGAAGCTCAATGATATCACAAAAATGGTGCAGAATTATAACTGGGAAATTTTTAAAATTGCAATCGAATGTATGGTACAAACTGTGGACACAGCGCAACATACTCTAAACGATGTAACTGCTGTTCTTAAAGATGCTTATAGGACCAGCCGATTGAGGGGACCAACAAAATATAAAACGCGTGTCCCTTACTGGTGGAACAGTGAAATAGATATGCGAAGGAAAGACTGCAATCGCAAGAGACGAATCCTTACCAGGTCTAGGAAAAGAATCAGCCAGGTTAACTTAATACAATTAGAAGATGACTATAAGGCATCAAAGAGGGAACTAATGAAGCTAATAAAAGATTCTAAAGGAAATCTCTGGCAAAAGCTATGTGAAGATCTGGGCAGCGATATCTGGGGGGGCGGGATATAAGATAGTGACTGGTCGATTAATCAACAGGGTACCAGTTCAGCTCCTTGCTGATAGAAGGAAAGCCATAGCGATGGAGTTGTTTCCTTGTACTAATGACAAACTTAAAATGGAATCAGATTTTAGTGTTGCAGAACTATTTACTGTGGTTGAGTTACAAGAGGTAGCACGCAAGATGAAGACTGGTAAGGCACCTGGTGTAGATGGCATCCCACCATAAGCCATCAAGTATGCAGTTGAGGTGGCACCTGATTGGATCTTATCAGTCTTCAATGATTTACTGAGAAAACGTGAATTCCCCAATGAGTGGAAAGTAGTCAAGCTAGTGCTGTTATTGAAGGCAGGGAAACTATCGTTAAATCCATCAGCGGGCAGGCCACTTTGCTTATTAAACACCTTGAGCAAGCTTTATGAAGGACTGATTAAAACGAGACTGGAGAAAGAATTTGAACAACAGGGAGGACTTTCTTTAAACCAGTCTGGATTTAGAAAGGGCAGAACCACAACCCAAGCTATTGAGAGGGTGATTCAAATACAGGCAGAAAGCAGTGAGAAATGGGCTGTTTTGATAACACTAGATGTGAAAAATGCTTTTAACACTGCTTCTTGGAGCATTATTTTGAGAGAACTTCGTAGGAAGAACATTTCTCGGTATCTACAACAAATAATTGCTAAGTACTTCAAAGGATGAAGAATACGACTTGATGATTTAGAAGACCTTGAAATGAGTGCTGATGTTCCACAGGGATCTGTCCTAGGACCCACCTTGTGGAACATTCTATATGATGTTGTCCTACGTCTGCAGCTG
The DNA here is from genome assembly GCF_040414725.1 of Anabrus simplex. Classification (NCBI taxonomy): domain Eukaryota; kingdom Metazoa; phylum Arthropoda; class Insecta; order Orthoptera; family Tettigoniidae; genus Anabrus; species Anabrus simplex. The sequence continues at coordinate 742,909,182 of NC_090266.1, read as the reverse complement.
GCGAAAGGGACAATATCTATTGGTTATGCAGATGACCTTGCAGTAGTGGTAATAGCAGAGAATGTAGAGGAGCTGAGCTTCCGAGTAAACGAATCATAGAGACGAGTTAACCTTTGGATGGTAAATAATAAATTGAGGCTGGCACCACATAAGACTAAAGCTGTAATTTTGAAAGGTTCCAGGAATTGGAACAATGTCCGCTTCTTATTAACTGATACAGAGATTGTCCCAGGGAAGTCTGTACGATACCTTGGCGTTCTTATTGACAGGAATTGCACATTTGGTGCACATGTGAATGCAATAACTCAAAAGGCAGAGAAGAAGGCATTGGCATTAGCTAGATTTACGCCTAACATCGGGGGACCAAGAACAGTTAAGAGACGGATTACTTTATGCTGCACCTATCTGGCACAGTGCGCTCAGGAAGAAGATTCACCGAAGAGCTATGGAAAGAGTACAGAGGAAAATGCTGCTCAGAGTTATCTGTGCTTATTGAACTGTTTCGACAGCAGCTTTACAAGTTGTAGCTGCCAGTATTCCCATTGACCTGCTCATGGTAGAGAGAAAACTTTGACATGAAAGGGGTGCGGCTATATCTGCTGAAGAAAAGAAAGTCTTGAGGAACCAGCTCTTACTAGACTGGCAAGGCCGATGGGATGGCACAACCGATGTTGGCCAATGGACAAAAAGCTAATACGCAACATAGGAGGCTGGCTTAAATGTAGACATCGGCCGGTAGGTTACTTTCTATCGCATGTCCTGACATTACATGAAAGATTCGGCGTATACTCCATAAAGATGGGAAAGACGCAGGGAGATGGTTGTTGGTACTGTTCTGAAAGGGATACAGTAGAACACACTTTTTTCTACTGTGTTCGGTGGGAAGAAGAATGAAGGAAAGCCTGCCAACAACTTGGCCGACAACTCACGCCAGGGAATCTGGTTCAGATCATGTTGGAGAGTCCACTTGCCTGGAACACAGTGACTGCAGTGGCGACATGCATTATGGGGACGAAGGAGAAAGAAGAGAGAGGGAGAGCATAATAATATAAATCACTCCATTCTGATGTCATGCCGTCAAGCAGTTCAAGAATGGGCTGAGTGAAGAGGGCAGGGGTTTTTAGTTGGTGGAAATTTAACTCCCACACAGAGTGGTGCCTTTGAAAGATTTTCCCTTGCCACAAAAAAGTAGTAGTAGTAGTAGTAGTAGTAGTAGTAGTAGTAGTAGTAGTAGTAGTAGTATAGTTGGAATTCCAGCTGGGAAATAAGTGATCATTGTTTCATCATGGTTCTTAAATCAAAACCACCAGTGACTTGGAAAAATATTGAAGGTCTGTCTCATTGATATGTTCAGTGTTTAACATTCTTTACTTCACATCAGATGAAGTAATTTTGAAGACAAAAGTTTTTTTTTTAATTGCAAAGCATGCAGAAATGATTTTGCCACTTTGTAATTGATAAGATACTTCCAGCTTTCATCACTGATCCCCACGGTTGATATCTCAATAAATGCATGGGAAATTAGTGCTAGAAAAGTGTGGTTGTGACTGGAGTTTTTTGAGATTATTTGTTTCCCCTATCACCTGTATTTCAGTAGGCTACTCTTTTGTGGTTATGTATCATTGTTGAGGATCAAGATATCCCAGACTTGATCTCATCAGACAACGTTCTTCTGCTCATATTGACACATGTCATTATTAATGGTAACAAAAACTTTTCAGTCTGTCAAACACACAGCAAGTACAACATAAATTATAAATTATAAAAATTCCTGTAAAAATACACATTATCTTACAAAGAATGACATGTTTTGTTCTACAAGAACATCCTCAGATTCTATCAAATCACTTTGAACATGCTTATATATGTACAGTATTGTTTACATTGCGTAAACTTGTCAATGATAGAGAGTTTAGTGATAACATGAACCAGTAATGACAAAAAATAAATTTACAAGTATTAATATAATGAAAAACTTGCGTACTTATGTAGACTGCTGATACTAAGTCCATTGTCACCAAACACTATTCCAGGACTGTGGTCATGGAAAGTTTTGGGTAAGGCATAGTGCGCACGGAGAGGGGAGGGGAAGCATGGTCGGGGCCTTGTGGAGCGTTGTGGATCTCTCCTATTGGATGATAGAATCGAGTATACTGTACAGTGGAGAGGGAAGGGGGAAGTAGGGCGGAGTGACTGGAGCTCTGTGGAACCTTCTATCAACACTGCAGAGGGGAGAGAAGGTTAATGACCTACTTCATGTTAAAATCTACTTTATGTAATGTGGATGAATGCAAATGAATGATTTTAGGTGAATAAAGTAAGGAATTCAAATAGAGACTACCGTAACTATTAAATGTTATTATTATGATAAAAGCTAATTTAATGAGTGAGTGTTGTCAGATGTTATGCGAGTAGAGCGAAGAGGGGGGAATTTTTAAAATATGTATGGTCATTCAGGTTAGTTACATTAGCATTTTTTGCATTGTAAATTTCTATTGCTTCCTTTATATTCAAAGATTTACTTTTATTTTCGATGTGTAAAATTTTTAGATCATTGTTTATGTCTGTGAAATGGTGTGAACAGTCGTATATGTGCTCCCCGAAGGCTGAATGCCGATTATATCTGATCGCGTTTTTGTGTTCTTTGTATCTTGTGTGGAAATTATGTTTCGTTTGACCTATATATGTGGCATTGCAGTTAGGTTCTGGGAACTTGAGTTCATATAATCCTGACTTTGGGAAAGGGTCTTTCTTGTTTAGGTTGCACTATCTGATGTGTCTCTGTAGTGTGTTGTTTATTGTAAAGGCTACTTTTAAACCTTATTTCTTGAAAATGTTAGCTCTTTGTATGTGTTATTGTTAATGTAGTTGAGAACCACGTATTTTTCTTTGTCATGTGTGGTGCTTTCCCGGCGATTTTTCTTATGTTTATTTAATAGTTTATCTACTGTGCCTGGAGGGTGGTTGTTTTCTTTCACGATTTGTTTAATGATTTGTATGGAAATAGCTCTGTGTATCATTGTATTCAGTCCTGCTGTTTTGTGCGTGTATGGGTGGTTCGACTCGTTTTCAGTAGTGTGCGACGTCTGAGTGGGCTTTCTGTATACTGTACTTTGTAAGATAGGTTGCATTATTCTTGTTGATTGTGATGTCTAAATATTTTATTTTCTTGTTAGTTTCTGGTTCCATTGTGAAACTGATGGACTTGTGTAAAGAATTTAGTGTGTTTAATAACTGGTGTGCATTAGTGATGTCCTTATCATATATGCATATGACATCATCCACGTATCTGCTCCAGTGTAAGATTCCTTTTGAATGTTGGCCCATTAAGAAGATGTTTTCAAAGTTACTCAGAAAAATTTTTGCTATTATACCTGATAATGGTGAGCCTATGGCTAACCCTTCTTTTTGGCAATAGATTTTGTCATTGAATGCAAAGCAATTTTGGTGTAGTGTTGTTCTAAGGAGGCTGATAATTTATTTGGTTTCTTGTTCCACCTTGTTCAATACAAATACAATGTTGTTAGATGGCTTTTTACAACATATATTTTATTGCAGTACTAGTTTCGGCGCTCTATTAAGGCACCATCATCAGCTGCGTAATAAGTAGAGAAACTTGAAGATATAACAATACAAAACAACATACTGATATACTTAACTCCTTAATGTCTATCTAATGGTAAGTTTAAAACTCTAAGTTACAAGCAAGATAACCCTTGTGGGTCGAAATTGTAAAATCTCATCTCTAAGTGATGAGTTGTCCTCAAGATTCTGTGATGGCTATTATTTTATACATTCGTAAAAATCAAGTTCAACTACATTCTTAAAATCGTGAAATTAAAGCTGAATCAAGTCCTAAAATATTAAAATGTTCATTTCACAGATGCATTAATGGCCATTTATTGGATAAAAACTCGTCGTATTGCTAGACTGTGCCGTCTTCCGATGTTTGTTGATATGTGGAAACTTAGTTCTGATATTGTATTTCTAGTGGTTGGAACTGATTATTTGCCCTGATGTTATTAAGCGGGCATAGCCTCTCAGTTCAATAACCCTGTAATGACGAAAGCCCACTGTTAATAGAAAAGCGAGATAAAAATATTAGGAACCTGATTGAATCAAAATGTCATTGAAGTTGACTCACCTCAACGGCTATGTATTTTGTGCGGCGTCTGCAGCACGACGAGTGTGTCTGCTCGTGTCAAGTGCGATGTGATGAAGCGCTAAGGAAGGGCAAGTAGGGGTGGCAAGGGGAATGTTTCTGGAACATTGGCAATGTAGGAGAGGGTCCGGGGGCGTTGCGGACGAAGACAGTAGTATGAAAAACTGTTACGTAGAGTTCAAAAGATGGACAAATTTTCTGGAATTCTTAGTTTGTCGAGTAATAGAATCAAGCAATCGTATAACACTTTCGGTTTCTCGGAAATTTCATTCAAATTTAGGTTAGCGTTATAATACAGGTCTAAATGTATTAGACACGCTTCTGTAATGTCAAGCCTCGCTCCCTTAGCTAGTGTTTCCACGATTTCAAGATCGTGATCTATGTCTGTGAATTTATGTTTGTATTCATGGACGTGTTGGCCTACGGCTGAAAATCTATTATATTTCACTGCATTGAGATGAAGTTCCTCACGTTTAATGTTAGTGATGTCAGAGGATATCATACATGTGCTTTCTGTTATTTTAAGTTTATTTAGTTCTTTTAATTAGTTCTAGACTGTTTTTAAATGATCTGTCTTCTTTAAATGAAATTTTTTTCTTGTAGAAATAGGTTGAGCTGTTTGCTTAAATTGTAACTTGGCGCATCTTTAAAATTTACTATTGGTCTAATGGGACACGACTGTTTGTGTATTTTGGGGAGGGCTCTTAGAGTGAGGAGTTTGGGTTTTTTTTATGGTGAGGCTTTCTTTTTCTTGTTTTGTGAAAATAAAGTCTGTTTCCTTGATAGCTTGTTTTATTTTGTTTTGAATTTATTTGTAGGGTCGCGTTGTAATTCTTGAATACCGTTGTTGATAAATTCTATTGTTTTTTTAATATATACTCGTCTTTCTTCATTATGACTGTTGTGTTACCTTTATCCGCTTTCGTGACAATAAGGACACAATGGACATCCTATTCCAACTTTTTACACAATTACATTAAAAAAAGAAACAATCCAAAAACAGAAGGTCATTGACAATAAAATACGTAACCTAATGATTAAACAGAAAAATCCAGAAAACAATAACCACAGCAAACTCACTAATTTTCACCCTAGATTAATTAACAGATCAGACACTACCTTTTCAAAGAATCAAATAAATTTGCTAGAGAAAAGTCTCAAATTCAATTGCTAGGAACGTCATACAAAAACAACATAAAACAGCTCATCACTGACGTAGAAATAGCTTGCGACAAAATACCCTCTCCACGAAGAGAAATAATAAAAAACGTAGCCACCAACGAAGCCCTAAAAATTGTCGCACAAGAAAATTCCACCAAACAACCGAATTGTCCCACTCAATACTCGGCATTAAAAACAGTTAAGAACAAAATTAAAAACGACAACCTTATCGTCACGAAAGCGGATAAAGGTAACAAAACAGTCATAATGAAGAAAAATGAGTACGTAGAAAAAACAGTAGAATTTATCAATAACAACAGTATTCAAGAATTACAACGAGGCCCTACAAATAAATTTCAAAACAAACTAAAACAAGCTATCAAGGAAACTTACTTTATTTTCACAAAACAGGGAAAAGAAAGCCTCACCATCAAAAATCCCAAACTCCTCACGCTAAGAGCCCTCCCCAAAATACACAAACAGTCGTGTCCCATTAGACCAATAGTAAATTTTAAAGATGCGCATAGTTACAATTTAAGCAAACAACTCAACCTAACCATGTCAAACTTACTGGCCTGTAATTTTCAGCTTTATGTCTATCACCCTTTCCTTTATACACAGGGGCTACTATAGCAACTCTCCATTCATTTGGTATTGCTCCTTCAACCAAACAATAATCAAATAAGTATTATCGGCACACTTTATCTTGGTGCATTTGTGTACGGGGGTGAGGAGTAAGGAGGGACCTGTCCCGGTTCCGGTAGTGCTGCCAACGGAATGAAAATGGAATATGATCGATCGATATGAAGTTTCTAAACCGTTATTATCTTAAGCCAATAACTGTGTCACATACACATTATATAAGATTATATAACATTTCTCGATGCGAATCTTGTTCCTAGCATGAATTCTATAGTTTGGCTTTGCTGTGTGAACAACAGCAGTACTAGTACGTAAAGTGTACGTCAGATGTCGCACAACGATGCTTAAGCGATTCATAGTTTGTGTTTCAAAGGTTGCCAGTACGAATCTCGAAGATTGCCGAGGTCGACCTATTCAGCACTAGAGTGTAAATGCACCAAGATAAAGTGTGCCGATAATACTTCAGACATGGTACTATATCTTTAGTATAGGTATCCCCCGAAATCTTGTCAATTCTAGCTGCTTTTCTAGTTTCCAACTTTTGTATCTTATTGTAAATGTCAGTGTTATCATATATAAAGTTTAATACTACTTTAGCATTAGTCACCTCCTCTATCTGGACATTATCCTTGTAACGAACAATCTTTACATACTGCTGACTTAATACTTCTGCCTTTTGAAGATCCTCACATACACACTCCCCTTGTTCATTAATGATTCATGCAATGTCCTTCTTGGAACCTGTTTCTGCCTTAAAGTACCTATACATACCCTTACATTTTTCACTAAAATTTTTATGACTGCCAATTATGCTTGTCATCATGTTATCCTTAGCTGCCTTCTTTGCTAGATTCAATTTCCTAATAAGTTCCTTCAATATCTCCTTACTTCCGCAGCCATTTCTAACTCAATTTGTTTCCAATCTGCACCTCCTTCTTAGTCTCTTTATTTCTCTATTATAATAAGGTGGATCTTTACCATTCCTTACCACCTTTAAAGGTAAAACCTGTTTTCACATTCCTCAACAATTGCTTTAAACCCATCCCAGATTCTGTTTACATTTTTATTTACCATTTTCTACCGATCATAATTACTTTTTAAAAACTGCCTCATGCCTGCTTTATCAGCCGTATGGTTCTGCCTAATAGTCCTACTTTTAAGACCTTCCTTTCTATCACATTTATTTTTAACTACGACAAAAACAGCTTCATGATCACTAACACCATCTATTACTTCGGTTTCTCTATAGAGCTCATCTGTTTTTACCAGCACCATGTCCAGGATATTTTTCCCTCTAGTTTGTTCCATCACTTTCTGAATCAGCTGTCCTTCCCATATTAACTTATTTGCCATTTGTTGGTCATGCCTCCTGTCGTTCGCATTTCCTTCCCAATTGACATTTGGTAAATTCAGATCTCCTGCTACAATCACATTCGGATTCCTTTCCATAGCTGATTAGCTTATCAAATAATTCTCAAACCGTGTCAGCGCTACCCTTTCCCAGTCTGTACACTCCAAAGACATCAAGTTGCCTATTATCTTCAGAAATGAGCCTTACACCTAGAATTTCATGTTTGTCATCTTTAACTTTTTCGTACCTTACAAATTCTTCTTTCACCAGAATGAATACTCCCCCTCCCACCATTCCTATCCTATCTGTACGATACACGCTCCATTTCCGTGAGAAAATTTCTGTATCCATTATATCATTTCTCAGCCATGATACAACTCCTATTACAATGTCTGGTAAGTATATATCTATTAAATTACTTAATTCTATTCCTTTCTTTACAATACTTCTACAGTTCAACACTGTAATTTTTATGTCATCCCTACTTGACTTCCAGATCTCTGTACCCTTATCACCGCTCCCTAGACCACCCCGTGTCCCTGAATGTACCTCCCTATTACTCTTCCAAACAAATTTCCTAACTTATACGTACCACTGTGGTTTAAGTGATGCCATCTGAGCGCAGATTCCTATCTCCTACCCACCTATTAGGATCTAGAAATCTCACTCCCAGTTTCCCACATACCCACTCCATAGTCTCATTTCCACCACTTTTCCTCCAACACTGTGTCCCAGTCCATGTTTCTTTCTATAATACTGCATTGGATTGTATCCTTCCATCTCAATCGTGGTCGTCCATGGCCTCTCCTTCCTTGCATTTGCATTTCCATCACCTTTTTTGGCATTCTTTTGTCACTCATTCGCTTTATGTGCCCAAACCATCTTAGTCGGCTCTTCTCTATTCTATCATTCATTTTTTCCAATCCAATTTCTTCCCAGATTTTCTCATTCCTTATTTTGTGTCTTCTACTCTTCTGTATCATACCCCTCAAAAACTTCATTTCGGCTGCCTGTATTCGACTCTCATCCTTCTTTGTCATTGTCCAAGTTTCTGCTCCGTAAGTTGTTATGGGTACGTAATACATCTTGTATATAGCTTCCTTTGCTTCCATTGGCACATCTTTGTCCCATAACATGATTCTTACACTATGATAGAAACAAGTTCCTGCTTGAATCCTCTTACTAACCTCAGCATCCAGTCGAGTATTCTCCATTAATTCACTCCCCAGGTATTTGAATGCTTCCACTACTGTACTCCAGGTGCTTGTCTGCAAGTCTAATCTGACCTTTCTCTTCTTTCTCCCCTCTAGTCATAACAAGAGTTTTACTCTTTCCTACACTTATTTTCAATCCACATTCTCAATCTTCAAATTCACCACATCCAACTGTTCTTGAACCTTCCTCTCGTCTTCTCCCCAAATCACAATATTGTTTGCAAATAACAACATGTTCATTTCTCTTCCTCCATATGTGGCTTTTGGTGTTCTCATGATGTCATCCATTACTATTGTAAACATGATTGGTGATAGAACACTTCCCTGTCTCAGCCCACTAGTTATTTTGAACCAACTTGTCCTGCTAACTTGTGTTTGCACACAACTACAACATTCCTAGTACATTGCCATGATCATTTTTATTAATCCCTGTCCAATTCCTTTTTGCACCAGACTGTCCCAAACTTTAATCCTGGGGACACTGTCATATGCCTTATTAATGTCGATGAATGTCATCACCATATCATTCCCGTACTCCCATTGCTTTTCCATTAGTTGTCTCATAATGAAAATGGGCTCTATTGTTGACCTTCCACTTCTGAAACCAAACTGATTTTCTTTACTTTATTCACCTAAAATCATTAATTTGCATTCATCCCTATCATATAAAAGTACATTTTAACATGAAGTAGGTCATTAACCTTCTCTCCCCTCTCCAGTGTTGATAGAAGGTTTCACAGTGCTCCGGTCGCTCTGCCCTACTTCCCCCTCCCCTCTCCACTGTACAGTATACTCAATTTTATCATCCAATAGGAGAGATCCACAATGTTCCACAAGGCCCCTCCCATGCTTCCCCTCCCCTCTCTGCGTGCATTATGCCTTACCCAAAACTTTCCATGACCACAGTCCTGGAATAGTGTTTGGTGACAACGGACTTCTAGATAAGTCTAGATAAGTACGTAAGTTTTTCATTATATTAATACTTGTAAATTTAGTTTTGTCATTACTGGTTCATGTCATCACTAATCTCTCTATCATTGACAAGTTTATGCAACGTAAACAATACTGTACGTATATAAGCATGTTCAAAGTGTTGTGATAGAATCTGAGGATGTTCTTGTAGAACGAAACATGTCATTCGTTATAAGATAGTGTGTATTTTTACAGGTATGTTTGTAGTGTTATAATTTATATTGTAATTGCTGTGTGTTTGACGGACTGAAAAGTTTTTGTTACATTTAACTAAGTCGACACTTAAAAATATGGCTTCATTCTTAACAAAGTATTAATGGGATAAACAAATAGTGTATTGCAAAGAAAGGAGTTTAAAAATTAATCCAGTAAATGAGAAGGGTTATGGTATGAAAAGGGGTGACAAACTTTCAAAGAGTGAACAGTGTTGTATGGACAAAACCAAGCTGGAAGTTGTTAAAAGGATGTTGAATACGTAGACTATAAAAGCCAGCAATGCAGATGATCAGAGCAGATAAAGAGCACCAAAATGTACGGAGTAAGTACCTTGAATAGTGTAAAAATATCAAATAGTGAGTTGCCAGACTTTGAATATGACATTCAGAAAAATTATATTTACCGTTAATTCAGTGGTTAAACCAAAGCAGAAACATGGTGAGCATTGGCTGTAGTTGTAAGTAAATTTGCCAAAATAATAACAAGAATTCCAAGTTGTACTGCGTTTAGTGGAGTGTGAATAATGCAGAAAGGGATAAAGATATGGACACACAGTGTTAAACTAAAAGTTGAGTATTCATTGAGGCAAAGAGGACATGCAGTATGAAAAGTGTCAGGCATGGCATATAATCATCAAATGAAATATCAAAATAAGGGTTAGCTAGGTGGACTGGATGAGAAATATACTTGATGACTTAGGAATTGGATACTATTGGAAGGTGGTTGTATAAGAAAGTGATCCATATAGCAAAAGACATAGAAAAATAGACAGAACATGAACAGAATTTTGCAAAGTACAGTAAGGAAAGAAAAAAATTGGGACTAAAATGTTCACTTAAATTTTGAGGTTGATTGGAGTATACAAGAACTGAGGTAGCAGCAGTAGTAGTAGTAGTAGTAGTAGTAGTAGTAGTAGTAGTAGTAGTAGTAGTAGTAGTAGTACCTGTAACTCTTCTGCCTATGTAGTCTGCATATTGATTTAAAAAAGTGATGATGTCTACCTGTATGTCTTATAAGAAAGAGCAGAAATTTATAACACCCTATCTCAGTTTTAACTTTTTTAATTTCTTTATTAAGAAGTTGTCTGGAATATGCCTCTGTAGTTTGAAAGCCATATTATAAATCACATATTGACAAACTGGAGAGAATACAAAACAAATTTTTACTATTCCTATACTTTAAATGATATACTAATCATTCTTCATATTTGGATGGAATGTCATATGGTAACCTCCTATGTGATTTTAATTTTGTTTCCTTAAAGAATTGAAGAGAAATATCCCAGGTTTTCCTATACGAATGTGTGAATGGCATATTGGACTATAGCGGTGTACTTGAACAGTTTAATTTTAATGTGAAAACCTCTAGCTTACGTTTAAGGCAATTTTTCCTATTGTAATCAAAGCAGAACTCTCTGCCATAAAAATTCTCTGCTGCAGGGAATGTGTGGAACATTTTATAATCTAATATTAAAGGGCATAGACATAGATTTTGATTTTACATTTTCAAAATTTCTTGGTCAGGGTATAAAATTGTCCGAATGTCACAATTTGTAGACTTACTTCATTTCATATATATAATTGTCCTTTTAAAGAGAGATGTTTCTATTTTTGTTCTTTGTTGCCCGTGTTAGGCCCCTTTAAACAACAAGCATCATCATCATCATCATCATCATCATCATCATCATCATCATCATCTTTGCTGCCCATATGTCCTTTGCTCTAAAAATAATGTATGTGGCTTACTGAATTTTTATTTAAACTTTTCTATAAATGATTGTGCATGTTACTGTAACATTATATATGGCTGTATGATATATTTGGTGTATATAACAGCCTTTACTATTAGTTTTTCTTTATGTTTTTATGTTCTTATTTTGTGCTTTTGTAATTTTGACTCATTGTATGTCTTTAATTAGTCTGCTGTAATTGGAGCAACGCTCTGTTGTAGACTACATTAATTAAATAAATAAACAAATAAATAAATAAGAAGTCCTCAAAATGTCCACCATGTGCCCGAATGCATGCCTGAACACACAACCTTGTTGATTGTTGGACACGTTCGAACACTGCAAGCATTGCATGTATTGATGATTATGCTTGTTTAAAGGGGCCTACCATCTAAGTCATCGACCCAAATTGCGTGTATTCAATGGCGACCTTGTTCCATACGCTGGCAAAGTACTGTAATGTCTGTAAGTCTGTAATGGCATGCCTGACTCTAGACTTAATGCTAAATATGAACTAACCCCCCCCCCCGTTCCAGCTGATAACTAAAATAGGTGTACAACTTTTATTATAATTTGAAATATATGTTGTAATTTCATCTAAACAACAGTTTATTATGTATTGAATAAGGTGGATCCAAATCATAATAAAAGTTATGATCTTGGTTCAATACGGACAAACAATGAAATTTATTCATTTAACTAAAATAGGTGTAGCTCATAAACGATTTATTGTAGGGCATACATTCATATGAACTTACTGTGTTGTTTTAGGATGTAATACACTGTCCTGCGATGGTTTCATTGTCGCCATCCTGTATTGCTTTTTAGGATGACTTCTGCATCCTGAATCAGGTTCGATGTTAATTTTTCCCCATCACATCACATTTTCTCAAAAATCCTATATTACATTTATTTCATCACATGCACTAATGCACTTCTTACATTGTTAGGAAGAGTGTTGCTTTAATTTAGATGTCCATATTCTTTTATTAATTTATTTTATTATTTTATTAATTCGACGTCCTCCAGCCATCTCATAGTCCTGTATTATCACGCTCAAAGTGTAGAGCTGGCAACTATGTACAACGTAGCCTGCAACGCGCGGTTTTGTCTGAGTGGCGTCATTCTCTCGTTGTGCTTCGTCCGCGACAGTCTGAGTTGTGTTTCGCTTGCTAGTGAAAAGAGATTTTTATCTTCATAAGCGTTCTATATGTGAGTGACGTACTGTATTAATATTTTTATTGAACTTACATCTCTCAACATGCCACGACGTGGCTGCAAGAACAATCCAGATACATTCTGCTATGTATGTGGAAGTTTCATGCCGATGAGACAGCGGCGCAATATAACCGAGTTCGTGAGAAAGGCCTACTATGCCTACTTTGGCTTGAAACTTGGAGACCAAGACAAGCCGTGGGCACCACATAAGGCTTGTAGAACCTGTAAAGAGCAGTTACGGAAATGGGTGAACGGTAAGCGAACTGCGTTGCCATTCGGTATTCCATTGGTGTGGCGAGAACCCTCACACCACAGTACTCACTGCTACTTCTGTTCTGTGAATGTGAAGGGATTTAACAACAGCAACAAAGGTAACATTATGGATCCAAACAATATTTGATCTGCAATTTTACCCGTTCCTCATGGCCCTGATACACCAGTACCACAGCATCCAGAACATTTACAGGATTGTCCCTCTTCTGGATGTGACACAGAAATGGCGGGCACTAACTCTGACTGTGATTTCTCCCCTGAATGTGTTGAAAAAGAACCGAGACTGTTCGAACAAAGTGCATTAAATGACTTTGTTTGAGATCTTGGCCTTACAAAGGAATCCGCTGAGTTACTCGGGTCTAGATTTCATGAAAGGAACATGTTGGCACCAGGGATGACGTACTATTGGTACAGTCATAGCGAACAAGAATTTACACCCTTCTTTTCTGAAGAGGGAGCCTTGGTTTACTGCAGCAACATTCCGGAGATTATCTTGAAACTAGTATGGCCCTATTGACTGGAGACTTTTCATCGACGCCTCCAAGCGTAGTTTGATGTGCGTCCTTCTTCACAATGAAAACAAACTAGCATCCATTCCCGTTGCTCATTCAGTTATTATGCAAAAAACATATGGAAATCCTGAAATGCTTTTGTGTAATCTGAAGTACCGTACCAGGAACACAAGTGGCAAGTGTGTGGAGATTTCAAAGTGATAGATATTCTGTTAAGTTTACAAGAAGGTTACACAAAGCACCCCTGCTTTTGGTGTGAGTGGGACAGTCGAGCAAGGTTACATCACTGGACTCAAAAAGAATGGCCACGTATATAGTGGATTGTAGAGTCGAAAAACATAACACAAGAAACTCTTGTTCACAAGAGCAAAATACTGTTACCTCTGCTTCATATCAAACTAGAGCTTATGAAGCAATTTATTAAGGCCCTAAACCATGAAGGTGAATGCATTCAGTACGTATGTCATCGATTCCCAGGCATCACTAATTCCAAAATCAAGGAGGGTATTTTACAGGTCCAGATATCAGAAAACTTCTTTCTGATGCTAATTTTGAAGACTTTATGTGCGCTGCAGAGCGATCAGCATGGTCAGCATTCCGGAATGTGGTCAAAAACTTTCTTGGAAACGCAAAGGATTCAGACTACAAACAAATGGTGGATAGATTGCTTGTTTCTTTCCAAGATTTAGGCTGCAAAATGAGCTTGAAAGTGCACGTTACATTCACATATATATATATAAAATAAGAGTTTTGTCTGTACATTGCTCAGAATTTAAAAAGAATGGTATTTCTATATCAGTCATGTCCACAGTAACAAGGGAATGCATATTTTTTTTTTTATTTTTTTTTTTTATTTTTTTTTTTTTTTTTTTTTTTTTTTTTTTTTGCTAGGGGCTTTACGTCGCACCGACACAGATAGGTCTTATGGCGATGTGAAGAGAATTTAATGAAAATCGGAATGTAAAGTCGGGTGATGAACCACTACAATCCAGGCTATAAATTATTTTATTCACGCTGAGTGAAATCGTAGTTTAGGGGAAGGCCTGAAATTTAATTCTCAAATGTTTATGTTATTAGTGGTCATGTCTTAATGAAAATCGGTATGCAAAGTCGGGGTAATATGTCGATATAATTTAGGCCATAAATAATTGTATTCACGCTGAGAAAAATGGTAGTTTAGGGGAAGGCCTAAAATTTAATTCTCAAATATTTATTATATTAGTGGTCGTATCTTCACGAAAATTGGTAAGCAAAGTCGGGCAATAAGTCGCTATAATCTAGGCCATCAATAATTTCATTCACACTGATTGAAATGGTAGTTTAGGGGAAGGCCTGAAATGTAATCTATATATAAAATAAGAGTTTTGTTTGTACATTGCTCAGAATTTGAAAATAATTGTATTTCTGTATCTGTCATGTCCACAGTAACAAGGAAATGCATTTTTAACTTTTCCGTAATTTCTGTCTGTCCGTCTGTGTGTATGTACACGCATCACGTGAAAACGGCTGAAGAGAATTTAATGAAAATCGGTATGTAAAGTCGGGTGATGACCCACTACAATCTAGGCTATAAATTATTTTATTCACGCTGAGTGAAATGGTAGTTTAGGGGAAGGTCTGAAATGTAATTCTCAAATAAGTTATTTATGTTATTAGGGGTCGTATCGATAAATACTACATAACTAACGTAACTTTAGTTATGTCGTAATTTAGTAGTTATGTAAGAAGTTATTAAATGTCCGATCACTTATGTCTTATACATTGTTACCATACTGCATATAATCACAGAGATATTCATGAATTTGGATTTTTGTTACTAAGTCCATATCAGCGCTGAGTCACGCGAAAATGGGTAAACAGAACTTAGTGAAAATAGGTATGTAAAGTCTGAGAATAAGTAACTACAGTTTACGATATAAATAATTTTGTAAGACGCCCTAATGTGAAGGCCTGCAATATAGAAAGCTCATAAACCTTATCAACAATAACATTACATTGACCATTGTTTGTTGTGATGTGCTTTTTGTCTTCTGTTTCCACTCATCCCTGATAGATAGGATTACTGCAGCGTACCAAGGTTTTATAAATTTCATTTACGTCGCACCGACACAGGTAGGTCTTATGGCGATGATGGGATAGGAAAGAAATAGGGGTGTGAAGGAAGCGGCCTAGGCTTTAATTAAGGTACAGTCTGGTGTGACTTGTGCGAAAATGGGAAACCACGGAATACCTTCTTCAGGGATGCCGGCAGTGGGGTTTGAATCCACTATCTCCTGGATGCAAGCTCACAGCTGCGCGCCTCTAACCACATGGCCAGCTCGCCTGGTCATACCAAGTGTAACAGCCTGCCTGTATATTGGCGGGAAGTAGCTGGGGAGTTAGATAACTTTCTTCTTTAGCATACATTTTCTGATATTACTGGTACGTAATACACTGGTTCATCATGGCATTCGAGCTATTCAATCCCTACTCTGAGGCACTGATTGGAATGAGTAATGTGCATATTTAACGGAATAATGACAGAGGAGTGTTCACGGCAGTCTGTGACCTGGTTATTCCAGCTTTGGAACTTTGGACTGTTAGATCGGCACCGTAGTGCTGTTCGTTGAAAGTGAGAAAGTGTGCAGTTTTTCATTTGATAGAGTAATTTATACAATAACATTGCTTTCAATCGCTACATTCCTACTGACGTTTTTGTAATGGCCTATGTTGAATTCAGGTAGGAAAACCACCAAGTCAGTCTTTCTGAGAATCCCGTAGCGAAGCACGGGTACATCAGCTAGTGTGGACTATTTCCCTGAGAACATAGGGAATGCTGAGCGAAGAGCAAGGAGAAAGATTACTGCTGGTTACTAAAGAAAGAAGGTCCAACTACTCCTCACACAGAAAAAGCAAGGCGACGAAGACGAGGACACCATAAAATTGAAACCATAGACTTGCCATTCTCAGTACATGAGGCTTAATGCGTGGTAAATTTTGGTCCATTTGGCTGTGTTTTTCTACAGATCTGTTAACACAATACACGACATATTTTTATATTATATTCATAAGTATACCAGTTTAAGATAGGAGTGATCAGATGAGTGAAAATAATAAGAAGGATGCGTTCTTTACATGTGATAATGGTAATCTTGCATGTGCACGTGCTGCACATATTTATCAAATTTTCATTTTGAATTTGTACAAAAACCTGATGTGATGGGGGAAACTGACTTCAGTTCCGGAATCAGCATGCCCGAAATATAAAAGATAACTATGTAAACTTCATGCAATGATCGGAAAGTTTTGAATTCGCAGGTCATTGATATCTTCCACCACCACTACCACCACCAGTCACTTCCCACATGCTCTTTCCGGCTAGGCACAAGCCCCCGGGGCATCTTGAAACATCTTCTGGAACATAATGATGACAGAATGGCAAGTCAAGACAGATAGTTGGCTCATCTTCTTACGAAAGTCATCGAACTGCATAGCAGATTTGAGAGTATCTTCCCCATAAATGATTCACATCTAGGTGCGAGGCTTCCTACTGTTAACTTCTTTTTCCGGGTTGAACTGTGTTGGTGTTTCTGTACCTTATGAGCAGGTTGCCAACTTTTCAAATACATCCTTCACGGGGAGGATATTCTTATATCTACTAGGCAGTTCAGCGACCTTCATAAAAAGATGAGTATCAGCATGGCTCTCCTGGCCTTTCTAGATGCACCCCGGCGCTTGTACTTAGCCTGTAGGAGGGGAGGCTATATGAGGCGAAGCACAGCGGCAATCTTTGTAGGTGATTTTACCTGCCTGGGGAAACCGATTACCTCAAAGTAGGGGTGCATCAGTTGCCTTGATAAGAAATACTGCAAAGTATTTGAAATGTCAGCAACCTGTACATAAGGTAAAAAAAAAAAATCACAGTTCAACCCGTGGGGGAATAGAAAAAGAGTGTTAATATTAATTGTCAGGCATGTTAGAGGCTCTGTTCGAAAATCTTGCTTCCACTGACTTTGAACTTCAAAATTTTCACACTTGATATACCACTTAAAAATACTCTTTCATTCCTCAAACATCAACCATGCTCTGGCAGTCTTTCATTATCATACATCATGCATTGCATGATCTTACAATTGTGTGAGTAGTTACATCTGTTGAAAAAACACTGTATTACATATTGTAGCGATAATTCAACTTTGACATCAGTACACAAGATACCATATGTTAAGGTGTGTGTACTCATTTTTGGCTGACCCTTATTTTGTTTATATTCCCAGCTAGGTAATGTTCAACATTTTGTTTATATTAGTAGTTATATTTGTTTTCTTTGTGGAAAGACTTTTCAGTAGCATTACCAAATTTTTCTTTCTGTTTCAGGAGCAGATGTGTCTCTTAAAGGCTGTTGTACAGTATTGACAGCAATGTGATGTTGATTGAAGTTCTATGTACATAATATTATGTGGGACATGATGCAAGGACATTCCAATCCCATTGTGTTAAAATTTGTATTAGCACATGTACAGGAGCATTCTAGAGTAAATGACTGATGTGGCAGTTTCAGAAGTTAACTTAAAATTAAATATTTTTAATGACTGTATGATATAATTGGGTGTATAACAGCTAATCATATCCAGTCACTGTGGAGGAAGATTTTATGTAGTAAAAGCAAAAAATAAATCTGTTTAAAAGGGTTACAGAAACGTGAAAAAGTTGGGAAACTGCTATAATGTATAAGGGTTTGGCAAATGGTGTATTATGGGAGTAATTACTCACAGTTCATCAAGAACTCAGTTCTCTATGTCGTGATGACTCCTTATTGAAGACAAGACTGCAGAAATTAGGAGGAATTGTTCCTGTCTAACTTTAAGGTGTAGATGGAAAAAAAATACTGCAGTCTTCTGTCCAGTTGTTCATGGGCTGTATGATCTTGTATTTGATGATTTGCGATGAATCTATGATTGGTTGTCACATGACAGTATTGAACATATAATTGGAACATCCTCCTGTATACTATCATTGAAAACACATTACATTTTATTTCCAGCTATGTTGTCGGTTTCTTGTAAATAATATCTTACCACTATGCCTAAGTTGTATATGAAGCTATACTTATTTCATTGTTGCTAGTATTGTAAAATTAAATCTGTGATTTGTACTTTTAGTGTTGTAATTTTTCTTTTCCACCTTTTACCTCATTTCCACTATTTAGGTTAGGGTAGGCACTGAACAAAAGGAAAATAATTGAATGTGCACCATTCCAGTGCCACTCTCGTGAGAGGGGTAGTGAACACAAAGTTTAAAAAAAGTAAACTCGTGTCCTCATCCCGAGGTGGTGCTGCTCCTTTCAGGCACATTCACATCCAATGAAGGTGAACTGCTTGTACCATTTTTTTAACCTCATACCAGCCCTTCTGCCATTCCTAAATCTTTGGAAGTACCGGAAATCAAATCTGGGCCACCAACGATGACAGCTGATAGTGCAAATCGTTACACTATAGAGGCGGACTAGATAAAATTGTTTATTACCCACCCGGAACTTCTGAAGTTCTCTGCAGCATGTGCTCAGAAATATTCACAATTGAGAAATATGAAACCTAACAAGTTTCAAAGAGTGGGAACAATATGAGGAATGAAGAAAGTCCAGTTTATAAGAAGTATGAAAGTAGTTCCTATGTTATGATGAGAAATTAAGAGCGAAAGAAGGAAGATAAGAGCCTGTGATCAGTAATTATCATAGAGAAGAAATGTGAATGTAGTCGGTATTATGACTAGAAGAAGAACTGTGTCACCAATGAACAGGCAGATGATAAAACCACTGAATGACAAGGGGCAGAAGCATGAAACATAGGTAGCAGTGTTATGGAGGAAGAAAGCCCAGTTGATTTGAAATAGGAAAAGGGTTCCTATGTTATGATGAGAAACTAAAAGTGAAAGAAATGCAAAGAAAAGTAAATGAAGAGAGCCATTATCTGTGATCATCAATTTTGATAGAAAAGAAATGTTAATTTAGTCAGTGTTATGATAGCAAGAACTGTTGTGAAAAAGATAAAAATGCTGAATGACTTGCATATGTATGTAGATCAGAGAGAAGTGGTAGTGAAAGCAAAAATGGTTAATTACTGGTCTTCGATCAAGTAGTAGATAAGAGTAGAAAAGCATTGAATGATCATGCAAGAAGTTAATGAAATTCTATGTTGAACTTAAGTTTTTTATTGTTAAATTTCACCTTCTTGTACATTGTGTATTTGTATGTATGTTCAGTGATGTGGTGATTAAAGGAGAAAATGAAATGTGAAAAGTACATATAGCATTGTTCAACCTACCAGCCCTAGTTTATTATTTTTATTATCGAACATTTGTGTACTTGGCAACAGAGGTTTTTTTTTTTTTTATGACTGTAAACCTCATTTTTAGTGATTGAAGATACCAGTGAAAGAAGTTGGTGGGTGAGACCTGTCTGGTGATGAATCTGCTGGTGATACAGGCAAGCACTAAGAATAGATTTTCGTGAGCAATACACTTTCTCCCATTGTATGAATAGAAAATAATTGCATACATTATGCATTTCATTTTATGGGAGGCATGATTAGTTAAGTAGCTTTGCTGCTGGCATTTCATTCTTACCGCTTATTAAAGTCTTTGCAGAAAATTCTATGTTGAACTTCAGTTTTTTATTGTTAAATTTCACCTTCTTGTACATTGTGTATTTGTATGTATGTTAAGTCCTCAGTCCAAAGGCTATTTGGATCCTCAACAGCTCTGCCATCAGCTGCCATAGATGGCCCAGGCATCATTTAAGAGGCGTACTAGGGAAATGAGTGAGGCAGTTTCCCGTTGCTTTCTTCACCAGGCTAGAAGTTTCTATTACATATCAGTCTGACAAGCCCACTAAAATGCATGCACCAACTGACCCTATGAGCAACATTTTCACACCATTCAAAACAGAGACTAGCTGCATAGGGAATGGCATTACTAGCATCGCTCATACCTCTGCCACTTTCATATTGTCAAAACCATAAATAATAAAACAGTGGGGTCTCATTTTCATATTATTTACTGTAATATTATTGTATTATCCACTGATACTAATAGTGATACATTTATAGATTCACTATCAAGATATCCCTGCTTTGCTATGGTATTATACTGAAATTTATAATTGAATGCTTAACGTTTTATATATAATCCGATGAAATTCGCGATCTGACTCGTTTTCTGAGAGATTACGGTAAAGTTCCTCACATTTTTCAATCTTTCTTTCCAGCAATCGTTTTCGTACTTCCCGTGCTAGTTCCAGGTAATCCACCCGGTCAGTTGGGTTCCAAAATCTTTGCCATCTTTTCCTATAAGCTTTTTTAATATGGATCAAATCCTTGAGGAGATCCGGCGTGGTGTCGTCCTGGGTGCCATGGCGGTACTAAACTCGCGTCCGGATTGCATTCGTAGTCATTACCCGGCCAGGACCCGTTTCCAGCGTGGTCCGCACAATTTGACGACGGTCCAGAACATTATTATTATTATTATTATTATTATTATTATTATTATTATTATTATTACGGGGTTACCCGTGGACCAGCAGAGGTGAAAGAAGGTGCCAGGGTGAATGGGTCTAACTAATATCAAAGTTAATTTAAAACTTTAACAAAGGTTATATTTCTTTAGAATTTCAAAAATCAACAAATAACAATAAAACAGGTCTCATAGGCAAGTTAGAAATGAGTCACATAAAATACAAGATAGTGAAGTCTACAAATCCTGGGCTTCAAGCCCCTCGCTTTGCATTTCCTGAGCTACACGCTCAAATTGACAAGGATCACCACTTTACTTAAGGGCAGAAAACCCTTAATACATGGAACCCTTGCTCCAGTAATTACAATATCAGGCCTCTCAGAGGCACTTTTACAACACTTGAAAAATAGCTGACGTGCTCTCAGTTCTCAAGCCTACTCAGGGCTATATCAGAAAATTACAATTACTTGCCATCAAGGCACAACTTACAAAATTTGAAACAGGGGTATCTAGTACACAACCTATTGGGCCGTTGCAGAAAAGAACAGGTTAAGTAAATGGCCCGAAACACAAATTGAATGGAGGCGAGTACTTGCACTCGCAGATACGATTTCTTAAAACCTAAGGGGCACTAGGCCGATGAAACAAGGGCTATTCCCAAACTACTGAAGTGACTCGTATAAGAATAAATTAAGACATTACGGAAAGGAAGAAAACCAGTTACAAAACGAAGTCACCTCAAGCCAATATGAAGGGGAGCTCGAGAGGGTACATCACTCTCTATCCCCGAATTACAGTTACAGATTTTATGAAATTTTTACATTAGCCGGCAGAACTTACATTTTAGAGAAGTTGGTTATACATAGTTAAAGTTTCAGACCTTTCCCTCAGGTTAAACTGCGGAGCTAGCAAAAAAGGAAGATGTTAGATGGCCATTACCTTGCTCAAGAACTGCTGCCTGATGAAAGAGGCGCCTCCCGCCTCCTGCTTGACACACACACTTAGACGACGATGAAATGGCCAAGAGACGTGAAAATCCGCAGTTTATAAACCCTCGGGGAAGGTTCGAAACCTTTCATGAATAAACTAGCCCCACCCTCTCACCTCAATTTGTTCTGGGCGATTTCCGACAAAAGAGTAGCGTTAAAAAAATGTTGCAAAGTTTGGGCTGGGAAGACTTTGGAGAAAGGAGATGAGCTGCTCGACTAAGTGGTACATCCGAGCTGTCAGTGGAGTCATGGCGTGGGAGGACATCAGTAGACGAATAAATTTGGATGGTGTCTTTAAAAGTAGAAAAGATCACAATATGAAGATAAAGTTGGAATTCAAGAGGACAAATTGGGGCAAATATTTGTTTATAGGAAGGGGAGTTAGGGATTGGAATAACTTACCAAGGGAGATGTTCAATAAATTTCCAATTTCTTTGCAGTCATTTAAGAAAAGGCTAGGAAAACAACAGATAGGGAATCTGCCACCTGGGCGACTGCCCTAAATGCAGATCAGTAGTGATTGATTGATTTATTAGCCAATTCAAAAGATACACTCAAAGTCGAAGAAGCAATACGGGATTGGTTGGAAATTAATTACCAAAATTAGGGATTGGCTGGGTTCAAAACTCGCGGAAAGAAAAGATAAATACTGCCAACCCAAGAATAAATGAACATCAATTAGTAAAAAAAACTTATGAATACAAAACTTCTTCAAAAAAGTTCTTTCACTTCGCACCAGGGTGCTTGATCATAGTTTTCTAGCAGTGACATCTATGAGAGAATGTCCAAACTTCTTGATGAATGGAAAACAAAAACAAGTAGAAATTCACACAGTACTGGAAACTTCACAATAACAAAATTACGTCAAATTACTGTAGTGACATCTTCTGAGTAAAGGTTTAAGTAGGTCTAGTTTCAAGTTCACTGTTTCTCCTGTAGAGGAGTTTTTTTAGGCGCAAGATTTAAATGCGTAGCGTTGGGGTGTACCTCCCGGTACAGACTTCCCCCGCTCCCCAAATGTCCTTCCAAGGGGTGACACAGAAGAATTTTGATAATTATTTCCAAGAAATTTTCTAAGTTTTTTAAAATAGACAGGTGGAAAGTAGATTAACTGCAGCTTTAGAGTGTCTTTGTTGCCGTAGAATGTGAAATACATGTTGATAATTTTGACTGCGAGTCCTGCCGCCGCTGCCGATATCCAGTTGAGGGCGCTCGGACCCCTCAAGTACCCTCAGATACACTTCTCCCGCTACTATGAGAGGTGTAGTCGTGGTGAAGGACGCCGCAGATCAGAAGTGTATCTACAGTCCCCAGATTAGTTGGCGGTTGGGACGCCGCACTTCAGCCTTTGCCAGGAGATGGACTCCGGCGCGCCGTACACAGGTAGACATCACGCGAGTGGAGTGGGCCCGTACCCCACCTTAGTGGTGGTACGGCGACGAACGGCTGCGGGGCCACTGAAACAGTAAGATCTCGGCGACAGAAAAGTGTTGTTGGTCGTGCGGCGTGCGGCGTGGAAGGCCTTTGCCAATGGTGTGGATGTGCTGGCGGCGGGAGCTTGGTAATGGCCACTCAGGAATGGACAGCAGAAAAACCAGAGGGGGAAGATCTCACATACATTACATATATATATAACAAAATCAAATAATTTGGGGCAGAAGGCCTCCCAAAATATAAAACCTTCAACCTGTTGCTACACTTTGATGGCTAAGTTAACCATGACATTACACAGGTTTCACCTGAGACAGGTCAACTCTAAAGATCCTCTCTGTGGCTGGATTGCTTACTAATAAGGTAACCGGTGTCAGAAAATCCAATATTACGCACGGCCCATGAAATCTGGGGGCAAGCTTGCCCGCGGGAACAAAGTTTCTTACAATGCCTTGATCTCCTACATTTTAATTGGTGGGCCTCCGTCCACGATCATACCTTTCCTTAACCTTTTCATGAGAAACTTTAAGATTGGCCTTAGCCTTCTTCCATAGATCTCTAATGTTATCGGGATCTATTGTCTCTGGTAGAATATAATTAAGTGACCAAAGGTTAGAGAGCGGCGTGTTAGGTACAAATTTAAACATCAGAGAAGCAGGAGTGAAGAGACTCGTGAACTGCAGAATTCAAAGCAAAGGCCAACCAATGCAGGGACGTATCCCGCCTGGAATGATCTTCATGATGAAATGCAATGAGCGCCGATCTCAGATTACGATTGACCCGCTCAGCCAGAGATGTTTGAGGACAATACGCCGAA
Organism: Anabrus simplex; assembly: GCF_040414725.1. Classification (NCBI taxonomy): domain Eukaryota; kingdom Metazoa; phylum Arthropoda; class Insecta; order Orthoptera; family Tettigoniidae; genus Anabrus; species Anabrus simplex. The sequence goes on along the minus strand of NC_090266.1, from coordinate 742,885,007 downwards.
GTAGTTACATGTGAGATGGCCAGGTCAAAACAGAATTTACGGAAGAGGTTGGATGTAAATGCCTTAGCATTATCAGAAATATATTGACACGGTCGAAAAGAAGCAAAGATGGTATTTAGACAAGAAATGGTGGACTGAGCGCTTGTCAGCTTAGTCGGAAATAACCAGGAAAATCTTGTGAAACCGTCTACACACACGAGAATGAATTTGTTGGCATTCCCCTTTGATTGGGGGAAGGGTCCTACGTAGTCGATATAGAGGCGTTCCATGGGGCGCGAGAAGATAGTAGCCCTAGCTTAGTGGACAAGGTGGGCTTACTAAGCAAACAAGATTTACAAGCCTTTACCAATTCTCGAATTTCACCGTCCATACCTTTCCAGATAAACATCTGTCGGATCTTTTCTCGAGTTTGGAAGATGCCTAAATGCCCCCCTAATGGGGTCTCATGGTAGTACTTGAAGATCATAGGTGCAAGAACAGCTGGAACCACAACTTTCATCTTTTGATCGTGCCTCGACGGGCAACATAAAACCCCATTCCTCCACACATAAGGGACGACATGTTCCCCAGAAGAAAGGGTTTCCATAATAGGGGCCAGCACAAGATTTTCACGTTGATATTTTTCAATATCTCTAAACAGATGGGGGCATCCGTTAGAATGGCATTAATGCCCGAAGGTATGGGCGTGGGAAGAGAAGAACTATCTTCCAATTCGGAGGTCTCCACGTCATGAGAAAACATGCGGCTTAATCCATCCGCAACAACATTTTCAGATCCTCTAATATGGCTAACATCAAACTGGAAGGCAGAAATCCTGATGGCCCAACGGGCTATAAGACCAGTACGACGCGGCCTAGCTAAGACCCAGCTTAAGGCTTGGTTATCTGTTTCCAGGTCAAACCTTACATGTTCCAGATAGAGGCGGAACTTCTCTAATGCAAATAAGACTGCCAAACCCTCAAGTTCATAGATGGAATACTTGGCTTCTTGAGCCGATAGTGTCCTAGATGCATAGGCGATGGGTCGCCTTCCGAGTTCAGTTTCTTGAAGAAGCACAGCAGCCACCGCCGACGACGAGGCGTCGGTTTGAGCGATGAATTTCTTCGAGAAATCAGGCATAGCAAAGACAGGGGCGTTGCAAAGAGCTAATTTCAGATCTTCGAAAGCGGTTTGTTGTGAAGGTCCCCATTCAAATTTGACGCCTTTCCTACGAAGTAAGTTCAAGGGCGCCGCTCTGTTAGCGAAGTTAGGAATAAATTTCCTGAAGAAATTCACCATGTCTATGAATCTGGCAATACCTTTGATGTCCTTAGGAGGTTTGAAATCACGGATGGCCTGTGTTCTTGAATGATCAATAGACACACCATCGGGCGACACAATATGGCCTAGAAATGACATGGAAGGCTTAGAGAAAGCAACCTTAGATAACTTCACAGTTAACCCTGCCTTACGAAGGCGATTAAGGACCTCTTTCAGATGATCTAGACGTTCTTCAAAGGTTTCAGAAAATACGACGACATCATCAAGATAATGGTACAAGTATTCGAATCTGATGTCGGAGAAGACCCTTTCTAGCAATCTCGTGAGCACGGCTGCCCCCGTGGGGAGCCCGAAAGGCACGCGGTTGTACTCATACAAGTTCCAATCCGTGGCAAAAGGTGTTAGATGTTTTGATTCCTCGGCTAGAGGGATCTGATTATACGCCTGATTAAGGTCTAAAATTGTGAAGAACTTAGATTTCCGAAACCATGAAAAACAAGAGTGAAGGTCGGGAAGGGGCACAGATTGTAACACCACCTTCCAATTTAATGCCTTATAGTCAATCACAGGCCTGAAGCCACCTTGGGGTTTCGGAACCAGGAAAATAGGCGATGAATAAACCGACTTAGAAGCTTGACTACTACCATCCTTCAATATTTGATCGATGATCTCCTTAAGGGTCTTCATTTTAGGACGAGATAGCCTATAAGGTGGAAACCTAACTAGGATCGAATCCGTAACCTCAATCTTGTATTCAATAAGGTCAGTAACACCAAGAGTATAGGAGAAAACATCTGAAAACGACTGACACAACTTACGAATACTCTCAGGTAGATGTCTAAGTTCTAACAACATCTCATCCTGGGTAGGCGAAACAGATGAACATGACACAGAATTACATTTTAGCAAGGGAATTTTACAATTATTAGCAAAGTTGAAGGTGCACGACTTGTTCAGAATGTCGAGAACTAGACCAGTGGAAGACATGAAATCAGCTCCAAATATTATGGGGGAAGACAAGTGTTTGGCCACAAACAATTTAACTTTCCAGGTGAATTTAGAAATACGAATTTTGGCAAATATGAAATCTAAAATTTATAATGGAGAAGAGTTAGCCGAAACGCCCCCTCGTGTGTGCTTCTACAATTGTAGGGGGCTAACCCTGGTTACCCTCTTCAATTGAAGATCCTCTTCGTGGTGAGGGGGACTAGTAGCTCCTTTCTTGCGATGCCGACTGGAGCCCCTTTGGGTAACCGTTCGGTATACAAGGAGGAGGAAGCCAAAGCACCGCCCAACCCTAAGGTGTAAGGCGACCCGTGCCGATGGGGTGCATGGCACATGGGAGATGTGTCTTGAACGGAGCCTTCGGGATACTTGGCGCCCTCTCGAAGTAAGTAGCCTTACCCAGGTACGCGGGGCTCTGCCTGGGCGGACATATATTTCCCTGGCTACTCGTGGGATTTGAATGAATACGGTAGCCAGCCATAAACCGGAGAGCTCTTCTGGGGTCTCCGAGAGAAACATTATAACAACAACCGAAGGGGACTTTTCGGAGATACCCTCGGATAGTTCATCTTCGACAGTTAGAGGGCTCACTCAAGAAGTGGGCAATCTACAGGTCCAGAAGAAGAAGAAGAAACAGCGCTCTGGCGCTGAGAAGAGGAGATATAAGAAGGCCTTAAAGGCCCGGGAGCAGGCCAAAGAGGGCTTAACTCCGGGAGCTGAAGGGCCTTCTAATACCACGACAGTAACAACTGGGGGGGGGGGTCCAATGGGCACAAGAGGCGGGACCCTGAAAAGGGCTCTGCTTCTAGGGCACAGAGGACCCCACCCACCAAGATGCCAGCGGGGAAACGACTTCTGTCGGGGGCAACCCCAGAAGAAGACTTGCAGACCCGCAAAAAACCTAAGGTAGAATATGCTAGGATAGCTAAAGCTGGGATCAGGATGGCCATAGTACCTGTAGGATATCCTGACCAGCAGCTAACCGAGAAACAGGTGGAAGCTGTGGAAGAGGCTATCACCAATCTGATAGATGAGCTTCCGGAGAAGGGGCCCATTAAGCCTCAGTTCCTGGATTGCTATCTGTCGAGAGGTGCGGCCGTCATTATAGCAGAAAACGACGAGACTGTAGCATGGCTTTCCAGTCTTGTTACAGGTATACAACCGTGGGAAGGAGCCAGGCTCACAATTGTGGGCATGGATAAACTTCTTTCCTACAAGAGAGTCATGGTTACCAGGACAACCAAAGGACAATAATGTCCTTTTGGGAAGAATGGCACGCCAGAACCATGGCTTAAATCCCACCAGCTGGAGGGTCTACGACCGCAAGGAGGAGAAGAGAGGTGTCCGACTTGTGGTCAGCATGGACTCCAGAGACGTGGAGAAAGTGGTGGGGAAGAAGATCTTCTGCGGGGTGCATGTAGCTACCTTCACCTTGGTGGAGGGCAAGCGTGACAAGCAGAGGACCAACCCCACCACAGACAATACCGAGACTAACAGGGGCGAAGAGCGGGAGCCCGGACAGGAACCTGGGCCAGCCAAGCATCAAGACACATCGCGGGAAACGGAGCAGCACGTTCCGGAGACCGCATAAGGTAAAATATTGCATGAAGGTAAGAATGATTACTTTCATACAAGCAAATATACAACATTGTATAGCGGCCTCTAGGGTACTTATTAGAAGTATCCAGAAGGGCATTTTTTCGGCCGCCCTGATACAAGAACCCTGGCTCAGACAGGGGCATATCATGGAACTAAAATGTGCAGGTTTCACTTTATTCAGTGGAATAGCAGAGGAGAAGCCTAGAGCATGTATATTAGTTAAAGATCACAACGCCTGGGCTATACCAGGCTTCATTACTAGAGACCTGGTAGCAGTCCTAGTGAGATATGAAGAGGACGGACAGCCAAGAGACTTGGTTGTCTGCTCTGCATATTTCCCAGGAGACTCTGAATCTCCACCCCCGCCGGAGGAGTTCAAGAGACTGGTGATATACTGTAGGAAACAAGGATTAAACCTCATAGTAGGATGCGACGCCAATGCTCATCACAGCATTTGGGGAAGTAAATATACAAACCGAAGGGGAGAGCACCTCATAGAATTTCTATGTACAACTGATCTTGAGATCATGAATATTGGTGATACTCCTACCTTCATTAATAATAGGAGTGAGGGGATCATAGATCTTACCCTGGGTTCCATGGGAATCATACAGGAATTTAAAGACTGAAAGGTTTCTTTGGAGCCTTCCTTGTCAGATCATAGACACATTGTGTTTTATATAGAGGGCTCCCTCGAGGTCCCGTCTTATAGAAACCCTAGACGAACTGATTGGACGTCTTTTAGGGAGGATGTAAGGAGGGGACTGAAGGGAGGACCCTCAAATATAATTAAAAATAAAGAGGAGCTGGAGCTCAGTGTGAGTTTTCTCACACGGACACTGGTTATCTCTTATGAATTGAACTGCGCTATTGTTAAGGCAAAAAGAGTAACAGGAAGTTTCAAGTGGAATAGTTATCTTGAACACCTGAGGAGAAATACACGAAGGCTCTGGAATAAATACAGGGAACTTCAGGATCAAGAAAATCTAGATTCTTACAAAGAATCACAAAGAAGGTACAAGTCAGAAGTCAAAAAGGCTTCTAGGAAATCTTGGAGACAGTTTTGTGACTCTATTGAAAGTCAACATGAAGCGGCAAGGCTTCATAAAATTTTAACCTTGGATAGAAGGGCAAGGCTGGGCTCACTGGAGTCTCCTTCGGGTGGATATACATCCACAGAGAGGGAGACCCTGAACTTACTGCTTGATGCCCACTTTCCAGGTTCAGTAGTCACGAATAGTGAGGTAGAATCGAGCGGATCCTTCAGACCCGATAAAAGTGGCTGGAAGGAAGCCGCAGAGATTGTTACCCCAAGAAGGGTCAAGTGGGCATTAGAATCCTTTGCCCCTTACAAAAGCCCAGGGGTGGATGGGATCTTCCCAGCACTTCTTCAAGAAGCGGGGGGGGGGGGGTCCTCATACCATACCTGGTCAGAATATTTAGAGCCTGTCTCACTATGGGGTACGTGTACTCCTTGTGGCGTCGGGCGAAGGTGGTGTATATACCTAAACCCGGAAGGTCTTCATATACTGGACCTAAGGATTATAGACCCATTAGTCTAACGTCTTTTCTACTTAAGACCTTGGAAAGACTAGTGGATAGACACATCAGGGAGAAAGTATTAAGAGACTTTCCCCTGCATTCTCATCAACATGCATATCAACCAGGGAAGTCGGTTGAGACGGCACTACACCAGCTAGTATCTAGGCTGAAGAGTGCCTTGAATCAGCAACAACTTGCTATGGTTGTATTCCTAGATATAGAAGGGGCCTTTAATTATACATCTTTGGGCTCCATAGAACGTAGTCTAGAGAGAAGAGGAGTGAGCAGTATGCTCATAAAATGGATTATGGCCTCACTGCAGGGCCGTCAAGTTCTGTTTACTCTCAACGCTGTAATGTTGAGAGCTAATATAGACAGGGGGTGTCCACAGGGAGGAGTATTATCACCAACATTATGGTGTCTGGTAGTGGATGAACTACTTACCAGGTTAAATGTTGGAGGAATATACGCCCAAGGCTATGCAGACGACATAAGCCTGATGGCGGTAGGAAATTTCCCCAGCACAGTTTCCGAGCTCGTACAGAGCTCTCTACGTAGGGTAGAAAGATGGTGCCACGAGACAGATTTGTTGGTTAACCCCGATAAGACGGAGCTCGTGGTATTTACCAAGAGGAGGAGGCTAGACGGACTGTCAGAGCCTTTCCTATTTGGGAAAAAAACTAGCTAAGACAACCTCAGTTAAATACCTAGGGGTAATCCTTGAGGCAAGACTGAGCTGGAAGAAACATATAGATTATAAGGTGGATAAGGCTCGCAAGATTATGTGGGCCTGTCGCAGGGCCGTCGGGAAGACTTGGGGCCTAAGACCTAAGGTGGTCCAGTGGCTCTATATCTCTATTGTACGGCCCACGATCACCTATGCATCTTTAGTCTGGTGGCCAGGTTCGGAGAGTAAAACTGTGACCACCAAGTTAAACAGTGTCCAAAGACTTGCGTGTCTAGGAATAACAGGGGCACTGGATACTACACCATTATGTGCAATGGAGGCCATCCTAGGTTTTCCCCCCTTACATTTATATGTTAAGGCAATAGCAGGAATGATTGCCTATCGCCTCTGGTCACTCGGAGGATGGTCCTTCAAAAACCCGAATAGAGGTCATGCCTCTATTCTTACAAGGCTTCACCAGACTTGCCCTATGACAATGATGATTGGGGATCTGATGAAGCCTAGCTTTAATTTGGATTATAAATTTACAGTGATGATACCCACAAGGGAGGAGTGGGCCGCGGATGCTGGGGCCCATCTTAAGTCTGGGGGCTGTACATGGTACACAGATGGCTCGCGGACGGAGACGGGCACAGGCGCCGGGGTCTGGGGGCCTAAGACAAGGCTCTCCCTTCCTATGGGTAAATATGCTACTGTTTTCCAGGCTGAAGTATACGCAATAGCCTGTGCTGTATATATATGGAATATGCCTGGACACAGAAGACACATCACTATTTGTAGTGATAGCCAGGCAGCACTAAAAGCACTTTGTGCAGTTAAAACAACATCAAAACTGGTATGGGAATGCCAAAGGACGTTAGATCAGCTGTGTGAATTTAGCTCAGTTACCCTATTATGGGTCCCTGGGCACACAGGTATCAGTGGAAATGAAGAAGCTGACAAACTAGCGAAACAAGGCTCAAAAGGTTCTTTCACAGGACCAGAGCCTTTCCTGGGAGTGTCACTCCGAAGCGTGAGACTGGTAATATCCCAATGGACAAACCAGTCTCACTTAGATATTTGGAAGAGGTTAACTATAGCAAGGCTGGCACGTGAACTTATCAAAGGGCCTAGCCAAAGTTATAAAAAGGTCCTAATGAATTTGAATAGGACCAGAATGAGAATGGTAGTTGGACTGTTAACAGGCCACAATACCTTACAGAGACACCTACACATCATGAAAATCACTCAGGATCCGATGTGTAGAAGATGCGGTAAGGAGGAAGAGACCTCCGCGCATGTGTTATGTCAGTGCGAGGCTCTTGCTAGCACTAGACATCGATACCTTGGCTCACATTTTGTGAGCCTGGAAGACATCAGGAATGCCAATATCCGGACACTGGTATCCTTTGTAGGAGTATTAGGGCTGGACTAGGCAAACCTGTTTAAGGGGCACAAAGGGTCTTCATAGACCTACGTGTGGAGCTCTGCGAAGATAGGGCTCACCCATTTCTTATCTATCTATCTATCTTAGCCGAAACGCATTGAACTGAAGTCGAACAATAATCAGAATGTTTACAGACAGACTTTAATTTAGAATACCATTCAGCCGAAATAATGGAACAAACACTCCCTGAGTCTAATAAGGCAGTGACCGGTTCATTGTTCAGCTCAATTTTGAGAAAAGGTACCAGTGCGGGGGACTCCGCCGCAATCCTAAGGCATTCTTTGGGGCATTCAAGTGCGGAGTTAGAAGGACTTCTACCCTGTTCCGAGCTTTCGGCGGTTTTACCCGGGGCTGAGCCTTGGGAAGATGAATTTGCCGACTCAGCCGATGCCACTAGTCACTTCGGATTATTCGAGTTGGTAGAGGTTGCACCAGAAGTTGAACAGGACGGGGTGCTATTGGCGTTAGGGCAATTCTTGGCGAGTTGATTAAAGGAGCCACACTTAAAACATCCTTGTGATGAACCTGCTCCATTCTTTGTCCCCCTGGATTTAATCAAAGGGCACTTGTTCCGGAGATGATCTGCCGACCCACAAGCATAACATTTGCGAGTGGTGACAGTTCGGCGAGGTGAAGGTCGAAAACTATTGGAAGATGGAGGGGGCTCCTTAGCGAATCTTAAGGTGTCGACATACCTAACTCCTTCGGCTGAGACAGCCATATCCTCCAATTCCGCAAAGGTTTGAGGACGCGACGCGAAACACAGATATGACCGATAAGGCGGGGAAATACCTTCAACAATGGCCTGCACAATTTGGTCTTCTGGGAAATGAAGAGCGAAAACCCTGGTGTAGAACTTAATGTCCTGGATGAAGTTGGCGAGATTTTCATCCAGTCGCTGTACTCTGTAATATTACCTTTGGATTAATGATGACATTGCTCGAGCCGGAATGAAATTCGCCAGAAGGTGTGCCTGGAAGTCTTCTATAGAGGATTGTTCAGATATGGCTCTGACTATTTTGTCTGAGAGGACACCTATGGATAAAGGTAAATGATTTGAAGAATTTGAGAAGGAGAAAGAGGAAACACTAGAGCGTGATCTTGAAATTCAAATAAAACCTTAAAAATGAAATAACCACGTTAGTGGAATTAATAGAAAATTTAGAAATCCCCCTAAGCAACATAGCCAAAGGATGAGGCAAACTGCTGAACCCGGGTGACATAATAGGTAAAGGCCTCGGGGGTGAAGAAGATTCAGAGACAGCGTTATTTAAAAAGAAAAGAGGAATTGAGGTACGAGGAAATGAGTCTGAAGTTTGTTGAGTTGCCACAGATTTTCTACCTTCTTCGCCCTTGGAAGAATCCTCCTCATTAGTTATGTTTACAACAGTAGCTTGGTCGGATTTGGGAGTAGCTGTCCCAGTTAACAATTGACTGACTTTACTGGACATTTTTGATAGATGATCAATTAAATTACTCGCCTCCTTAGCATGGTTATCTTTTAGTTTAAGAGACAATAGGTCCCTTACTCTATTGTAAAAAGTGGTACAACCTAGCCTGTACTCTTTTAAGTTGGTTAGCAGAAGGATCACTTACTTCAAAAAACTACCTACAGATGCTAACTCAGTAGTGTTGTCGGTGATAGTGGAGAGAGCCTCATCAATTTCTTTCTCTCCCAAAGTTGGGATAGTAATAGGCAACTCTAATGACTCCTTAAGCTTGGTGGTATCTGCCGCAACCGTGCCTCCAGATTGAACATTTCTAATAAGTGATTCATAAATTAATTCCTCCTTGCGCAAGTAGCCGGGATGGAGGACTTCGCGAGGGCCGGACATGATGACAGAAGTTTACAAATTTAGAAAATAGGAAAAGAAAATTCCAGCGACTGAGAATATTTTAGAGTACAAATCAAATCCTATGGTTAGCCGTCAAAAGGGGCTTAATTGAGATCCATTCAACCACGCTATGCTACCACTTGTTAATGGGGTTACCCGTGGACCAGCAGAGGTGAAAGAAGGTGACGGGGTGAATGGGTCTAACTACAATATCCAAGTTAATTTAAAACTTTAACAAAGGTTATATTTCTTTAGAATTTCAAAAAATCAACAAATAACAATATAACAGGTCCCATAGGCAAGTTAGAAATGAGTCACATAAAATACAAGATAGTGAATTCTACAAATCCTGGGCTTCAAGACCCTCGCTTTACATTTCCTGAGCTACACGCTCAAATTGACAAGGGTCACCACTTTACTTAAGGGCAGAAAACCCTTAATACATGGAGCCCTTGCTCCAGTAATTACAATATCAGGCCTCCCAGAGGCACTTTTACAACACTTGGAAAATAGCTGACGTGCTCTCAGTTCTCAAGCCTACTCAGGGCTATATCAGAAAATTACAATTACTTGCCATCAAGGCACAACTTACAAAATTTGAAACAGGGGTATCTAGTACACAACCTATTGGGCCGTTGCAGAAAAGAACAGGTTAAGTAAATGGCCCGAAACACAAATTGAATGGAGGCGAGTACTTGCACTCCTAGATACGATTTCTTAAAACCTAAGGGGCACTAGGCCGATGAAACAAGGGCTATTCCCGAACTACTGAAGTGACTCGTATAAGAATAAATTAAGACATTACGGAAAGGAAGAAAACCAGTTACAAAACGAAGTCACCTCAAGCCAATATGAAGAGGAGCTCGAGAGGGTACATCACTCTCTATCCCCGAATTACAGTTACAGATTTTATGAAATTTTTACATTAGCCGGCAGAACTTACATTTTAGAGAAGTTGGTTACATATTTAAAGTTTCGGACCTTTCCCTCAGGTTAAACTGCGGAGCTAGCAAAAAAAGGAAGATGTTAGATGGCCATTACCTTGCTCAAGAACTGCTGCCTGATGAAAGAGGCGCCTCCCGCCTCCTGCTTGACACACACACTTAGTTAGACGACGATGAAATGGCCAAGAGACCTGAAAATCCGCAGTTTATAAACCCTCGGGGAATGTTCGAGACCTTTCATGAATAAATTATCCCCACCCTCTCACTTTATTGGTCAATTCAAAAGTTACACTCAAAGTCGAAGAAGCAATACGGGATTGGTCGGAAATTAATTACCAAAATTCGGGATTGGCTGGATTCAAAACTGGCTGAAAGAAAAGATAAATATTGCCAACCCAAAAATAAATGCACATCAATTAGTAAAAAACTTATGATACAAAACTTCTTCAAAAAATTTCTTTCACTCCGCACCAGGGTGCATGATCATAGTTTTCTAGCAGTGACATCTATGAGAGAATGTCCAAACTTCTTGATGAATGGAAAACAAAAACAAGTAAAAATTCACACAGTACTGGAAACTTCACAATAACAAAATTACGTCAAATTACTGTAGTGACATCTTCTGAGTAAAGGTTTAAGTAGGTCTAGTTTCAAGTTCACTGTTTCTCCTGTAGAGGAGTTCTTTTAGGCGCAAGATTTAAATGCGCTGCGTCGGGGTGTAGCTCCCGGTACAATTATTATTATTATTATTATTATTATTATTATTATTATTATTATTATTATTATTATTATTATTATTATCATTATTATTATGATTATTATTATTATTATTATTATTATTATTATTATTATTATTATTATTATTATTATTATTATTATTAATATTCTGGAACCCACAGCAAGATGCAAGATCGTTACTTGGCGGTAAATTATATCTGCTGCCATTGTCATTACTGACTATGTGACCAGCACCTTTGTCGCGCGTAGGCAAGTGCGCGGGGAGCGGGCCAGAAAATGCACAGCCTGTTTCCAGTCATTCGACCGGGTCAGGAATGAATGAAGCCCCCATCTAGCGATGAGGATAGGAATTGTACCGGCTGCCGAAGCCTGTCGCACTCCTCTGGGGCAATGATTAAAGAATGAAAACTGAAATGAAATTATAGTGGAGAGTGTTGCTGGAATTAATGATGACAGGGTAAACCAAAGTACACGCTGAGGTACCCTACCGCCGCCAATAGCAATGAGCTCCACGCCTAACGAACAATATTATGTAAAAGAGAAGGAAAATAGTCAGCTATGACAAATAGGAATTACAGTATACAGGAGCTGTACGTAAACAGAAAGGAAAACCTATTAGAAAAGCTATAGTGTTGTGACAAAAATGAGTCTGAAAAGGTGGAAAGTATTGAGGCGACACTCCTGAGATAAACATATGTTTACCTAATGCGTGGATTTTCACGAAACTTTGTGAGCATGTCACCTGAATAAAAGTAGAGATATCATGAACATTTCTTTCATATACAATATTAATAGTTTTTCCAGAATAATTTTTGTAATTCCTTTGAATTTTTAATTCCATTTTTCTCTTGAAATTTAATTAACATGTTAATGGAAATTTGTAATTAGGTAGATAATACTTCTTTAAAAAGCACTACGTTTCCATTTTTCTGTACATAATTTATATGAGATATATCGTACTAATGTTTGTGTAATTTTTGTTCTAAAAAAGTGGACTTAAAAATCCCTAGTACATGAAAAAAATCTGCCATAAAAATTCCATACGCAAGTTTCCTAATATAGCTTTGATACATAGGCCTATACCATACAAATTTTGTTACATTTTGCAGAATATTATGATAGGTGCAGGACTTACATCGCTTGAAGTTGATGCGACACTTTCCTGATGAGAATAGTCTGATTCCGATAACATTTCATGACCTTTTGTTTCTGGTTTCTTCAATGGAGGCTCCTGTTCGGTAATATCTGATCCCTATCTCTTTCTTATCAAAATTTCAACAATTCGTCGCTTAGCTAAGGCTGATTTCTGTTTACGCATATTGTTTATTCTCTTGGATACAAGCTATCAATTATTACAGCACACAGTCTTTCAATAATAATAGGATCTTGATACGCAACTACAAGAGGTTACGTGCGCGCGTACTTCTCAAAAGTAAACAAGACTGGCTACCACCACAGAACTCACAAAAGAGATTAAACATACAAGAATAACAAAACTTATACTTGTCGGGACTATTGTAGTACCATCAGGAACAGTAATACAAGCATACAATGTTGCCCAATGACAGTCGAGTACTGAAATATTAGACCGATCAAGTGGAAGTTCTCAACTGGAACGTAGAAGGACTAGAAGGCGTACTAAGACAGATGCCGAGAGACATTTTCAGTGAGTTCGACATCTGTATACTGACAGAGACATTTATTACCGCGGAATCAAAGTGTGAAGTGAAAGGATTCTATAACATTCATGCATTTGCGAGAAAAGGCGATAGAGGAATGCCGTCAGTGGAATAACATGCCTAATCAACTCGAAATTTACCACCTTTGAAACAATTCTCAATGAAGAGAATCAACTGGTGATAAAAACAAAAATAGGAACATTAGTAGGCATTGGAACATAACGTCCTAATAAGAAATGAGGCAGCGTTAATCAGGAAACATATACAAGTAAGAACGACACTCAAGACACACAGACACATGAATAAACAAATAAAAACAAAGAATACAGAGAAGGTTGGACCCAGATATGCTCCAAGAGAACACTGGTAAGATACCACGCGGTGCACTACAAGATATCAGCGAGGGAGATCTGGACGAGGCCATAGCAGTAATAATGAAATTCATCGAAGAAGGAAATGCAGCAAGGGAGGACACCAGGAAAGCGCAAAAATGGTTCGACAAGGAGTGTTACCTTGAAAGGCGAATTACACTTGAAAAATTGCACATAGCTAGGAGAACGAAAGACAAAAGAGACCTGGAATGCTACCAGACAGCGAGGAAGAAATTCAAGGCGCTACTAAAGCTGAAAAAGCGGGAATGTAGGGCAAAGGAAGACGAAGAGCTTGTAAAGGATGCTGAGAAGAACCCTTATAAGGCACTTAGACCACAGCAGCCGCGATTTCCTGCGGACATACCCATGGAGACCTGGGAGAATCATATGAGAGGTGTGTTAGCCTTTAAGGAAACCAGACCGAAGTTAGAGGAGAGGAAAGTGATAGAAAGAACTACAATCTTCACAAGTGAGGAAGTGAGAAATGCCATCTCAACAAGCAAGGTAAACAAGACACCGGGAATAGGCGGACTTTGCGCAGAACATCTACAAGCTACACTACCCTACCTAGAACCAGTGTGGACAATGTTAATGAACAAGTGCGTGGAATCCGGTACATACCTAATGCATGGTGGAAGGCAGTCATAAAGATGCTATATAAAGGACAAGGGGACACGAGCAAACCAGAATCTTACAAAGGTATAGCCCTGGAATCGGTGGCATGTAAAATACTCACCAAACTATTAGCACAGAAAATAAGTAACCTGATGGAACCACTGTTACCTGATGAACAATTTGGATTCCGGAAAGCGAGATCCACACTGATAGCGGCGAGGTGTCTGCTAAGAACATACAAGAAAGAACACAAGCCCACGGAAAGAAGTATGTAATCTTCATTGATTGACGCTGTCAATAGAATGAAATTAATCGAGAAATTGGAAACCCTCGTTGGACGCTCGGTTATGACGAATTTAATAGCTAACATACTAGCGGCAAATCAAGTGCAAATCAGTGACGGGGTATCCCAATCAGACTGGATAGATCAAACCATCGGAGTGCTACAACGGGACCCATTGAGCCCTTTATTGTTCAATGCGCTGACCCAGGATCTCCCTACAAAAATCAAAGAGGGAGCACAAAATGTAAGCATATACATATATGCGGATGATATGGCACTAGGCGCTGATACCATAAAAGATTTGCAAAACGGAATGGAGCCTATCACACAATGGGCGGATGACAACGAGCTAAGGGTGAATCTAAAGAAGACAGAATTAATGGTATTCAGGAGAGGAGGACGCTTGTCGAAAGGGGACTATATTGTATGTGGGGGACATTAACACCGAAAAACCAGTTCACATATCTAGGGATCACACTACAAGTCTCCGGGACGACCTTCTCAGTACACATAAAGAAGAGACTAGCTGCTGCACTTACAAGCATAAGTGAAATCAAACATCTGCAAAGAATGTCACTGGAGACGGCCATGAAACTTTTCCAAGTCAAAGTGCTACCAACGCTCACATACGGATTAGAAGTAATATGGGAGTACCTATCACGTAAACAGCTACGAGAACTGGAAAGCATGAAACCGAGATACCTTAAGAGGGTCCTAGGGGTATCTAAATTCATTCGATCCAGGTACGTATATGTTTTAGCCCGGGAAAACTTCTTGATAGAGGATTTAAAACTACAAATGCATCTACAGCAAACTCCGGCATACGAGGAACTGTTACGAGAACTACGAGAGAAGAGGGACTCGATCGAGGAAAGCTTTTACAGTACAGACGCACTGATAAATAAGGATTGGATGAAAGAGGGATATGAATTGAGACATTTGGTGACACGCTTTGCAATACACGGCTTTCACCACCCCATCTGTGCCAAGAAATCCTACCACCGTGCAAGCCAGGAGTGTGTATGTGTATTGTGCAATGAACAGTGTGATACATATCACGTAATGAATTGCAAGAAGAGAACAGTCTCTCTGAATCAACTTTGCTCTGAACAAAGTTCTCCTTGAGTGAAATGTAATTTACTTGATGTAATATACAAATTTTGCACATTGTGCGCAATAAAAAATTATTATTATTAGTCCGTAACAGGCTTTAAAAATTCATTCAGAAAGATGGTAGATCTTACAGCTGGATTCTGTATAAATATATAGGGTGAGGGAGGGGTGGGGGGTGTTTGTCCATCCATGGATGCGTAATTGCAAAGAACAGGCATACTTGATTGAATGGAAACATGACATCATTACCTAACAAAGGTCCGACTCGTTGGCTGAATGGTCAGCGTACTGGCCTTCGGTTCAGAGGGTCCCGGGTTCGATTCCCGGCCGGGTCGGGGATTTTAACCTTCATTGGTTAATTCCAATGGCCCGGGGGCTGGGTGTTTGTGCTGTCCCTAACATCCCTGCAACTCACACACCACACATAACACTATCATCCACCACAATAACACGCAGTTACCTACACATGGCAGATGCCGCCCACCCTCATCGGAGGGTCTGCCTTACAAGGGCTGCACTCGGCTCAAAATAGCCACACGAAATTATAATTATTATTACCTAACAAAGCAGTTCAGCAGATGCCTCGCCCATTTCTGCTGTGTGCAGCCTGGCAAACAAAGCATTATTAAAGTGATAAATTGTTTGAATTCAAAGGAATAACTTTGTGATAAGAAAGAAGGAACCCAATCCTTTCAATTCCAGACATAAAAAAACAATTCGCCAAAATGACCAAAATGTCGATTTTTATCTCCGGAGTGTCGCCTTAAGAACAAAAGAAAAGAAGAAGATAAGATGTATATGACTTCAATGAGGTGTATGAAGTTGTGTGAAAGGGCTCATAAAGCATGTCTGATCGTATTGCTGTAAATAAGGCAACGACCGGGCGAGTTGGCCGTGCGCGTAGAGGCGCGCGGCTGCGAGCTTGCATCCGGGAGATAGTAGGTTCGAATCCCACTATCGGCAGCCCTGAAAATGGTTTTCCGTGGTTTCCCATTTTCACACCAGGCAAATGCTGGGGCTGTACCTTAATTAAGGCCACGGCCGCTTCCTTCCCATTCCTAGGCTGTTCCTATCCCATCGTCGCCATAAGACCTATCTGTGTCGGTGCGACGTAAAGCCCCTAGCAAAAAAAAAATAAATAAATAAATAAAATAAAATAAAATAAAAGTAAGGCAACTGTTCGCAGAAGCTCATCTGTGCATTTCTTGGTGAAAATGAAAACCTACAACCTGTTTGCATTTCTAGGTATGGAAGATAAATATGGAAAAGGAAAAGAAAGTAGAATCAGCTATGAGTAACAAGAACTATGGTAGAGCAATTCTTCTTCTTTTCCTTCCGCTTTTCCCACACCTGTGTGGTCGCGGGTGCGAACTGCGTCGCATATGTGGATTTGGCCCTGTTTTACGGCCGGATATCCTTCGTGACGCCAGCCCTATATGGAGGGATGTAATCACTATTGTGTGTTTCCGTGGTGGTTGGTAGTGTGGTATGTTGTCTGAATATGATGAGGAGAGTGTTGGGACGGACACACACACCCAGTCCCCGAGCCAGAAGAATTAATCAGAAGCGATTAAAAACCCCTACCCGGCCAAGAATCGAACCCGTGACTCTCTGAACCGAAGGCCAGTACGCTGACCATTCAGCCAACGAGTCGGACAAAGCCTAGTAGAATAATTATAGCGTTGTGACCGACCAAGTGCCTGCGCGGTTTGGGCCACGTAGCTATCAGATTGCATTCAGGAGATAGTTTGTTCGAACCCCACTGTCGGCAGTCTTGAAGATGGTATTTTCCGTGGTTTCCCATTTTCACACCACGCAAATGATGGAGCTGTACCGTAATTAAGGCCACGATATCTTCCTTTCTCTCTCTGACTAGTGTTATATAGAGGATGGTTGTCTAGTTTTACTTCCTCTTAAAACAATTATCACCACCACCACCACCCCTAGCCCTCTGCTATTCCATCGTCGCCATAAGACATGTCTGTGTTGGTGCGACGTAAAACAAATTGTTAAAAAAATAGCGTTGTGACCAAAATTAGTCTGAAAAGGTGGAAAGTATTAAGAATAAAAACAGAAGATAGATGTAAAAGAAAAGATGTGCATGAGGAATAACAGTTAGTTCAATTAACAGTATAAAGCTGTCTGATAGAACGCAGAAGCACGTCAGATCGTATTGCTGTAAGTGAGACAGCAGCATGCAGAAGCACGTCTGATCGTATCGCTGTAAATGAAACAACTGACAGCGTGCACCGTTAAATTTTCTCACAGAATAACATCTTCTTTCTGCAATCTTTCTGTGTGATTTAACATAAAGGCAATCTGCACAAGCGGAAGCTTCGTGAGTCTGTCAACATCTCTCCAGCACTTTCATCTGGGCCGATGACCTTAGATGTTAGGCCCCTTTGAACAACAAGCGTCATCATCAAGCAAGCACTTTCATTAGAATGGTGGCAGTGTGGTGCCAATATCTCGAAAGAGGTTGATGGCAGTGTGGTGCCAATATCTCGAAAATGGTTGGATTTAGGCCCTTAAAACGTGATTTTCGGGTCCCAAAGGGACGTGCCGAGACTTGTTCCTCGCGTCGTAAGACTTAAAATGAGCTTTGGCTCGTCCTTGTACAATAAATTCGATTTTCGCCTGTAGTAGCTTACGCTATTGTGGTAAAGGGCCTAAATCTAGGGCAGAAGCTGAATTTTGAAACATTCTTCCTTAGTGTACCTCTAGGGAAAAGGATGAACGTATGTTCCTATTTCGGCTTTCCACTGTAGGTCTTTTGGATCGGGGGATTTCGTGATCAGTCTGTGATATTTGCCTTTTATACACTGGCGGAAAAAATATCCAAACACCAAGAAGGGGTTGTGCTAGATTAATGAACGTTGGTAGGCGTGTTTATACATCTGAAAGATGACCTTGATTCAGATTTCCCGCAAATCGCATTAGCGTGGCCCTGGTAGCGGGCCCCATGACGTTGCACATCAGGTTTGCATTAAATACGGGCTGTACTGTGTGAGAGCGTTAGTTACCTATGATATTAGACGGAGTGACTGTGAGTGGGTCAAGAATGCCTTTACGACAACGAAGAGGCCAGTATCAACAGCTCACTGCGATTGAAGTGTTTCCCAGTGGCGCAATTGGTTAGCGCACGGTACTTACAAGACTGCGATTGAACGAGGCCGTATTATAGGGCTACGTGAAGGTGGATTTTCCTTCCGCACTACTGCAGAACGACTTGACAGAAATGTCTCCACTGTGCATACGTGCTGGCAGCAGTGATCACGATAAGGTACGCTCGCAAGAAGACCGGGCTCCGGACGTCCCCGTGGCATCGCCGAGAGTACGGGCCGCTGTATTCGGCGTATGGCTGTGGCGCAGCGGACTGCGTCTTCAGCAGTAATTCGAGCGGCGGTTGGCACCACAGTGACGCAACGAACTGTTCGAAATCGGCTACTTGAAGGACAGCCCCAAGCCAGACACTCTGCGGCGTGCATTCCACTCACCCCAAACCACCGCCATCTGCGATTTCAGTGGTGTCAAGCGAGAGCTCATTGGAGGATGGAGTGGAGGTCTGTTGTGTTTTCCGATGAAAGCCGTTTCTGCCTTGGTGCCTGTGATGGCCGTGTGTTGGTTAGAAGGAGGCCAGGTGAGCGCTTGCATTCCACCTGTCTGCGGCGTCGACACACTGGGCCTACACTGAGAGTTCTGGTCTGGGGAGCAATTTCCTATGACAGCAGGATCACTCTCGTGGTTATCCCACGCACCCTGACTGCAAATGTGTACGTCCGTCTGGTGATTCGACCTGTTGTGCTGCCATTCATGAAGAGCATTCCCGGGGGCATTTTGCAACAGGATAATGCACACTCCCATGCCGCTGTTGTAACCAAACGTGCTCTACAGAGTGTCGACATGTTGCCTTGGCCTGCTTGATCCCCGATCTGTCACCAATCAAGCACGTATGGGACATAACTGGACAACTCCAGCGTCATCCACAACCGGCATTAACCGTCCCTGTATTGACAGACCAAGTGCAACAGGCACGGAACTCCATCCCACAAGCTGACATCCAGCACCTGTACGATACAATGCATGCACGTCTGCATGCCTGCATTCAACAGTCAGGCGATTACACCGGTTATTAATGAACCAGCATGGCACATTTGCGATGGCTTTTCTCGCGCGTATATTAACCTGTAGTCTTGTATCTTTAATCAATTAAATATGTTACCTCGGCAAATATATTGGCAAAATTTCTGTATTCTACATTCCTTATTTCATGGTGTTTGATTATTTTTCCCGCCAGTGTATATACAGTAGATTTCAACACTTACAAGTCTATTACTAAGACAGCATACATTATGTTTTCTGTATTTATTCGTGGCTAGTAAAAGGCCCAAGCAAAACATTTTAGACAATAATAATTCTAGAGTGTAAATAAATAAATGAAATGTCGTAGGGCTTTTAGTGCCGGGATATCCCAGGACGGGTTCGGCTGCCAGATGCAGGTCTTTCTATTTGACGCCTTTAGGCGACCTGCGCGTCGTGATGAGGATGAAATGATGATGAAGACAACACATACACCCAGCCCCCGTGCCATTGGAATTAATCAATTAAGGTTAAAATCCCCGACCCGGCCGGGAATCGAACCCGGGACCCTCCGAACCGAAGGCCAGTTCGCTGACCGTTCAGCCAACAAGTCGGACAATAATTAAATGATAGGGTCAAAACTATTTGTTTAAATAAGAAACAAGTCTCACCAAAATTAAAATTATCATTTTTCAATTTTTTAAGTATGTTCATAGAGAAACATTCCTTAATTAGTTAACTACACAATACCGCACAGTGTGCATATACAAGCCATTAATTAAATAAATATCCAAACTTGAATTGACCGTAATAGCACCACTATCACGACCACGTGGTAGGTTGCTGACGTTTCGAATACATTGCGGTGTTCTTAATCAAGATGACTGATGTAATCCTAGATGACCCGAATTTTAAGTTGTTTGATAAAACTAAGACTTTTAACATCCCTGTCCCGAAATCTCGAAGGAAAAATAATCCGAGAAGTTACAGAAATAAATAAACACCCGCACAATAAGAGGAAGGCTACACAATCAGCAATTCATGAATTCCTATAATATATGGATTACCAGTTGTGATTATTCTTCGTCTTTTATAAAATATGCTTCTTCTTCTTCTTCCTCTTTATCTGTTTACCCTCCAGGGTCGGTTTTTTCCCTCGGACACAGCTAGGGATCCCACCTCTACCGCCTCAAGGGCAGTGTCCTGGAGCTTCAGACTCTGGGTCGGGGATACAACTGGTGAGGATGACCAGTACCTCGCCCAGACGGCCTCACCTGCTATGCTGAACAGGGGCCTTGCGGCGGGGGGATGGGAAGATTGGAAGGGATAAACAAGGAAGAGGGAAGGAAGCGGCCGTGGCCTTAAGTTAGGTAGCATCGCGGCATTTGCCTGGAAGAGAAGTGGGAAACCATAGAAAACAATTTTGAGGATGGCTGAGGTGGGAATCGAACCCTCCTCTACTCAGTTGACCTCCCGAGGCTGAGTGTACCCCGTTCCAGCCCTCGTACCACTGTTCAAATTTCGTGGTAGAGCCAGGAATCGAACCCGGGCCTCCGGGGGTAGCAGCTAATCACACTAACCACTACACCACAGAGACGGACTAATAAAATATGCATGAAATAAAATACATGATCGTCGCACTATGTGGTGCCACTTTGTACTTACCGTCGGGTTTCCGCATAAAATATGCCCTGCGGTTGGTCCTTCGCCTTGTAATAACCTAATTAATTACACATGCAGTAACCAGAGGTACTAACACTTTAATTGATGATGGGCACCAGGTACAAATAAATGTAACAATAAAAGAATGAAAGTCTTGAATATCTCTAGGGTGTAGGGTAATAAGCTTACTTTGACAGCATAACATACAGGTTCTCTGAAAAGGATATTGACGTTTGGTTCCCAACTGTAATTTGGGACTACCTGTTTTACCATGAAATAAAACAATTAACTCTACTTGATGCTAAACAAAATATATTCTTAAATTTTGAAATTGAAATAGTGAGATTTGCTGCGATAATGAAACTGCAATATAAAACTCTGAAATTAAAACGGACTGAAGCTCTAGGCATTAAATTTAAAATACTCTCGACCGGACATTTGAAATCTGTACAGGAAATTTATTCCTCACTGGTTCACATTACAGTACCTTGGACACTAAGAGTTCTTGTGACGTATTCCTTGAAACTGGCATCAGCTGTAGGTGTCTCAAACTTAATTTGGTGACATCCTTTTAGCTTCACCAACGAAAGATAGCATGGCCTGAATATAGAACCCCACTGCTCAATCCACCTTATACGTAATCCACAGAACTGTTATTCTCCATTTCGAAGATTCTATCTTCGGCTGTCACCAAACCGACACAAGAACTCGACCGAACACATACACGGAACACTCTCCGAACATCTCATGCATCTGATCACTGAAGACACTGTATCTACATGACTGACTATCTCGCTGTTCACCATCTATCTCACTGACCGACTGACTGAGAGTCTCCTTCCATCTGACCGCTCACTACCATCTGACTGACTAATATGGGATACAGGCCCTTTTATAGATTCTAATTGTCACATGGTTTACTCCTACGTCATGGTTAAATCAGTCCATGTCCTAACTCAAACCAAGCTTCGAAGTATTGCACGTTATGTTTAAATAGCCGCAGGCAGACTAAAAACTCCCTCCGAGCACCTCCTGTTTCTCAATGAACGTAGTGACGTAAGGGGTAGAACCATGACTCGACACTAAATACGAGGGTAGATCAGGAAATAAGTTGCACTTCCCAGTTATGGCCATTTATTACACCACCTATACAACAGCAACACTCCTATAACGGTATACACTGTAACGTCATTTTTCCACATAGTTTCCAAGAGACTCCAAACATTTCTGCGAACGCACAACCAACTTGTCGATGCCGGATGCATAGAAATTTCCTCCAAGGTTCTGCAACCACTCGGAGGCAGCGGCCTTCACCTCCTCATCGGTCTGGAAACGTCGACCACCGAGCTCCGTTTGTAGCTTACCGAACAGATGAAAGTTACATGGCGCGAGGTCGGGACTGTAGGGTGGATGTTGCCAGATCTCCCACTTGAAACGCTGCAGCAGTTCTCTCGTTTGGCGGGCCTTGTGAGGTGTTGCGTTATCGTGCAACAAAATCACACCGGCTCTCAATTTCCCCCGGCGCTTCTCTTTAATCGCTTTATGCAACCGTTGCAACGTTTCACAATACGACGTCGCGTTGATCGTCGTTCCTTTCGACATGAATTCCACGTGCAGCAAACCCTCCATGTCAAAGAACATTGTCGCCATAACCTTACCGGCTGAAGGTTGAACCTTGGCCTCCTTTCGTTGTGGTGATGAGGGGTGCACCCATTCCATTGATGTTCGCCTCGTTTTGGGGGTGAAGTGGTGGACCCACGTTTCGTCACCTGTGACGATTCGCCGCAGAAACCCATTGCCGTCTGCGGCATAGCGTTGCAAAAATGCCAGGGAGGATTGGAAACGTTGTCCCTTGTGCCTATCTTTGACACAGCTTACGATATCCAAGGTCCTCGTGAACAATGGCGAACACACTGCCATACGACATGTTCAGCTGCGTCGCGATTTCCCTCGGTTTAATGCGCCGGTTCTGTCTAATGATCGCATTCACACTGTTGACCTTTGCACGGGTCCTGGACGTTGCGGGCCTGCCTTCGCGATGGTTGTCCGTGATATCCGTGCGTCCGGCTTCGAATTGCTGACACCACTTTACGATACCTTGCCGGGAAATGGTCCGCTCCCCATACACAGAATTAATTTCACGATGAATGTCCGTGCAATTCTTCCTTTTGGCCCATAGGAATCGGATTGTCGCCCGCACCTCATATTTGGAGTGAACGTCCAGTTGACGCGCCATTGCATTTGGCCGCTATTCACATAATACTAGACGAGACACCACAGCGACCTGCCTAACAGACGTGTGAGCAGTGTCTGTCCCTTTCTCCGCTGTGCCCACGTTTGCGACACACATCGCGCTGTTGCTGCGCGTTAGTGCAACTAACCTTTCGATCCACCTACGTATAACAGTATTACACCACCTAATAAGTCCGACTCGTTGGCTGAAGGGTCAGCGTACTGGCCTTTGGTTCAGAGGATCCCGCGTTTCGATTCCCGGCCGGGTCAGGGATTTTAACCTTCATTGGTTAATTCCAATGGCTCGGGGGCTGGGTATTTGTGCTGTCCTCAACATCCCCGAACTCACACACCACACATAACACTATCCTCCACCATTATAACACGCTGATGCCAACACATGGCAGATGCCGCACACCCTCATCGGAGGGTCTGCCTTACAAGGGCTGCATCTGTCTAGAAATAGCCACACCAAATTATTATACCACCTAATGCAACTTCTTGAACGTAGGTTCACATACCGGTAATAAATTAATATCTTATATTAAGCAGCAAATCGCATAGTATAGGCCTACACATTCCCTTAATTCTAACACACACACATACATATGGTACATAACAGATGAAATGAAATGAAATGGAGCCTGCGATAAATAATTAACAAATAGCGAAATCAGATGATAGAATTGAATACAAAGAAATAATAATAGTTAAAATAATAATAAATTCAGAGGAATGTTAGTAACGGGATATGAACCGTTACACAGTGAGCAGGCCATACCATGAAAACACAGGAGAGCCCTGCGGACCGCTGAGTGAGAGAAACGTTCCAGATGTACTAAAAGTGGCCTCGGGACTTGCGGGAGCGTGAGGTAGAAGGGATTATTGGGCGAGGCACAACGTCGAACTCTGGAGTTAATTTTAACTGGCTAGGGAGACTGATTTCAATAATAATACTAATCGAACCATGAGTTCGGCCTCTTCGGCTATTCAATTCGCCTGCCAGCTCTAGTTATGTTCCATACTTCAAATTCGTGAACTTCTACTGGAAAAGTTTGAACTTCAGCAAAGAGAGGTCGTTACTGCTGGAAGAAGTTTGGACTTTAGTAAACAGATGGGACCTCTGTTGTCATACTTGCGCTGCCTTGTGTGCAAGGACTTTAACATGAAGAAATGTGTGATTATGTAAAAGGGGACATTTTTATGAGTGTATTGCCACCCCTGCTAGTAAAGGGACATCACAATATGTTGCCCCTCCCCTGCTATCCTGATGACCAATCAGCGTTTTGGCTTCCTTTTCTCTCTGGAATGTTCCGCCCGACGGCTATTTAACGGGTGGGTTTTGCGCGTATCCTTTTATTGTGGAGCGACAGCATTTCTTGAGCGGTGCTACGAAGAGGAGCCTCTCAAACGCCAAAAATCTCACGCATGCAAACTGAGGCGCAGAGTTCCTGTGCACAGTGCATCTGTCCCACTCGGCTCGGCTCGGACCAACGCTTCGTCTCTGGGCTACTCAGCTAAGCTCGGCTCAACTCGGCTCGGATTTGGACCGTTACGGAGCAAGTGAGGAAGAGGGAGATAGGCGGAGCGAGCGAGACAGGCGTGGGGAAAGAGGGAGACAGCGCTATTGCTCCAAATCGAGGAGTGGGGGTCTGCACTCTGGTCAACCAAGCGAAGTCGCCGTTTGCACCGTGCACGGTGCATGCACCCTGAGAGGCCCTGAGGTAGGGAGAATACCATGTATGTGATTGTTTAATTGAGGTAGATTTCTTCTACTCCTTTTAGTAGGTAATTTTCAAGTGTTGTCCAAATTGTAATTTAAAATGTAGGAATTTTCTGGTCCTTCGAATTCGATGTAGGTTTCTTCTCCGCATTCGGTCTCCGAAAATTGTCCTAATGGGCGTTTGTGAAATATAAGGAAGTGCGAGTGAGGTACCCTCGTTAACTTTTATTCAACTTTGTATTTGGTGACTAAGTTTTCTGTTAACATTTAAAATATGAATTCTTTCTTTCAGCCCTTTATACTTTCCTATATCTTAGTCACCTAGTAGTATGGATTATCTACTGCTTCGTAGGACTTTCGCCCAATTAGGGATTTGATGTAAACTTCTCAGGAGTGCTTGTGTTAGCCTCCGTGCATTTTGTTCTTGGGCTAAATTTAAACTTTGTTGTTCTTATCCATTTCATTGTCATATAGCATGGCCTTCTGCTCCTGTTTACTTGGATCTCTCGGTGATTTTTTAAAATAAGTTTTCATGAAATAACGAGTGTACTTGATTTTAGGAAATGGGTTATTACCCCTTTATTGTGATGTGACCTTAAAGGTCAAATGGACAACTGGGTTGTGTTCCGACCCTTGTAATGATACGTGGAGCTATAGCTTCATTACTTAATGTTACTAGTATAGTTTGGTTACTGTACAGGCCGTCCTATTCATAACTGTGTATGATCCTGTAACTGTCAAGATGAGCTGATTTTTGTTAGTCATTTTTACTTAAGATTCTATGCTTGATTTTGCTCGGGGCTTCACCCCTATTAACTACAAGGTATTTGACACCTCGGATTTTTGTACCCGTGAGATACTACCTCCACCGGAGGTACCTTGCTGTAATGCTTCAAGGGCTGCTGAGCTCTTCCGTTGGTATAACGTTATACTGAACCAGGGAAATTTGTATGTTGTGGTTGTTGCCTGACGTTAGCTCAACTGTCATGTAGTTTATTGTAATTACTATGTTAAATTGTTATCAACTGAAGAAAGAAAATTATAAATTTCCAAATTTTTATTGATTTCATGAACTTAATGTTTTGATTTTAGTATCTATTAAACCCTCACACTTATTTCCCTCTGTAAGCCACAGAAAACTCGCTAATAATAATAATAATAATAATAATAATAATAATAATAATAATAATACAATAATTTCGCGTGGCTTTTCTAGCCGTTTGCAGCCCTCCGTAAAAATTATTATTATTATTATTATTATTATTATTATTATTATTATTATTATTATTATTATTATTATTATTACGGAGATTTCCGCGGAGCAGAGAAGCGTGAGGGTTGAATGGATGGACAAAGCATAAACCAAAATTTAAATATTGCAACTAAAAAGCCAATGAAAATGTTATTTTCCTTCTCTTCTTATAACTTGTGTTTTCCAACAGCAACAACAACTTTTTGAACAAGAGGAACGTTTTACCAAAATAGCTTAGAACCTGGGAAATTTACAACAGGAGAACTCGTAAGACCAGAAAATTTACAAAAGGGGAGCTTGTAAGCTCAGAAAATTTACAATATTGGGGATGAGAACTCCCATCTCGAAATAGTCAGTCAGAGATTTCCGACCTGTAGGTCTCATAAACGGAAAATAGGCTAGCCTGTACATAATTGGTGAAAGTAGAGTCAATATAGATCTGAGAAAGAAGCCGTAGTTTCTATTGCAAATTTACATCGGACGGTCGTGAACCCAGGAGTTCAGTTTACAATTACATTTACACACGCCCTTTATTGGGCCAGGAGATCATATTCATAGCAGTTTACTGACATCACAGGCACTAGAAGCAACAACTACACACTGCTTTAATTAGTTAATAAGTTAATACCTTCGCTACCTTCATCAAAAGGGGAGGCACTTCCAAAGAAGTATCGAATGATCCAGAAAAAAACCAGAAACAGAAAACGGACTACAAGGCCATAAGGAAGGAGAAAGGTATCACTAGAAAGGCCGATAACAGAAAGTGAATAATGGACGCTGAAACACTTAAGCACTCCAATATTTAAGTTCAGAAAAACACCAAACAGGGCATAAGGCCCGATTATACAGAGGCTAAGCCATACAAATAGGTGACTAACGGAAATAAAAATTTAAAAGGCCGAAAAGAGGTAGATGAATTTAGAAAAATAGCAAAAACTCACTCAAATATGAACATTGAAGAATGGAAACGGGGGTATACACTCGTGCGTCATAACATTTTACAAAATCTCCACTGGGGGAGATATTTCAAAGTCCGAAGACTGCCTAGACAAACCTACATTAAGTAAAAGTCGAAAGAGAAAGCCCTACATTAAAATTAAAGAAAACGCCGGACGACCTAACCGTTACATGCTACGGGGGAACACCGGAATCTTCCTGTTCTTCACACGCAGCAAAGTTCACAGAGTTAAAATTCTGCCATTACCATGTTTATGCCGCCTTCTCACGCCAGCCCCATCTCCCGAGGGAGATATCCTCAGTCACGTAGAACATTCAAAGATACAATATAGCAAGACGACTTTGCTAAAAAAAAAACTAAAAAAACCTCACAGCTTTTATAGGGGGCTGACAGATGGTTCCAGAACAATATGTAATATCGTTTCTGATTGGAGGAAAAGATTTTGATATCAAAGTATTTGGTAGGCGGATTAATTTAATGGCAGTGATGATAACTCCAAAATGCTAAATAAACAATTGAATGGTGACTATGTCCAACTTCCAAACACAAACATGCTCAATATTTAGTTATATTCTCTCAACACAAGGCAGCACTAGAAAATTGCTGCTAGGGACATCTGTTCCCAAAAGGTAAAACTACTAAGATATACAGTATTTCAGTCAGTTTAGAATAGAGGTACCACCACTGTCGTAGATACGGCAGCAGTTTAAACTTATGGGGAGGCCTAACTCATGGTATTATTATTATTATTATTATTATTATTATTATTATTATTATTATTATTATTATTATTATTATTATTATTATTATTATTATTCACCTGAAACTTCTACCCAAATACAGACGAATCACATGCAAACCATGGGTATGCTTCTTCGTGGACTTGAGAAAGGCGTATATCTCGACGGATCGTACCAAACATTTTAAGTGTTGTATGAATTCGGTACTGATAATAAGACCATCAACCTCGTTAAGCAAACACTCACCGACACTCGTTCCAAAGTGAAATTTATGGGTGAGACCTCAGAACCTTTCTGTATCAAGACTGGCATGCGACAGGGGCAAAAAATAATGATAAGGATTATTTAACTTGGTATTAGGGAAAGTCAAAAGAGAATGGCGCAAGTAACTGGCCGCGACACACCACGATATAGGCCTAAACCTAGGAAAAGGCAAGAGGAAAGAAGTCGAGATCGATTGTTCGGCATTCGTACATGACTTAGCCTTACTCTCAACAAACATTGACACAGCATTCACTCAGACAGAAATCTTCGAGAATAACTGGATTACAAATCTCCTTCGAAAAGACAGAATTCATGACTAAGACAAGTGCTACCATCCTAGATATCCAAGTCAGATGCATTATACGAATTTCAAAATTCAAGTTCCTCGGTTCAAAGTTCAAAGAATATCACAGGAACAGATGCAACTAAAGCACGCGTGGCTAAACTGGAAGTAGGATACAGGACCATCACTGAAATCTATAATAAGACAAATATCAACAGAAATGCCAGAATTCCTCATTATACTACATTTATCAGAACAATAGTACTGTACACTGCAGAGACCCTGGTACTAGACCAGAAAGGCCTACTCAGTACATATTGGAGAACGCCGATTCATACGGAAGATTGGAACCCAGGAAGAACTATGATGCCGCATGGAGGATCAGGAGCAATGTGGAAATATATCAGTACCTTGAACCTCTCATTGATCTCACAAAGAAACGGCGCCTCAGGTTCTACGGATGTTTATTCTACCAGATTGATCGACAAGATCTTGATGTACTACGAGAAACTCCGTCCGAACTGTGGATGTACCAGATACATTGACAGAATGAGAGAATGTCTAAAATAATCTGGCAATACACAGGGCACTACACACTACAGGAACAATATCCAGAAATGGGTGATTGCTGGAGTAAACTTTCAAGAAAAAGAGAAGAAGAGGAATGTCTCTGCCGAACAAAGACAGCAGATAAGCTGAAAAGTTACTGGCAAAAATGGAGGGAAGTCTAGTCTTCAGTAGGTCGAGTACTTAATATAAGATTATTATTATTATTATTATTATTATTATTATTATTATTATTATTATTATTATTATTATTATTATTATTATTAAGGGGCTGTCTAGCTGAGGCGGTAGAAATGTGCTTGATTCACCAGAAAGACACGGATTCGATTTCCCGCTAGGAAGTCGAAAGATTTAAGAAACTTCTGGAGTGACAGATGGCTCTGAGTTCCGCTCAACCGATACCAACAATGAGTAGGTTAATTTCTGGGGAGAAAGGCGACCAGGCACAGGGCAAACCACTCTATCCCACTTAGTGCTGAGGTTTCAAGTAGTGTCAGCCTTTACCTTCCACTCCTCTTGGGGCCTTCGTGACCTGCGTGGAGAAGGCTTTGCTTGCTTTTGTTATTAATTCATTAATTAATTTATTTATTAATTTATCTATTTATTTATTTATTTCCATGACATATTACCTTGGCAGAGTGATTAGTGCAATGGCTTAGCCGCTGGTTTTCCACTCAAGTGGCCAGTGTTCGAATCCCGGCTAATCCTAGTAACATCACATGGGGCATCTGCTCTTAAACCACCTAATAAAACCCAAAATGAACCACAGTGGTGACCTCAGAAATAACTGGAACAAACTTGGAGAAAATTACTTCTAGTGGTGTGATAGCTAACTGGCATTGTCACCCGTTTCTCACTAAGGCAGCCGCGTATCGAATCTAGACCAATGCATGTAGGATTTTAAAAATGAAAAGTCACGTTCATAATTTTCGAATTCCACTTAAACCTGGAGGTCTCGTGGCTATGATCCCATTATAAACAGTCACGTACAACTACAAGCTTGGTTTTATTAAGTGTTAAAAGTAAACATTGTGAGCCTCAAGTAGATATTCCGTATACTTTTCTTATTTTTCTAATTCTCTCTTCGTTTTTCTTGTATTTTATGTCTAAGGACAACACACACACACACACAGTCCCCGGGCCATTGGAAATAACCAGTTAAGGTTAAAAACCCCGAACCGGCCGGGAATCGAACCGGAGCTCCTTGAACCAAAGGTCAGCACGCTAACCATTTAGCCATGGAGCCGGACACTTAGTAAGTTGGGTCGCCTGAAGAAATAAGATCTTGGCGAAGTAGACTTTCTGTCCAAACTCCAAGTGTGTCGGCAAACTTCCTGTTTTACCTGTGCAGCGCGACGGTCTACTCTAACTAAAGACGAATGCTGTAGGTTCATAGTGATAGAAGTAAACTAAGAAGCATTGTGCACGCGGGACGTTATGACTTCGCTCACACTACAGCAGTAGTAAACGCTTCAATTGCATGTTGTTTATTGTTGAATGGAGCAGGGGCTTTATAGTAACGAGTTGATGAATATGCTGTTCTTATATACGGCAGTCGAATAATTTCTTTCTTTTTGTGGGGCTACATTTGTGGCATAATCTACGCCACATTACCTTTTAAAAGGGAGAATCTTACGGGAAGGTCCGAGGCAGTAAATTAAAGTATCACATAAGAAAGTGTTATGAGGCGCATATTGCTTTGTGCAGAACAGGAATCACCACGGTTGTAGAATAGTAGTCCCCTAGTTCCGGATCGCCTGAAACTATAGAGAGAGAGCACTATTTTATTGCAATCCATTTTATACGATTGCATTACGTTCTCCTTCTTACGATTATTTGAATCTATTATTACACTAAATATTATTTATTTTGTCCTAGACGTTAACAATGTTATATAGTCTAGGACAACATTTATCTCCCCCTTCCTAAGCTTATTTAATGCTTACTTTTGTGTCACAAGTCTTATAGAGTTATCCTACAATTACAACATACATTATGACTGAATTGAATGAATGAATGACTGCATGAATTAGTGAATGGTTATTTACATGGTTGAATTGTGGTCGTGAATGAATGAATAACACTCTTCTCACCCGGTCACGGATAGCCACTAACTGGGGAGAGAGCATTCATTGATGAATGAGTGAGTGATTGAGTGAATGTATGACTTGATGGATTGAATTTAACATTCCATACTGAATCAATGAAATACTGACTGCCTAAATGAATGAGTGTCTGAGTGCGTGCATGAATGGGCTGTAATCCAAGTCCTCCCTCCGAGTCGCGGATAGCCATCAACTGGGGAGAGAGTTTCATGAATTATGAATTGATGAATGTAATATCCCATGATTGAATGGTGTTCATGCCTGAATGAATGAATATTCTCCTCTCTCAGTCACGGATAGTCACCAACTGGGGACAGAGCATTCACTAATGAATGAGCGCTTGATTGTATGCGTGATGAATTGATGAAATGACTTGAACATTTCATTATGGATGAATGAAATACTGACTGCCAAAATAAATGAATGAATGAACGAGTGAATGAGTGCGTGAATAAATGGACTGGATTCCAAGTCCTCTCTTCCAGTCAAAGATAACGGATAACCACCAAGTTTCATGAGTGAATGAATGAATGAATTAATGAATAAATGAAGGAATGTTCTCGTTCAGTTCACCTGCACTTAACTGAATTAAGGATAATATAATGACACGACAGTACAATAATTTATATACTACTGCATTTAATATTATATTTAACCAACTATTAATTACATTAATTATTCTAGGACAAGCATGTCTCTTACCCTTCTTATTCTTATCCTTCGTCATTTTCGTTAATGCTTATTTTGTTTTTTATTTCCTTTTGCCACATACTTTTTAAAAAACAAAAACAAAATGTGCTATTCTTCCTGGTGTAATCCAGTTTTTATTTAATAGTTTAGCAATTGTATATAATTCTCTACCTCTTTCTATTTTTTCTTATATTTACTTCCCAAATATTTATCTCTCAGTGCGCCAGTTCCCTTACATACTCTTCATAGATGTACCTCTTCCATTTTTCTCCACATAATAATCACTGCTTTTCGTTATTTCTCTCTCCCTTTCTCTCACTCTCTCTTGCCCTTATTTTTACATATCCCCATTAGCCACCACACCACACCACACTTCTCCATTTGGAAGCATCTCTCTCCTTATTGACATATTTTGTGTAATTTTCAAAATTCCAGCAATGTTCTTTTAGTTCCACATTCTGCCATAATAATCTGTTTATCAATATCCTTCACTCTAATCATTAATTTATTACTGAATTCCTTATATCTTTACCCCAGTAACTTCCCATCCTTATTCTATCGAACATCCTTTCCACTTTCCTTAGCCAGTAATCATCTTTTCAAGTGTTTCATGTGTTGTTAGTATGCTAAATTCAGTACTTCCCTCCCTCCTCCCCTCTTAATCTTAACCAATATTGTATTACTTTCCTGGCTATATCTGCTTGAATATTTATATCTTCACACAGCCTTCCAATTCCGCTATGGGCTGTGCATTTCGGAAGACCCATAATTATTTTACAGAATGTATTACTTATTGTGTCTAATTCTTTTCTCTCTACTTTTTATGTCCCATATAATACTCTTGATATCACCAGTGCATTTACACTATTTTTATGTAACTTTTATTCAGTGTTAGGCATCTTCCTCTCTAAACACCTTTTGCTGGATAAAGCGGCCAACCCTTTCATTTTAGCACGGCTTATTTGCTCATTCCACGTCCTATTTGATGTCATTTTAAGTCCTAAGTATTTTATTTACAACTTCTAGTTCTACACCCTCTAACCTCCAGCCCCTTTCATTTTCCTTTACTTTATTTCCTTTTTTTTTACATATCGTTACTTTTGTTTTTTAAATATTTATTTTCAAATTTCATATTCTGCAACATTTAGCAGATTTATTAGGACTGTTTTGCATACCACCTGATGTTAGAGAGAGCAGGAGGTTGTCGTCCGTCAAACCTAGGCCATGAATTTCTTTATTATTCATACGTAGGCATGTTCTATCCTCCTTCCCTTGACTATCCAACGCATCATTAACGAAAATATGAACAACTTTGGTGATAATTTACATCCCTGTTTAAGTCCGATATTTTAGTGTATCTCTCCTACTGTTAAGTCCTCCTTTACTTTAATCGTGCATATCACCTCTGCGTATAATTCTTCTATGGCCCTGATCATTTTACTGTATTTGACAACCCTATTCTAGCCAGGTTCGCAACGACAGCCCGCCTGCTCACTGAATCAAAAGCTTTTTGGAGATCTATCGCCGCAATATACAATGCATGTTTTTAAGTAAGTGCCGTTTTTAAATATGGCCGCTGCAGAACTTCCGTCGTCGTTCAAAGCATGCTCTTTCAGCGCGTGCATTTGTACGCTAGCCAAGAACGCCATTATCATTCGCTCGTATTACGTTTGTCTGTGCGTATTGAAAATGCCTCTGACAATGAACGGTCCTGCCGAGTGTGAAGTTCGCGCTGTGAATGTTTTTCTAAATGCAAAAAAAAAAAAAAAAAAAAACATAAAAGTTATTGAAACTCATCGGCAGATTAGTAAAGTGTATGGAGAACACACTATGAGCGAAGGAATGGTAAGAAAATGGGCTAGAGCATTTCAAGAAGGCCGTACTAATCAGGGGCGGTCGTACCTTATGTGCTGAAGTGCTGCAGCATATTGCCTATTTGAAAAATAAATTACTTTAAAAATACAGTGCACTGAAAAAGACGTCAGCCAAAGAATAGGAAATTTTCAACTCCCCTCACAACCAGGTAACTAGTCGTGCTCTCCACGCCGGGTGCTGTGCTCAGCGAGAATTTCTACGCTTTTTGCCAGAAAGTAGGAACTCTGCCTTTTGCGCATGCGTGCCCAACATTTCCGATAGGCTGTGGAAACAACAGCCAAGACCGCCAAGACGCCACTTCACAGCGATTCTTCTTTCGACTACAGAGGCAGCACTAGTCGCACTTGCATTACGACCGAAATTAGAACGTGGCAGGTGGCACCCTCTTGACTCAGCGGTAGTATTTAAGAGGGGATCGCTCAAAGCAACGGGAAAACACATTACTGTAGAGCTGTTCCCGCCAGGTCTTTTAATACCAAAGAGGATAGAATACTCTCAACTTGCCTATTCCATAGCCACATTTGTAAATCGATGAACTATAAACATTGTACTTTTTATTTTGCCAAAATGATATTGTGATTTTCTTTAATTAAAAGTGTCTAGTTTATGAATGTCACTATAAAAACATAACATGTAATTTTGCATTACGACGTTGCAGGTTTTATTTCAATGATTTTGGTAACATTGGGAAGGTCTGTTTTTGCGCGCTCACTCCAAGTATTTGAGTTCGTGAATATGTTGCCATTGCAGGTGTTACTGTGTATTTAATTATACAGTTTTATAGTTTATTTATGAGGAATGTGTATATGTGTCGGGGTTGTTTGCGTGTTTGTTCAGTGTGGAAAACTCAGTGGAGAGCCTCTTGAAAACCGCATACCGGTATGTTTCTAAATATTTATTTTGGAGTGGGGATGGATTACAGCACACAACTGATTTTCTGCACCAGCCGCCACTGGTACTAATGCCTCGACGAGAAGCGTAGTGGGCAACCCTCTGTCATTACTGAAGTCTTGGTGACTACCACTTTTTCTGCACTTGAAAAAACATTTAAGAGGTCAGCGCCACGACGATGTTGACTACCTAAAAACTACCGTGCTGCAGTGGCTGGCACATCAGGCGGCAGATTTCTATGAGGATGGAATTCAGAAGCTGGTTTAACGATATAAAAAGTGCCTTCATATGCTTGGAACTTATGTTGAGAAGTAGTTTAAGGTACAGGCTCACACGTTAAAAAATTGTATAAAAAATTCATTACTTTCCTTTCTATATCAAAAAGGTACGGTACTTACTTACTTAAAAAAACATGCACGTATAACCCTCCACCTTTTCTCTTTAAGGGGATACGGAATGGGTATTTTACCAAAAAATTGTCATTTTTATATTATTGTTATTTCTTAATATGTCAAATGCCCTCTTTAAAATGGTGTATGAATCATTATGGTATGATAACTACAAGTGTCCTTTTTAAAATAATGTATATGATGATGCACGCTAGATTTCTGCTGTGAGTAGACATGACGGTCTCTTGCAAGTCACTTGACCAACGTTCTAATCAGTGGTACAATGCAAGGTATTTGTATTACTTACGGGATGGTGACTCTAAGGCTTTCAAAGTTGTTCAGGATTCTAAGCCCTATGGAAATGATGTAAATATAACCAAACTGGAATGTGTTGGTCACGTTCGGAAACGTATGGGGACAAGATTGAGAAGACTAAAATCAAGCATAAAGGGAAAGAAACTTAGTGATGGTAGAATATTAGAGGGTAAGAACAGATTGACTGATTCAGTCATTGATACTCTCCATAATTATTGTGGTCTGACCATCAGGAAAAATACTGATAATGTGGAAGCAACGAGGAAAGCTGTCTGGGCATCATATTTCAACATTTATTCCAGTAATGAAAATCCTGTACATGGATTGTGTCTTTCAGGGACAGACAGCTGCTGCAAATATAACAGGAACAAAGTAACAGGGGAGAAATATAACCATCCTCATAGTTTGCCACCAGCCATTATGGATGAAATCAAACCAATTTTCAGGGATCTTTTTGACAAAAATCTCCTGAAAAAATGCCTGCACGGCAGGACACAAAAGCCAAAGGAATGTGTCAATAGTGTCATCTGGAACCGCCTATCCAAAACAGTGTTTGTGGGTATCCGCACTCTTCATTTTGGTGTATATGATGCTGTTTCAAGTTTTAACCAGCGAAACATCTCAAGTTGCAAAGTTGTGAAGGTGTTAGCTTTGAATGTTGGGTGTCGTACTGTTGATGCAATGTTGCATAAAGACCTGGTAAGGCTAAGGTCTGATGAAAATGCCCTTTAAAAGAAAAGCTTTTCAAGGCAAAAAGGACAGGACAGGTGCCAAGAAGAGACTACAAGAGGAATTTGAAGAAGATAAAGATTGTCCAAGCTATGGACCTGGCATGCATTGATGTGTTAACCTTGAAGCCCGTTTCCCGTAAGTTTACTTTTTTAATACTTAAGGTGCATTTTCTCAGCCAGTTTTGAATATACGAACTTGAAATTTGTAGGACATACTTACAAATACCTCTTTCAATTGCTGAAACAACAGTTTTTAATTTGTCTGAATATTACAAATTTTATTAGCAAAAATATATTCTAAAAATACCAAAAATATCTAGTTTCAAAATAAAAAATAATATCTTCCTTAAGTAGCTCGTTATAAAAATTATGCTTGTTTCAGTAGAAGACCAAGATATTCAACTATAAGCTGCAAAAAATTGAAGTGTCTACCTCCAGTAGTTTCAGAGAAAAGGTACAATAAAAACAGCCGATTTTATCATTGGGAGCATAGGGCATTCCGTACCCCCTTAAATATGAATCTATTATTGTTTTAATTATAAATATATTATCTGTGGTTCGCATTCCTTTCCTAAATCCCAAACGGTTCACTGAGAATATGGAGTAATCTTCCACCCATTTCATAATTCTTTTGGCAGAATCCCAGTATGAATCTTACTAAGAGTATCCAAAATGGTAATACCACTTTAGATGTTTGTATTAGATCTTTCTCCTCTCCTTTTGTATATTGGACATATTATTCCTTCTTGCCAAAAACTTGGGATTAACACTAAAACATGCACAGTAAGAATTGCTGTATATCAGATGTGGATGTAGTGTGTGCAATAACTTGTGACATTGTAATATTGCGAAATACTGCTGTAGTAACTGCAGAGTCATTGCTGCGTCATCGTGAGCATTTAGCGGTGAGCTCACTTTCTGAGAGTTACCTAGGGTGCCGCCGGCGGTTTCACAATTGTATGTAACATTTGTGGCGAGGTGGGAGTAGATCATAGTTATTTCTGGAGATTACGTAGGTATGTCAACCAAAGTCTATATAAGGTGGCTGTATATTGTAGCGTCAGTCATTATTCTACAGGAAGGAGAGGCCACAGTTGGTCATTAAGTGAACGAGATGGAGAGGTCTCAGTCGGTCATTAATCATTGGTCATTGAGAGAGTGAAGCTACAGTTGGTCGGTCTCTTAGTTGAAGATACGGACGGGAAGGCTTACCACGAAGTCATAAAAGGATAGACTTTCCATGAAGTCATAGAGGACAGACTTATCAAGAAGTCATCACATGGATACCTAGTCGTCAGTGAAACAAAAAGGATACATCACCAAATCAGGCTTGATACATCTACAGTAAACACCAGATCAAAGGAATACGTCGTAATTACACTCAGAGTGTTGAAGGTACAGTCAAGTGAACCAGTGAGGGATTAATTTTCGTGTATAATTGTTAAATGTCCGGTCAAGAAGAATTCAAATTCATGCCTAGTTTCTTTCAGTTGCAATGTCATAATTGTATATTCTCACCTGTTTTAATCGCAGCAGTTCTCACTATTTGATAGAAATTATTTCAAGAATATATTTTGTTCTATCAAATTAATTAATCGTTTTATTTAAACAGTAAAATTTCTTAACCTCAAATTTAATGGGGAAACCGAACGCTCTCCTTTTCCCAGAACTTATATGGTATCTTGTCACAAGCAAGCTTATTACCCCACACCCTAGAGATATTCAAGAATCTCATTCTATTGTTGCTGCACTGAGTTGTAGCTGGCGCCCTTCAAATAACGTATGTGTAAGTAAGCAGGTCAGATCTAAGTGTGAGTACAAGGTCCGACGATTGTGTATTTTATTTAAAGAATATTAATTTCCATTTCTTTTAAATTCAGATGAGCATGTCTTTACAATTACTAAAGGAGTTAGGAACTTCTCAATCCTCATTGCACCTATTTTCAAGTTCCAAGATATTAGACTGCAGACTTTCGGCACAATCTGACATTAAGACCAAGTCGTCATCATAGGCCAGACTGCTTACTACATTTCTCCCTAACTGAATCCCTCCTTGTCATTTTATACCTTTCAGCAGATGATCCCTGGGATCTATTATGAGTTCACCTGAATTACTCAAAACACTGTTCATTTCCATTTTCCCTCCCTTCCTATGATTCTTTATTACTGTCCAGAAAGGTTTCCCTGTTGCTTGACCTAGCCTTTCCAGGTTATTACCAAAATCTTCCCAAGACTACTTTTTGAATTCAAAAACTATTTGTTTCGCTGTGTTTCTTTCATCTACGTACAAATCCCCGTCTGTCCCGCCCCTTGTTTGGAGCCATTTCTGATAGGCCTTCTTTTTACGTTTACAAGCTGCTCTCACTTCATCATTCCACCAAGATGTTTTCCTTTTCCCATTTTTACACACAGCTGTTCCTAGGCATTCCCTTACTGTTTCTACCACAGCATCCCTGTATGCCACCCATTCTCTTTCTATATCCTGAACCTGATTACTGTCTACTGTTCGAAACTTCTTACTAATCATATCCACGTACTTCTGTCTAATTTCCTCGTCCTGGAGATTTTCTACCCTTATTCGTTTGCAGACAGATTTCACTTTCTCTACCCTGGGCCTAGAGATACTTAGTTCACTACAGATCAGATAGTGCTTAAAATGTTTTTGTCAATCAGTTAATTATATTTCTAACAAACCAACATTCACCAATTTGGTAACGATGTCCAATGTTAATTTAAAAGAGGAGACTGTCTCTTTTTGTCACATTAACATTTTTTCTACGTAAACTCAATCTGTTTTTCACTTCTTCAAAGGATGATAAATATCCTGGTCCATTTAAACAGCGGTTGGATATGGCGACCACCAACTTCGATGCCAACAGTGGATCTACAAATCATGTTCTGCTACACTCGCTCAATCGTATCTAGTGTCTGTTGGATCACACCTTAACCCACCAGAAGTGGGAGATTTAAACAATTGATTTGGAGTAGCTGTACATGTAGCACGGAAGCTGTACGTTGTTGGACATCTGTTCCTATTAAAAGCATTATCTGTTTAGTCCCCTCTACAAGGTTTTACAAACTCGGCTTCATGTAGATTCATCAGTTGCACCAAGTAATGGGAATTTACGAACACCTTGAAATGCGATCTCTCGTCGCAGGAAAAAGCTAGCGGTCAATACAGATGTCCATAACAGCAGAACTGGAACTCTAGAAAATAATATCATCTTATTTATACCCATGCGTACGTGTCGGGTCTAAAGAGGTTATTTTGAATCAGGGTTCATTCTATTTATTTTCTTAATACTCACTGCGCTTTATACGGGTGTATCCAAGTTGCACATAGAATATGCAGCAGAAGAGCGCAGCAGCATTTCAGTGCAGTAGCAGTTGAGCGCAGCGGGATGCGGAATACCGGCGGAAGGAGGAGCTCTGCGTCTCGGTGAAAGGGTGACTTAACACCAACATTGGTGGAGTAAATCCATCACTTTTACTCTGTACGTCAGATCAGTTATCTTCAGTTCAGTGTTCATGCTATAACGGATGCAAATCCTCGAAACAGCCAATGGGAAGTTTTGTGCACTTTACGAAATTTACCGTTACGCAACTTAAACGTTTCACAAACCCGACTTCATGGAGATTCATCAGTTGCACCAAGTTGAATTGTAAAGGGTAGCCAACTAATAAGAACAGCACTATTTTCACTGAAGTGCTCTTATCCCTGCACCACATATTGATTCAAACAAAGTTCAAAAGAACTTCTCTAACGCAAGAAAAAGAGAAGATTTGACAACGATATCCTCAATTTATTTAAGAAATAAAATAGTTATTCAGCCGCGGCTATGAACTGGTAACAGAAAGGCTTTCTCTGTCTGTTTTTAAAACCACTTTACACTGAATTAGGTGTAAATCGCTAGGTGTACAGAAAGGACAAGTAACACCTGAAGACATCAGTTTGCCATTGTATATGTTTTTTACAAGTTGCTTTACGTCGCACCGACACTGATAGGTCTTATGGCGACGAACTATTATAATTATTAAAGATAAATGACGGAAGTGAATTTCTTCCGGCTGACGACTCCTCGGTACCACAGGATAGGATATTGGTCTTATCGAGCAGCAAACAATTAGCTGCACTTTAGGAAAAAATAATTCCTTACATTGACATTTAGAAGCTGCAGCATGCAGTTCAGCTAAATGTACTCCATCCATCTTGGAAGTTCTCCTGCAGAAACCAACGACATACCGGCGCGGTACGCTCTTCTTCCGAATTAAATAAAGGAAAATTATAGCAAACTATTCACAATGATTAAAGATAAGATCCTGGGTTGAAACACTAGAATAGTTACTGAAGAATTTGAGGTTACAGCTAATCAATCTTTGAAAACTTCGTTCCAAATGCTTCAAAAATCTCGCCGAAATTATCATTTTAATCAGTGCCACTGGAGAAAGGTACAAGGACTAGGAATGACTAGTGACTACATGCACGGTGAGGAAGTTGGACTTCACGTACGAGTGTGCGCTGCCTTGGCCTACTTGCCATTCAACAAAGTTGACGACGGACGGTTGAACATCCAAGAAATCTCTCCAGAAAAGGAAACATCTTAGATAATTTTATAACTACTTTGTAGGTTAGACTAGTGGCTCGATAATCCGACCCTTACAAAAATATGCCCAACTGTCACGATAAATATCACAGAACCAACAATGCTATCGAGGGTTAGAATCATCGCGTGAAAAGCTTTGTGAATAAACGTCACCCTATCAGACATGTGCTTATTAGAACCCAGAGAGAGATAAAGTGTACCCGGGATTCGTTTTCGATGGAAAAGAGATCAACTTGGAAAGGAAGAACAGAAGGAACGGAAACTATTAAGATAGACAAAAAGATTGTGAACAGCGTGAAGGAGCTCTATGATTCCGTCGCTCAGAGAATGCCTTAGGAATCAGGCTTACCTGCAGAAACTACAACAAAATGACAGAAGATGCAGAAAGAAAAATGAGGAGGTGAGTTCAAATTGAATGAAAATGAACCACATTAAATGCGGCAAATTTTGTGGAAAAAAGCACAAAAATGACGAAGAATTATTCTTCTTGAATAAATAAAATATGGTTCATGGTGTGGGTTACTGTAGTCACGTTTTAGTTTGTGAACCATGGGCAATGGCTGAGTGGCCTAGTAAGTGGTCCTGAGAGTCGGGATACCAGTTGCTATGGACATATTCTGAGTCATGACCCTCCTTGTGCTCAGGCGACTAGGACTATACAATTCACCGGTGGTCCATAACCCGTTAGAGGAGAGATCCTCACTTGGACTATGTACAAGTAGGGTAGCATCCTGCTTCATGAATTTACCGAGCTCAGAACATTTTAAGCAAGCCTCGGACCTATGGGAGTAACGGAGTTCCACTCCCATTTGACAGGCGAGGGACTCCTTGGAAACAACTTGGCGAACGAAGTGGAATTCGATGGGGAGCTATCAATATTAATGGGGCTAATGGAAGAAAGAAAGTAGAACTGGCTGAGTCAGCAAAGAGGATGCATCTGGATGTGCTAGAAGTAAGTGATATTCGGATAAGGGGAGTTAACGAGGAAGAGATAGGAGATTATAAAGTGTACTTGACGGGTGTTAGAAAGGGAAGGGCAGAGTCTGGGGTAGGGCTCTTTATCAGGAATACTATTGCACGCAACATAGTTTCTGTTAGGCACATAAATGAGCGAATGATGTGGGTAGATTTGTCAGTTGGAGGAATTAGGACTGGAATTTTCTCCGTGTATTCACCATGTGAGGGTGCAGATGAGGATGAAATTGACAAGTTTTATGAAGCATTGATTGACATCGTGGTCAGGGTCAACAGCAAGGATGGAATAGTGCTAATGGGCGATTTCAATGCGAGAGTTGGGAATAGAACTGAAGGATACGAAAGGGTGATTGGTAAATGTGGGGAAGATATGGAAGCTAATGGGAATGAGAAGCGTTTGCTGGACTTCTGTGCTAGTATGGGTTTAGCAGTTACGAATATATTCTTTAAGCATAACGCTACTCACCGCTACACATGGAAGGCTAGGGGTACCAGATCCATAATAGACTATATCTTATCCGACTTCGAATTCAGGAAATCTGTTAGGAATGTACGAGATTTCTGGGGGGTTTTCGATGATACAGACCACTATCTGATCTGTAGTGAACTAAATATCTCTAGGCCTAGGGTAGAGAAAGTGAAATCTATCTGCATACGAATAAGGGTAGAAAATCTCCAGGACGAGGAAATTAGACAGAAGTACACGGATATGATTTGTGAGAAGTTTAGAACAGTAGACAGTAAGCAGGTTCAGGATATAGAAAGAGAATGGGTGGCATACAAGGATGCTATTGTAGAAACAGCAAGGGAATGCCTAAGAACAACTCTGTGTAAAGAGGGGAAAAGGAAAACATCTTGGTGGAATGATGAAGTGAGAGCAGCTTGTAAACGTAAAAAGAAGGCTTGTCAGAAATGGCTCCAAACAAGGGCCGAAACAGACAGGGATTTGTACGTAGATAAAAGAAACAGAGCGAAACAAATAGTTGTTGAATCCAAAATGAAGTCGTGGGAAAATTTTGGGAATGACCTGGAAAGGCTAGGTCAAGCAGCAGGGAAACCTTTCTGGACAATAATAAGGAATGTTAGGAAGGGAGGGATGAAGGAAATGAACAGTGTTTTGAGTAATTCAGGTGAACTCAAAATATATCCCAGGGAATCACTGGAGAGGTGGAGGGAATATTTTGAACATCTTCTCAGTGTAAAAAGAAATCACCCTGGTGGTATTGCGAGCAGCCAAGCTCATGGGGAGGTGGAAAATGATGTTGGTGAAATTACGCTTGAGGAAGTGGAAAGGATGGTAAATAAACTCCATTGTCATAAACCAGCAGGGATAGATGAAATTAGACCTGAAATGGTGAAGTATAGTGGGAAGGCAGGGATGAAATGGCTTTATAGAGTAGTAAAATTAGCATGGAGTGTTGGTAAGGTATCTTCAGACTGGATAAAAGCAGTAATTGCACCTATCTATAAGCAAGGGAACAGGAAGGATTGCAACAACTATCGAGGTATCTCATTGATTAATATACCAGACAAAGTAT
Organism: Anabrus simplex; assembly: GCF_040414725.1. NCBI lineage: Eukaryota > Metazoa > Arthropoda > Insecta > Orthoptera > Tettigoniidae > Anabrus > Anabrus simplex. The sequence goes on along the minus strand of NC_090266.1, from coordinate 742,842,035 downwards.
TCACTGGCATCTTGGAAGGGAGGGTGCGATCCGTAGTTGAGAGGAAGTTGGATGAAAACCAGTGTGGTTTCCAACCACAGAGAGGCTGTCAGGATCAGATTTTCCGTATGCGCCAGGTAATTGAAAATGCTACGAGAGGAATAGGCAGTTCTGTTTATGTTTCGTAGATCTAGAGAAACCATATGACAGGGTACCAAGGGAAAAGTTGTTCGCCATACTGGGGGACTACGGAATTAAAGGTAGATTATTAAAATCAGTCAAAGGCATTTATGTTGACAATTGGGCTTCAGTGAGAATTGATGGTAGAATGAGCTCTTGGTTCAGGGTACTTACAGGGGTTAGACAAGGCTGTAATCTTTCACCTTTGCTGTTCGTAGTTTACATGGATCATCTGCTGAAAGGTATAAAATGGCAGAGAGGGATTCAATTGGGGGGAAATGTAGTAAGCAGCCTGGCCTATGCTGACGACTTAGACATAATGGCAGATTGTGCCGAAAGCCTGTAGTCTAATATCTTGGAACTTGAAAATAGGTGCAATGAGTATGGTATGAAAATTAGCCTTTCGAAAACTAAATTGATGTCAGTAGGTAAGAAATACAAGAGAGTTGAATATCAGATTGGTGATACAAAGCTAGAACAGGTCGATAATGTCAAGTATTTAGGTTGTGTGTTCTCCCAGGATGGTAATATAGTAAGTGAGATTGATTCAAGGTGTAGTAAAGCTAATGCAGTGAGCTCGCAGTTGCGATCAATAGTATTCTGTAAGAAGGAAGTCAGCTCCCAGACGAAACTATCTTTACATCAGTCTGTTTTCAGACCAACTTTGCTTTACGGGAGCGAAAGCTGGGTGGACTCAGGATAGCTTATTCATAAGTTAGAAGTAACCGACATGAAAGTAACGAGAATGATTGCTGGTATAAACAGGTGGGAACAATGGCAGGAAGGTACACGGAATGAGGAGATAAAGGCTAACTTAGGAATGAACTCGATGGATGAAGCTGTACGCATAAACCGGCTTCGGTGTTGGGGTCATGTGAGGCGAATGGAGGAGGATAGGTTACCTAGGAGAATAATGGGAATGGGAACATTGTGCAGTGGTCTTACGCGTATCTGTTTTCAATCAACTTATTGTTCTGGAACAAACTTTCAAAATTGTATAATGTACTTTTGGAACTGCAAATAATGACAGGTGAGTTATTGCCGCACTTTTGTGTCCATTCAGCAATATCGAGGTTTCTAGAAACTCTGATATGGAAATGACCAGTAGTTTTGAGCAGGTAGGATTTGATTCGTTAAACGAACATCGGAAGGTAAACCCTACATTCCTGTTCTTCACGCTTTACCCTAGCCCATTTCCTGTTTCACCACGATCGCCCGCTCCTCGTGACAGTGTGTTGTCTTTTCTCGTAGGCTGTCCTACAGGTTGGACTTGTGGGCTGTGAGCTCCACTTACTTTGGGAGATCCAGCTCTCTTTGAGGGTAAGAACTCTAGTACTTGTTAATTTTCGGTTGTACTTCTTTGAAATTTAATTAAACGTCTTTACTAAAATGTTTACACCCCAATTTTACTTTAAATTCTAATATTGTAAAGCTAATCGATGGCGTAATTTCTCAATTACGCCCATCATCCATTCTGTTGGAGGCAATCCTTTTTCGAACCATTTTCTGCACTTTAGTTTTTAATCGTCCATCAGACTTGACCTCGTATAAATCATCTGCATAAATGAAAATGTACTTAAGAAAAGCCATCCGAGATGTTACCCTTCACAATTTAGGAAGTTTTTGTAAGCTATATTTTCCTCCTTATTATAGGTACTTCTCGTAGCATGGACTTAGAATGTTAATGGCCCACTGTAAAACTAGATGTAGGGTTTTACATTAAGCGCGTTAAGTACTAGTTTTATATAGATCCATTCTGCGTAGTGGAACTGGTTATTGTTTTTATTTTAACTGTTTCCATTTCCTTTTATAATTCTAGGTTATGTCATTTTTCATATACTGTATATGTATTATATGTAATATTTTTGCTTTTCATTTCCATTTGATACCGTAGTTGGCATTATTTAATGTTAAAATAAATGTGTAACTTAGGAAAATATACCTTTTGTTGAAAGTCATCGTCCACAAAATTCTTCGAGCCCACCCCTCGTATGACCCTTCCTCTTCCATATCCTTGTCATTAGTTGTCATTTGATTATGTTTTAACAGGTCCATTTCAAATTGCCAAAATTCAGTCCGTGTTCAGAATTGTTTTATTTCATTTGTTGTTAACCTCATTCAAAGTTACATTGGTAGCCATGAGCGTGGTTTTTGTGGTCTGGAGTTTAAAAAGGTTAATTCAGTTTACCTTAAACTAAGTAATATTGTTTATGTACAGTATTCTGACAAATTGTAATTTGAGTATTATTCCCCACTTTCTTTCGTGATGAATCAACGAGTTTCCCCCTCTCCTCCTCACCTAAGGAAGGAGGAGTTACGCTGGGAACTAAAAATTGGTACGTCGCCATAAGACCTATCTGTGTCGGTGCGACGTAAAGCCCCTAGCAAAAAAAAAATGGTGGCTTAAAACCAACAAACACGATGGTTGATGATATGCTTTTGTTGGCTACTCCGATTGTTTCACAAGCTTATGCTCCTCTCACTCCAGTCCTTTCACAAGTTTTTGATCCTCCTTTAGTGTTTTATAGTCCTACTATATCTGAAGGTAATGTTAAAATTGGTCAAGTGTTCTCTACTCTTGTGTTTGCGCCAGCAATTTATCATTCTAGGGGAAAATGTAATTTCTAACTTTGGCCTAATTTAGGATTTGCAGTACAATTCCTTCTATTTTATATTTTCTAGATTGATCTATCTATTGTATAAATGTTCTCATAGTTTTCCTTTTGTCATAATTATACCATTCCCAATGATGAAGTTGTGCTTTTAATTTTGATCATCTTTCTGCCGATCAAGCTAATCAACTTAAGAGTTTGTGTGTTAAATTACCAGATATTTTTACTGATATCGGGTGTCAATAATGTTTTGCAGTACAAAATTGAAGTCACTGACAATGTTCTGTTCGTTCTCCTCCATGCCACTTGGCTCCACCCATGATTAATCCTCATAAGACTATAATTGATAAAATGCTCACAGATGGTGCCATACGCACCTCTAAATCATTCTATTCTTCTCCTATGTTTCTTGCCCTGAACCGCAGAAGGATTTACGTCTGTTGTTATTTACCGTATTCTGAACAAGAAGGTTGTTCTTCAGTTAATTTTTCTTCCTGACCTCGTTCCTCTTGGTTTGCTAATACTAACAGTTTTACTACCTTAGATTTGAACCAGGCGTACTATCAGATTCCACATTCCGAAGAATCCAAACCCTCATTCCTTTTGTCATGGTCAACTTCTTCCGTAAATGTAATCAAAATATCTCTAAAAGGGCTACACCCTTAAATGCTGTAAGAAGGAGTACAGCGAATCTTTTGATGATCATCTTATTCGACATAACGAAGTCCTGGAACGACTGCGTTGAACAGGCCTGACTCTTAAGACTAATAAGTTCAATTTTTCATCCACAAATGTCCTTTCTGGGGCGTATTTTATCAGGAAGAGGTGTTTCAGTTGATTAATTTCACACTTCTGCTATTCAAGACTTTCCTACTCCTAAAGATGTCAACGTTTCATTGGCATAGTCAACTTCTTCCGTAAATTTAATCAAAATATCTGTAAGAAGGAAGGATGTTAAATTCTTTCGGGGTGACGAACGAATGGAAGCTATTAATGATCTGAAATCTGCTTTGTGTAATACTTCTGTACAGGAGATGCCAGGTTTTCTAAACGTTTCGTTCTTCAGACAGACGCCTCTTCTACAGGTGTATCAGGTTTCGTCTTCAGAAATTTGAAGGTGGACGACGTCGCATTGCATTTGCATCACTTACTCTAAATTCTGCTGAACGTTCCGTTGGAAGCTTTGGCAGTTGTCTTTTCCCAGGAAAAGTCCAGGATGTATCTTGAATACCTGCCTTTTGGCCATGAAACAGACAACCAGACATTAAGTTGGGTATTGTTCAAATCAAGACGTACTGGTCATCTTACTCGTTGGACAGTACGTATATCCACATTTCAATGTCAGAATCCTCCGCCCCATTCGTGGTATTGAAAATGCGGTGGCGTATGGCCTCAGTCAGGCGTTCTATCCTGATTATTCTGATCATCAACAAGATTATTCTGATCATTCTTCTTCCAACAAAGTGAAGCGTTTGTCAATTTTGTTGATGCATTCTAGTGAGCCTCTCGTCCAATGGAGTGATTATTCATAGATTACGTTGGGACATTCCGACGGTCAAGGAACGGTCATCGTTTAGAACTTGCTTTTGTTGATGCATTCTAGCGAGCTTCTCGTCCAATGGAGTGATTATTCATAGAATACGATGTGACTTTCCGACGGTCAAAGAACGGTCATCGTTTGGAACTTTCTTTTGTTGATGCATTCTCAAATTTCACGTGGCTATTCCAACCCGTATTGCTAACGCTAATACTACCATCTCTTCCTTAACCCTTTCCGGCCCTTAGCGCCCGACTGTTCATTTAGCCTTCCGGTCCTTAGCGCCCGAAAGCGCTCGGCTGCATTATCTGCATTCGTCTGCGATCTGCGCGATAGTTTTTTATTTTTCTCATCAGCGAAGTGTTTATAAGGCATTTATGAACACGCAGTGCAATCTACAAGTCTTAGGGAATAAAGGAAGAGAGATAATCTGTCTTGACGTTGCCTAGGCAACGGTCTTGAACTTCCGCGAGCGCGGGTCAGCTGTTTCGTCCGTAAACATGGCGGGATTGAATATCGCGTATATTGAAACTGAGCTGAATATGGGCGAAAAAAGTGACACAGAATCCTTGAGTAGGGGAGCAGGTGAATTTTTAATGAGTGAATAATGTATCAACGAAGATAATTTTAGTGATAACAGTGATATGAATGAGAACTAATATCGATAAATCGGACCTGATGGCGATGCCACGGCAATTCAGGTAACACAAATATTACGTTTCGTTGCTCCGAATGATTAAATGGATGATGTTGAACCTGCGCACAATTCGGAAAGAGTATTAGGGGAAAGAGATAGTTTTTACGTATGTTAGGAGGAGAAAAACTATTCAGTGGCATAGCCTATTGCGCATATAACAATGCAGCCTTCAAACAGTCGCATTCCGGTAAGATAAAAACAGAATAGGAAGACCCTTGCCAAGATGAAATAAAATCTTATATACATGGGCATCATTCCACTTCCAAAATCACGTGATTATTGGTTTTGAGGGATTCAGACAACATGGGAATGTGACAAATGCAGACTGTCTCTGTGTCGATTATCACGAGGAGTGGGGGGGGGGGGGGGGGAACATACACTGACTGACAGAGCAAATGCAACACCAAGAAGGAGTGGTTCGAAAGGGATGAAAGTTGGGGAAAAAACAGAGACGGCACGGACGAATAATTGATGTTTATTTCAAACCGATATGCAGGTTACACAATGCGCACGGCATCGACTCAGTAGGATGTAGGACCACCGCGAGCGGCGATGCACGCAGAAACACGTCGAGGTACAGAGTCAATAAGAGTGCGGATGGTGTCCTGAGGGATGGTTCTCCATTCTCTGTCAACCATTTGCCACAGTTGGTCGTCCGTACGAGGCTGGGGCAGAGTTTGCAAACGGCGTCCAATGAGATCCCACACGTGTTCGATTGGTGAGAGATCCGGAGAGTACGCTGGCCACGGAAGCATCTGTACACCTCGTAGATTCTGTTGGGAGATGCGAGCAGTGTGTGGGCGGGCATTATCCTGCTGAAACAGAGCATTGGGCAGCCCCTGAAGGTACGGGAGTGCCACCGGCCGCAGCACATGCTGCACGTAGCGGTGGGCATTTAACGTACCTTGAACACGCACTAGAGGTGACGTGGAATCATACGCAATAGCGCCCCAAACCATGATGCCGCGTTGTCTAGCGGTAGGGCGCTCCACAGTTACTGCCGGATTTGACCTTTCTCCACGCCGACGCCACACTCGTCTGCGGTTACTATCACTGACAGAACAGAAGCGTGACTCATCGGAGAACACGACGTTCCGCCATTCCCTCATCCAAGTCGCTCTAGCCCGGCACCATGCCAGGCGTGCACGTCTATGCTGTGGAGTCAATGGTAGTCTTCTGAGCGGACGCCGGGAGTGCAGGCCTCCTTCAACCAATCGACGGGAAATTGTTCTGGTCGATATTGGAACAGCCAGGGTGTCTTGCACATGCTGAAGAATGGCGGTTGACGTGGCGTGCGGGGCTGCCACCGCTTGGCTGCGGATGCGCCGATCCTCGCGTGCTGACGTCACTCGGGCTGCGCCTGGACCCCTCGCACGTGCCACATGTCCCTGCGCCAACCATCTGCGCCACAGGCGCTGCACCGTGGACACATCCCTATGGGTATCGGCTGCGATTTGACGAAGCGACCAACCTGCCCTTCTCAGCCCGATCACCATACCCCTCGTAAAGTCGTCTGTCTGCTGGAAATGCCTCCGTTGACGGCGGCCTGGCATTCTTAGCTAGACACGTGTCCTGTGGCACACAACAACACGTTCTACAATGACTGTCGGCTGAGAAATCACGGTACGAAGTGGGCCATTCGCCAACGCCGTGTCCCATTTATCGTTCGCTACGTGCGCAGCACAGCGGCGCATTTCACATCATGAGCATACCTCAGTGACGTCAGTCTACCCTGCAATTGGCATAAAGTTCTGACCACTCCTTCTTGGTGTTGCATTTGCTCTGTCAGTCAGTGTATTATGACTCAATAAACAGAGAAATGGCTGTGATGGTATATTTTCTAATGTTATTGAAAATTTGAATTCATTGTGACCAATAGTTTTTACTGCATTTAACTTTTTCTGAAACAATACGGTCTGTTTCAGTTTTTGCTAAATAATAGGTTGAAACCTGGGGATAAGCGGAGTGAAAATGCGGGCGGGAAAGGGTTAAAACAAATCTTCAGTTCTTTGCTCCTCGTCCATTTTTGGTACGTGATAATGCCAAGGCTTAGTTCAATTTCTTAGTCTTTGTTTGACTTGTCCATTTCCAACGTAATTTCCACCCCGTATTATCCCAAGCTATATTACGCCAGAAAGCTTTACAGAAAGCTCAGGTATACTCTTATTTCATATAACTCATCTGACCACTAGAAGTGGGATCCATCTCTCCCTTGGTGTGATGTTTTGAAGATCACAGCATGTACATTATTTTTTTACAATTGGCTCTACGTCGCACTGACACAGACAGGTCTTATGGCGACGATGGGATAGAAAAGGGCTAGGAGTGGGAAGGAAGCGGCGTGGCCTTTATTGAGATACAGTCCCAGCATTTACCTGGTGTGAAAATGGGTAACCAAGGAAAACCATTTCGGGACTGCCGACAGTGGGGTTCGAACCCACTGTCTCCCGAATACTGGATACGGGCCGCACTTAAGTGATTGCAGCTATCGATCTCGGTTACATAAAATTATCAAACTGTGTAATTAATTGGAAAGATGTCCGAGTCGTTGGCTGAATGGTTAGCGTACTGGCCTTCGGTTCAGAGGGTCCCGGGTTCGATTCCCGGCCGGGTCGGGGATTTTAACCTTCATTCATTAATTCCAATGGTCCGGGGGCTGGGTGTTTGTGCTGTCCCCAACATTCCTGCAACTCACACACCGCATTTAACACTATCCTCCACCACAATAACACGCAGTTACCTACACATGGCAGATTCCGTCCACCCTCATCGGAGGGTCTGCCTTGCAAGGGCTGCACTCGGCTAGAAATAGCCACACGAAATTATTTATTGGAAAGATGTATATATTTAATTTATGGTAGGTATTTCTAGATTATTATGCGTATATATAGGGTTTTCAGTCTTCTATTTCACATTATTATCGCATTTCTTTGTATCACGGCAATAACGAAATCTGAACGAGCTAAGTTTTGAAGTAAGGTATTACAACATCACTCGTATTAATAACTTGTAGTAATTTTCAGTAGCCCTAGGTCAGTCGACCGGACACGCCATGTTAATTTTAGTCCTTTAGCACGAAAAGGACGTCACTGAGATTATAGATTTACCCTGCCCCACCTATTCCGAGCGCGGCAGTTGGAAGTTGTCAACTCCCACATTTTCAAGCTAGTTACCTGACGCTTACGAAGACCGCGAACCTTCAACCTATGTGAATGAAAGTTACGAAACAAGATGATGGATATACAGTGATGGAAAGAAGAAGGGATAGAACATCAGATCTCACTGGACCATGTGATATGAGAGATGGAGGGAGATTTTAGAGCCTATATACTTCAACAAGAGCTCGTCTTAATGTCAGAACATCTTCACATCTTCACATCTGGCGTCTTAGCGTCTGAGGGCCTTAGCGCCTGATGGCCACGATGATAGAGGAAGAAGGTCTTTCTCATCGTTCTTATTGAACGAGAGAAGACAGGGCAGATAACAAGAGGAGGTTCTCCGTTTAGTTTACAACTTCACTTCACATCTGAGTAGAGCACTGCTCAAAGTACTCTCATTGAGAACTGGCTATCTCAATGACGAGAGATAAAGTTAGCGAGAGACCAGTTTTGACTTGCCTAGAACAGGGGATAATTAGGTTATATGTTTAGTTACGCTACATTTCTGTAATACGGAAGAATACAAGGTATTCTCTACATGAATGCAACCCAAGTTGGTTTTGATAAATTAGGGCTCATTACCACATTATGTAATGAGTATTACGGTATATGAAGCGTTAAGGTCAGGAAAGTCGTAGTCCAATTAGTGGGTAATGCACGAATCGGAAATAGGACTGGTACTTACAATGAGATGACAACGGCAGTACGAGAGGACCATCAAACAACAGCTCCTACATCGAACATGTCCAGATACCAGAATCTGCAAATGGTGAGCTAATGGCATAAATTACTGTAAGTCTCCGCGTAACAGTTCACTTTGTTCAATTTTATTTCGTTCATTTTTTCTTTTTTTTCGTTAAGTTCAGTTTTTGTAAATACGCCGTTACGTTTATCAGCCTAATAAATCGTTAGTTTAATTGGTACTTTTATACATTCTTATTAATGGTCCTTAGTTTCCTAGTTTGACTGTACTTAATGATTAGTGTTCTGTCACCCCACTTCTGGGAGTATCTAGAGTCTCATTCTCGTTATTTATTACTATTAATTATCAACTATTGTCTTCACCGAGCTCGATAGCTGCAGTCGCTTAAGTGCGGCCAGTATCCAGTATTCGGGAGATAGCGGGTTCGAACCCCACAGTCGGCAGCGCTGAAAATGGTTTTGCGTGGTTTACCATTTCCACACCAGACAAATGCTGGGGCTGTACCTTAATTAAGGCCACGGTCGCTTCCTTCCCACTCCTAGCCCTTTCCTTTTCCATCGTCGCCATAAGACCTGTCTGAGACCAAGCGACGTAATTCAACTTGTAAAAAGAAAAAAAACTATTTTCTTCAAGCCATAAGTTTGAAGGCTGGCGCTCAAGAGATATTTTTCATGGATAGAGAAATGAGCAAGTATTTATTTATATTAAAATTAAGGTAATCCAGCATGTCACACTGGTTGTACATTGCTTTTAAAACTGCTGTTCATGAAAGTCACATGCAAACTCCTGCTTCGCTTAATGTCGGCATTTATTCCTAATTTTTCGTTGTCAAATCTTTGGTCTATCAAAGATCTCCTTCTGAATGTAGTCAACCCAGAAACGACCCGTGCTACTTGGCATCGTGCTCGTAAAAATTTGACCAGTTCTTTGTAAATACCTGTTCAACTAGTAGTGGTGCCAATCGCACAACAAGTAATTTATCCCCCTGATTCCGTGATGTCTGCACGTCTTCAAATTTATTATCACTCTAACTTTGTTAGTGAGCGATACTAAAAGAAAGAGAATCAGCAGAGTGTATTTATAAGAGGTAAAAATACCTAAGTGTTCGGTTTTTGTGTGTATGATTTTATTTGTGACCATTTCATAGATGCAAGTATGAAAAGGTCTGTATATCTATCAACGTGACTGGACAGCCCACAAAATGTGTGACTTATATCAGTATGTACATTCGGTTCATGTTAGGTTAGAGTGGATATGCCTAGGTATATGAATTGTATTTGATATTGCTATGTTAGTACTTTGGATATCTTGTAAATGGGCCATTCCACAGTTATGTAAACCACAAGGTGAAAAAATTAAAGTGAAGCAAATGCATTTTTGTATCAATAGGAGAATCCCTCTGATGTGTTGTTCAATAAAAATTCAAAAGCTTTTCACTTATTATAAACTTGTTTTCTGTACTAGAGGGGTGGCTGCAATGTTAATTTAAATGCATTGTAACTATCATATTTGGCATATTTGTTAATGCAGAAGACCTTTTTTTTTTTTTTTTTTTTTTTTTGCTAGTTGCTTTACGTCGCACCGACTCAAGATAGGTCTTATGGCGACAGACCTATTTCTAAATCTTTCTGCACAAGCAGGATTTTCTCGGTAAGTTCTTACTTACTTTTATTTGTATTTAGGGCTGTGTCACACCCGTTACATAAAATAGCTAAAAGTTTATTTAATATGAGAATCAAACTTCACAGATCGCTTTATTGACATCAAAACAGAAGTTAAAACGACCGATCCGAAAAAACGAAGTTACAGCTATAGGGGGTAGTTGTTGCTATCTTGTATGCACTCCACAGGAAATACCGCAAAGGTAGCAGTATCTACTTTTTATTCACTTCACAGCTGAACCTGGTACATTGCACTTTTTTCAATTTTAAGGGTCAAAATGCCCTATTTCTTTCCTGTAGATTTACTTAACTTTTCTATTACTTTAAAGCCGGCCGTGAGTTCTAGGGTTAGTGTGCCTGCCACTTACCAGGAGGCCTCGTGTTCGATTCCCGGCCAGGTCAGGAATTTTTACCTGCATCTGAGGGCTGGTCCACTCAGTTTATGTGAGGACAACTCAGGGGTTATCCGTCGGTAAGATAGCGACCGTGATCTAGAAAACCAAGAATGATGGCCGAGATATTCGCCACCTCGTAAACTACAGGCCTTCCAGGCTGAACAGCGGTCGTTTGGTAGGCAAAGCCCCGTCGGGAGTTTGGTTTGATTTATTGCTTTAAATGGCAATAGACGTCTTCTCTTCCGAAGCATATAGTACTTAGTAGACCTACCACGTTCTTAGGTTAGTTAACTAATTGTTACATTTATTGCAACAACCCCCCGATTAATGAAGAATAATGGTTTACTCTATACTTGTATTGTAGCAGACCGCTTGTGCTATTGCCATGCAACGTGATCACTCCAATAGGGGTTCCTTTATTGATCAATTAAATATCATTACGGTATTTCTTTAATTCCACCTGTGGCTATTGTACCGGGAGGTACACCTCTACACCGCTCGTTCAATATCAGCGCCTTAATAAACTCCTCTATCGATCAAAAGGTGAAACTGATACTACATGAACTTGGAACTTTAATCAGAAGATGTCACTACTGAAATGTTAAGTAACTGCGTTATTGTGAATTTTCCTAAACTGATTGAATTTCTCCTTGTTTTGTTTTGCTATACATCAAGAAGTTTGGACATTTTTCCACCGATGTCACTACCAAAAACTATAAGAATGCACTCTGGTGTAAAGTCGAAGAACTTATAACTTAAAGAAGTTTCGTACTTCTAGGTTTTCCATAACTGAATCTATGTTCATTTATTTTTGGGTTGGCAATACTTCCTTTTCTTCGGCCAGTTTTGAATCTGGCCAATGAAAAATTTCTGTAATTAATTGTCAACCTATCACAGGCTTCTTTTTCGATTTTGAATGTAACTTTTGAGTTCAATCAATAAAATTGAGAGGGTGGCCGGCTTAGTCCTGAATTCTCTCGAACCTTCCCTGAGGGTATATAAACTGCGGCTTTTCGGGCTACCTTGTCAATTGATCATCGTCTTTCTGTGTGTGTGTGTGTGTTAAGGCAGGAGGCGGGGCGCCTCTTTCTTCGGCCGGCAGAACATCTACCAGGTAATGGCCACATAAATTCTCTTTTCTGTAGCTACCTCCGCAGCTTTAACCGAGCGGAAGGTCCGAATTCTTAACTATGTAACAATACCTTTCTAAAATGTAAATTTTATTTCGGCTAATGTAAAACTTCATAAAATATTTAATTGTAAATCGGGGATAAAGAGTGAGTTACCCTCTCGAGCTCCCCTTCATCTTGGTTTGAGATGACTCTGTTTTCGCAACCTTTCTTTCCTGTAATGAATTACAGTTATTTCCATCCGAGCCACATCGGTAGTTTGGGACTAGCCCCAGTTTCATCGGCCGAGAGCCCTGTAGGTTTTATTTTTTTATTATCTGGGAGAGTTGTGTACGGCTCCGTTCAGTTTGTGTTCGGGCCATTCATTTAACCTGTTCTTTTCGCAAAGGCCCTGTGGGTTGGGTACTAGATACCTCTGTGTAATACTATTTCTATGTGTAATTCGTGCCTTGAGAGGCCAGAGAGCGTTAGATTTTGATGCAATTTTGCCTCGTGTAGGCTGGAAGAAACTGAGAGCCTGTTATCTCTTTCCAACGTTTTATAATAGTGAAGGGTGCCTCTGGAAGGCTCGACATTGTAATTTAGGGAGCAAATGCTCTTGAATTAGGGGATTTTTGCCCTTGACTAAATTAGTTCTCATTTTGTATTGTAAATTTGAGCTGGGAGCTCAGGAATTTTAAAACTAGGGGCTTGAAGCCCAAAATTGTTAAAGTTCTGAATCTTGGATATTTCCAAGTCTTGTTTCAAGATTGCTAATTGTACCTGTCATGTTGTTATATGTTAATTTTTGGAAATTCTAAAGAAATATACCCTTTGTTAAAGTTTTAATTCAATTCTTGATGTTGTAGTTAGACCCATTCAAGCCCGCACCTTCTTTCACCTCTCTGCGTTCCACAGATACCCCGGAACAGCTATTTCTCGATAGATGCATATTTTATCGCCAGTCTCTTGGCACACGCCAGAGCCAAATTTAGCTTCCATTGTAATTTCAGTCTTATGTATGGCTGTGACCGTATGGAACCTGCTGAGGTACGAATGATGCAGAGCACGACTAGTGTCAATCTTGATTTTGCGATAGGTGCTACTCATAGAGTCGTTGTGCTGCAATATCACTTTCTGGCTCATTGAGGAAAGTAATGCCAAACTACTTCAATCCTCATCCTGCCTAGTACGCCATCTTATAGTGCCACCATTGGTTTCTGCGGTATATAGCTATATAACTGCATAACCTTGAGTGGTGCTATTTGAGGTTCTAACCAGCCTCTGGGCTGATAATCTTATAGACCTCCTTAATATCTCATATATTTGCCTCAACACTCCTTTGGGTTTTAATGTTAAAATTTAATTTGGATTTAAAAGCCCACAAGTAGCCAATCGCTCTGAAAAAAATCCGTTTCCACCGGGTGAAAAAATGCTTATACTTGCGTATTGAGCTGTTTTGCTTCTGACCCCCAATTTCGAACTCTCCCAACTCACCCGCTAGGCAAATTTAGGAAATTTTCGGTTTTTATAGGGATTATGGGGGTAAAAAGATCCTCTGTTACCAAGTTTCAAGTTTTTAGGGTGCCTGGAAATGCCTCATTAATTCATGTCTGTTACCATTTTAATACCTACCTTTATACAACGCTTCACTTCATCTCCCATTTATCAGTATAGACGCAGCATACGCGATAAACATTGCAAACCGCTGTCTGGGAGAAACCACTTTTGATACCCGCCTCTATTATGAATTTAAGACTGATTTGAGGGTTAGGAATAAGGTTCTCAGCCTCGTGAAAATTGTGGAGCTAACTGATCTAGGGATTATGGGCATAAAAACGTTTTCTATTACCAAGTTCGAATTACCTGAAAATGCCTCATTAATTCATGTCTACTATCATTTTATACCTACCTTTATACATCGCTTGGGGCCGATGACCTAGATGTTATGCCCTTCTAAACAACGGGCATCATCATCAGCAGTATACATCGCTCAACTTCATCTCCCATTTATCAGTATAGACGCAGCATACGCGATAAACATTGCAAACCGCTGTCTGGGAGAAACCAGTCTCGATACCCGCCACTATTGGGAATTTAAGACTGATTTGAGGGTCAGGAATAGGGTTCTCAGCCTCGTGAAAATTGTGGAGCTAACTGATCTAGGGATTGTGGGCATAAAAAAGTTTTCTATTACCAAGTTCGAAGTGCCTGAAAATGCCTCATTAATTCGTGTCTACTATCATTTTTATACCTACCTTTATACATCGCTTGGGGCCGATGACCTAGATGTTAGGCCCCTCTAAACAACAAGCCTCATCATCAGCAGTATACATCGCTTCACTTCATCCCCCATTTATCAGTATAGACGCAGTATACGCGATAAACATTGCAAACCGCTGTCTGGGAGATACCAGTTTCGATACCCGCCACTATTGGGAATTTAAGACTGATTTGAGGATCAGGAATAGGGTTCTCAGCCTCGTGAAAATTGTGGAGCTAACTGATCTAGGGATTATGGGCAAAAAAGTTTTCTATTACCAAGTTCGAAGTTTTTAGTGTGTCTAAAAATGCCTCATTAATTCATGTCTATTATCCTTTGTATACATACCTTTATAATCGCTTCACTTCATCTTCCATTTATTAGTATAGACGCAGAATACGCGATAAACATTGCAAACCGCTATTTGGGGACAACTAGATTCGATATCTGGCTCTATGAAGAATTTAAGACAGATCTGAGGGTCATGAAGGGGTTAACAGCCTCGTGAAAATTGTGGAGCTAACTGATACAAAATATTGTGGCCTTGATCTATCAACTGACATTGACAGCATTGGAGTCTACAGTAGTGACGACACAATACAGCCCAGCCCGAAGGAAGGCAGCCCTTAGTTAGTAGACCAAGGACCCACAAAGCCTATGGCGCCATAGAGTTTGACGTCTTTTGTATATGACGGATATACGTCTCGTAAATAAAGAAATGTGTATATTATAAGTTTTATTTACTTATCATACAGTATACATTTATCTCTGTTATGACAATTAAATTTTCATAAGTTTATACAGTTTTATGAAGGGAAACATTCACTTATATTTGATTCAAAGTACTGTATATCCACACTGGATGCAATCAGTATCACCTTTGATCATATTTACACCTGTATTTTGAAAGATAAGACATAAACGCTCCACTTACTGAATGATTCTAGAACAAAGTGCAATGAAAACATTATAATTTTTTCAAGCAATATTATGAAGGGTATTCTTAATACGAATACATACCTACAAGGAATGGTGAATTTAAAAACTAGTTTTAAACTACCAAATAATTATTCTCTCTTAATATTTTTCACGACATATAGTTCTCAAATGGCAAATAATATAGCATATTTAGCACTAATCCGGAAAATATATATTTCATTAAGTACATGTATTAAATTCAGATCTTTTGCCAAAATGTTCTCTCTAATATTATATGACTCAAGGAACAGAAAACTACTGTTAAGATGAATTTTGAATGATCATGCATCAAATCAGAAAGTGAAATGGAAGTGAAATGGGATGGGTTTAGCATCAAAACGATGTATGGTTGTGATAATATTTTATGAATGTTAATTATACTCATTATACATGTATGTAAGTGAAAGTGCTACATCTATATCTTAGACCAAACGAATGGGTTTACAACCTTCACAGCCATTACTATCAAATCACACACAAAAATATTAGAAATGTATAATGCATTTCTGTTTAAATCGTTAATAACTTGAAATTTGGAACTTTCCTTAATGAAGTCCTCACCTCTGTCCACTCTAGCATAGAATCAAGTTATAATAACGGTACTCTGTCGTTGGCGTGAGTCCAGCTGGCTAGTTAGTTCGTTAACACTCCGCCACGCCATGCCCTCCACCCTGGCTAGGTCAACGACATGCTGATTTGACAGGATTGAAGATACTCTTTCAAGAACGAAACAGGTCATTATATTTTAATTAAGTTGTTGGTTTTTTAGGTCGTTTGTAAATAAATAAATAAATAAATGGACCTCCAGGAGTCAGTGATAAGCAATGACATGCACTTAATTAACTTCACTGAGAATGAATTTACCTTCTAACAATTCCAGAAAGTCAAAGGCAATCATAGTGAAATTATGATATTTCCACGGAGGGCTCACCACGAAGTTAATGTTTCAGGTAGTGAAATTCTCCTTGTAATATTGAATAGATGCAGAATCACTTATAATTCACTAGAAGTGACAATATAAATACATTTCTCTATTCGTTTAGATTCACGAAGTGCAAGACAAAGGAGATTATTTGAACGATCTTATACACCGCTAATATCTGACCATTAGACAAACCGATAACAAACACTTGTATTTAGTCAAGATCTTGACAAATGTATACGCTTTATATATATACAGGTTATTTCAAAAACACGGCGTAATTTAGGGTAGGATTCCTCAAATGTAGAGAAGTTAGAAAGTGCATATAAAAATGGGTCCTGAAACGCGTACTTTTTGAGATATCAGACTCTGTCATGGGCTAGAACTTCAAGTGTTGTGGGCTGCCTTGCATGTTCTTATGTACTCCGTTCATTGCCTTACAAGAGGTGTTCAATATGCTCACCTCCTGCCGTACTACAGGCTTGCGGTGGTCGTCGCATAGAGTAACGAATACACTCGAATATGTGCGGGGTTGCACGTACTGTTTGAATGGACCTTACAATTCAGCCGTGAAGTGTTGCTTCATCCTTCATAACAGTCACGTACACCAGAGAATTTGCTTAAATCCACACGAAGAAGGGCAACGGATTTAGATCAGGTGATCGTGGAGGCCAAGAAGGTACGCATTTCTGGACCCATGTTCATATATACTCTTTCCCTTCTCTGTACGTGAGGAATCCAACTCTGAAATTATGCAGCGAGTTTTCAAAACACATGTATAACTGCTGAGATGTTCAGGCAACAGTGTACTGAATTAACAAACAACACAAATTTGAAATTCTCGCAAATAATTTTCCTTGCATCACGCGATAAAATGTTTATATCTGCACATTTTCAGCAGAGGAGACATCAATCAATATTGATTTGTACAATATTTACATGAAGATTCACTTACTTTTTCACCTACTCTTACCATCACTACTTTTGCAATATAGCTGATGAATATGATGGCCAGGGAGATAATAATGTCAACATTTGTGTAGTATGTCATTTTCTTGTTTAACTCATATCAGTTTTTGTAAGTAATACAGTAGCATGGAAGTAAGTACCGTTTGTGTTTGTACATGTAACATGTTCATTTAAGTGAACACATGTAATACGTATCTACGATGTGATAATAAAAATGATGGAACGAAATGACTCACTATTCGATACTTCATTACTTTTCGCTTCCAACTACTGACAACTTATTGTGGATAGCCTGATATAAAGGGATGCATAAAGGCATATCCGAAGAATGTTTTATAGTCAACGTGTATGAATCCCAGACATTGAGCTTTATTGAGTGATTATTTGACTGGCCGCAGAGCCTCTCTTGTGATGCTAAATGGCTACCCCTATGACGGGAAGTTTTGCCATAGCGAGGGTTGCTAATGAATTGTGTCTCAGTTGAAAGAGTTGCCGTGGTCCATCGTATAAACCGAGACCCGTTTTCTTTCAAATTCAGTGTTTATTTTGTGTTGATGTTATTTTTACTGATATGTGTGTGTTCTTTGATTATTTGGGTGTCATATGTTGTCGATAGTGCCTTTGCTGGCAAGATGTAGTGTTTACAGTGCACTATGTCTTCTGGTATAGGCTAGAGCAATTTTGTTACTTTCATTGATCTGTCTCAGCTTTATCCTTGGCTTTGACAAAATGAAAGTGACTGAGGTATGAGTGATGCTAGTAATGCCATTCCTTCTGCAGCCAGTCCCTGCTATGAATGGTGTGAAAATATTGCTCATAGGGTCGGTTGGTGCATGCATTTCAGTGGGCTTGGCAGACTGATATGTAATAGCAACTTCTGGCTCGGTGAGGAAAGCAACGGGAAACTACCTCACTCCTCATTTCCCTAGTACGCCTCTTCAGTGATGCCCAGGCCATCTATGACAGCTGATGGCGGAGCTGTTGAGGATCCAACCAGCCTTCGGACTGAGGACTCAACATACATACATACATGTTGTCGATCGCTTAAGAGTCATCAGACCGAGCGCTATACTAGGGATGCGAGGTTCTGCCCTCATCTTTGCTCATAATCCGCGACCTATGTTAGTAGCTGTGTTATTTTGGATCCGGTCCTAAGCCACCGATTTGTTTGTTTCTTGTGTCCCTGATTTGTTGCAAATTTTCTTCACTAACTGGTTGAATGAGAGCCTTTCTGCTTTTAATCTCATGGACTAGGACGATTGATTTCGAGCCCTATGGCCAAGTTTTGTCCCTATTTTCTGGGAGTTCATTTTCGCGTTCAAGTAATTATCTCACATTACAAGTTGTCAATTCTATTTTATCAGGATTCGAGAGCCGATGTCACGTGGTGACTTAATTGCATGTTTATTGTATTTACTTGTGTTGTTTCGTTGGGGATTTTGATCCGAGTTTCATGCTTTAGTATAACAATCCTAACTCCCACCATCTACATGGTTCTCATCCACGATTATGTATTTACATCCCTGTCCTAGTGATATTTATAGTATTGTAGTTGGTTAGTTTGGAAGACCCACTCTGGACATTGCACGTTCTCTACCGATGATTTAGCCAGGCGAAATTTGGTTAGGTTATAAGGTACAATAAAGAGAGTGTTCAATCTCGCATGGCTCCAAAATGAATAAACAAAAATAATTACATTTTATATCACAGATAAGTTTGTACATTGAACCTTTGGGAAAACAACAATGAAGACATTTCTTTGTTACCTATAATTGCAGTAGACTTTTGAACAAGGGGATATTTATTTTATGCTCATATTTTAATAACTGGACATTTCAGTAGTGGATTTTTAAAATTTAAACTTAGGTCGTAAATGGCTTTCCATTAATCGAGAAAGTACCATTGAAGGTTTCTTGCAATATAAATATACCTTCCTCGAATATTTTGGGGACAATTGGCAAAATTATATCTTAATTATCAAGAATCAATCGGTGTCTAAAAAATAGTAAGGATGTATGGCATAATGCTGAAGTAAGTATTCAGTTTTTATAGTAATGATCAGTTTGACTACAACATGATAGTTGCAATTTAGACATTTAATATATACATTTACAAAAATAAGTAAGCATATTCATAGATGACATTGGCTTGAAATCATGTATTTATTTAAAATATCACAGCAAAAAGCTACATATTAAAAGATTAAAAAGGAATTTTAAAATTCGAACCCTCTCATTTCAGCAAACTTATAGAAACGTCTATTGGTTATGTTTCATCAGAACTGAATTGCCTGATACAAAATAGTTTGGCAATCAGACTGTCATATTCTTGAATGAAACGCCTTCCTAGAAGCATCTTCAACTTCACTTCAGAATAACGTAATTCATCATGAAAACTTCGATTTTTCATGAGCTTGTAAGGCGTCATACGTTTTTACAGCACAAGTATAAATCAAATTAAAAATTTAGTACTTTCTTTTTAAATTGATTATGGCATGATTACTTTTACTCAAGGCAAGGATTGATCAAGTTTCCATATCTAATAGTTTGATGCCCATTGTGCCCTGGTATTTGAAAGTAAAACATAAATCATTTTCCTCTGTTTGAACATATAGTAGGAGCATGTAAGTACACATACATTTTATTAGATAAAGCAAATCGTCTCAAAGAAGGAATAACAGCATAATGGTGCTTTACTTATGCATTCATCTTGTGGAACGAATGTTTACAGTACATTAATATTATCTGCATATTGTTCAATGTAGCTTAACTGCACAAGTTCAAAGACAATGTGATCAGCACTATGTGCTGTAATTCATTCAATAAATATAAGTTTTAAAGTACTCTTGTCTTTCTTTGCTTCTGGTTCAACCAGACTGTATTTTATAACGCAACACAGCCTCTCCAAGCGATATTAACTTGCTCCAACTCTGCAGTGCTGGGAGTTCACAGGTGTGTATTCTAGTTTAATTTCTCAGTGAAGTTAAAAATAAGGAATTACTATATTTTTAGATTCACTCAGTATTGACAGTGACGTAAGTAACAGAATGCGGTACTTTTCTTCCATTTCCATAAAACTACTTATACTTGTAATTGTCGAGCTGTTCCAACACTAATGTTTTTGGAAGTTGATTTTTGCTCTAGTTATTGAACTTTTTAACTCTAAATTAATAATAGTTAACATTCCTGATAAAGTGATGTGTATTTTATCCCAACAGCATATGACGTTACTCCAAATGCTAAAGTTTAGTATATTTAGAACTCGAGGGCGTAATGTGGAACTAATGTACCGGTAACTAAAAAAAGTTTATATTTTTAGGTTTTCACATCAATCGATAGAGAAATTCGTTCCTCCAGTTGGTGATAACAGATCGTAATTGAGTTTCCAAACAAAAAAGTACGATTGTATATTTCATGTATATTGACTTTTAGGGACCCTGTTTTGAATTAAACTTTGATATCTTAATGTGAAACAGATATGTACCTTTTGCAGTGTAATGCCATCATGTATACGTGGCAATTAAAAACATAATCAAACAAATGAAGAAGAGGATGCATGTAGTAATAGCAGTGAAGATGATGTTGTATTTTAGAGAAAGATGTATTTCTTTGTAAAGACAAACAAAATCTTATGTAAATTCATATTTGTTTCTTCAGCTTGTTTGGTGACGTAAGGATCTATCTCAGTAAATATAAGATCACTAATGGCTTCGCTTATGTTTAAGGAACGTTCTAATCTCGTTTTATAATAATATTTCCTTCATATGTGATGTTTTGGTTTGGGTGACCAGACAACTAGATTTCACCGGACATGCTTTGCTGTTTGGGGTTTCTTGAGTGTCTGGCCAGCTTTTTACAATACTGCCAAAATGTTCTCTTTTACGTCTTTCATGAACTTAATGTACCAAGGACAGAAATACAGTGTATAATATATAATCTGAGGTCAAAAATGTGTGTTTCTGTTACTATAAAAACATACGCACTTTGAAGGGAATCTTGCTGTTCGTAAACAGGCATGTTGTGGTGACCGTAAAAGGACGCGCTGATTGATCATGCTTCCGGTTACTATCACAACACTCCCAGCAGAATCTGGAATTCAGATCTATTTCCACTTCCTGCTTCAATTCTACAAGCGTCGTTTGTTTCAATGAACATGTAGCTTGCTGTGCTTGGTCAGTAATCTATGGTATTCTTCGAATTTGTGTTCAATCAAAGTTTTACATTTAAAGATGCGGAAAATGGTAGGTAGTGACGATAGAAAACCAGACGTCAGAAGAAAAAAGAAAGTGCAAGTTCAGTGATTTTATTTGATGTAAATACCCATGCTTCACTCAGGGTCGTGTAGAAATTTAAGCAAAATGCATGGTGTGTGGCTGTTGGCGTATGTGGATTCAAGAGTGAGATGGATTTGGTTGGTCAGTTAACAACAACTGAACATATTACATGCTTTAAAAGTTCACCACCCATTCGCTTGGTGACATCTTACTTCACACCAAATTCTCTTAGATGAAAATGTCAGTGCAACTGAGGAAACATTCTCCTGCATGCGGAGTCTTTAAAAATCTCCTTTTTAAAAGTATTATCTCTATCGTGATTCAAAAATTAAATAATTTCCACAGTACACCCTGAAGGGGCTTGTAGGAAAGTGATGAAATACGAAGCATGTATAAGAGAAGAAATATCGTTGTCACAAAGATTCAGCCAGGAACAGTTTTTATTAATACTGAGACTAAGAGAAGTTTGGGTTGCTTCACCACTTACATCAAGTGTTACAAATTAAATTAAATATATTTCTCATCATGCCACTTACAAGACTGACTATTTAGTGGCTATATTTTCTAGAAACTTAGTCCCTGTGGAAAAATAAATTCAGGATTATATATACCGGTAATCATAATATAAATAATTTTAGGAACATAGAGGAATGGAAGTTTTGTATCTGATAATTTCAGCTTCATTAAAAATGTCTGTCATTATCTTAAAAAGGTTATAGTTGAATATGTATGCAGTCATAAGCTTATCTTACATTAACTGCTGAAAGCAATTTTAAATATTGCATAAAGCTTCATATGCAGTACTGGCAACAAAGAGCGAATCCCAGCATTGCAGACTTCAGTTATTTTCTTATCAAGGGGTAACACGGGGTCTAGTAAAGCTTAACATCCTCATTCGATGGACAGTTCATAATCCAAGGTGCAACATGTATGTTGCAAATTAGGTTGGAAATAAACCCTGGTTTTTAACACAGTCTGCTGATAGGAAGTTGTGCACCACTACCTCCATTACCTCAGCAGTTGGCATTCTGGAGGTTAAGAGTATCATCAACTACTAGGACATATACTGAACACTGCAGGACTGATGAAATAAGAAACCCGACAGCACGCATTGCAAGTACCTTTACAGAGCCAAGAAAGTGTATCTGAGTTTCGGGCAGCTAATAATAATTTTCGTTGACAACTCCACTTAGATATTCTCACTTTTCGACACCACTATCGCCACTTTCAGAACCAATAGACTCTTTATCTTGATTTTCAGTCTCAGTATCAGTGGGTTCCTCACACTTCTTGTTGTCTTGTTGCTTGACAAGCATCATTGTTTCAGAAGTGATTCGAAGCCCTTGATTTTCTGGATTGTTCATTACTGAGCGCACAAAAGCTCGGGTTTCAGCCTGTAACTGAGCCAGTCGCTGCTGCAGCTGCTGATTTCTCCTCATTAACTTCATTGTACGAATTGTAATATTTAAAAGTCCATCACGCCTTTGTAGAAGGAGCAATCTCTGATTGACGGCCTTCCCTGAGCCCAGCAACTCCCCGAAGCAGGAATTCTTCGATGCGTTCGTTGATAAAGAATCATCAAAGCCAGGGTTAATATGACGAGGCGACGGAGACTTCCTGTCAGAACTGCATCTGCTACTGCTACTGCTGTCGCTATCGGGAGAGCTGCTAATACTATCTGACAGGATATCAGGTTGGTCCTCAGGTGAAACATCTCCCATCAGATTGAGGCCAGACTGCAACCAAACTCTCCCACGCCTTTGCTGATCCTGGAAACAATGAAAATACGACATTACAGGATATATTCAATAACTGGCAAAAAGTCACAAACCACGTAAATTTTCAGTTCCAGTACATTAATGGATGGAGCAGGCTGAATGGGCTCATAAGTGGACCAAGCCATCAACTTTGCATCTCACAGAACACACATCTCTTCCATAATGATCCCATTTGTAACTAATAGGGAACGTCAATGGACTCATACCGAAATCTACTTTGATATTTCTCCGAGAGAAAGGCACCCTGCAGAAAAGCCGTAGTTGGAAGAACAGTTCACCTGCAAGGACATGAACATGTATTGCAACTCGTACGGAAAACCCACTGGAAGCAGCAATTCGAAATACTTGCATCAGGTTGCTGCGGTAAGTAGGGAAACAGGATTGTTGTCCCGTGTGCTTTGCACAGACATCAGTTCAGGCCAGCCAGCAACTCATTTACTATTGTTCACATGGCATTTCGGTTTCTATTTTGGAACCTTGCAGTTGACGTCGCAGCTGGTCTTTTGTTTATGGCTTTTCTTCAAGTAACCCATTCTCTAGGAGAAATTAAAGGGCTCGTTAATAGTTATCTTGTAAACTACTGTACAAATTAATTACAAATACAAAAGAATGTTGAAAATATTAACGGGAAACAGTTGCTTAAAATAACAAAAGCGTGGTTCTTAAATGATGATGGGAAGATAACGGCTAAGACAAAGCATTAAATAATTCTGTCACAAAACTATTCATCGCAGGAATTAGCTGCATAAGGAATGGTGTCACTGCAGTAGTAATAGGCTACTCATACCTCAATCACTTCCATACTTTCCCACCGTCGCACAGGGTGCAATTTTCCGGATCTAACTGGGCAAAAATCATTTTTCGACTTCTTGACTCCGGACAAAATGTGTACTGACTTATGTTCTTTCCTGAACAAGGAATGTTGGAATGCACGATTTAAGTCTTCGCGAACTATTCGTTACGGATGGCATAAACAAACCCCAACTGCTTCGCTCGCCGTCTATCATTCTTCATTCGTAGTGAAGCTCGCCTTGTTAACAGTCCCGAAAGTGATACTAAATGAGTGATTTCTGTATGTGGAAGGCGTGGAAATAAATAGTACAGGTATGCCGTTTTCATAAGGTAAAAATCCATGTTGTCGGCAGAAGTTTAATCTCCGTAAATAAGATTACATTTTAAGATAAACGCAAGATTTTCCTTTTCGAACACTATTTTTGAATGAAATTGTTTGTGTATTCTTTGTCTTAGGCGGCCTCCGAGTGTAAGAAGATTTTGGAAATTTAAGAAAATTAAATAGAGCTTTAAAAATTACTCCATTCGGCCCTATTAAAACCATATATGACTCTATCCGTGAACTTATAAACTTTTGAAATATCCATTCATTGTTTGCGCTTATTTAAGCTAATAAGAGAAATCAATTTATTTTAGAGCCACCGCATACAGTAGGCTATCCAGGGGGAATCTTTTTCGAGTATGGTACCGAAGCAGCGCGGAGTTAGGGAAAGATGAAATTTTCAGATACAGGATTATTGAGCAAAGTTGTCCACCTCAAATAACTAGTGAACTGTTGAAGATATCGACATTCTGTTTTCACTTTCAGTAATGATACCAAGGGGCTCATAATAGGACTTTCAGTAGTTTTCTATGGCGTCAGTAGCTTCTCAGACAATTGTACTAACTTTGTTTTTAAATGTAACTACACTGTTTTATATACATAGGGCCTAGCCATCAACCTACGAATATTATAAATTCAGCACCATGATAATTTCGAAAATCGGAGAAGTACTTCTCAGGAAAGTTAATGTATTCACTTTCCAGCTGGGGACTGCCCTGTTCGATTCGCGCTACGTGTTTTTATGAAAATATACACAGTAAAATACATTGATTTCAGTAATATATGTGTTACATTTGCCTCATTTTAAAATGAAAGAATCCCCTCTGGGCAATTTTAGTTGGGGGGGGGGCCTTTGAGATAAAATCATCGGTCGGGGGGAAAGCCCTCCCTTCCCCCCCCCCCCCCCCCCCCCGCGATTTCGCACCCTGCCTTAGGTGGCCACGTTGACATTACAGAGTTACTACTACTAAACGTTTTCATTCCTCCCCTGAAGGGGGAGGCGGGTCTCTTAGACGGTTACGCCGTCTCTCAGGCCGGGAGATTTGTTACTGTGAAGGAGATGTGCGGAGAAGGTGAGGGGGTGGGCGGCCGTGGCCTATACTACGAACTGTCCCGGCATTTGCCTTAGTGCAGGAGAATGGAAAACCACGGAAAACCATTCGCAGGACAGCCGACGGTTGGTGCCAGCCGTGAGATCCAGCCCTGTCCCGTATCCCGAATGCAGAGGCGTAGAGCCACGGTAGAGCCGTGGCCACCTCTCCTCTGCTCGGTTGGCCGGTCAGAGTACAGGGCTGTTGGCCCACGCACCAGCCGTGGCCACTTAAGGCAGGGTGCGAAATCGCGGGGGGGATTGCCCAGAGGGGATTCTTTCATTATAAAATGAGGAAAATGTAAAACATATATTACTGAAATCAATGTATTTTACTGTGTATATTTTCATAAAAACATCAACAATAATACAGATCAGATAGAAATAATAGGATGACTGCCAGACCTTGAACAATAAAACAACGCAGCGGTGGCAACTCCGCACATGCAGCCTATTTTTCATATTTCATTGTGGCAAGTCCATCTGAAACCCCGGAATAATTTTCCATCGAACATCATTCTTTTTATAACAACAGAATTCAAACAAAAACATTTTAAATTTACATTTTTAATGGGGAGGGGGTAATTGACTTAGAAGGGAAGTATATACCCCTATATACTGTTTGAAATAAACACTAGTAGTTAAGCACTACGATCCTTCTCCCCCCCCCCAATTTGTTCCGATTTTGCACCCTGACTTAAGGGGCGAAACCCACTCTGCATCTACCGACCATACAGAGTTGCTTCCCCTTCTTCTGGTACTCTTTCTGCTGTACTCATAAATACACTACGATAAAATGTATGGTTTAAGACCTTTAATACCGCCGCAGTGTTGTGCCCTGCCACAGGCTAGAATCAGCGAGTTATGCATGCGAATTTCATATTTTAATATGATGTCTTTGTGTTGAGCGCGCGGAATATATCGAGGCTTATTCCATTGGGTATTTGAAATTTCTTGTAAATGGATAGAAAGGTAATGAAGTTCAGGTAGGGATTTCCAGCTCCCACCCACCAAGAGTGAGTGTTCAGAAGGTCATGCGTTCGAGTCTCGCCATGCACCTTCGAAGATATGATTAATCAATAAATGGAGCATCACTAGAATGAAAGGGACACGGAAAAATCGTAGATCCCTCTGAAAGTCTGTCCGACCTCTGCTTTATCCAGCACAAATATTACATGCAAACACTAGTTTGAACCCTGGGCCAGGGTTAAAAGCCCATGTCTAACCGTTTTAGACAAGAAGTGTCCACCAGAGTGTAATAAAAATAAATAGTGAATTCCGAAAAATCAAATCACACCTCATAATTAAATTAACACCTTTCTTAGGCCATTCATAATTGACCTAATTTGATCTTCTTCAGTACTATTAAGGGGAATTGCTATTTTTACAGGGTATATCATATAAAGCCGGCCCCGTGGTGTGGCTGCCTCTTACCCGGAGGCCCCGGGTTCGATTCCCGGCCAGGTCAGTGAATTTTACCTAGACCTGAGGGCTGGTTCGAGGTCCACTCAGCCTACGTGATTAGAATTGAGGAGCTATCTGACGGTGAGATGGCGGCCCCCGGTCTAGAAAGCCAAGAATAACGGCCGAGAGGATTCGTCGTGCTGACCACACGACACCTCGTAATCTGCAGGCCTTCGGGCTGAGCAGCAGTCGCTTGGTAGGCCAAGGCCCTTCAAGGGCTGTAGTGCGATGGGGTTTGGTTTGGTTTTTTTATATCATATAAAGTCCGCCTCTGTGGTGTAGTGGTTAGTGTGATTAGCTGCCACCCCCGGAGGCCCGGGTTCGATTCCCGGCTCTGCCATGAAATTTGAAAAGTGGTACGAGGGCTGGAACGGGGTCCACCCAGCCTCGGGAGGTTAACTGAGTAGAGGTGGGTTCGATTCCCACCTCAGCCATCCTGGAAGTGGTTTTACGTGGTTTCCCAATTCTCCTCCAGGCAAATGCCGGGATGGTACCTAACTTAAGGCCACGGTCGCTTCCTTCCCACTTCCTTGTATATCCCTTCCAATCTTCCCCCCCCCCTCCCACGAGGCCCCTGTTCAGCATAGCAGATGAGGCCGCCTGGGCGAGGTACTGGTCATCCTCCCCAGTTGTATCCCCCGACCATGAGTCTGAAGCTCCAGGACACTGCCCTTGAGGCGGTAGAGGTGGGATCCCTCGCTGAGTCCGAGGGAAAAACCGACCCTGGAGGGTAAACAGATTACGATACGATATCACATAAAACCAGACCGAATGCACGGTGTTTGTACTCTGCGCTACGGCAGCAGTAGTATAGGAGGCGCGCGCATAGTTCTTGACTTTGCAAGCAGCCTGCACGTGTTCGACCTGGCAAGCAGGAGTCGCCAGTCTGAATTTCAGCTGTTAACACGGTGAGACGTCCGCCTCTGTGGTGTAGTGGTTAGCGTGATTAGCTGCCACCCCCGGAGGCCCGGGTTCGATTCCCGGCTCTGCCACGAAATTTGAAAAGTGGTACGAGGGCTGGAACGGGGTCCACTCAGCCTCGGGAGGTCAAGTGAGTAGAGGTGGGTTCGATTCCCACCTCAGCCATCCTGGAAGTGGTTTTCTGTGGTTTCCCACTTCTCCTCCAGGCAAATGACGGGATGGTACCTAACTTAAGGCCACGGCCGCTTCCTTCCCTCTTCCTTGCATGTCCCATCCAATCTTCCCATCCCTTCACAAGGCCCCTGTTCAGCATAGCAGGTGAGGCCGCCTGGGCGAGGTACTAGTCACTCTCCCCAGTTGTATCCCAGACCCAAAGTCTGAATCTCCGGGACACTGCCCTTGAGGCGGTAGAAGTGGGATCCCTCGCTGAGTCCGAGGGAAAAACCGACCCTGGAGGGTAAACAGAATACGAACGAACGAACGAACGCACACGGTGAGACACTTATCATTGTAACACCATATTTTCTTATGTGAAAGTACTGATTTCCACTTAATGGCCGCTTTAACAGTCATAACTCTCGCTATTGGTGTGCCGAAAGTCCTAATGGTGTTTAAGAAGTCCCTCATTATGATAGGATGACTG
This sequence comes from Anabrus simplex, assembly GCF_040414725.1. NCBI lineage: Eukaryota > Metazoa > Arthropoda > Insecta > Orthoptera > Tettigoniidae > Anabrus > Anabrus simplex. The sequence continues at coordinate 742,813,589 of NC_090266.1, read as the reverse complement.
GTGTTTGGTGTGATGTTAGTGCAAGGCGAATAATTGGGCCTTTTTTTTTTCCGAGATGACAGTAAAAGCAGAGAGGTACCAAGATTTCGACGCCGTTCTTCCATCAGTTAACGGAAGAAGAAAAATCGCGTGGGTGGTTTCAACAAGATTGAGTCTCTGCTCATACAGCAGAAGATTTCCTTCTTACAATCTCGCAAGTGTTTGCAGACAGAGTGATCAGTGCTCGTCTATTTCCTCCTCGTTCTCCAGATCTAACAGTGCATGATTTTTGCTTGTGGAGAAACCTGAAAGAAAAATTCTACTGAACAAATCCTTACACATTGGAGGAAGTGAAAGGAAACATTACAGTGGCAAAACCCACTAGCGTCAACCAGAATGTGGTTACCAGATACAATGCCTGTATAACCCAGAAAGGACGACACTCCCAACATCTTTTATAAGGTAAGATTTCATGTAAGATTGTATACACGCTTAAAGCGGGGCTGCCGCGTGCGACGTAAGTTCGGCTGTGGCAGCTGCCGTAGCGCAGAGTACAAACACCGTGCGTTCGGTCTGAGTTTATATGAGAGACCCTGCTGTGTGTATTAAAAATTAAACTTATAAAACAATAATAATATATTTGAAGATTAATGCGAATTTCCTTCCAAATTGAAAACCTACGAAAATGTTTCGGATTCTTTCAAAATGTTAAAATTAATTTTTGACAGTAGCCTTAAAACTTTCGCATTTACACCAAACAGACATAATTGAATTTTATATCTATACTCTAGACTAAATCTTACCGAGCGGAGTGGCCGCGCGCGATAACGCGCTGTGGCTACAGAGCCAAACTCTTCATTAGGAAGACACTGGGTTCGAATCCCACCGTCGGCAGTCCTGAGAATGGTTTTCTGTGGTTTCTCATTTTCACTTCCAGACAAATGCCGGGACAGTTCCAATTTATAGGCCAGAGCCACCTCCTTACCCAATTTTCATTCACCGTCTCTCATTTCATCTTCATTAGCTCCTTGAGGAGCTGACGTTGGCGTCAGGAAAGGCATCTCCCCTCATTCCCGACCCCGCATCAAGAAACGGGACGACGGGGTTGTTAAACATTATACAGGGTGAACAAAAAATGCCGCACATGGAGGTCGGCATGCGGTTCCTCGTCGAAATTCACGACAAAAGTTTATCTTGTAAAACCTAGTCCCACCAATAGGTTTAATAGAAATGCGAGTTAAGAAACGAGGCTCTGGCAACGCTGTAACGGCGTGCAGCGTGGCCGAGCACAGGTCGCATGAACTCGGAGCTCAACCGCAGCTGTCTCATTAGCACAGTGAGACGATGTAATGCCATAAATGCCGGTTGTGCGTACGTGCCGATGTTCGAATCGCGTTCGCGCCAATTATTTTTTCAGTTAATGTGTCGAATTGTATCCAATGTACAATTCCACTATGCAATACCCTATGTCCCGCCTTACCGTTACCGTTACCTTTATTTAAACATTCAAACATAGCATGAACTTCTTACAGACATAAACGACCACGTGTTTCGTCCGTGGCACAAATAAAGCCAATAAGTAGAACATAATAGTGGATACAGTAACATTGTCTCTATCCAATACGGTACAAGGAAACACAATACAATACAGTAGGTAGGCTACACTGTATTGCCCATTATGCTACGCACAATAATTCCATAGGGTACGTGTGAGGTCCAGTCTTATCTTTACAGTGCCGGTACTGTTGGGAGATGAGAAGAATGCACATGCCCGGTGAGGCACGGGGCGAAGGGGTTTTCACCATCAGAGCCAGTGACGCAATGGTTACCATAGCAACTCCACTACTACCCAGGAGACTTTATATTATCTTCTACTGGCAGCTCCACCAAACTGCCAAGTGTGAGTCAATGTTTTCGTGTTGCAGATAAGACCCGATCTGTCTGGGCAGAACAGGAAGTTCGTGCTTGCAGGCCACATTCGTCATTCTTGTATTCTTCTAATCTCTACACAATACGTACACTTACGAGCAACGTTCATTTCACAGCAGATGTTCAAAGCAACCACCTTGCATTTGCAAACACTTCGCCACTCGCTGGAGCATACTTTGCTGGACCCTACGCAACACACCTGCATCCACCATTGCCGATGCAGAATGCACGCGAACTATTAGGTCTTGTATATCCATGGGCGGAGTACTATAAATATGTTCCTTTAAGTGTCCCACAAATAAAAATCTAGTGGATTAAGGTCCGGGGAACGTGGAGGCCAGAACATTGGACATCCACGACCAATCCATTTCCCTGGAAACGCTTCATTTAACAAGTCACGCACAGTCATTCCAAAGTGTGGCGGTGCACCATCATGCTGAAACTATAGCTGTCGCCGAACACCAAGTGGAACGTTTTCTAAAGCGTCAGGCAAAGTATTGCCCAAAACCGTACGATAGCGGGGCGCATTCAACTTGTGCGGCAATGGGTAAGGGCCTAAAAGCACTCCTCCCACGTTTCCAGCCCACATGTTTATGCCAAAGCATGCCTGAAAGCCACGTTCATGGGTGACATGTGGGTTGTGGTCAGACCAATAATAGCTGTTGTGATGGTTGAAAATACCTTCCCGAGTGAAGCTACATTCGTCACTCCATATCAAATTCTTTATAAAATATTCGTTATGTTCAACTTGTTGCAAAAGCCATTCACAGTATTGTACTCGTTGAATTCAGCCTTCTGGCCGCTGGTATTGAGTTAACGTGTAATGATATGGATGCAGATTTTCGTCGTGTAACACGCCAACAACCAGTGTTTCAGATACCTGGAACTGCCTTGCAATATCACGGGTACTTCGCCGAGGTGACTGGTGAACGGCTTCTAGAATGTCGTCCTCTGTTTGAGGAGTACGTCTAGTCCTTGGACGACCTCTGTCCACTACTTGTGGACGAAGATTACCGGTTTCCCGCAGGCGTTGCACAAGGCGACGAAAAACATTCTTATCGGGATGGCGCCTTTAAGGGTAGCGTGCTGCATACTCACGAGCAGCAGCAGAAGCTTGGTTATCGGATGCACCCAACACTAAAAGCATATCGACGTATTCGCCGTTTGTGTACTCCATCAGGAATCCGCCCTACATGCACTTGACAGGACCAGTTTTGGTTGTGCACTGCGTGGTTAGTCGACTCATGCATTCAGTTGAATGGATCACACTGTCAGGTGTTCGACTATTGTCATGTGACAACAGGATGTCATGCTTACAAACGCAGTATAATAATTTCGTGTGGCTATTTCTAGCCGGGTGCAGCCCTTGTAAGACAGACCCTCCGACGAGGGTGGGCGGCGTCTGCCATGTGTAGGTAACTGCGTGTTATTGTGGTGGAGGATAGTGTTAAGTGTGGTGTGTGAGTTGCAGGAATGTTGGGGACAGCACAAACACCCAGCCCCCGAGCCATTGGAATTAACCAATGAAGGTTAAAATCCCCGACACGGCCAGGAATCGAACCCGGGACCCTCTGAACCGAAGGCCAGTACGCTGACCATTCAGCCAGCGAGTCGGACACAAACGCAGTTACACGACGGGAACTAGGGACGTGACGTCACACACACAAAAGAAAAAAACCTGACATAGATTCGAGCCGTAGCTCCATGGTGCATGTGGGTTTGATAACCCAGCAGTCTACTCAGTGGGCTGCGGCGGCGGGTACGGTAGAGCAGGATGATGCACGTTTCTCTATTGCATTCCGATGCGTTGCAGGATGTGGCAGTGTTGCCAGCTTCTCGTTTTCGACTTGTTTTCCAACAGCACCAGATCCGATTTGGCTATTAAAACTTTTGTCTTGCAATGGGATGAGGAATCGCATGCCGACTAGTGATGGGACATTCGATTCATTTTACTGAATCGATTCATTTGATTCCGTTCACGTTACTGAATCGATACAGTGATCCGATTCACGGCTCATTGGTCACCGCTCCTACTGCATCTGTGTACTATGTGCTGGTAAGACAGCAGCAACAGCATTCAGTGCTCGCAGCTGCCATCTGGTCTTCATACTCTGAACTCCTTTCTTAGAAAAAATGCTAGTTACTCTAATACGATTAAACCAAACAAGTTTTTTTATAAACCGACCTGGATTATTTTATGGTCAATGTTCAGAAATCTACGTTCGCAGCTGCCATCTGGTCTTCATACTATGAACTCCTTTCTTAGAAAAAATGCTAGTTACTCTAATACATCGAAGGTTTCCGGTGACGCAGGGTGGGAAAGGTTAGGATTAGGAAGGTAGCAGCCATGACCTGAATTAAGGTACAGTCCCAGCATTTCCTGGTGAGAAAATGGGGAAACTACGGAAAAACCATCTTAACGGCTGCCGACGGTGGGATTCCAACCCACCATCCCCCGAATGCAAGCGCATAGCCACACGATATTAACCGCACGACAACTCGCTCAGTCATTTTTTAAAAATATTTTTCTATCAGCTGAGGATTTTTTTTTCATAGTCATATTTTGTATAGGCTACCCGAGATGTACAGTAGCCCGCTGGTTTTCTGATTCAACATACTGTTATTGCGTCTGTCCACATATGATTGAAGTCTTGTGCAACGATGTGACATATGAACTGAGAGAATACTGAGCCATTCTTCCCAATATAAAACAGGGACGTTTGAGTGGTCATGAGCATGACTCATAGTCATAGGGCAGGCTAGAGTCGAGTTTAATTGTCAAATATCAACTAAGTTATAATACTAAGATTCATTAAACTAATAAACAGTATAACCTAATAGCCTACCTACTTACTAGCTACTTCAGAATTATGTTGTGACTACCTTTTTAACACTGCAAATAAATCCATCTATTATTTAAACCTCCCTGTAAGAAGAGGACAGTGAATGCAAATGGGTATTATTTTCAAATGAGCTGAGCTCGAGAGTCCATTATAGCATACGATTATTTCAGTGTAGCATGGCTCACTGTATGTCTCGCTGCAGTGAGCCAAGGAGCCGTGTGTATCTTGTGTCTCACTGAGCCGCGGTCGTTCACGATTCTTTCGATGTGCCATGGCTCACTGTATGTCTCGCTGCAGCGGAAGCTCGGCTCGCCGCGTGTCCAGTGAGCCGATAAGGAGCCGTGTGTATCATGTGTCTCACTGAGCCGCGGTCGTTCACGATTCTTTCGATGTGTCATGATTCACTGATTCACTGTCTCGCTGCAGCGGAAGCTCGGCTCCCCGTCAACGTCCAGTGAGTGCGCCACTCAGCACTGTCCGCTGGGAGTAAGCTGAATCATGTGCCGTGAGCTCGCCGTTCCTGTGAATCGATTCACTCGGACACTTGGATGAATCGATACACTGCTTCGAATCATACATTCAGTAGCCAACACTAATGCCGACCTCCAAGTGCGGCATTTTTTGTTCACCTTGTATCTACTAAACCTTGAGCCGTATTAGCAATTTAGCGTCTCAAGCATAGGTTAAGAGAATATTAAATTAAAAATCATAATGGAAACAAATAACAATAAATGCAGGCGAAGTTGCAGTTTTACATGATTCTGAATCTTGTGATGATAAATCACGGGAACAATAGTTTTATATGGAATCCAAACCAAAGAGGCGCAATTGTCCGTTTCGAAAAATCTCACATGATCCTGCTTTCGGGAGAAGGTGGGTTCGAGGCTCAACGTCAGCATCTCTAAAAATGGTTTTCCGTGGTATCCCGTTTTCATACCACGGTTACTACCTTCCCAGTACTGGCCTTCTCCTTTCTCATCGTCGACGAAAACCTTTTTTTTTGCTAGTGGCTTTACGTCGCACCGACACAGATAGGTCTTATGGCGACGATGGGATAGGAAAGGCCTAGGAGTTGGAAGGAAGCGGCCGTGGCCTTAATTAAGGTACAGCCCCAGCATTTGCCTGGTGTGAAAATGGGAAACCACGGAAAACCATCTTCAGGGCTGCCGACAGTGGGATTCGAGGCTACTATCTCCCGGATGCAAGCTCACAGCCGAGCGCCTCTACGCGCACGGCCAACTCGCCCGGTCGACGAAAACTACAGCTGTTAATACAACGTTAAACACGTAGCAAAAGTAAACTCACATGCTCTGAAATCCGGGGTCTCTTTGGTAAGAAGTCAGCACGATAGGAATAAGCAGTCCCTCAATAGAAAAAAATACACACGGCCGTCGCAAGGGAGGGACGAGCAGGGAAATGCTACGAGCGAGGGCCTATAATGGCATGAGAGGGGCGGCGTTTTGAAAATCTGTAAAGGGTTTAAGAGGGCCGAGCATCTGATATTCATTAAAACTCAAGTCTATTCGTGATCATACAATTAAACTGACAGTGGTTTAGGTACCATTTGAATGCCTTTTGATGTAGTGGTTAGCGTTAGTGGCTTGAGGCCCCTACGGTCACCGTGCTTACTTTGCTTCAAAACAATTTAGCAGCCCCGGCATACAAACACGCCATAGTCGGCCATGTACTTGTAACCACCTCCACTGGATAGACTATTAGAAAAATACGATTTCTTCAATTAAACTTTTAATTTTTATAGGTATGTTTATACTTATGCAAAACCCAAAGCAAACTGAAAAATGCTAATAAAGTGTAGGAAACAACGCTGACGTAGAATATAATGTCGTTAGCTTATTATTAACCCTCAGCACACGAACTTGTTTAGCCGGTCACACGCCTCTACTCGTATTTATTTTTCTGGAAATGTACGGCTATACTTCCATCCGTTATTTTTTTAAATATTATTATTTGCTTTACGTCGCACCGACACAGATAGCTATTATGGCGGCGATTGTATAGGAAAGGGCTAGGAACGGGAAGGAAGTGGCCGTGGCGTTAATTAGGGTACAGCCCCATCATTTGCCTGGTGTGAAAATGGGAAACCACGGAAAACCATCTTCAGGGTTGCTGACAGTAGGGTTCGAACTCACTACGGTATCTCCCGAATGCAATCTCACAGGATCCGTTCTTAAAGCTAAAATAATTCATATCGTAAAACCCAAACTGGAATAAAAGAATTTACAGATGTCCCATGCCTTTGCTGGCGGGATGTAGTGTTTCTGGTATGGGCTATAATAAATTTGTTACTTTCATTGACCTGTCTCAGTCTCATCCTTGGCTTTGACAATATGAAAGTGACTGAGGTATGAGCGATTCTAGTAATATACCGTTCCTTATGCAGTCAGTCCCTGTTATGAATGGTGTGAATATATTGCTCATAGTGTCGGTTGGTGCATGCATTTCAGTGGGCTTGGCAGACTGATATGTAATAGCAACTTCTGGCTCAGTGAGGAAAGCAACGGGAAACTACCTCACTCCTTATTTCTCTAGAGTGCCTCTTCAGTGACACCTAAGCTATCTATGACAGCTGTTGGTGGAGCTGTAGAGGATCAGACCAGCCTTCGGGCTGAATACCCAACATACATACAATACAGATGTCCCTGTGTGTATTCACTTATCAAATTATGCAGGAACTTTACAAAATCAACCTGGGTAAGCTTGTAGGTTACCCAGTCAAAGCAATTACCTTCTTCTAATGAACTGGGACTGTCTTCAACTTCAGACTCACTGGATGTTTCTGAAGCACCCCGTTACTCACTTCCCGAATCAAGTTCCGAAAGTTCGAGTTCAGCACATTCACAATCGCGCTTATGTCAGCACTGCTCAGCCCACCTGATTTGCTAGAGGCCATTTTGCGTCTTCCAAGTGTAAACATCACGCTCGATTGTCTGCCCAAATCACGCTATAATTTATATTCAGAAGGCCGTTAGCTACAAATTCTTCCATTAAAACTCGTTATTCTTGGAGTGAAAATTATGTCGGAACATTTCCGACATAGGTTATGTGCACAACAGAAATTCGCGTTGTCGGAACATTTCCTACATACGAGCTTAAAGGCTTAATATAGACAAGTTTCTCTTGAGAGGTCTAACTGCAAAACACACATCCACAACGTTTGGCCGGAAATCAGTTATTGCTAAATTCTTATTCTTCATTATGAAGTACATATGACTGAAGCTGTTTTAGAATGCAAAGCGAACATTATCCTGCCTTATTCGCATGAAAAATATTGCTTTCAGATGCAAAAATCACATTCTCCACAGTGCTTGACGGTAAATTTACATTTTACTTGACAGCCAAGATGAACTGGAGAAAACGAACGACTCTCCTTGTAAAGAAACGAGTGCGTACATTGAGATCTGCAGATTTTATGATCTTATTAAAGCCGACATAGAAAATATTTAAATCCTGTTTTTCGACTACCATAAGAACCAGTCCCTCACAAAACAACCCGATCAGGCCACCTGCTATAGTCGACAGTTATATCTCAATAACATTTGTGAGGTAAAATGACATTCAAAATCCAACTTGCCAGGGAAAATGTAACTACTTAAGTGTGGACGGAAAATGAAATATCGTCCTACTTGAATGATTGCTTAAATTCTATTGATCCGGCCCCTTATACTGTGTTAATGATAATAATGTTATTTGCTTTACGTCCCACTAACTACTTTTTAAGGTCGTCGGAGACGCCGAGGTGCCGGAATTTAGTCCCGCAGGAGTTCTTTTAAGTGCCAGTAAATCTACCGACACGGGGCTGTCGTATTTGAGCACCTTCAAATGCCACCGGACTGAGCCAGGATCGAACCTGCCAAGTTGGGGTTAGAAGGCCAGCGCCTTAACCGTCTGAGCCACTCAGCCCGGCATTAGACGTGTTAGTGATGGGCGAGGGCGTCAGAATAAAAATACAATAGTAAATATCGATGTCCCCATTCGTGATGAAACTGTCTCTCGCCATATAGAGGCTAACTACACTGACTGACAGAGCAAATGCAACACCAAGAAGGAGTGGTTCGAAAGGGATGAAAGTTGGGGAAACAACAGAGACGGCACGGACGAATAATTGATGTTTATTTCAAACCGATATGCAGGTTACACAATGCGCACGGCATCGACTCAGTAGGATGTAGGACCACCGCGAGCGGCGATGCACGCAGAAACACGTCGAGGTACAGAGTCAATAAGAGTGCGGATGGTGTCCTGAGGGATGGTTCTCCATTCTCTGTCAACCATTTGCCACAGTTGGTCGTCCGTACGAGGCTGGGGCAGAGTTTGCAAACGGCGTCCAATGAGATCCCACACGTGTTCGATTGGTGAGAGATCCGGAGAGTACGCTGGCCACGGAAGCATCTGTACACCTCGTAGAGCCTGTTGGGAGATGCGAGCAGTGTGTGGGCGGGCATTATCCTGCTGAAACAGAGCATTGGGCAGCCCCTGAAGGTACGGGAGTGCCACCGGCCGCAGCACATGCTGCACGTAGCGGTGGGCATTTAACGTGACTTGAATACGCACTAGAGGTGACGTGGAATCATACGCAATAGCGCCCCAAGCCATGATGCCGCGTTGTCTAGCGGTAGGGCGCTCCACAGTTACTGCCGGATTTGACCTTTCTCCACGCTGACGCCACACTCGTCTGCGGTGACTATCACTGACAGAACAGAAGCGTGACTCATCGGAGAACACGACGTTCCGCCATTCCCTCATCCAAGTCGCTCTAGCCCGGCACCATGCCAGGCGTGCACGTCTATGCTGTGGAGTCAATGGTAGTCTTCTGAGCGGACGCCGGGAGTGCAGGCCTCCTTCAACCAATCGACGGGAAATTGTTCTGGTCGATATTGGAACAGCCAGGGTGTCTTGCACATGCTGAAGAATGGCGGTTGACGTGGCGTGTGGGGCTGCCACCGCTTGGCGGCGGATGCGCCGATCCTCGCGTGCTGACGTCACTCGGGCTGCGCCTGGACCCCTCGCACGTGCCACATGTCCCTGCGCCAACCATCTTCGCCACAGGCGCTGCACCGTGGACACATCCCTATGGGTATCGGCTGCGATTTGACGAAGCGACCAACCTGCCCTTCTCAGCCCGATCACCATACCCCTCGTAAAGTCGTCTGTCTGCTGGAAATGCCTCCGTTGACGGCGGCCTGGCATTCTTAGCTATACACGTGTCCTGTGGCACACGACAACACGTTCTACAATGACTGTCGGCTGAGAAATCATGGTACGAAGTGGGCCATTCGCCAACGCCGTGTCCCATTTATCGTTCGCTACGTGCGCAGCACAGCGGCGCATTTCACATCATGAGCATACCTCAGTGACGTCAGTCTACCCTGCAATTGGCATAAAGTTCTGACCACTCCTTCTTGGTGTTGCATTTGCTCTGTCAGTCAGTGTATTATCACCGGACGCCTGTTAAATTTTAAATACTATTTTCAGAAATTCAGTGGACAGGGCAAGTCACACAACACTACAACAATGTGCAAAACCATAGTTGCATTATGTATTTACATTAGTTTGTGCTAAATGGATAACAGGAATTTTACTTTCCTTTTAATGGAAATGCTGTCATTCCCATCCAAGGAATTGTAAATCGTAGCTTGTACGCTTAAATCCTGTACCTTTGTAGACTGCAAAATAATTATAACGTGTCAGTTTTTTTGAATGAATATAAGAAAATAAAACTGACTATCTATATCGAGCGCAGTATAAATCAAACCGGAATATCTTTAAAAGGTCAGGTTTTTTCCTTGCGATTATAGAGTGTTATTTTAAATAATGTACCCCAATCAACATTTCGCTCAGTAGTGGAGGAGAGGTTCGTAGTCACAAATCGAACGTCACCGCTCAACGTCCCTCTCAAATGTTCGCTCTCTTGCTTCACTGCGACGTATGCTTGCTACGTAAGCTGCCCACATTTCGTCACGTGAGCCCGACTGCACTGGGCTTGCCTCAGCGGGCGCCCAGCTGAGCACCTCTGCTCTATACCAACGACCGTACATAGATCGAGATCCTCATCCCTACTCCAAAATAAATGGTATACCGACTCGCAGGACAATTTTCTTGGCCATGATTCACAAACAAGGGCGTGCATATAGAAGTCCGCATCACGGACCATGCTTTACAAAACGAAAAAAATTAAAATTTGGTCATCAGTTATAATCTATACTCACCCTGCGCCGCACAATCTGCCTCGTCATTGCTCTGGTGATTCGCCTCCGCGGCCTCATGGTGTTCAAGCCGACACCTGTAAGTAAACAAATAAAGAAGTGAGTACACAAGTTCTTAAAGGAAGGTATTAAATTAACATTAAAAAAATAACAACATCGAGCATTAGCTTTTTCTTTAATTCGGGCTCGTTTCTCTCGATCTTCTGTTATTCAGCTCATTTGAGTCGTCTACTAGTTGACTTATTACAGCTCAGACATTGTGACTTACAAAGGTTACCTATGTCCCATGAGTAATTGAAACAATACCAGTGCTAGGGAAGGAAGGAACTTAGTCCAGCAAACATGGACCTACATTCGGGAAAACAATAAGATCGTAATTTCAAATAATATTCTTAGTCGGAAGAGCCTCCGTGGCTTAGACGGCAGCGCGGCCTATCACCGCTGGATACCGTGGTTCAAATCCCGGTCACTCCATGTGAGATTTGTGCTGGACAAAGCGGAGGTGGGACAGCTTTTTCTCCGGGTACTCCGGTTTTTCCAGTCATCTTTCATTCCAGCAACACTCTCCATTCTCATTTCATAGAATCTATCAATCATTAATATATCACTTCGGGAGTGGCGACCCCATCGTACTAATAGCCTATAGAAGGTTCATTCATTACATCCCTGAGCCGGTCAAAGACTGGAAAACAGGTTGTAGGTTTTCATTTTCAATCTTAGTCGGATTTTTAAGTCCTTTAATAATGACTTCGGACATGAATTCCCCTTTAATTTTACCCAATCGCTCCTTGTCATTAAATTTCCAATGCCTACAGTCTCTTGTATTAGTTCCAGCGTTTAATATATGATTCTCACCAAGCTGAATTACAGAAGGGGAACGAAGCAAGAATGCTTCTTTTTTAACAAAGTCATAACACAAAAAAGGAAAGCGGTATATTGACTAGTCATTCCATTCAGATATTTGAGATGTGAACTCTTTGGCCTGCAGTGTTCATAACAAAAAATTAAGCTAACATCGTGGAATTACGTTGTGGTGCATATTTTTGTGACATATTTAAATAAACAAAATAGCATATACAAATTGTTATATCTACTGGAGGGGCTGCCTGGCCGAGGCGGTAAAGGCGTGCTCGGTTCGTCCGGAAGAACGTGGGTTCGAATCCCCGTCAGCAAATCGTAAAATTTAAGAAACGAGATTTCCACTTCTGGAGATGCATATGGCCCTGAGGTTCACTCAGCCTACACCAAAAATGAGTACAAGGTTAATTCCTGGGGGCAAAGGCGGCCGGGCGTGGAGCTAACCACTCTACCCCATCAGGTGCCGAGGTTAACAATGGTGGAAGCCCTTACCCTCCACTCCTCCGAGGGGCTTCACGGAGGTGACTTTACTTCGCTTTTTAATTATTGAGTGCAATAACGTTGTTCGGCTCCTTGACTGAATGGTACTGAGCGTTCTGACCTTCGGTTTAGATTGCCGGCCGAGCGGGGAATTTTAACTGTGTGTGGTTATTTTCTCTAGCGCAGGGACTGGTTGTTGTGTTCGTATAAACACAGTTTTCTTCATCTACATACAACACAACACAACACAACACAACACACTACACTACACTACACTACACTACACTACACTACACTACCAACCACCACAGAAACGCGCAATAGCGAATACATTCCTCCACATACGGTTTGTGTCAGGAAGGACCTTTAAGAAAAAGGTCACATCGACAGCATGTATCGACCACAGTAAATTGGGGGGAAAACAGCGAGGACCGAGCGTCACGGAGCTGTGAGCTTGCATTCGGGAGATGACGGGGTTCGAATTCAACCGTCGGCAGATCCGAAGATTGTTTCCCGTGGTTTCCCATTTTCACAACAGGAAAATGCTGGGGCTATACCTTAATTAAGGCCACGGCCGATACCTTCCCGTTCTTGCGTCGCCGAATACTTTCGACGTGTTAGTGCAACGTTAAACCACTAGCAAAAATAAAAAATAAAAATGGAGTATCTCAAGTCAATCTCTGGTACAAGTCGGCTTCTAATCTTGGTATTCATAACGGAAGAGTGGGAAACGTAATTTTAAATTACGGTATGTTCTTTATTTTATTAACAATTTTAAAATAGTACTTCTTTCGGGAAACTACGGAGACGCCGTCTATGCAGAAGTCGAACAGGATAGTTGTGCCCATGCAAGGTTATTGAACGAAGTAAAATCGTAATTAGGAGATATGGGAAGGGAGGCGGGGAGAAGACAGTCCCTTTCTTGACGACACGTGATCAACACAGAGCTCGTTAGCGTCATGACGTCACTGTCACGTGTGCTCAGCCGAATGACATACGTGACTATTTTCTGCTACGTGGATGAACATAATAATGAGGAATTAAAGACGCTTGTTTCCCTTCAAGAATAACTACTTGATGATGAAGTAATTAAACGACATCACACATGTTTGAAATTGCAAGGGCAGGCGCAGTTCCCCGAAGTAAGAGGATCAATGGCCATTTCTGCGCCATACTACGAAGCTGCCAGGCGCTGGGACCTAGTATTCAAAGGAATCCGAAGGGGTGACTAAAATATCAACTGGTATGCGTATTAATTTCAACAAAAGTAATTACCACCTCACACATTGATAACTGAGCCTCCGTGGTTCAAATCCCGGTCACTCCATGTGAGATTTGTGCTGGACAAAGCGGAGGTAGGCCGGTTTTTTCTTCCGGGCACTCGGGTATTCCCTGTCATAATTCATTCCAGCAGTACTCGCCAATATCATTTCATTTCAACTGTCAGTCATTAATCATTGCCCCAGAGGAGTGCGACAGGCTTCGGCAGCCGGCACAATTCCTGTCCTCGCCGCTAGATTGGGGCTTCATTCATTCCATTCCTGGTCCGGTCGGATGACTGGAAACAGGCTGTGGATTTTCATTTACACATTAATAATTCTGGACGTTGATCACATGCGCTACATTTTCATAAGCACGCCTGTTTTGACCACCTGCAGTATTGCCAAATGTTGTACGACTCCTTATCTGAATGGTCAGGGTAGCAGCCTTCGGTAGAGAGGGTCCCAAGTTCTATTCCCGCTCCGGCCGGGGTTTTTACCCGCGTCTATTTCCTTAGGCTCTTGGACTGGGTGTTTGAGTTTGTTTTAATATAAATAACTTCCTAACACATGACACAGGACACTACCAACCACCATAGAAACACGCAATAGGAAATACTCTTCTCCACATAGGACTGGCGTCAGGGAGAACATCGGGCCGTAAAACTGAGCTAAATCCACAGGTAGTGCCGAAATGAAATAATTGGGAAAAGGTCAACAAGGAGAAGGAGTAGTAGAAGAAGAAGTAGAGACAAATGATCTAGTTTTCAAATGACGGGTACACGGAAGAAACGATCAACGCTCATTCCAGTTTTAGCTACTGATGAGATCTAGCACCCAGCCCCCTGACGTAGCGGTACCGGTACCATGCTTGCTTCTAACGAGGACATGAGTTCGAATCCCGGCAAGTCCAGTGATTTTCATTCTGGTCTGAGGGCTGGAACAGTGTTTACTCTGCCTCGTGAAGCCAACTGAGGAGCTGCCTGACATGAAATGCAGTGAAAACCAAGCAATACGGCTGAGGAAGTGGTTACGCTGAATATGTGACTAACCACGTGACACTCCAATATCTACAGGCCAAAGGGCTGGGCGGCGGTCGCCTTGGCATTCCAAGCTGCTGCGCTACGGGTATTTTATGATGTTTAGTGAAATGTTACACTATTCAGTTTCAGGGTCATGACTCAATCCAAGCATACAGTTTTCACATGCTTTGGAAAAATGATCCACTATTATTTAGCAAATTGAACAGAATCCATTGTTTTCATTTGTGTAGTAGCCAGAAATAACAGCTGAGTACAATGAATCTAATACAGAATTTGGTGTATCAACTGACTTCGTTTGACTCCTCTTCATTACTTTTATTTTGGATTTACTTATTTTCATCTCGTATTCCTTCCCCAAGACTCTGTTCAAACCATTCGGCAATTTCTCCAGATCTTCTGCAAAGTCAGATAAACTAACAATATCATCGGCAAATCTCAGAGTTTTGATTTCCTCTCCTTGGATTGTGATTCCCTTTCCAAATTCCAATTTAATTTTCTTGATATCCTGTTCTATATAAACACTGAGAAGGAGAGAGGACAAACTGCAGCCCTGCGTGGATATTTTTCATACCCCTTGGTTATTATAACTGCAGACTGATTTTTGTTCAGATTGTAGATAATCCTTCCTTCTCGGGATCTGATCCCGATCACCTTCAGAATCTCAAATAACTTGGTCCAATCAACATTATCGAATGCATTTGCTAGATAAACGAATGCCATGTACGTAGGCTTGTCCTTCTTAATTCGATCCTTTAAGATCAGACGTAAAATCAGGATTGCTTTCCCTACAGTTCTTCTGGAGCTAAACTGATTTTCTCACAACTCAGCTTCAACAGAGGTGCAATTATTGTTTTCGTACAATCAAAAGATATATTATTCACAATTCATGCTGATCTTATTACTCTATGAAGCCATTTCATCACTGCCTTTCCATTATTTCACCATTTCAGGTCTAAATTCATCTATTCCTGTTGCTTTTTGAGAATGGAGTTTATTTACCATCCTTTCCTCTTCCTCAAGCGTAATTTCACCTACATCACACGATTTACCGAAAACACAATTTTTGCTTCTTTCACTTCCATTTTCCCTCTATTTCTAAGATTCATTATTACTGTGCAGAAAGGTTTCCCTGCTGCTAGACCTAGCCTTTCTAGGTTATTACAGAAATATTCCCACGACTTCTTCTTGGATTCAATAAGTATTTGTTTCGCTCTGATTTTTTTAACTACGTACAATTCCATGTCCGCATCAGTCCTCGTTTGGAGCAATTTCTGATGCGCATTTTTTTTACGTTTACAAGCTGCTCTCACTTCATCATTCCACCAAGCTGTTAGCTTTTTCCCGTCTTAACACACAGTTGTTTCTAGGCATTCCCTTGTTGTTTCTACTACAGCATCATAGAATGCCACCCATTCCCTTTCTATAATCTGATCCTGCTTACTGTCCATTGTTTGGAACTTTCCACTAATGATAGGCCTATCAATGTACTTCTGTCTAATTTCCTCGTCTTGGAGATTTTCTTCGCTTATTCGTCTGCAGACAGATTTCACTTCTTCTATCCTAGGCCTAGAGATATTTAGTTAACTACCTATCAGTTAGTGGACCGTATCATCGAAAACTCCCTGAATTGGAAGTCGGTTAAGATGTAGTCCATTATGGATTGGTGCCCCTGCCCTCCCATGTATAGCGGTGAATAGCCTTATGCTTGAAGAATGTATTCGTAAATGCTAATCATACACTAGCACAGAAGTCCAGTAAACGCTTCCCATTCCTTTTAGCTTTCATATCTTCGTCACATTTACCTATCACCTTCCCATATCCTTCACTTCTATTTCCAATATCTCGCACTGAAATCGCCCATTAGCACTACCCTATCCTTGCTGTTGATCCTGACTACCATGTCAATCAATGCTTCATAAAACTTGTCAAATTTTTCCCCATCTGCGCCCTCACATGGTGAATAGACTGAGACAATTCTCGTCCTGATTCCTCCAACTGCTAAATCTACCGACATTATTCGCTCACTTACGTGCCTAACAGAAGTTATGTTGCGTGCAATAGTATTCCTGGTAAACAGTCCTACGCCACACTCTACCTTTCCCTTTTTTACACCCATCAAATACAATTTATAATATCTTCTTGGTTATCCTCCCTTACCGGAATATCATGAACTCCTAACACATCCAGACGCATTTTATTTGCTGACTCAGCTATTTCTATTTTCTTTCTTCCATAAGTCCCATTAATACTGACAGCTCCCCATCGAATTCCATTTCGTTCACCAAGTTGTTTCCAACGAGTCCCTCGCCTTTTAAATGGAAGTGGGACTCCGTTACTCCCATACTTCCGAGGTTTGTTTAAAATGTACTGAGCTCGGTAGATTCTGTAAAGCAGAATGCTAACCTACTTACACATAGTCCCATTGTGGATCTCTCCTCTAATGGGTTATGTACGACCGGTGGATTGTATAGTTCTACCCTCCTGAGCACAAGGAGGTTCAAACTCAGAATAAGTCCGAGATGCCCACTTCCATTTCATAGCAAGTGGTATCCCGACTCTCAAGACAACATACTAGGCCACTCAGCCGTTGCCCATGGTTCACGATCGAGGACGTGACTACTGCAACCCACACCAAGAACAATCAAATAATAATAATAATAATAATAATAATAATAATAATAATAATAATAATAATAATAATAATAATAATAATAATAATAGTATTAATAATAATAGTAATAATGTTACTGGCTTTACGTACCAGTAACTACTTTTTATGGTTTTCAAAGTCTCCGCAGTGCCGGAATTTTGTCTCACAGGAGTTATAATACGTGACAGTAAATCTACCGACAGGAGGCTGGCGTATTTGAGCAACTTCAAATACCACCGGACTGAGCTGGGAAATAACCCACCAATTTGTGCTCATAAGGCTAGCCCCTCTCTACCTTTTGAGCTACTCATCCCAGCCGTCTGTACCACTAACCTTCTCCCAAGAACCAGACATCATATCAGTGACCAGGTTGTGCTTAAAGCAAAGAACAAATTTAGAATTTTACCCCGGGGTGAAAAATGAATTATTGAGGTATTTGAGGAAGCTTGAGTTCTCTTCTATCCAACCCTTGGTCACTAAAGAAAGTGATGGTATGTGAACGAGCAAGCTGACCTTTACTATCGATTCCACTGGGGTAATAACCCACCGACCGCAACGGTCGATACATAGGCCGATGGCCGTGTATGACCTTCTCCGGGAACTTTCCTTCGAGTTAGATCACGGCCAGACGAATCTCAGGAAAAATGGTGTGAAAACATGTGTCTGTGATTAGGTACCATTATTTGTGACAAACACATTATCTGCTGAGGTCGATGTCTTCGATGTTTTATCCCTTAAAACAGTAATCGATCACTATCATCATCTTTTTATTCTTTTTTATTAACTCACTGGTTGCATTTCGTACTAATCCTGTTATTTTCTGTGACAATGGGATAGGCACGAAATAGGACAGGAAAGATAGCGAACGGCCATGGCCTTAAGGTACAGCCCCGACATTTTCCAACTGCGAAGACGGGAAACCACGGAAAACAATCTTTAGAGCTATCGAGGATAGGATTCGAACCTGCCATCTACCGAACGCAAGCTTAGAGCTACACGGTCCGTATCGCGACGCCAACTCGATCAACATAATCTGTCCTGTGACTAAAAGTATTAAGCAAGCAAAATTCATCTTCGTACAAGAAATTGAGGCTCCAGGAAGTTAATAATGTTATTGTCTTTACGTCCCACTAACTACCTTTGCGGATTTCAGAGGGCTCCAGGAAGAGTAGACGCTTCTACTATTCGTGACCTCGGCACTAACAAGGAGACCTTCGGATGTTCGCGTCAACGATTTTATTGATACATCGTGCATTAATGACAAGTATTAGGTATAACAAAATGTTAAAGTGATAAAGCGTACCTATCTGCCATTCGCAAAGAAAATAACCATTTAAACTGGCGACGTAAATGATTGATATGAGGCAATCGTATTCAGATTATACTCTCAGCCGACTCTTCGGTGGTCACTGAATGAACATGTAGGCCTACGTACAATTACAAGAAAATGATGGAATTAAAAGCGAAAAAATTATTCCGTAGCAGTGCAGTAATATTGCAAGGTTCGTAGGCTAGAACGCTACAACTATACTTCCGCTAATTTCCATAGGCTGAGTCAATCGCAAGACCATGCCTCTCTAGAATTGGGAGTAGTTACTAAAATGTTTCTACTTCTTGTCGGAAGTCGACCCCATTTCCTTGCAGAAGAATTGAGAACTTCTTTACTGTCTAACCCAGAAAATCCGGGCGAGTTGGCCGAGCGGTTAGGAGCGTGCAGCTGTGAGCTCGCATCCGGGAGATAGTGGGTTCGAACCCCACTGTCGGCAGCCCTGAAGATGGTTTTCCGTGGTTTCCCACTTTCACACCAGGCAAATGCTGGGGCTATACCTTAATTAAGACCAGGGTCTCTTCTTCCATAGTCCTAGCCCTGTCCTATCCCATCGTCGTCGTAAGACCTCTATGTGTTCTGTTTTAAAGATACCGAGTTCTATTGCAGCTTAGTTTTGTGGGATTTAAGGGTGCTTAAATGCGACTGATCTGTGTCATTGCTCCCGACATACTGAATTACTCTTGTGGAACAAAATGTCGATACGTCGGCGTCTGTTAAGACCATCAGGATAAATAATAATAATAATAATAATAATAATAATAATAATAATAATAATAATAATAATAATAATAATAATAATACTTGTTTTTACGTCCCACTAACTAATGTTACGGTTTTCGGAGACACCGATTTGCCAGAATATAGTCCCTCATTAATTCTTTTACGTGCCTGTAATCTATCGACACGAGGCTGACGTATTTGAGCACCTTCAAACACCACCGGACTGAGCCAGGATCGAACCTGCGAAGATGAGGTCAGAAGGCCAGCGCCTCAACCGTCTGAGCCACTTAGACCGGCAGATTATTTTACGTAAAAGTACTAATGCTTATGAAATTGTTCAGAGTTTTCTACCTTAATAATGCTTCCAAATGCGCCTACGAAGTCTTTATTACAGATAAAATGAAATGGCGTATGGCTTTTAGAGCCGGGAGTGTCTGAAGACATGTTCGGTTCGCCAGGTGCAGGTCTTTTGATTTGACGTCCGTAGACGACCCGCGCGTCGTGATGAGGATGAAATGATGCAGACAACACATACACTCAGCCCCCGTGCCAGAGAAATTAACCAATTATGGTTAAAATTTTCGACCCTACCGGGAATCGAACCCGGGACCCCTGTGGCCAAAGGCCAGCACGCTAACCATTTAGACACGGAGCCGGACTTCACAAGAGATAATTACAAGATATTCTCCTTAAGGAATCTTCTCGCAGGTCGAACTATTAGCGTGGTAATTTGCTGACCGTGGTCCTGATTTCGATCACCGACCTTAGCATGAATTTAAAAATAGTTTACAGTGTGGAATGGAAGCTCAATCATCCGTATGAGCAAACTGAAATAGAAAGGAGACGATATTATTTCTAGTAAACTGTTGAAAACGACGGTAGAATCCGCCGTGTTGAGCATTCGACACCTAGTTCTGTCCCAAAAGGAAGGCAACTGTCAGTTAGTAGACCAATGTCTCATAACATCTGAAGTGTTATGGGTTGATTTTTGTACTTTGCACGTCCTTATTTCATTTGTATGATCAAATGATAAACATACTTAGTATCAAAGCGAACCCAAAATTGCCACAGAAGAATTTCGTTAACTGGAAATTAGAATAGACACGCGCTTGTTTTGTTCCACACACATAACAACCATGACCTTCAACTGCGTCCAAAGAACTTCAGTTGATTTATTGTCTTAAAGTGACGTAGACGTGCGAAGAAAACCCTGAGACAGGTCTGTTACCCAAGAGCGTGGTTTCCTTTGCATGAGACCTTGAATGCCAAGGCAATACGAAGTACCACGGTGCTTCTGGAAAATCGATGTGTTATTTCAGGCCATCCCTGGAGGGGACTACCGCAACCTTATACCGCTATTGCCTGCACGTTCACATCTCAGGGCTATAAATCTGGCCGGGCGCTGAAGTGTGTGAATGGGGGTAGGATATTCTGTCACACGCTGACATATAAAGGACAACCTCGCACTTTCAAGGATGCGTAGAACGTATCCCAGGCTACATAAACAGTCCAAAAGATAACGGGAGTATATTCTTAGTGGCTATTGATCTAGGTTCTATTCAAGATCTCCAGTTCTCAACAAGAGATTACTATAATATTAAGGATGAAGGTACGAGGTTTCTATAAATGTACGAATGTGCCATTACCGTGCTTATTAACGCGACAAAAGATCGTGGAAGGAGGTCACAAGTGAAACAACTAACATAACGGAGCTTAGTGAAGGGCCACGAGCGAAATAACCAATAGTACAGGCCTTGGTAAGACGTCACGTGCGAAATAACCAACATTACAGTCCTTGGTAAGGCGTCACGAGCGAAATAACCAACAGTACAGGCCTTGGTAAGGTTTCACGAGCGAAATAACCAACAGTACAGGACTTGGTAAGGTGTCACGAGCGAAATAACCAATAGTACAGGCCTTTGTAAGGTGTCACGAGCGAAATAACCAATAGTACAGACCTTTGTAAGCCGTCACGAGCGAAATAACCAATAGTACAGGCCTTGGTAAGGTTTCACGGGCGAAATAACCAACAGTACAGGCCTTGGCAAGGCGTCACGAGCGAATTAACTAATAGTACAGGCCTTGGTAAGGTGTCACGAGCGAAATAACCAATAGTACAAGCCTTGGTAAGGTTTCACGAGCGGAGCAACAAGCATAACAGACCTCGGTAAGGTGTCACGAGCGTAACAACCAACATTACAAACCTCGGTAAGGTGTTACGAGTGGAACAACTAAAATGACAAACCTCGGTAAGGTATCACGAGTGGAACAACTAAAATGACAAACCTCGGTAAGGTGTCACGAGTGGAACAACTAAAATGACAAACCTCGGTAAGGTATCACGAGCGGAACAACTAAAATGACAAACCTCGGTAAGGTGTCACGAACGGAACTAAAATGACAAACCTCGGTAAGGTATCACGAGTGGAACAACTAAAATGACAAACCTCGGTAAGGTGTCACGAGTGGAACAACTAAAATGACAAACCTCGGTAAGGTGTCACGAGCGGAACAACTAACATTACACACCTCGGTAAGGTGTCACGAGCGGAACAACCATCATTACAAACCTCGGTAAGGTGTCACGAGCGAAATAACTAACACAGTAGAGCTTAGTAAAGTGGCACGTGCGGAACAACTAACATTACAAACCTCGGTAAGTTGTCATGAATGAAATAACTAACATTACATATCTTGGTAAGGTGTCACGAGAAAAACACATAATATATACAAATCCTGGTAAGATAACACGAGCTAAACAACTGACATAACAGATCTTGGTAAGATGACACGAACTAAACAACACATTATATCTTGTTAAGATGATATGAGCTAAAAACTAACGTAACAGATCTTGGTAATATAAGACGAGCTAAACAACTAACGGAACAGATCTTGGTAAGATGACACGAGCTAAAGAAATATCGTAACAGATCTTGGTACGATAACACGAGCTAAAAAAACTAACATAACAAATCTTAGTAAGATGACAGGAGCTAAACAACTAACACAACAGATCTTGGTAAGATGACACGAGCTAAAGAAATAACGTAACAGATCTTGGTACGACGACACGAGCTAAACAAGATCTTGCTAAAATGGCACGTGCTAAACAAGTAACATAAAAGATATTGGTAAGATGACACGAGGTAAACAACTACCATAAGCAGATCTCGGAACGTAGTAATCGTAGTATTTGGAAACTAAGGTCAACTATTTTATTTATTCGATAGTTCTGAATTCTCACTGGGTTAAAATCAACCTTTTGGCGAAAAGGATTCACAGTCTATAGAGCGTTCCAACCTTAAATTTTAGTACAGCAGTAATCAGGGTTGCCACCGGGAAAAATAATCGTACTAAATTTTCCCGTGAAAAGGTACTAGATTATGGAAAAAAGTACTAAATCACTTTTTTACAATGGAATAGGATTATTCATAAAGGCAGTATAGAAAAAGTATACTTATCAAATATACATCTTTATTAAATGAGAAAATCGTAATTATCAGAAGTTATCGGTTTTGATAACTATGATGGGATGCAGCAATGTTGCAGTTTCAATACCCACCATCCTAACACTTACAGTTCCAAACTGACTACGAGATGAGAGTCATTTATTTATGTTTAGAATGTGAACACTATGAATATTCTCACGCATTTCTATTCAACATTTACACACACATATTTTGTCTTCATACACTACCCAAAAGTTGGCTGTCTTTTAGAGTATATGTACATGCATTTCACATTTTTATCTTCAATTAATCCTTAGAAAATATTGCCAAAGCAATAAACTGTTTTGAAATGTGAAAATTTTGGGCAGACAAGAGTGCTTTAGAAGGAGCCCATTCTCACCCGCTACAGAATAGTAGTTTGTTTCTCAATCCGGCCTTATTAACAGAAAAAGCAAGGGAAAACCTGTTCTGTTTCAGCAGGAGAATCTGGTAAACAGAGCTGCCTTCACAAAATTCGTCAAATTTGAAAAGATGTAGTCGCCTACAGAATTTTTCAGTTCGATTAAAGAGTTCCAAAATTCCATAAATTCTTAGCTCTCTTTCAGCGATTCTGTGGACTTGTTTGTAAAGAAGGAAGCCATACTTTCCAGTGTCGACTCAGTTAAATGTAACTTAAAAGCCGTTCAGTCTGTCGAACACACAAGTTCAATATAAATAGGTCCTATTGTTTAATAGTGTATTTTTTTTTTTGCAGGTATGTTATAGTGTAATATTTATATTGAGCATGTATGTTCGGCAGACTGAAAAGCTTTTAATTTCTGTGGACTTTGCTACGGTACCGACCATTTCCTATCTAACTTCATAAGCACTTTCTGTAATTACATTAGGGAAATATATAGCTAATGGGATTATACTGATGAAATTGCGATCTCTTTTGCAATTGTCTAGTTCGACATGGAGAGATTTCATAAAATAAGATCACTAAAATCTACCTGCTTAAAAACTTGTTCACAGAATTCAACATGAAAACTGAAACTTCTTATCAATTTCTTTCTTGTTCTACTGCAGTAGAAGAGCGTCGATACTACCTCCGTAAAAGGTACTAGATTTCCATAAAAAGAACTAACGTACTGTAACTATTTTTGATGATAATAATAAATATATGAATAAAATATATAAATAAAATTACTCAAAAACTTAATAAAATTAATAAGCATAATTAACCGAAATGTCCGTAGTATGGGCGCCAGAGTTCACCAGAATGGATCCCTCGAATTTAGATAAGAGCATGATAAACTGTATATCCCAGGGCGTGTACATAATGCTGCGTACTGGTACATCTGCTGCAGGCCTTACCTAACCTCCTGAAAACGACTAATTAGGTAGGAACTGCACCTAGGTTCATCAATAACACTGATTCTAAAATAGCTAACTATATTCTTAACAAATTCCGTGCATGAGCACCTCATCAACATACAACATTATACATATAATACACACATAAAATATTGCTGGAAGACTCCATATTTACAACAACAATAATGAAAACCGTGGGAAAACGAAAGCGAGAACTAAGCTACCATTTGTAGATGGTCCGATGAACAATGTACATGTATGAAGATAAATACCCTTCACTGTCTCTATATCAATTCGACTTACCGATTCTCATAATCGGCAGTTATCACATCACACAAATACTGTACCTTGTACTACTGTGTTCACATATTTTAACACTTGTTGTAAAGATATATACACACATCTGTCGATCCTCAACATAAATTTATGGAAAGTCTGAAGCTTTCACCAACATATAATGCTAGGCCGCCACAAGTGCTACAATACTTAATGCGCAAGCACTCTCCACAATCAGCCACTTTCCACGAACATAACAAGACTACGCTCCACGAACGTTTGAAGTCCAGTCCATTGCAGCCGTGTCACTCCAGTACCGTGTATCAGCACCACTTCCTTCCCGTACAGTGCGTCAGTTGTAGTTGTAGTTGTAGTTATCTTCCTTCTCGTTCCTTTACAATCACCTCTACAATCACCCTTACAATGTCTCTTACAATGTCCCTTACAATGTCTCTCATAATGTTCTAATCTCTAGGTTGCCGCCGTATCATCCACCTTTATAGACATCAACATCCCCCTCCTCTCAGATGAGACCTCTGGATTGGTGCTTGCCCACCAATCATGAGTGAACCTCTTGTCAAGACCAAGCCCTGAACTACTTCTTCCTCCCAAGACAATAACAAACTCTGGGGTATATTCCATGAATCACCAAACTTTCCTAATACAACAACAAGCTCATCTCATCAGGCTGGGATATATACATGACTCATGAATTTCCCGACACAAGTACATCACAACAAACTCTGGGGCAGCCATATGACTCATTCAAATTACCAGAGTTATTAAAGCAATGTTTTCCCACTCGTGCAAAACAAATTACTCATACCTACATATGTGGATATCTTCCAGCTTACCAATATAAATGGCAAAATATACAAATAAAATACCGATAATAATAATAATAATAATAATAATAATAATAAATCGAATACAGACAATAATATCTCTAACTTCTACATATAATTCGGGGGTGTGATATATGTACTATCCCAGGGATTATTATTATTATTATTATTATTATTATTATTATTATTATTATTATTATCAGTATTTCATTTGTATATTTTGCCATTTATATTGGTAAGCTGGAAGATATCCACATATGTAGGTATGAGTAATTTGTTTTGCACGAGTGGGAAAACATTGCTTTAATAACTCTGGTAATTTGAATGAGTCATATGGCTACCCCAGTGTTTGTTGTGATGTACTTGTGTCGGGAAATTCATGAGTCATGTATATATCCCAGCCTGATGAGATGAGCTTGTTGTTGTATTAGGAAAATTTGGTGACTCATGGAATATACCCCAGAGTTTGTTATTGTCTTGGGAGGAAGAAGTAGTTCAGGGCTTGGTCTTGACTTGAGATCACTCATGATTGGCTGGCAAGCACCAATCCCGACGTATCATCTGAGAGGAGGGGGATGTTGATGTCTATAAAGGTTGATCATACGGCGGCAACCTGGAACATTGTAAGGGTGATTGTAGAGGTGATTGTAAAGGAACGGGAAGGAAGATAACTACAACTACAACTGACGCACTGTACGGGAAGGAAGTGGTGCTGATACGCGGTACTGGAGTGACACGGCACCAATGGACTGGACTTCAAACGTTCGTGGAGCGTAGTCTTGTTATGTTCGTGGAAAGTGGCTGATTGTGGAGAGTGCTTGCGCATTAAGTATGGTAGCACTTGTGGCGGCCTAGCATTATATGTTGGTGAAAGCTTCAGACTTTCCATAAATTTATGTTGAGGATCGACAGACGTGTGTATATATCTTTACAACAAGTGTTAAAATATGTGAACACAGTAGTACAAGGTACAGTATCTGTGTGATGTGATAACTGCCGATTATGAGAATCGGTAAGTCGAATTGATATAGAGACAGTGAAGGGTATTTATCTTCATACATGTACATTGTTCATCGGACTATCTACTAATGGTAGCTTAGTTCTCGCTTTCGTTTTCCCACGATTTTCATTATTTTTGTTGTTGTTGTTGTAAATATGGAGTCTTCCAGCAATATTTTATGTGTGTATTATATGTATAATGTTGTATGTTGATGAGGTGCTCATGCACGGAATTTGTTAAGAATATAGTTAGCTATTTTAGAATCAGTGTTATTGATGAACCTAGGTGCAGTTCCTACCTAATTAGTCGTTTTCAGGAGGTTAGGTAAGGCCTGCAGCAGATGTACCAGTACGCAGCATTATGTACACGCCCTGGGATATACAGTTTATCATGCTCTTATCTAAATTCGAGGGATCCATTCTGGTGAACTCTGGCGCCCATACTACGGACATTTCGGTTAATTATGCTTATTAATTTTATTAAGTTTTTGAGTAATTTTATTTATATATTTTTATTCATGATTTTATTTATTATCATCAAAAAAGTTTCAGTACTAAAAATGTCCTTGAAGTACTAGATCTAGTACTGAAGTACTAGCGGTGGCAACCCTGGCAGTAATGGGATAATTCCGTCTCTTTCCTTCTCCCGTGTTTTGCGGGTTTGCCAAATATGCGTAAATAAGAATGTTATCGTTTAAAATGGGTGAATATCGTGTTGTGTACAGAATTTCAAGGCGCATTTGATGCCGTTAACAAAAAAATGTAAAAAAATAATTTAGTGTGAAAATGGCAATATAATGGAAAATTTCGCCAAATGCAAAATCTTCATTGCATAGAACTTATCATGTCATAACTCCTATTTTATATTCATAATTTTCCTAATTTTTTCACTGCTGGTAAAGAAACATTTCAGCTCGATGTAGATAAGTTTATTTTTAAATTTAAAAAATAACAAAATGTAGTTATATGCGTTTATTTTCAGTCATGTTCCGGGAATTTTATGTGCAGGCACGAAAAAGTCAGTCGCTGGCCAGCGCCTTTCCTATTGAATTTACATGGGGGGTCAAAGCGAGGCAAATGGTCTTCAGATATGGAAGTTATTTTTAAAACAATCCCGAAGTTCTTATCTTGCTTAGTTCTTAATTTGTGAAAGGAAGAATATATCCTTGAATTTTGGTTTCGCGCGTGACTCGGCTGGCTGGCTGGCTGTCTGGCTGGCTGGCTGAAGTACGGTAATGATCTCCCAAATATGCGCTTTTAACATTTCCAGAGTCGCATGCAGTGCAGTGCTCATTTCGTCAGTAGTATGTATAATAGTGATTAAATACATATCAGTGACATATGTACAATTCTTGAGGGCAAGTGTATTTCGTTTGTGTGGTTCGTGAGTTCGTGCTCGTGCGTGGGGATCTAATTTCTAAGAAAAAGTGCAGAAGGATCATGGCGTGGTTAAAGCAAAGCAAACGGTCTTCGGATATGGAAGTTATTTTTAAATCATACCTCAAGTCTTTATCTCGTTATCTCTTAATTTATGACAGGGAGAACGTCTCGTTTGTTTACGTTTCACGAGTGACTCGGCTGGCTGAGCTTTTAAATTTACTGACAGCCGTGTGCAGTGGTGTTCATTTTATCAGTATTATAAGATTGATTATATAAAGATCGGTGATATATATAATATTTAATGGCATGTGGCCTCCGAGGAGGCCGAGTGCAGGTCTTTCGAATTGACGCCACATAGGCGACCTGCGCGTCTATAAGAATGTGGCCCTACCTGTGATGAATTCTAATGCTGAAGACGGCACACACGCCCAGCCCCCGAGCCATTAGAATTAACCAATGAAGGTTAAAATCCCCGACCCGGGCGAAAATCGAACCCGGGGCCCTCTGGACCAAAGGCCAGCACGTTAATCATTTAAGCCATGGGGCCGGACAAGATCAGTAATAAATGTATAGTTCTTGAGGACAAGTGGATTGTGTTTGTTGTGTTTGTGTAGTCTGTGTAGTTGTCAGTTCGTGCTCTTGCGGGGGGTTCTTAGTTCGAAGAAAAAGTGCAGAAGGATGTACAATGGATCGTCAAATTAAAAAGAAACGTTCCGTAGGTAAACTCAGGGGAAAAGAACGCAATATTATAATGAGTGTCCTGGATTATTTTTTAAAGACTATGACTATGAGCAGCGCAGTCAGTGAAACAGCTAAAGCTACAGGTTGTTCCGAAAGAACAATCTATGCTATAAGGAAGGAACACACACACATGGTCCTTTGCGAACTCCCGCAAAAAAAGCAAAAAAAGAGAAGGACGGCAGAAAAATGCAAGGAAAATTAAATATGATGAAATTGTGCGAAGTGGAGTGCGTCGGGTGGTTCACTCTCTTTTATTTGCTAACATACCACCGACAATGAACGTGATTTAGAGTCGGGTAAATGGAGAAGATTCTTTGCCACGATTTTCCAAAACTACGTTGTATCGCTTCTTACATGCTATAGGCTTCCGTTATTTAAGACGGGGTAATAAAGCAGCTTTCATTGAAACCGATGAAATTATTAATTGGAGGCACAGATATCTCAAGGGAGATAAAATGTTTGAGGGCACAAAATAAAGCTACAATTTACACAGATGAATCGTGGGTAAATATTGGGCAGACAGTGACAAAAGAATGGAAGGATACGACAGTGAAAAGTGCACGGCAGGTCGCCATTGAAGGGGTGAGTTCGGGACTTAGGCCACCGAAAAGCCGAGGACCGTGATTTGCCTTAGTCCACGCGGGTAATGAACATGGTTTTGTTCATAATGCTGAACTAACATTTTTATGCCATAAAAACACAAGACAACTGGGCAAATTACGTGAACGAAGTAAAGAAAAATGAAAGAGATTTGTGGAAAGCAGACGAATTACAGGACGATGTCGACGATGAAAAATTTTTAATACGACTTTCTTCATCGTCCGTATCATCCTCAAGTTCATCTCCCGAAGCCGGTTCATCCAACGCGGGAACATCAGGCCTTGCAGAAAGGATAGAAGGTGTACGTCCAATGTCTGAGAGCAACGCCAGTGATTAAGGTACGTTGTATTTATTTTACCATCCTACAAATATTAATTTATGAATGAATGAAGTTAAAATTACAAAATTACAAACGAAAAATGTGGAACTGTGACGCTCTGTTTGAGTCACACTCGAGCGTGATCTTCACGAGTCGATTTCGCAACAGCGCGCTCCATCTACGCTGTACTGCAATTTAAGGTTGGAACGCTCTATACTTGGAAATACAATTAATTTCGTGTGTATAACTGTATTTCCTTTTAAAAACCTAATTGCATTCATTTCGTGTACTACCTGTGTACAGACACACTAACATTCAGCGTTACTGGTCACAACAAGCACTTAGAGTTTTCTTGTAAGTTGAGTACGGATTTTCTATTCTGTTTCCCTCGTGAACACGGTAATAATCAATTTGATGAAGTCTCCCTGAAGGCGCTTGAGACATCATGGTCAACGGCCTCAAGTATTTAGTGCATTTTTTCTGATGGTTTAACGTTGCATCAACTTAGGTTTTTGGCAACGATGGGAAAGGGGCGGGGAACGGCTAGGGAGCAAGAGGCCGTGGTCATAATTGAGATGCTGCCTCAGCATTTGCCTGGTAAAATGGGAAGCGACAGAAAAATATATTTAGGGCTGTCGCCAGTGGGGTTCTAACCCACCATATCCCGAATGCGAGCTGACAGCCCCACACAGCCCGGAACATGCAGGCAGTTGCTCAGTACATACATTTTTAACTGCATGGGAAGTATGTGGTTGTGGCCTCTACGCTAAGCACCACTCCCTCATCCGCCTAGAATTCTAAGGGAAAACCATGGAATTCAATTCTACGTTGCCAAAAGGTAATTTTTTAACCCACCACCCAAATATGCTCTGTTCCAGACTCGATGCTCAGGTTAAAATATTCCACGATAGCGCTGAGGATCGAACCAAGTTCAGCTTGGTGAGAAGTCAGTGTGGTAACTCCTAAACCATGGTGGAGGTTAATAAAAAGCTTGTGGTTGGCTGCATAGTTTAATTTGTTTGGCGCTAACTTCCCTTGTTACAGGTTACAAAACCGAATTTCGGCACAACTGGTAGATATTTTCGAGTGTTTGAATGTAAGAAATCCGTGCCAGGAGATTTACTAGCACGTTAATGGACAGCTTTTCATGACAAATGTCGATACTCCAGCGTCCCTAAGATTAATAGTAACTGGTGCGACGCACAAGACAAGTAGTAGTAGTAGTTTTTCATTTTTTAACAATTTGCTGTAAGTCGCACCGACATAGATAGGTCATATGGCGACGATGGGATAGTAAAGGGCTAGGAGTGGGAAGGAAGCGGTCGTGACCTTAATTAAGGTACAGCCTCAGCATTTGCCTTGTGTGAAAATGGGAAACCACGGATAACCATCTTCAGGGCTGCTGACAGTGGGGTTCGAACCCACTACCTCCCAAATGCAAGCTCACAGCTGAGCGTCCCTGACCGCACAGTTAACTCGCTCGGTGGTAGTAGTAGTAGTAGTAGTAGTAGTAGTAGTAGGTGATAATGACACTAAGATCTTACTGTAAAGTTGACTCCCAAGTACGACAGTATTTGAAGTGACATATCAGAAAGTAGAACCAATGAAAAAGGTGCTTAAAAGCTCCTCATTTAGAGGGGGCCGATGACATTGATGTTAGACCACTTAAAGTACAATCATCATTATTATTTAAAAGTCGATCATATTCTGCTCGCGGAAATCAGCTACGTAAGCTTAGTTTATTCGAGACTAGCCTTGGTAGCTACTATTCTCAGATTCGGGAGTCAGGTGGTTTAAATTTTCTCAGGCGACTAACCTTGAATTTATCAAATTGTTCCAAATTTCGACACCAGACTGTAATCTCAATTTTTTTTTAAAAATAACACACAGTTTAGGCATCTCCACTGAAACATAGATGGTCTATAAAGTCAAGCGTTGTCAATAAATTAGAATATTTAGGAATTATAATAACATCGAATGGGATGTGGAAGGAACAAATAAGACGTGCCAAAATGAAAGGACTGGCCGCTTTAGCAAGCAAAATGTCGTTAGAGAGGAAGATGCCAAATATTGAATACAAGTTGCACAAGAATATTTTAAATGCTCTTGTGATATCAAGAACACTGTATAGAGCAGATATATGTGGTATCGATGTAGACAAAAAAATAATTAGATGTAATAAGTAATAAATTCTGTAAAATAATAATGGGTCTACCAGAATGCACAGCAAATAGTGGAGCTTAGAAGACTATGCGAATATATCAGCATCCAAGCAGATATAATCATGAAAGTAGTAAAATATTGGTTAAGATTAAGAAGGGGAGATGGGAGGGAAATATTGATCCTAGCATATCAACACCAGATGAAACGCCTAGATGATGATTATCAGATGACGATAGTGGAGTATGCTGGACAGAATAGGAATGGGAAAATACTGGGATAAAGAGATGCACAGTAAAGAGAAAAGATTCATCAAAAAAGTAAGGATCAAAGAGAAGGACATGTAGAAACAGATGATTAGGGCAGAATGTGAGACTAAAAGAACATTATCAGAATTTTGTGAAATTATTCAAAATATATTAATAAGGAAAGAGAGACTCCCAAACAGAGAACTAAGAGGCGTGGTGGGGTGGCTAACGGGGATATATCAAAATAAGGGGCTGAGAGGAAACCATAATGAAAATCATTGTTTAATGTGTGGAGACATGATGGAAGAGGCTCATCTACTGAGAGTATGTAGGGGAACTGATGCAATTAGAATTAAATATTTTGGTGGTGAATATAAATTAAAAATAGAAAGAGAGAAGGAATTCTATACAATAGCTAAATTGCTAAATAAAGAATGGATCACACCAGGATGGATAGCAAAGGTTTTTTTTTTTGTACTTGAAGAAGTATGTGGCAAAAGGATGTGAAAAGAGATTAGCACTAACTAAAAGTAAGAAAAGAAACCAAGAACAAATTCAACGTTTAGAATCATGGTTTTATTATTATTGTCACTGTTAATGTGTTAAATTGCATGTGAATCTGCTTAGCTTGCAATGGATGAACTGTGTCTTACTCAGCCGCCGGAATTCCGTAGCTGTAGGTCGAGAAGTCACGGTGTCCATTGTAAGCTGAGGAGAAATCTGTTCGGACTCATAACAAGCAAATACTCGTGCCAATTAATAGTAAAGGTAAGATACATGTCGTCCTAGACAATAAAACACTGTCAATGCCTAGGACAAAATCAATAGTTTTCTACTTTTAACTACAATTTAGAAATTAGGTGGAAACAGTAATTAGGTGTAAGTGTAATATTTAAGGCAGTAGTAGGTAAATTTATATGTAATACGAATATTATGCATGTATCAGAATAATATGAATTGCAATAAATGATTACTCTCTCCTCAGTTCCGGAACTAGGGGATGGGAGTAAAAGTCAAGCAGGTGCCAATCACATATCGACGGTGCAAAATGCAACCCTTCTATATCAAAATCAACAAGTGTATAGGAGAAAGATGAAAGCAATTGTAATTGAAGGCGTTAGAAATATAATCTTTTACGAGGAAATGCAGCGAGAGAAAATGACAAAGGATTCTGCACCCTCGATATAAAATAGTAATTTATTCCTCCAACTTGAAATAATCAGTGACTTCATTTTTTTGTATTCTTTATATGAGTGAAGGACTAAGAAACTTTACCTAATGGTAAAAATGTAGTTATCTCCAGTGACGGGAATTAGATACAAGCTAAATTAGACTATGGCTTGAATTCACGAATTACCCACATGATCAGAAGCAAGTTTCATTTTCGACAGCGCTATACTTCCACACATGCGTCGAATTTTGTGGTATCGAGATATTCCTTAAAATATCTCCAAACAGGACATGGGTAAGCGTTTCCTGTTCCCTGTGTTGTCCTGTGACCTGTTCGGTAAGGCGTGAACTGCGGCAACATTCGCTGTCTGTCATCTTGATTGCTTCCTGCCGTTCGGAACATGAAAGACCATGGTGATCCAATATCCACTTATTTGTTGGTATATATCCAATTACCACCAAACCTGACTATTCAAAATGTAGTAGTTCCAATAATTACGGAAGACAAACAGATCATGGCTAAAAACTCGAGCGGGGCCGATGACCTTCGATGTTAGGCCCCTTAAAACAACAAACATCATCATCAGCAGCAAAAACTCGAGCTGGATATTGTTTTCGAAACGTTACCACTGTGTTCTTGACGGCCACATCGTTTCTTGAAAATGAGACTCCGAATTGCCACGTATTGTTTTGTTTGCGAGCACCGTAGGACAAATAAAAACTATTTTAGCAATATGGTTTTTCTTTCGGATAATTTGTAAGATATAAAAAATATCCAAGATGAACAAAACTCTTTTTAGATATGGCAAAAATACACAGTATAAAGTTAGCAGACCAACGAAGTGATAAGAACTTTCTTTGGAATTGTTGACAATATTTTAGTTTGCTAAGGAGGCCAGTCCGCCTCCGTGGTGTAGTGGTTACTGTAAATAGCTGCCACCCCCGGAGGCCCAGGTTCGATTCCTGGCTCTGCCACGAAATTTGAAAAATGGTACGAGTGCTGGACGGGGACCACTCAGCCTTGGGAGGTCAACTGAGTAGAGGAGGGTTCGATTCCCTCCTCAGCTGTCCTCGAAGTGGTTTCCCATGGTTACCCACTTCTCCTCCAGGCAAATGCCGGGATGGTACCTAACTTAAAGGTCACGACCTTTTCCTTCCCTCTTCCTTGTCTATACCTTCCGACCTTCCCATCCCCCAGCAAGGCCCCTGTTCAGCATAGCAGGTGAGGCCGCCTGGGCGACGTACTGGTCATACTCCCCAGTTGTATCCCCCAACCCAATGTCTCACGCTCCAGGACACTGCCCTTGAGGTGGTAGAGGTGGGATCCCTCGCTGAGTCCGAGGGAAAACCAACCCCGGAGAGTAACCAGATTAAGAAAGACTTAGTTAACGTAACATAAAGGTTTTTCAGTCTGTCGAAACTACTGATTAGAACACATCTAACGCTATAACATACCTGTAAAATACACACTATTAAACAAAGAATGACATGTTTCGTTCTACAAAAACATCCTCAGATTCTATCAAATCACTTTATATCATGTGTATATACAGTATGTGCAATATTGTTTACGTCGCGTAAACTTGTTAGTGATTGAGAGTTGATGATATTAAGAACAAGTATTAACAAAAATAATGATTGTAGTAGTATTTAATCATCTTTTTAATTTATAGCAATAGTTTTGTACTTATCTAAGCTGTTACAGAACAGTCCATTGCTTTCAAACACAGTGTTTAGTTTATAAAGACACTACCCTTGGTATCTGTGTTTGGTTTATTCAGACACTACCCTTGGTATCTGTGTTTGGTTTATTCAGACACTACCCTTGGTAGCTGTGTTTGGTTTAT
Organism: Anabrus simplex; assembly: GCF_040414725.1. Lineage (NCBI taxonomy): Eukaryota > Metazoa > Arthropoda > Insecta > Orthoptera > Tettigoniidae > Anabrus > Anabrus simplex. The sequence continues at coordinate 742,778,881 of NC_090266.1, read as the reverse complement.
TCAGACACTACCCTTGGTAGCTGTGTTTGGTTTATTCAGACACTACCCTTGGTAGCTGTGTTTAGTTTATTCAGACACTACCCTTGGTAGCTGTGTTTAGTTTATTCAGACACTACCCTTGGTAGCTGTGTTTAGTTTATTCAGACACTAACCTTGGTAGCTGTGTTTAGTTTATTCAGACACTACCCTTGGTAGCTGTGTTTAGTTTATTCAGACACTACCCTTGGTAGCTGTGTTTAGTTTATTCAGACACTACCCTTGTAGCTGTGTTTAGTTTATTCAGACACTACCCTTGGTATCTGTGTTTGGTTTATTCAGACACTACCCTTGGTAGCTGTGTTTAGTTTATTCAGACACTACCCTTGGTAGCTGTGTTTAGTTTATTCAGACACTACCCTTGGTAGCTGTGTTTGGTTTATTCAGACACTACCCTTGGTAGCTGTGTTTAGTTTATTCAGACACTACCCTTGGTAGCTGTGTTTGGTTTATTCAGACACTACCCTTGGTAGCTGTGTTTAGTTTATTCAGACACTACCCTTGGTAGCTGTGTTTAGTTTATTCAGACACTACCCTTGGTAGCTGTGTTTAGTTTATTCAGACACTACCCTTGGTGGCTGTGATTAGTTTATTCAGACACTACCCTTGGTAGCTGTGTTTAGTTTATTCAGACACTACCCTTGGTGGCTGTGTTTAGTTTATTCAGACACTACCCTTGGTAGCTGTGTTTAGTTTATTCAGACACTACCCTTGATAGCTGTGTTTGAGAGCTACGGACTAGTCTGTAACAGCTTAGATAAGTACAGAACATTTCTATAAGTTAATAAGGAGACGGCTGAATACTACTACAATAATTATTTGTTAGTCTATTACTTGTTCGTCATATGACCAACTCTCAACCACTTTTTCTTTTTTACAAGTTACTTTACGTCGCACCGACACAGATAGGTCTTATGCCGATGATGGGACAGGAATGGGCTAGGAGTGGGAAGGAAACGGCCGTGGACTTAATTAAGGTACAGCCCAAACATTTGCCTGGTGTGAAAATGGGAGACCATGGAAAACCACATTCAAGGCTGCCGACAGTGGAGTTCGAACCCACTATCTTCCGATTACTGACAAGTTTATGCAACGTAAACAGTATTGCACATGTATACGCATGCTTTAAAGTGATTTGATAGAATCTGAGAATGGTCTTGTAGAACGAAACATGTCATTCTTTGCTCAACAGTTTGTATTTTGTCAGGTATGTTATAGTAATATATGTGTTATAATTAGTATTTTCGACAGATTGAAAAACCTAAGTTATGTTAATATTTTAATTCTATTTTAGAATGTTTGGATAGTGACACAACAAGGAAATAAGAGTTGACGAATACCAATGAATGCGAACAAATAAACAGAGGAGAACTTCCCAAATGCGGTATATAAATTATGTTCTGCTGTGTGTAAAGTTTGGGAGTGGGACTTACCCATAGAGATCCTCCAGCTGCGGTGTGCCTCGCTATGCGGCGCCGTGACATAGGTCCAGCCGGGCCTGGGTCAATGATCCAGCATCCAGGCAAGGCTGGTTGCGCACCCCCACCATACCGCGCTCTGAGTGACGTAACACCCGCAAGTTCTCGGAGTAAAAGTAGAACACAGCGCTATTTCCGACGATCCGATCGGAACAGAGGTACTGTTGCGAAAGACAACAGAGAGTGAAATTATTCACTTCCTATTGCAAACAAACCAGTTGTGTCATTTAGTACGACAAAAAAAATATAATCTTGTCCCTATGATGCGATAAATGTTAGAAACCATCACAGAAACTCTCGAACCTCTCTTCTGGAGTTGACACCTCGACGTTTCATGGGTAATAAAATATGAAAGGCAATACTAGAAGATGTCGTTGATTCTTAAAACTAAACCTCGGATTTTAAGCATAAACCTATTTTGTTCCTGAAGAGAGCAATGAAGTTGTGTTTACACGTTTTTTGTATTAATAGGATTATAAATGGTGGCCCTATAGTGCCTAAATTGACGTTATAACGCATATTTACTTATATTCCTATATTTAATATTTTTTATCCCTAAATCGATTTAAAATATTTTGAATTTATTCCAAGAGATTGAAATATTTGCTGACTCTTTTTCAGTATTTTGAACATTATGTTCTTGAAATACTTTACAAACAAAATCATAAAATCGGGAAGCTGTATACCACACTACGCGGAAGTTCTTAAGGTCCTCCCGTAGTAAACACCCTCGTAGTCTCTGTGTCACGAGGTGGGAGACGGTGTCCATTGACCTGCAGGAAACAAAACTCTTCATTTCATTCTGTGAAAATATTTCAATGTTTCCGTTCGTTCAGGGTATGAATTATGCCAAAAGTGTTAGCTTCAACGTCTTCTTTAATTAAACAGTGGTTACAGGAGTTTTCCCATTTCACATCGGATGGTAAAATTACAGTATATTCTGTGACGTTTGCAGTAAAGAGGTGAGTGAAAAATGTTTTATATTTCCCCCTAATGAGTTATCAATTTAGCATAGTAAAAATGGTATTTTAATGTATGCCTATTAAAATACGTGAAATGGAAGCTGTCTAAAATATATTATTAGAACCCATTTTTTCATATTTGAGGAACTATTTTAGGCATCTAAAACACCGAGGTCTAATTATAAGAGACTTAGGACTACTTCAGTCAACAGTTCCGTGTTCTGATGAGTGGAGGAAATATATGATAACCTATGTTATTGTGGAATGTGTGGTAATGTGTGTTTTTCTTTCTCTGGCGCTTTTCCCTCAGCCTGGTTGGAGTAGTATGCGGACTTGGCCCAGTTTTACGGGCGGATGGCTCTCCCAGAATAATTAATCACACGAGGCTAAAATCACGGCCCGGTTAGGAGCGTGCAGCTGTGAGCTCGCATCCGGGAAATAGTGGGTTCGAATCCCACTGTAGGCAGCCCTAAAGATGGTTTTCCGTGGTTTCCCATTTTCACACCAGGCAAATGCTGGGGCTGTACCTTAATTAAGGCCACGGCCGCTTCCTTCCCATTCCTAGGCCTTTCTTGTCCCATCGTCGCCATGTGTCGGTGCGACGTAAAGCAACTAGCAAATAAAAAATCACGGTCCGGCTGGAAATCGAACACAAACAGGCTCTAGTGTGGGTGAGTGTAATTATTCGGATCACGGGTTAGAGTACGTGTCCCAGAACTTTAAGTAATCAATATACCCTCTTTGTGAATGGGGAAAACCAGACTACAAAAGTGACCAAAGGTAGTAAATAATATCATTCTAGATAATCCACCCATGTTGAAACACTGAATACCGAACTCGATAGCTGCAGTCGGTTAAGTGCGGCCAGTATCCAGTATTCGGGAGATAGTGGGTTCGAACCCCACTGTCGGCAGCCCTGAAGATGGTTTCCCATTTTCACACCAGGCAAATGCTGGGGCTGTACCTTAATTATGGCCTCGGCCGCTTCCTTCCTAGTCCTAGCCCATTCCTGTCCCATCGTCGCCATAAGACCTATCTGTATCTGTGCGACGTAAAGCCAATAGCAAATAGAAACACTGAATTTTATGTGAAATCCGAAGTTAGACAATACTCGGCGTTGACAGTACTATGATGAATGGATGGACCGTGTGCTGTTGCCTAAGGAGGAACGGAAAGAAACTGGCTCCCTTTTGCGTCGCAGGGACCCTGAAGGTCGTCAACGTCCAGGTTTGGATAAGCATCCTTCGGGCCGCATTATCTCTAACGAAAAGACAATGACACATGACATAAAAGCGAAATACAAATTACAATAATGGCTACGAATGTAAATAATGCAAAAGTCTTCAACTGATGCAAGTTTAGCTTTTAGTGTATCAAAATTCAATACTCCAACTTCTAGGGATGATAGAACAGACCGAAACAATAGATTTTTTAAGTAAGTAACCATGGCTTGAAACGAATTATTGTCTGACAAAATCAGAAACTGTACTGTAAAGGCATATATAGATCATGAATCTCATTCTTCAAAACCATCAATATTAAATATCTGTTAAACGTGCCATGACCTCAGAATGCAATGTCTGAGCTGTGACAACACGCAGTATGTTTTCGTTCATTTAGAGTAGAAGAAGAGCTAGTCGCTTCGGTGCTAAATAATGGCGTGTGGCTTCCGGAGAGGACTAGTGCCGTATAGGCAACCTGCGCGTCTGTGAGAATTGGGCTCTAATGCTGAGGATGGCACAAACACCCAGTCCCCGAGCCAGAGGAATTAACTAACTACTACTTTCTTCAGCTTATCCCAGGTATTTCTGGGGTCGCTGGAGCCACCTAGGCTCATTTTGGGGTTACGTCGCGCATTCCTATCTACCAAATGTCACTGTAAAATTTGTCACAAATGGAACATAATAATTGCTTTTACACAGTTGAAGTCTAAAATCTGAGGTAAATTAAGAAATATTTTATTTTTGGTGAATATTATGTATGCCTACTTTACTAGTTTACATGTGCTTTTGGTGCTACGCTCACAGTAACACACGTATGTCTTTTGTTTGTCTTACACTTTCAACAATTTCGTGTGTGATGTCTGTGTTCACTGAAGTTCTTCGCTTTCGTTTTATTGCTTCAGGTGTCAATGACATCATTTCCTGAATTGTATCGCGATATGAAAGATTTAATAGGCGACAAAAAGCTATGGCCAATGTACATAAGAATTCGTTCGAACAAAAAAAAAATATTGGTCCAGGGATCATGCTACTTTTCTTATCGTGAATACTATTGACCTCCATTTTGCTGTTTCAACTGGCCGCTCTAGTCATATGGACAAAGGTAATGAGAGTCCACAGACATAGCACTCCCATTTCTCGGTGCTAGCCCTGGACCTCAAGAAATTAACAAAAGACGGCACCAGCAGCGAAATACGAGATAAAGGCGTCCTGTTACAGGCCTTAAGTATGTATTCATATTTCTCTAATAACGACGGTATTTCTTAATTTACCGCGGATTTTTCACTTCATTTAAGTAAAAGCAATTATTATGTTCCATTTGTGACAAATTTTACAGTGACATTTCGTAGATAGGAATGCACGATGTAACCCATTTTGGTTTTGGCCGGGGATTTAAGACCGGATGCCCTTCCTGACGACACGTGATGCTTGAGATAAAAATCTCGACCCAGAAACGACCGGGATTCGAACCTCAGCATTCCGGATGGGAAGCCAGCAGTCAGGCCACTGAGCCAATCACGCCCCCAGAGCAATGAACTAAAAAGCGTAAAAATCCCCGACCCAGCTGGGAATCGAACCCGAGGATTCTTGAACAAAGGCTAGCATGCTAACCATTTAGCCATGGAGCCGGACGCTCGGGTGCTTGCATCTGCGTACTCTTCACAGTACATACTTGGAGTCTTTGAACGTGTATGACAGTCAGTGGCACGTCGTTGCACAGCGTATATTGAAGTAGGACGACGCACTTCGGAACAATTTTTTAAAAAGATTATGCTTAAATTGACAAATAATAGTTTTATTCTCAACCACCTCAAAATGTACTTCAACGATTGATTTCTGATCTGTGGTTATTTAATAAAAATGTATGTCTTATGTGTCTTCTATAGTCCCTAGAAGACTGGGTACTGAATTTTGATACATTCTGTGTAACGTTGAGAGCCATTTCACATCAATGCACAAATCTTACATTTTGGCAAATTTCATCATCATCATCATCATCATCATCATCATCTGTTTACCCTCCAGGTTCGGTTTTTCCCTCGGACTTAGCGAGGGATCCCACCTCTACCGCCTCAAGGGCAGTGTCCTGGAGCTTCAGACTCTTGGTCGGGGATACAACTGGGGAGAATGACCAGTACCTCGCCCAGGCGGCCTCACCTGCTATGCTGAACAGGGGCCTTGTGGAGGGATGGGAAGATTGGAAGGGATAGGCAAGGAAGAGGGAAGGAAGCGGCCGTGGCCTTATGTTAGGTACCATCCCGGCATTCGCCTGGAGGAGAAGTGGGAAACCACGGAAAACCACTTCTAGGATGGCTGAGGTGGGAATCGAACCCACTTCTACTCAGTTGACCTCCCGAGGCTGAGTGGACCCCGTTCCAGCCCTCATACCACTGTTCAAATTTCGTGGCAGAGCCGGGAATCGAACCCGGGCCTCCGGGGGTGGCAGCTAATCACACTAACCACTACACCACAGAGGCGACTTGGCAAATTTCATCCATGAAATAAGATGACTACGTATTGGTAGCGATTTAGGCCAACAACTCATCGAACATCCTCAAAATGGTACTATTGCTGCTTCCATCCCAATTTCCTATAAAACTAACCCTGTTTTACGGACGGAGCTGGCTAAGCGACAGACGGATCAAGTAGTTGTATTGCCGATAAAATGTGTCGGATTTAAGACACTGCAAACGGGAGGTAGCAGAGGAACGCTCCTTCGATTGGTTCGAATGGAGTATCAAACTTGGAAACTGAAGTGGTCCAGTCAGAAAGAAGTATCGTAAAGAAAAAGAAATGAACAGCAAAACCGTACTACCATGTATACAAAGCTGTGTGTGGCCCCTTCGGAATTTCTGATGTTGCTCTTGTGTAAGTAAGGTTGCAGGAAAATTATTGATGATGATAATAATAATAAGAATGTGTAGTTAACGCTACTTCAATTAAATCGAGTTTAAAAGACATTCTTCTTGGAAGGGATAGACAAGGAAGAGGGAAGAAAGCGGCCGTGACCTTGAATTAGGTACCATCCCGGCATTTGCCTGGAGGAGAAGTGGCGAAACCACGGAAAACCACTACCAGGATGGCTGAGAAGGGAATCGAACCCGTCCACTCAGTTGACCTCCCAAGGCTGAGTGGACCCCGTTCCAGTCCTCGTACCACGTTTCAAATTTCGTGGCAGAGCCGGGAATCGAACCCGGGCCTCCGGGAGTGGCAGCAAATCACACTAACCACTACACCACAGAGGCGGACTTTAAAAGACATTGGAGAGCCGAAATGTAGTCCTGGAAAAGGGTTTTTAAGGTGTCTGCACATCTAATAATACGGTTTCTGGCATTTAAGCAATCTTCAATGTCAACCGATTGAGTCACGTTTCGATCTCACGACCTTGAACACAGAAGGTGAGCGCAACTACACTACGTACGCTCCAGTCAGTCTATTCCATGTGTTCAATGCTCAAGAGTAGAGTTATAAAACTACCATAGTGTAACGTGGAATATCATACGAAAGCGAAGAATATGGTAGTTTTCCTTTCAGAATTGATTAATAAAGGTGCTACTTTCGTTACCAGTACGCTCAGATTGTTGCATACACACCCAGCGTTACCTTATATTCATCGCTTTATAGACGTTTCAAATAGATTCTCTTCTCGATTCGTCTAGAAACTGGAAGCCTTGAAACCTAGAAACTGAGTGAGTGTACCTGTATAGTGTATAAAGGGCGACTTAACGAACGGAACATTAATATGAGGCAGTTATTCAGCATGTGTCATCGTTCGCAAGTTTGGTAATTATATATAATAGGTACAAAAACCATCAGCGGAGAGAGAAGCTTCATGTAAATATTGCGGAACCATACATTGTGTCTAAAGCTATGGCTACTCATCTATCTAATCTAACATTGAAATAAAACAATTAATTTCATTTGATACTAAACAAAATTTATTCTTTAAATTTTGACTTTAACGGGTGACACTTGCTGAGATAATTTAAAAGATAATTATAACTGAAAGAAACTCTGGGCATTAAATTTGAAATCCTCTTGACCGGACACTTAAAAGTTGTACAAGAAATGTACCCCTCACTGTATCACTTGACAGTACCTTTGACATTTTGAGTGTTATTACGACGTATTCCTTTGAATTGGTATCAGCTGTAGGTATCTCAAACCTAATTTGGTGAAGTATCCTTTTATTTTTTGCCGGCCCCGTGGTGTAGGGGTAGCGTGCCTGCCTCTCGCCCGGAGGCCCCGGGTTCGATTCCCGGCCAGGTCAGGGATTTTTCTCTCGACCTGAGGGCTGGTTCGATCTCTACTCAGTCTACCTGATTAGAAATGAGGGGTTATCTGACGGTGAGATGACGGCCCCGGTCTCAAAAGCCCAGAATAATGGCCGAGAGGGTGCGTCGTGCTGACCACACGACCCCTCGTAAACTGTAAGCCTTCGGGCTGAGCAGCGGTCGCTGGGCGGGCCAAGGACCTTTCAAGGGCGTTAAGTGCCGTGTTTTGTTTCTGTTTTTGTTGTTTTGCTTTCTGGTTTGGTTTTAGTTTCACAAACGAGATATAGCATAGCTTGAAAATATAACCACACTTCCCAAACAACTTTACAAGTAATTCACTGATAACTGTTAGTCTGCATTATGACGACTCAATATTTGGCTGTCATCGAACTGACACAAGAACTCGATCGAACAGATACACGAAACACACTCCGAACATATAATCCATTTGGTCACTGACGACTATGTATCAATGTCACTGTTCTATCTTCAACTGACTGACTGACTGACCAACTGTGGCCTCACTCTCCAAATGACTATCCATCGACGAAGGCTTCATCCATCTGACTACAACACTTCATGGCAAACCTCTCCTTACAACTAACTCCCCGCCATAGCATACTCCTCTATATATAGACACTAGTTGTCACATGGTATAACATCCACGTCAGAGTTAAAAGGGTACATGATGTCACTCCCACCCAACTCCCAAGTGTTACAGGTTGTGTTGAAATAGCCTCAGGCAAAGTAGGAACTCCCTGAATTATATCATAGTTCTAAATGCATACAATGACAGAGCGAAGACTCGACAGTTACTGTAACAGTATTACACTATATGTTGCAATGTTTTAATGGTTTCACAAAATGTATCCATATCTGATATTAGGCAGCAAATCTCACTCTACATTATTTTAATGCTAACACACATACATAATAAATTAAATACAATGAAGCAATCGATAATTAATCAATACATAGCGAAATCAGATTATAGAACTGAATCAAACAATGATAATAGTTATAATAATAATACAAATAATAATAATAATAATAATAATAATAATAATAATAATAATAATAATAATAATAATGATAATGATAATAATAATAATAATAATACAGAGGAATGCTTGTAACGGGATTTGTACCGTTACAAAGTATTACAACTGAAATTACGAACAGAACAAAATCCACATGAAAGCCCATCCACGCTGCGGCGAATCTGTTAGATTCACGGTATAAAGGCTATAATCTGAACGTTGAAGGTAAAGACCATAGACTGGAGTTTACCAGTTCTTTACGTCAATTGTTGAGACTTGACAGAGGACGCATCCTAACTAATGTTATTGAATTTCAAGCTTGAAATAGTTTCTTCTTTTCTAATGGTTTGTCGGATGCCGCAGAACATATTTCACCTTGCACCTGGTGGAAAGTATTGTGTAGAACTCAGCCAAAAATTTACCTTGTCTGCGAACTTCTTAATGTGCTACCATCAACGACTGCAGGAGAGCACAATCGTCGGCTCACGGGAGGATCGACAGCAAAGTTAGAAACAGACTTTCTCCAGTTACGATCGAAAAGTTAGTTTCAATGCAGTGGGCGTCATATAGACGAACAAGAATCTATGCCTTCACAAACATTAGGAAATTCTTCTGCGAGTACGACATGATCACTTGAGAATGAAGACTTTGGTAGTGAATAATGTTATTTCCTAGCACAAAAATCAGCAAAATAAACCTAGGCTTATTTTGATTACAGAGATCAAAGTCATGTTGAGAAACGTTCTGTTAACTGTGAAATAACAACTTTAATTATATAGATGTCGTTTACCGAGCGAGTTGGCAGTGCGACTAGGGGCGCGCAACTGTGAGCTTGCATTTGGAAGCTAGTGGATTCGAACCCCACTGTTGGCAGCCCTAAAGAGGGTTTTCCGTGGTTTCCCATTTTCTCACCAGGCAAACTCTGGGGATGTACCTTAATTAAGGCTACGGCCGCTTCCTTCCCATTCCTATTCCTTTCCTATCCCATTGTCGCCGTAAGACCTATCTGTGTCTGTGCGACTTAAAGCCAATTGTAAAAAAAATGTAATTTGTGTGTGTGTCTGTGTGCATGAGAAATGTATTTTATCCCGAAACAATCATTCTTGTTAAACTAAAGCAGAATTCGTGTGTTAAACTTATTCTTGCTAATTATAAAGGGGATTATATATTATGTTGGAAGCGCTGAACGACGGACTGGCGCTGGACGAGGTACGGTTCTAATTATGTGCAAAAATTAATCGGCTTCCAGTTTCTCTCCTAAAGATTAATTTATGTTTCTTTTCCTACCAATGTTACCAGCAACTATACAATTTTCTCCGCCATTTATGTATTAAACCTAAGTACCGAACTGTAGTTTCGGTAGAGCGCAACTCTACTCAAGAGCAATCGGTATGGACATTTAAACACACCCATTAACATGTGAATGATTTCACTTTCCAACAACATTTTTCAACTGATATTAAGAATTAGATATTGTGCTTTGTACAGTATATAATGTATGGGATTTATATATTAATGTAAGGGAAGTTTAAATATGAAAGAATGAGAAAACGACAAACGAAAGTCTTAAAACAGTCAGCGGAAATCTCTGTTCAAGCAGCTAAGAAATGGTCCGCTAATCGTGAACATTTTAATTACTTTCAGAAGTCACGCAAGTACAACGCACGTGACTGATGTAACTGAATCAAATACTGATCTGCATTTAGGGCCGTCGACCAGGTGGCAGATTCCCTATCTGTTGTTTCCCAGCCTATTCTTAAATGATTTCAAAGAAATTCGAAATTTATTGATTAAAGATGGCTGCTGTCTCGTGGAATTGCCGGCCACCAGAGTGCAGCATGGTGCTCTGTCGATTAAAGATGGCTGCTATCAAAAAGCATTTTTCAAATTATCCGCCACCACATTTCAAAGATATGTAGCTAAAGAGGGCAGCACGGTGCTCTCTTGATTAAAGATGGCGGATGATAGCTGCACGTGGCTTTGTTTACCGATTCAAATCTTGCGCTAGTTAGGTTAAGTTGGTACCACTAAGGTTTAGGCCCGTCAAGATGGTAGTACTGAGGTTTGCGATACGTTGTTGTCGATGATAGCTGTCAAAAAAGTACGTGGCTGTCAAAAAGCACGTGGATTTGTTTACCGATTCAAATCTCGCGCTAGTTAGGTTAAGTTGGTACCACTAAGGTTTAGGCCCGTCAACATGGCAGTACTGAGGTTAGCGATGTGTTGTTGTCTGTCAAAAAGAACGTGGCTGTCAAAAAAGCACGTGGCTTTGTTTACCAATTCAAATTTCCCGCGGGAGGAGCAGGCCCCTGGGAAGGCTCCCGGGAAGAGGAGGAGGAGTGGGCCCCTGGGAAGGCCACCCGTGCGGAGGAGGAGGAGTGGGCCCCTGGGAAGGCCACCCGTGCGGAGGTGGAGGAGGAGGCCTCTGGGAGCCGGTGGAGGTGGAGGCCACCGAATCCCTGTATTATACTACTCATGCCATAAAAGAGAAATATTTCTTATTCAATCAATCAATCAATCAATCAATCAATCAATCAATCAATCAATCAATCAATCAGTCACTACTGACCTGCATTTAGGGCAGTCGCCCAGGTGGCATATTCCCTATCTGTTGTTTTCCTAGACTTTTCTTAAATGATCGCAAAGAAATTGGAAATTTATTGAACATCTCCCTTTGTAAGTTATTCCAGTCCCTAATTCCCCTACCTATAAGCGAATATTTGCCCCCATTTGTCCTCTTGAATTCCAACTTTATCTTCATGTTGTGATCTTTCCTACATTTAAAGAGATCACTCAGACTTTTTCGTCTACTGTCATTCCACGCCATCCCTCCGCTGACAGCTCGGAACACACCACTTAGTCATCAGCTTGCAGATAATAGTTTACTGGGAATCGATCCAACGTCCGTCTCCATGGCAAAATGGTTAGCGTGCTCGCCTTTGGTCACAGGGGTCCCGGGTTCGATTCCCGGCAGGGTCGGGAATTTTAACCATAATTGGTTAATTGCGCTGGCCCGGAGGTTGGGTGTATGTGCCGTCTTCATCATCATTTCATCCTCATCACGACGCGCAGGTCGTCTGCGGGAGTCAAATCAAAAGACCTGGTTCGATCCTGGCTCAGTGCGGTGGTATTTGTAGGTGCTCATATACGTCAGCCTCGTGTCAGTAGATTTATTAGCGCGTAGAAATACTCCTGCGGGACTAAATTCCGACTACTCGTCGTCTCCGAAAACCATCAAAAGTAGATAGTGGGATGTAAAAAATTAACATTATCATTATTATTATTACTATTACTTTTCAGATTAGTGTGGTTGAGGCATTCATTTTCGAGAAAATGCGAGAGCTACGAATACAACGGGAAAAGCGTAAGGTATCCGGACACGGCTATCGATCTACTCTGTGCGAGCGTGGGCTGTACTTAGGACAAATTGAAGTCAGGTGCAAAATAGCTGTGGCGCCCGGATTTCTTGTAGGAATGCGGTTTCCTTACATCCCAAATGTGTAATCAAATACGACATGGATTTCAAAGATAGTTACACAGAATTTGCTTTACGAACTTTGCATAAAGGATACATAGGCTATCCGTTACAAATTTGAATAGTCTAATATATCGTAATAAGACAAGGTACGTTAAAAATATTTTGAAGTGGAAAATTACATAGTCACTCAGCAACAATAAGACGAATTGTTATAAACCAAATTAATAAATATATTTCTTTAAGCACATTAATTACCGTCAACCCAACAGTGCAATGGTTTTTTTTTTTTCTAATTCGTATACAATTGATTGGTGGGTTGTTATTCACCCAGTCAAAGTGGACGACCTGACCCCTGGAATGGTGTTGGCATCATCAAAATGACATTCTGCTCGTAATTTACACGTAATGTACAACTTCTGACCAATGCATTTTATGAAATGTAAAAATAATTATGTAAATTACTCTTGCGAAGTTCGCTTCGGAAGATGGTAGAGTCCAGTGTAGATCCACTGGGCATTTGAAAAGGGTGTGCTATTTAGGCCGCTGCTTACTGAGTGACCTGGCGTCGCTGGTTGCCAAACGGATGGAACAAGTAACCAGGGTTGACCACTGTGAATATACTGTATACATACTTTGTAGGAAACATACTGCGTATTCCCAAGAGTTCTGAATGTTAAGAATTTAAGAATATATCATGTTAAAAAGAAACTAACCTCCATTATTTTCTCTGATTTCAGTTCATCTTCTTAGCAATCTTAAAATTACGCTTATGTTTGGTTATATATAAAAGGAATAAATGCTCTCTGACAGCGCCGACATCACTACATCATTTCCCGTTCAGAGAATTCTGCAGAGATAGAAACAAATGAATTTTGGATAGCGCAATTAATATCTGATCAATAAGGTGGAAATGGTATTGTTACGAATAAAACTCGATCTACTTCATTACTCTAATTTATTTCAGGATGGCCTAATAATTGCACACACACACACACACACACACACACACACACACACACACACACACACACACACACACACACACACACACACACACACACACATTTAAACACAAACAATTCTAACCAGTTATGAATGGCCACACTAATTAATAGTCTATTTACAAATCTCTCTTCTGTACATACACCTGGGAGTCCCGGCCGGTCGTTACCTGGGAATGGCTATAATCCTTACTTTCACTTTCCCAAAGTCTAGTCACATCCTACAGCCGCTATGCGTAGACAGCTGGATTTGAACACAGTGCCACTGGCTACACAACACATGACGAATGTTCGTTGGTTCGGCTCCAGATATAGTCCAGTACTTCACACAGTCCCATGTAGTGAACAGCTAAACAGCTCAACAGTATTCAACAGCAGGACGATACTCACAACAGCGAACATTAACACAGGTCCATTTATCCTCGCACTCATGACAGCGCGTTTCCTCACTGGCTCACGGCGATCCTCAGCGCACAGAATTACACGACCACACAGTACATTCTATATACCGTTCTGACGCCTCCAGTTCATGCACTCACTGGTCTCTCCGACACAACAACAACTCGCTCGCAGGGGTCTTGTATTTATACCTCGATGCTGGGCCACTAGAACATTCAGGGTTCGAATGAAGATCGAACTTTCCCGTCATATCTTCCAGAAATCGCATGGAGAAATTAGATGAAGGGAACAATAGAGGATGGGCCGTGGCATGTCCTCGGGCGGGCTGGGAGGTTCCCCGAGCTAGCTTAGTCATCCCCTTTCAGGTAATACCGAAGGGGCTGCGACAAGGCTGACGGTCGCTTGAGCACGTAACAGTGCGTACGACATCCCATTGACCAAAGACACATAAGACCGCACGTTGTCCTGGTGGAATACCACATTTTCTACCCGGGTTTCGATCTATAACTTAATTTTCTATCTTATTCACCACGTACTATGGCTTATCCTTTATCCTCTGTGTCATGGGCCTTCTGCCCTATTAGGTTTCATTGACAAGTCGTGTCACGGGATTGCTTGAGGTGTTCAGCCTTTTTTATCAACCTTTGTTTTCCCCTTATGTGGCCGTGTAGTATGAGCTTCGGCTCCTGTAATGTTCTGGATCATTCGATCCGACTTTGTGTGTGACTTCCGTATTCTGAATAAGGGTAGCGAGAGTAAAAGCCGTTTAAGCTTTTCAGTGCAGAAAGTGGCGTCCTGCTAAATGTAACAAGAGGTGTTCTGAAGTGAATTCATTAATGGGTCCAATGTGAATTCTTGGCCCATTAGGCCACTGCAATCTGTAAATTGTAGCCCAGGGTTCGATACCTTTCCATTGTGTTTGAACTTAAAACTCAGGGTTCTAGCCCCTTCAGAAGCTCTATCTCCTTGGTGATGTGGTCCATAGATCGAGTCTCTTACGAAATTGTATTTCATTCCCAAACTTATGTGTAGATTGACCTATTGGTCTGATGACGACTTGAAGTATTATCTAATGCAAATGGGAACTTCTCTCCCTTGGTGAAAAACGTAAGCTCCAGAGCTTGTCTTCATTGTTCCTAAAGTTTATACCTTGTTAATGTACTGTTGTTGTTTTTATCAGTTAAAAAGATTTCCAGCAAATATAATTTACAACATTTAACCTTTGGTTCATGTTTTGTCCAGCCTCGCGATTTTTTCTCTCTCTGGTCCACTAAAAACATCTTAATAATAATAATAATAATAATTATTATTACTATTATTATTAAATAACAATGTTATTTATTTGTACGTCCCACTAGCTACTTTTACGGTTTTCAGAGACACCGAGGTGCCGGAATTTAGTTCCGCAGGAATTATTTTACGTTCCAGTAAATCCGTCGACACGGGACTGAAGTATTTGAGCACCTTCAAATACAACCGGACTGAGCCAGGATCAAACCTGCCAAGTTGGAGTCAGAAGGCCAGCGCCTGAACCGTCTGAGCCACTCAGCCCGACATTATTATTATTTTTTTTTTTTTGCTAGTTGCTTTACGTCGCACCGACACAGATAGGTCTTATGGCGACGATGGGATAGGAAAGGCCTAGGAGTTGGAAGGAAGCGGCCGTGGCCTTATTTAAGGTACAGCCCCAGCATTTGCCTGGTGTGAAAATGGGAAACCACGGAAAACCATCTTCAGGGCTGCCGACAGTGGGGCTCGATCCCACGATCTCCCGGATGCAAGCTCACAGCCGCACGCCTCTACGCGCACGGCCAACTCGCCCGGTGGTATTATTATTATTATTATTATTATTATTATTATTATTATTATTATTATTATTATTATTATTATTATTACATAAGAGAATGTCTCTCTTGTAGTAAGAATTTACTGAAGGCTAGTTACGATGGTTTAAATACTGCACAACTCTAAGTTTGTTTTACGCTGAATATCCGTAGACCTCTCTCGAACGTTTGCGGAACACCGCCCATCAGAAAGTGTCACTCCAGGAGAGCAAAGAGAGAGTCGGTCGATGTTATCCACGTGGCGAGGGAGTGAATTAGGGTTAAACCAATACAACCTTCACAAGTGAACGCTTTTTTTTTTTAATTTTGTCGCTCAGATATACTGTAGTTTACTGAGACTGACAAACTAGCAAGAACCCAAGTTTGTATTCCATTGTTAACAAGAGTAGTCTCATATTTTCCAGGACAATGGCTTCGATGTTTTCGCCATTAAAACGACCACCATCATCATCATCACCTCACAACTTATATTGGCACATTGGTAAAAGAATGAAACTTGAAATCTGTAGCGAAGCACTTCCAATTAGCAACAAGGATATAAAAAACTGTTATTTACGTTACAAGGTCCGTAAATGAGGTTTTACGTGTGAGTTGAGTTGAGCCGTCAAGCGAGGCCGCGCATTCAATGTTGAATGTCTTTATTTTTATTTAGATAATATTATGCTCAGTTCAGAGCCCACTATTCAAGCAGTCGACTTCATCTGTGAAACAATCGATATCATTCAAGAATCAGTCGATGGATGCACTGAGTTTCACATGCGACGCAGTGTTGTCATCTGGTATTTAAGTCACTGTTTTACATGCGCTGAAAAAGGTTTCTGATGGTATTTTTTGTATGCTGGTAGTAACTGAGTTTGGGAACTGCTGGGCCGAGACGGTAAAAGCGTACTCGGTTCATCCGGAAGGACGTGGGTTCGATTCCCCGTCATGAAGTCGAAACATTTAAGGAATGATGCTTCCACTTCCAAGGTGCACATGGCCCTGAGGTTCACTCAGACTACACCAGAAATGATTGCCAGGTTAATTCCTTGAGGCAAAGGCAGCCGGGCCCAGAGCTAACCACTCTACCCCACCCAAGTGCCGAGGTTAAGGATAGTAAAGCATGTTCCACCCCTAAAAGGGTCTTCGTGGCCTGTACGGAGATGATTTTGCTAAGTAGTTGAATATCGTATAAGTTCCACTTTCCACATTACTCTGAAGAACATAAACATATGATATTTGACATGGTACAATTCTTTTTAAAATGCAAGCTATTGTTGGGAGATCAGAAGAATGCACATGCCCAGTGAGGCACGGGGCGAAGGGGTTTTCACCAGCAGAGCCCGTGACGCAATGGTTACCATAGTAACTTCGCTACTACCCAGGCGACTTTATATTATCTTATACTAGTAGCCCTTCGCTCTTGTCAGTTGTAATCCAGCAAACTGCAAAGTGTGAGTCAATGTTTTCGTGTAGCAGATAAGAGCCGATCTGTCTGGGCAGAACAGGAAGTTCGTGCTTGCAGACCACATTCTTCATTCGTGCATTCTTCTCGTCTCCACACAGTATCTAGCATTTAATTCTTTATACGAAATTTCCGTGGAATATATAAAATATTTCACGAAGCAGAGTAGACCCTATACAATACAATTGCACATTTAATTTCATACTATGAGTTCGATGATATTCAGGCCAATTATTCCGTCAACGAAAATTATTATCGCACAAAACATAATTGTGAATCTTATTGGACAAAGGGAGCGGGATACATGACGGTATTGTCACTTGCTTGTCATCAAGGCGGCCGTGCTTCGAAACTCAGCCAATGTATTTGTTTTTTTAATCAGATAATCACACTCCAATTGTTCGGGATTGCGCGTAAAACTTGAGGTACTGTGGTTATTATTACAATATCAACAGTCACTACTTACTAATTAACTTATTCTCGTAAGTACCGGTCAGTAAGGGTTTCTCAACAATTACTACTGTTAAAAAAGGTGTATTTTTCTTCCATAATAACGTATACTGACGAGAACAATACGAAATGTACTAAAAGTCTCAATTGTTAATATAGTTTTCCAATGCAATCATATTCAATATCAGCGTAAAATTTTCAATTTATTCTTCTCTTTGATAGCGGTTTATCGTCGCACCAACAAATAGGCTATAAGTTTTGGGTGACGTTGGGATGATAAAATGCTAGGACTGGGAAGGTAGTTGCCGTGATCTTAATGCAGGTAAAGCTTATGGACTTGCCTGGTGTGACAATGGGAGGCCACGGAACAGAATCTTACACAATCTCCAGAGCTGCCGAAGGTGGGGATCAAGTCCAATATGTTCCGTATACAAGCTTAAAGCGACACAACCCATACTGCATAGCCAACTCACTCGCTTTCTTAGTTGTAAAGCTGTTAACGTGGTCATCAGTTCTGAGCACTTACTGCGACAAATTGAGTTACAGTAGATTTGATTAACGAATCATCCTAAAAGGAGAAGAAGAAAGAGTCCGAGCGAACTGACTACGCGGTTCAAGACGTGTAGCTTGCATTCGGGAGATAATGGTTTGGAACCCCACTGTTGGTAGCCCGGAAAATGGTTTTGAGTGGTTTTCCATTTCCACACCGGGCAAATTCAGGGACTGTACCTTCATTAAGGCCAGGGTCGCTTCTTTCCCATTCCTAGCACCGATGAAATGGCGTATGGCTTTTACTGCCGGGAGTGTCCGAGGACATGTTCGGCTCACCAGGTGCAGGTCTTTCGATTTGACTCCCTTAGGCGACCTGCGCGTCATGATGAGGATGAAATAATAATGAAGACGACACATACACTCAGTCCCCGTGCCAGAGAAATTAACCAATGGTGCTTAAAATTCCCCACCCTGCCTGGAATCGAACCCGGGACCCCTGTGACCAAAGGCCAGCACGCTAACCATTTAGCCATGGAGCAGCGATGCTATGGCATAATGAAATTTCCAACAGTATGATTATAATGAATCTTCTGTTAAAATATTCCTGCCACGTGGTAATAGACACGTCATCGCCATTGTAAACGATAATCAAAATATGTGTAAAAGTTTTCAAAGGAAGCAATTATGAACAAATTAAATGGAACTAACGCCTGGGTAGAGATCGCGGATGAGAGGACAGGTGGCGCCCGACTCCACAGAACATGCGGCACGGTATAGAGCAGGTAAAAATGCTAATCGTATACCCCTCTCATCGGAGGGAGCAAGGAAACTACTCTTGTTTACAGACGACCTAGATTTCTATAATATCTCATTACCAGGGTTGAGTTCTTAAGTTGTCCGCCTCTGTGGTGTAGTGGTTAGTGTGATTAGCTGCCACCCCCGGAGGCCCGGGTTCGATTCCCAGCTCTGCCACGAAATTTGAAAAGTGGTACGAGGGCTGGAACGGGGTCCACTCAGCCTCGGGAGGTCAACTGAGTAGAGGTGGGTTCGATTTCCACCTCAGCCATCCTGGAAGTGGTTTTACGTGGTTTCCCACTTCTCCTCCAGGCAAATGCCGAGATGGTACCTAACATAAGGCCACGGTTGCTTCCTTCCCTCTTCCTTGTCCATCCCTTCCACTTTTCCCATCCCTTCCACAATGCCCCTGTTCAGCATAGCAGGTGAGGCCGCCTGGGCGAGGTACTGGTAATCCTCCCCAGTTGTATCTTCCGACCCAGAGTCTGAAGCTTCAGAACACTGCCCTTGAGGCTGTAGTGGTGGGATCCCTCGCTGAGTCAGAGGGAAACTCCGACCCCGGAGGGTAAACAAATAATAATAATAATAATAATAATAATAATAATAATAATAATAATAATAATAATAATAATAATCATCATCATCATCATCATCTGTTTACCCTCCAGGGTCGGCTTTTCCCTCGGACACAGCGAGGGATCCTACCGCCTCAAGGGCAGTGTCCCGGAGCTTCAGACTCTTGGTCGGGGATACAACTGGGGAGAATGACCAGTACCTCGCCCAAGCGGCCTCACCTGCTATGCTGAACAGGGGCCTTGTGGAGGGATGGGAAGATTGGAAGGGATAGACAAGGAAGAGGGAAGGAAGCGGCCGTGGCCTTATGGTAGGTACCATCCCGGCAATAATAATAATAATAATAATAATAATAATAATAATAATAATAATAATAATAATAATAATAATAATAATAATAATAATAATAATAATAATAATAATAATCCCATCCAATCTCCCTATCCTCCCACAAGGCCCCTGTTCAGCATAGCAGGTGAGGCCACCTGGGAGAGGTACTGGTCCCCCGACCAAAAGTCTCATGTTCGAGGACACTGCCCTTGAGGTGGTAGAGGTGGAATCCCTCGCTGAGTCTGGGGGAAAAACCAACCCTGGAGAGTAAACAGATTAAGAAAGAAAGAAAGAAAGAAAGAAAGAAAATAATAATAATAATAATAATAATAATAATAATAATAATAATAATAATAATAATAATAATAGTTTTAAATGTCCTTAGGCTATTGCTAGTCCGATGCAGCCCATCTAGGGCAGACCCTCCGACGAGGTATCTTCCCCATATGGTAACTTGTGTGTTACTGTGTTGGCGGTAGTGTTGTGTATGGCAAGGATGTTGCCTTATCTTATGCTTATTGTTTTAAGGGGCCTAATATCGAAGGCCCAGGATGTTGCCGACAGTAAAATTACCCAGTCTTGTGGCCAAAGGAATTAAACATTTAAGATTAAAAGCCCCGACCAGGCCTGGAGTAGAGCCCGGGGCCCTCCGAAACGAAGGTCACTACGCTGATCATTCAAAGAGCAGGAGAAGTAAGGAATAAAATGCAACGATCTCGTAAAGACAAACCAAATAGAAATGCTGCATAGGCTACAGCAGCAAAAAGTAGTATATGGTAGAGTCATATCCTTGAGATTAATGTTAATGGCACCGAGCTCGTTAGCTACAGTCGCTTATGTGCGGCCAGTATTCAGTATTCGGGAGATACTGGGTTCGAACCCAACTGTCGGCAGCCCTGAAGATAGTTTACCGCGGTCTCCCATTTTCACACCAGGCAAATGCTGGGGCTGTATCAAGACCAACTACAGTATATCAGACCTTAATGCAGCTATCGATATTAGCTAAAATGGCACCCCGGTCGGTTTGTTTAAAATGTAAATATGAGCATGTGCGAAGCATCTGTTCAGTTCTTTCTGTTGGTTTGGTTTGATTAGGAATCGTTAATGTAGGGATGATTTTACTGAAATTTCGTTTTAAAACAATTTTGATATATTAAGACGTGTCGATCGTATTGCATGCCTGGATGTAATTCATATTACAGCAGATGCACTTACATTCAGATCAAGTGTACTTAACGCACTGTGACTATTTCGTAGTTAAAAGTAATATATTAGGGTGCATTAAAACACTCGAGAATAAATTTGTCAATAGAGAGGATGTGTTCCGTGTACTTGAGCAGTTTTTTTTTCGGATAAGGCCAAAACTCTGTGTTGTTACCAATCCTAGCACATTTCTCAATTACTATACCTTCTAAGGATTTTAAAAGAGAGGTTATAAAAAAGTAATAAAGCTATTCATTTTATCTGTGAATGAAGATTATATTCTTTGTTAAAATTAGAGGACAAGGTATCAACTGATATAGTGTCACAGTACGCAGGCTATTTACGTTGCCAACGATTTGGGTGTTAAAGTGCTTTATACGAAAGTGGATATGCTACCTACCAAAGAACTTCAAATTGGTTCTCCTATTGATTATCTGAAGTGAAACAGATGTAGCAGTTTGGTGGATCATTATCAGAATCATTGTTATGAGATAGTCCGCCTCTGTGGTGTAGTGGTTAGCGTGATTAGCTGCCACCCCCGGAGGCCCGGGTTCGATTCCCGGCTCTGCCACGAAATTTGAAAAGTGGTACGAGGGCTGGAACGGGGTCCACTCAGCCTCGGGAGGTCAACTGAGTAGAGGTGGGTTCGATTCCCACCTCAGCCATCCTGGAAGTGGTTTTCCGTGGTTTCCCACTTCTCCTCCAGGCGAATGCCGGGATGGTACCTAACTTAAGGCCACGCCCGCTTCCTTCCCTCTTCCTTGCCTATCCCTTCCAATCTTCCCATCCCTCCACAAGGCCCCTGTTCAGCATAGCAAGTGAGGCCGCCTGGGCGAGGTACTGGTCATACTCCCCAGTTGTATCCCCCGACCAAGAGTCTGAAGCTCCAGGACACTGCCCTTGAGGCGGTAGAGGTGGGATCCCTCGCTAAGTCCGAGGGAAAAACCGAACCTGGAGGGTAAACAGATGATGATGATGATGATGATGATGATTGTTATGAGATAATTGAAATTCGCTACAAAGTTAGCCTATGTTTCTAACAAATTTCTTGAACGAGGTAGGCTATTATATTTATATATAAAAACGTATGGTAATAGAACGGTCATTCAAATAAATGTATTTCTAAAACAAGTACTGATTTATAGGAAGAATAATTTACCAAGGGTGCCCCCTATTGTATCAACACCAACAGGCGTGTTTACATTGAACCGATGCGTCGGCCATTTTGTTTTTGTAGTAAGGTCTGCTATTATTGTAGATGGTCTTGGCTGTATCTTACAAGGGGAGGTTATGGCGCATGAGTGACCGATTCGATCCATCTTTGGTACACGTGTAGGGCATGACCAGGAGGATAACAGGTGCAAGTAGTAAGGCGCAATTCTCAACCGTTTCTGAGAAATTAATGAAAAATTCCAGTGCGCTTATGTGCAAGCTATGTTTGCGAAAAAGAGAACGAGCTCGTGGCAAAACGGCAAGGCCTCCGCTACGTGAGCGCGGGATCACTGGATCGAATCCCGCCGATGGGAAGTTTTTTCCAAATATTTCACTCCTTTCACAAATTAAGGTGTCTTCAATAATGTCCATTTTCGAACCTAATCCAATAAATTACTTTTAGCTGGAAAAAGGGTTCTAAGAAACCTTGCAGGAGCTGTTTGAAAAATGAATACTTTTATTCCCAGTATTTTGTACAATATAGCCTATACTACCCTATTTTTTATTCACTATCGTCCTGCTCGAACTAGGATGATATTGTTCATAGAAGTAGGGGAAACAATAATTATTGCGGCATTTGCGCAATTGATAAATGCCGTATGTTTGCATTTTGTACGATTTTTCAGAACCCCTTTTCCGCTTAAAAAAATTTTTGAAGTTGATTCGAAAATGAACATTATTGAAGAAACCTCAATTTGTGAGAGATGAGAAATATTTGAAAATATCGTCCATCAGCGGGATTCGATCCTGCTATCGAAGCGGAGTTCTTGCCGCTGCGCCACGGGCTCGTTGCGTGATTCGCAAACATAGCTTCCACATAAGAGCACTGGAATTCTTTATTAATTAATTTCTCGGAAACGGCTGAGAAATACTCCTTACTACTTGCACCTGTTATCCTCCTGGTCATGCCCTACACGTGTACCGAAGATGGATCGAATCGGTTACCCATGCGCCATAGCCTCCCCTTGTTAATTAAGGCCACGGCCGCTTCCTTCACACTCATAGGCCTTTCCTCTCCTATCGTCGCCATAAGACCTACATGTATCGGTGCGACGTAAAGCAACTTGAGTTATTGGTTTTACTTCTCACTAACAGCTTTTATGATTTTCGGAGACGTCGAGGTGCCGGAATTTGGTCTCATAGGAATACACTTACGTGTGCCACTAAATATATCGACAGGAGGCTGGCGTATTTGAGCACTTTTAAATACCACTGGACTAGAGCGGAATCGACGCACCGACCTGGGCTCAGAAAATCAGCGCTCTGCCGTCTGAGAAACTCATCCCAGCCTTCACCATTATTGATTTCAAGTTTGTGTCATTAACTTATTGTTTATTTAGACTGACGAGTTCATGGCCTGTAACTGCCGTGTCAAGAAAACAAGGTGAAATTCTTTACGTTTCGCAGAGCACTTTGCTTTGCGTCTTCAGAAGAAAATCCAGTCTGTTCACGAGGCAGACAAGAAAGCATTTGATGTCAGGTTAAAATTCCAGCACCCCGCTGTATCTTAAGACTGGCAGTAGTTTCAGTTAATAGCACTGCTGACAGGTGCTTGCCCTCCAGGGTTGGTTTTTCCCTCGGACTCAGCGAGGGATCCCACCTCTACCGCCTCAAGGGCAGTGTCCTGGAGTTTCAGACTCTGGGTCGCGGGATACAACTGGGGAGGATTACCAGTACCTCGCCCAGGCGGTCTCACCTGCTATGCTGAACAGGGACCTTGCGGGGGGATGGGAAGATTGGAAGGGATAGACAAGGAAGAGGGAAGGAAGCGGCCGTGGCCTTATGTTAGGTACCATCTCGGCATTTGCCTGGAGAAGTGGGAAACCACGGAAAACCACTTCCAGGATGGCTGAGGTGGGAATCGAACCCACCTCTACTCAGTTGACCTCCCGAGGCTGAGTGGACCCCGTTCCAGCCCTCGTACCACTATTCAAATTTCGTGGCAGAGCAAGGAATCGAACCCGGGCCTCCGGGGGTGGCAGCTAATCATACTAACCACTACACCACAGAGGCGGACAGTGTTAAAACTACCGCAAAATTTGTTTAGTATCTCACGCACGCAAAATTTTAACACATACTATTTACCGTACAGAAGAAGGAAAAGACAAGTCGAATCTGAGTTGGGAGAAGGTCAGTTTGGTTTCAGGAGATATGTAGGAACACGTAAAGCAATTCGGACATTACGTCTGATCTGAGAGGTACGAATTAAGAACGAGTCTAGGTACGTACTGCACAGTACATGGCATTCGTATATCTAGAAAAGGCATTCCATTATGCTTATTGGACCAAGCTATTTGAGATTCTGAAGGTTATCGGGATCAGAAACCGAGAAAGAAGGATTATATACAATCTGTACAAAAATCAGTCAGCAGTGATAAAAATTGAAGACTGTGAAAAAAGAAGCAGCGATCCAGACAGGAGGAAGGCAACGCTGCAGTTTGTCCCCTCTCCTTTTCAACGTTCATATAGAAGAGGTGGCAAAGGAAATCACAGAGGAATTTGGAAAGGAAATAACAATCCAAGGAGAGGAAATCGAAACTCTGAGATTTTTCGACAATATTGTTATTTTATCTGACTTTGCAGAAGACCTGGAGAAATTGTTGAATGGTACAGACACAGTCTTGGAAACGGAGTAGGCCTACAAGAAGAAAATAAATAAACCCAACACAAAAGTAATGGTGTGGTCGAACGAAGTCAGTTATTGCTGGAAATATTAGATAAGGAAATGAAGCCTTAGGCCCTAAATGAAGTAGATTAATATTGTCATTTGGGTAATAAAACAGCTTGTGATGGCAGAAATCTATATATATATATAAAATAAGAGTTTTGTCTGTACATTGCTCAGAATTTGAAAAGAATGGTATTTCTGTATCGGTCATGTCCATAGTAACAAGAAAATGTACTTTTTACTTTTCCGTAATGTCTGTCTGTCTATCTGTATGTATGTATGTACACGCATCACGAGAAAACGGCTGAAGAGAATTTAATGAAAATCGGTATGTAAAGTCGGGGGATGAGCCGCTACAATCTAGGCTATAAATTATTTTATTCACGCTGAGTGAAATGGTAGTTTAGGGGAAGGCCTTAAATTTAATTATCCAATATTTATATTATTAGCGGTCCTATCGATAAATACTATATAACTAAAGTTATATAGAATTCAATTTCCAGGCATTTATGTTTTATACATTTTTACCGTACCGGCTCTGATAACACAGATATTAATGAATTTGTATTTTTGTTGCTAAGTCCATATCAACGCTGAGCCACGAGAAAATGGGTTAACAGAATTTAATGAAAACCGCTACATAGAGTCGGGGATAAGAAACTACAGTTTAGGCTGTAAATAATTTTATTTTCCCCGAGATGAAATGGTAGTTCAGGGGAAGGCGCCTAAAATTTAATTTTAAATACCGGTACCTATGTTATTGGTGCTATGGAAAAGTACGGTACTACATAACAAAGGTTATAGACAATACAAGTTCCGATCATGTATGTTTCATTCAGTTTTACTGTACCGACTATGATAAGAGTGGTATTTCAGAAGACCTACAATATCCAAAGCGCTTAACACTGATCAACAATTACTTTACATTGACCATTGTTTGTTGTGATGTTCTTCGTTTCTTATGGTGGCGCTCAACTCCGATAGATGGGATTACTACTGCGTACCGAGTATAACAGCCTGACTGAACACTGGCGGGAAATAGCTGGGGAGTTGGGAAACTTTCTTCTTTAGCATGTCATTCCTCTGGTTCATATATTTTCTGATACTGCAGGTACGTAACACACTGGTTCAGCATAGCATTCACCAGTATCCAGTAATCGGGAGATAGTGGATTCGAGCCCTACTGTCGGCAGCCCTGAAGATAGTTTTCCGTGGTTTCCCATTTTCACACCAGGCAAATGCCGGGACTGTACCTTAATTAAGGCCACGGCCGCTTCCTTCCACTTCCTAGGCCTTTCCTAACCCATCGTTGCCATAAGGCATATCTGCGTCGGTGCGACGTAAAGCAAATAGCAAAAAAAAAATAGCATCATAGCATACGAGCTATTCAATCCCTACTCTGAGGCACTGACTGGAATGAGTAATGTGCATTTTTAACGGAATAATGACAGAGGAGTGTTCATGGCAGTCTGCGACCTGGTTGTTCCAGGTCTGGAACTTCGGACTGTTAGATCGGCACCGTAGTACTGTTCGTAGAAAGTGAGAAAGTGTGCGGTTTTTCATTTGATCGAGTATTTTATATGATAACATTGCTTTCAATCGCTACATTCCTACTGACGTTTTTGTAATGACCTATGTTTAATTCAGTTAGGAAAACCACCAAGTCAGTCTTTCTGACAATCCCGTAGCGAAGCACGGGTACATCAGCTAGTAAGAACATAAAATGCAAACTAGCACAAGCAAGAAAAACTTTTATTAAGGAAATAAATTTGCTCACTTCGAACATTGATATAGGAATCAGGAAGATGTTTTTAAGGCGTTCGTCTGGAGCATGGCATTGTATGGAAGTGAAACATGGACAACTAGCTCAGAAAGAAAGAGAATAAAAGCTTTTGAAATGTGGTTATACGGAAGAGTGCTGAAAGTGAGATGGACAGATCGAATCACGAATGAAGAGATACCGAATCGAATCGAATCGCTTCACCAAGTCATACGAAGAAAGAAAGGACAAAAAACACAAGTCTATTACGTAAACGATGGTGTTATGATCCTCTTAAAAGCGCGTCAGTGGCTATGAAAAACATAAACATAGCAAACATACAGAGCAGTATCAATGTGAAACATGCACCATTTACAGCACTGTTGCTCTATAGACTATTGACTTTCCGCTCAGCTGTGCAATCTTACTCCATTTATTTATCTACCATTATTTAGAGGGAAGCGCAGATTTTCCGACTAAAATTGTTTTGTTCTCGAATACCAATGTGAGGAATAACACGCGCAGGTAGTCGGTACGGCATTGAAACAACAACCTACAGTACGGATATAATTAGGTAATTTACACACTCAAGTCTTGCTATTTTTAAGGCTCCCTGCGTTTGTAATGGAGGGCCCACGTGTAGCTCACGCTAGCACGTGCTCTCTTCGTCCAGGAAGTGGGTCAGGGGATTGCATGGGCTGCCGGCACGGGGTTGACCTACATATTGGGCTGTCTGACCCCGATGCGCCGGGAGCTGCACGCGCGACGTCCTACTCCACGTGGGCATCCAGAAGGGGTGGAAGGAGTGATGGGCGAGGGGGGGGGGGGAGTTTGCCTTGCGCATCTGTCTCACTCTACACTGTGAGGTCAGGTGCTGGAGGCTTAGTGTTGCAGCTAGTGATGGGCTGGCAATGGAGAGGAGTAGAGTCAAGCCCTGCGCCTGAAAATCGGTGCTACTCGAGTCCGTGAGAACGCGTGTCGCCATCTCTAAACCGTTCGAAGAATAGCGTGTAACAACTCAACATGAAATTGCATTATTTAATCTGGGATATCAATAAAAAGAACTACTGAAGCATTAGTCTTATTGGATGTCATCATAACTAAACCGTGCGGGCTGTATGCATAATAGTTTCTCTTTATCTTCATTCCGTCTGCTTGGGGTCCGATGAGATGAATTAAAACCTCGATGTGGGAGTGTTTTGTGGTCACGGATCTGAATGGTTGCTGTACCAACCTCATCAGAGGGATTAATGAAAATAAAATGGATGAGATGAATTATTTTCGAGGTGGGAACGAGAGGAAGGCGGCTTTAGGAAAGTACCGCCCTAGCATTTGCGTGGAGGTGAAATGAGATACCAATGAAAACTGTATCGGGGATGGCTGATGATGTTATTCGAATCATGGTTTCCCCCAAATCGGCGATTGCTCGGATCCACATCCACTGCGTCCTAACACACCGTTCTAGACCGGTTGGAAAGCTGTATTTATTATTATTATTATTATTATTATTATTATTATTATTATTATTATTATTATTATTATTATTATTATTACTGTCATCCCACGGCCTAGGGGTAGTGATCCTATCTTTAACCCAGAGGCATCGGGCTCGATTCCCGGTAGGTCAAGGATTTTTACCTGGATCTGACGGCTGGATCGAGGTCCACTCAGCCCAGGTGAGAAAAATTGAGGAGCTACCTGACGGTGACATAGCGGCTCCAGTCTAAAAAGCAAAGAATAACGGCTGGGAAGAATCGTCGCGCTGACCACGCTTCACCTCGTAATCTGCAAAACTTCGGAATGAGCAGCGATCGCTTGATAGGCTAAGACCATCAAGGCTCTAGTGCCATGGGGTTTGGGTATTGTTGTTATTATCATCACCGTCATCATAATTATTATCATCATCATCTTTATATCACTGTAATTTGGTATTCGTCTTTTCGCTGCATGAAATTCAATTCTGAAGGGCATAACGGCAGTCATTTCTCTGTAGCTGCTTGTAATTAAAGAAACGTTGAATGACATAGTTTAGAGTTCACTATAGACTTCTGTAACCCCTGTCACAGGCCTTCTTCCTTAATATTTACTTTTCTTTTTTTTTTTTTTTCTTTTTTTGCTTTACGTCGCACCGACACAGATAGGTCTTATAGCGACGATGGGATAGGGAAGGCCTAGGAGTGGGAAGGAAGCGGCCGTGGCCCTAATTAAGGTACAGCCCCAGCCATTGCCTGGCGTGAAAATGGGAAACCACGGAAAACCATCTTTAGGGCTACCGACAGTGGGATTCGAACCTACTATCACCCGCAAGCTCACAGCTGCGCGACTCTAACCACACGGCCAACTCTCCCGGTCCTTAATATTTCAACTGCTTTGTAAATCTGAGCGTGATAGTACCGGTGACGGGCACTATCTTCGGGTGCATTGCATAATTATGCAGTATAATTTTAACAGCTAATTCTCTCTTCGTACATTTATTTGTATTTTGAAAGGAAGTGGTGCTTTTAGTGCGCTCCTAATACATCACTATCATGAGCTCATTAATTGGTATCTAACGATACTAGACCAGTTATCTGGTATATCTGTTCCGTCTGTGTTACATGGAGTTTGTTATGTTCGTTATAGATAAAGAGTATTTTGAACGTCCAGTATTCTAGTGCTCTTTCGTATTCATCTAGCACCCGAGATGAACACTCGGAAGTATGATGTCACCCAGAATCCAGTCCCCGCATGCGAAGCGAGTCGTAGTACAAACTCGAAAGAGTAGACGCTTTCGATTCCAGGCATCACTAGCGCACCTCACAAGTTACAACACACGCCGCTCAAGTACCGACAAACTTCTTAGTCATAGCTCCGCACACAATTATTTGTTGCTTTGAAAACGTCAAGGTCATCTATGAAAACAATAAGAGGGACACCTAGAAACATGCTTTACCACAGCCAAGCTACTACATGAGCCATAGCTTGTGTCACTTAATGGTAAACCAACAGTTTACATAACCTGTTTCCCTAATGTTAATTACCTAGTGTACATAACCAACTGGCCAATTATCCATGACAGAAGAAAAGGGAGCAGTAACATCATAACTCAGAGACTGAAGGGGAAATGTGTGTCTGTTAGGTCATCAGCCCAGAGGCTGGATGGATCCTCAAATAGCACCACCAAAGGTTATGCCGTTATAAGGAAACTGCAAAAACCAATGGTAGTGCCAAAATGAGGCGTAGTAGGCGAGATGAGGCGTGAGGTAGTGTGCCATTGCTTTCCTCACTGAGCCAGACAGTGCTATTGTAGCACGACTGACCCTACGAGCAACACCTTTCATGGCACTCAGACGCACTGGATGCGCTCTAAATGTCATTACTCAGCACCACCCATATGACAGCAACTTCCATATTCTCATAGCCATCGATGATACTGGGACTGGGGTGGAAGCTACACTTTAATCTGGCCTGTGCCAAGAGATGGATGCAAAAGTACTGTATCCATCAAGAAATGACAGCAGGCAGAGAAGGGGAAATAACACCCAAAAGTTGAACTGTCGGTTGGACTCACACCAGGATTACTTGATTCCAGAACTGGAAAATATCCAAAGGAAAGCACCACGATATGGTCTGCGTGATTTCCAAGAGAAGAGTAGTGTTACGAAAATGTCGCAAACTTTTGGCTGGGAAGACTGAGGAGTAAGGAGACAATCTACTCAACTAAGCGGTATATTGCGACTTGCCAGTGGACAGCTGGCGTGGAATGACATTAGTAGATGATTGATTGAACGGAGTTGTTAAGGATAGGAAAGATCATAATGTGAAGATAAATTTGGAATTTAAGAGGACAAACTGGGGCAATTATTCGTTTATAGGAAGAGGAGTTAGGGATTGGAACAATTCACCAAGGGTCATGTTCGATAAATGTCCAACTTCACTGAAATACACAGACTGACAGAGCAAATGCAACACCAAGAAGGAGTGGTTCGAAAGGGATGAAAGTTGGGAAAAAAAAAGAGACGGCACGGACGAATAATTGATGTTTATTTCAAACCGATATGCAGGTTACACAATGCGCACGGCATCGACTCAGTAGGATGTAGGACCATCGCGAGCGGCGATGCACGCAGAAACACGTCGAGGTACAGAGTCAATAAGAGTGCGGATGGTGTCCTGAGGGATGGTTCTCCATTCTCTGTCAACCATTTGCCACAGTTGGTCGTCCGTACGAGGCTGGGGCAGAGTTTGCAAACGGCGTCCAATGAGATCCCACACGTGTTCGATTGGTGAGAGATCCGGAGAGTACGCTGGCCACGGAAGCATCTGTACACCTCGTAGAGCCTGTTGGGAGATGCGAGCAGTGTGTGGGCGGGCATTATCCTACTGAAACAGAGCACTGGGCAGCCCCTGAAGGTACGGGAGTGCCACCGGCCGCAGCACATGCTGCACGTAGCGGTGGGCATTTAACGTGCCTTGAATACGCACTAGAGGTGACGTGGAATCATACGCAATAGCGCCCCAAACCATGATGCCGCGTTGTCTAGCGGTAGGGCGCTCCACAGTTACTGCCGGATTTGACCTTTCTCCACGCCGACGCCACACTCGTCTGCGGTGACTATCACTGACAGAACAGAAGCGTGACTCATCGGAGAAACGACGTTCCGCCATTCCCTCATCCAAGTCGCTCTAGCCCGGCACCATGCCAGGCGTGCACGTCTATGCTGTGGAGTCAATGGTAGTCTTCTGAGCAGACGCCGGGAGTGCAGGCCTCCTTCAACCAATCGACGGAAAATTGTTCTGGTCGATATTGGAACAGCCAGGGTGTCTTGCACATGCTGAAGAATGGCGGTTGACGTGGCGTGCGGGGCTGCCACCGCTTGGCGGCGGATGCGCCGATCCTCGCGTGCTGACGTCACTCGGGCTGCGCCTGGACCCCTCGCACGTGCCACATGTCCATGCGCCAACCATCTTCGCCACAGGCGCTGCACCGTGGACACATCCCTATGGGTATCGGCTGCGATTTGACGAAGCGACCAACATGCCCTTCTCAGCCCGATCACCATACCCCTCGTAAAGTCGTCTGTCTGCTGGAAATGCCTCCGTTGACGGCGGCCTGGCATTCTTAGCTATACACGTGTCCTGTGGCACACGACAACACGTTCTACAATGACTGTCGGCTGAGAAATCACGGTACGAAGTGGGCCATTCGCCAACGCCGTGTCCCATTTATCGTTCGCTACGTGCGCAGCACAGCGGCGCATTTCACATCATGAGCATACCTCAGTGACGTCAGTCTACCCTGCAATTGGCATAAAGTTCTGACCACTCCTTCTTGGTGTTGCATTTGCTCTGTCAGTCAGTGTAATCTAACCGAGCGCAGTGACCGCGCGTTTTAACACGCAATGGCTAGGCCATATGGAGCCAAGCTCTGCTTTTGGGAGACGCGTGTGTTCGAATCCCACTGTCGGCTGTCCTGAGTATGGTTTTCTGCGATTTTCCATTTAAACTTCCCGGCATATGCCGGGACAGTTGGTATTCGTAGGCCACAGTCGATTCCTTCCAACTCTTTACCCAATTTCATTCATCATCATTCAGTTCATCTCCATTAGCTCCTTAAATGAGGTTCGCGTCAGTAGGGGCATCCATCCATAAAAAACGTGCCATTGCATTTCGTCTCACCACATCCCCAAACCCGTATCAGGAAACGTGGCTAAGGGGTGAGCATACATTGAAATCCTTTAAGAAAAGTAAACAAATGATTGGGAATCTGCAACCTGGGCCGCAGCCTTAAATATGCTGATCACCGGGCGAGTTGACCGTGCGGTTAGGGGCGCGCAGCTGTGAGTTCGCATCCGGTAGATAGTGGGTTCGAATCCCACTGTCGGCAGCCCTGAAGATGGTTTTCCGTGGTTTCCCATTTTCACCAGGCAAATGCTGGGGCTGTACGTTAATTAAGGCCACGGCCGCTTCCTTCCTATTCCTAGGCCTTTCCTGTCACATCATCGCCATAAGACCTATGTGTGTCGGTGCGACGTAAAGCAAATAGCAAATATATATATGATGATCAGTGGTGATTGATTGATTGCTTGATTGATTGATTGATTGATTGATTGATTGATTGATTGATTCATTCATTCATTCATTCATTCATTCAT
The DNA here is from genome assembly GCF_040414725.1 of Anabrus simplex. Lineage (NCBI taxonomy): Eukaryota > Metazoa > Arthropoda > Insecta > Orthoptera > Tettigoniidae > Anabrus > Anabrus simplex. The sequence continues at coordinate 742,746,086 of NC_090266.1, read as the reverse complement.
TATTTGAACAATGGTAAAAAGCCAAGAGCAGTACGGAGGAAAAATGAGACTATGTTTTTTCCAAAAGAACTAGGATTACGTTCTGTGGTTGTGAGTTCCAAAGTGTGTATGGCAGTCATATTCTCATCAAGTAACATTAAAACGTTGATGTCGAGAAAAGGATGTTATGATGGACTAGGCAGGAAATATTTGTTCTATAACTAACTGAACAGCAACTGTTCAGTTTTTATAAATCGAAATAAAATAACAACACATCAAGAAGATTATTTTAAGACCTAATGTACTATAGCTACTGACCACCTCATTGTTTTAATGCACATGTCGCGCATTTGGTTGGTATATGGAACGCAGTAAAGTTCGTAACACGATTATATTTTGTAATTCGAATACTTCTAGGCATATCATAAATCAATGTTCTCAAACCTCCTGAATGGGCCAGCTCTAAAATTTTCGGCAAACCTTCGATAACTTGTGAATGATAAGTAAGGAATAAGAAACATTCCTAGGGAGCACTCACTTCCCAGCCTCCGGTAGAACGATATCCAGTGTGACTTGTCACGAAAATCTGGCGCATTTCAGACTAGAAAGTATTCCATTGATAGTTAATTTTCCCTTAGAGGAGCGTAGAAGAAGCTTCGCAGCCTACTTACTACACCATTCAGACTGAAGAGGAGGACTATGTATTTTTTAGTTATGACCATTGTTGTTTTCGTTCAGGGACTAGCGATATCCTTGTCATCTGTGTATGCTGTGATCGTGAAAATTTCCTCGTAATCAAGGTACGTGAGGAATCTGTGCATGACTTCCATTTTTAACGTATGTTGAGGATCAAAGATGATCCCTCAATCCTACGATTCCCTAAGTCCTGACAGTGGCCACATTGGCGAACATTTAAACGTCTTGAATTGTCTTCAGCTTATGGATATTCCACTGAAGAGGATGGGTTTTTGCACGACTGGAAGAAACTTTCTTCTTTAAGTGAACAACAGTAATAGCGACGTAAGGCGAACTTCTATGAACGCGAGCGCCCTTCCTCGCCGCTGACATTATAAGAAGTCTAAATAACAAGTAGGTGAAAACTAACAAAAGAAAACGAGAGTGCTGTTTAGAAAACGTGCCTAAAGCCACTCGACCAATCGTAAGTCCTACTTGAGTCAAAGATCAAGAACCTGGTCAAGATTTATAGCTTTCTACAGAAGTACGGGTATCGGATAGAAAACTCTGAAAAGACAGGATCTGATTTATATTTTAAAAATCACTGGAAAGGTCATGGGCTGATTAATATTTAAAAGAACACTGAAAAGACTATGGCTGATATTGTGTGACCAGTCTGTATAGTAAGCATGCGACTTACACGCAGCGCTTACACCACAATAGGCTACTAAGAATTCGTAGAAGCTACGCCGATATCTATTGATTTCAAGGTTAGTTCCCTTTTGGACGGCAATGAGGGTACGTTGTATTGAAATCACGCCGCTGTTGTAGTCGGTAGTTAAAACTATGAATTTACAGAGAGTATTCTAGAAAGCATGTCACCATCAGGAATCTGAGTAATCTTTAACATGGAAATGGGAATATCTGAAATACCAAAATCATATTCAGGTATCTACTCCAACGGGAAAGAAAGAAAGAAAGAAAGAAATATCGAATATACCAATGGGCGACCGCTTTTGTAGTAGGCTTAGTTTAGCACTGAGCTCCAAGTTCCTCTAGTCGTTACACCTGACGAGGTATGACGCAGCGAGCAAACGAAACGATACTCACTATCTTTTAGAAAAAAAGAGAAAGTAATATTTTACTACCACATCGTTGTAGTCACTGACACATTTACTAGCAGACTGCACGCAAGTGGTAATGAAGTCCTTTGGCAATCATGTTGGTCTAAACAATAATGATTTTCGGGCCAGAGCATTTGCCATCCCTTCCAGTTCGGAGTAGGCTACTGAATTTATTTATTTATTTATTTATTTATTTATTTATTTATTTATTTATTTATTTATTTATTTATTGAATATGAAAGTACACAGGCATAAATGACCAGAGAAGTACCTTCTTGACACAAAATAGGTGATAAATATGGTAATAAGACAAAAGGTTTTAAAAACGTATTTTTCGTTCTCGACTCAGTTAATATAATTTTTAAGTTTTTCAGTCTGTCGATACGCTATAGTGTTCTAAGTGTTATAATTAGTGCATCGATAGACTGGGTGGTATAAAAATGCACAACATATAAAAGTAACAGTTTACACTTAACTAAACTGGCTAAAACTAAAATAAAAGAAAGATAAAAATAGATAAAGAGGAAAATAAGGATAGTGCTTACATGAACTTCCAAATATCCATCATAATGGAATATACGTACTATAATTTATAAAGTTTTTAGTCTGTACTAAATGTGTCAGGACTGGAGAATAAATCTAATTCTTATGAAGTACAGTTCTAGATCCTGGGACATGAAATAATGTTTGTTGCCTGAGCCTACACTTGGAACATGAAAATGAATGAGACAGCGATATTCTGTAATTGGAAACGTGAAGCCAGAGGGATACTACTGCACACATTACAACAGTTTCACTCAAATGAAGTCGCACCCTAAGTCGGAGACTGAGCGCAATCGGTAAACCATGAATATCTAGCTGACGTGTCTGAAATAGATCCTACCATCCCTTCACAGACAACAAACATGTTCCTTAACTGTTTCTGATCACCAAATTAAATCATTATAATCTTCACTCAATCATACTTGCGTGATTTTTCTTTGCTATCTCAAGAGTATATCTGTCGACCATATATGAATCCACCGCCAATCTATACACATCTGAGGTTCCTCGTAAATCAATCAACTATATTTCTAGTAAAAATCGGATGTTTCATACGACAGCCGTGGTTTACAACATTAAACGATGTCGTCCTCTAGGATAACCCAATGACAAAATTTAACATTACTCCAGGCCTACGAACCAAGAGCAGTTAATCACAGTGTCACGATGGTTGATAGCAAGCCAAGTTTGCGGCTAGATACACATTTCCAGTTACCTGCAGGTAGTAGGATGCACTCTACGTACAGTACAACGAAATACAGTTTAGAGCGACATCAATATAGCAATTTGTTTTTCCGTTTTTCTTTGTGTGTGTGTGTGTGTGTGTGTGTGTGTGTGTGTGTGTGTGTGTGTGTGTGTGAACCCAGTATGGTTGTACTGACAGCGGTATCCTTCGCGACGAGTCCATCTTAAGACCAGTAATAATAAAAATACAGAGGAAGGTTATTCAAGTATTACTGTAATTAAGTTCAATAACAACAAATGACACGGAGATCACCGAACATACTCATCGGCGAATTCCAAGTTGACCCTGTAGCAATCTCTTATCCAAATCACAGAGAAATTATGATTGTTCAAGTCAGAAGGGGTGCAAACGTAGACTCAGACCATTACCTGACAAGAATCAAACTGCAGTTAAAACCTCAGAAAATAAGATAAAAAGAAGCCATCAAACCCAAAATTTGACACCACTAGGATCCAACCATCTCTCACGAAAGAATTAGGGAAAAAGGAGGCCAACAATTGCCAACAACTCAAAAGCAAACTGATTACAGTAGCACAAACACTAATTCCTCAAGAGAAAAGGAATCCTTAGCGGAATGAGGAATGTGAACATGCCACCCAATCTCAACAGAATGCATACGACAATTGGAACAGCAAGAGGACAGAGAATAACTGCGCAACATTCCTGGCAGCGAAAAAAGACACAGCTCAGACAGATCAAAAGGAAATAAGAAAAGGGTCAACTACTTGAAATCGAGAAAGACTTTGATAGAAACAACACACGAAATTTATGTAAGGACCTCAAAATTACGCTTGCAGGATTTCAACAACAAAGTATCTGCTTCAAGAAAGAAAATGGGCAATTGGCACTAAACAACCAAGAAAGCTGCAAGGAATTCGTGAGATACATTAAAGAACTACTTAACTGACCAGAACCAAAACAAAGATTTTCACCACAAGACCCTGAAAACACTAATCCAAATTCATTACCACAAGATGAAGAAGAAACCGCAAGAGGGGTCAAAAGACTTTAAAACAATAAAACATCTGGTGAAGATGGAATCATAGCGGAAATAATCAAATCAGCAGGCCCAAACACCGTATAAGAAATAACCAAAATCTTTCAAGATATTTAGCAAACAGAACAAATCCCAGAAGACTGGAAAAATGCATTAATTCACCCGCCACACAAAAGGAAGATTGAACAGATGTGAACAACTACAACGGAATCCTACTAGTATCAGTATCGTATAAAATTATATCCCAGCTTCTCGATAGAGCACAACAACAACACGAACTAATAACACTGATTTACAAGAGGTAGATATCTGACATTATGCTTCCTGTTCCTTGTGAAGATTTTCATGCTGATTCCAAAGTCCAAAAACGTTTTGCTCTATCACGTCAGGTTTTGAGAATATTGAGAAATTTTTATTTTTCATGAACAGCATCCATCGAGAACTATTTTCATTTGCTCCTCTTTTATTGTCTGCGAAAGTGGACATTATGGCATCCAGAGGTTGCATAAATTCACCAAATCGGTTTTGCTACGTGTGAGGCTATGTAGGTTATGTAGTGTACCCTGATGAGATAGGCTCTATCTTTCATGATTTGATTTTGATACGAGAAATACAGATATATAGGAATATTAAATGAATACAGTGTCAGTTTTGTGTGGACGGGATAATTTCAACATAGCCCGGCATGATCGCGACAAACCGTCGCCACAGTAAGCTTGTCATTAGGGGGAAAATGTTTCTTGGCCAGAAGATAAGAGGATTAAAGCTAGAGCTCACAACAACGAAGTAATGACTTCGAGGAAGTGAAAGAGTATATATTTCGGACCAAGGGCGAGCAGATGTATTACCAATACCGAGAATGTGACGTGCCAGTTTTTCCACGCCCGAGGCATTTGGTGTTGTCAACGTTACAAGGAAGAGATTTCAAACTAACCGAAGCGGTGTTGACCAATGAGAAAATTTATCACAGGCCCGCAGATAAACCAACATAAGAAAAACTCAGAGTGAACTCCAGTTAGCTTCTCCGATAACAATAATTAAATTATTCCAACCACATAATTGAATAGAGGGGATTTTTGTGATATCGTTCCCATGTTGATTAATTGTAATCGTAATAAATTAAAGTAATGAATTCGTGGAAATGACCCACGCTATCTCGCCATTGGTCGAGATGAGCACGCCATCAGGGACGCCGAGTTAGCGCGCGAAAGGTGGAGGACAGAAATTAAGTGATATTTCCATGATCACCGAACAATAGGAGTTCAGAATACGACACATGAATGTGTATCGCCAGTGTATTAAGTAGGATAAAGCAAGAGATCCAAATCCGCCTGCATATGCCGATTTAGGATAACCAACCCCCCTCTCCAGGAGCTGACCGCGGATGACCCCGGCGGGAAATCATATCGTCCATAAAAGTCCAGAAGCGGACCTCACATCACTCAGTTCTTACCAGTCACCAGTCGTTATCGGTCACCAGTCGTGTCAGTCGTATGAAGTAGTTGAGACTCTGACACGTTGACTCTGTAAGTCAGTACCTCGGGACGCATTCGAAGTCAGTTAAAGCTGAAAGTGCGTGAATTATTAGGAGAATGAATACGAACAGTGAAATTATCCATAGTACCGAGTGTAACTAATCAGTACAACTGTATGTAGAATTTAATAAATGCCATGTGATTGAATAATAAATAATTAACGGAACGCCGATAGTACCTTTGGAAGGCAGTGTGCGGGGCCTGAAGTAAACACCTCAAGATAGACGGTGAATAACTATCCGAGCAGGGAACCATAGGAGCTAGGCGATTATCAAGACAGCTTAGAAATAAACCAGGAAGTGCCGGTTGAAGACGCGATACGCGCCGGTTCAAATGAACGACATTTCGTCGTAATGTGTCACGACGTGTGTTTCGGGCGTATATGAAGAGTATATTGTGCGAGTGTCAGGGGTCTAGGAGCACCTATAAGTGGTTTTTTTTGTTATTAGTATTCTTGTGTAAAATAGTGTAATAAGGTATTAATCATGGGTAGTCACCCAGAAGTGTTTTATTGTGTTAAATTTGTATTGTGCGACATGATGGACGAGTAGATCACCATGGGGCCGTAAGGCCTATATCTCATCTGCTACGAGACAATGGAATTCTACATAGGAATGAGTACACAATTTTGATATCTGGGGAATGTTATCGCGACTAAACGGGGTTCAGTGTAAATTAATTATGGTTACTTAACATGGTCCGCCTCCCGAGTCCATGATTTTTTTTTTGTTAGACGGACGAATTAATTTATATTAACGTAATAATGGGTTAGATTAATTAATTTGAGTATTTGTTTGTTGTATATAATGTAAATATGGGATATATTTCTTTCAATTAATGCATGCTGTTCGTAATACTTTGACTTAAGTTCAATTCAAGTGTTAATTTCCTTTTTTTTGTGCTAACCCATTTATTTGATTTTCAATCACTGCGGTGATCATTTGTAATTTAATTAGGAATAATTTCTATTAGACAGCCAGATTATGAAAGAGCCAGAGTATGTAAGATTTGTGTTGCGTACGGAAGGTCATTAATATACTAATAATAATCATGTTTGTGTGTTGACAAAGGAAAGTAAAATAATAATAATAATAATAATATTTGGGCGTGTGCAAGTTAAAGTATAATAATAATAATGACGGTGCTTCGCGAGTTAGCCAGTGCAAATATAATAATCAATGTGGAGATGACATGTAGCGTTAAAGACTTTCATTCGCGTAGTCAGTTTGATTTTACGTAAATTTTTGATTTTACGTTTTTGGACTTTAATTTAACCATTAAAATTTTGTTTAAAAGCGATATAGGCACGTGAATTAGAATGGTCACGATATGTTAAAAGCCAAGAATGATTTGAGCCCATATTTAGAGTTGGAAGTCATGAGGGACGAATATCCGGCGTGAAATAAATTGAGCCGTATTGTTTGTAATGATGAAATAGATGAATCTCAAGGCCTAAGATGATATAAATGCATATGCCGGTGTTATTAGTGGTAGAATCCACGCACCGAGGATTATTTTATGAATTAAATGTTTGAAGAGTTCCGATGAAAGGAAATGGACTTCAAATTTGAAGGAATAGTTTAGCAATCGCCGGCATTGGAGGTATTTGCCCAGCCGCGATGTGCCATAGGTTGTGAGATGTGTCTTGGGAGGACAGGTGTCCCCATATAAAATTAACGGCAGTACGAAAGTGAAGGTACGGTCCCGAATACCGTGTTGTCCGGACCGATATAAAGCAGATCTTAGTGGTTCATAACGGGATTTAACATATGTGACTAAATTCTAAAGAGTGGAAATTAAAATATCATCTTTCCATTTTTAATAATAATAATAACAATAATCATACTCCAAGTGAATCTTGTCTTAAATCAAGTGCTTAGTGCCAAGATAAATCGGAATCGTAAAAGGGGTTATGCGTTAAACATATTAAGAGTGAACTACCGTGTAACAGGCGAAATTAATTTTTTTAATTAATAATAATAATAAATAGAAACTAAGATACTTTTTTTTTTGAAGAATTTACTTTTTTTATATTTTGGACATAATAATGATGTTGGGAGATGAAATGAAAAATTTGAGATTTTTAACTAATAATAATAATAAATAAAATATTTGAAGAAGGAGAAGAAGAATAATCAATGAAGCTACTTTTTTTAATTTTATTTTTTTTCTGATGAAAATAATAAGAGCGAGAAGTTGAAGTATTATAGCAAGGATGATTACGGGTTACGATAATCACGATTTCCACTAATAATAATAATAATAATAATAATAATAATAATGAAAAGTTGAAGGAGCAGAAGATAAAGAACTTGCAATAATAATTTGAGAATAATAATTATGATGAAAGGAAATTAAGATATTTAATGGGCGATGATTCATTGTTACGAATATCATAATAATAATAATAATAAAATATTTATGAGGAAGCTGATCATTATATTGTGCGGATAAATTAGGAGGAAGAACGACCCTTCGTTTGAAACGTCGGCAAGGGTTGGCATATAATCATCCCGGATGACAAATGATAATAATCAAATACAGGATTATAATTGAAATTAATGATAATAATAAAATTAATTGATGGTAGTCAAAGAATATGATAATGATCAGATAAAGAATGGTAATGATATTATTTAATAATCATAGGAGGATATGATAGGGACAGTCATCCTGTGTCGAACCGCTCCGAACCAGATGTTGGGTTTTCACGGGGAGATTGTTAGCAGTAGATACGTAAATAACCCACGGACGGCACATGTTTTCATGGTCAGAGCATAGTAATGAACCTTTCCGTACGTCTTGTCGTATTGACAAGTGTAAATATTGAAATAGGCTTTGAGTTAATGAACTCTACCTGGCGTGTTTGTGAATCTGGAAATAATAGGCTAGAGTTTGTCCGTATTATAAATTCCCGTTTTTTTCGAGGCGATAACATTTTCCAAGGTGGGTGTCCGGCTCACCAGAATGTACATACCGGAAGTGTCTCATGTCCAAACGGAACGAGGAGACGACAGTAAAAAGTTACTGTCGTGCCTTCGTCTCCGAAAGAAGATCTCCAGCGGTGAAACGTCCAATCATACGGATGTGAATTCGATCCCCAGTAACCAATTGGGGCGAATTCACCAAATGTTTTACACTACCAGAGTAGTGAGGTAAAATCCAAGTATTATGTCATTTATTTTTCAGGATTAAAGTGTCCCAATGTAAAATTGTCATCAGGTGTAGTATGCAAAATAAGTGAATAAATTGCTCCTCATTGCAATTTCAATAGGAAACAGTTTCCATATCTTTTCATTGTAGTTAGTCCAATATGCCCATGGAATTTAAGTTGTCACTTCCCAGTCCTATTGTGGAGTCAAAAATTTGTATCCATGAATGAGTCGTCCCCCGTAACCTTAAATTTGCATGCCCCGTTCATCCCTGTGTTCATTTGATGCGCCGATATATATATTTTTTTATTTTCTTTATATAAATTTTGTTATCGTTTTCGAACTGATCACCCCTGAGATAAATGCTAGTCTGGGACTCAGGAGGTGAGCGGGTGCAGTAGATCAAAGGTATCCACGAAATGTCACTGCAATATTTGTCCGAAATGGAACATAATAATTGCTTTTACACCAATAAAGTGAAGAATCCGCGGTAAATTAAGAAATACCGTCATTACTAGTGAAATATCTAGAGAAATATGTATACGTACTTACGGGCCGTAGACAGGACTCCTTTATGTTGTATTCCGCTGCTCGTGCCGTCTTTTGTTTCTTTCTTGAGGTATAGGGCTCGCCCCGACGAATGTCCATATGACTAGCGTGGGTAGTTCAAACAGCAAAAGAGCATGATCTCTGGACCAATAAATATATTACTTGTTTGTTGAAAGGAAAATGGCATGATCCCTAGACCAATAAATATATAATTTAATGAATGAGTTAGGGCACATAACGAATGAGCAACATGAAGAAAACGACACCTAATTAATTGACACAACTTCAGTGAGCAAAGACATCCCACACGAAAGTGTCAGACAAACAAAACACATACGGAAGCGCTGCGACGTAGCAGAAAAAATTGTTGTAAGGTAGTAAAGTATGTGTCCATATTATTCCCTGCAAGTAAAATATTTTGTACTATTTCTTAATTTTCCGAAGATTTTACACTTTAATTTAGTAAAATGAATTATTATATTCCATTTGGGACAAATATTACAGTGACATTTCGTGGATACTTTTCGTCTACATAACCCATATTACTACATGTAACAATCAGTGCTCTAGTGAAACTTCTGTCTGTGAGTAATTTTCCTTGTTACAATGTTAAAAATATATAAATGTTTTTGTCGTATATCTCAATAACGGTCGGTGGTGGAGACACATGATTTGCATATTTTGAATCAACACATTTGAGTTGTCTTGAAAGGCGTGTTGTATGCCAAGATATCCGCAAAAAGTCATTTTTTGTTCATCCGTGTAATCAGAGAATATATGGCAGGATTCAGACCAGGCCGTATCCAGAGCAAATCTTTAACCTAAAGCTAATCCTAAGACATCAAAGAATTTGTAGCAAAAATTTAGTCTGCACATTTGTTGATTTCAAAGAGAAGCCTATGACTCAGTTGATCAGAATCACTCACTCTTCCAAATATTGAAAAAAACAAGGTTTAGACATGAAAACACTTACAATCATAAAACAGACATTAACAGATACGAAGTACAAGTTTAAATACATGGGAGATACCGCTGATCCCTTTGAAATAAAAACGGCGATGAGAGAAGGAGGTAGATTCCCTCCTTTACTCTTCAACTGCATCCTCGAAAATGTGACACAAGAAAGGCTCAAATATAAGTTAGTCCTCAAAATTCACCAAACAGTCACTTTAGGCATAGAAAGATTAGCGATAGATTGCCTAGCATTTGCGGACGACCTAGCAATCTTAACTCGAGACATTTGAACAGCCCAAAATCAGATTGAACTGCCGGGCTGAGTGGCTCAGACGGCTGAGATTTACTGACACGTAAAATAATTCGTGCGGGACTAAATTCGGGCACCTCGGCGTCTCCGAAAACCGTAAAAAGTAATTAGTGGGACGTAAAGCAAATAACATTATTATTATTATTATTATTATCATCGTCAGATTGAACTACTGAAAGAAACTGCGAAAAAAGTCTTCCTCCAGATATATTTTGAAAAGACAGAATAACCACCAAAACTCATGGAGAAAAAATATGGCCAAATAAAACGAGTATCACAATATAAATATCTTGGTGAGACAATTCTGGAAACTTGGATTGAAACAAAAGCTAACGAAATTATATGTCAAAAGATGGAAATAACATATCGACTAACCTGGAAAATGTACAAAAATATATCTTGAACAGGAAAGCTGGCACTGAAAACGCTGAGAAAAAGGGACGCAAAATCATAAGAAAAATTCTAGGCCCACAGCTCGTAGATGGACATTACTGACTCAAAGGCAAACAGGAAATCAGACAATACACAAATTTTCACAGTGACATTAGAAAACGCAGGTTAATATTCTATGGGCATATTAAAAAAATGGGTCCAGGCGGACTTACAAAGCAAATCGTCGAATGATATGAAAAGAGGAGTAAAGAAAAAACGGACAAAATTACATGGATTGGCGAAATTAAAACCTATCTGAAACAGGCAAGAATTACACCAGAATTTGTCCAAATCCGAATAATCTTCATATCCAAAGTTCACAAACGGCAAGTTGACCTAGAAGAAAGACCAAAGAAGAAGACTGGAACAACCTGGCCTGAAGACAGAAGGAATCCCACAGTAATAGAATGAAAGAAATATGGGCACAGAGGAAGGCAAATGTACGCCTCTAAGTACTTTGCATGTTTCTATTGGGCTTATTTGCAAATATAATCATAATCATAATAATAATAATAATAATAATAATAATAATAATAATAATAATAATAATAATAATAATAATAATAATAATAATAATAATCGGTGCGACGTAAACAACTTAATAATAATAATAATAATAATAATAATAATAATAATAATAATACACACCTGCACCTTGCTCTAAACCAGTTTTTTTCTGCTAATCACAAAGAACCAACCTGTCAAGCATTCAGTGCTAATTCTAACAGTAGAGTATATTTAAATCATAGTGCTATAATGAGTTATAGGGAAGTTTATCACCGATTGACTTAGGTAATCATTAGCCATTAAACCCAAATCTTCACGGGACACGAGACATTGGATACCTAATATAGATACAGATGGAGCAACCGGTGTCTAGATCAAGCTAAATTAGTTTTCGCTCAATTCAGAAAGCCATCTTCGTAAGATGCTGCTATATTCAAGAGATATGAAATTAAACAATATCTCTTAGCATGGAATCCAACTGGTATGACCATTATGAGGGCATACGATCATTTTGAGATTGGTACGATATACGATATTAGATTGTATGTCACTAGAAAAACATAAGCAAAATTTGAAAACTTGATTATATCGCCGTGAGTTTTCGCACGCTTAACACGGTCAAGTGGTTGATGATTATCATGATGTAGAGAAGCCAGGTGGAAGTATAATTTCCGTACGTAGCAATCCACGGCGACATACCTAAACGTCGCAAAGAATCGAGTCGAACCTGTCGAGGCACTAGCTGTAGAGTCTCGTGAACCCTCTGTTAGTCTGTTATCATCTCACCCTGGCGACTCATAAAGTACCTTAGTAATTAGCCTGACAGTAATAAAATACTTCCCTTTATTAAACGTGCATTTTTCCCTAAAATATACGATAATACTGGTAAGAAATCCAAAGTTTTGAAGACCCGGCACGATACTTTTGTAATCCGAGGTTGGCAACCCTGTCTTTTGGTAACCACATGCTGGACGTGGCTAGTAAGGACAAATTACTCATTCATACGCAAAACAAAACAAAAGGCCTGTCGCGCAATAGCCCATTAAAGCATTGGCCTGCCAAAACGACTTACTGAGTATGTAGCTCTAAATGGCATCCAACTGAATTAGACTGAACCCACAGTTTGAGCCACACACTGTAGTCAACTAATAATGTATGCTCAGTCCTCAGCCCGAAGGTAGGTTGGATCCTCAACAGCGCCACCATTAGCTGTCATAGATGGCCAAGGCATGACTGAAGAGCCGTATTAGGGAAATGAGGAGTGAGGTAGTTTCCCGTTGCTTTCTTCGCTGAGACACAAGTTGCTATTACATACCATTCTGCCAACCCCACCGAAATGCAGCCAGCAACTAACTCTATGAGCAACATTTTCACACCACTTACAACAGTGACTGGCTGCATAATGAATGGCATTACTAGCATCGCTCATACCTCAGTCACTTTCATATTGTCGATGCGAAGGATAAGACTGTGACAAATCAATGAAAGTAACAAAATTGTTCTAGCCCGTACCTTGAAGACATAGTGCTCTGGAAACACTAGGTCTATACTACTACTACTACTACTACTACTACTACTACTACTACTACTACTACTACTACTACTAATAATAATAATAATAATGATCGCATGGCCTCAATTACATTGTGCAGACACTTCTAATTTTACGCCAGTTAGGTTGCTTGCATGTCAGTTTCTACCAGATGGTAGATAAACAGGACCTGTTGGGCGATCAAGGGCTGAGTTTTAATTTTGTTTCGCATAAACACAAAATACGTCAAGAGAGATATTGTACATGCTGACGTACGCATGGAGTGTCAAACTGAGTTTTATTCGCTCTTCAAAAATCCGACTAACTCTTGACGGGTTTGAACCCGCGATCCGGAGGCCGACACTCAACCACCGATCCACAGAGGGAATAATAATAATAATAATAATAATAATAATAATAATAATAATAATAATAATAATAATAATAATAATATGCTAGTCCGCAGACCTGAAAATGGTTTACGGTGGGTTCCCCGTTTTCAAACAAGTCGCAGTCGCTTCCTTCCCAGTCCTAACCCTGTCCAATCTCATCGTCGCCATAAGATCTGCCTGAGTCGTTCCAACGAAAATATCAACAAAAGAAAATAACAATATGCGAAGTCTCTATACTTACTGATGATCTTTAGAGATGCCGAAGAGCCGGATTTCTTTCTGTGAAAAGGATTAGATTATCTCAGCAAAATCTCGTTTATCAATACTGTACGCTTAAATGACAATCGGCTGTACCAGAACAGGATTCGGTCCTCCTATCCTGGGCACAGAGAGCGAGTTCCTGATTAGCTAGAACGTTGAGCCGTCCATAATATTTTCCTATCCGTAAGTTCAATCATCATAGTTGTTAATGAATGTCAATCTAAGTTGGCATCGACGATTGCATGGACCTTACTCTTCCGCTTATATCACAGGCTTTGTGGATTGTGGCTCACCACAAAGGATACACGTGAAGCGTTTCGTACTGACACGTGTCCTGGCAGAATGGTTCCCCCTCCTGCGTCGCTGTTTAACACTCCCTCCACTGAGGGGGAAGGAGGAGGGATGTAGTAGCTGGGGGAGAGGGGATATTGCTGCACAAGCCACGTGGGAGTCAACCAGGTGCGCGCCCGTTCATTCTCCCCTATACAAGATTGAATTTAATGGATTATATCAATTAATTCCTTTCACTTATTAATATTTATAGTCGGTATTGTGAAATCGTCCATCTTTGCAAAGGTTTCCGGCCATAAAACCCGTTAACCCCGTGTTTTCCTGTTCTAAACAAAACACTATCATTATGTGTGTGCGACCAGGTGACCATCTGCAATGGGGTATTAAAATTTAGTAACTTACCCACCATAAACGTGATTCGAAGACTGGGGTAGGTTTTCAAGGAGTATGAAATGTGACACGTGTATAACGCAACCAAATGTAGCTAACAATTTTCTTCATATTTCAGGGATGATAGATAATTAATATACTACTTCGCAGCCTTTGCACGGCAGTGAAAGAATGAAAGGGATATTGAATGGCAATTTCCGGATACGGGTCAATAAGAACAGAAGACAACATCTGGTCGTTCCCATCTTATACGAAATCTGATCCAGGAGCATCTTCGATATGTCAGGACTAAATTTTAGATAATCATAAACACATCAAATTTTTGTCACCGACACACACATGTTAACGTGGAGATAGTACAAATTGTTTGCCGGGAAACGCGATCCACTAAGCATAGCAAGCAGGCTCGTGCCAGATTGAGTGGCTCAGATTAGCCTTCTGAGCCTAAGGTGGGTGGTTCGATCCTAAATCAGTCCAGTTGTATTTGAATGTGCTCAAGTACACGCATGCACAGTAATGGTGTTCCGATATAAACAAAGCACGGCGTCCCCCCCCAACCTCGTTTAACGCATTGATGCAAGTAGACAGCCCGCTACAAGACTTTGTCGAGGATAAAATTGGTACAGCGGCGGATGTACGGCAATACACACACTGTGCCTTCAGCACTTTATACCCGTTCAATCCCTTCCACCCATTTTCGGTACTGGAGTGGCCTTCAACACTACCCCTTCTCTTCCTCTCCTTCTTTTCATTACTAGAGTGGGGTAGTGTTGATTGCTTATGTCGGGACACCATTTCTGTGCACGCATGTACATCAGCCCCGTGTCGGTAGATTTACTGCCACGTAAAATACCTCCTACGGAACAACTTTCTGGCACCTCAGCGACTTTAAAACCCGTAAAAATAGTCAGTGGGACTTAAAAGGAATATTATTTATACCGAATTGCTCGTGGGATGGGAGGAGCCAGCTTCCGACGACGTTCGAAGGTTAGGCACGGAAGCTCATACGCCATTATGGTATTTTTTTTGCTAGATGCTTTACGTCGCACCGACACAGATAGGTCTTATGGCGACGATGGGACAGGAAAGGGCTAGGAGTGAGAAGAAAGCGGCCGTGGCCTTAATTAAGGTACAGCTTTTGCCTAGTGTGAAAATGGGAAATCACGGAAAATCATTTTCAGGGCTGCCGACAGTGGGGTTCGAACCTACTATCTCCCGAATACTGGATACTGGCCGAACTTAAGCGACTGCAGCCACCGAGCTCGGTATTGGTATATTATGAAAATGTAAACAATGGACAGAATGTAATTGTAATGTATTGGCGGATTTTGTTTTTAAATCCTTCCAAATCCTGAGGATTTCCTTCATACACATTTCCCTTCAAATTACTGAAAAGATAAAACTTCCATGGGTTTAAATCGGGTGATTTAGTACACTGACTGACAGTGACAATGCAACACCAAGGAGGAGTGGTTCGAAAGGGATGAAAGTTGAGGAAAAAACAGAGACGGCACGGATGAATAATTGATGTTTATTTCAAACCGATATGCAGGTTACACAATGCGCACGGCATCGACTCAGTAGGATGTAGGACCACCGCGAGCGGCGATGCACGCAGAAACACGTCGAGGTACAGAGTCAATAAGAGTGCGGATGGTGTCCTGAGGGATGGTTCTCCATTCTCTGTCAACCATTTGCCACAGTTGGTCGTCCGTACAAGGCTGGGGCAGAGTTTGCAAACGGCGTCCAATGAGATCCCACACGTGTTCGATTGGTGAGAGATCCGGAGAGTACGCTGGCCACGGAAGCATCTGTACACCTCGTAGAGCCTGTTGGGAGATGCGAGCAGTGTGTGGGCGGGCATTATCCTGCTGAAACAGAGCATTGGGCAGCCCCTGAAGGTACGGGAGTGCCACCGGCCGCAGCACATGCTGCACGTAGCGGTGGGCATTTAACGTGCCTTGAATACGCACTAGAGGTGACGTGGAATCATACGCAATAGCGCCCCAAACCATGATGCCGCGTTGTCTAGCGGTAGGGCGCTCCACAGTTACTGCCGGATTTGACCTTTCTCCACGCCGACGCCACACTCGTCTGCGGTGACTATCACTGACAGAACAGAAGCGTGACTCATCGGAGAAACGACGTTCCGCCATTCCCTCATCCAAGTCGCTCTAGCCCGGCACCATGCCAGGCGTGCACGTCTATGCTGTGGAGTCAATGGTAGTCTTCTGAGCGGACGCCGGGAGTGCAGGCCTCCTTCAACCAATCGACGGGAAATTGTTCTGGTCGATATTGGAACAGCCAGGGTGTCTTGCACATGCTGAAGAATGGCGGTTGACGTGGCGTGCGGGGCTGCCACCGCTTGGCGGCGGATGCGCCGATCCTCGCGTGCTGACGTCACTCGGGCTGCGCCTGGACCCCTCGCACGTGCCACATGTCCATGCGCCAACCATCTTCGCCACAGGCGCTGCACCGTGGACACATCCCTATGGGTATCGGCTGCGATTTGACGAAGCGACCAACCTGCCCTTCTCAGCCCGATCACCATACCCCTCGTAAGGTCGTCTGTCTGCTGGAAATGCCTCCGTTGACGGCGGCCTGGCATTCTTAGCTATACACGTGTCCTGTGGCACATGACAACACGTTCTACAATGACTGTCGGCTGAGAAATCACGGTACGAAGTGGGCCATTCGCCAACGCCGTGTCCCATTTATCGTTCGCTACGTGCGCAGCAAAGCGGCGCATTTCACATCATGAGCATACCTCAGTGACGTCAGTCTACCCTGCAATTGACATAAAGTTCTGACCACTCCTTCTTGGTGTTGCATTTGCTCTGTCAGTCAGTGTATTTTAGTGGACCATAAACCTCTATTGATCACTTACTCATGAAACACCTCATTGAAAGTGAAGCAAATTACTATCAGCTACTGTCCTGTCCAGCTGAAAATAGTTTTTCTTTTTGTTTTTGCTACTGGCTTTACGTCGCACCGACACAGATAGGTCTTATGGCGTCGATGGGATAGGAAAGGGCTGGGAGTTGGAAGGAAGCGGCCGCGGCCTTAATTAGGGTACAGCCCCAGCATTTATGCTGAAATTAGCCTATCAGTCTTCTACTTCGGTAAGTTCCTGGGGTGGGGGAATTATCTTTTCGGGTTTTTTTTTTTTTTTTTTTTTTTTTTTTTGCAAGTTGCTTTACGTCGCACCGACACAGATAGGTCTTATGGCGACGATGGGAGAGGAAAGAGCTAGAAGTGGGAAGCAAGCAGCCGTGACCTTATGTAAGGTACAGCCCCGGCATTTGTCTGGTATGAAAATGGGAAACCACCGGGGGAGGGGGGTAATTGAAGAATATATAGATGGATGGGTCCCTTGTCTACTGCTACAATTTTGTACGCCGCTACTGTTTATATGGTATGAGATAAACAACTATGTTACATCCCATGGCGACGTCTAATACGCCCACCTCAGGCGACGCGACTGTTCGCATCAAAAAGGATTTATCGTCAATTTTCTCTTATTATTTCTTCACATACGTTTCATAGCGGAAAATTTACTCACTTAAAGCAGGCATGTCAAGGTCACGAGCTGACTGACAGTTCCACGTGCATGAAACAACTGTTCCGAGAGCTAGTACGTTATCAGAGAGTGCAAAGCCTGGAGGAGTGTACATTTACACATTCATAACTACAGTACTCCGTACAATAGATGTACAGTAGGCCTATGTATTCTTTCATGTAAGGACATACAACGCATTTCATTTGCATAAAATGCGCTAAACAACATGCTTTGTAATCACCGTGTGCCAGAAAAATGCACAGCCTAATTACGATAAGGTCTTGGTTCGGTAAAGTAACCTATATTTTTTTGGCACTTTAAAATGATTGAGTGACCGCATTTGTTACATATAGTTAGCAGTGGTTAAATACAGACTCCAGGAATAAACTTACAAACTGAAGTGTGTAGTACCGTTTTGCAGAGAAGCTTTGGTTCAATGTCTGTGAAATGTAGGACTGTTAAAACATCCCCTTAAGCACCACATTTATTGTCCTAAGGCTTTCTGGAACTATTTGTACTATAAAACTGCCAAATGATCGTACTCGGGGCATTGCTATGTGCAGCTAGCTATGGTTAAATACAGGCTAGGGTAAATAAACAGTAAACACCAGCGCGGTCCAAAATCTGTCCTTGAGCGTTACTTACTAATCGTCGTACAGAATGAATGGCGAATAGGAAAGTGCGTCTTTTACAGTTAAATAGAAGAGTGATTCCTAGAATTGATTTAACACCATCTACTCTCTGTCCAACAATTAATCCCGTAATGCTTTCCAGATCCAAAGAATTGTCATGGATTTTAGTACAATTAATCTCCTTCCCCTGTGAAGCTTTTAAATTTCTTAATAACATTACAATTCCTCCAGGTTTTAATTTAAGGACATGTGGAGACAGGCGTCCGACTTATTGGCTGAATGGTCAACGGTGAGGCCTTCGGTTCAGAGGGTCCTGGGTTCGATTCCCAGCCGGATCGGGGATTAATTCTTCTCCCTCTGGGACTGGGTATTTGTGCTTGTCCCAACACTCTCCTCTTTATACTCAGACACACCACATTATCAACCACCACAGAAATACGTAATAGTGATTACATCCCTACAAGTAGGGTTGGCGTCAGGAAGGGCATTCGACCGTAAAACGGTGCCAAATCCACATGTGCGACACAGTTCGCACCCGCTACCCCACAGGTGTGGGACAAGCGGTAGAAACAAGTCACTTAACCAATCTGTTCAGAAACTCTATCTGAAATTGGAGTGTTTTATTTTCATCTTCTCTAATTAAGTTATTTCCTTCTGGTCGTTCCGGGTATAAGTTCTATAACTTCAGAACTGATATCACATTGTTCATATTTAGGGACAAGAATGCTAATTTTGGACAAATTTGCAGAGTTGCATTTTCTAGAGACTCAAATTTACACCCGTAAACTTCGGAGACAGTGTCTTGTTTCGCGATGATGGAGGGCGGTAAATCAATAAAACTGATCTGGCGATCAATTATTCATTATTCTTCATTAACAAAGTTTAACAAAATTATTAGTAAAGTCTAATTCTTCTGATCTTGCTCGCATATTTTTAAACGGATGAATAATAAAAATAAACCTACAACCTGTTTTCCAGTCTTTGAGACCGGGTCAGGAATGTAATGAATGAATCATATATAGGTTGTTATTACGATGGGGTCGCCACTCCCAAAGTGATATATTAATGAATGATAGATGCTACGAAATGAGAATGGAGAGTGTTGCTGGAATGAAAGATGACAGGGAAAACCGGAGTACCCGGAGAAAAACCTGTCCCGCCTCCGCTTTGTCCAGCACAAATCTCACATGGAATGACCGGGATTTGAACCACGGTATCCAGCGGTGAGAGGCCGATGCGCTGCCGTCTGAGCCACGGTGGCTTTAAACGGATGAATACCGTGTTTTAAATTCAGACCAAAGGGGAGAAAATTTTATGCATTTCTGAATAACTGCTAGTTTGGAAGCATGCGGTCACTCAACAGTTTTAAAGTGCCAGAAAAATAAACTTTACCAAACCAAGGACTTAGTATTTCGTTGAATTTCAATGGTTTCTGCCTAGTTTTATTGAATTTGAAAAGGCTGTCGACTTTGGTAATGTATACGCCGAACTTCCCTTTCCCCCCGTGCGGTCAATGATTTTTTCCCCTTTTCCATTTTCAGCTTCACCCTGCACTCTCGTGGGCGCTATGTCTGGCACAGCATTATGCATAGTGTTGGATGTGGCATGTGAAATTTCAGATACACCTTCCACACCTTGGGTGTTATGTCTTGCACAGCATTATGCATAGTGTTGGATGTGGCATGTGAAATTTCAGATACACCTTCCACACCTTGGGTGCTATATCTTGCACAGCATTATGCATAGTGTTGGATGTGGCATGTGAAATTTCAGATACACCTTCCACACCTTGGGTGCTATGTCTTGCACAGCATTATGCATAGTGTTGGATGTGGCATGTGAAATTTCAGATACACCTTCCACACCTTGAGTGCTATGTCTTGCGCAGCATTTTGCATAGCATTGGATGTGGCATGTTAAACCACCACCTTTTGAATACGAGGCTTTGCGCTGCACATTCACTGCAGCCAGTCAGTGTCTATCTCCTATAAGTGTTTTTTGAACATTATTTACTGCGATTGATGGTTAACGTTCTTAAACGTTAGAATGAAACTTCAAAACACTGCAATGGCCTGCACCAACACTGCCAGAAAAAAAAGTAGGTTGCAAATAATTGATTCCAATACCGTTGTCAAAATCTACGTTACTATCATCTCTGTACACCCTAAATAAATAATCAGGGAATAACTGACCAATACGATGTAATTCAACATGTTGTTTGGGCCATCAGTCCATAGACTGGTTTGATGCAGCCCTCCATGCCACTCCTGTGCTAACCTTTTCATTTCTACGTAACTACTAATAATGTTATTGGCTTTACGTCCCAGTACTAACTACTTTTGCCGCCTCTGTGGTGTAGTGGTTAGCGTGATTAGCTGCCACCCCCGGAGGTCCGGGTTCGATTCCCGGCTCTGCCACGAAAATTGAAAAGTGGTACGAGGGCTGGAACGGGGTCCACTCAGCCTCGGGAGGTCAACTGAGTAGAGGTGGGTTCGAATCTCACCTCAGCCATCCTCGAAGTGGTTTTCCGTGGTTTCCCACTTCTCCTCCAGGCAAATGCCGGGATGGTACCTAACTTAAGGCCACGGCCGCTTCCTTCCCTCTTCCTTGTCTATCCCTTCCAATCTTCCCATCCCTCCACAAGGCCCCTGTTCAGCATAGCAGGTGAGGCCGCCTGGGCGAGGTACTGGTCATTCTCCCCAGTTGTATCCCCCGACCAAGAGTCTGAAGCTCCAGGACACTGCCCTTGAGGCGGTAGAGGTGGGATCCCTCGCTGAGTCCGAGGGAAAAGCCGAACCTGGAGGGTAAACAGATGATGATGATGATGATGACTAACTACTTTTAAGATTTTCGGAGACACCGAGGTCCCGGAATTTAGTCCCACATGAGTTATTTTATGTGCTAATAAATCAACCGACACGAGGCTGACGTAATAGAGCACCTTCAAATACCACCGGACTGAGCCTGGATCAAACCTGCCAAGTTGGAGTCAGATGGCCAGCGCCTCAACCGTCTGAGCCACTCAGTGCAGCACTTAAGTACTACATCCTACACCTACTCTAATCTGTTTGCCATATTCACCACTACTGTTTTTAATCACTTACACTTTCCGCAGAAACTAAATGAACAAATCCTGGATGTCTTAAGTTGTGTCCTATCGTTCTATCTCTTCTTCTGGTCGTTCTCCTCTCACCCATTCCGTTCAGTAGCTCTTGATATGTGATTCGATCTACCAATCTCACCTTCAGCATTCTTCTCTAAAACCACGTTTCAAAAAATTATATTCTCTTTCTTTCTGAGCTAGTTATCCTCCATCACCGTCCACAGATAGCACATTTTCGTATTCATTTGAATTACTAACAGCCACTACAGGATGGGACAACAAAACCTTTATAATATTCCCATGCAGTTTTAATTGTCAGAACAATCTGTAAACGTATTTCACGAATTCGTTCCTCAGTATTGTACAAACGTGTGATACACACCAAGATAAACAGCTGCTGGGATAATCAGGTGTTCCATGGTTATAGAATCATAATGAGCACGAAGACGAGTAGAAAACAAAACACGGTATCTACCTTTCTATCACCATTAAGGACACTGGAATATTGACGAATTAATCACAAAGAAGGGAAGTGAATAATTTATAATGGCGACAATGTACACCTTGTGAATGCATTGCTAACAACATTTACAGAGTGGGTAGGCACTGTGGAAATAGCTGCAGAGTTGCAAACTCATAGCTATAAATAGGGAAAGTCAGAGAGCAGCGGTGCAAATAAAAGCTATCTCTACACAGCAACAATGAATCAGGTCGTGGACAGAACACGCAACTGCTTTCTAAAGCCTGGAGCAAAGAAAGAATTGTTGAGATCTCCTAGGGCAGCGTTGCCCAAACGTTGTACGATTCACACTTCTCAGTGTGTACTAGTGATGTGCGCGAGTGATGCCTGGAATCGCGGAACTCTACACTTTCGAGTCCAGGCTCGGACTCGTTTCGCTTGCGAAGACGCGATGTCAGCATGACGTCACACGTTCGCTCTCTCGCACGCTCTAGGATGGATGAAGCATGCGTACAAGTGGTCGCTGAGGTTTTTATAGGATTGCGATAGCACAGTACGATATAACAATTCTTAATGAATGAGCAAAATGAATAATCTAAATTTGATGATGGCTTGAGAACTATAATACTACAACTATATACGCATAATAAAGTACGAAAATATCCGTTCACGGCGTCTATCACCCACTCCACTGAATATGCAATCTATTCTAATATTGATAACATAGCTTATCTGGCCTTCTGAGCCCAATTTGGCAGGTTCGATACTTGTTTAGGGGCTGCCTGGCCAAGGCGGTAAAGGCGTGCTCGGTTCGCCCGGAAGGACGTGGGTTCGAATCCCCGTCAGGAAGTCGTAAAATTTAAGACACGAGATATCCACTTCCGGAGGTGCATATGGCCCTGAGGTTCACTCAGCCTACACCAAAAAGAGTACCAGGTTAATTCCTGGGGGCAAAGGCGGCCGGGCGTAGAGCCAACCACTCTACCCCATCACGTGCCGAGGTTAACAATGGTGGAAGCCTTTACCTTCCACTCCTCCAAGGGTCTTCATGGCCTGTACGGAGGTGACTTTGCTTTGATTTGCTTTCGATACTTGTTTAGTCCGGTGATATTTGAAGGTGCTCAAATACATCAGCCTCGTGTCGGTAGATTTACTGGTACATAATAGATCTCCTGAGGGACAAAATTCCGGCACCTCCGCGACTCCGAAAACCTTAAAAAAGAGTAGTAAGTGGGACGTAAAGTAAATAACATTATTACTAAAGGATTACTATCGGCAAGTGAGTCGGCGGTTGCATTTCCCCGCAAACGCCCTGCATTTGATGAAAGTTTAAAGTCAAACAATTTCGAGAAAGATACAAATTGCTGTAATAAGCTGCGAAAGGAATGTACACAGCTTTAACGATAAAATATCTAATTTTGGACTGTACTGTCAGGGCACAGGTGCAGGAATTATGTCTTGAGGAGTCTTTGTAGATGCCGGTAAATCAATCGACTGGAGGCTGCATATCTAAATACGTCCCAATACTATCGGACTGAATTGGGATCGAACCCGCCAACTTGTGTTCAGCCAGCGCTCTACCACCTGAACCGATCACACCGTAAGAAATAGAGAAAGACAGAATACACAAGTTGATGATTTCATCTACATAAGACAGCAAAGTGATGTCATGAAAACACCCGCCGAGACACGCAACACTCAGTTATCTTATTTGTTAACAAAGCGGACTGCATACTTGTATTTTATAAGATAATATATTTTTCACTGATCATTATCTTTGTAACAGAATATGTGATACACACAAGGTTTAGTACCTCTCTGTGGCGAGGTGGCATTGGGACATCGCAATCCAAGAAATCTTCTGTTCGTAAAATAAATTCGTCTTTATAGAAAATGAAATTTAGAAAAATAATCATGCGTGGTTGGTTTACTAATGATAGCCTGTCAGGAGACTGGCATATTTCACGGGACCATCATTTCTGTTACTAGCCTGCCACTCATTTGGCTCAGGTTCGATTCCTGTCTTAGTCACGAATGTAAAACTTATTTGAGGAACGAGGTACAGTCAGCCTCGGCAACAGTTATGGGCCGTAAAGAAGAAACTAGAGGAAGTTTTCTCATTTCATCTCCAAGGAAATGCTGGAATAGTGCGTGAAGTATAGGGAATGGCGATTTCCTTCATAATCTTGACCAAATTAGAACTACGCTCACCAGTACGGGAACAACAATTACACAAGTTATTAGATAGACTTTCGGAGTAGCGGTTATTGTGATTAGCTGTCATCCTCGACGGCCCGCGTTCGATTCCTGGCTCTGCCAAGAAATTTGAAATGTGGTACTAGACTGGAACGAGGTCCACTCACTCTCGGGAGGTCAATTGAGTAGAGGGATTTCGATTCCCACCACAGCAATTCTCGAAGTGGTTTTCCCACTTCTCATTCAAGCAAATGCCCGGATGGTAACTAAAGGCCAAGGCCGCTTCCTTCCCTCTTTCTTGCTTATCTCTTCCAACCTTCCCATCTCCCGACCAGATTTACCACTCTCTAGGACACTGCCTTTGGGATATCTAGGCATGGACCAACAGCGTGTGCTTGTGCAAACGAAAATACGTAGGCAAGTCAGCAAGTATCTGCAATTTTGCTCTTATTGTCTTTAGATTGGCTCTATGCGTTGTGTGCTCACCAGCCGCTAGATGGTACCGTTGTCTACGACTGTGGTAGGTTTCAGATCAGTACAGCTTGCGCTGTTGCGACGTTAGCACCAAGGAAGAACAGCGTTCCGTAATCCGTTTTTTGTGGTCTGAGGGTATACCAGGAGCAGAAATTCATAGAAGACATTCCGCACAATATGGGGGCAATGTTTTGCCACAGCAAAGTGTTTACCAGTGGACTGAACAGTTTAATAGGTGTCGCACGAGCGTGAAGGATGAGGAAAGATCCGGGCGTCCATCTGTAGCCGTAACTGATGCCATTGTTGAACAAGTGCGTGATATGATCCTGAATAACAGAAGAGTGACTGTCGATGACATGGCAAACCATATGCACATTAGCTATGGTCTAAGAGACTTTCGATTCAGCTTCGATCAACAGGTGAAGGACGCGGTGCATACGTGGCTTGCTGCGCAACATAAAACCTTTTTGCAGAGGGTATCAGAAAGCTTGTGAAACGGTGGACTATGTGCATTGAAAAGCTGGATGACTATGTTGAAAAATGATATAAATGAAAAGTGTGTACTCTTTTTGTAATAAATTATTATAAAGATTGATTGCAGATAATTATTGACTTGCCCTCGTACATTTAAACCAAGTGTTAGTGTCAGTGTTTAAATAGGTACAGTATGAAAGTGTTATACCATTTGTACATGGTGAAAGCCCGAAATTTGTGTTAATACACACAAAACAGTGGAGGACAATATATATATATATATATATATATACACTATAGGCATATAAATTGTAACTAATTGTAACTATTGGTCATCAGGCTCACTACAAATGGTAGTGCAGTGCCATCGTTGTCTTTTCCCACTGCTATTGTTCTAGGATTAGTCAATGTCGGGCCTACACAGGGAGTTTTCCAGTCGTCGTGAATGTTTTGAGTGTGCGTTGTACACTTTATGTATTGATAATGGTCATGACAGAATATAGGCAGTTGTTTTAGAATCAGTAGGGAAGTTATTGGAGAACCTATGTGCAGTTATACATGTTTAATCGTTTTCAGAGGGTTAGGCAAGACACGTAGCAGATGTACTAATATTCAGCTTTGTATACACGGCCTGGGAGAGAGAACTGTCGTGCTCTATCATAATTCGAGTGATCCATTTTGGTGAACTCTGGCGTTCAAATCACGGACATTTCAGTTAATAATTCTATTTACTTTATGTTTATTATAATTGATTATATTAAGGTTTAAACCAACGCCCAAGCGTGAGGCAAGCATTTTATTCATATTACACTATGTACTTATCACACTAGTTACGTGCTGAGCAACCTTGCTCTATTCCAAACTTGCAAATATATATACTGTAGAACTGCCTAATTTTGCAAACTAAACAATATGTTAAAGACGGAATTCACTTATAAAAGTAATTCCATCCATTCGCTTATCAGAAAATTGCACCGACAATTTTCCCCAAAAATATGAGCACTGAGATAAGAACAGGGTCATTACACGACACGTGCCAGATCCCGACAGGGGAAAGCAGATCTGCACTTTAAACCAAACAAGTGATAAGCAAAGTCAAGTGTAGCGGCTAAGGTCTGATAACACACAACTGGTAAGTTACACGCCCTCTAGCATGGCGCTGCCACAGGCGAATCCAACACAGATATTGCTTGCTGATTTTGTAACACCAGATATGAGCAGTTAAGTCCTCGTTCTCGGATTATAGCTTCCTTTTTTTTCTTCCTCTCAAGGAACTGCACGCTGTGATATGTCACAACAGATCACTATAGAGACCCACTATTTCGCAAGTAGCTTCTACGTGAAATATCTCAACAACGGGTATTTTCTGGTATTTAAGAAAGTTGTAGAAAAACGCCGTCCAATAATCATCGGTGGTGATAAATGGGATCAGGACAATTAATATAGAATAGGAACCAACTTTCTAACTTAAAATTTTCATTCGGAGTTAACTGGGAGAAAGTAAGGTAATGTAGTTTTACAACCATAATTTACCAGGTGGGAGTCTCCGCGGTCGTTCAGCTTGGTCTCAGTCCGACTTTTACTTCTCGAACGACGGTGTGAGTGAAGGAAGTATTATATTAATGCAAAACTTGCCACTGACTATCCATTTTTATTTTTTAAATATTATTTTAAAACATTTCTAGCGTGTGGCCTTTAAGGGCTGCTTCACACTAGGCAACAGGAATCGGCTACCAGCCACTCGTGCTTGTGAAACATTGTTTTAAATGGAGCCCTTCACACTGGACTACACTGTAACCGAGCTACAGAAAGAAGCCCGGCGACCGATCATAGGATGTGAATGAAACCTAGGAAGTTTTTTTCTTTTAACAAGAACAAGAGCAAGAGGCGAGAGAAGGCGGCTAAGCAGCGTGGTGGGCTACCGCTCGGCGACACGGAATTCACATGTGCTATTCTGCAGCCGATTCTGGTCGCCGATTCCTGTCGCCCTAGTTTAAAGCGACCCTTGCGGCATGTGCCTGAGAACATGTTCGGCTCACCTGTTCCGTAGCTGCTTTTCCCGATACAGTAAACCCCGTGGGGATGAGGGTGATGACTGCATGAGGGTGTTGTCTGTGGGCGTTGGTGTAGGTATTTTTTTACGGGCTAGGAATGGGAAGGAAGTGGCCGTGGCCTTGAACGAGGTACCATCCTGACATTTTCCTAGAGTTGAAATAGGAAACCACGGAAAACCATTTCGAGGATGGCAGACGGGGGATTCGAACAGACCTGTCTCCCGAGTACAGACCTAGCAACCACAACTTGCCGTGCACAACGCACTGAGCTAATCTGTTCAGTTGTACGTTCCATGACCACTAGACACCGAAACAGACGGTTTGGCAACGTCAGTGTGATCTTTAAGAGCTTATCGTGGGAGCTTCTTTCGAGGCATTTGGGCCGTAGACCTCGTCTAAAAAAGACATTACCTTACTTGCCCCATTTGATCCTGAAGGGAAATTGCGTGTTACAGGGTTGGTTCTTTCCTCATTTTAATTGCCCTTGTCCCTTATACCAGCGTCATTGATGACTGGACGGCATGCTTCCTAAACCCTGTGTGGGGATAGAGCAGTGGTTTCTTATTCTTCGATGTCTCTTACTCCTGAATATAAATCAATCAACGTTTTTGTTCGAAAAGAGCACAACTGGCTATTAAAACGCGAAATCATGTGAAATTGTCATAATATTGGTGGATATAACTTAAGCAGATTGCTCTTTGTTTTACAATTTTGTTACGTCGTACCGACGTAGATAGGTCTTATAGCGACGATGGAGTGAGAAGGAAGCGGCCGTGGCCTTAATTAAGGTACAGTCCCAGCATGTGCCTGGTGTGAAAATGGGAAACCACGGAAAACCATCTTCAGGACTGCCGACAGTGGAATTCGAACCCACTCTCTCCCGGATGCGCCCCTAACCGCACGGCCAACTCGCCGGGTTGATTTCTCCTTCTGAAACACGACATGAGAGGGAGAGAGAGCATGAAACAAAATGCCTCTTCTACACAGTTGTGGTGATTTATTTTAAGAGACAAATCCATGAAATTGCTGGCCCCTAAGACAACCTTCACGCACACCGAAAGTATGGATCGTGTATCAGTAAGCTTGCATTCTAGAGATGGT
Organism: Anabrus simplex; assembly: GCF_040414725.1. NCBI lineage: Eukaryota > Metazoa > Arthropoda > Insecta > Orthoptera > Tettigoniidae > Anabrus > Anabrus simplex. The sequence goes on along the minus strand of NC_090266.1, from coordinate 742,717,666 downwards.
GGGTCGAAACCCACCGCCAGTAGACCTGAAGATGGTCTTCTGAGGTTTCCTCATTTTCAAACCAGGCAAATGCTGGGCCTGTTCTGTGCAATTATCCCACAATTTCTATAAGATTCAGACAAAAATGTGATCTCCCAGTGATAAAATCCAATACTACACGCAGTGATAAAAACAGTGTGCGACAGTGCTTCCTTACAACAGCTTGATTATTCATTTCAACTACGGGTGTCTTTATAGTGTGTATCTAGTTACAGTTCCGTACACAAAAATTAAGCATTACCATACGCGTTTATGCTGTACATTATATTATAAGCTAGCTGTATGGTCGATTGGCCAAAGTCCAAAATATATTTTTTTAGCCTATAGCAGATTTCCCAACCTGACAGATGTTGCACAGTCGTAAAGCCAGGAGCATTTAAACATAACAAGTAGCTAATTACATACGAAAGGAAAGCTAAAGCTATATCATTCTGCAGATGTTACGATAACCCTGAAGCACTCGACTCCCAATTTATCACATTACTCGCTAATACACGTGTCACCAAACGTTCGCTTCCGGCCAAGGACGCATCACAATCGGGAAGTTTATTATTTCCAACGGTTAATTATGAATATGTAATTATTTTTGGAAATAGGCGATAATGAACAGAAAAGTTTTTTTAATATTACGACCTTATTCCCGTAGATTGCTTATTCAGGGAAATTCTTTCGACTGTTATCCGTTTCAGACACACAAAAAGATAAGGTATTTATAGTTTTGCTTTCAGTGTTCATATCGTACAAAAACTGGTGTCCAAACTTAACACTTAGATATTTCACTTTGAATAGAAAGCTACGGGATGAAAACTAACATGGAATGGAATGAATGAAGCCCCATCTAGCGGCGAGGATAGAAGTGTGCCGAATGCCGAAGCTGTCGCACTCCTCAGAGCAATAACTAATAACTGACAGATGACATGACATTATATTGAATAGTGTTAATGGAACGAAAGATGACAGGGAAAACCGGAGTACTCGGAGAAAAACATGTCCCGCCCCCGGTTTGTCCAGCACAAATCTCACGTGGACTGACCGGGATTTGAACCACGGAGGGCGCGCTACCACCTGAGCCACGGAGGATACTGATTAAACCTTATGCGATGTTAACGTTAAATATTTTTTATTTGTTTACTCGTTCTGTTGAACATATTCCATTTCATGAGCTTAATTAAGCATTCTCAGTTAACATGTTTTATGGAGTAAATTTTCACTAAAGTGACACAGACACATTTTCATGTCTCAGTTATTTATAGTGAAGTTTGGACGCTATGCTTTGTTAAGAAGCATATTTGACTTTATCAAATTATGGCTAATAATTGCACGACCTGTTCAAGTTGGACCGGAGGTCATTGCGTCTCAAATTAAAGGTCCATTCGGTATCTGCATTGTATCATACTGTAATATTTAATCGGTGGACAAACTTATACAGAAAGGAAAGATTGGAGATCGGTCACTACAGATCAAGCTTTCCTGAGTCGAAACAATTTGACCTTCAGTTTTGTCATGAGAGAGAGATGATCGTCAACAAAGGGTACAGTGTATACATACAGTACATACATAATATAATGTGTGTTGCAAAGATCTTCCTAGCCTTTCCTCTCAGTTACTTGGGGTGGGTGTTAAATGTACAGTATATTAAGCCCAATTTTATGGTGGAATGCCTTTCCTTACAACAACCCTAAGTTGAGTGATGTAGCCACTATTACGTGTTTCTGTGGTGGTTGATAGTGCAGAATGTGTGAATATGAAGATGTGTATTAAGACGAACACAAACTCTCAGCCCCCGAATCAGAGGAATCCTCGGCTTGACCGGGAATCGAATCCGGGGCTCATTGAATCGAAGGCCACTACGCTGACCATTCAACCGAGGAGCCGCACAATTGACTTTGAAGTTATACTTCTTAGCTCATCAAACATACTGTACAATAAGCTTTTCCTCCTTGAGGTAGATGCCATTTAAAGAACCTTCATGGCAGCCTGATGCTCCGGTACTGTACATTAGCGAGGTGATAAATATTGACCCTGTACCTGATCGCAGATATATTTACCTGGGTCGTTGGTTTGAGTTCGAACAAGGGCACACTACTCAGATGTTTACCTTGTCCTACTTAACAAAGTTGCAGCCGGGAGGGTCACAGCAGAGCATGCAACTTCATGTAGCCTTGACGAAGTAATGACTGCCCATGACACCATTCAACAGGCTGAGACCATGCAAATCGGCCCACACTCAGCTTCTCACTGCATATTTCTACAGGTCTAGTTAAAAGCAGACCGAGATTCATAATTTTCCATTATCTATCATTCTTGTGCCATACTAAAATACGTTGACACCACGAGGCAATTGACGGCAATATGTTAATATGTTAATCAGGACACCATATAACCACTGACTAATATGCTCAAGTGATTTCACTTCTTTAAATTATAAGCGAATTTTCAGTCAGGGAAGTGAGACAGAAGTGTGACAATTTTTAAAATATAAATTTTATGTTAATATATTTATATTTATATTTAATATAAAAACCCAAAGCAAAGCAATGTCATCTCCGCACATATCATGAAGATCTTAGTATTGGGTGGAAGGAAAAGGCTCCCACAATACGTAACCTTGGCACTTGGTGGGGTAGTGTGGTTAGCTCTACGCCTGGCCGCTTTCCCCCATGAATGAACCTGGGACTCATTCTTGGTGTAGGCTGAGTGAACCTCAGGGCCATGTGCACCTCCGGAAGTGGAAATCTTGCTTCTTAAGTTTTTCGATTTCCTGACGGGGAATCGAACCAATGTCCTTTCTCGCATTTTTTTATATCGCACTAACGTACATACATTTCCGGCAACGCGAGGATAGGGAAGAACTAAGACTTGGAAGGTAGTGGCAATGGCTTTAATTAAATGTACAGTCGCGGCATTGGGCATTTTCCTGATATGAAAATGGTAAACCACTGAAAACCGTCTGTAGGCCACCAGACGATTGAGTTCGAACCTAATATCCCCAAAATGTTCACTTCCGTAGTGTGACGGTTAGTGTTATTAGCTGTCGCTCTCGGAGGCTCGGTTCTGATTCCCGGTACTGCCAGAGATTTAAGATTGGTAGGAAGACTGGTGTATGTGGTTGAAAAGGTACATGAGCTCACCTTCCTTTGGGCTGTTCTTGAAAGAAACTGCACCACCTCGAGGACCACGGACCAAGGGGGATGTTTTCATTCCCCTCCCCGAAGGGGAGGGGCGAGCCACCTAGAAGGTTACGCCTTCTCTCTGGCCAGGAGATTTGGCGGGGTTGGGGAATTGAAGGGGGTTTGAAGTTAAAGGGAAGAAGTTTTGATTTGGAGATGTGAAGGGATTTGGCCTCTTGGCTAAGGGTGCAGTGTCTGTTCTTGTGCTTTTTATTAGACTTAGGTTACATTGGTTTTACATTTATGTTTTACAATAGGTTACATTGGTATACATTATGATTTGTTACTGTACAGTTGTGAGAGGTTGTTATTGGGAGGTTGGGAAGAGTAGATTGAAGATTTGATGGTAGAGGGAGGAGAAGTTTAGTAGGGAAGTGAGGAGTACCTGTAGAAGATAGGAGCGGTTGTGGAGGTTAGATGGGTGGGATTGTGAGCTGGGAAGACGGGGGCGATTTCGTGAGGTGGTGGGGCGGGTGGAGGTTTGCGGGGGGGGGGGGGGGAGATGGTTCCACTCGGTGGTGGCGACCAAAGAGTTTTAACCCCTGCTGTATGAGGTGCTGGACTTCCTCGGTTGTTTGGAGCTGGAGTCGCAGCATGAAGGTGGGCCCGGCTTCATTATGGATTCTGGAGGTTCGTTGGATGTGGAGACCGGCGAGGCGCAGTTCCTGGTTGATGAGATTGATAGGGATGCCTGGATTAACTCCTCTTACAACGCAGCTGGGGTTGCATTCCTGTGGTGGTGATGATCTGTTGGGCTCGGTCGCTGGTGGTGGTGTTGCTGATCTGGTTGTTTCAGTTGCTGGTGAGTTGTTGGCAGGCGGCCGGGCTGTTGAGTTAGGTGAGCTGGTTGGAGAGGTGGACATCATAATTGGGGAGGGGTGGGTCGTGGTTGTGGTGGTTGTGGGAGTATTGGGTAGAGTGGGAGTGGGGTAGGAGGCGGTAGTGGTGGTTATGGTAGTAGTGGGGGTAGTGGATATATAGGCCAGTTGCTGAGGTGGTGGGGTGTAGGGAGGTGGCTGGGTACGAGGTTTCGGTGACTGTGGAGGTGGGGTGTATGGAGGTGGCTGGGTTCCCGGTTTCCGTTCGAACTTTTTTTCCAGATGTGCTGGGCATGGATCTGTGGTGAAATATTTTCCGGAGATGAATATTCCATTAATCAGCGCCTGGCGGACGTCTTGTGGCGTGGCTAGTTCAATCAGGAATTTGTCCGTTGGTAGGCCGTTCTCCAGTAGCCTGGTGGCGTTGGTGGCTGCTACTCCGTGGGTGCGGAGCAAACGGAGGATTATTTCGTCTGTGGCGGTGAGATCTACGTCATTTAAGATTATGATGGGCATTGTGAGGGAGGCCGACTTCCAGTTTGGTGTCAGGCCCAGTTTTGCTTTGTTGTCACGGCTAGGGCACTGAGTTAGAGCTGGAGTATTCCCTAGCCGTATTAAAAGTGACGTAGATCGATTCTCGACTTGGAGAGGCGATCACCTCGAGGAATACGAGGAAACCTGTCGAGTCCATCTCGTTAGCTGAGAGGTAGCGCACTATTCTTTATTCCGAGGAGCACGGGGGTACGATTCCCGACTGGGATGTGGTATTTTAATCACGAATGGTTATTTCTTAATGGCTCGACGACTGAGTATGTTTACTATCTCTTCATTCCTGCAACTCGCAGACAACATATAACACTTCCTTCACTGAAACTATACTGACACCGCTCGCCCTCCTCGGATTGTCTGTCTGAGAAAGGCTGCAACCAGGTTACAACAGCCACACGATGATTATGGTTATCTCCCGAATGCAACCTGACAGCTACTCCAACTGTAGCACGTGGCCATCCAAGGCGGATCAAAAAGAAACTACATTGTGTACGAAATATTTAAGACTTTATAAGTTGCTATATGTCATATCGACACGGATAGGTCTTATGGAGACGATGGGATAGGAAAGGCCTAGGAATGAAAATGAAGCGGCCGTGGCCTTAATTAAGGTACAGCCCCAGCATTTGCCTGGTGTGAAAATGGGAAACCACGGAAAACCATCCTCAGGGCTACCAACAGCGGGGTTTGAACCCACTATCTCCCGAATGCAAGCTCATAGCTACGCGTCCCTAACCGCGCGTCCAACTTGCTTAATACGAAAGATTTAATAATAAAAACAAAAACAGGTTTTATCAATTTTTCAACGTATGAAACAAGTCTCCCAAGACGTTTCTAACAACGTGACATCAAGTTGAATATGCTTCGTTCATAGAACTCCGTTCTCTGGGGGTATAGCCATCTACGCATGACCAATTTCACTTCATCTGAACCGAAGCGTTGACCTCCTGGGAATTTCTTCAGTGATCCGAAGAGGTGAAAGTCAGACGGTACAAAGTCTGGACTGTATAGGGAATGACTGAGAACATTCCAGTCACATTTTTCAATTTTTGCATGAACAGCCCACACCTTTACATCAGTACGTTGCGTCACGGCCAGTTATGGCTGCTATCTCAGTATTCGCTAGACAGATGAGTTCGAATCATCCGTCCCGCCATCCTCGAAAATGTTTTCCGTGGTTCCCTATTTTAACTCCAGAAAAGTGCATAGATGGTACCTTTTTCAAAGCCATGGCCACTTCTTTCTCATTACTAGCCCGTACAATTACACCTACACCCACAGACAACACCCACACACAGTGGTACATTTAGCCCACTCCGGGTGTACCGGGAAAAGCTTCTACGGAACTGGTGATCCGAACATGTCCTCAGACTCTCCCGGCACTGAAAGCCCCCCCCCCCCCCACACACACACACACACACAAAGATCCAGACCTGGCACCGTGTGGATTTCAGCTGTTCGGGTCACTGAAGAAATTCCCAGGATGTAAACGCTTCGGTTCAGATGAAGAAGTGTAATTGGTCGTGCACAGGTGGCTATACATGGAACGGAGTTCTATGAACGAGGCACATTCAACTTGGTGTCACTAAGGGGAAAATGTTGCAGGACACTTGATTCATATGTTGAAGAACAGGTAAACTCTGTGGTTATAAGGCAATTTTTTTTTTTAATTTTCCAACTCATTAAACGTTTCGTAAAAGAAGCTGTGCGTTACTTTTCGATTCACCCTCGTGTATACTTGTGATACTTCTATATAACTGACTGTAATAATGTTTTTGGCTTTACGTCCCACTAACTACTTTTTCGGATTTCTGAGATGCCGAGGTGCCGGAATTTTGTCCCGCAAGAGTTCTTTTACGTGCCATCTAATGTACCGACACGAGGCTGACGTATTTGAGTACCTTCAAATACTACCGGACTGAGCCAGAATCGAACCTGCCAAGTTGGGGTCTGAGGTCAGCGCCTCAACCGTCTGAGCCACTCAGCCCGGCACCACTGATTGTTGGAATACCATCCCAGGCGGTAGTGCGGAGGGTCGGCGGATGCAGAGTTGGTTTGACCTACAAGGCTGCGTTCACAAAATACGACTCCGAGTAGAGTTGGCGTAGAGTAGAGTATCGCGGAGTAACTAGTAAGGTTAACTCTGTGTAACGGTATTTCGTGAACCATTGGAGTGAATACGAAGTAACAGAATATGGCTAATCAATTAAGGAAGGTTGTTTGTTTTACCATAACCTCATTTGCAAGCAATTTAACGTCTAATTTCCATTTGAGTTTCTTCATAGCAGCGTGCTATATGAGTTGTTACTATGTTCCTCGCCAAGTTGTGCCTTAAAACAGTATCCGTTATTCTTTATCTTGCAAGAACAATCTGATTACATTGATGATGAATACCAATACATCGGCACCGCAATGGTGCACGATAAGCCATTTAGGACAACTAGCTGCGTTAGATTTTGTTGTTAACAACTACGACGAAACTATAATAATAATAATAATAATAATAATAATAATAATAATAATAATAATAATAATAATAATAATAATTTCGTGTGGCTATTTCTAGCCGGGTGCAGCCATTGTAAGGCAGACCATCCGATGAGGGTGGGTGGCATCTGCCGTGTGTAGGTAACTGCGTGTTATTGTGGTGGAGGATAGTGTTATGTGTGGCGTGTGAGTTGCAGGGATGTTGGGGACAGCACGAAAACCCAGTCCCCGAGCCATTGGAATTAACCAATGAAGGTTAAAATCCCGACCCGGCCGGGAATCGAACCCGGGACCCTCTGAACCGAAGGCCAGTACGCTGACCATTCAGCCAACGAGTCGGACTACGACGAAACTGAATTTAAACAACATTTCCGATTGCCGGAATCAGTATTCGAACATCTACTCAGAGTCATTGACCCTTAACTTTCTAAATCCAAAATCGGGGAACGAGGAACACCATTGCAAGACCCACGAAAGCAACTTCTGGTTGTAATTTGGCTCTTAGCACTTGATTCGTACAGATCCGTTTCGTGAGAGTTATAAATGCACTGCGTGGTGTTTCTGATCATATAATTAAATGGTCTCAGTCCGGAGGTCATCTAAAATATTAAAAAGTTACGTATTATACATCTAACAAGGAAATCTTAGAAAGTTGAGGTTAATAAATCAGCTGATCATTCATAACATGGGTTTCTTATAAAAATTCATTCATGTTATTTCCGCTGATTATTAAAACTGGTACCTATTTTTCCTGTTTTGAACGGAAATATCTCCTTTATTCAATACATAACGTCCTTTTTTGTCAACAACTAGAAAATAATTTGAAATCATTGTCATGTCAATATACTCGCATTTTAATATTTTTCACCGCCAACAATGAATGCATTACTGCGCATGTCGAGTTAAATCTACCCACCTATTTACGCGGAGTAAAAAGAGTATACTCTGAGTTAACTCGAGTGCATTTTCTGAACACCTTGCAGAGTTAACTCTTTACTTTTGTGAACGGATAGAGTGAACTCTGAGTTTACTAGGAATTGGAGAGTAGTATTTTGTGAACGCAACTCAAGTGGCCACGGCTGGTCCGTGGTCCGACAGCTCCGCATTCCAACCGACCAACCGTTCAGAGGAGCGGTGGCCATGGCTCTTCCGTGGTTCTACGCCTATGTTCGGGAGACGGAGAGGGGCTCGTCCCCACCGTCGGCTGTCCTGAGAATAGTTTTCCGTGGTTTTTTAATTCTCCTGCACCAAGGCTAATACCTGGACAGTTCCTAGTATAGACCACGGCCACCAATCCGCTCACCTTCCCCCTTCATCACCTTCACCGCTCCAAATCTCCCTGGCCTGAGAGAGGGCCGCCACACCCCTTCAGGGTACGGAATGAAAGCTTCCGTAGTTAGTACGGAGAAAGCCGGCATAAGTTAACATAAGAATGACCGATCCTCTACAGAGCAGTCTTTCTCTTCTCGTTATCTCTCTCGTTCTTTGCCTCTATTCCTTTCTGTGTACAGCCCCAGCATTTGCCTGGTGTGAAAATGGGACGTTCCGTGGTTTCCCATTTTCACACCAGGCAAATACTGGGGCTGTACTTTAATTAATGCCACGGCAGCTTCCTTCCCATTCCTAGACCTTTCCTTTCCCATCGTCGCCATAAGACCTATATGTGCCGGTGCGACGTAAAGCAAATTGCCTTTTTGTGTGTCAAATTGGAATGCTATTATGTCAACGTTCTTCATTTAATGGCCATTAAATTGTATTGAGCTGACAAGTACTGTTGTTTCATGGTCGTACCACGTCGAGAGGAACCTGGAGTTATCGCAGATACTATAAACAAGGATGTTTGTTAGAACAAGTTTGGAATGTGCCATCAACGTACCATTTGATGTATCTTGCTGTACACTGTGTATTGCCACATGTTTGAAAGTAATCTAAATTGTGCCAGGCTGAGTGGCTCAGACGGTCAAAGCCCAAGTTGGCAGGTTCGATCCTTGCTCAGTCCGGTGGTCCGTCAGTCTCGTGTCGACAGACTTACCGGCATATAAATAACTCTTGCGGGACAAAATTCCGACACCTCGGCGACTCCAAAAAGGGTAAAAGTGGTTAGTGGAACGTAAAATAGCATTCAAATGTTCTTGTTCATATATAATCACTGGAGACAAGACGCTAGTCGGTACAAAGTTGCAAAATAGACAGGCAGAAAGGCACCAAAACCCTGAATATAAAGCACTAAGCATCCTTTCTAAAAATTCGTGGAGTATTATACTTAATTTTACACTTTAATATACATTCTTTCTTCCATACAGAGCAGATTTACTGTATGTTTCGTGGTTTCAACATGCCGCGAAATATGGCACATTTTCACACAGTTCACTGACATTTCCCACACTTTACATAGTAGGACTGACCCATCAGTCAAAAACACATCACCACTGAATTCCTTAACGAATTGATTTAGTTTGGTTTTTAACGTAGCCAGTTCTTTAAGCATGTTGAAATAACTACCTGTAAACATAAAGGGGAAACTACTGAACAGTGCCGCACCACTTTCAGAAACACCAGTTTTCTACAGGTGAAGAAAGCGAACTGTAAGCACTGAGAAAAAACGTTTGCATTTCACTAGTGTCCTAAGTTACGGGGTGTCGGGAAACATAACCTTACCTCTGTTTGTCAATATTTTTAAAACCCCTTCCGGTCTTTTCTATGGGAAAGAGACAGATGCTGAGACCCTCTTTCTCTAAAAAGAATTAGAGGTCAACGACACCTGACCGTTCCTTAGAATAATGAACCGATATTCAAGAACAGGATAGTCCCATTTTTGCAATGAGGATGTGACCCGTGATATCGAAAATTAAAAAGCTAGTTTTAGCTCTTTCAAATTCAATCAATCAATCAATCAATCAATCAATCAATCAATCAATCAATCAATCAATCAATCAATCAATCAATCAATCAATCAATCACCACTGATCTGAACTTATGGCAGTCGCCTAGGTGGCTGATTTCCTATCAGATGTTTACCTAGTCTCTTCTTAAACAATTTCAAAGAAATTGGAAATATATATCTCCCTTGGTAAATTATTCCAATCCCTAACTCCTATTCATATAAATGAATATTTGCCCCAATTTACCTTCTTGAATTCCAACTTTATCTTCATATTGTGATCTTTCCTATTTTTAAATACACCACACGACCGTATTCGTCTACTAATTTCTTCACTGACAGCTTGGAACATACTGTTTAGTCGAGTGGCTCGTCTCCTTACTCACAAAGTCCTCCCAGACCAAAGTTTGCAACATTGTCGTAACACTATTCTTTTGTCCGAAATCACCCATAACAAATCGTGTTGATTTTCTTTGGAATTTTCCAGTTGTAGAATCAAGTAATCTTAGTGACGGTCCCATAGAGTACATTGGAGCCATACCCTGTGGTCTTGCCAGTGACCCATATGCCCTCTCTTTTACATCCTTACACTTAGAGAAAGAGGGACTCAGTTTCTGTCTCTCTTCCTTCGAAAAAACCGGAAGGGGTTTTAGAAATGTTGACAAACAAGAGATGAGCAACGACCATACGCCATAGATCCTCAGATCATCACACCAACAGGGACGTGTGCCACGTCAATTGGCGCAGACGCTGTTAAGCTGCCACATGTCTCTGAAAGGAAAAGGAAGCCGTTAAATTTATCCGTGCCTGTTTGATAATCAAATAGGTTTCTTCTGATAATCTGTCGGAGTCATCCAGGACTGAATGCCGTGTACGGGTACCTCTACGTGTCTATTTCCTAACACGATCTGACTATGAAATCCAGACGGCCGAAGCAACAGAAAAACCGGCGCAACGTCCCTCCTGTCTTTCGTAGCCCGATTATACAGTTTCTCTCAAACTCCGTCAGTTGTTCGTTCTGGTGTCTGGTTTATCTTCTAGGCGTGCTTACACCTCATGGGTCACACCGGGCATGTAAAATATCTTGTACGTCACATCACACCAATTTTTTCTGGGGGTTGTTCATAAAAACTACATAAAGAGCAACCTCGTAGGACGTAATGGCATGCATCATCGCACGAAACTTTAACTGTTTGCAGTTTTCCATCAATGTAGCTATCTAGTTATTTTCCAAGTTACTTTACGTCCAGAGCAAAGTGTATGCTAGGGGCTTTACGTCGCACCGACACAGATAGGTCTTATGGCGACGATGGGATAGGAAAGGAGTTGGAAGGAAGCGGCCGTGGCCTTAATTAAGGTACAGCCCCAGCATTTGCCTGGTGTGAAAATGGAAAACCACGGAAAACCATCTTCAGGGCTGCCGATAGTGGGATTCGAACCTACTATCTCCCGGATGCAAGCTCACAGCCGTGCGCCTCTACGCGCACGGCCAACTCACCCGGTAGAGCAAAGTGTAGCTTCCACTGAAGTCCCAGTCTCATCCATGGCTGTGACAATATGGAAGCTGCTGGGGTATGGGTGGTGCTGATTAATGACATTTAGAGCACAACCAGTGTGTCTGAGTATCATGAAAGGTGTTTCTCATAGGGTTCGTTGTGCTACAATAGCACTGTCTGGCCCAGTGAGGAAAGCAATGGCAAACTACCTCACTCCTCATCTTGCCCAGTACGCCTCATTTTGGTACTGCCATTGGTTTTTTTGGTTTCCCTATAACTGCATAGCCTTTGGTAATGCTATTTGAGGATCCAACCAGCCTCTGGGCTGATGACCTAACAGACACTTTACGTCTCACCGACACAGATAGGTCTAATGGACGATGGGATAGGAAGGGGCTAAGAGTGGGAAGGAATCGGCCGTGGCATTAATTAAGGAACAGCCCCAACATTTGCCTGGTGTGAAAGTGGGAAACCAGGGAAAATCATCTGCAGGGCTGCCGACAGTGGGGTTCGAACCCACTATCTCCTGAATACTGGATACTGGCCGCACTTAAGCGACTGCAGCTATCGTGTGTCTAATAAAATAACTATTCCGGTTATCGAATATATTTTAAAGGGTGCGCAATTGTATTCAAACCAATATATCCTTATGAACAATAATTCCTCCTTATGTTACGAAGAATATCATAGTACAGAAATGATGATGAAGTTTAGACAAATTACTTTTTTAACGCATGCACATTTGACTAGCGAGAGTACAACCTCGGCAGAAGACAAAACCAACAAAACACTCTTCAATTAGTAGCTTTATGGAGTGAAAAGTTTGCTAACTTCATTATGATGTTCACAGTAACATAGGCCTAGTGTTAACAGAAGAGACTCGATAGACAGCAAAGATAGTGTAGATGCCAGAAATGTTTTCTTCCACATTATCTAGGGACGTGAAAAGGAAATCTTGTGTAGGAAGTGCTTGCCGACGTCCTTGACTCAACAAAATCTGCCACATGCGAGCTAATATCACATAGCTGAAATTTTATGTATGCAAATAAAGCTAATCAAGCTTCCTATGGAATATTGCTGAATTTCTTGAACGATTCCTAGATTACTACTACTACTGTCGGTGTTAAGGCACATCACTGGTCTGAAGACTGGTTCATTAACGAACATGTTAAGCTACTGTCACGAGTCTCAAGCATACAGTATTGTTAAATGCCAACCTACTGTTCCGGGATTCGACGCTGCAGACGAGCGTTTCACTAACTACGCTGACTAGTCGGCTGTTCCTAATTGTCCGGCTCCATGGTTAAATGGTTAGCGTGCTGGGCTTTGGTCACAGGGGTCCCGGGTTCGATTCCCGGCAGGGTCGGGAATTTTAACCGTAATTGGTTAATTTCGCTGGCACGGGGGCTGGGTGTATGTGCTGTCTTCATCATCATTTCATCATCATCACGACGCGGAGGTCGCCTACTGGCGTCAAATCGAAAGACTTGCATCTGGCGAGCCGAACTTGTCCTCGGTCACTCCCGGCACTAAAAGCCATACGCCATTTCATTTTTGTTCCTAATTATGCAGTTTCTCTTTTTGCTGATTTGCACACATGAATACACGGATACACGGTTTCTCTCTTTGGTGATATGCATAAATGAATATATGAATACACGGTTTACCTTTTTGGTGATCTGCATACATGAATATACGGTTTCTCTCTTTGGTGGTCTGTACAGATGAATACATAGATACGTGTTTTATCGCTTTGGTGATCTGTATACATGAATACACGGATATACGGTTCCTTTTTGGTGATCTGCACACATGAATACACGGATACACGGTTTCTCTCTTTGGTGATCTGCATAGATGAATGCAGGAATACATGATTTATCTTTATGGCGATCTGCACACATGAATACACGGACACACGGTTTCTCATTTTGGTGACCTGGTACTTCACTTACATTTAAACGGAATGCTACAACATTTTCTGTTGGAAGTTGGGACATTGCGCGCAATGTCTTGGTGAGATTTTTTACATTCTTTATTTTTTTAATTTCCTACAATTTATTTGTATATTACACAATTCCGTTACCACGGCTTCATAAGTACTGTACATAATCCTGTATTGTTTAGAGCACAAACTCTATTTGATGAATGGCACTAGCTAGATTTTTCCTTTTAATTGTGCAATAAGTGAATTTCTCTTCATTTTTCTACTTTCTGGTACAATATTTTCCTTATATAAAAGACCTGTGAGCTGTTAATACTTACAGTGCTTCTTCAAGCAACATTTTAACTATTAGAAAGAATGTGACAGTGCTTCTTCAAGCTACATTTTAACTATTAAAAATAATGTGATATATCAGTCTACAGATTGTGAGCCAGACTTTTAAACTTATTTACATCCAGATGTAAAATAAGAAGAAAATTTCGTGATTTTTAAGGATCATTCTGGAACTTAAGCTAGAACCTTCACATTCCACACTGTTTTCGGCATTGGGCCCATCCCCAGACCCGAACCTTTCACGTTATGCCATTCATAATTAATACTTAGGCCAAACCCCAAAATGAATAACATAACTTACCGTTTAATCTGTACTGAAATTAGTCTCCCTAAAGTAATGAAAATCTGATTCGAACCATCACCTATTTTAAGCTCCTGTTCTGGACACCTACGAAACTACAAACATGTCGATATTATTTACACCGTTCAATAAAACTTTAGCCAGGCTGAGTGGTTCAGACGGTTGAGGCACTGGCCTTCTCACCCCAACTTGGCAGGTTCGATCCTGGCTCAGTCCGGTGTTATTAGAAGGTGCTCAGATACGCCAGACTCGAGTCGGTAGACTTACTGGCATGTAAAAGAATTCCTACGGGACACAATTCCGGCACCACGGCGTCTCCAAAAACCGTAAAAGTAGTTAGTGGGACGTAAAGCAAATAACATTATTATTTAATAATTTTCTAATCTGCAATGAAGCTTGTGGATGGCGAGTTAGTTAACTGGTGCAGGTTAATCTAATTTATGTGAGTGGTTGGTGTTGTGTCTTCCTAGTCATACAATTTCACGCCTAAATGCGCAGTGGGGCATTGTGGAAGTAGAGCAGTAAAATGATCAGAAAATCACGCCGTTTTTCTTATGATCATAATCTACACTACACCTAATACTTCCCCATTTTTAATGCATTTCTGTGAACATTGTACAGAATGAAACCACGACTACGTTACTAGAACTATGATCAAACCCCGAGATCTGCAGTTATCTCGGCCCCGTGGTGTAGGAGTAGCGTGCCTGCCTTTTATCCGGAGGACCCGGGTTCGATTCCCGGCCAGGTCAGGGATTTTACCTGGACCTGAGGGCTGGTCCGAGGTCCACTCAGCCTACGTGATTAGAATTGAGGAGCTATCTGACGGTGAGATAGCGGCCCCGGTCTCGAAAGCCAAGAATAACGGCCGAGAATATTCGTCGTGCTGACCACATGACACCTCGTAATCTGCAGGCCTTCGGGCTGAGCAGCGGTCGTTTGGTAGGCCAAGGGCCTTCAAGGGCTGTAGTGCCATGGGGTTTGGGGGGTCTGCAGTTATCTAACAGCGACTGTCGAGATTCGTCTTCGCAATTACTTGAGGAAAATGCAGGCAGTGTCCTACTTGAATAAGATGAATGAAAATCAACACCCTGTTCCCAGTCATTCAATCAGGTCAGGAATGGGTCAGGCACCACCTAGCGGCGAGAATAGAAATTGTGCCGACTGCCGAAGCCTATTGCACTCCTCCGAGGCAACGATTAATGACTAACAGATGAAATGAAATGATATTGGAGAGTGTTGCTGGAATGAAAGATGACAGGGAAAACCGGAGTACCCGGAGAAAAACCTGTCCCGCCTCCGCTTTGTCCAGCACAAATCTCACATGAAGTGGCCGGGCTTTGAACCAAGGAACCCAGCGGTGAGAGGCCGATGCGCCGCTGCCTGAGCCACAGAGGCTCACGGTATCAAACTTCCTGATCCGAAATACCTTTTCTAAGGTAATCCCAAAGTTAATTACTAATACATACGTTACCAAAAGGATTGCAATAAAACAAGACGAATTATAATCTTATAAATACAATTCTAGGAACCCGTTGTCTGTAATGTCATTTATTTCACCAAATTTTGATATATTTATCCGTTTCCATATAGTTTCAGTAGTTTTTACCTTTCGTATCTGTTCCACCATCACGGGTAAACGGCTGAATAGATCTCCACCGAACTTCATATTTAGAGTCTACTCATCCAGGAGCAGATTTCGATATGCATTTAATTTAAAAATCCCTGAATAAACTGGGGGTTATAAGAAGACCAGAAGAGATTTTTCAATTTTCTCTTACAATATTGATTATATCTCGACTAAACTTCATATTTAGAGTCTACTAATCCAGAAGGGAGTTTCGATATGCGTATCATTTAAAAATCACTGAACAGAGAGAGGGTTTATACGAAGGCCAGGAGTTTTTTTCTATTTTCTCTTACACAATTCATTATATGTAAAATCTGTAGACTATATGTGAAACGCCCCTTCATTTTAAATAATTTTTGTTATGTATATAATTTCGCTTACTCTTCAAATGACGGAGTAAATTACTATTTTCTACGGGCTTCGTGCCCTGCAGCTTGTGACGGACACCCTCGCAGACGTACAGTTATTTGAAGGATCCATAAAAGAGAAAATCAGAGGATGCATCATATTTCTCTCGGCTTTAAAATTACCCCCACCTAATGTACGAATATATGAACACCGAGGTAGCATGAGGTAGAACTTTTCCCTTTGGTGTGTCTGTCTATCTGTCTGGTTATCTATCTTTTTGTATATTCCTAAAAGTGGAAAACTGCTGGACATATTCCAACCAAACTTCGTATCTGGATTCTACTCACTCAGGATTGTGTTACCAGACGCATATGATGTCATGGTAAGAATAATTTCGTGTGGCTATTTCTAGCCGAGTTCAGCCCTTGTAAGGCAGACCCTCCGATGAGGGTGGGCGGCATCTGCCATGTGTAGGTAGCTGCGTGTTATTGCGGTGGAGGATAGTGTTATGTGTGGTGTGTGAGTTGCAGGGATGTTAGGGACAGCACAAACACCCAGCCCCCGGGCCATTGGAATTAACCAATGAAGGTTAAAATCCCCGACCCGGCCGGGAATCGAACCCGGGACCCTCTGAACCGAAGGCCAGTACGCTGACCATTCAGCCAACGAGTCGGACATGTCATGGTAATCACATGGACTTGGTATTTATAAGAAGATTATTCTCAAATATTTTCGTTAACATTAGGTCTGTATACAACAAACGGTTTTTTTTTTTTTGCTAGGGGCTTTACGTCGCACCGACACAGATAGGTCTTATGGCGACGATGGGATAGGAAAGGCCTAGGAGTTGGAAGGAAGTGGCCGTGGCCTTAATTAAGGTACAGCCCCAGCATTTGCCTGGTGTGAAAATGGGAAACCACGGAAAACCATATTCAGCAACAAACGTTTAAGAATACGCCATTTGGGTTGCTTTATGCCACGCACGTCTTTATCGTACGACGTATAATAACGCCCGATAATTACGAAAATCTGGATTTTTAGTCCAAGTCCATTGGGACATGTCGTGCATGTCATTTTAATGAGGGCAACGGGAAAAACTAAAGAGCCATTTTACTCTTTTCGATCGGACAGATATTAAGGAAGGTAGCATCAATATCAGGGCGCCACGTCAGTGGTCAGATACACAATATACAACCGGAGAACTATGCAGAATTTCGCACAACTTCGAACCAGGAAGTGTACTGTGCAATAAATTCGGAAATCGTCGTCATTCTCTCTTCAGCTTCATCATGTTTTCACGTTACTGCCACGCGCTTTCGTAGGAAAATATTGTAACATATCGCATTAAACGTGTGAATAGAGCCATGTTACTTCGCATAAATTCCTGAAGGTATCATGTAATCCACTCCAAATTCCCGTGCAAGGAACGGGTACAAATTCTAGCAATTAAATAAAGAGATAAGAAGTAAGGTACCGAGCTCGATAGCTATAGTCGCTAAAGTGCGGCCAGTATACAGTATTCGGGAGATAGTAGGTTCGAACCTCACTGTCGGCAGCCCTGAAAATGGTTTTCCGTGGTTTCCCATTTTCACACCAGGCAAATGCTGGGGCTGTACCTTAATTAAGGCCACGGCCGCTTCCTTCCCACTCCTAGCCCTTCCCTGTCCCATCGTCGCCATAAGACCTATCTGTGTCGGTGCGACGTAAAGCAACTAGCAAAAAAAAAAAAAAAAGAAGTAAGGTACACTAAATAGGCCCTAGATCGAAGTCATGCTGCCACCCTCTGGAAGGAAGGAAGGAAGGAAGGAAGGAAGGAAGGAAGGAAGGAAGGAAGGAAGGAAGTTACCGAGCAAGTTGCCGCGCGGTTTGGATCACGTAGCCTAGCTATTAGCTTGCATTTGGGAGATAGTGGAACTCTACTGTCGGCTGCCAGGAAGATGGTTTTCCGTGGGTTCCCATTTTCTCACGACGTAAATGCAGGGGCTGTGTCTTAATTAAAGCCACGGCCGCTTCCTTTGCACTCCTAGCCCTTTCCTATCCCATCGTCGCCATAAGGCCTATCTGTATCGGTGCGACGTAAAGACAAAAAAGGAAGGAAGCAACTAAATACAGTACGTTATTTAAAAAAAGACATATTCAATTTTAGAACAATAGTTCAATACTCACAGCGGAGAATACGGTTGTTAATGCACTGTAAATTATACTTTTCCAAGAGGGGCCAACCCGATCCATAAAGAAGAGCATTGCAAATATTTGATATACAGTAATTAGGTTGCAAACGATGGGATGGTCCAATAAAATTAATGTTCCTTCCCCAAGCATTTGTGCCCGCAATCAACCTCCTGACCAAGAAATATTATCAGGACAGAGTGTTCATTCTGGGAGAAGTCATACTGAGATGAGACGATCAAATGGCCCACTATTACTCCTAATGGTTCTGTCCCGTTATGTCAAATCATTGACGAAGGAAGTGGTTTGTGCAGCAGAAAATGCGTATTTAATTTGGATCTTGTGAGTTATACTGATTATTACCTGTTCTATCAAATCTCCGCCAATTCCAATCTCCTTAGGAACAGAAGAAACGCATAGGTCTAATGTAGGTGGCAGTTAAATAACTCCGATGTGATTATACCGTAATTCTTTCAATTATGACATACACTTGAGAGCAACTGGAACACTAACATAATATTCAAGATAGTCGAAGCCAACCTTCTTTCCTAATAACGTATTATAAACACGACAAGACATGTTTAAACTTCAACATTTTTCACATTTACTGAATTAATTTATCACAGAGCGGAGTGGCCTCGCATGTTAAACGCTATGCCTACGGAGCGAAGCTCTACATTCGGGAGACGACTGGGTTCGAACCCCACCGTCGGCTGGCCTCAGAGTTGTTTGCTGTGGTTTCCCATTTTCACTTCCAGGCAAATGCCAGGACAGTTCCTATTAATAGGCCACAGCCGATTCCTTTCACCTCGTCACTCAGTTTTATTCACCGTCATTCATTTCATCTTCATTATCTCCTCAACTGTGTTTGATGACAGGAAGGACATATGTCCGTAAAAACATGCCATTATTTCACCTCGCCTCATTCTCGACCGCGTATCAGGAAATGGACTTACGTCGTAAACATACATGCTGAATTCATTGATCGAATTTTACTTTAATTTCTTCCTCATAAGAAGAAACCACGGACATATCTATTTTCATTACATAAACAAATTGTAGTTGTATACTAACTGGTATAATCGCTTAAGAAGTAGACCTAACCCCGTCCAAATTCTTCGCCTTCGACATTCTGAATAAGGATTCTTTAAAAAAGCACAATCTTCATAGGGGATATTTTCAAACTAATTACAATTATTGAAGGGAATATTTTCAGTTAGAATTGCAAATAATTTAAGAATTCTATGCACGTACGGTACTGGAGGTGAAAAATAAGTAACATGTGCTCACTTTTGTTAGGGCAGTGACTTAATTTAAAAGAACTTCCATTGTTTTACAACACTAGTGATTTATTGTAATCAACAGAACTTCATGACAGACGACAATGAACAAGATTTATTTTACCTTCTTGCGACCTTTGACGATAATACAGCATTATAAGACAAATTCCATAGACTGCCAGGAAATTCTCGCTGGAAATTGGTTATCGTGAAAAACAGCACGAAACTTAGGAAGTTTCACTTCATCAGCAGGCTAAAAACTCAGTGTAGTTCAGGTTTACAGCGTAAATTTATAGACCGATTAGCTGTTGTGTATCCGTCGTTGACGGGTTAGCTTTTTAACTGCAGCAGTAATGTCAACAAGTAGAGCACACCTCAGCTAACAACAATAAACAGTCAATGTAATGCGATTGTTGATAAGGGGCTTACCGGGCGAGTTGACGGTGCGGTTAGGACTACGCAGCTGCGACCTTGTACCCGGGAGATAATGGATTCGTACTCTACTGTCGGCAGCCCTGAAGATGTTTTTCCGTGGTTTCCCCATTTTCACACCAGGCAAATGTTGGGACTGTACCTTAATTAACGCCACGGCCGCTTCCTTCCCTCTCCTAGCCCTTCCCTATCCCATCGTAGCCATCAGACCTATCCGTGCCGGTGCGACTTAAAATCAAATTGTAAAAAATAATAATAATAATAAAGGGGGGGGGGCTTGGGACACTGTAGGCTTTTCGCATGGTGATGTTAACGACAGGAAAAATACGTATAACACATGACAGGTGGCCCTCAAGATACTAACCCCACATGGTCTGCTGCTGTGGAAGGCCACGTATGTGCAACGGAGAACGGAAGTTAAGGGAATACAGATCCCATCGTCTACGACATGATAACGTGTTTCAGTTCTTTAGAGCTTACGTCAAAATAAATTTTCTCAATTCTTTAGAGCTTAATAAAATCAGCATCGTAAGATTCGGACAATCACTAAAGAAGATAGGACAACGAACATAATTTTATAGTATAGGATAGAACAGCTCTTCGTTAGTACTTCAGACATTTCAGAAAATTAATTAATTTATCCTGAACTTATGTTTTCTGCCTGAAAGTATATCCAGGAAGGATCTATAGAAATTTCAACCGAGATCTATCAGATATTCTTTCCAAGGTTCATAACTTACGTGAACATCAAGTTATACAAACCAAACTATGACGCAAATTGGTGTTTCTTTCATTGATTTGTCTCAGTCTTACCCTTGGCTTTGACAATATGAAAGTGAGTGAGATATGAGCAATGCTAGTAATGCAGCCAGTCCCCGCTATGAATGGTGTGAAAATGTTGCTCATAGGGTCGGTTGGTGCATACATTTCAGTGACCTTGGGAGACTGATATGTAATAGCAACTTCTGGCTCAAAGTGGAAAGCAAAGGGAAACTATTTCACACCTCATTTCCCTAGTACGCCTCTTTAGTGGTGCCTAGGCCATCTATGACAAGCTAATGGTAGAGCTGTTGTGGGTCCAACTAGCCTTCGGACTGAACATACACATACATACATACATACATACATACATACATACATACATACATACATACATACATGTCATTTGTAACCATTTATTCACTATTTCTCAGCGTCATTCAATTGTTCTTGTATCATAATACCGTGATACAGACGTCGTAAGCTGACTGAAAACCCGATTTGAGTAACTTAACTGAAACAATAGTAGAGGTTGCAAGCAATTACAAAACGTGAACCTTTTAGATTAATTTCGTGGCATTGTATTAATTCATTTTGTAACGTCGTCAGCAACAATTGTACAATATGTTTTCAATAAAAATAGTATTCCTTGTAGAAATATTAGATTTATAAATGTACTCCACTGAATCATTGGGTTTAATTACAAATTTGAGCCCATCTACTTTTCAGTGCTAAGATACAGTATAAAAGAGGAGTTGATTAATCTGAAATATAGAAAAGGCTGAACAGCGATTTCTATCAATGCCACCTTCCAACGTAACAACATTCCTTAGGTACTGTAAAACGACACAGGCAAAATAGACAGGTCCGTATTCAGGTTGAGGCTACCGGTAGATTTCTTGAGGCCTTTTTCCAGTTAATTTCACAAAAATGCTAGAATCGTGCAGTGAACATTTTCAGTTCTTTTTTTTTTGCTAGTGGCTTTACGTCGCACCGACACAGATATGTTTTATGGCGACGGCGGGACAGAAAAGGCCTAGGAGTGGAATGGAAGCAGCCGTGGCCTTAATTAAGGTACAGCCCCAGCATTTGCCTGATGTGAAAATGGGAAACCACGGAAAACCATCTTCAGGGCTGCCGACAGTGGGGTTCGAACCCACTATCTCCCGGATGCAAGCTCACAGCTGCGCGACCCTAACCGCACAGCCAACTCGCCCGGTATTTTCAGTTCATAAAGAGCAGCTTACACCTTACAGATAATACATTTCACACCTCAATCATATCGCCTGGAACACTTTAGATCTCATATTATCTATTTTAATCTATCTTCTTTTTTGTGATGGATACAATGAAAACAAACTTTCGAGTCAATTAAACAAATTAATAAGTAACAACTTTTTATGGTCATTTGATGCAACCAAGTATGATAGGTCAGAGGTGCAATGGATATAGCCTACTGTATTTCAGGTAGTGAATTAAAGAGGTGACTCAACTCACTGCAGGAAAACACCCCGAAGCAGAACTCTATCTGTAACCATTAGGGTGCCACAGTCTGTAATTCTACATCCACGCGAATTTCCTACAGTAATCTGCAGGTAATATATTTCGCTTTCATACAAACCATGTAATCTATGCAGGTATGCATACAATATTCAATTTCTTTTCATTTACGAACATATCAAGTCCTTTTAAACCTGATTAATAGTTCTTGGTTTCCTTCTTCTCCCTGACCTGTTCCGCAATTTGTTATTGGGATCGGTCGGGAATTGAGGCAGATCTGGTCCACTTTTACGGCTAGACGCCCTTCCTGATACCAACCGTATTACACGTTTCTGTGGTGGTTGGTAGAGTTGTGTGTTGTAGGTAGATGAAGTGTACTAAAACGAACACAAACCCCAGTCCCTAATCCAGAGGAATCAACCATACGTAGTTCAAATCAGCGGCCATATCGGAAATCGAACCCAGAGCCCTCTGAACCAAAAGCTTACCATTCAGCTAAGGAACCGGACTGTAATATTTGGTATTTTCTGAAATTGCATAATAATTATCGATAACTAAATTAAAGGAGCATCCGTGGCTCAGACGGCAGCGCGTCGGCCTCTCACCGCTGGATACCGTCGTTCAAATCCCGGTCACTCCGTGTGAGATTTGTGCTGGACAAAGCGAAGGCGGGACAGGTTTTTCTCCGGGTACTCCGGTTTTCCCTGTCATCTTTAATTCGGACCACACTCTCCATTCTCATTTCGTAGCATCTATCAATCATTAATAAATCACTTTGGGAGTGGCGACCCCAAAGTACCAATAGCCTATATATGATTCATTCATTACATCCCTGACCCGGTCAAAGACTGGAAAACAGGTTGTAGGTTTTCATTTTCAACTAAATTTAAATGAAAAGGAAATCCAATAGTCCCTTTTCCGGGTAACGGGACCGTTATTCACACGCACTATGAGTACAAAATCATTACCACGGGGTCAAAACTCGTGTGTATAAGAGTCTGCAAGAGGGTAGAAAGACAATTTCAGCATTCCGCGTTTCCTTCTTCGCAGTAACGCAGTCCACAGCTTTTGCATGGAAACAATTGCAGAGGTTCTCAACATTATCATACGAAATGGGATTCCATAAACAATGCTCCTGATGGCGTAGTTGGGCAAGAGTCCTCACCGCAGTCGAAAACCGCGTCAGGAGATGTCCAATCCCGTTCAAAAACAGTGGAGAATATGTTGGGTTGCACGAGTGGTACACAGATTGGCATTCCCTGAACGGCAGCATATTGGGTCGGATGATGTTCGAGATGTACAGTATATCGCACTGACGAACTGATGTTATAGATAGGCTACGGCTCCCCACATCATCACTCAAGGAGTTGGTCTTGTATGTCACTGTTGCAGGCCTATACTCAATGAAAAGTGTCATCCATATGGTTGTCGTCGCACACGGAAGTGACCGTCATTAGTACCAAGGTGCCGTGATTAAACACAATATTACATCATTTGTCCACCCAGGGGCTCCGTTCTCTTTTCTCGATACCACTACAGAGTGGAAGCCTGCCTAGCGGTAATTCTTGCACATCGTAAATGCAGTTCTCCTGTACGATCATCCGGCCTCACGCAGGCGACAATACAGACTCGCTCAAACACTGTTAATTACAATAACGGAGTACACTAAGTCCATCCTTATGTGTTAACAAAGGTCAACACAATTTCGGAGCCACCGAGCAAGCGGTCGTGTGGTTTGGGTCACGTAGCTATCAGCTTGCATTCAGGAGATAGTGAGTTCGAACCCCACTGTCGGCAGCCCTGAAGGTGGTTTTCCGTGATTTTCCCATTTTCACACCAGACAAATTCTGGGGTTGTACCTTAATTAAGGCCACGGTCGCTTCCTTTTCACTCCTAGCCCTTTCCTATCTATCCCATCGTTGCCATGAGACCTGTCTGTGTCGATGTAACGTAAAGCAAATTGCAAGACAAAAGATTTTTTTTAAATCGGAGCCGGGATGAGTGGCTCAGACGGTTGAGGTGCAGGCCTTCTGATCCCAATTTGGCAGGTTCGATGCTGGCTCAGTCCGGTGATATTTGAAGGTGCTCAATTACGTCAGCCTCGTGTCGGTAGATTTAGTGGCTCGTAAAAGAACTCCTGCTGGACTAAATTACGGCACCACGGCGTCTCCGAAAACCGTAAAAGTAGTTAGTGGGACGTAGAGCAAATATAACATGATTATTACAATTTGGGAGTACCGTACGGTGATGGAAAATACAGGTTATCTACCACCCTTGTAGGTGAGCAACTGCGGATAGGGCTCAGGTAGTCCATGAACTATTGACCAACTCATGTACAGTGCACTTGAAAGCATGCTGCTTCTCGTTCACTTCCTTCAACGCGTTCTTCTTTTCCATTTTCTGTTGGCGTATTAACTAAGAGTCAGGCACACGTAACATTATCATTAGAATAGCACTAATACTGGAGTTAATATTTTTCTTGCTCAGGAAAAATCCACAAAGATTTTTGCACTATTTTAGGAACATTTAAAATAAACAAAGCCATTTCCGTAAAGACCATGGAAGCTTATCAAGAAATGAATAGTCTTCTACTATTCGTAACTTCTCATGATTATTATTATTTTATTTTAAAAGTCCTAAAATTGTAGCCATAGGTCTTTTCGTAATTCTCGGTACTATCCAAAATCGCGTTGGAACCTAATAATTAAAATGGTTCTAATTTCTGTAGTACGCTGAGGGAACCTCTAGGAGGAGCTGAGTAGTTCAGATGGTCCCAAAATGCCTAGTTAATTTCCTCCTCAGTCCGGTGGTATTTCAAGATGCTAAAATACGTCAGCTCGTAAAAGAATTGCTGCATTTCCGAAAACCATAAAGTAGTTAGTGCGGCGTAAAAGCAATAAAATAATAATGATGTTATTATTTTACGTCCCACTTACTACTTTTATTACGGTTTTCGGAGACGCCTACGTGTAGGAATTTAATCCCGCAGGTAAATCCACACACACGAGGCTGATGCATTTGAGCACCTTCGAATACCGTCCGGCTCCATGGCTAAATGGTTAGAGTGCTGGCCTTTGGTCATAGGGGTATCGGATTCGATTCCCGGCAGGGTCGGGAATTTTAAACATCATTGGTTAATTTCTCTGGCATGGGGGCTGGGTGTATGTGTCGTCTTTATCATCATTTCATCCTCCTCACGATGCGCAGTTCGCCTACGGGCGTCAAATCGAAAGACGTGTACCTGAAGAACCGAACATTTCCTCGGACATTTCATTGCATTTCATTTACCTTCAAATACCACCAGACTGAGCCAGGATCGAACCTGCCAGGTCGGGGTCAGAAAGCCAGCGCCTCAACCATCTGAGCCACTCGGTCCGGCGTTTTATACTTCATGTTATTAATTTATTATGCTGTCATTGGATGTCCGCGAATACTCCTTAATGATCGCTATGTCAGAAGAGTTTCGAAGGATCTCATCACAGCCAAACTAGCTCCTCAACTCCCGCCCTAACCTCACTCTGAAAAAATGTCAGTTGACATCCATGTTGTTGTGGTTAATACAATAAACTATAGGTAAATCTTGCATAGGGTCAGAATTGAAGCCTCACATGCCTGCTACCGAGTTCCCTCTTGCTTACTGTGTTTCGTGACACACTGTGCACAAGCCGCACTTTCTCTTCTGACGCTCTCACTCCTTGAGCATGGATTAAGAATGCCCCAGGCTAGAAACAGATATTCGCTGAACAAATTCGATTATGGAATTTCGGCAGGCACTAAATGTACACACATTGCAGGATGACTGAACCTGTTGTTCCGAGTGACTCAACAGTGACCGGTATCGCAACTTCGGCGACAGCCCTGCCTGGTGCAACAATCTAGAAACATGTCCCAAAATATTCGAATTCCACAGGACGGTTTAAAAATCCAGTTTGCTACCTGGACGGCGAGTATCAGAATATCCGAATTTCCAATGGTGGTACTGTTTCGAAGCAACCTGCATGTATAACAAAAATAAAAGGATGTGAAATTGTTAGCACAAGCGGGACTGCGTGCCCACTTCTAAAAATGGAACCTCAATCTTGAGGTGTGCCTGCCATGTAACTTCGCACAAACATACTGTATATGACAGGGGGTCAGTAGAACTACGGGCGTCATGAACCCGGGCAAATTTAGGCCTAGTCCTATTTTCCTAAATTCAACAATTGCTTTGTCGTATATGTGCAGTCTTGTGGCCTATAAAGTTAGGCCTAGTTCCATTTCCTTAAAAGCAGCCATTACTTTGTCATATAAGTACTATCTGGATTATTTACGAAGTTTACCAAGGAAAACATTTAGCCTACAATTTTTTCGTCAGAATGTTGCTACGGTTTCAGACGTAAGAGACTGTCCTCAAAAAATTCCGATGTCTCCAATTTCTTCATATTTCACTTCTCTTCGAACCTTCGAGATTCATATTCATCCTGGCTATATGAAAATCAGATGTTTCAGCTTCCTTTTTTAAAGAAGAGTCCAACTCCTTGAAGCCGGGATGAGGTCTTCTTTTCAGACGGTTGACTTTAGAATCCCATCCTTCCATAGAAGTGTTTGTTCGGTGCCGGTTTCCACGAGAATTCCACAGTTCAAGTAGCTTTTGTAGACTGTCAGCCACTGGTCGTCGAAGAAGTCGTAAACAGTCTTCTTCTTCTTCTTAATCTGTTTACCCTCCACGGTCGGTTTTTCCTTCGGATTCAGC
Source organism: Anabrus simplex (assembly GCF_040414725.1). NCBI lineage: Eukaryota > Metazoa > Arthropoda > Insecta > Orthoptera > Tettigoniidae > Anabrus > Anabrus simplex. The sequence continues at coordinate 742,690,797 of NC_090266.1, read as the reverse complement.
TAGGAATCCCACCTCTACCGCCTCCAGGGCCCTGGAGGTTCAGACAATGGGTCGGGGATACAACTGGGGAGGATGACCAGTACCTCGCCCAGGCGGCCTCACCTGCTATGCTGAACGGGGGTCTTGTGGGGGGATGCGAAGTTTGGAAGGGATAGACAACGAAGTGGGAAGGAAGCGGCCGTGGCCTTAAGTGAGGTACCATCCCGGCATTTGCCAGGAAGAAAAGTGAGAAACCACGGAAAACCACTTCCAGGACGGCTGAGGTGGGAATCGAACCCACCTCTACTCAGTTGACCTCCCGAGGCTGAGTGGACCCCGTTCCAGCCCTCGTACCACTTTTCAAATTTCGTGACAGAGCCGGGAATCGAACCCGGGCCTCCGGGGGTGGCAGCTAATCACACTAACCACTACACCACAGAGGCGGACCGAAAACAGTCTTTAAAATAAAATGAATACAAATAAAGATTCGCCCTTGCCGTAGCGAAATATGGGCACCCAGCTAATGAAAGAAATGAAAATCCACAGCCTGTTTCCAGTCATTTGACCGGGTGAGGAATGGAATGAATAAAGCCCCATCTAGCGACGAGGATAGGAATTGTGCCGGCTGCCGAAACCTGTCGCGCTCCTCTGCACCCAGTTAAAAATCCAGTACGCTGACCATTCAGCTAAGGAGCTGGACTTGCAACTAACTTGTAGGCCCACTTTCTAGATATATGCAGTTACACTTCAGAACAAAATATGAAAGAAAATAATTTTGAAACACCGGTATGATTGTTATATTTGCAACAGAAATATGGTGGTGGCGATTTTCGGTTTAAGTGACAAAACGACAAGACTATCAGCCCCATGTTAGAAAGTGCAACACGGAAACTTGGATACCAAAATAGTAGTAGTGAATTACAACTAAAATCCGTTTTAACACAAGAGTAGAATTTCAAAAAACAAGTCGAACACTTAGAAACAACTTATGTGATTTCAATGCCTAGTAAAACTTATATTTTCTTGCAGTCATGACATCAACTATACTAAAAACATATTTAGAAACTGGCAGTTACCCGCGGATTCGCTCGCGTTGATTTCGTAATTTGTTACAAGTAATAATTGTTCCTCCGTACTGTACTAAGACATTACCTGAAAATCCCTAAAGTATAAAAACTCACCGAAAAAATGAATTTCATTTACCCCAGAAACTATTTGTAAACCACGTTTGTGGTTATTGCCTTTTGGGGCTAAGAGGACCATGCGACATAGAACTGCACATGTGAGGAATAGTCTTCTCTCAAGTCGAAAAAAAAAATCCCCAGTATGTTTCTTTATTTTTGAAAGAGATTCCAAATACCTATTTCCAAGCGTGTAACATCTTCAGTTTTGAGATATAAGTATACCCATAAAAAAAAAACTCAACCCATTTATAAGCCCTTCCCCCATCCCACCCCCACCAAAGTGGATTTTCCGAAAATAAGGAAATACGTGTTTCTTTATTTTTAAAGGAGATTCCAAACACCAGCTTTCACGTCTGTAATATCTCCAGTTTTTGAGATATAAGTATCCTCATAAAAATAATTCAACTTCTTCTTCACTTCTTTCTATCCCTCTCCCCTCTTAAGTGGGTATTCCTAAAACAATAAATACGTGTTTCTTTATTTTTAATGGCGATTCAAAATACCAACTTTCACGTCTGTAACATCTTCAGTTACTGAGATATAAGTATCCTCATAAACAGAATTCAACTCCTTTTTAACTTATTTTCACCCCCACCTTAAGTTGATGTTCCGAAAGCAAAAAAAAAAGTATTCCTTTATTTTTAAAAGAGACTCCAAATACCAATTTTCACGTCTGTAACATCTTTAGTTTTTTAGATATAAGTATCCTCATACAAATAGTTCAGTAATTTTTTAACCCCCGCCCCCAAGCAATTTTCCGAAAACAAAAGAGCTGCAGTCGCTTAAGTGCGGCCAGTATCCAGTATTCGGGAGATCGTGGGTTCGAGCCCCGCTGTCGGCAGCCCTGAGGATGGTTTTCCGTGGTTTCCCATTTTCACACCAGGCAAATGCTGGGGCTGTACCTTAATTAAGGCCACGGCTGCTTCCTTCCCACTCCTAGGCCCTTCCTGCCTCATCGTCGCCATAAGACCTATCTGTGTCGGTGCGACGTAAAGCAAATAAAAAAAAAAAAAATACGCGTTTCTTTATTTTTAAAGGAGATTCCAAATACCAATTTTCACGTTTATAACATCGTTAGTTTTTGAGATATAAGTACCCTCGTACAAAGAATTAAACGAATTTTTCAATTCATTCACTCCCACTTAACCGGGTTTTACAAAAACAAAAGAATACGTGTTTCTTTACTTTGAAAGAAGATTCCAAATACCTATTTTCATGTCTGTAACATTTTCAGCCTTTGAGATATAGCCTAAGTACCCTCATAAACGGTATTCAACTCCATTTTCACCCCCAACCCCCGTTAAGTTGATTCTCTCCCCCCAACCCAAAATGCGTGTTTCTTTATTTATAAAAGAGCTTCCAAATACCAATTATCATGACTGTAGCATCTTCAGTTTTTGAGATATATATCTCCTCATAAAAATAATTCAACTCGTTTTTTCACTCCCAGCCCCAAGCTGACTTTCCCCCAAAAATGCGTTTCTTTATATTAAAAAAAGATTCCAAATACCAATTTTCACGTCTGCAGCATCTTTCGTTTTTGAGATATAAGTATCCTCATACAAAGAATTCAACTAATTTTTCAATTAAGAGGATTTTCCAAAAAAACCAAGAAATATATATTTCTTTATTTTTAAAGGAGACTCCAAATACCAATATTGACCTCTGAAGCATCTTCAGTTTTTCAGATATCACTATCGTAATGGAAAGATTTCATCCCCCTTTTCAGTCCTTTTTATTCCCCCACCCCTAAGTTATTCCGGGAACAAAAATATACATGTTTCTTTACTTTTTTAAAAAGATTAAAAATACCTATCTCCACGTCTGTATCATGTTAAGTTTATGAGATGTTCTGTAGATATTTTCGTTTTAAAAATTCACCCCGTTTTTCAGTTTCCTTAAGTAGATTTTCCGGAAATAAATTATGTATGTTTCTTTACTTTTACAGGATATTCCAAATACCAATTTTCACGTCTGTAACAATATTAAGGTTTCTGAGATATACTGTAGATATAGTCTTTTTAAAAATTCACCCCTTTTGCCACTCTTGTTCACCCCCCCCCCCCCAATTGATTGGATTTTCAAGAAACAAAAAATACGTGTCTCTTTATTTTCAAAGGACATTCCAAATATCAGTTTTCATGTCTGTATCATTTGTGTAAGTATTTTCATAAAAGGTACTCAACCACTTTTCACTTTTTTTCACCCCACTTAAGGGGATTTTAGGAAAACAAAAAATGTGTTTCTTTATTTTTAAAGGAGATTCTAAATACCAGTTTTTACGTCTGTAAACTTTTCAAGTTTTTGAGATATACATTTGCTCATTTAAACAATTGACGCCCTTTTCACCCCCTCAGCGACGGATTATCAAAAAATCCTCCCTTAGTGAGCACCTACGTTCTAATATAAATGTATCCCCAAAATTGAATTTCCTTTATGTCCAGTAGTTTTGGCTCGACGATGATGAATCAGTCAGTCAGTCAGTCAGGACATGTTACTTTATATATATACTAGCAAGATACCCGTGCTTCGCTACGGTATTATACTGAAATTTATAATTGAATGCTTATTGTTTTAGATATATAATCCGCCGAAATTCGCGATCTGACTCGTTTTCTGCGAGAATCCACCAAAATTCCCGATCTGACTGGTTTTCTATTATTTTACGGCACGTTTCCTCCCATTTTTAAATCTTCCTTTCCAGCAATCGTTTTCGTACTTGCCGGGTTAGGCTCAGGTATTCCTCCCGGTCAGTTGGGCCCGTAAATCTTTGCCATCTTTTCATATAATCATTTTTAATATGGATAAAATCCTTCAGGAGATCCGGCGTGGTGTCCAGCGCGGTCCGCACATTTGACGACGGTCCGGATTATTATTATTAATATTATTATTATTATTACTATTATGTGTTGCTGGAATGGCTGATGACAGGAAAAACCTGAGTATCCGGAGAAAAACCTGTCCCGCCACCGTTTTGTCCAGCACGAATGTCACATGGAGTGACCGGGATTTGAACCACGGAACCCAGCTGTGAGAGGCCGGCGCGCTGCCGCCTGAGCAACGGAGGGTCCTTATAAGTACATTAATAACAGCTAAAATCAATTGGTCTCACCTCCTTCTACACCCCACCGCCGTTAAGTTTATTTACCGCCACACCCCCCCCCCCCAAATTAAAAGAATGCTTGTTTCTTTATGTTTAAGGGAGATTCCAAACACCAATGTTCACGTCTATTACCTTCAGTTTTGAGATATAAGTATCCCAATAACAATAATTTACTTTCTGCACTTCATATCACAATACTCCCCCCCCCCCCCCCCAAGTGAATTTTCCCGCAAAAAATACTTGTTTCTTTAATAGTAAAGGATCTTCTTAAATACCAATTATCACCACTCTAACCTTTTCAGTTTTTGATTTATGTGTCCTCATGAAAGGAATTCAACTCCTTTACACTCCCGCCCTCCAAGATGGTTTCCCCACCAAAACGCGCTTTTCTTTGTTCTTAATGGAGATCCAAATACGAATTTTCACGTCTGTAACAACTTTAGTTTTTATTAGATGTATGCATTCTCATACAATTAAGCCAATTAATTTTTCAATTCTTCCCCCGCCCCTTCATTGGATTTTCCGAGAATACGTGTATCTTTACTTTTAAAGCAGATTGCAAATATCAAATTTCACGTCTGTAACGTCTTCATTTTTGTGATATCAGTAGCCTAATTAAAAGAATTCAACACCATTTTCAGTCACTTTTACCACCCCCCTCCACCCAAGTGGTATTTCCGAAAACTAAAAACACACGTTTCTTTATGTTTAATAGAGATAAAAAATACCTTCACTTCTGTAACATGTTAAGTTTTTTTAGATATACTGTAAAAATTCTCATTTTAAAATTTCACCCCTTTTGAGTTCCCCTTACGTGGAGTTTCCATAAACAAATCACCCATGTTTATTTACATTTACAGGAGATTCCAAACACCCACTTTTTACGTCTGCAACATTTTACGTTTCCAAGATATTCTGTAGATATAGTCTTTCAAAAAATTCACCCCAATTTGTCACTCCTGTTTAACCGCCATTAATTGGATTTCCCAAAAACTAAGAATTACGTGTTTCTTTATTTTTAAAGGAGATCCCATATACACATTTTCAGTTCTGTAATATCTTTCGTTTCTGAGATATATGTATCCCCATTAAAGGCATTCAACCCATTTTTCACCCCTTTTACACCCCTCCTATTAGGATTTACAGGAAATAAAAAAATACGTGTTCCTTTATTTTTAGAGGAGATTCTAATTACCAATTTTTACATCTATAAACTTTAAAAGTTTTGAGATATAGATACACTCATTTAAAAAAATCACCCCCTTTTCACCCCCCCCCCCATAATTGGATTTTCCACAAACAAAAAAATACGTGTGTCTTTATTTTTAAAGAAGATCCCAAACACCAATTTTCAGGTCTGTAATATCTTCAGGTTCTGAAATATAAGTAGCCTCATTAAAGGCATTCAACCAATTTTTCACTCCTTTTCACGATTCCTATTGTGATTTTCCGAAAACAAAAAAATGCGTGTTTCTTTATTTTTAATGAAGATTCTAAATACCAATTTTTACATCTATAACCTTTAAAAGTTTTGAGATATAGATACACTCGTTTTAAAATATTACCCCCCTTTTCACCCCCCCCTTAATTGGGTTTTCCAGAAACCAAAAAATAGGTGCTACTTTATTTTTAAAGGAGATCCCAAACACCAATTTTCAGGTCTGTAATATCTTCAGTTTCTGAGATATAAGTATCCTCATTAAAGGCATTCAACCCATTTTCACCCCTTTTCACTCCTCCTATTGCGATTTTCCGAAAACAAAAAAATACGTGTTTCTTTATTTTTAATGAAGATTCTAAATACCAATTTTTACATCAGCAAACTTTAAAAGTTTCGAGATATAGATTCACTCGTTTTAAACATTCACCCCCTTTTCACCCTGCCATTAATTGGATTTTCCAAAAACAAAAAAATACGTGTTTCTTTATTTTTAAAAGAGATCAAAAGTACCAATTTTGAGGTCTGTAATATCTTCGGTTTCTGATATATAAGTACCGGTATCCTGATTAAAGGCATTCAACCCATTTTCCCCCATTTTCACCCTTTTTCACCCCTCCTATTGGGATTTTCTGAAAAAGAAAAAATACGTGTTTCCTTATTTTTAAAGAAGATTCTAAATACCAATTTTCACATCTATAAACTTTTAAAGTTTTGAGATATAGATACACTCATTTTAAAATTTCACCCCCCTTTTCACCCCCTTACCGTAGGAATATCCAAAAATCCTCTCTTAGCGAGCACCTACATCATAATGTGAATATATCCCCAAAATTTCATTTCTTTATGTCCAGTAGTTTTGGCTCGGCGATGATGAATCAGTCAGTCAGTCAGGACAAGCTATTTTATATATATATACTAGCAAGATACCCGTGCTTCGCTACGGTATTATACTGAAATTTATAATTGAATGCTTATTGTTTTAGATTTATAATCCGCCGAAATTCGCGATCAGACTCGTTTTCTGCGAGAATCCACCGAAATTCCCGATCTGACTCGTTTTCTATTAGATTACTGCACGTTTCCTCCCATTTTTCAATCTTCCTTTCCAGGAATCGATTTCGTACTTCCCGGGCTAGGCTCAGGTATTCCTCCCGGTCAGTTGGGTCCGTAAATCTTTGCCATCTTTTCCTATAATCATTTTAATATGTATAAAATCCTTCAGAAGATCCGGCGTGGTGTCATATTGGGTGCTTTGGCGGGACTGAACCCGCGGCCGGACTGCATTCTTAGTCATTACCCGTCCAGGAGCCGTTTCCAGCGCGGTCCGCACATTTGACGACGGTCCGGAACATTATTATTATTATTATTATTATATTATTATTATTATTATTATTACTACTATTATGTGTTGCTGGAATGGCTGATGAAAGGGAAAACCGGAGTATCCGGAGAAAAACCTGTCCCGCCTCCGTTTTTTCCAGCTCGAATGTCACATGGAGTGACCGGGATTTGAACCACGGAACCCAGCTGTGAGAGGCCGGCGCGCTGCCGCCTGAACAACGGAGGATACTTATAAGTACACTAAGAACAGTAAAATCAATAGGTCTCACCTCCTTCTACACCCCACCGCCGTTAAGTTTATTTACCGCCACCCTCACCCCCCCCCCCCAACAAAAAAAATTACAAGAAGGCTTGTTTCTTTATGTTTATAGGTGATTCCAAACACCAATGTTCACGTCTATTGCCTTCAGTTTTGAGATAGAAGTATCCCCATAAAAAAAATTACTTTTTTCACTTCATTTCACACTACTCCCCCCCCCCTTAATTGAATTTTCCCGCAAAAAATACTTGTTTCTTTAATAGTAAAATATCTTCTAAATACCAATTATCACGACTCTAACTTTTTCAGTTTTTGATTTATGTGTCCTCATGAAAGGAATTCAACTCCTTTACACTCCCGCCCTCCAAGATGGTTTTCCCCACCAAAAGGCGTTTTTTTGTTTTTAAAGGAGATCGAAATACGAATTTTCACGTCTGTAACAACTTTAGTTTTTATTAGATGTATGCATTCTCATACAATTAAGTCAATTAAATTTTCAATTCTTTCATCCCCCCCCCCCCCCTTCATTGGATTTTCCGAGAATACGCCTTTCTTTACTTTTAAAGCAGATTGCAAATATCAAATTTCACGTCTGTAATATCTTCATTTTTGAGATATCAGTAGCCTAATTAAAAGAATTCAACACCATTTTCAGTCACTTTTACCCACCCCCCACCACCCAAGTGGTATTTCCGAAAACTAAAAATACACGATTCATTATGTTTAATAGAGGTAAAAAATACCATTTTTCACTTCTGTAACATGTTAAGTTTTTTTAGATATACTGTAAAAATTCTCATTTTAAAATTTCACCCCTTTTGAGTTCCCCTTAAGTGGAGTTTCCTTAGATTTACAGGAGATTCCAAACACCCACTTTTTACGTCTGTAACATTTTACGTTTCCAAGATATTCTGTACATATAGTCTTTCAAAAAATTCACCCCAATTTGTCACTCCTGTTTAACAGCCATTAATTGAATTTAACAAAAATTAAAAAATACGTGTTTCTTTATTTTTAAAGGAGGTCCCATATACAAATTTTCAGTTCTGTAATATCTTCAGGTTCTGAAATATAAGTATCCTCATTAAAGGCATTCAACCCATTTTTCACCCTTTTACACCCCTCCTATTAGGATTTACAGGAAACAAAAAAATACGTGTTCCTTTATTTTTAGAGGCGATTCTAGCTACCATTTTTTACATCTGTAAATTTTATAGTTTTAAGATGTAGACACACTCATTTTAAAAATTTCACCCCCCCATTTCACCCCCCAATATTTGGATTTTACAAAAACGAAAAAATACGTGTTTCTTTACTTTTAAAGTAGATACAAAATACCAATTTTCAGGTCTGTAATATCTTCAGGTTCTGAAATATAAGTAGCCTCATTAAAGCCATTCAACCCATTATTCGCCCTTTTACACCCTTCCTATTTTGATTTTCCGAAAACAAAAGAATACGTGTTTCTTTATTTTTGAAGGAGATTCTAAATACCAATTTTTACATCCATACACTTTAAAAGTTTTGAGATATAGATACACTCATTTTAAAAAATCACCTCCTTTTCACCCCCCATTAATTGGATTTTCCAAAAACAAAAAAAACACGTGTTTCTTTATTTTTAAAAGAGATCCCAAACACCAATTTTCAGGTCTGTAATATCTTCAGGTTCTGAGATATAAGTAGCCTCATTAAAGGCATTCAACCCCTTTTTCACCCCTTTTCACGATTCCTATTGCGATTTTCCGAAAACAAAAAAATACGTGTTTCTTTATTTTTAATGAAGATTCTAAATACCAATTTTTGCATCTGCAAACTTTAAAAGTTTGGAGATATAGATTCACTCATTTTAAAAATTCACCCCCTTTTCACCCTCCCATTAATTGGATTTTCCAGAAACAAAAAAATACGTGTTTCTTTATTTTTAAAAGAGATCAAAAGTACCAATTTTCAGGTCTGTAATATCTTCAGTTTCTGAGATATAAGTACCGGTATCCTGATTAAAGGCATTCAACCCATTTTTCCCCATTTTCACCCTTTTTCACCCCTCCTATTGGGATTTTCTGAAAACAAAAAAATACGTGTTTCTTTATTTTTAATGAAGATTCTAAATACCAATTTTTACATCTGCAAACTTTAAAAGTTTGGAGATATAGATTCACTCATTTTAAAAATTCACCCCCTTTTCACCCTCCCATTAATTGGATTTTCCAGAAACAAAAAAATACGTGTTTCTTTATTTTTAAAAGAGATCAAAAGTACCAATTTTCAGGTCTGTAATATCTTCAGTTTCTGAGATATAAGTACCGGTATCCTGATTAAAGGCATTCAACCCATTTTTCCCCATTTTCACCCTTTTTCACCCCTCCTATTGAGATTTTCTGAAAACAAAAAAAATACGTGTTTCCTTATTTTTAAAGAAGATTCTATATACCAATTTTTACATCTGTAAACGTTTAAAGTTTTGAGATATAGATACACTCATTTTAAAATTCCACCCCCCTTTTCACCCCCTTAGCGAAGGAATATCCAAAAATCCTCTCTTAGCGAGCATCTACATCTTAATATGAATATATCCCCAAAATTTCATTTCTTTATGTCCAGTAGTTTTGGCTCGGCGATGATGAATCAGTCAGTCAGTCAGTCAGTCAGTCAGGACAAGTTATTTTATATATATAGATATAGATATGATAAACTCACTTGATTGTATTTTCATGACCTTTCATGCTGAGATATATGCAATGCAAGGTGTAGGAATCTGATAAGTAGTGGTTTAATCATATGCCATGCCACTTCTAGTAGTTGCGAGGGAAACAACTTTTACCCCATGCACTTTTCACACTAATTCGGGGCGCCTTTTCCGTCTCTAGTCTGAGTCAATTACATACGCACCATGAAAGATATCACAATAAAACAGGCTATACAGAACATAATAAATTACAAGCAAATATTTATGTCGAAAGTATCCTACAGGACGGAACAACCGTTCGGTTCCTTTAGTGTTAATGTAATGCATGTTTTTCAGACGTAGTAATGATGTTATTTCATTTTACATGTAAGTAGACACTATTGCAATGCAGAAATAATAAGAAGAGGAAGAATAAGAGGAAGAAGAAGAGGAAGAAGAAGAGGAAAGAAGGAAGGAAGGAAAAATAAAATTATGATGTACTACAGCGCGGTAAAATGCTGCGGCGAATTACTTTTTCTTCTTTTGTAAATGTCATAACCACGTGCGCGCAACTTACGGTGATCACGACAAATACATAATTGAAAGAAGTGTGAAGTATGGGAGTTAAAACCGATTGAGAATTTAAGCTATGATGAACCAATTGCTGGATAAGCGACCATAGTTCACGCACATTGTTCAAACCCGCTGGAATTCTCATCGCTGCATATTATTATTCAACAATGTAAACTTTATTGTTCAGAAACTGTTTTAAGAAATCTATTACGGTCTGAAAGAAATAGGATTCAAATTGGTAACAAATGAAGACAACTGGACTAACACTCAAGAGTGGTCCAGCATAGGCCTACCTTCTTGTGCAGCGGAAGGCATGAAGCTAGGCGACATGCTCGAGAGTGGAATGAAATTCTTAACACTGTTCAAATATTCACAGCAACACTAGAGTACTCATGACGTCACTCTCACGTTTTGTTAGCTTAGGTCTGTCTGTGAGATGTCACTACCTCGCCGGAGAACTGCCGACAGTATGATAGCCAACCACCTGTCCTTCTCTCTGAAGCACTGCTACACAACTAAGGTAGCTACGGCTGTGCTAATCCAATCCAGAGCCCCCCCCCCCCACTGCGCTCACTTGGTGAGCGCGTGACTGAGTCACATGGGCTCCTCACGTGTCCCCAGTCATGGTCCAGAGTGGGGCTGGCAAGCGCCTCGCCTGGCGAATGCACATACGATTCATTGACGTTCAACAAAAGGTCGCCGACTCGGGAACAGATCGCTCGATACATACAAAGCGCAGGGTAAACTTGGCCGCCATGTGGTTGGATTGAAACTGCAGCCTGCAATCTCCCACGTTCAGACACGTGTGAAACATATAAGAATGATGGTGACAAAATCACCTGACATTCCTACATTATGACTTGGTTTTTAGGATTTTAAAGTTCTCTTTACTTGATGCTCGCTTTCTGTCTCTCTCTCTCTCTCTCTCTCTCTCTCTCTCTCTCTCTCTTGTATTTTTCGTTGTCAAATTACATCAGTATCGACTCTTCTCCAGAAATTATTATTATTATCATTATAATTTGCTTTACGACGCACCAACAGAGATAGGTGTTATGCCGACGACGGGATGATAAAAATAAGGGGCTAGGAATGGGAAGGAAGCGGCCGTGGTTTTAATTAATATGTGTGAAAATGGGAAACCAAAGAAAACCATCTTCAGGGCTGTCGACACTATCTCTCGAATGCAAGCTCTCAGCCGCGCGACCCTAACCGCTCGGCGAAGTTCACTTCGGTAGAAATATAAAGTTCAATCGAATACATTCTAGACCAGTGGTATTCAACCTTTTTGGCTGGCGAACCCCCAAAATCCAATTGTTTTTTTCTTCGTACACTCGAAGTACGAGTATATTACAATTATGTCAGAAATAACAAATTATTTTTGCTGGATGACAAATGATATTAATTATAATCACCATCTTCCGCAACTTGTCCTGCTTGTATACTCGTGATCAGAATAATTCCGGGTGGAAAGGAAGAAAAGGTTACGTCTGGACGTACGAGGGGGGATCAAATATGAACGGGATTTTATTTCTTATTTAAATTCATTTATTGAAAAACACTAGGCAATTACATTTTTTCACATAGTTTCCGTATTTGGAAATGCATTTGTCCCAGTGTATGGGCATCCTTTTGATGCCCTCATCGTAAAAAGAACAGGGTCGTCTCTCCAGCCAGTTGAGCACGAAGTCTTCCACATTCTCGTCATCTTCAAATCGTTGCCCTCTTAGAGCTTCTTTAAGCGGTCCTAACAAATGGAAATCGCAGGGCGATAAGTCTGGGCTGTAATGAGGATGATCAAGTGTAGTCTAGTGCATTTCCTGTAGCATAGAGACAGAGCTGTAGTATGGGGCCGTGCATTGTCGTGGAGGAGGATGACCTGACGAATCGGTTGGTCTCGTCTTTTGCGGCGATATGCAACCCTCGCCTTGTTCAACAACTCGCCGTAGTAAGCAGCATTGATTGTGCGTCGTTCATGCAAAAAATCTATGAGAAAAATGCCTCGCCGATCGATATTAAAAAAAACCGGTTGCAAGAACCTTACCAGCTGACAGTCGAGTCTTGGCTTTCACTGGTGCTGTCTCCCCTTTCCTACGCCACTCCTTACTGGCTTGTTTGGATTCGGGCGTGTAGTGGTGGACCCATGTTTCGTCGCAGGTGACGATCCGCAAACTTTGCTGTAAGACTCTGACAGACCTCCAAACGTCTCAACTTCAGATTTTCGGTCAAAAGGCGAGGGACCCATCTGGAACACACTTTACGGAACTGTAGGTCGTTTGTGATGATTGCTTGACAGCTCCCATAACTGATTCCAACTTGTTCTGCAATTTCTGATACTCTCGCCCGTCGATCGTCGTCAATAATTTCTTTAACCGCACCTATGTTTTCGTCTGTAATGCTGGTTCGACGACGGCGATAGTGTCGCTGATTTTCCACACGTTCTCGTCCTTCCTTGAGCTTTTTATGCCAGGCAAACACACGCGTCCTTGACAATGTTTGATAACCGAACTCTGCAGTCAATCTTTGGCAAATTTCCCCTGCTGTAACTCCTTCACGAGCAAGAAGTTTTATAATTATGCGTTGCGCAGTGGAGGGTGCACCTGTTGCTCCGACATCGTGAGCATTACTGACGAAACGGCGGGAAATATCTAACAGCACACTCTCCCCACTCCTAACGGTCCCGCCTAAGCATAGCAGAAGCGTAGGTCCAGTCCTACCAACTGTTGATGTTCAGGAACCAAAATCCCGTTTATATTTGATCGACCTTCGTATATTTTGGCCAATTCTGAGGAGTAGGAGAGGCAAGCGAGGCAACGTCACATGTGTTCGTCTTCCAGGAGGCGTGGCTTGTGACAGTACTCACTCCATTTTCTCGGGAACTGATTAAAATGTTTCTGTGGTTAAACATTTAGGCTTTACTGGCTTCTCCCAATCAAGAAAAACAATTTGGCCAACCCCACCCCCTCAGAGAGGGGAATGAAAACTTTTATACTCGGAGTCAACTCAAGTCTCAAGCGATCCCTTTGCTGTTAGCGAGGTTGCTGGTCAGTGAAGAGGTTTCCGCAGCGGTAAATAGTTCCTAAATTTCTTGCTTGTTTTTGAAGTCAAGAGCTTCCCTCAGTTTGGTTAGATATTCTGGTGAACTGACTTGACTAATTAAACATTTCGCACTGGGCGAGATGGCCGTGATGTTAGGGGCGCGCGGTTGTGAGCTTGCATTCGGGAGATAATGGGTTCGAACCCCACTGTCGGCAGCCCTCAAGATGGCTTTCCGTGGTTTCCCCATTTTCACACCAGGCAAATGCTGGGGCGGTACATTAATTAATGCCATGGCCGCTTCCTTCCCACTCCTAGGTCTTTCTATCTCATCATCGCCATAAGACCTACATGTGTCGGTGCGACGTAAAGCAGTTTGTAAAAAAAATTCCCTATGAAAATGTGGAAAATATTCCACATGTATGTTAATTGGCTTCGTTACCAACTCTATCTTTCATACGTGGATTGCTGTGAATGATAGTTATTGTTCTCCGTGGTATTTGTAGCAAAATATAAAATGATTTACCCTGAGCTTGATATCATATTGCATTGTGTACGCTGTAAGCTTTGCTCATGTTCATTTCATTGTTAGAACTTACTAATTAGTTCGCATAGTTTTTCCGGCGTTAAAGATTGATGGAAGAGTGCTGTTGACAATACTGGCTGTAGCCTACACTATTCACAATGGCTGCCAGCTGAGAACAACATGTGTGTGATGCTGCTGTAACGCTTTGAGTCACCTGTAGGATACTGTAAAGTACATAAAAGTGGGGAGAAATTAAAAAGGCTGCCGAAGCAGATTGTTTTGAACGTGTACGGAAGATTACGGGATGAGAATCGGAAGTGGATGGTGAAAGAAGTGGTGGAAAAACCCGTTCACCTAACCGGCATTTCTACGTGCAGTTTTTACACAGCTCGCGCGAATTGTAAACTCCACGGAAGAAACAAGTTTCCAGTGAAATGTCGACCGGCGTCCAATGGAAAGATGGTCCGCGTGTCACAATACTCTTGATTTTATTCTAAGTGGTATTAGTAGGAAATTCCATAGCTTTTTCTTAGGAACGAACTTTTGACTATCAGGAAAATGACAACTGCAGTGAATAGTGACAGTGGCAGTGAATCGTCGAACGGTTTTCTCAGTGGAACAGAATAAATGGATGCGTATTAGCGACGGCACTCGTAAGTTATATTGTATTCAGTAAAAATTACGAGTATATTTTGCCTTAAGGGAATACGCATGATTTGTCATAGTAATATATCCCATATAGTGTCCTATGGTTGTTTATAAATGTCGTATTTCTGACCACATGTCTCCCTAAAAGTCACCGGAAATTTCGTTTTAGTGTAAAACATGTCTAAATTAGGGTATGTAAATAAGCAATCAATGCGTTAAAGGAAGTGAAAGAAAATATAAATCAACTAAGCTGCATGCCAGGTTAATGAGAGAGAAAAGGCCTGTTTATTTATCTGTTCGTCAGCATGTGTCTGCTCAATGAGGACTACGCACTCAAAGTAAACAAAACAGGAAGGTCCTTAACACGATATGGGTATAGAATGCGCCTTTCTAACAAAATCTTTAGCTTACTCGGAAAAAATGAAATAAAAATAATAATATTTACTTTACTTTATATTCGTACGCAGGAGATTTGTCGTCTTGAAAGGACCACGAGTTCGTTATTACAATCCGAATGGCGAGATTACAATTTACAACTTTCCTGTAAACGCTGCATTCTGCAATCGCACTAACAGGTGGGTTTTCAGCTTGTTGAACAGAACTGCCGCTGACAGAGCGGCATCTTTATGTCACCATAATTTTCGCTTAATTCCCAATGTGGCTCACACAAATCGTACTATGAAATAGAAATAAACTTTGCTTCTCTTGCGGGAAAAAGAATTAAATTTCATAATCTCACTGCCGGTTAGTGTGATTAGTTGCTACCCCCGGAGACCCGGGTTTGATTCTCGGCTCTGCCACGAAATTTGAAAAGTGGTACGAGGCAGGAACGGGGTACAATCAGCCTCGTGAGGTCAACTGTGTATAGGGGTGTTCGATTCCCACCTCAGTCATCCTCGAAGTAGTTTTCCGTGGTTTCCCTCTTCTACTCCAGGCAAATGCCGGATGATAACAACTTAAGGCCACGGACGATTCCATTCCTCTTCCTTGTCTACCCCTTCCGATCTTTCCAACCCCCCACAAGGCCCCTGTTAAGCATAGCAGGTGAGGCTGCCTGGGCGAGGTACTGGTCCTCCTTCCCAATTCTTTTTTTGCTAGTTGTTTTACGTCGCACCGACACAGATAGGTCTTACGGCGACGATGGGACAGGAAAGGGCTAGGAGTGGGAAGGAAGCGGCCGTGGCCTTAATTAAGGTACAGCCCCAGCATTTGCCTGGTGTGAAAATGGGAAACCACGGAAAACCATTTTCAGGGCTGCCGACAGTGGGGTTCGAACCTACTATCTCCCGAATACTGGATACTGGCCGCACTTAAGCGACTGCAGCTATCGAGCTCGGTCCTTCCCAATTCTATCCCTCAGCCCAAAAGTCTCACACTCCAGGAAACTGCCCTTGAGGCGACAGAGATGGGATTCCTCGCCGAGTCCGAGGGAAAAACCAACCCCGGAGGGTAAACGGATTAAGAAAGAAGGAAAGAATCTCACCGCCTCAATATTTGTCAGTAATCTGTAGGCTGCATTATATGGACCTGCAACTGGCACAAACAACAAAGGAATTCGTAATCAAAGTACAACGATATGAAAGGAAGTATTTTCTTTTGATGCTACACTGTTTGAGAATGAAGCAATATTTCTCGACGTCAATAAAATCTGGTTGTGGCAGGCAGTATAAGGAGAACGAAGACGGAGAAGGAGTAAGAGGTGAAGTGTTCACACGCAGAAGGGTATTTTCTTAAGGTCTTGAGTTGACTTCCACTATAGTTCATGCATGATCAGTGCTGATTACTGCGATGACAATTATTCAAACTGAGAAAGGAAAACCTATTCTCTTTTTGATTGACATTCGTTACGTGAATTTCAAGAGCGAAGGGATGATCTCATAACTCGATGTTTTCTACAGAAAAGAGCGAAAAATTGCAATGGCATGCTTGGCTGTAAAAATAATCATGTGTATACCTGATGCTGCAAAGCTGGAAATCAAGAATACCAATGACAATGCGAAGAAGAAGGGAAGGAAAGAAAGCTATTCCGTATCTATGGAAGAAGACACATACCTAATAACGCCGTAGAAGGAGGTAGGTAAAACAGAAAATAAACCTGAACTTTACGCTCTTCTTTATTAAACAGAGAATGGAATACATGCGGGAGAACAGCAAAACTATGTAATTAATTACATAGCTGCTATGTGAAAGGAAGTGAAACGTTCCCATTGATAAATTCAAACTCAGGTCAATAGAGTTATGTCATTTTCAAAATGTGTCACCTGTTACTGGATGGCTATTACCTGAGAAAGAAAAGTAACATTTTCAAAATTCGCGTAGTCCGTAAAGTGTGTAAATACATCAAATTGGCTATATGTCTCGGTAAGTTATAACTTTCTTTCAACAGTAACGTTTAAATCCTTTACGCATTCTGTAAACATAACGTCGGATACAATGTAATGAACAATCACGAATTAATATTGGCATATAAATTATAAGTTTCCTGAAAACGAAGCAGTAGAATCTGTGCCGTATATCTACAAAACAATTAAAAGTTTCTCAAATGATCTTGACAGCCATAGCCAGCGCTCACTTCGAAGTAGGCACGTAGGATAGACCACAACTAACCCCCCTCCAGCACTACGGCCCTGAAGTGCCTTAGCTTACCAAGCGACCGCTGCTCAGCCCGAAGGCCTGCAGATTACGAGGAGTCGTGTGGTCAGCACGACGAATCCTCTCGGCCGTTAATCTTGGCTTTCTACAGTGGAGCCGCTATCTTACCTTCAGACAGCTCCTCAATTGTAATCACGTAGGCTGAGTGGACCTCGAACCAGCCCTCATATCCAGGTAAAAATCCCCGGCCTGGCCGGGAATCGAACCCGGGTCCTCCGGTAAGAGGCAGACATGCCACCCCCTACACCATGGGGCCGGCAATAGACCACAAAAAAGAAAAGAAAATACGTTTCTTGATTTACATGTAAAAGGAATAAAAGCTCATGCGTTAGTTAAGTTCCTTTCCGTGAAACAACAAAAGTGTTTACATTTTCATTACAATTTGTATATCGGAAATACATTGGAGAAATGATAGGCCTATACTTAAAAATAAGCTGCAATGTGGAAATCACAAGCGAAGTAACCGGTGGTCCTTGAACTACTTGTCCCGCGATACAGAAACGGACACTTGCTTCCAAACTTCGAAACATTGCACTACGTATAGCTTGAGGACGTAAAGTATGTTGCGCAAGGTATACACGCCTCTTATAAGGATCGTTTCTCATTAGGCTCTCAAGACCTAGATTCTATCTCCAGAAAAGCTAACTTTCGTCAATTGAAACTACATTCAAGAAGCTGGCTTTGATTTTCCTTGGCACATCTTTATAGGATTTACATCAAACGTGGTAGATCGCTCCGATAAGACGTCTACTATTTACTACTGTAATGAAAATAAAAAGCAAATCTGGCAATCTTATTATCACTTTCACTGATAGATAACGAGAACGTGGTTGGCAACTCTCGAGGTTCAATGTTTCCCTTTCAACACTTCCTCTGTTACTCCCTCATTCTTGATTCTTTAGGGTAGTGGTTGTAGTATATTTTGGTGATTATATTTTTACTATTGAGACATACTGTGCTTAGACCATTGTAGTTTTAGGTGATTTGATAGATTTAAAGTTTACATTTTACCACTTTTACCATACAAACATTGACTTGTATGATGTATATCTATTGTGTATACTGCATCATTCAAATGAAAGTTCTTCCAGATTTCTTGATAGCATATCTTCGTAATTGTTTTGGTTGATTAGGGAGAGACAACTAGAGGGCAGAGAATTAGAGCAACGTACACGAGGTTGGTGAAGAAGATGGGCCAAAGAGTAAACTACAAATAGGACAAACAATAAGGGCAATATAAGTAATATAAGTAGAAACATGATGAAAAGAACCGTAATATTAACTGAAAAGGAAATGGGAAGGATACTTTGATGGTTGATGAGGATATAACCGGTCTAGAAAGCCAAGAATTACGATCACGCATCACCTCAAAATCTGCAGGCCTCCGGACTGAGCAGCGATCGCTTGGTAGGCCACGGCCCAACACGGCTCTAGTACCATAGGGTATGGCTTGGTTTGGTTTGGTTTGATGAAGTTATATAAGACTAGGATGGTAAGAACAAAATGAGGAAAATGAATGCATTTTATGCATTCATTTTAGCACATGTACTAAAATGCTGTGAAACTTATTAAACTTATTAAACTTATTAAAGGTTGAATAGATAAACCACGGAGAATGAAAATCCACAGCCTGTTTCCAGTCATTTAACCGGGTCAGGAATGGAATGAATGAAGCCCCATCTAGCGGCGAAGATAGGAATTTTGCCTGCTGCCGAAGCCTGTCGCGCTCCTCTGAGGCAATGATTATTATTGAATGACAAATGACACGAAATGATATTGGAGAGTTTTGCTGGAATGAAAGATGACAGCGAAAACCGGAGTACCCGGAGAAAAACCTGTCCCACCTCCGCTTTGTCCAGCGCAAATCTCACATGGAAAGACCGGGATTTGAACCACGGA
The DNA here is from genome assembly GCF_040414725.1 of Anabrus simplex. NCBI lineage: Eukaryota > Metazoa > Arthropoda > Insecta > Orthoptera > Tettigoniidae > Anabrus > Anabrus simplex. Next base: position 742,671,491 of record NC_090266.1, on the reverse strand, counting down.
ACCCAGAGGTGAGAGGCCGGCGCGCTGCCGCCTGAGCCACGGAGGATCTAAACCACGGAGAATACGTTTATGTAATATCAGGGTTATGTGGGAAAGGAAAGTGAAAGGAGATACACCGGGCGAGTTGGCCGTGCGGTTAGGGGCGCGCAGCTGTGAGCTTGCACCCGGGAGATAGTGGGTTCGAATCCCATTGTCGGCAGTCCTGAAGATGGTTTCCGTGGTTTCCCATTTTCACACCAGGCAAATGCTGGGGCTGTACCTTAATTAAGGCCACGGCCGCTTCCTTCCAACTCCTAGGCCTTTCCTATCCCATTGTCGCCATAAGACATATCTGTATCGGTGCTACGTAAAGACCATAGCAAAAAAAAAAAAAAAAAAAAAAAAACAGCTACTGAAGGGGCGCGTATCTAAACTGATTTAAAATTTTAAGATTGTTATTGTGCCCATTGTCTCGTTCTATTCAGTGCAATAGATTACGGCGGGTCCGCCGCTGTGGTGTAGTGGTTAGTGTGATTAGCTGCCAAACCCGGAGGCCCGGGTTCGATTCCCGGCTCTGCCACGAAATTTGAAAAGTGGTACGAGGGCTGGAACGGGGTCCACTCAGCCTCGGGATGTCAACTGAGTATAGCTGGGTTCGATTCCCACCTCAGCCATCTTGGAAGTGGTTTTCCGTGGTTTCCCACTTCTCCTCCAGGCAAATGCCGGGATGGTACCTAACTTAAGGCCACGGCGTTTTCCTTCCCTCCTCCTTGTCTATCCCTTGCAATCTTCCCATCCCCCACCAAGGCCCCTGTTCAGCATAGCAGGTTAGGCCGCCTGGGCGAGGTACTGGCCATCCTCCCCAGTTGTATCCCCCGGCCCAATGTCTCACGCTCCAGGACACTACTCTTGAGGCGGTAGATGTGGGATCCCTCGCTGAGTCCGAGGGAAAAAGCCACCCTGGAGTGTAAGCAGATTAAGAAAGAAAGAAGATTACGGCGATAAAACAAAACAAATTAAATTATTTTGTCTAAAATAAGGTATTTTGTGTATACAAACGCCATGTGCTAAGTAAATGTTTAATTACGAGGGCTGTAAATAAAGTAGGGGCTGCCTGGCCGAGGCGGTGAAGGCGTACTCGGTTCGCCCGGAAGGACGTACCCCCCTGTAGGTTCGAATCCCTGTTAGGAAGTCGTAAAATTTAAGAAATAAGATTTCCACTTCCGGAGGTGCATATGGCCCTGGGGTTCACTCAGCCTACACCAAAAATGTGTACCAGGTTAATTCCTGGGGGCAAAGGCGGCCTGGCGTAGAGCTAACCACTCTACCCCATCAAATGCCGAGGTTACGAATAGTGGAAGCCTTTACTTTCCACCACTCCCAGGGCCTTCATGGCCTGTACGGAGATGACTTTGCTTTTTTTGGTAAATAAAGTATTGGCAATATTGATAGAACGCAATATTTAGTGAACTAACAAGCACAATTGGATTTCATTCCTTTAATGTAGTAACGCGCAAAGTCTATCACCTTTTCTCAAATATCGGGAAGCCGTAGGGGACCTTTGGCAAGGCGTTCTCTGTTGATGACAGCGACGGATCGCCCTACTGCGCGGAGTTCAGATGCCACGTCAGGAAATCGGCGGCCTCCGAGGGGTTCTTTCAACTTCGCCATCTTCGAATTGCCCCTCCCCTCCCCTAAGGGGAGGGGAATGAAAACATTCCCTAGGTCCTAGGTCCTCCAACTTCGGAAACAGGTTCAAGTCACGAAGGACTCATGTCTGGTGAGTACGGAGGGTGTTCCAAGACCTGTGTGTTGTACATCCGCTGTCTCTTTCCGACAGCACGAAACGCCTTGAGCGGGTGAGTTGGCCGTGTGGTTAGAGGCTCGCAGCTATGAGCTTGCATCCGGGAGATAGTGGGTCCGAATCCCACTGTCGGCAGCCCTGAAGATGGTTTTCCGTAGTTTCCCGTTTTCACACCAGGCAAATGCTGGGGCTGTACCTTAATTAAGGCCACGGCCGCTTCCTTCCAACTCCTATACGTTTCCTATCCCATCGCCGCCATAAGACCTATCTGTGTCAGTGCGACGTAAAGCCGCTAGAAAAGAAAACATGCTTTAGAGCGGTGACATAGACACTCTTCACTTCAACGCCACACAGCAACAACACTCCCAACTGGATGCCCGTCAAATGCACACTACACTTCGACTACCGCGCCAACTGACCGCTCCCATATCCTATTTGCGCATGCGCGATCTCCTGCGAGTGTCCGGCTGTCTGGACTACGTTGCCCTAGTTAGCCTAGTATATCATTTCAATAGGTTATGCGTAGGAAACGGAATGAATTATTTTGACATGTGATAACTAAACACTTCTTTGATTACTGTCTGTATTCATGAAAATAAAGTGCACCAACATAAAAGCTTGTTTAGGAATGCAGCATTTTTTAATTCCTTATTATAAATTCTTCCTCCACCTACAGACTGCCCGAAGGCAATACAATAAATATTAATTAAAAAGGGTATAATTTGCAAAGAACTCGAAAAATCAAAAACGGTTTGAAATTGGATCTCTAATCTTAATGAGTTCTAAAATCATCGTGATGTTGAAAGGTATAGAAACATTTAAAATTTATAAGAACATGAGAAATATTTTCTGCAAACCTTAAAATATATGTATGATTCTGACTTGAGGTCAGTTTATCTTATTCCGATGAGTACAGTTGATGTCTCAAAAAGAGAATAGACCCCCTGAGAGCTTTTAGCCTGCACTGAACCGGAAGACTCACAACGAACGACGAACGATCGGTACGGTTGTATTGCGTAGTAGCGTTTACAGCACAAACTATTAGAAGTCAGCTGCCGTTTGCTCTTACAGCTCTCACGCCGTTAGGTCAAGGAACGGGGCTCTCTCATTATCCACCTATTTATAAATAGTGAGGACAAGCATGGGGAAGTTTTCTAGACTGTGTGACTTAAAGTCAAGAAAATACCTCACAAAGACCATGAATGATTAAGTATTACAATATACTTCCAGGAAAAAATATATTGTATATAAGTAAATCATATTACAATTAATTATTAAAACATTTTGTTCTTAAGATATCTGTAGAATTTTGAATTATAAGTAACTAATTGCCTGCATCAGTAAATATTGCGATTAATGAATTCTCTCTCCCTAGTTGCTGGTCATCTGTGATTGGGAAAGAAGATTATATTATTCATTGATTTCTTTAGGGTATGTTATATATTAATTATTATGTTGTAGACCACCCCCAGCTTTTCACGAGTCCAAAGTGTGTTTTTGAGGAATAGATCGCAGTTTCATGTCGCAAGTACGGGAACCGACCCCGTGGCCGTCTGAACTGAAGGTCATGATTCTGATCACTCAGCCAAGGAACCGGACTATTTTCCACCTTGAATAACCCCATGATTTGGAGAGCGCCACGATTAGTCGATCATGGTCCTATGGATAAACCATCAGACTAACTTATGTGAACGTTCTCTTTGTAGGTGGATTGCGATCTCCATCCCCTGACCACTTCCTCTCCTTGTGAGCAATCTATACTTGAAAACTTTCACCTCAGAGCATCCTGCTTGTTTGTATATTATTTTACTTTGGACATAAAGTACACTCAACAGCACAGAAATTGGCCGGCAAAGAAATATTCAATTTTATACATTCTTGAAACATGGGGATATTCTTAAACTTTAGATAGCCGGCGGCCGTAGAGATGATACCATCTGTACAATATGTCCATCCTGTTTAAACAGAAAGGTTTTGAAAGAAATTCATCTTCAGCGACGGCCAATTTTAGTGCGGTTGAGTGTACATATCGCCAATTTCACAAACTAAATAGAAAATTCACATATGCCAAGTTCAAGACAAATATTTGGAAACTTAAGTAATTTAGTTATTATGTAAACAAGAGCCCTAACATCTTTGCAATTCGATCCTTAAAAATGATATTCTTAATCCATTCTCCTATAACTTAACACAGAGGGGTCCAGCAAAATGTAGACACTCTTTGATAGTTAATATCTTTGGAACAAAATGACACATCGTTGCAATTCTTGCGCGGTAGCGTAGTCTATTGTTTTCTCAACAGGATGAAGGTCTCGTGAATGGCGCAACATTCTTGGCACGCGTTTTCTAGCAGATGACAGTGCAGCAATTAATGAAGTAGGATTTTCGTTTGAGCAACGCAAGGCCGTACTGAAGTGGCACTGGAAGTACGAAAACGTGATGGAGGTACAACGGCAATGGTGTAATGTGTACGGAACTCAACCACCAACACGTACAACAGTTTATCGTATTCGGGATAAATTTGAAGCCGATGGTACAGTTCAGGATGTGCCTAAGGAAAGGTCTGGCCGACCAAAAACATCAATAAGTCCAGCTTCCAGCGCTGCTCTGTTGCAACATTCTTTCTAGGTCACCTCAAAAATCTGTGAATCAGGGTGTACGTGAAAGCGGAATAAGCCGATCAACCGTACGACGAATTCTGAAGGCTGCAAAGTGGAAAGTGTACAAGTAGTATAATTGGACAGTTCTAGCGCCACCTCCACCTCAGGCTCCCAGATGCCTCCTCCACCTCCTCCGCCGCCGCCCGCGGGAAATTTGAATTTTGGCGGGAAATTTGAATTTTGGCGGGAGATTTGAATTTGTAAACAAAGCCACGTGCTTTTTGACAGCTGTCATCGACAACAACGCATCGCTAACCTCACTGCTGCCATCTTGACGGGCCTAAACCTCACTAGTGCCAACTTAACCTAACTAGCGTGAGGTAAACAAAGCCACGTGTTTTTTGACAGCCACGTGCTTTTTGACAGACAACAACGCATCGCTAACCTCAGTACTGCCATCTTGACGGGCCTAAACCTCAGTAGTGCCAACTTAACCTAACTAGCGCGAGGTAAACAAAGCCACGTGCTTTTTGACAGCCACGTGCTTTTTGACAGATTTGTAAACAAAGCCACGTGCTTTTTGACAGACAACAACGCATCGCTAACCTCAGTACTGCCATCTTGACGGACCTAAACCTCAGTAGTGCCAACTTAACCTCACTAGCATGAGGTAAACAAAGCCACGTGCTTTTTGACAGCTACGTGCTTTTTGACAGATTTGTAAACAAAGCCACGTGCTTTTTGACAGGTCTCATCAACAACAACGCATCGCAAACCTCAGTACTACCATCTTGACGGGCCTAAACCTTAGTGGTACCAACTTAACCTAACTAGCATGAGGTAAACAAAGCCACGTGTTTTTTGACAGCCACGTGCTTTTCGACAGATTTGTAAACAAAGCCACGTGCTTTTTGACAGCTGTCATCGACAACAACGCATCGCTAACCTCAGTACTGCCATCTTGACGGGCCTAAACCTCAGTAGTACCAACTTAACCTAACTAGCGCGAGATAAACAAAGCCACGTGCTTTTTGACAGCCACGTGCTTTTTTGACAGCTGTCATCCGCCATCTTTAAACTACAGAGCACCGTGCTGCCCTCTTTCGTCACCTGTCATCGGCAGTGCTGCCATCTTGACGGGCCTAAACCTTAGTGCTACCAACTTAACCTCACTAGCTCGAGATAAACAAATCCACGTGCTTTTTGACAGCCACGTGCTTTTTTGATAGCTGTCATCCGCCATCTTTAATCTATAGAGCACAGTGCTGCCCTCTTTAGCTACTTACCTTTGAAATGTGGTGGCGGATAATTTGAAAAATGCTTTTCGACAAGCAGCCATCTTTAATCCAGAGAGAACAGTGCTGCCTCCATGTGGTGGCGGCAAATTGAAAAATTCCACGTGCTCTTGTTTGAAAACAAACTCACGTGCTTTTTTGACAGCTGTCACCTGCCATCTTTAATCTATAGAGCACAGTGCTGCCCTCTTTAGTTTGAAATGTGGTGGTGGTAAATTCCACGTGCTCTTGTTTGGAAACAAAGCCACGTGCAGCTGTCATCCGCCATCTTTAATCAACAGAGCACTGTGCTACTATCATGCGGGCAATTTCATCACCTGTCATCCACCATCTTTAATCCACAGAACACCGTGCTGCCCTCTTTATGGCTACTACCTTAAGCACGTAGTAGCGGGCAATTTGAGAAGTTCTGTTAGCTATCATCCGCCATCTTTAATCAAGAGAGCACCGTGCTGCCATCTTTAGCTAGATACCTTTGAAATGTGGTGGCGGCAAATTGAAAAATTCCACGTGCTCTTGTTTGGAAACAAACTCACGTGCTTTTCGACAGCTACCATCCGCCATCTTTAATCAACAGTGCATAGTGCTGCCCTCTTTAGTTTGAAATGTGATGGCGGCAAATTCCACGTGCTCTTGTTTGGTAAACATAGCCATGTGCTTTTTTGACAGCTGTCATCCGCCATCTTTAATACAGAGAGCACCGTGCTGCCCTCTTTATCGTAGTAGATGTAAATTCGTCACCTATCATCCGCGGTGCTGCCATCTTTAGCTAGATACCTTTGAAAAGTGGTGGCGGATAATTTAAAAAGAAAAATTCTACAGCAGCCCTCTCTCGACGCTAATTGCATAAGATGGCGGCTATACATGACTCCTTAAGGGTGCTTACGCAAGATGGCTGCTATACACAGGTTCTTATGAGACGCCCTTGGGATGCTTGTGCAAGATGGCAGTTATACATGGCTCCTTATGAGATACCCTAGGGATGCTTGCGCGAGATAGCGGCTGCTCTTATGGGACGGCTTAAGGGTCCTTGCACAAGATGGCTTGAGACGCCCTAAGGATGCTTGCGCAAGATGGCGGACACAAGATGGCAGCTATACATAACTCCTTATGAGACGCTTTAAGGGTGCTTGCGCAAGATGGCTGCTACTCTTATGAAGAATGCTAGCTTAGAGGCTAACGTGTCGTGATAGTTCGATTCATTAAATTTAGGGCTTAAATGCAAAATGTTAAATATATCGAAAACGGTGCACCGTAGAGCAAAACGGACAAAAGTTTTCTGCCTAATACCTAGGTTCGCAGTATGAGGAACAAGAAAATCATAGTCTAATGATGGGATCAACGGTTCGGTTCCTACTTAGGCCCTTTGGCATTTGCTCTGTTTTAGCTTGTATTGAAGCGAGTCTTCGTAACATGATCAGGTCTAGCTATGGTAGAGAGTATAACGTACCGTGCAGGTTCGATTCATTAAATTTGGAGGCTTAAATGCAAAATGTTAAATATCTCGAAAACGATGCATCGTAGAGCAAAACGGACAAAATTTTTCCGCCTAATACGTAGGTTCGTAGTATCAGGAACAAGAAAAAACATAGTCTAATGATGAGATCAACGGTTCGATTCCTATTTAAGCCCTTTGGCATTCGCAGCTATCTATTTCTACAAGATGGTGGCTGCTCTTATGAGAAACAAGATGCCTTGAGACGTCCTAGGGATGCTTACGCAAGATGGCAGACACAAAATGGTGACTATACATAGCTCCTTATGAGACGGCCTAGGGGTGCTCGCACAAGATGGCGGCTACTCTTATGAAGAAAGCTAGCTTAGAGGCTACTGCGCAAGATAACAGCTGCTGTTATGCATGTGGTGGAGGGCAATTTGAAATTATATGTGCTTAATCAACAGAGCACCCTGCTGCCCTCTTTAGCTGAAATGTGGTGGTGGATAATTTGAAAAATTCTTTTGACAGCTATCATCTTTAAAAACAATGGCGACTATACATAGGCTGTTAAGGCCTTATCATTCTCCTCCTCCTCCTCCTCCTCCTCCTCCCCCTCCTCCTCCTCCTTCTCTACCTCCTCCTCCGCCTCTTATGTCAAGGCATAGCTTTATATCGAACAAGTTTAAACCTGCATCGCGAAGGCAAGCGTGTGCAGCGATAACATTATTGTGCATGTTTAGACTTTCGAAACATAAGAAGAGTAGAATCAAACGCTGTACTCGATACGACATGTGATAAGAACATTGATTGATGCGTTCAGAAAAACAAAATACGTGATCAAGACTAGAATCGAACAATGTACTCAATACATCATGTGTTTAGAATATGTCAGGGGATACGCTTGTTCTAAGAAGATCAGATTGAAACATAACAAGACTAGAATAGAACACTGTAATCGATGTTGTTAACTTCAACATGTGATCAGAACATTGATTGATGTGTTCAGAACACAAAATAAGTGATCATGACTAGAATCGAACACTGTACTCGATACAACATGTGATCAGAACATTGATCGATGTGTTCAGAACACGAAATAAGTGATCAAGACTAGAATCGAACACTGTACTCAATACAACATGTGTTTAGAACATGTTAGGGGGTACCCTTGTTCTAAGAAGATCAGAATGAAACATAACAAGACTAGAATCGAACACTGTAATCGATGTTGTTAACCTCAACATATGATCAGAACCTTGTTTGATGTGTTCAGAGCAAAAGTACAATTTTGATGATTTGCTTAGTGTAAAATCAAAAACTATGGAAACACACTGTGCACATATCGCGTAGCTAACTCGCTCAGTAAGCAATATTGCAAAACTACAACTTCAATGATTTGCATAGTGTAAAAATCAAAAACACACTGCACCCATACTGCGCAGCTAACTCGCTCGGTAAACGATATAGCCAAAGTATAACTTCAAATTATTTACCTTCCATCATTCGTCTTGTGTGTAAAAATCAGTCGAACAAGTTATCGCATAAACATGGCTGAAAAAAAATCGTGATAGGGTATGGAACCCAGGGGTTACATCTTATCAGAAGGGCAAAAGGATGAAAGGACTCTTCCTCCTCCTTACCGCACATTCCTTGTAGGGCTAATTGGCTGAAGGGCTAATGGGCAAAAGGGCTAAAGGGCTAAAGGGCTAAAGGGCTAATGGGCTAAAGGGCTAATGGGCTAAAGGGCTAAAGGAGCAACAACCTCGTCGATCGCTATCAGCAAGAACGCTTGTACTTTGTTAAGTGTAGAAAATGAATCTTTATTTGTAAATGGTTTCATGTTCAGAACAAGGAATGGAACCTAGGGGTTACGTCTTACGTAATAAAATCCCCGAGGTGCGATGAGTTACGTTTTTCGAACTAGTGTTTGGAACACTGAACTTTTCAAGATGATAGCAGAGAGTTTAGCAATGTTCTGTTGTTGGATTTTAAATTCCGCGCTACAACATGCATAAGGTGGTAGCCTTGAGGTTTACCGCCGTAAAGATGGCAAGAGTGAGGTTAACAATGTTCTGTTGTTGGATTTTAAATTCCGCGCTACAACATGCATAAGGTGGCAGCCTTGAGGTTTACCGCCGCAAAGATGGCAAGAGTGAGGTTAACAATGTTCTGTTGTTGGATTTTAAATTCCGCGCTATAACATGCATAAGGTGGCAGCCTTGAGGTTTACCGCCGTAAAGATGGCAGCAGTGAGGTTAGCGACGCTCTATTGTCCTTCAAAGTGAGGTTAGGGTTCGTCAAGAAGACAGCTGTCAAAAAAGCTATGCTTGGCTATGTTTACCAAACAAGAGCACGTGGTCGTGACGTCACGGTCACGTAGTATGTTGCCTCAGCATGTAAAGTTCAATGTCTACACCTACGTAGTTAACACTCTGCTATGTTCACAAGATTTTTTACACATAACTATTCTTTATGCTTTATGTTCATGCACATAAGCTATGCTAAGATAGCAGTACAAACACATGCGAACTTTGTACATTCTAATGGAATAAGTTTAGTACTGTGTGCATCATGGATACATGATGTGTGCACGCATTTAATCTTGACTATACGTAATGCTGCTGCTTTGTTTACAAGATTTTTATACATTGCTATTCTTTATGCTTTAAGTTCGTGCACGCACAAGCGATACTCGTACGCTCTAGCAGGAGAAGTTTAGTACGATATTCGATACATACATTATCGATAGGTGATGTGTACACGCTTTAGAACATAGCTCATCTTTATGCTTTAAGTTCGTGCACATGGGTTTGGGATACACAAAAGCGATTGCTACATGCTCTAGCGGAAGAAGTCTAGTACGATAGTCGATGCATGTAAAATCGATAGGTTATGCTAAGATAGCAGCACACTTACATGATTTTAGCACAATCTAGTGGAAAAAGTTTAGTATGATAGTCGTTTCGTGCAAAATCATTAGGTAATGTGTAAACGCTTTGAAACAAGGCTATTCTTTGTACTTTAAGTTCATGCGTACAGGTTATGCTAAGATAGCAGCACAATCTAGCGCAAGAAGTTTAGTACGAGACGTGCAAAATCGATAGGTGACGTGTACACGCTTTGAAGCATGGCTATTCTTTGTACTTTAAGTTCATGTGTATGAGTTATGCTAAGATAGCAGCACAACCTAGCGGAAGAAGTTTTGTACGAGAGTCGATACATGCAAAGTCGATAGGTAATGTGTACACGCTTTGAAACATGGCTATTCTTTGTACCTTAAAGTCATGCGTATAGGTTATGCTAAGATAGCAGCACAATCTAGCGGAAGAAATTTAGTACGATATTCGATACATACATTATCGATAGGTAATGTGTACACGCTTTGAAACAAGGCTATTCTTTGTACTTTAAGTTCATGCGTCTTAGTTATGCTTGCGATAGTCGATGCATGTAAAATCGATAGGTTATGCTAAGATAGCAGCACACTTACACGATTTTAGCACAATCTAGTGGAAGAAGTTTAGTACGAGAGTCGATGCTTGAAAAATCATTAGGTAATGTGTACACGCTTTGAAACAAGGCTATTCTTTGTACTTTAAGTTCATGCGTCTTAGTTATGCTAAGATAGCAGCACAATCTACCTGAAGAAGTTTTGCACGAGAGTCGATACATGCAAAATCGATAGTTGATGCGTACACGCTTTGAAACATGACTATTCATTGTACTTTAAGTTCATGGGTATAGGTTATGCTAAGATAGCAGCACAATCTAGCGAAAGAAATTTAGTACGTGATTCGATGAATGCAAAATCAATAAGTAATGTGTACACGCTTTGAAACATGGCTATTCTTCGTACTTTAAGTTCATGTGTATAAGTTATGCTAAGATAGCAGCACAACCTAGCGGAAGAAGTTTAGTACGATATTTGTTGCATGCAAAGTCGATAGGTAATGTGTACACGCTTTGAAACATGGCTATTCTTTGTACCTTAAGGTCATGCGTATAGGTTACGCTAAGATAGCAGCACAATCTAGCGGAAGAAGTTTAGTACGAGAGTCGATGCTTGCAAAATCGATAGGTAATGTGTACACGTTTTGAGACATAGCTCTTCTTTGTTCTTTAAGTTCATGCGTCTTAGTTATGCTGAGATAGCAGCACAATCTACCTGCAGAAGTTTAGTACGAGAGTCGATACATGCAAATTCGATAGTTGATGTGTACACGCTTTGAAACATGACTATTCATTGTACTTTAAGTTCATGGGTATAGGTTATGCTAAGATAGCAGCACAATCTAGCGGAAGAAATTTAGTACGATATTTGATGCATGCAAAATCAATAAGTAATGTGTACACGCTTTGAAACATGGCTATTCTTTGTACTTTAAGTTCATGTGTATAAGTTATGCTAAGATAGCAGCACAACCTAGCGGAAGAAGTTTAGTACGATATTTGTTGCATGCAAAGTCGATAGGTAATGTGTACACGCTTTGAAACATGGCTATTCTTTGTACCTTAAGGTCACGCGTATAGGTTATGCTAAGATAGCAGCACAATCTAGCGGAAGAAGTTTAGTACGAGAGTCGATGTGTGCAAAATCGATAGGTGATGTGTACACGCTTTGAAACATGGCTATTCATTGTACTTTAATTTTATGGGTATAGGTTATGCTAAGATAGCAGCACGATCTAGCGGATGAAGTTTAGTTCGATGGTCGATGCATGTAAAATCGATAGGTCATGCGTACACGCTTTGAAACATAGCAATTCATACTGCTGCTCTGTTCCCAAGACTTTTAAGCATAGCTAACCCTAATACTGCTCTTAACGACGTCGAGCTAAGGATTGATTACGTGACCGTGACGTCACGACCACGTGCTCTTGTTTGGTAAACATAGCCAAGCATAGCTTTTTTGACAGCTGTCTTCTTGACGAACCCTAACCTCACTTTGAAGGACAATAGAGCGTCGCTAACCTCACTGCTGCCATCTTTACGGCGGTAAACCTCAAGGCTGCCACCTTATGCATGTTATAGCGCGGAATTTAAAATCCAACAACAGAACATTGTTAACCTCACTCTTGCCATCTTTGCGGCGGTAAACCTCAAGGCTGCCACCTTATGCATGTTGTAGCGCGGAATTTAAAATCCAACAACAGAACATTGTTAACCTCACTCTTGCCATCTTTACGGCGGTAAACCTCAAGGCTACCACCTTATGCATGTTGTAGCGCGGAATTTAAAATCCAACAACAGAACATTGCTAAACTCTCTGCTATCATCTTGAAAAGTTCAGTGTTCCAAACACTAGTTCGAAAAACGTAACTCATCGCACCTCGGGGATTTTATTACGTAAGACGTAACCCCTAGGTTCCATTCCTTGTTCTGAACATGAAACCATTTACAAATAAAGATTCATTTTCTACACTTAACAAAGTACAAGCGTTCTTGCTGATAGCGATCGACGAGGTTGTTGCTCCTTTAGCCCTTTAGCCCATTAGCCCTTTAGCCCATTAGCCCTTTAGCCCTTTAGCCCTTTAGCCCTTTTGCCCATTAGCCCTTCAGCCAATTAGCCCTACAAGGAATGTGCGGTAAGGAGGAGGAAGAGTCCTTTCATCCTTTTGCCCTTCTGATAAGATGTAACCCCTGGGTTCCATACCCTATCACGATTTTTTTTCAGCCATGTTTATGCGATAACTTGTTCGACTGATTTTTACACACAAGACGAATGATGGAAGGTAAATAATTTGAAGTTATACTTTGGCTATATCGTTTACCGAGCGAGTTAGCTGCGCAGTATGGGTGCAGTGTGTTTTTGATTTTTACACTATGCAAATCATTGAAGTTGTAGTTTTGCAATATTGCTTACTGAGCGAGTTAGCTACGCGATATGTGCACAGTGTGTTTCCATAGTTTTTGATTTTACACTAAGCAAATCATCAAAATTGTACTTTTGCTCTGAACACATCAAACAAGGTTCTGATCATATGTTGAGGTTAACAACATCGATTACAGTGTTCGATTCTAGTCTTGTTATGTTTCATTCTGATCTTCTTAGAACAAGGGTACCCCCTAACATGTTCTAAACACATGTTGTATTGAGTACAGTGTTCGATTCTAGTCTTGATCACTTATTTCGTGTTCTGAACACATCGATCAATGTTCTGATCACATGTTGTATCGAGTACAGTGTTCGATTCTAGTCATGATCACTTATTTTGTGTTCTGAACACATCAATCAATGTTCTGATCACATGTTGAAGTTAACAACATCGATTACAGTGTTCTATTCTAGTCTTGTTATGTTTCAATCTGATCTTCTTAGAACAAGCGTATCCCCTGACATATTCTAAACACATGATGTATTGAGTACATTGTTCGATTCTAGTCTTGATCACTTATTTTGTTTTTCTGAACGCATCAATCAATGTTCTTATCACATGTCGTATCGAGTACAGCGTTTGATTCTACTCTTCTTATGTTTCGAAAGCCTAAACATGCACAATAATGTTATCGCTGCACACGCTTGCCTTCGCGATGCAGGTTTAAACTTGTTCGATATAAAGCTATGCCTTGACATAAGAGGCGGAGGAGGAGGTGGAGAAGGAGGAGGAGGAGGGGGAGGAGGAGGAGGAGGAGGAGGAGGAGGAGGAGAATGATAAGGCCTTAACAGCCTATGTATAGTCGCCATTGTTTTTAAAGATGATAGCTGTCAAAAGAATTTTTCAAATTGTCCACCACCACATTTCAGCTAAAGAGGGCAGCAGGGTGCTCTGTTGATTAAGCACATATAATTTCAAATTGCCCTCCACCACATGCATAACAGCAGCTGTTATCTTGCGCAGTAGCCTCTAAGCTAGCTTTCTTCATAAGAGTAGCCGCCATCTTGTGCGAGCACCCCTAGGCCGTCTCATAAGGAGCTATGTATAGTCACCATTTTGTGTCTGCCATCTTGCGTAAGCATCCCTAGGACGTCTCAAGGCATCTTGTTTCTCATAAGAGCAGCCACCATCTTGTAGAAATAGATAGCTGCGAATGCCAAAGGGCTTAAATAGGAATCGAACCGTTGATCTCATCATTAGACTATGTTTTTTCTTGTTCCTGATACTACGAACCTACGTATTAGGCGGAAAAATTTTGTCCGTTTTGCTCTACGATGCATCGTTTTCGAGATATTTAACATTTTGCATTTAAGCCTCCAAATTTAATGAATCGAACCTGCACGGTACGTTATACTCTCTACCATAGCTAGACCTGATCATGTTACGAAGACTCGCTTCAATACAAGCTAAAACAGAGCAAATGCCAAAGGGCCTAAGTAGGAACCGAACCGTTGATCCCATCATTAGACTATGATTTTCTTGTTCCTCATACTGCGAACCTAGGTATTAGGCAGAAAACTTTTGTCCGTTTTGCTCTACGGTGCACCGTTTTCGATATATTTAACATTTTGCATTTAAGCCCTAAATTTAATGAATCGAACTATCACGACACGTTAGCCTCTAAGCTAGCATTCTTCATAAGAGTAGCAGCCATCTTGCGCAAGCACCCTTAAAGCGTCTCATAAGGAGTTATGTATAGCTGCCATCTTGTGTCCGCCATCTTGCGCAAGCATCCTTAGGGCGTCTCAAGCCATCTTGTGCAAGGACCCTTAAGCCGTCCCATAAGAGCAGCCGCTATCTCGCGCAAGCATCCCTAGGGTATCTCATAAGGAGCCATGTATAACTGCCATCTTGCACAAGCATCCCAAGGGCGTCTCATAAGAACCTGTGTATAGCAGCCATCTTGCGTAAGCACCCTTAAGGAGTCATGTATAGCCGCCATCTTATGCAATTAGCGTCGAGAGAGGGCTGCTGTAGAATTTTTCTTTTTAAATTATCCGCCACCACTTTTCAAAGGTATCTAGCTAAAGATGGCAGCACCGCGGATGATAGGTGACGAATTTACATCTACTACGATAAAGAGGGCAGCACGGTGCTCTCTGTATTGTGACGTTATGTGCAACACACTTAAACCACTAAAACGAGGTCTGTGCATAGGCAACACTGCAGCGAGGAGTCGATCACATAAAACAAGAAAGCAGCAGAGTGAGCAGAAGCAATACTGGGGGAGGGATAGTAGGAGAGGTTTACCGTGGATGGTACCAAAAAAGAAAATCAAAAAAGAACACCACGTTGCTAAAAGTTTTTAAATGACCAAGTGTATTGGAAACAGCAGCTTTAACGAGAATACAGCACACATTAACATTTTTGGGAAAAAACAAGATCCTCAAATATAATCTGGGTATTGTAGGAAATAATCAAAGGGATAATTAAGCTAAAACCTACAGAATAAATTTGACCAATATATATATATATATAATATGCACCTTGTTAAACAAGAAAAATATAGTCCGAGGAAAAAAATCCCAGGCATTGATTTTACAAAGACAAAACAGCTCGGGTCCCCGTTTTAGAAAGGGGACTAACCCTCAGATATGTTCGGACAAAAAATTTAAAAAAAAAGAAAAAATCGTTATAATAGAATCACTGTGTCAGCGTGAATCTCGGCCAAAACCAGTTTTCTCAAATATTACCATTTATATTTTGAATAGAGAGGTGTCACACACACAATCACCTCAGAAGATATTTCTAAATATTATTATCTGATCAAATTTCGAGACAACAAGTAACAGTTTTTACCATGAGGATCAAGAAAATATTTGGCCACACTAAAAAAAAAACCCAAATACGCCTCCAGGGCGCCCTAATATAAAAAGTATACACACCTAATAAAAGAAAAAAGGGTAGGGTAAAAAGGAGGATCAGTACAATAAGGACAAGTGAGGATGAAAAGAAAGGAAACTCCGACTGCGTAATGCTGGAGAATGTCTGATCTGCCAATAGATTTTTTTAGAATCGTCTAAAGTTGTGAAAATTTTCTGTTTGACGATGTTTAGGCTCAGTCCACATCACCAAGTATTCAGCACTAAGAATCAATTAAACTTAATCAGTTTTGAAGGTGGCAATAAATTAAACTCGATGCCAAGGCCTTGAAAGTTTTCATAGCATGCCATCTCTCAACATGCCGAAACAGGCCGAA